>NC_134706.1:142823246-144046996 GCF_043290135.1 Rhipicephalus microplus
AATACAACTGCCCGTTTCAGCTCAGCTCGCTCTACTCGGAACCGATTCGAGGTGAGCTCACCACCAACGATCTGCGGTAAGCTATTCGAGAAGTGGTTAAGGAAGAACTACGCCGATTGCTACCTTCTACCCCCAGCCCCCCCAAGGAGCATCTCTCTTGGACATAGTGCGTGATGAAGTCCAGCAGGCGCTTGGCTCTTCATCAGCGACGACTCGAACAGAGGCCGAAGCAATGACTTACGCCACTGCAGTAAACACTAGGCCACCCCGACGAAACGAGCCCAGTCCTCGACGGTACGCTGCAGCCCCAAGTAGCCGTCCGCCCTTACCCGCCCACCCTACATACGAGAGACGCCCGAGCCAAAGAAAATGCGACACCTGGAGAACTCCTGACGACCGTCCCCTATGCTTTCACTGCAATGAGGCCGGCCACATTCTTCGACACTGCCCCTACAGGCGGATGGGACTGCATGGCTTCTCATCTCAGGCACCACGGCCACGCCCTGGACAACGACCTCCGGCAATTGAAGACTACTTGCGCCATACAGAGTACTTGTCCAGCCATTCTCCATCACCGCCATCTCCACGCTTCACGTCACCAAACCGCAGCAACAACGAACGAAAAAGGTCCCCAAGCCCCCGTAGGGGAAACTAAAACCAGCAGGTTTTGGAGGTGAGGTTGCTTCAAGAGGAAAAGCTGAAGACCCTCCACCGACGACCATATATGACAACAGCACATCATCTACGACGACGACAACGCACAACAACCCAAGCCGCGAGACGAAGCAAAACGAAGCAACAAGGTGAAGCCGTGACCCGAACCCAAAACCAACGCGCAACTCCAGCCCACGTGCCACCGATTTTGAAGTATCTATCGACGGCCACCCGGTAACTGCCTTGATTGACACAGGAGCTGACTACTCGGTCATCAGCGGGCCATTGACAGCACAACTGAAGAAGGTTAAGACGGCTTGGGACGGCCCGCAGATCCGCACAGCGGGAGGCCACCTCCTCACTTCATTGGGGCAATGTACTGAAAGGGTGACATTCGATGGTCACACATACCTTGCCACTTTCTTGGTGCTCCCAGTGCTCCAGTGACGTCATTCTCGGCATGGACTTCTTGACTCAACATCACGCGGTTATTGACCTGGCGTCCAGATCCATCAAACTTTCCTCGGAAGAAGCCATAAATTCATACTCGGCACCACATAATCGCGCAGCCCTCCGTGTGCTCGAGAATGACGTGAGCGTCCCACCCCGATCAACGACCCTAATCCCCGTAACCACTGGTACTGCCGAAAATGCTCATGGCGTCGTCGAAGGTAACATACAGCTTTTGCTTGGCCGTGATATCGCAATCGCAAGAGGCATTGCGGACTTCCGGAATGGACAGGGCCCAGTGCTGCTAACAAATTTCAGCCAAGAACACCGTCACCTGGCCAAAGGCACGACCATTGCTTTTCTCGATAAAATCACGGAAGTCAGTGACACCCTCGCCCTCTCGAATCCAGCGACCATCACCCCACAGACCCACAACTCGCAGCTGTCATTCGACATTAACCCTTCCTTGCCTCAATGCAAGCAGCAACTGCTCCAGAACCTCCTTCGACATTATGACGACTGTTTCGCCACTTCTTCACAGGTCCGACACACTTCTCTGGCAAAGCATCGAATCATAACACAAAAAGACATCTGCCCTCTCCATCAAAGCCCTTATCGTGTGTCAGCACGTGAACGTCAGGCCATCCGAGAGCAACTTGAGGAAATGTTACACGACGATGTAATTCAGCCATCGAAAAGCCCATGGGCGGCACCAGTCGTCCTTGTCAAAAAGAAAGACGGAAGTCTTCGATTTTGCATCGATTACCGACGGTTGAATAGTGTAACCAAGAAGGACGTGTACCCTTTACCAAGGATCGACGATACCCTAGATCGTCTTAGTGATGCAAGGTACTTCTCGTCCATTGATGTGAAGACAGGCTATTGGCAAATTCAGGTTGATGAAAGAGACCGAGAAAAGACCGCCTTCTTCACGCCGGATGGATTGTATGAGTTCAAAGTGATGCCATTTGGACTTTGTTCCGCTCCAGCAACCTTCCAGCGTCTAATGGACACAGTACTGGCAGGTCTCAAGTGGCAAATATGTCTCGTATACCTGGACGATGTGGTCGTTTTTGCCTCCAACTTTAGCGACCACTTGAAAAGGCTCCGGACGGTACTGGACGCAATTAAGTCATCAGGGCTGACACTGAAGCAAGAAAAATGCCATTCTGCCTATGAAGAACTACAGTTCCTTGGCCATGTTATAAGCAAAGATGGGGTAAGACCAGATCCCGAGAAGACAGCCGCTATCGCACAGTTTTTTCAACTGCAAGATAAGAGAGCAGTGCGCCGATTCTTAGGACTGTGCGCCTGTTACCGACGCTTCGTCAAGAACTTCTCACACATTGCCGCCCCTTTGACACAGCTCACCAAGTCGGACGCCCCTTTCGAATAGAAAGCTGAGCAACGTGAGGCATTCAAAGAACTTCAACAACGTTTACAATCGCCGCCTGTGCTGGGTCACTTTGATGAAAATGCCGATACTGAGATACATACAGACGCCAGCAGCATCGGCTTAGGTGCCGTTCTCGTTCAGAAGCACAAGGGCGGCGAGCGCGTCATCGCGTATGCAAGCCGCTCACCGTCGAAAGCGGAAGTGAACTATTCCACGTCTGAGAAGAAGTGTCTTGCGATAGTATGGGCCACCTCGAAATTCCGCCCATACTTATATGGCAGACCCTTCAAGGTCGTAACGGACGATCATGCGTTGTGCTGGTTGGCCAGTTTGAAAGACCCTTCTGGCTGCCTCGCTCGATGGAGCCTACGGCTTCAGGAGTTTGGCGTGAAGGTAGTCTACACATCTGGTCGTAAGCACTCCGACGCAGGCTGCCTCTCAAGAGCCCCTGTCGGCGCACCACCAAGCCATGAAGACGACGATGCCTTTCTTGGGCCTATCAGCAGCAGCACCTTTGCATTACAGCGGCGCTCAGACCCGATCCTACAACAGTTGATCAACTACATCGAAGAAAAGGCCTCCATACCGCCTGCACTGTTCAAGCGTGGGATATTCTCCTTCTGTGTGCAAAACGGGGTGGTAGTTAAAAAGAACTTCGCATCGAATAAGGCAGCTTACCTTCTTGTCGTCCCAGGCAGCCTCAGAGAAGAAATTTTACAAGCGTTACATGAACCCACTGCAGGCCATCTCGGTTTTACACGCACACTCCACAGAATTCAAGAACGATACTACTGGCCCCGCCTCTCCTCAGATGTTGCGCGGTACGTCAAGAGTTGCCGCGAATGTCAGCGCCGGAAGAGACCTCCAACAAAACCAGCTGGATTTCTCAAGCCAATTGAACCTCCGTCGAGACCATTCCAACAGATTGGTATGGACCTGCTTGGACCTTTCCCCACGTCAACATCCGGTAACAAGTGGATCATAGTGGCCACTGATTACCTTACCCGATACGCTGAAGCTAAGGCCCTCCCGAACGGCACAGCCGTAGAAGTTGCCAAATTTTTTGTCGGATCAATTCTTTTCCGTCATGGCGCACCTGAGCTACTAATAACAGACAGGGGAACAGCGTTTACGGCTGATCTTAATCAAGCAATCTTACATTACAGTCATACAGATCACCGAAGAACAACTGCGTACCATCCGCAGACAGATGGTCTCACGGAACGCTTGAACAAGACCATTGCCGATATGCTCGCTATGTACGTGGACACAGAACACAAGACCTGGGACTTAATTCTGCCTTACGTGGTCTTCGTCTACAACACCGCGGTGCAGGAGACCACTAAAATGACACCATTTAATCTCGTCCATGGGAGGGATGCCGTTACTACCCTGGACGCCATGCTGCCTAATGTCACCGATGAAAACAACCTAGACATGGCTGCCTACCTTCAGCGCGCAGAAGAAGCCCGGCAGCTTGCCCGTCTGCGCATAAAAGACCAACAGCGAAACGACGCAAGACGCTACAACCTGTGGAGACGCGATTTAACATACAGGCCAGGTGACAAAGTCTGGGTTTGGACGCCCGTTCGCCGCCGAGGATTAAGCGAAAAACTCATGCGCCATTATTTCGGCCCATACAAAGTCGTCCGTCAAGTGGGTGAAGTGGACTATGAAGTGGTCCCTGATGGGGCTAGCTCATCCCAACGACGCCGCGCACGACAAGAAGTGGTACACGTCGCCCGTTTGAAGCCCTATCATGCGCGCTAAAGGAGGCTCCCTGTTTGCATCTCTTGTATTGTTTATGTGTGCGTGATTTGTGCTTATTTGCCATTTACTTTCGCACAGGCTATCCTTTTGTTTTGGTTTTATTTTAAACAAAGCATCGGGTCGATGCTTACGTTGAGGAGGGGAGCAATGCCGCGAGGCGTATTGCGGATAGTGTTGCGCATGCCGATACCGCCGGCACGCGGCCTTATCGTGGTCCAGGATGCACCGCGACTCATCTGCGAAGATCATGGCCCGCACGTCGACCATTCGTTGATAACGAGATAGCGCCAGATGCTACGGCGACTGTATCTCGGATGGTGAACGCGCCTTGCGTTCCAGTGGGACATTTCTGTTACCCGACGGCCGTCGAACGCGCCTTGCGTTCCAGTGGGACATTTCTGTTACCCGACGGCCGTCGAACGTGCCTTGCGTTCCAGTGGGACATTTCTGTTACCCGACGGCCGTCGAACGCGCTGTTCGCCTCCCGCTAAGCCGGTGTGTCTGTTTTCCTTTAGTGGGCGCAAGTCCGCCAAATAAACGGATCTCCTTCTATTTCTACTAATCTCCCGGTCTCCTGTCTTCGGGCTACCCTCACTCTTATGTGACAATATCGATTAGAATGGCCTGAGCGCGCTTTCGGTCAACACGGCTTCTCACATAACTGTTTATCTCTACCTTTAGACACCTATGCGCGGATTCGCGTGCGACGGCTTTTTTAAATACTAAATGCAATGAGAACCCGCTTGCCTAAATAAACTAGTAGCTAATTGGCCTAAACAAGGAATGGGTTGCAAGCATTTTGTCACTCACAGAACCCATTTCGAGAACCTATGTGCACGTGCCAGAGCATCCAGCAGACGCCTCGCATGCAGAAAAATGACTCCACGTTTACAGTTACTCCCTCACGAAAAATGCACATACGTCGGTGACTACACGCAGCAGCATCGACATGAAAACCGCAGCGCCCAGAGAATCCCACTATGCACAACAAAGAACCTGAGAGCCAAACCTGCTACACTTGCCACTCGACTCTGTGGTTTCCAAAAGGCGAGAGTGGCACCAGAACACACAGCCTGGCTAGTAGAAGCAGCTCAATAGATGCACTGCAGCTCATTTTGAGGGGTCATATATATTTACAGCAGCTTCGGAGATCATGGCGGCACCATGAGATCCTTTGCCACCAGAAAAGTGCAAAGTAAAAAAAAAACCCGATTAGGCATGTCTTATTTTCGGTCTTTTTTCCCTCTGAAGCTGAGATTGCCATCAAAACTCTAGCTTTCGAAACTGTTTTGGAGCAGTTCAGCGTGATTTTCGCGATCTTTATGCTTTTGGAGCAGCTTGGCGCAAGAAAACGGAAATGTATAAAAAATGTGCAATGTGCGCAGCTGTCTCAGCCCTGCAGAATACATAGAACAGTCGGAGTAACTCACTTTCGTTACACAAATGTATGGACGCACATGCAATGCAGACATTTCAAATGGAGGCAGTACAGGTTGTATACTCTTAATATAACAAAAGGCATGAATGAGTTAAGAATGTGTGCCACGCCACTAGTAATTCGTTATTTATTCAAATGCCTCCGAAAATTCACCTATTTAACCGCTTATGTGGCCGCTGCAGAATAATAGCAGCAATGCTAATATAGATCTTTGGAATTGAATGTTCTACAAATAGCAAATGTTTTTCGTACTCGGTATTTGAGATATAGGCTCACCCCAAACATCGAGCCTATCCTTTGCGATAAGGGGAGACTACGCTTGGTGTGTTGAGTGTTCATCTGCAAATTTAACAGGTCACTAGCCCGTGACCGTTTCAGGGTATGACGACGTCTCTTGGACCTAGGCATTATATCATCTTCAAGTAGACCTTATAAAGCGAACAGTCGTGACGCTGTATAGGTTCACACATAACTTTTCGTCATCTTGACGAATCGCTCCTTTAGCTCGGCAGCAGCAACAGCATGGTCAGATTTTCAATACTCTTATAAATTCTACTGTTGTGATTATACGTTCGCCATAGCAAACCATATACGTGAAAGTGGACAACATACCATTCATAGTTAATATGTGCCCGTTGCACAATTTCTAGCACATCTCGGCTGTTTCGGTCTCTGCTGCTTATCTTTGTTCAGGAGTACTCTCTGGCAATAAGGCATCTTCCTTCCTATGCTTTCCATTGAATGTTCCATTTACGATTTCAAATAAATACTTCAAGCTCGTCGGTTACAGTGCATTTCTGTCAGGCTTGCCTATAACGCCTGAATCTAAATTTTCACTCCCGGTTTATTTGCTTTTTTATTTTGATTCAATATGCCTATACGAAAGCATACCTTCTATATAAATATATATCCATTGATTTTAGTGTAATCAACTTAACGAAACAAAATATCTTGTGAAATAGTTTTGCCAACTTTGACAAGCAATCTTTTATTTCATTTGTAAAGCCAACTTTCAGGTACATAGAAATCTCCGCTGATTTATGTATTTCACAGATCAGAAAAAAAGGGTCCAGCCACTTATAAAAGTTCTGCTTGCTTATTGCATATTTCTCTCAATCACAAGGTTGTTGGCAACATTAGGTGGTCGCATGCAGACAGGAAGCCCTTGACCAAGCCATCCACGCAGTCCAGCCCCTACCAAAATGTTTTTAAAACAAAGAGGGAGCTCCAAAAGCACATGCTGATTCATGCAGGCGTAAAACACAATACTTGCGGTGTATGCAACAGACAATTCGTGCAGAAAGTGAGCTTGATCGTCTAACGGCGGACTGCTTGATCGGTTTTTTTGTTTTAACTCGATATGCATATTCCCAGGTATACCTTCTAGGTAAACATATCTGTTATTTTAGGGCGATCCACTTAACGGCACAAAATATCTTCTGAAATAGATTTGCCAGCTTTGACAAGCAATTGTTTATTTTATTTGTAAATCTAACTGTCATGTGTATGGAAACTGTCATGTCCTAGCCAGGCAATGCGAACAAATTGTTAGAGAAAGTTTAGAAGCAGCCTAAATTCAGAGGCTTGGGGACAAATGCGTAAGCAGGCCTCCCATTTCCCTCTCAAGTAAGGAAATAAGCTACTTACAGTGCATGCCTTTTTAATACATTTATTCTGTGCTTCACACTTTTCTTATAATTCTTTTAAGTTTTTAACGTTTTAGATCTTGCTTGTCTTTCATGTGTGGCTGCCTAGGCTTCTCTGGCTTCGACGTGTTCGGCCCAGTTGGTTTTGGCATCAAATACATAATTTTTCTTTTTCTTTTCTTTTTCCCCTTTAATATTGGGGGCGTACCTTGTGTCGTAGGAAGTTTAGAAGACGTGATTGCCTTCGGTTGTTTGTCATTGTGGCAAGCGGTTGTCACGTGATTTTCATCACCTCTTTTCTTCATGTTATCTTCTGTTGTTTTGATGCGCGCCTACACAAAGGCCTTAGAAAAAAAGGCGTGCCTACAAAAAGTTCCATCTCTTTTTGCGCTGGTAAATCTGTCTAAAAAATCATGGACTCTCCCAAGAAGCAGTTTTAGCGATATAAAAATATCTGCGGATTTATGTATTTCACAGATAACAGAAAAAGCTCCAGCCATTCATAAAAGTTCTGCTTGCTCACTGCATATTTCTCTCATTTTCAGGGTTCCTGGCAACATTAAAGGGCCACTCACCAAGCCCCATACCGAATTTTAGTTAGACCTTGGAAGTCGTGGGGTTTCAGATGTGAAACGTTTTTCCACAAAACTTTTTTGAATCGGTTCATTCCGAGCTGAGAAAGCTACTTTTTTGAAGCAGTGCGAAACGAGGATGAGAGGAGGTGAGCTCGAAACCCTTGCCGCTTCTCCGCGTAGCCTTCGCTAGCCAAATCTCTTCCTTGCCCTCTCGGGCATCCAACCAAGAGGTCACATGCGCATGACGTGCCCGAACAAGCCGAACCCCTATGCATGCGAGCGGCGTTTCTTGTTGTTGTTGTTGTTGATCAGCATTGTTTTGAGGTCTACTGCCTGTGTCTGCAGGATGGTTTGGAAATACTGGCTTAGACGCGGTAGCACAGATGAGTACAATGAGTGCGCGAATGCGTAGGAGCATTCTACGGCTGTCGTCTGCTCGATGTTCTGACTGCGGAATCGCGGGCGCACGAACGCATGCGAAATGCCGGCACTTTGGCCCCGCATCTCGTTGTAATTCATGGAGAAAAAAAGTTCTCAGATTCTCTTATTGTGTCTCATTATTTATCTAGATTTATTAACCTCTTCAAGCAACAAATACAACTATGCAGGCTGTGTTAAATAATTTTCGCCGAGTCACGCCCCACTTTTGGCAACATCAGAGCATAGACGTCTACGTAGAGGAGCAATGTCACTGCATTGCCGTGTACGGCGGGGTCATTTATACGCGCACGTCATGCTCTCATTCTCTAAGTGCGCCCGCAAAAGAAAGTGGGAGCAGCGTTCATCTGAAAATTTACCCACTTCCGCGACGCAAAGCGTTGCAAATTTCGACAGACATGATTATGAACGCCTCATCTACACATTGCACTTGTCACAAACGAGTGCTCCGAAAAAGCGCGCGCCGTCGAATTCTAGCGACAGTAACGATACCAAGCGCAGAGAGGCGCCTCAAGGTCAACAATAAAAAAAAAAACATCCAAAGGCTCCCCAGGCGCGCCGTCCCTCCCCTCTCGGAAGCGTAGTCTCGCCAACCATCCTCCTCACATCGGTGGCCGAGCAAGCCCTGGAAGGTTCTCGAGGGAAAGGGGCGTGGTGATGCAGAGTTGCGTCATGAGTCCCGGACGGCCCTCGAACCGTCTCGCGCTTTCCCAGCCCTGACTGTGCATCGCGCCGACGAAACGATGAGAATTTTCTGGAATCTAGAGCGAAAGGTATTTAACCGAGCAGCAGAGATGGGAGATCAGGAGAAGAAGGAATTCTGCGCCAGAGTGCGTAGGGTGTTCTGCCTTTTCGGCGAAGCCTTTTGTCCTCAGTAACAGAGGAGATGAAGAAAGTATGCGCCAGAGTGCGTAGGGTGCTTCCGCCGTGTCATGGGCGAAGGTTTTGTCTTTAGCGACAAAGCAGGTAATGAAGAGTATTTCCACCTGAGGGGTGGAGACTCGTGCTACAAGCAGAAGAGTGTGTGTTTACCGCCAGCGAGCGAAGACGCGTGGCAACAGCTGCGCGTGGGAAGTCCACGTGTTACTGGCGAAAAAGTTTGGTGCCTGAAGAACGGCCAATTGAAGACGCAAGGTTTCCCGGAAGAGAAGCTTCGGGGGCAGCGGAACGACAACAGCGCTGGACTTTGAGTGAGTGATTCTCGGAAGAGTATCATTCAGACTTTTTGTCCCAAGAACTTTGGACTGAATAAGTTTTCGAACTCTTTAGTCTTTAAGTGTCTTGGTTGTTCGAAGCATATTATTGCATTGCAGCACGCATTTGTTTGTGTCTGTTGTTTCGAGTGTAGCTGATTGTACTTTGTAGTACGTTGTATGATTGGTGGCATATCGTATTCAACCATTGTCGAGTGTGCATTTCTGTATATCGTTGGATCTGCCATATGTAAGAATATAATTTTGCTTTGTTTAAAACTCTCGGCTCTGACTCGTTCTCTGGGCCACAGCCGGCGTCTGCTGGCGGGCCAAATAAGACCACTTCTAAATTGTCCATGCTTTCGTGGTGTGGTTCGTGGGGCCGATACTTTGACCCTTGGAATTAGCCCGGCGATTGCCTCCCTAATTAACGGGACCTCTGACAACTTCTCAGCTCAAAATTGTCAAACCTGGTGAGTGGCCCTTTAATAAGCAGCATGCAGACGGAAACTCTCGGCCCTTCAAGTAGTAGACAGGAAACCCTCGACCAGGCCACCCACACAATCTGACCCCTGCCAAAATGTTTCCAAAACAAAAAGGGGGCTCTGAAAGCACAAGCTAATTCACACAGGCATGAAACGCCAGACTAGTGGAGTGTGCCGAAAACAATTCCTGCACTGGTGCACTGGTTGCACTGGTTGAACTGGTGCACTGGTTGATTGTTTTTTTTTTTGTTTTTTTAGTTCGATATGCATATTCCCAAGTATACCTTCGATGTATATATATCCGTTATTTTAGGGCGATCAAGTTAACGGCACAAAATATCTTGTGAAATAGTTTTGCCAACCCTGACATGCAATCATATATTTTATTTGTACAGCTAACTCATGTATATAGAAATCTCTGCTGATTTATGTATTTGACAGATCACATAAAAAGTTCCAGCCATTTATAAAAGTTATGCTGTGCTCACTGCATATTTCCTCAATTGCAGGGTTCCTGGCAATAGTAAGGGGTCGCATGCAGACAGGAAATCCTCGACCAGGCCACCCACACGGTCCAGCCCCTGTCAAAATGTTTTTAAAAGAAAGAGGGAGCTCCGAAAGCACATGCAAATTCACGCAGGCATAAAACGAAATACTTATGGTGTATGCGGCAACCAATTCATGCAGAAATGGAGCCTCATCGTCCACAGGCACACACGCGGGCGAAAGGGCTTTTGATGATGATGATGATGGTAGATTTTAGTTGCGCAAGGGCAACTCAGGCCAAAGAGCGCCAAACACACGGTTTTTGGTCGACTTGATTATAAAAAGTCTACTCAGGGTGGCAAGAGTAAAAGAGTAGTGTATAGAACTTAAACTTAGGTGTAGTGACTATGTGTGATGGGTTTAAAACGGGCTATGCTTATGGGTTTTACAAAGTCATGCCGTGTCGTCAACAGTCCTTGTCAAGACAAGGAGTGCGTGCTGCATGACATTTGATTAAAAAAAAAAAAGTCTCAGCGGTTCCCTCAGGATTGAGAGGAGGCTGAGATTAGCGAGAATATGTTATGGAATGTAGGAAGCCTACACTAGCTAAAAACTTTAACACTACTTTTGGGGGAAACAAGGGATCGTCTCCAAGAAAAAATTGTGGGTGAGGCGGAAGTGACATTTGTAGAGCTTTGGGAAGTGACACAGCCTTTCTGGTTCGAGGTACGGACAGGTAATTAAAACGTGAACGACAGACAGCTCATCACCACATTTTGCACAATGTGGTGCAGGAGAGTTCTTTAAAAGGTGTGAGTGTGTTGCATGTGTATGACCGATCCCGAGTCTGCACAGTGCAACCTCTTGGTGCCTGTTACGTTTTTCAGTCGGATATCTTCCTATTCTTGGCTTTACTAAGTGCAGTTTGTTTGCGTTTGCTGCGTTCCATTCTTCTTGCCATTGTCTACGCATTCGAGATATGATGAGTGGCCTCAGGTCCTCATACGGGATGGTGTCTACGTCAACTGATGGGCGGAGTGCTGCTGACTTCGCAAGTTTGTCCGCTACCTCATTGCCAGCAATGTTGTAGTGTCCCGGAATCCAGCATAGCGTGATTTTGAGCTTAGATTTGCGGGCTGACATGAAGCATTTTCGAAGTGTATTAGTAACTGGGTTTTTGAGTATCTTAGTGGAGGACAGCGCAGTCACAGCACTGAGAGAATCTGTGTATATGATTGAGGCTGGCTCTTTCTCCTTTAAAATGTGCGTTACAGCTAAAAGTATGCCATAGCATTCTGCAGTAAATATACTGGTATGTTCGTTCATTGTTCTAGATTCAGAGAAAGCGGGACCGTGTGCCGCACATGCGACTGCGGAGGACTTGGAGGCATCAGTATAATATTCAGCACACCTGTATTTGGCCTGCAGGTACTTGAAGTGTTGATCGATCGCGACTGGGTGGCCATTTTTTCCTACCTCTAGGAATGACAAGTCACAATCGATAGCCTGCATTTCCCATGGCACAACAGTGTCCTTGTGAGAGGTTAGTTGAAGACTGGAGACCGGTATGTGCATATTTCCAAGGTGTGAGGCCACTCTGAGGGGATACGGTGGCATAGCTGATGGTCGCCTCAAAAACAGGAGGGCGTTCGATGTATCCTGTAATAGCGCACGAGCTAGGTGGTCGATATGGGAAAGCACCTTGGTGGCATACGTGACACTTTTAAACTGACGTCGCCGTTCTAGTGACCACCGGTCTGTCTCAACATACAGGCTGGCTGTTGGGCTGGTCCGGAAAGCACCGCTGGCCAGCCGAAGCCCAAGATGGTGCACTGGGTCAAGCATCTTCAATGCAGATCTTGAAGCTGACTCGTAAACCACCGAGCCGTAATCGATACGTGATAGCACTACGCTGTTGAGAGGGTTCAGTAGACAGTCACGGTCTGTGCCCCATGACTGATGTGAGAGAATCTTGAGCAGGTTTAAGGCTTTCAAGCATTTAAGTCGTAGCTGTTTGATATGTGCAACAAAGCTGAGCTTTTCATCAACCACAACACCTAACAATTTGTGATCTTTTTTGGTAGTTATGGTTTGTCTGTTAATTGAAATGTTGGGGGGTGGCCTTATGCCACGTAGTTTTGAGAATAGTACACAAACAGTCTTGTCACAGTTAAACTTAAACCCATTTTTGTCTGCCCAGCTTGACAGCTTGTTTACTGCCAACTAAATCTGACGTTCACATGTGGCTAGGTTGCATGATTTGAAGCTGATCTGAATGTCATCCACATATACAGAGTAAGAGATTGTTCTAGGCAATATGGTGCTTATGGAGTTCATTTTTATGATGAATAGTGTGCAGCTAAGAACACCACCCTTGGGGACGCCATTTTCTTGCGTAAACCACTTCGATAAGGCATTACCAACACGAACCACAAATGTACGGTCAGAAAGGTAGCTTTCAATAGTATTCAGCATGTTTCCTGACACTCCAAACGATCGCAGGTCACGGAGAATGCCATAACGCCATGTCGTGTCGTAAGCTTTCTCTAAGTCGAAAAATACAGATAGGCAGTGCAGTGCTGTTTATAAATGAAGGCATCCCTGACATAGGATTCGAATGCTACCAGTTGGTCAGTTGTCGACCGGCCAGACCTGAATCCAGCTTGATGACGATCAAGGAGGCCATTGTATTCAAGGTAATACATAAGGCGGCGATTCACCATTTCTTCAAACACCTTGCCCAAACAGCTGGTCAGCGCTATAGGCCTGTAACTAGCAGCAAGTGTGGCTTCTTTTCCTTGTTTAAGGATGGGTATGATAACTGCCTTTTTCCAGGTCATGGGCAGACGCCCAGAGGACCATACACTGTTGAAAAGAATGAGGATGACGTCAAGCGTTTCTTCGTGTAGGTGTTTCAGCATGCCGTAAGTAATCCTGTCCCAGCCTGCTGCTGAGCTGCCGCACTTTGCCAGTGCTGCCTTTAGTTCACCTATAGTAAAGGGGGCATTGTACCCTTCCGCCGATGGCCTGTCATCACGAATAGGTTTACATTCTTCGGCAAGTTTGTATCGCCTAAAGGAGTCTGTATAATGTGCTGAGCTGAAAATATACTCGAAGTGTTGGCCTAAGGCATCTGCCTGGTGTTCAAGTGTATCACCAGCAGTACTAACAAGGGGCATCGAATGAGTGCTGTGCCCTTGGAGTGCTCTTACTCTGTTATACACCTTATGTGTGTCAGTGTAAGAGTTCACGGATGAGAGGAAGGATGGCCAGCTCTGTCGTTTAGACTCTCGTCGGACACGTCTACCGTTTGCTTTTGCACGCTTAAAATTCACCAAATTTTCGACTGTAGGATACCTGCGGAATTTCGACCATGCTTTGTTTTGATTGTCACGAGCATTTTTGCACTCAGAGTTCCACCAAGGTCGTCTTTTGTTACGTGTATTGTTAGATGTATGTGGGATGGATTGCTCTGCGGCCTGTATAATGTGTAGTGTGACCAACGCTTCAGATTCATCGATGCCTAGGGTTTCAATTGATGAGCGCGATAGTTTTCAGAGTTTTTGGAATTTCGTCCAGTTCGCACCCTGTTCTTGGAACCTGGTTACATTCGCAGTCATTGTACTCGTATTTCCTTTGTATTTTAGACAAACAGGAAAATTATCACTTCCATAGAGGTTTTGAATTACAGCCCACTCAGTGGTTGCCAAGAGTGAAGGAGATCCGATAGCAAGATCTATTGCTGTGTATGAGTTGTGCGCTGCGTTAAAGTATGTTGGCTCTTTTTTATTAAATATACAGGAGCTGGAGGACAACAGAAAGTTTTCAATTAAGGAGCCTCGAGAATCCGTTCTTCTACATCCCCATAAAGGGTGGTGCGCGTTAAAATCTCCGACCAACAGAAATGGATGCGGAAGCTGGTCGATGAGCATTTCAAATTCTTTAGTAGAGAGTTGGTGGTCTGGAGGGATGTATAGTGAACACACGGTTGTTACTCGTCCAAAAATTAGGGTTCGTATAGCCACTGCTTCTAAGTCAGTAACCAGAGTGAGGCTTTGAGACGGAACTGCTTTCTGCACTACGATAGCGACACCACCAGATGAAAGGGGAGTGCCCTGTCTGTCCTTTCGGTATACCACATATCTTTTCAAAAGGCTAGTGTGTGTAGGTTTTAGGTGTGTTTCCTGTAAGCAAAGTATGTTTGGTTGGTGTTGTGCAAATATTTCATAGATGTCGTCTAAGTTCTTAAGTAAGCCTCGACAATTCCATTGGATAATATTTTCGGCAGCCATTTTTATGAATGAGGAAAAGAGCGTGACTTATTCACACTTCGCTGCCTTTATTAGGAGGCTTCACTGGCGGGTGTCTTTTCCCTCTGAGGCGATCTATGGAGCCCCGGCTCACTTGGGATGATTCCGTCAGCATCTTAGACGCTGAGGATCCTGGTGTCACTTCCATTGCCTCCGGTGGACCCTCAGAAGCTAATGGAGGTTTGTCGGAAGAGACAGGTGTCTCAGTTGTCTGTGTGGTCCCTGGGGTCTGATGAAGTTCGACCTCCGGGACGTGAAAGGTTGGTGCAGCCTGTGGCTGCTTGGTGGAGGGCAGAGATGTACACGCATCAGCAAAGCTGTATTTCGTGCCCACCGTCACTAGACGCCGCCCGGCCCCCCGGCGCGCTGCGTCAGCGTACGTTCTTCCGGAGAAGAGTGACACCTTCTTCCGGGCTTCAGAGAATGTGATGTTTTCCATGACTTTTCCTTTTTGAAAATTTCACATGTCCGCGAGTACGCTGCATGCGGCCCGTGACAGTTAGGGCACTCTGTTTGCGTGGAAGTACAGCTCTCTGTTGGGTGCTCATGATCACCACATTTTGCACATGTTTGTTTTCCGCGACAGGTATTCGACCCATGTCCATATTTCTGGCATTTGTAGCACCTTCTAGGGTTGGGTATGTAGGGGCGGACCTTGTAGTGAAGGAACGCAGCTTTCACGGATTCTGGCAGAGTGGAGCGGTTGAATGTTAGTACTATATGAGGTGTCACCACTTCTTCATTGTTTCGCCTGATGGTTATCCGGCGGATGGCAACTACGCCTTGCTCTCGAAAGCCTTCAAGGAGGTCAGCTTCAGTTTCTCGCATCAGATCACGTTGTGAAATGACGCCTTGAACAGTGTTAAGGCTGCGATGGGGGGTGATAGACACGTCCAGGTGGGCGAACTGCTTCTGTTTAAGGAGAGTGTTTGCATGCTGTTTCTGGCTTACTTCAACAAGAAGATCACCGGATGACAGTTTCTTTGCCTCGTACTTTTTGCCTATTAAGTTAGCAAGAGTTTTAGCTATCAGGAAACCGACAGTCCTGCAACTGAGACGTTATCTGCCAAAGAGTGTATGACTAAAAAGCGTGGGAAGTGGTCACAATCGCTTCCAGTTCGTTTGGAGCTTTCATCGGTGCGGTTCCTTTTCAGGGACCGATCATTGAGGGGGGGGGAAAGATTTTGCCATGTGGTGGACTTCATGTTCGGCGGCGATGGTGACCACCCACCACCGAGCCCAACAGGGGGACGCTACAAGGTAGAACACTTGAAGGTGCCAGTCATACATTGCCGCTATAACCAGATATAACTACCCAAGGTTGGGTAACTACACAAGGTTAACCCTTGCCGCCAGGAAATTTGGAAGTAAACAGAAGAGAGTAGAAGACAGGACAGATAGATAGTGAGAAATAAAGACGAAGATGTAGGCAGAGAGAGATAGGAAAAGGCGACTGCCGATTTCCCCTGGGTGGGTCAGCCCAGGGGTGCCGTCTACGTGAAGCCAGGGCCAAAGAGGTGTGTTGCCTCTGCCGGGGGGCCTTAAAGGTCCAATCACCCAGCGTCAGCTCAACCCCCAAGATCCCCTTTTCCCCGGACACGGCAAAGCCACGCACGGCTAGGCGTGGGAGGGAGCCGAAACTCCCCCGTTAGCTCGGGTTCGTGGTGTCGCTACACACCAAACGCCTACTTGCGCAGGCGCCCCTGCGGGGGCGAAAGGGCTTTTGATTATTTCTTGTGCCCTGCTAACTTCCTGACAAATCAGAGACTAAGATGCAGATCTTGACACATACAGGTGAACGATTGCATCAGTGCGATATGTGTTGACTAGAATTGCCCGTAAATCACCACAACGCTGACTCATTCACGTGCAAAAATGTGACTGCCATGCGGGTGACAAAAGGATTTTTTTGGAGAGGAGACCTGCATGGTCATTTCCACACGCACACCGGTGAGAGGCCCTACGTGTGCCGTCTGTGTCCAGCTAGATTTGCGCGTATGAGCTTGATAAATGTGCACTGTGAGGACTACACTGGTGAGCGACATCACAAATGCGATTTATGTGGAAAGAGGGTCACCGCTAGATGCATCGTTTCCCACCACAAACTGATACGCAATTGCATAAAAGAGTTCAGCTTCAAGTTTTGCAGATCGTAAGTTCAGGTGAACTTATACGGAACAATCGTGTTCATACAGGCGAGAGGCAGTACCTCCGCCCCCAGTGCCCCACGACATTCACCCTCTTGGGCACTTTGAAAAGCCACTACAGCTGAACCTCGTTATAAAGAGACGAGTTAAAACAAAATAATGAATATAACGAGCAAATCATCATTTCAGTTCAAATTCCACATAGAAGCCAATGTATTCAAAACGTCATTGTAGTGAGGTAAAAAATTTCCCGTTAAGGGATATTGCCGCGACAGGTTGGCCACGTTCAAGTAGCCCGCCACTATCATCATGGCAAGAGCACTAGCAAGACCCGGCTGGCATGCGCCACACGTTCGTGCGCTCCAACAACGAGGAAGAGGAAGTTAGTTGAATGTGTGCCTCTCGCCTACTCGGACTTGACGTCCATAGTCATTAGACTTGTGGACACAAGTTCGCCCTAATAAAGTTGCTTGTTTTTTTAGCCTGTCTGCCTCAGCATCGCTACAATATAATGAGCAAATTTCATTAAGAAATAAAGTCTGAGCCAATGCCACGACAGTGCACAAGGCGAATTCATGATTGTGCGCAACGCGACAACTGTAGCAGTTCAAAGCGCCCGCTGCACCTCCTGCAGCAAAACGCGCAAAGCTGAGGTGCACGCAGCGAATGCTGTTTCTATAGAAGAGGGTGTTGCGCGGGCATTGCATGGCTACCGCTTGCCTATCGCCCACAGCCAAGGACTCCACAACTCCGCAAACGTCTCCCCCTTTTCGTTTCCTTTGTGTCTTCTTCATATTCTCAGTCTTCTCCTCTTCACAGCGCTGAGTCGTGCTCCCTAAAGGGCTGCAGTAATGAGCGTCTTTTCCACTTCTTATCGCTCTTTCTCTGTCCCAGTGAGCCTTCTCCCACATTTCCCTCGATGAGCGCGGCCGTGGCGTGCCTGCCTGCGACCACTGTAACACGTCGCTCACACAGAAGATCCACTTTCTACAGCGAGCGAAATTCTCCTGCTGCCGAAACACAGAGCCGTTCGGCCTGGACGCGCTCTGCTCTGCCAAATATGCCATCTACCGTGGGGCAAACCCGGGATAGATGCGCTGTCACCCGTTTGTTGTCGCGCCTCGCTAACGCCACTATGCTATCCGGTAGTCTAGACTTCGATGATCTTCGTACGCACGAAGCAAAAAAGAAGCAGTACTGCTTACTTTTCTGGCAAGTCGTCGGCTTGTAATGCATGAAGAGCAGAAAAAACTGCCGACACCAGCGGCACTGGTGGATTCGTCTTGCTCTCCTTCGACAAGCTCGGTAACGCCAACAACAAGCTCAGTCACCTCTTCCACGAAATAAAGATGTGAAGTAGGCAGAGAGTGGGTTAAACTCTCATTGGTTTCAACATTCAGTTGAGTGCACTGCAACATGACAAGCGAGTTGGGCTTGGCCGCCATTTTTTTTTAATTCTTTGACTAGCCCTCCTACTGGTCCGAGGAGGTCGATTCGGCGGCAGATGCCACAAAAATCAGTCCCAGAGTGATCGTTGTGGAGATGGCCTGTCATGTATGCGATAGCGCCACGTATTGTCGATAGAGCGGCCAGCCCGGCTGCCAGTAATCATGTGACCCGACTGCAATCGGTGTAAAGCTGCATGTCTAGACTGCCGCCCTGGCTCACCCTTTTCATTTGCTGTTGTACCGTCGTACTTGCGACAATATGGAGCAATAAATCGTTTTGCTACTCTACGTTTGTCTCTGAACATTTGACATCACACCTGGCAATGAAGTGATTCGAACCTTCAGCGGCGTTGGCAGAACAAAAGAAAGGTTCTACCCTGTTTGAAGTTCCTGGGGCGGTCGCCGACACAAAGCGAGCTACTGGAACAGCACTGATGGCAGACCCAGTCACACAAGTGGTAGGAAGAATTGGCCACATGGAGCTTTTTGACGACTCCTCAGGTGAATGGACTTCATACGACGAGCAGTTGACATCGTTTCTGCACTTCAACAAAGTACGGGAGGCAGACAAGATTCACGCGTTCCAGAGCCTAATAGGGGCGAAGACGTACGCTCTACTCAAGTCACTTACCACCCTTGACCTTCCATCAAGCAAGTCGTACGACACCCTCAGGCAATTGCTTGGCGACCATCTGGCACCGAAGCCTTCAGTAATTGGTGAGAGAACCAAGTTTTATCGCGGAACTGCGTTCCCTCTCGAGTTCCTGTGAGTTCGATAATTTCTTAGACGAGGCACTTAGGGACAGATTCGTTTGTGGTTTACAAAGACAAGATATTCAGAGAGTACTGTTTGCTGAAGACAAGAAGTTAACCTTTCAAAAGGCAGTCAAAAAAGCTTTAGCATTGGATTCAGCAACAAAAAGTGCAGCAGAAGTGCATGGTTCATCAAGCGTCTCTGACTTACACCATGTAACTGCACAAAAGCCGGGGCATAAAGCAGTCGCCGTAAAAGATGCCAGCAAAAAGAATGCGTCAAACATGTGTTGGCGGTGCGGTTCTTTTAAGCACGTGAGCAAAAACTGCAGACATGCGTCGGCGACATGTTTCGGCTGTGGCAAGAAAGGGCATATCCAGGGTATATGTCAGTCTGGTAAGAATGCGAAGTTATCACAGGCGCGAGCACGCAGCCTGAAAGTTCTTGACTGGGCCACAGAAATGATGCTAAACAGCATGACGTGCTCGGCAAAAGATGCCATAAAAATATGCCTCTTGATAAACAAAATTCCACTTGAAATGGAGTTGGATATGGGAGCAGCGGTATCCGTAATTTTTCGAAGGCAACAGCAACAGTTGTTCCCCTCTTTGAAGTTGCGCACGACAAGATTGCGTCTACGCACTTACACAGGTGCATTAGTCGAAACAGCAGGAGTGGCTGAAGTTGTTGTTGAACATAATGGGCAAAGTGTTCTATTACTCTTATATGTCACTGAGCAGGGAGGACCGGCACTCCTGGGCGGAGAGTGGTTACAGTACGTGCGCCTTGACTGGAACGCTGTATTTTCCTGCAACAAGCTCTGCTCGGCACGGGAGCCGACAAACAAGGAAGCAAAAGTAGAGGTTAGCAAGCTTTTGCAAAAGTACAGTAACCTTTTCAAGGAAGAATTGGAATGCATCACAGAGGAGAACGCAGAAGTCTTTCTCAAAACGCACGCTCGTCCAAAGTTTTTGAAGGCGCGCAGTGTGGCTTTCGCACTGGTTCCAGCAGTGGAAAAATAGCTTGACAAAGTGCAGTCAATGGGTGTGAATACACCATTAGCCACGTGCGAGTATGCTACACTGGTAGTGCCTGTGGTAAAGAAAGACGGAAACATCCGCCTATGTGGCAACTACAAGACTACTGTCAACCCTATGCTAGACACTGATCACTACCCTTTACCACGTGTTGAAGTTTTCGCTGCACTGAGTGGAGGAAAAGAATTTTCAAAAATTTACCTGAACAAGGCCTATCAAGAGGTGGTGCTAGCGGAACCGGCGCGTTGTCTTCTGGCGATAAACACGACGAAAGGACTGTTCGCCGTAAACCGGCTACCTTTCAGCGTGTCTTCGGTGCCTGGTATTTTTTTTTCGGCGAATAATGGACACCATGCTTAAGAGTCTCAAAGGTGATGTGTGCTATTTGGACGATATCGTAGTGACCGGAAGGACTGGAGTCGAATACCTACAGAACTTGAAAGCAGTTCTAACCCGTTTGGAAAGCCGAAGAGTTTGACTAAAAGCTGAGAAATGCGTTTTTTTTTTTTCAGAAGGAATTAACCTACTTGGGGCACAAGTTGAGTGCAGATGGCTTACATCTTACGACGGAGAAGATTGATGCCATTGTAGCCGCGCCAGCATCGCAAAACAAGCCGCAGCTTCGTTTTTTGCACGGAGCCGTAAACTACTACATAAAATTTTTTACCTCAACTGGCTACGCTAGCCCATCCTCTGTACAAGTTCCAGCGCGATGACCAAGCTTGGGCATGGACCAGCGAATGTCAAACGGCCTTTGACGACATTAAGGCTGTGTTGGTATCCCCGGAGGTGCTGGCTCACTATGATCCGCGAAGACCGCTTCAAATGGCTTGCGACGCATCTCATTACGGGGTAGGTGCTGTGCTTTCTCATATTTTTGCTGATGGAACCGTCGCCCTGTTGCTTACACTTCAAGGACTCTGTCCGATGCTGAGCAGAAGTATAGCCAGATCGAGAAAGAAGCATAAGCGATCATCTCCGGCGTTAAGAAGTTTCACTACTATATTTTTGGGCATTTGTTCACGCTGATAACGGATCATAAACCACTGCAGACTATTTTGGGTCGAAGGTCTCGCATACCAACCTTGGCAGGAGCAAGAGCGCAACGTTGGGCCGTGACGTTATCTGCCTACACGCACACCTTGAAGTTTTGACCGACAAACGAAAATCTAGAAGCTGACTGCTTGTCGCGCTTGCCGGTTCGTCGGGAATCTGCTAATGATGCAGAGGAAACGTTCTACTCGTTACGCTTGCAATCAATGCCGGTGACATACAAAGATATTGTACGTGCAACCTCACATGACCAGCTTCTTTGCAGAGTACTCGAGCTCCCAAGTACGGGGTGGCCTAACTTAACGGACGATGCAAAGCTCAAGCCTTTCTTCGACAGGAAGACACAGCTTGACCACACACCAAGGCTGTCTCCTGTGGGGAATGCGTGTAGTGGTGCCTACAAAGCTGAGGTCTCTGGTGCTACAAGAACTTAATGACGGTCATCCGGCTATTGTGTGATCCAAAGAGTTGGCCCACAGCTATGTTTCGTGGCCTTCAGTTGACGCGGATCTCGAGTCTCATGTCAAAGGATGCAAACCTTGCCAGGTTGCCAGGAGCAGCATAGTGCCCCTAACAGTGCTCCTTTGCACCCATGGTCGTGGCCAACATCCCCTTGGAAGCGAGTACAAATCGATTTCGCTGGGCCTCTTCCGCATGACATGTTTCTAGTTGTGGTTGATGCACATTCTAAATAGCCAAAGGTGTGCATCATGAAAAACACTACTAGCACAGCAACTAACGATCGTCTTCGCAAAATGTTTAGCCGTTTCGGTTATCCGGCAACGATCGTGTCGGACAACGGCCCACTATTTAAGTCTGCCGAGTTCCAAATGTTTGTTCGAGAGATAGGAGCGCGCCACGTCACAACAGCGCCTTATCACCCAAGTTCGAATGGCTTGGCAGAACGTTTTGTTCAGTCCCTAAAGACGGCCATGAAGAAAGATTTAAATGTTGGAAACCTGCAGGCTAGCCTTGACAGCTTCTTGCTTGCTTATCGGAATACACCCCACGCTACGACGAAAGAAGCACCGGCTAACCTTATGTTCGGTCGCCGTCTTCGTTCTAAACTGGACATTCTCAAGCCAAAATTAGAAGAATTAGTTTGCCACCAGCAATTTATTCAGTCCAGCCTATACAGCTCCAAAGCCCGACAATTTGATGTAGGCGACGGTGTTCTTGTTCAAAATTACAGGGCACCACCCAGATCGCTTCCAGGTACTGTATTGCGGCAGAAAGGACCTGTTTCGTATGCCGTCAAAGTACACACGCCACGGGGCCTGGTCATGTGTGGCATCGTCACCAAGATCAGCTTCTCTTGGGTGCACCTGACGTCTCCGATGGTGAGGAGAACAAGGACACCTTCTGGGAGTTCTCGGATGCCACTGCAGAGACACCTACGGCAGTGCCCTCAGCCTCCAAGGCAGCACCACCAGTACGAAGATATCCAGTACGCACTCGACGAGCGCCAGATCGCTACACGCTATCTCAATTTTGTGTAACTGTAGCTCCCCACAATTTTAGCGGGAGGAAATGTCATGTATGCGATAGCGCCACGTATTGTCGATAGAGCGGTGTCACAGAACGAGCGCGCAAAAAGAGCGCGCCGCCAACTTCTCGCGAGGAAATGCCGGAGTGACGCCGCGAAGTCAACGATAAAAAAAAAAGGAAAGAAAAACAAACATCTAAAGGCTCCCCGGGCGCGCGACTCTCTCCCTCGGAAGCGTGGCTTCGACGACGAACCTCCTCACCCAACAACGGCGGCCGAGCAAGCACTCAAACTTTCTAGATGGAAAGGGGCGTGGTTGAAGCCGGGTTGAGTCATCTGTCGCGGCCAGCATTCGAGCCGTCTCGCCCTCTCCCCAGCCTTCGCTGCGTATTGCGCCGACGAAATGACGAGAACTTTCTGTAATTTCGAGCGGAGGGTATTTAATCGAGCAGCCGAGACGAAAGATCAGGAGAAGACTGAAGTTAGCGCCAGAGCGCGTAGGGATTCCGCCGTGTAGTCGGCGAAGGTTTTGTCCGTGGAGACAAAGCAGGAGAAGAAGGTGATTTCCACCTGAGGGGTGACGACTCGAGCTACAGGCAAGAGTGTGTGTTTACCGCTGTCGAGCGAAGACGCGTGGCAACAGCTGCGTGTGTGAAGCCGACGTGTTTCGGCGAAGAAGTTTGGAGCTTGGAGAGTGGCCAATTGAAGACGCGAGGCTTCCTGGAAGAGAAACTTCGGCGAGGTTTCCTGGAAGAGAAACTTCAGGGGCAGCGGAACGACAACAACGCTGGACTTTGAGTGAGTGATTCTCGGAAGAGTATCGTTCAGACTTTTGTTCCAAGGACTTTGGACTGAATAAGTTTTCTGACTCTTTAGTCTTTAAGTGTCTTGGTTGTTCAATGCATGCGACTGCATTGTAGTGCGTATTGTTGTCTGTGTCCGTTGTTTCGAGTGTGGCCAATTGTACTGTGTAGTACGTTGTTTGATTGGTGACATATTGTATGCAACTATTGTGGAGTGTGCATTCTTGTGGATTGTTTTCGATCTGCCATTATTGAGAATGTAATTTTGTTTTGGTTATCAACTCTCGGCTCTGACTTTTTCTTTGGGCCGCAGCCGGCGTCCGCTGGCGCGCCAAAAAGGACCACTTCTAAATTGTCCACGCTTTCGTGGTGCGGTTCGGGGGGCCGATACTTCGGCCCTTGGAATTAGCCCGGCGATCGCCTCCCTAATTAACGGGACCTCGTGACAATTAATCTGGCGTCCGCGACGAGGACCTTTTGGTGCACAGTGTGTCCAAAGTAGTGAGAAAGAGCCTCGAGTTGTTGATAGTGCTATCGGAACGATTTTGTGTGTTGCTCTGTGTTCTCGTTAACGAGTACAATGGAGTGTTCCGATAGACTGATTTAGGCAGATACTTTTTGCACGCGGCAAGGTTTTATTTGCGAGACACAATGGATCTCGAAAATTTAGTCGCTCTTGGTGAGAAGATGGGTCTTTCTGGCGCTGAACTACGGAAGTGGGTAAGCCAGAAGGAGAAAGAGGCGGTGGAGAGAGCCAAGGAAGAAAAAGCAGCTGAGTTGGAGAGAGAAAAGTTGGCAGCTGAAAGGGCGAGAGAAGAAAGAGAAGCAAAGGAGCGACAGCTGAAGGAAGAAAGAGAGGAAAGGGAACGGCAGCGGCAGCACGAGATGGAACTCGAGCGGCTCCGTTTGCAACAGCGAAGTGAAACTACCGTCCAAGCTAGAGTTGAAAGCAGCGAACGGGAAGATCATGGCTTTCGCTTGAACCCAAGCAAGCTGCTCGTAGCGTTTGATGAAAGGAAGGACGACCTTGACGCGTACCTTCACCGATTTGAGACGATTGCGAAGAGCCAGAATTGGCTGGAGCATCAATGGGCAACTGCTTTGAGTACTTGCTTGAGTGGTGAAGCACTCAGTGTGTACGGTAGGCTGACACCGACTGATGCAGCCAACTATGCAAAGGTGAAAACTGCTTTACTAAAGCGATTTAGATTTACTGTAGAAGGATTCCGGGACAGATTTCGGACAGGAAAGCCAGCTGATGGTGAGACGGCTACGCAGTACGCCGCCTGACTTAGCCATTATTTCGACAGATGGATTGAACTTTCAGGGACAGCGCAGGAGTACGATGAACTTAGAGAGCTCCTAATTAGAGAACAATTTCTTACTAGTTGCCACCCAAGCCTGTCGCTGTACTTGAAAGAGAGGAAGGCTGAGTCACTTGAAGGAATGCTTGAATTGGCTGATCAATTCCTGGAAGCGCAAGGTGGAACTAATTTGGCCAAGGTCAAGAAGGATGGTCCCGAAGATTCGAAGAAATCGGCTCCCGACGAAAAGAAGCGTGCACAGGAGAGCATTCCGCGATGTTTTCTGTGTAACCGAGTGGGTCATCGGGCGAAAAACTGTCGAACAATCTTTACGAGCCCTACGGTAGTAAAATGTTTTAAGTGTGGTCAGACTGGGCACAAAGCAGACGCATGTCGAAACGGAGCGAGTCAAACTCACCAGGTGTCCTGTGCGCTATCGGCACCGAAATCCGATGATAATGCCGTCACCGACGGATTTGTAGAGTTGAAAAATGGGGAGAAAATCCCTATTATGGGTGCTGTAATGACAAAACAGCCAACCGGTGTTTCGAAGGGAATGCCAACGCTGCCTGAAAAAGTTGCGGACAAAAAGATTACGGTGTTAAGAGATACCGGTAGCTCCACGGTTATCGAGCAGAGAAATTTGGTACGGGAAGATGAGTTAACAGGCAAAACGAAACCGGTTTGCCTAATTGACCCTACGGTTCGGATGCTTTCCGAAGCAGAAATTGAAGTTGAAACCCCGTACTTCAGCGGGAAGGTTACTGCTTTATGCATGACGACCCCCCTGTACGACCTTGTCATCGGAAACATCGACGAGGCGCGAAGACCGAATGATCCGGAATGTTTGGGAGAAGACCCTAAGATAGAGCCCTCGCCAACCCAGCGACCGCGAGATACAGTGGAGGAGCAGCCCGTGACGGATCTCACTAGAGCCCAAGGTGAAGCCGCGGCTCAAGAGACAGTGAATGAGAAGATGATCGTGTTGAATGAGTTCACGGGCCGAGCAACTGGACTTACGTCGGCACGACCTCAACCGACCGGCAGTGTAAAGATGACGGAGTCGGCCAGCCGGGCCAAATGTAGAGACATGAACAAGCTGGTAAATAAACAGACAGGACCCGTCGAATGTTATGACCCGTTAACAGTGTCGGAAGTGACAACGATGGCTGAGACGCGGCCTCAGATACCGTCGTTGGAAAGGGCTCGCCGAAAAAGAATGAGGAAAAACAAGAAGAGGTCGAGCGAGCACCGCAAAAAAGGGTGCAAGTGCAGCTCGAAGTACTCAGGAAAAGTGCTGAGGTCAAATTGGAATGGTTTGTCTGTGTTGAGCCTCAATGTGTTGTGTCTTGTTATCCTGTGTCACAAGTGTCGAAGTGTTTGTGCTGTGACGTGATGTATAGTATTGTAGAATTGTGGTAATGAGAGCTCTGTATATTTGTATTGTTTGGAATATGTGATGGAGCATTGTATTCATGTACCTGTGGCTATACTCTATGTGTTGTGAGATTGAATTGCAATGTACAGTTGTATTGAGTGATCTATTGTGAATGTGAAGTGTCATGAGCGACAATTTGTGTTACAGTCTTTCAGAGTGCGTGGTGACTGTTCGCGCTCGTTTGTATGGTTTTGAATATTATTAGACAATATTCTTAAAGTGGGGGGCAGTGTCACAGAACGAGCGCGCAAAAAGAGCGCGCCGCCAACTTCTCGCGAGAAAACGCCGGAGTGATGCCGCGAAGTCAACGATAAAAAAAAAAAGGGAAGGAAAAAAAACATCTGAAGGCTCTCCGGGCGCGCGACTCTCTCCCTCGGAAGCGTTGCTTCGCCGACGAACCTCCTCACCCCACAACGGCGGCTGAGCAAGCACTCGAACTTTTTAGATGGAAAGGGACGTGGTTGAAGCCGGGTTAAGTCATCTGTCGCGGCCAGCATTCGAGCCGTCTCGCCCTCTCCCCAGCCTTCGCTGCGTATCGCGCCGACGAAATGACGAGAACTTTCTGGAATTTCGCGCGGAGGGTATTTAATCGAGCAGCCGAGACGAAAGATCAGGAGAAGACGGAAGTTAGCGCCAGAGCGCGTAGGGATTCCGCCGTGTAGTCGGCGAAGGTTTTGTCCGTGGAGACAAAGCAGGAGAAGAAGATGATTTCCACCTGAGGGGGTGACGACTCGAGCTACAGGCAAGAGTGTGTGTTTACCGCTATCGAGCGAAGACGCGTGGCAACAGCTGCGTGTGTGAAGCCGACGTGTTTCGGCAAAGGTTTGAAGCTTGGAGAGTGGCCAATTGAAGACGCGAGGTTTCCTGGAAGAGAAACTTCAGGGGCAGCGGAACGACAACAACGCTGGACTTTGAGTGAGTGATTCTCGGAAGAGTATCGTTCAGACTTTTGTTCCAAGGACTTTGGACTGAATAAGTTTTCTGACTCTTTAGTCTTTAAGTGTCTTGGTTGTTCAATGCATGCGACTGCATTGTAGTGCGTATTGTTGTCTGTGTCCGTTGTTTCGAGTGTGGCCAATTGTACTGTGTAGTACGTTGTTTGATTGGTGACATATTGTATGCAACTATTGTGGAGTGTGCATTCTTGTGGATTGTTTTCGATCTGCCATTATTGAGAATGTAATTTTGTTTTGGTTATCAACTCTCGGCTCTGACTTTTTCTTTAAGCCACAGTTGGCGTTCGCTGGCGCGCCAAAAATGACCACTTCTAAATTGTCCACGCTTTCGTGGTGCGGTTCGGGGGGCCGATACGTCGGCCCTTGGAATTAGCCCGGCGATCGCCTCCCTAATTAACGGGGCCTGTGGGACAAGCGGCCAGCCCAGCTGCCAGTAATCATGTGACCTGACTGCGATCGGTATAAAGCTGCATGTCTAAACTGCCACCCTGGCTCACCCTTTTCATTTTCTATTGTACCTTACCCTTTTCATTTTTTATTGTACCTTCCTACTTGCGACAGTATGTAGCAGTAAATCGTTTTGCTACTCTACGTTCGTCTCCGAACCTTAGACATCACAGGGCCCTTTCGGCAAATGTTGATTCGGCGCACTTTCCGCAGCCGGAATTCTCAGTGTGAACGCGCCCTAAGAGTTGTCACTGGCCGACGTAAGCCGTGTTGTTTTTGCATGCGTGTTTTTCATTAGTGCTTCTGCTTCATCGTTTATGGTGCTGCGCTCGCGATTCCAGAAACACGAATGTGCCAGGCGAGAAGAGAAAGCGTATAACGCCAGACCAGAAGGTGACCCTGATAAAAACGCCTAGTCGGAAACAAAGGAAAGCCATGTGGCCAGAGACTTAAACGTATCTACAAGTACACTGTCCATTATCTTGAGCAAGCATCCATAATCAGTGCTGTTGTATGTGGCCTAAAAGGAAACATCAAATGGATGAGGACTGCTGCCTTTGAAGCAGTCGAAATGGCCGTTTTTGAATGGTTTTTAGACATGCAGGCCGTGAATCTGCCGATGAGCGGCGCCATGTTGCAAACAGAGGCAAGAAACTTCGCCTGCATCATGGGTTATGACAACTTCGTACCAAGTTCGGATTGGCTCCAATGCTTTAAGGAGCACCACGACATCGCCGGGATAGTGGTCAGCGGCGAATCGCAATATGTCGACAAAGCAGAGACTACGAAGTGGGCAAAAGATAACATTGTGCGGCTGCTCGAAACATACCACACGGAAAACATCTTTAACGCGGATAAAATCGCTTTTTGTTTCAAGATGTTTCGGCACAAGACTTTAGCTCTCAGAAGTGAGCCATGCAATGGCAGCAAACAAAGTAAGCTGTGGATCACTGCGCTACTTTGTGCCAACATGACGGGTTCTAAAAAGCTGCCAATTTTCGTAGCTCGCAAAAGGACATCTCGCTGCTGCTTCAAGGGGAAGAAACAGCTCCCACTCAAGTACACGGCCAATCGCAAAGCCTGAATGACCCAGGAGATTTTCGCTAAATGGCTTTGCGAATAAGACAAGAAACTAGCAAAGGTGAACAGCAAGGTGTGCCTTGTTTTAGATAACTGCATCGCCCACCACACTGCTGTTTTGCTCCATAACATCGTGCTGCTGTTCCGCCCTGCCAACTGCACAGCAAAAATACAGCCGCTTGACCAAGGCGTGATTATGTCTCTGAAGGCAGGTTACCGCAAGCACGTGATCAACAGGCTTTTGCTCAACATGAGGTTGAAACGAGGCACCAATGTTGACTTGCACGCAGCACTCGAAATGCTTCAAGTAACGTGGATTAGTGCGAGGGTGACCGTGATTGCAAATTGTTTTTGGCACGCCTCATGTGCCACTGTACCAGACGCGAGCGATGAGGCATTGTTAAGCCCACTGCGGCAAACAGTTTCCACACATCCAGCAAAGTCGCAGCATCACGGATGGCACATCGTGACGTAGACTCTGAAGTGGTAGCAACAAAACAGCTCCCGGATGACGATATTTTGCTCGCTGTCAACGATCTGGATGAATTCAGCGACAATGACTCTGTCGACAAACAGGAGGCTACCGTGCGGGAGACCAACGTGCTGGCGGCGTTGGAGGCATTAGACGCGGTGGACGTACTGCGCAACTTCTTCGGCACCCATGACGACTGCGAAGATGGCTTGAACATTACGGCCGCAGCTGAGCGAGCCATTGCTCGCATCAGGCAGATGCATCAATGTCCAATTATAAACTTCTTTGAATCTAGGTCTGTTTGAAATGCGAGCTGTGTATTTTAAGCTCAAAAAAAAAGGTGCATGACATTTCGTTTTTATTTGCGGAATGAAGTTGTTTTGTTGTGTACCACCGTGCTGCGAAATGCTATTTCGTCTGTTATTTGCCTTGGGTAGGTACAGGACATATTATTTGCAGTAAATGCCCCATGTGGCTATAACGAAACATTGGTCATAACAAGCGAATTGCAGTGGCCCTCCAGTTTCATTATAACGAGGTTGAACTGTATTTGAGACATACTGGGGAGAAGTCGTACAGGTGCGAGATGTGCGAGAAATCTTTCCATTCTAGGAGCATGTTGTTGGGCCATAGGCCCATTCACTCTTTTAGCATCTCATGAACATCTCAACTGCCAATACAGTTGTGACTAGTACTAAAAATAAAATGGTTGAAGTCTCATTGTCATCAACTTATTGACTTCCCTGGGGAAGGGAACACGTCAATTTTCCAAGACACCAATTTGGTCGTTATTCCGTTTTCCTGCCATAAAGCTGTCGCTGTAAGCTTGAAAGTTGTTCGTGACTCGAACACTAGACCAGATTTGAGCTAAATAAGATGATAGTTACGCCTGCTGTTTAATGATGCAAGGGTCAGCTATGGCCATAGAGCACTTGAACATATTATAAACTGTGGCTATACTACCTAATTGGTTTAGGAAGGTGTAAGGTTGCGCTCGCCGTGACATTCCTTGTGCCCTTCCTTCTTAGTAACATACCTTCTCGAGAGACGGAGCCAGCTCGGCGTGGCACTCTCTTCCTCGCTTGCCTGACACATTCCCAATAAACGGCGCCACAGCTTACTCTGCCTCCCCTGATCCTTCTACGAAACTGCCTGTCCGGTGTCGACAATGGCCACGGACAACGAAGACAGGGGGATAAAAGGAGCGCCCGAGAAAAGTCGGGGGGTCTGTTGCTACTACAAGAGCTTGCTGACTAGCCACCAGCACGACCGCTTTAGACTCCCCTGCGGGTGATATTTTTTGTTATCATTTTGCATTGTAAACTGTTGTGTACATAAAGTTGTATTAGTAATACGTCCAGCGGTGAAGGCGTCTTCCTCTGGAGTAAAGTCATGAAGACGGTGGCGATAATTCTCGCGAAGCAATGAACCCGGCTTCGCTTTGCCACCAAGAACCTGAACCGAACTCTATATCGAGTTCGGACAAAAATTTACTGCAGGAACAATGAAGGCAGATCTGTTGCAGTTCAAAGGGGCCCTGCAACACTTCTTGAGCATGGTCAGAAATCGCTGCCGATCGGTAGTACAGGCTCCCGACAACACGCAAGCCAAATATTATAGCGCAGCCCGTGGCCTGTGATTCACAATAAATTATCAAAGTCAGCTAAAAGTTGCTTTTTCTTCTCTCGACAAATCATGGGAGACACTCAAAAATCACTCGTAGTAAGCCCATCTATCTGCCATTGGCTGATTTGAACATGGCGCGCTCGGTCGTTACCGAGAACGCCGAGGGAGGCCGCGACTTGTCCACGCGTGCGTACACGATCACACTGAAAAAGCCGTGCATTCGAAGGAAAAAAAAAGAAAAAAGTACTCAAGGGCATGAGGCGCACATAATGTCTTTCTTTGCCCTTGCCATTCCTCCCTGCTTAGCTTCCAGTGCTTTCGTTGGGGCAAGAGAAAAGAGAATGTAATTGCAGCATGTGAAAAATTTTTGTAACTCCACTTGCACTGGACAGATTTTTGAAAATTTTTGAAAAGAAGGAAGCTGCCGAGAACACAAACTGCAGGTTAGGCCTAGCGCGTGAAAGTGGCTCTGAAAGCAACGATGTTCCACTGACATTTCGGCGTGACACCATCATGTTGGAGCCCACTGAATTATCGATGATTGAAAAGGATGCCGAAAAAAAAAAACTATGGAGCCTTGTATTAATGCTGGCTACCAAGCGAAAATCACATCTGCTTGCTTGTGCAAATGACACTGCTGCGGACGATCTGTGGCTGGCTCACATGTGATGGGTGCATGCTTCACTTTGGCGAGCCTCGACGCTTTAAACGCTATGCAGTCGAACTTGAAGTGGTGCAAAGGATGCGGCGGCAATGTTTCAGTGCATCTAGGTGAGCGCGAATACGGCCTCGCCATAAAGATTGTTATGTCGTGCGAGATGATGATGATGAGTGCTTTTTAATGGTGCAAGGGCCAATTGATGGCCAAAGAGCGCCATTTCAATAGCCTAAAGATATGAACAATGATATGATGCGTGGCTGTAAAGGGGCCTTAAAATTCCTCGCACTAACGCGGGTTAAAACATGGAAGTAAATTGTCGCGTGAGATCTGCAATTATAATGCACCCATGTGGAGTTAACGACAAAAAAAATCATGCAACCTCTTCGTCGTGAACATTCTTGCCGTGCGTGCTATGAAAAGCACTGGCAAACGGTAGACTGCATTGAATGACATTTTCGCGAAAACTATTGTGTCTTCCGGCGGCATGCATACAACATGGCAGGCACATCTGAAGTCAAATCATGCAACCTCTTCATCGTGAACATTCTTGCCGTGCGTGCTATGAAAAGCACTGGCAATCAGCAGACTGAATTGAATGACATTTTCGCAACAATTATTGTGCCTTCCCGCGGCATACATAAAACATTGCAGGCACATCTGAAGCCGAAGATGATGCCGGCCGCGAATGCAGCTGTTGATAAATTCATTTCAGAAAGCGCACTCGCTGTTCGCAATCTTTACAATTAACTGAAGCTTGCTGACCCAGGAAACATTGCCGTTTCTTACGATGGTTCATCGTTGATGCGTGGACACTCATCCCATATCTTTGTTGGTGCTGTTATAGAACTTTTCACGGGTTTAGTCTTTCACTATGTAAAACTAAGTAATTCTTGAGCTGTGTGCAAACGGGGAGCAAAAGATGGGGATCCAAAGTACCAGTCATGGAAGGAGAGTGGGTACGGCGGACCGGGCAGAGGCATGTGGTCACGAAACCCCCTTCTTTGCTTCGTGCAGGCTCTCCTGTTTGGCTTCGCCCGAAAGCTTGTACCGAAATCTTGCATCGACATTTCCACGAGTCTGCCTACTGACACGTGTACTAAAGTGGCTACCGTATATCAACTGGATCATGGCTCCCTTCCGTTCTTCGTAAAAATACGGACGACGGCGCCATCTACTGTGACTACGTCATCTCAACGGCTTATAAAAAATCGCCTCCAGAACTACAGCTTCAGTGGGTACGGCGGACCGGGCAAAGGCATGTGGTCACGAAACCCCCTTCTTTGCTTCGTGCAGGCTCTCCTGTTTGGCTTGGCTGGAAAGCTTGTACCGAAATCTTGCATCGACATTTCCACAAGTCTGCCTACTGACACGTGTACTAAAGTGGCTACCGTATATCAACTGGATCATGGCTCCCTTCCGTTCTTCATAGAAATACGGACGACGGCGCCATCTACTGTGACTACTTCATCTCAACGGCTTATAAAAGATCGCCTCCAGAACTACAGCTTCAGTGGGTACGGCGGACCGGGCAGAGGCATGTGGTCACGAAACCCCCTTCTTTGCTTCGTGCAGGTTAGTGCGGTCTACAGCAGCATTTGTAGTGACTATCGTGGCCTTCTGGTCCTGCCGTGCCCACAGCAGTGTATTACAATCGCCTATGATGTATTCTGTGTGTGTACGCTTCTTTTGTGTGGCAATGTGGAGGCTAATCCAGGTCCTACAACAACAGAAATGTTGAAGGAGCTACTGGCTGGGCAAAATAAGCTAGTTGAGGAAATGACTGCTCCGAGAGATCAGCAGAATAATATGGAAAAATTGATGTCTGATCTTACATTGCGCTTTCTTGAAATAGAAAAACGAGCTACCCACGTCGAATTACTCGAAAAATCAATTAATGCCTTGAAATCGAAATTAACCGACGTAGAAGACCGTAGTAGATGGTCAAATTAAGTTATTTTTGGAATTCCGGAAGACCCTTCTGAGAAACACTCAGACTTAAAAACAAAAAGTTTTAAACGATCTTTTTTCAGGTAAGCTAGAGGTAGGTATCTTGCCTATCTGTTGGTAGAATTTATCGCTTAGGTAGAAACGGCAAACCTAGGCCCATTAAAGCTTATTTTCAGGACTATAACGAGAAGCAAACATTGTTCAAAAATGCACGCAAGCTTAAGGGGACGAAAATATCCATTCAGAATGATTACTCTCGAGAGACTGCAAAAAAGAAAGCTATTATGGGCAAGTGCTAAGGATGACAGACAACAGGGAAAGAATGTTACTCTTATTAATGATAAACTGCGTGTAAATAGGGAGCTCTTCATTTGGGACGAAAATCTTCAGACTAAAGATGCCGTCCTTTCATCGTAATTCTAAAAATTATTGACCAGTGCGGACTTCTGCAAATCGAGTAAAACTTATTAACATAAATGCACGTAGCATCGCCAACAAATCTGTAGAACTAGAAGCTATGCTGTTATGTTATAATCCCCATATTGTTGTTATCACAGAGACCTGGCTTCGGGATGACATAGACGATACTGATGTTTTTCCGCCCTCATATCAAGTATTTCGCCGTGACCGCCCTACTAGAGGCGGGGGTGTGGCTGTTTTGATAAAATGTGGAATTCGAGCGTCACTGGTACGTCAGATAGATAATCACGAAAGCGTTACCTTAAAGGTGTTCTGCTCAGGGCGTACTTTCTTGTCTGCAGTTTATCGACCTCCAGATGCAACGTCTCTATTTCTGCATGATCTATGCGACCACCTACGGTCTTTTTCATGTAATGAAGTAATCATTGCAGGTGACTTTAACTTACCTTCTATTGACTGGCACTATCCATTTTCAAATACTGGTCGATGTACGGATGTTGGACCTTTGCTTGATATTATGCTAAACTTGGATGTGCAACAAGTGGTAACAGAGCCTACGCGAGTTTGTGATGCATCCTCTTCAATCCTGGATTTTGTTTTTGTTGCTAGGTCTATTGAAGAAGTTTCACTGTCTGTGAATCCCAATATTTCCGATCATTCTATGGTGTTGTTATCATATAACATTGATAAACCCTGTAATGCGCCCCCCGAAATTGCTTTTGTTAAAGACTTTTCTCGTGCCAGGGATGAGAGCGTTTTGGATCATCTTGAGATGCTGTTTAACAATTTTCAAGGTTTGGATGTTGAGAAACTGTGGGTTCAATTTAAACAGATCTGCACTTATTGTCTCGATAATTTTATACCTAACAAAGCTAAGAAAACAAAAAGTCTAATCCCTGGATAACGAGAGACGTCTTGCACTTAAAAAGAAAGCTTAAGCGCCTTAAAAAAAGTAGAGCATCTACAAACGTAGCTGATACTGCACGAATTGCGCTTAGTGAAACATTGGGACGTTCTAAATGGCATTATTTTCATTATATCTTACCAAATTTTCTAAAGTAAACCCCTAAGAAGTTTTGGGATTTCTTAAAACAAAAGAAAGGTCTGTTAACGAGATTCAAATCGATGGTGTTTTAATTGATGACAAGGATGCCATTGCAGAACATTTCAATACGTATTTTCACAGTGTTTTTTTTTCCGTTTCTTCAGAAAAAGTTATTCTTGACCCTGTATGTTGCTCAGACTACGAAGATATTGTATCGCTACCAGGTATTGTAGCTATGCTACTTAACCTGAAGACAAAAACATCATCTGGTCCTTATGGCCTTCCAAATGCATTCCTTCGTCGATATTCAGAAGCACTCACCCCGTTCCTCGCATACATTTTCCGTGCATCTTTGTCATCTTCAGATCTACCGATTGACTGGCGAACGGCGCATGTGGTGCCCGTACACAAGAAAGGGGACATTGTACTGATTACAAACTATCATCCGATATCGCTCACTTCTTCCTGCAGTAAGTTTCCTGAACATATTGTTGCAAATTACATAATTGAATTTTTAACAGACAACATTCTTTTTTCATCTCAGCATGGATTCAGGAAGGGTTTTTCTATGGTCACACAACTAACCACTGTAATTCACAGTTTTGCTAGTGCCCTTGACAAACCTGGTCAAACTGACGTAATTGTTTTGGATTTTCAGAAAGCATTCAACCTTGTTTCAAATGAAAAGTTACTTTGCAAACTAAAATACATTGGCCTCCCCTCTTTCATCATTAATTGGATTTCCGCCTACTTAAGCAATCGCACCCACTCCGTTTCTATTGATGGTCACCAATCGCGTAGTTTGCCAGTTACTTCGGGGGTACCACAAGGTAGTGTACTGGGACCGCTCCTGTTCTTGATTTTTATTAATGACATCGTTAATGTTATAACAGAGCCAGTTCAAATTCGCTTATTTGCAGGTGACTGCATATTGTATCATGAGGTTGTTTGTCGAGAAGATCAGAAACTTTTGAATACTAACCTCTAAAACGTTCATTCATGGTGTAAACAATGGGACATGAAGCTTAATGAAACAAAAACAGTATACATGCATATAACAAAGAAAATACATAAACGGCAGTTTTGTTACAGTCTTCCATCTAATCCCCTAGTTCAGGTAAATGAATACAAATATTTGGGGGTGACCATTACTAACAACCTCCGTTGGAATTCTCATATCACTAACATTTGTGCTTCTTCTTTTTGCAAGCTTTGTATTCTGCGACACAAACTTAAACAGGCGCCCCCCGAAACCAAGCTTCATGCATATACATCGCTAATTAGGCCTAATTAAGAATACGCTTGCACCGTCTGGGATCCTCACACTAACCACAATACTAACGCACTTGAAATGGTTCAGCGCAAAGCTGTTATTTATTTTTTCTAAATTCCGTTCCACTGATTCGCTAACAGCGCTCATGCCAACTCATGGAATACAAACATTGAAATTAAGGCGTGAAATACTCACGCTCAAATTTCTTTTTCTTCTGAAGAATAACAAACTCTCTTTTCACCCTGGACCATATCTACGCCCGATATCAACTAGACTAACCAGACATCATCATCTTCAATCTTTAACTCCATATCATTCAAGAACTAACACCTTCAAATTTTCTTTTTTTCCTCGCACTATTAACGAATGCAACTCACTGCCATTATCATTGATTGATTCAGTTGAGTCAATTGACCAAATCGATTTCTCATAACCTAACATTGAAATTGAAATGTAAGCATTTATTTTGCTTGTTTTTTGCCTTTTGAAATGCTGTATTTTTTGTTTTGCAATTTACCCCTCCTGCCTGGGCCCATGGGGGCCTGCAGTATGTTGTATATAAATAAAATAAATATATGCCAATAAAACTCCAGTAAAAAATCTGGCAAAATGGAAGTGAAAACTGGACTGTGGTAACAGCCACACCTTCCTTGCATTATAAGAAGCCGAAGTGTATGGCTATATTCCAATCAACAAGGAAGACTCTGTCCACCATGCTGAAAAACGAATGGGCACAGCATTGCATAACCTTATTACTAAGCAAAAGGGGGCTGGAACTGGGAGCCTTGGTGACTGCGGAAAACTGACTGGCAGCCTGGTTACCAAGCTCACTTCCTACACTCGAATCTCATTATTTCAAACACGCTTAATTCAAACTTCCAGTTAATTAGAACAGACGCTGAGGTCCTGTGAAAGCTATCTGTATTTCAATGGCCGATAACACACTGTAATTCGAACGCGCAAGCACTTGCGACGGTTAATTTGAACATACTGCGCTTCGAAAATGCTCTCAAAATGCCATATCCCAAGCGGTGCCTCCGACACCTCATCACTCACGCGAGGAAGGAAAATAAAAAGGAAAGAAAAGGCTGCAGCGAAACGTTTGCTCTCTCTTAAATGTCAATCTGCGACACGCCTGTGCTACGCTTCTCCCTTTTCTGTCCCTGCCAGGTAGAATCCTTCTCCTTTCATCGCCGCACGCGAAGAGAGAAAAAAAAGATAAAGAAGCTGTCGCAGAGTATTGGTTCTCTCTGCTTCTGCTTCTCTCTGCGTGGAGACGCTCGTCTTTTCCCGTCACGTGCTGGCCACGCTGCCACTGCAGCGCAGAGGGTACCAGCGGAGATGCAGTTGTCTTTGATGTGGCATGCGAATAGTTGACTAGGCAGCGTGCATTCGTTTTGCGAGTGTTACGGCAAGCCGGAGCACTCATCAGCCACCAAAGAATTTTAAAACAAAGTTGGAAATTTTGCGCGAAATTGAGAACAGTGTCCCTCCCAAGACGAAAATCGCCAAGAAGTATAACATCACCAAAGCATGCTGTCAATATACATCAATAACAAAGAGTTTATCATCACTGGGTATGAAAAGCAGCAAATGAGACCATCGACGAAGAAGCTGTGGACATCGGCACATTCCCAGCTGAAAGACACTCCCCAGATGTGGATTAAACAGGCTGGCAGCCAGAACCTCCCATTTAGTGGACCGTTATTAGCTGCCAAGACGCCACTAAGATGGCTCTTCGAGAATTATCGGCATCGGATAGATGACTGTCACGCTTTAAGGAATGCCACGGGCTCACTTTCAAAACGTTTTGCAGTGAGAAGACATATGTTGGCAAAGCAGAATGAAGAGTGGCTCTCTGGGCATCTGAAAGATCTACTTGCCCCCTCCTCGCTCGACGTTTTCAACGCTGATGAGACGGCACTCTATTATAAAGTGCTGCGCAGTAAAACTATCACTTTTTAGGGCGACGATTGTGCCGGCGAAAAGAAAAGTAAAGAGAGGCCAACGGTGATCGTGTGCGCTAACGGGACGGGCCTAGAGCGTTGCCGGTTGCTCGTAATTGACAAAGTGACTAAGCCTTGCTGCTTCAAAGGTTTGAAGACCTTTCCAGTTGATTATATTGCAGATTAGAAGGCATGAATGACCATGTGTATTTTTTTCTGATTGGGTCCATATACTGGACAGGAAATTCGCAGCAAAAGACCGGAAGATCCTCCTTTTCATGGACAATTGCACAGCGCACTGCAATGTTGAAGGCCTACGTGGAATTTGTTTGGCCTTTCTGCCCAAGAATATGAAGGCACTGCTCCAGCCCATGGACATCGGCGGGATACAGAATTTAAAAACTGTGTATTGCCGACATATCCTTGAAAGGATTCTGTTGTGTCTGAACAGCGAGAAAACCTATTCAATCAATTTCCTCCGCACAGCACACATCCTTACTAATGCATGGAACTCGTTTAAGTGGGGTACCGTTGCCAATTGTTTTAGGAAGTGTGGTTTTGTTGAACCCGTGGCTAATGGTGATGAAGTGGGGCTGCAGATTTGTGCCGACGATTTTGTCTGCGTTCCTGACAACTTCAGCAGTGTTTTACCCGATAATGTGACATTTCAGTTACCTTCAGGTGGACAGCAGTCTTCAGGCTTCTGGCATTATCACTGATGCTGAAATAATTGAATTTGCACGCCCCCAAGTGGCGACATCTCGGGACCCTTCCACTGTCAGCGGAGAGGATTCTGATGAAAGCAATGAAGTGCCTCTCCCTCCGCTTGGTGATACTGAAGCATTGTTGGTGCTGGACATAGCCGTGCGCTACTTCTCTTGCCAGAAAAATGCTGAAGACGAAGTAGAAATGCTTTGAAAACAGCGAGCAAAATTGATTGATTCGCTGCAAGGCAAACGCGTCCTGAAGCGCATCACCAATTACTTCAATTGATGATGGATGTTCTGTGATTTGTGAATAAATGTAGATCTTCTGAAACTTCCTCCTCGTGTGTTTGCTCAATGGACATGCGCCACTGTACAATGAGCCCTCCGCTCATTTACCTTTCATTAAATCGAACCTCTTTTGATTATAACAAATCTTTGGGTTTTTTCGTGTTCGAATTATCGAAATTAGACTGTATTATGGCTGGGCGCTGAAGACCAATAAAGGTGACGTAAATGCCATGCGAAGAGCTGTCATGGCAACCTAACATCATGTCACCTTTAATGACCAAGTGTCTAACCACTGTTTGTGCCTAAAAGGCAAAGATTCTTGGTGTTGCCAAAATACATTCAAAATAAAAAGGCGAGCCCATCCCTAAGCATCGCTACAACTTGCCACCTCATGTCTGCAAGGCCTTTTTGCCCACCTACGAATGGTAGTCGGATGAGAGGCTTCTAGAACGGTGCCAGCCGGGGAAAACGCAGAACAGCAATGAGAGCCTCCATTCTGTTGTTTGGGCCACTATGTTAGAAATACAGGTGGAACGATGAAGCGCACAGCTGCGCGCTCGCTCGACTCAACTTTGGTTCCTCTGCTCGACCATGCCGCGAGATGGCAGGAGCAGTCACATGGCTCACAGCTGTGCGAGTGGTGAGAGGGTGCCGTTCAGACCGGTTCAGACCCCGTTGTTAAGACTAAGCAGTTGTCAGCACGATACTTTTAACACCATGGTTGTCATGTTTTGCCCTTGTTTTTGTTTTTTTTCGTGTGTGTACGCGGTGACAGTCCATGTTGTTCATGTGGTCAGGTCGTGAAATGGGAAAGAAGTGTTTTGTGCCCCAGTGCAAATCTGGCTACAACACAAGCACGAAAAAAGTATCAATTTTTGCTGCTCCCAGAGATGAGGACTTTCTCAAGTTATGGCTCCATGCAATTCCACCCAAAGACAGCATGCTGCAGACAACAGACTACGTGTGTGAGAAGCACTTCGAGCCAAGGCACATGTCGAAGACATGGGAAGCTATCTACAATGAACAAGTTCTTGTAAGTGCCCCAAGAAAGGCAGCTTTGGCAAAATATGCCATGCCGACAGAGTTTTTCGGCTGCTCTGCTCACTTGACAAAAACAGAGAAAAAAAAGAAAAGCGCCTGCGGATCGTTCGCTCCCACCTGCCATCAAACGGCACCATGAAAAACTGGAAAATGTCCCAAGCATTGAAAAAGTCACTTCAACGGAGACTTCACAGGCATGTCAAGTGGTCAGTGGGATGAATCGAAGAGGCCGCGTGGGATCTGATGCCGTAGTTTTCGACTCAGTGCCAATGCCGTGCCTCTCCCTACAACAGCGTGGGCTTGCCCCAGTGTTGACATTGATGGCTTGAAAACTATCATAGTTAGTGAAGTTTTCTTGATTAGTGTGGCAGCTTCCCAGCCAAACAGCGCTGCAAGTGGCGCATGCTACAACTACAGTGAACTCCCATTAAGACGAACTCGTTTAAGACGAATTCTCGCTTATGCCGAACAACGTGAGAACGTTTGTTCGGTTTTCCAAAGACCCAATGCAAAAAAAAAAAAAAATCCGCTTAAGACGAACAGCCTAGCACCTGCTCTTCTGTTAAGACGAACACTTTCGCGGAGACCGGAGACCGAGGCGATTCTACAGAGGAATTATGGCAATTTTGGGGGGCATTCCCGCGGCCGGAGGGAAAGAAAATACAAAAGCAGCAACGGCGCGAAGCGAATTCGCGCCACGGCGGAGGGAGGAAAGCAGTGACAAAAAAATGGCCCGCGGCATCACCCGCGCTTCGACCCGCAGAGCGAGCGGCAAAGCAAACAAGAAGAAAATGAGAGAGCGAGAGAGTTTTGAGATCGGCTATCGGCTGCGAAGAAGCAAGCAGGGGAAGAAGTAAAACAACAAAATGACGACCGAGACTCTCTATTCGCGAAGAGAGGAGCCCTCATGAGCAATGCTGTTTCTCAGCGGGAATATGTGAGCTCGCGTCATACAGCCACAGCTCTCTCCACAGGATGTTCTCCCTCTCCGACCTCGCCGTCGCTGCCGCTGCCATCGTCGAGGAAACGAGTTCTTTCTCTGCGCCGAGCCTGCGATCGCACGTTTTCTATTCCATGCGCTTTTTTTGCTTCGCTTGTCTCGTTGAAAATGGCCAGCAAGCCAACTGTACAATGAAAGCCAATCGAGCTTTTAAGGAAAGCAGAAATTCTGTCCGAAGTGAGAGCTAGCAAGCTCACGAAGACCGAGATTGCACGCAAGTTCGGAATTGCGAAGAGCACACTAACGGGCATCGTGAAGGATAGTGCGCGGGTAACCGCTCCATTGAGCGATGGAGACTTCGCGCCGAAGCCAAAGAAGATGCGGACGGCTGTGCACAAGGGTTTGGAGGATGTTCTGCTCGCATGGATCCAACGTGCTCGTAGCGTGAATTTGCCTGTGAACGGCGTAGTTCTGAAGGCAAAAGCAGAGGAAATTGCCCTACGAATGAACATCGAGTTTGCCTGCAGCGACCGATGGCTCGATCGCTTCTGAAAAAGACACGGACTTGTGTTCCGATCTATTGCCGGTGAGGCCACCGCCGTTGACGAAGTGACCTGCAACGATTGGAGGCTGACCAAGCTGAAGGAGATCCTTCAGGATTATGACCCTGGCGACGTCTACAACGTCGATGGGACAGGCCTCTTTTACCAGCTGCTTCCACAGAAGACACTCGCTTTCGCTGGCGACGACTGCACAGGGGGAAAGCACAGCAAGGTGAGGGTTACCAAACTCGTTGGCGCAAACATGTCAGGAAGTGACAAGCTGAAACTGTTGGTCATCGGCAAATCAAGATCGCCGCGCTGCTTCAAGCACGCTAAAACGCTGCCGGTGACCTACACGGCCAACTCAAAATCCTGGATGACTCAGTCGATTTTCGAGGAGTGGCTGCGAGACATGGATCACCGTTTCCAGAAAGAAAAGAGATGCGTCATATTCCTGTTGGACAACTGCCCTGGGCACGGGCACGTCGCAGACCTTCAGGCCACTCGCTTGGAGTTTTTGCCCGCCAACACCACAGCCAAGCTCCAGCCCATGGACCAGGGGGTGATCAGCAGCCTGAAAAGGCACTATCGCCGATCCCTTCTGCAAAGAATGTTACTGTGCATGGAGAGCGACAAACAGTACACAGTAGACCTGCTGACAGCACTTCACCTCCTCACAAATGCCTGGAGCCAGGTGACTGACATGACTATAATAAATTCATTCTGTCATGCTAGCTTTGTGGTGCCCGAGTGCTCGGCGCAGGACAGTTGCGAAGACGTCAAGGAAGAGGTGAGCTTCGTTGCCTCGCAAGGTAATAAAGGACTCGTCGTGGACATAGGCACTTATGTCACTGTCGATGAAGATGTGCCAACCTGCAGGGAGGACACATTGGACACATTGACTGATGAGGTTCTAGAGGTTCCTTCGGAGGTGACGTCGGAGGATGACGAAGATGCCAGCATGGGGCCTGTGCCAGTGGCAAATGATGGTGCAGATCTCTACATTAGTTCGTTAAGGAACTATTTTGAGCAGCATGAAGGAACTGAAGTGTCTTTGAGATCGCTAGGAGATATGGCGTCATTTTTGGCTGCTCGCCGATGTACACAACAGCGACAGACGTCCATTACGGACTGGATCAAGCCGAGCAAGGGCACTCGAACACAGTTGCCTATCAGGTTACTCTCCCAAATAAATTATTTTTGTGTCTTTTTCCTTCACTGTAAGTGTACTTGATACGTTGTTTTGAACTAAGATATTTACATGCACCTAGGTATGTAGCCAATTCTTTTTTCGAGGGTGCTTCTGATAAGAGGAACATCTGATAAGACGAACAATTCTTCATGGTCCCTTCGAGTTTGTCTTAAAGGGAGTTCACCAGTGATTTCCCGTTAAGATGAACTCGTTTAAGACTAATTCTCGCTTATGCTGAACAATGTGAGAACGTTTGTTTAGTTTTCCATAGACCCAATGCAAAAAAAATCCGCTTACGAGTGACTATTCTGTCAACTATTCAGCTGTCTAACTACTCATTGAAGAAATGCGACTTTAAATATGTGTTAATTGCAAAGTTTAACCAAGATGTTTTGGAAAAGTTTTTTGGTGTCGTACGCCAAGCTGAAGGGCCAAAATGAACATTCCTGCTTGCCGACGTTCTTGCAATTATACAGCATGCTATCCATTTACAGTCTCATAAAGCCATCCAAGTACGGAAACTGCCAGTTACTTCCAAGCGAAAAGCCCCGACTCCTTAGCTGGCATGATTTAACATCAGCTTTCAAGGAAGATCTGCCCAGCCAATCAAGCTTGGATGAGCTGAAGAACAGGCTTGACGGATCGGTGTAGGATGATATTGAGTGCGATAATGTATTTAACTGAATGCCTGTAACAGACAGCGTTACCGACTGCACAAGTTATCATCCATGCGGATTTCTTTGCCCAAAACTTCTAATAAATACAAATTGTTCTAAGTGCAAGCTTGGACTGACTAGGACATCTGATATGTCAAGAGCTGCACCAGCTCTAGTAGTTTTGAAGACAAGAGGAGGACTTATGCACCCTAATGTCGCGCTATTTCATCTTTTAAAAGAAGCTGAGCGAAAATATCAGAAGCACGCCGGCGATAAGGAAGTGTAGATTTGACTATTAACTTTGTGTTAGATAACTAGAACCTCACGTTTCCATGCAAGGAACATAAAGTAGACATCACAACACAAGTGCTCCACTATTATGTAGGAGTGCGTATGCACCAATATTGCATACAATAGAAAAAGAATTAGGGAAACAAGTCTCAAAAAAGTTGCTATCGCGAAGTCAAAATGTATAGCTTTCTTTTTTCACAGAAGTTTTCAAAACCGATTTCCTTTCAAGTTGAAGTGATGTGCTATTCTGTTTGAGGTCGTTTAGATATGAATGCATCTGTGCATCGCTGTAATGAAATGCGCCATTTTGGAGCCAAGAGTTGCTTCTTTTCTTTGAAAAATCTGTACCTACCGCATAAACCGTGATATAAGTCGTGATATTTTCAATAAAATAATAAGCTAAAGTCGCCCCTCGTCTTATATAGCAGTGTCTAGCCGAAAGTACGATGCTGTCTGGCAACACGTGGCTTGCATGTGCTTGTGAAGGCGGACGCGGCCATATCCGCATCTAAATCCAATCGCAGTCTGTTTTTTTTTTCTCCGTCTGTTTTCTTTGTGTTTGTGATATGCTTCCGATCTATTTTGAGTTTTCACTCCGCTTGACATTGCGCTGCATCTGTAGTGGCCTTTTTTTTTTTGTTTACTGAATATGTCTAGCGGTGCGAGGAGGCAGTACTCAGCTGCGTTTAAACTAGATGTTGTTGAGTTCGCAGAAGCGAACGGGAATATGGCTGCTTAGTGCCGCTTTGGTGTATCGGAAAAAAGCGTGCGCTATTGGAGGGCGCAGAAAGAGAAGCTGCAAATGTGCAATCCTCAAAAAATGTCGTTTCGTGGACGAAGTGCCGTTCATCCGCAGCTGGAGGATAAGCAAGCAGACTTTGTGCGGGAAGTTTGTGCGCGCTCGCAACCAGTGACCGTGGATACCATTCGCAAGAAAGCCGTGGAACTCGCTCGAGAAGCTGGGCTCACGAGAGAAGAGTTTCGTGCACCGAACTCTTGTGTACGCCGATTTATGCGACGCAAAGGATTATCTCTCCGGCGGCGCACATCCATCTGTCAAAAGTAGCCAGAGGAGTTTGAGGACAAGCTCATAAACTTTCAGCGCTTCGTGAACCGCCTTGGGGAGCACAATGACTACATGATGGGGCAGACTGGTAATGCCGGTGAGACCCCCTTGTGGTTTGACATGCCTTCGTCGACCACAATCACGCAGCGCAGCGCCAAGGATGTGACGCTGTTGTCCACTGGCAACGAGCACTCGCGCTTCACCGTCATGCTGGCATGCATGGCAGATGGTAGAAAGCTTCCGCCCTTCGTCATTTTCAAACGCAAGACAATGTCGAAGGAAGTGTTCCTGCCTGGTGTTGTCGTTCGTGTCAACAAAAAGGGATACATGGACAAGGCCATGATGCTCAAATGGATACCAGTTGTGTGGAATCGTCGGCCAGGTGCACTGCTGCGTCTTCGCAGCATGCTGGTGTTGGATGTGTTTCGTGGCCACTTATCCGGCGCAGTGAAACGCTCACTCGGCGACGGGAAAACGGACCTCGCTGTGATACCAGGTGGTATGACGTCCCCCCTCCAGCTGCTCGACGTTGTGCTAAACAAGCCGTTCAAAGACCGAGTGCGGCTGAAATAACAAGAGTGGATGTCTGGCGACAACCCCAAGACACCGACGGGCCGCCTACAGAGGCCTCCGCTTGCGACTGTTTGTGGCTGGGTGCTTTCCGCCTTGCGCTCCTTGCCGGATTCCATGGTGGAAAATGCTTTCAAGAAATGTTGCATCAGCAACTCGCTGGATGGCACTGAAGACGACGCAATGTGGGAGGCGGCCAGCGACAAACTCTTGTCTTCAGAAGACAGTGGTGCTTCGTTGAACGAATTAAGAGCAGTTGCGATGGTGGTTGAGGGGAGTTCCGACAATCGGGGTGCGGTGCGCTCAATTCGCAAATAAATTTGGTTTGGCAGTTTTGGGTTGTTTTCCTTGTTTTTCTTTTTCGGTAACCTGAACTCGGTGGTGTCGACCTATATTCCCACTCGACCTATAGTCCGGTTTATACGGTACATGTGCCATTCTCCTTTTTCAGAGTGAGAACTACACTTGTTAACAATGAAAATCTTTGTGCTTTTATGCGCTGAAACTGTGATATGAATATGAGGCACGCCGTAGTGACAGGCTCCGGAATTTTCTACAATGTGGTGTTATTGAACGTGCACTGGCATTGCAGAATGGTGTTGTCTTGTTTTTCATTTTTTTGCACTGTTCTTTTACTTTGAATATTTGCTAATAAGCTCAAGTTCACACGTGACCTCATCGAATAGCACTCGAGCCTCTAAGTGGTCTTCATCAAAATGCGACCGCCGCGACAAAAATCAAAATTACATTTTTCTGCTATAACCCTCGAATGCAGAGATGTTACTTGACTCGTTCTTGACTCAAGACAGTCTTGCCGGTCGCCATAAATCGTTCTCGAACTTGCGGACGACTTGAAGGCGACCTGGCTCGGTCGAAGTCAGGACAAGTTTCAAGTCAGCTACGGGGCTAGCTTGAAAGCGACTTCATGCGTTATTCCAACATGGCCACCTCTCGAATGGAGGTCCCGCGGAGGGTGGCCGCTTTTAAGTTTGCTTGCCTCGCCATAAGCGTAGCATTTTCCGGGGCGCACTGTCTGCCGAAGATTCTTGGACCCGCTTTACGTGATCGAGGAAATCCGATGGAGTTGTACGACGAGGAACAATTGCACGCTCGATACAGATTCATGAAGAACGTCGAGCGGCAGCTCCTGGGTATGTTGCCGCTCCGTGAAAGTGGGGACAACCGAGAACAGCCTGTGCCTCCAGTGTTACAGCTACTAATGGCTCTCGGGTTTTACGGGCCTGGCACATTCCAAACCAGTCACCGGGAATCTCGTCCGCATTCCATAGTCGACAGTTTGCTGTGCAGTAGGATAAGTTACACTACTCATCGCAAAGCACCTCTACGCAATGCTGGTGCGCTTTCCGCAGCCGGCAGCACTTCTATACTTATGTTGGACTTTTATGAAGTGGCTGAGTTCCCTGGTGTTACAGGCTGTGTAGACTACACACACGTGCGTATTAATAGCTTCGGTGGGGACGCCGCCGAAGTGTTCCGTAACTGCAAAGGCCATTTCTGTTTTTCTTAAACACGACAACAATTTCCGTCTCTTTCGGTACAAAGTTGACTCGGCACTGTGTCTGTGTGCCTCGTCTGTCCTTTCGTCCCGTCTAGGGCGCTGTTTCTCGCTCAGAAAGGCATCGCTTGTAGCACGACGCTACGTAAAATTCCACACACATAAAAAAGAGGTGCCCCTATCGCGGGTTTTTTTTATCCGCTTCACTATCATGCAGCGATACACTGCTGCACCCCGCAGGACAGAATTCTGCTGAGGGCAATGTCCCGACCCCCGCTTTTTCTCTTGTTTACCAAGCTCAACAAAAGGATACGAATCCCATTTGTTCCCAGAACTTGTTTTTTTTTTCATAATAACTGCGACCTAGCCCACTACAGGCATGCATACAGGTGAACAGAAAGGCAAATACCGGTGAAAATCGCATCACCTCGTGAGCCAGGTCAGCCCAAATACATGCCATGGCGTTCAATTGAAAAAAAAAAAAAAAGACGACGAAAGAACCCAACGCGATGCTTGCTTCGCCTCCAAACAAGCAACCGTGGAGAAACGCGGCGCATTTGGGTGGCCACAAAAACCAGCGGGGAACGAACGCTCTACAGAAGCAACACTGCGCATCACAGTGGCAGCGGGCACCACGTGCCGCTCGTTAGCCGTAAAATGGCAAGAATATGCTTGTAGCCCTTCGTTTTTACAGTTACTTTCAAACGTACGTTTTTTTAATGTAATGCATGCCTTATGCGAACAACTTCATTATTACCCTCGTTAGCAGGCGTGCAGCGTGTTTCTGCTTTGAAGCTCGTTCTTGACTTGACCAAGCAAGACAGCCTGAGCATCTATGAAATGCGAAGGCTGACTTGCGCGTTTTGAAGTCCGCTGCTTGCTTCGCGCCGACTTGCTCAAGTTAAGTTGAAGTCGCGAGCCAAGTAACATCTCTGCATTCGGGCGTAAGACTACAACTAACAAGTTATTTTTGTCTAACTACTATGAAAACATTACTTGAACCAAGAACTAACTTTTGTCATAACTACACGGGACTTCACCATCACAATTATAAATTCACGGACTGATGTTTATGGAACATATGCTCCCGTCACGAACCTACAAAGCTGTGAATTAAACATTTTTCACAGCTATCAACGCTGTATCGTCAAAATTTAGTAATTTTCCACCGCTTTTAATAATTTATTCACTTATGTACTCATTGAAAAACGAAAGCCAAAGTTTTTTTTTCCAAGCTTGTTTCGCTGCCCTGAAGCGACCTGCGCGCGAGCCACGGCCATTGTGGCGCCATCTGGGGCCCTCCCCGCAAAACGGGGACAAAAATTCTTCGCTTCCGGAGGCGCCTTTGGTCCACTTAAAATACTTCCAACACCATGGTATGGGCGCACTAAGCTAAAGATTGCAATGCGTCACTGTCCAAGCAGTTGTGGCTAAGGCTGTGTTGAAATACAATGCTGGAAATGAACCAGCAATCCTTAAAGAGCTGCACATCAACCCTGAACTCTCAGAAAAAGAAAATGGATGGCCGAAAAAGAGCACCGCAGATCGACCGCATCAGTTCGCAAGCGTGCCTATGCAGAAAACATGCAGCGGGCGTTCAACAAACGTCATTTAGGTGACGCAAAACAGAAGAACCACATCCCTGATGCCTACTGAGAATTCCGAATTCATAAATTATTGTGAATAAACAACTGTTCCATGCTGCTGTTTGCCCAAAATAGACTTGTTGTGTTTTTGCATAATTTCTCAGGATTCAAACTTTGCTGCAGTTGCAAACATGTCAAAAAGATATCTCTGCCTCCAGAGCAGCTAGGATTGGCATTTTTGTTGTGACATGTAGCTGTATCTTTAGTGTGCACAATGATTGGTGTGAATTTTTGAATGAGATCTTCAAAAATTTTATTTTTGCCGAAAATTGAATTACAAAGTGGGTGCGTCTGCAACACTGAAATGCAAGGTATGACAAACCTTACAAAAGATCATCAAATAAAAAAAGCACTCCAATCGACGGGTTGCTTAGGTTTGATTAGTATACAGGCATGTGCCAATAGCAGCTTTCCTATATAAATTTCTTGTGTGATCATACTGGCAAAATCGGTAACTAATTTCAGGATACAGTGAAACCTTGTAAACCGTACCCGCGTAAACAGTAGTTTCGTTTTAAAAGTAGTTAAGTCAAATCCCCGACTCGGCGGCCATTGAACATAATGCATTTTGTATCCGCATTAGCCGTACCAGCTTATTGCGTATGTATCGGTTAATAAGTAGTTTTTCCAATTTTCCTTGCGCACTCGCCACGGCATGTCATCCCCCACTGGGCGTCCCGACAGAACAGCAAGCTCCAGAGATCGAAACACGCCTCCCTTGTTTGTGTTGATGATGATGGCGGCTGTGTTGGTGGGCGTCATATCTTGGATTTTTCTGCAAGAAGAAGCACTTGGCCGGCTAGGCTTCTGGTGTTGTCCACGCGATGGCGCTTTGCACAAACACGCAAACACAGTGTGTGCTTGCTTTGCTTTCTTTGTTCCTTTGGCGCCGTGCATAGGTGTTCTCTGGTTGATCCGTGCCATACAGCTCTCGCATCGTTTTTCACGTGTTGTGTATGTGTGCTTGTGCTGCTTCATACTTGCGTCATGCCGAATCTGGGACAAAAGCATAGAGTGCTGAAAATAGAGGAAAAATTGGACATAATTTGTGCTATTGGAAGTGGCACAAAAAAATCGGCGCTGGCACGCGAAAAGAACCTGCCCTTAACCACGGTGTGTGGAATTTGGAATTCCAGAGAGAAGTTGCTCGGCAGTGCTGCTGCAACTGCAAAAAGATGCGGGCTACGCGGTTTGGCGTTTTCAGATGTAGAGAAGGGGCTGGTGAAGTGGCTAAAAGCTGCATGCACGGTCAAAAAATCTGCCTATCAGCGGACCCCTGCTCGTGGAGAAGGCCCCGGTTTTTGTCTCATAGCACAACCATGAGAACTTCGTGTGCAGCAATGGCTGGCTGGCCAGATTTAAGGCGAGGCACGGCATTACTACGAGGACTCTTTCGAGAGAAGGTGCTGCTGCTGACGTGGATGGCGCGGAGCAGTGGCAAAATGGTCAGCTGAAGAACATCTTGGTAGACTATGCACCTGATGACATCTTCAATATGGATGAATCGGCGCTATCCCTTAAGCTGCTACCAGACAAAACACTCGCGTTCAAAGGCGAGACGTGCACCGGCGGCAAGCATGCAAAAGACAGAATATCAGTGGCGTTTTGCGTAAACATGACTGGAACCGACAAAACTCCGCTCCTCGTGATTGAAAAGTCGGCGAAGCCTAGATGTTTCAAAGGCGCCCGGTTGGCATCAGGGGTCATCTATCGCAGCAACACCAAAGCATGGATGACGGCAAAACTCTTTGAGGAGTACGTGCGTATCAGATCGTCGTTTTGCGGCCAAGAACAGAAGAGCTGTTATTATTTTAGACAATGCTTTGGCACACGTCGCCCTGGACAACCTGACAGCTGTGAAGTTGGCGTTTCTGCCACCAAACACAACAGCGATTGCCCAGCCCTTGGACCAAGGCATCATTCAAGCTGTAAAACAGCTCTACAAGAAGAATCTGCTGCGCAGATTTCTTCTCGCCATTGAATGTGGCAAATTATTCACCATCGACCTGATTGGCGCAATTCACCTGCTCGAATACTCGTGGCGGCAGGTTGAAGCATCGACAGTTCAAAATTGCTTCAAGCGTGCTGGCTTCAGTGTGTGTACGGGCGACGCAGATGACGCCAGTGACACCATCGACCAGACTTCGGATATCGCAGACGAAGCTTGCAAAACTCTGCTAGCTGAAGTCTGGAGCGGTAGGGCGTTACGGAAGGCATTTCCTTCCCCGACTTCAGAGACGCAGACAGCGATGTGCAGACATCTCCGGACATGTCCGACGAAGCCATTGTTGCCTCGGTTGTCGAAGTGTCGCCAAATGATAAAGATGACTGCCACATCAAAAGCTCCACAAATACACCATCTGTATAAATGGAAATATGGTATTATGGATGCCGATGATACGACTGGTCATGCGGAATGATGGTCAAATAACCGTTGAGGGTTAATGTCCCAGAACCCTGACATGATAGTGAGAAAAGCCATTGTAGAGGATTCCGGAAATTCTGACCACCTGGGGTTTTTTAACATGCACCTAAGTTAAAGTACAGAGCCCTCAAGCATTTTTTCCTTAATCGAAAATGCGGGTGCAACAGCCAGTATTCAATATTACAACCTGGGAATTGTGGTAAGGTGCAAACCGCATAATATGGCTTCGATATATACAACTTACACATCAGATCTCACCAGGTTCTTGTACCGTTCATTTGGGGAAAATGAAATTTATATTCTGTATGTAGAGCTATGGCATCGTACAGTTGCTTCTCATATATCAAGTAGAGCAAACAGCATTCATTTCACAGGTGCAAAATAACTGCAGCATAAGAGACAGCGCGACAATGTCCCAGCAAACATTTACACATGTAGAATAAGTATAAACAGTGTAAAGTGAGAGATGACACAACCAAGTCCCGGCACCCACCGCCACACGAGCACTGTCTTCTGCCACCACTTCTTATCTCATTCAGCTCGTCTGCCAGGTATCAGCTCGTTCTCTTGTCACCGCTCTGCAAGAACTCCTTTTGCAAGTTCTCCAAGGGAAACTCGAAAGCACCTAAAATAGCCAAGAAATCAATGCTATGAGAGCAGAAAGAATGAAATCGATTGCAAACAAAACTTAGGTAAACCTGCAATCCGCAAAAGTGTTAGAGCTCTGGCACATACTATGTCCGCATCCCATTTTAACTAATAATATTTAAAATAACTGTCCAATTCATATTGTAAGAAGTGCAATAGAAGCAAATGAAAGTGCCGCACAACGATCGCATTTGTTTATAAAAAAATGCATTAAGGCTTCAGAGTATTATAATGCAGGATAACATTTTCGTGAGAACAATGAAGTTCCAAATAGCAATTTTAGAATAGATACCATGATTATAACTACAACCAAAGAATTAAGCTCGACATGGCCACCAATTCATAATTTTGACTGCTTCAAAAGGCATTTCCTGATTTCTAAATATTTGAAGTGCAATATTCAGGCTACATTTAATAACACCCATTTGAAATACTAGAATTCTAGCGATCCTAAAATGACAATGTGACACAACCAGCTGCCATAGGCACAAACAAGGTGACGTCACCCCAAGACGTTTGAAATTGTCAACGTACGATTAACCTTCACTTGCTGGGAAAAGTAAGCTTATGTAAAAGCAAGCAAACAATAAAATAGTACTGCCACTTTGTAGGTTCCGGTAGTGCTCCAAGTGCAAGGAACGACTGCGGTGGCGTAATAGGAGAAGTGTCTGAATGGTGTTTATCCCAGCTTTTATGGTGCAGGGCAATACATCTGAACCCACCTGCAAATGCTCATTTCACAACTTTTTATGGCAATGAAATCAAATCACCTTTTTGTGCATTATTGTCAAATAGTCGGCAAAGTCTTAGTGTGCAACATCTTTACGGGACCCCAGACGAAACGATATGATGCTCCCAACCTTGGCAAACTATGACTCAGTGGACCCCGCGTTGCATTGCCATGTTTTGTCAACGACCGACTTTTGAATGGTTGATTCAATATGGCACGAGCTGGAGAGTTGAAAGGAATGCCTTAGCATTCCTTTTAATGCAGCACTGGGCTTGAGTAATTATACCATAACATCTATGGCATAATTACTCAAGCCCAGCTGGAGAATCAGAACAGTGCTTTTATAGCTATCACCAGGACAATAAAACAAATCGAGGTATAGTACTCAATGGACAGCCAGGATTCCGAATACACAAGTCATTGAAAATTTTTTGTAACCGTTTTATGGCCCCTAAAGGCCTATGTTCACTCCGCCTTGCATGAACCGCACCACAAAAAGTGCAGTGCATATGTGGGTGGCCTCAAAATTAGAAAAAAAAAAAGCCAACAGCACTGTTCGTCATTCTCGATTCCTTTCATTTACCTTTACATAAGCTGGCTTTTATTTAAACAGTTTATGTCAAACTATGTACCTTAAAACGTACTGTGCATGAAAAAGTAGTATGTTGCTGAAAACTGTTTCAAAAATTGACATATCAACTTTCTGAAACTATCATCCTTGCATAGGGCTGCATAAAAAAGAATAACAAAGACAGGTCTCACTAAATTCACAATGTATGTAACGTTTGATCGGCTCTTGCTACCAGAATCAGTGCACCGACGTTCTGGTGGCAACTACCGCATTAAATGGATTTCCTGGTTCGAAAGCTTTGCTAATGCACTGTTTCCATATTAGATAAACTTGTCTCTCTAAACAGCAAAGAAGCGACATTAATTTGGGCAGCTGATGACCAGAGCCATGTAGCATATAAATTAAAACCAATTGAGTGCATTCCACAATCTAGCACCACATAGGCACTTATCAATGCAAAGCATTGTGTGGGCTATGCACTGCACGACCAACACAAACGTTGAGCAAGTAAGAGCACTGACGATGTATGTAGGCTCGCTTGCACGCCTCTTCACGCAGCCAAAGTGAAGTGCAGCCACAGTGTCTTTTTCTTAACAGGTACAGTAGAAACTGACTGCTACGTTTTCCATTGCTGCATTGCCTGGCTGTTATGCCATTTTCCGCTGGTCCTGGCATAGTTGCCATAGCATCCAATCTATTGTGGGATCGTTCCTGTATGATACATCACAAAGTCCACTCTGTATCGAGCGACCAAGAAAGCTGTAACCTGGTCTTTTCAGACTGCTGCGCCTGGCTCAACTGTTTAGCTGCATGAGTGGTGCGCGCGACAACGGTAAGATACTTCTGGTAACCGTGAAAAAAAGGTACTTCCTTCGAGATACATAATGCAAACATAGCATCTGTAGCATATTTACTTTCAAACCTGCTTTTTTGTAAGAATGTAAGAATGGGCTTGTTGGTAGTTATGCATCATGAACACTTGTGGTGCACAAAAACTACATGAACTAAGAAAATGATAGGATGATGCGCTCACTTGAAACGGTAGTAAAGTCGAACCCCCGCCACAACGAAATTGACGGGGCGCGGAAAAGAGTTTGTTGCAGCGAAATAGAAAAAAATATATCTGAGCTGAGCTAGCAAAACTCAGAAACGTTTAACCTCAAAATTAAAAAAATGTCCACCACTTCCTATTCTTTCACAGCAGCTTCACGACGCGATTCGCACCCATGCATAGAGAGGCCATGGTGAAAAGCACGCTGAAACGTCTAAAACCGCTTCCGTGAACGAACCAAACAGTTGCATTAACACGACAACACTAGCAGCTGTCCGCCGTCAAAAGTATCCGACAACGCCAAGATGGAGGCTGGGTATCGTGGAGCGGAGACTTTTGCATTATTCTATGCCATTCATATCATCCATCCCCCGCGGCTAGCTCATTTTGTTGATAATGTGGACGAACAGCTGCTCTGATTAGTTACCACACTGGCCAAGCGCGAGCATAATGATTGATAAGCATTGGAAAAGGCATCATGCCGCGGTTGCACCCAGTAGCTGCGAGACGGAAACCATGAACAGAGGGACTGAACTTCAGCTTCGGATCGTCTGTGGCTCAAAAGCAAGCCAGTGGCAAAACAAAAGCAGGGAAGTCTCATTGCCACTGCTATCAAGCAAAAACGGCGTCTATGCTTTCTGAACAGCGGTGGTGTAGCGGCGGTTTCTGGTGGTGTCAACACGTGTTTTAGACTTCCTTGACGCATTTTCAGGCTCTGAAAATACATCGAAATGCTAAAGATTGGGTTGACTGCATAGAAATAAGTATCTGAGCCTGGACTTGCATTGTAAAGTTTCGTTCAAGCGGGAGATCAAAGAAAAAGTGTTCGTTGTGGCGACAATATTTATCCATCGACTCCTATAGACTGCTGATGGGGAGAGAGAGATAGAAGTAAACGTTTATTTTCAAACAGTGTCTCGAGCGATGCCCGGTGTCACCCTGAGGTGGGAGGGCTCCTAAGTTCAGGAACCCTCTGGCTTCTACTGCCCTCTTGGCTCTGGCGACGAGTTGTTGTTGGTCTTCCAGGTCCTCGAGGGCGAGCTTCGCCTCCCATGTTTCGCTTAGGTCTTCGTTCGTCCATCCTGCTTCATTATCAGGCGTGTGTTGTTGCAGATTACGTCTGGCAATACACTGGCATGCAAGAAGGAAGTGTGCCAGGGTGTCCGGTACGAATTTTTCGTTGTAGCGGAAATTTCGTTGAAGCAGCATTTGTTGTAGCGGAGTTCGACTGTACTGCACCTTTAGACAGAACGAAACAATCCAGCTGCGGCAGATGGCGATGGCTGTCAACATCACGAGCGAAGTGGGATTGAACGTAGAACAGAAGTGGCCCAGTGTACTAGAAATGTTACTTGAAAGGATATGACAATGGACTTGTTGGTGGTGATACATTGTGAAAATGTGAGACCTACATAAAGACACGGACAAAGAGAGACGACAGAATGATGCGCTGACTTTGAACAGTAGTTAGTGTGCCTTTAGACAGAAGGAAAGAGCCCGGGGGCAGCAGACCATAATGGCTATCAATCTTATGAGCGAAGTGGGGTTGAACAAGAGTGGCCCAATGTAACTTGACAGGATGAAAGATCGACCTTATTGGTGGTGATACATCATGCATATGTGTGGGGCACGAAAAAAGACACAGGCTAAGAAGGGCAACGGGACAATGAAATGACTTCAAACGATAGTCTGTTCGTGTTTAGACAGAACGAAACAACCCGGCACGGCAAAAGACGACGACTGTCAACGTAACAAGCGAAGTAGGGATGAACGTAGAATAGAAGTGGCCCAGTGTACTATGTATAGAGACTTGAGAGGCTTGTCGGTGGTGATACATCATGAAAATGTGAAGCGCACAAAAATGACAACAGGACGATGCGTTGAGCTCGAACGTGTGCCACATGTTTTCCTGATGTATTGCCACCAACAAGACCACTTTAACATTTAGTTAAGCTACATTTCTAGCACACATGGCCGCTCCTGTTCTACGCTCAGCCTCACTTCACTCGATAAATTGACAGCCATCGCCATCAGCCACGCGTGGATTCCTTCTGTCTAAAGGCGCACCGACTACTGTTTGAAGTGAGCACATCGTCCAGTCTTTTTTCTTAGTCTGTGCCTTTTCTGTGTGCTACAAGTTTTCATGTTACTTTTTATGCTTACGAAAGTAAGGCGTTCGAAACTGATGTTGGTTTCTGCCATAGTGTTGCCGTGTACTAATAAATAACCATTACTTCTCGAGCGAGTCTGCGCAGTTTGTGTTTGAATTTATCCAGCCGGTTGTAATGCGTGTGCTTATTTTTCTTTATGCTTTCAGCAGTTGGTGCCAAAAGAATAGCATATGTTGATTACACTTTTGTGGATGATGTTGCTTTCAGCTTTGCAGTTCTCTTCGTCATTGAAGCTGTAGCTGCGTGCTTGCTAAAGCGTAACACAGTTACAAATCTTAAGAATTGGTGACGCACAGCTCTATTTTTTTCAACTATTCCTTTTGGGGATGCTTTAATTTTCATGAGGAATTTGAATACTTATTAGAAGCCATGGCAGTATAACCATACACCAAGAGTGCTAAATTTTTGCTTCAAGCATTTGGTGGCAACCTTGCAAGCGACCCCTTGTAAAGTGTCGGCCATGATGGCACTAGGTTTACTCAAAGGATATCACACTACAGCTGCTAGAAAAAGCTTGCATGCTGCTTGGGCATGAACACAAGACGACGTCGCACAGTTTTTTCAAGCAAGAGTATTGAATAAAATGCAGCACTACTAAATATTTTTCCAATATGCAGCTGCTTGTTTGTCATGTTTTGGAGACCTACAGGTTCTCAAAATTGTCATTTTGTTTATAGTGTGGTACCGCTTCTAACGCAGATAATTGTGCTTCCGGCAACTAACACTATAAGAGCGTCTATGCTGCAATGGTTATTTAGTGAAAAAGTTGATATGGTTTTCTTGCAAATAATGAGAACATGGTATTATTAAGAGTTTTTCTCTATCATGAGAACGAGCCTGTATGCTGCTGCACCTGATCCGCTAGATGTGATGAATGTATTATGTTGCATCTATGATGCCCCAGACACCCAATTATTCACAATACTTTTCTAAAATGGTCATGCTTGCTCAACCAAAATACTTGTGATAACACGCCCAAGTTTGCATGTAAGGCTTCCTGGAAGTAAACTGCAATAAATTATCTTTGGTCGGCTCCTTTACACTTCCACATATGAACAGAACTTAAATATACTACAAATTGCTGGCAGCTCTATAAGAAACTAGTAAAGCAAAACTTATCCAAGACACCTGTACAATTATCGAGGTGACAAAGCTACAGCCATTGTCGCGGCAGCCACAAATATTTTGTAACCTCTGAACAGCAGCACAACTTGGAGCCACTTCCACCACCAGTGACCAAGTCGACACTAACAAGCTAGGGGAATCTCTGCACTTACCACCCTTAATTGTTCAAGCAACCCCGGTTGAATCTCACCCAGTATTTCAGCACTTATGACAGGGAAATGCTAAACCGTTCAGGCAGTCACACTGCAGAGCGTTAAGTCCCCTCTAAGGATCGTCCCTTTCATTCTCCTTGAGGAAACAGCAGCAAAGTACACCGGTAACGTACTTCTGGCCAAGGTTTTCATCTCCCCAGAGAGCTTGGGGGTCCTTGGTCTCCACTGGAGAGCACTGCAGCTTCTGGATTCCTGCTTGAAGTCGACCAGCACAAGGTCATAGATGAGGTCGTTACAATGGTAAATCATAATATACAAACTCATAAGGCAAAATAACGTACTCTAATTTTCCACAGACACATCTAGGCACCCTTTTTTAAAAGTTATGGCCTTTCATTTGCAACCTCTATATGAGTTTTTTTGTGTGTGTGAGGCTGAACTTGAGTTTGAGGGTGCTGTTTCACTATGTGAGTGCACGTAAAAACAGCTCATCCACCACAACTGCAAACACACAGGGAAGCAACATTAGCTGGATGCTTTGAACAGCTTCTTTAATGGAATGGCTTATGTGGACCTGGACAGTGCTACTATACTGAAAAGTATGCAAAGATTAATAATTATTCAGGGGATGGACAACTAGCCAAAACGTGCCAGTACATCCTGGTGCAAATAAGAAGACTGCATTTGGTAGTGCATGCTTTTCATAATTTGGGTAGGATTATATTTTCGAATTGCATTTAAAGCTCCAAAAACAGCGTGACATGAAGCCTAACGAAAGAGGCTTGGTGCTGTGTTATTGAGTCATTTTGTTTGCTGTACATGAAATTACAATTTTCTGAGCACCATAATTGGTGCTCAAGATTGCTCTGTATTATATCATTACCTATCCCCACTCTATTTTGTGCTTTTTACAACGTAAAGAAGCTCATGCTGAGAAGCAACATTGCCTTTATGACTAGTGCAACTTATCAAGATGCAACACATGCCTTCAGAATGCACGCATGTGTACTAAACTGCAGTGCCCAAACAGATTATGCTGCATTTTTTTCCCCGAGCAGCAACAGATTGGAATGGCCTTTCCCGCACCATTGCAGCCATTACTAATCCATCAAACTTCTTGGACAAAATAACAAACTTTCTTACCGAGTGAAGTCACCTGGCTACACTGTATACCCACCCCTTATGTAATACCCCCTTGAGGGGTCTTTAAGGAAATAAAGTGATGTAATGTGATGTACCGCTGTTGTGCTCACTGCCTACACATTGCAGCCCTAAAATTATGAAAGCGTTTCACTGTGGAGTCAGAGTTATTTTCCGTGATTGGAAATTGATCAGTTGACTTTCCATTGAACTAAAGCAAAGATGTACCACAAAAATGGTTGTCAGTGCCTTTAATTGTTTATAGCTTTGAAGCATGTAAATATATTAAAATGAGGGTCCTATATAACACAATGCGGTCTGCTTGATTAATAAAAGTGGGGACCCATGCCACAAAACACACACACAGCTCGAGAGAAATATTTCAAGTGAACCTAGCGTAGTGTTCAACATGCTTGGCGATTTCTACCTTTAAGCCTTACTCATTGCCTGTTTTCCATTCCACTAAAACATGTGACTTCAAACCCATGTAATGCTGCATGAAAAGGCAATAGAACACTGCCCAGTTCAAAGCTAACAAAGTGCATTTACATCATGTAGGCATTCCTCATGGACGTGGCAGAGTGACTGATCGTGCAAAACATATCATACTTGCATGCACTACAAGCACCAACACTGACACATTTTGCCTGCTTCAGATTATGAGGCATCATTTGTTAAAGAAACAATATAAAATCTATAAGTCATATGGGATGACAGGTGGCGTGCACCCCTTCTGTACACACACACACGCACGCACACACACACACACTTAAGAAAATGAACTGACTCACACAGTCAAGACGAATGAGATTCAGTGTTTCAGAGAAACGAGTAGGCTGAAAAAGATAGGCTAAGGTACTGATGCTTTTTTTGACCACCTAGTGATGAGATGAGTTAAAAAAGGCTGAAGCTGCTTGTTCGCACGTAGTAAATAGGCCACGATGTTTTGTTGGAATGAAAGAAAAATGTGTCCATGTACTTTGACCATGCTTTTGGAGCCATGTATTACACAACCTGTAATAATAGGTATATTTTTTTGTGCATTATTCAAGCACATTACATACTGCATTCATGTCTGCCATAGCATGTTTTAAAAACACATTAGTTCATACCTGCCAAGTTCAAGGAATCTAAATTTGGGAGCTCCGGAAACAGGGGACAGGGGAGGAGGGAAGTATTCACCTTGTTTTTTAGGGGCGAAGCTCCTTCAAGCAGCACTCGTTCATCCCTCGTAGTAGTGCGTAATATGTCTTATGCTTTGACCTGCAAGGTGGTGTCGGTGGGAGATTTCTCTTGTGCGTTGTTGAACAATAAAAAATTTGCAGCAGACGCATTAACTAAAAGCCGAATTCTCCTGTCTCTCATTCCACATTAGCAGCCATTGGCATGTACGTTGAGCACTATCCGAGAAGAAAGGGTAGCTACGTTATACTTCTGGGCGTAACCTCCTTGGTTTTAGAAAGGTTTAGCGAGCGTTGGGCCGCAGTGCCATGAATACAGTGAACTAGTATATACCTTGAACTTGAGGTGATTAAAGGTGGGTAGTAGATAGGAAGCGCAAGCCGTAAGGAAGTGTGCGTGTGCCACCTCTCGTTTAGTCCTTGGAATGTCCGGTGGATGGCGGTGCTTCTATATGCGAAATATATGATGAAAATATGCGAGATTGTGGTACTTGGAGTGTTGACTAGATGGACGAACGGACACACAGACAGATGCATGGATGGACACACGGATGGCTGCACGAACGGATGAATGCATGGATGAACGCACGGATGCACAAACAGATGCATGCAAGGACGGGCAGATGAATGCACGGACGGTCACATGGACGGACGAAAGCAAGAATGAATGGACGGACGGATGCTTCACCCCACTCTTCATCATTCACCCCGCGAAATGCTGCCATGTTTTTTCTTTTTCTTTTTGCAAAAAAAAAAAAAAGAAACCTTCCCGAAATGAGGGAGTGGGGTCCCAAGCAGCCCCGTAAACGTAAACATTTAAAGAAACGCAGGCAGTGTCTCTATGTGCAGCACAATATTGGTGGTACAGACTCAAGGGTGGGCGAAAATATACAGACACATGAAATTTTATAGATAAAATAACAACAAAATCGGTTCTCAAACCACGATACGCCCACAAAATACTTATTTGCAAATGCGGCAATGTAAAAGCGCATTTTAAAGCGCACGCCATCGCATCGGAGCGACCACTTTTTCCCGCACAGTGGTTGCGGAAAACACCAGTTCCGCTTTCAATTTGCATGATCTGGCCGTGAACCCCCCTTTAAAGTATGTCGTTTGTTATCTATAATCGCATTGGCTCAATTTTGTCCGCAGCTTTTGCGGAAAGCAGCGTCGCTTTGACTGGGTGAGCATTGGATGTGCGTGCATTTTTGGAGTTCTGTCAGTTACGTCATTACCATGCATAATCGTTTCAAGAACAACCACGTTCTGACAGTGGTTATCGTTTAGTGTGCTGGAAGCTGCAAACTCCTGCATATTCCAGCTATAACTCAATGGTTTCGGTATGAAAGTTATGGTTACCCGTCGCATTTCGGTAAATTGTCCGAAACATGCAAATTTTTGCCCCTTCGACATAGTGGGATTCGAAGGAGTACGTCACGAATTCGTAGCAGCCTTTTTCGCATCACCGAGATATTACTGTACTCCACATAGATGGCTCCGAAATTGGTTCAGATGGATAGCATGTTCGATTTTAGTAAAGTTTATGAAATAACACATAGAAATCTTGTTTCCAGGAGATTTTTCGGACAAATGTACAACCGTGCAAAATGGTCAAAATCCTGAAATATCCCGGGTAATCCGATAAACTTGGCAGATAAGTTAGCTGTACAGCCAACAAAGGTTTAAGAGCATTTATATTTCATCTAAAATCAACTTATAACACCGGGTAGGCAAAGCATTAGACTAAAAGAAATAGGCATATAACAATAGCTACACCAAAACTGTTCTAAACGTTTTTTCAGCAATACAGGGCAAAGTGACATCAGTTTGTTTGAAAAACCCCTCTCAATATAACATGCAAACAAGACACATGCACGGACTACTTTACACTGCTTGTAATGTTGTGACCACCAGATGACGTCGACCCACCTCTCAGAAACATCAAACACGCAAAGAGCAACAACTCAGCTTGCTCCTGTTGTAATGAAAGCGAAAGATTCATGATGAATCTGTTGTCTTTCATTATGACAGATTCATTTCGAATGGTTTAGTTACAGACGTATGAGCAGTTCAGTATACTTTTCAAAAGTTTGGGATTGCTGGTATTGGACCACCAAACTGAGTTCATTTTTTTAATTGTTTATTTGTATACTCTGTTCCAAAAGCTCGTTGCAGCAAGGTGGGAAGTACGAGGTGTTGGCAAGCTATGTTTTTGCGGCCCAGCAAAGCATAAAATTTTAAAGTATTTGCTTAAAGCGTTGCTACCCCCCCCCCCCCCCCGGTAGTTTCTTTAACATTTAAAGTAAACACATGCTTCGGGTTCAGAATCTCATAATCCCAATCAAAAATGTCAAAAGCTGCAGTACTACAAGCAGCAGGCGCCCTGAAAGTTCCTAGAAACAACCCCTTCTCCTGTCCGGGACTCCTGACTTGTTCAGCTTCGTACTATTCATCGTAATGTCCACATTTTCACCTGCTCATCACCTACAATACCTGTTCGTCTGCTCACCACACTTTACCTCCTCGCACGAGAAGGAGGCATACTTGGCCAGGAGGAGAGACAAGCTGACGAACAAAGTATAGACGGAAAGAGCAAAACCAGCAAAGCCTCTTTTGTACCACCAAACGCATTAAAAAATCTGATGATTACATATGCACACAACTGCACTGCAACACGACTAAACTTCGTCCTTTGGGTGATTTAGGGGCCATTTTAAGTGGCAAGCTTGAGACATTTGCATTTGTTTACCACATGATATGTCGCAATGATATGTGACATGTTATTGCTGTTTCAAATGTAGATCATGTGCCTTTATTGTATATGTAACCACCGACAACCATCGTTACAGCACGGCACATCCCATGCAGCCAGGACTGCCCCCTTTGATTCGAAGTCATGCTTGCTACTAGACCAGTACCATCACAGCCAAAAATAAAGGATGAAGTCAGTTATAGCCATAAGCCGCTTTACACTGAGAACAAAGCATCAGGTGTGTTTTGTCATTATTGAGATAAGTTGTTTGTTTATTCACACTTGTTAGGCTTGGTTTCCAAGAATTTGGAATTAAAGAAACAATGCAAAGTAGTCACAAGTCACATTGCTGCTGAAACATCGGCATACAAATATAAAGCAAATAAAACTTCAAATTTAAGAATGACAAGCCACACAGTGCACGACGATGTGATTGATTTGCGAAGGAAAGCACTTGCTTCAAGCATTGCCGCCATGTTTTAGTCTTCTCTGCATTGCAACCAGCTTGCTTAACTCACCCAGCATGAGTGCAGAGATTCCATGAAAAGACCGAGTATATGAATTCATCTCCAGGGCTTTCTGCCCCTCTTACTGGCAAAGCAGCTCTGCAACCAATTGAAGGGATGAGCATAGTTGGCCTAATATTTAGTAGTCACTGACATACATGCAAACACAGAGCATTTTATAGGGAGGTTGCACCAACAGTGGTTGCAAAGTTGGCAGCCAAATTGCTGCCACAAATAGTTGAACTGACAATCGAGAAAGCGCGAGTTGAAGGCAAAGTTAGAGTGGAAAAAAAAAATGGTGGCATCATCGTCAAGATGCCGAAGGTACACCCTGCAAGCATTACAAGACACAGAAACCATCACAGCAATGTCAATGTGGATGGCTCTCGCCCATGGACATAGGTCAGCAAACTCACTCATGAGTTGACTCATTGAACTCATATTGAGCCTTGAGTTTAATTAGACTCATATGCAGCCTTGAGGCTTCAGAGTCTTAAATATTGCAACACAGAATGCTTTTCTTTTTGTACTATGATGGCAGTATCCCACGTTCTAAAACTAAGAAATCATTCGGACTGGAGCCTGGCCAAAGCACAGCAAATTTACTAGAAGAAGTTGATTACGATTCTCAATACAATGTGGATAGAACCCTACGACAGCTTGAAAAAGAAGCAAGGCAAAGAAAGCGACATGCTCCAAAGCTCAAAAAAAAAAAAAAAAAAAACTTTTGCACTGATTACCAAGCTTGAAGCAACTAAATGAAATAGTTCAATGGTTTTTGTGTCAAAAAGTCCTCTTACACCTATTTCTTGAACTTTGATCTTTGTTCTCCTAAAGCTATGTGTTTTACTACTTAGGTACCATTATTTGCCATGTATTTCAATATAACCAGTTGATTTTTTTCCATTCAGCCTAACTGCATGAAATATTTTGCCAGAACTGAAACTAGGCAATTGACAGTTTAAATGCTACAAATTTTGATAAAGTGATTTAAATGCAAGTTAACCCAGAATTTAGAATCTTGTGGTAAAAAAATCAATGAAAAATAATAATAAGGTGTTAATAAGGTGTTTAAATCTGGTATAGCTGAGAGAGTGCAAATTGTGGAAGAAAATCATTATTGTACTATGGAGATAATACTATCAGTTTTTTAGAAATATGCATGGGTGTATAGATTTCAACCTGTGCAGTGTCTTGTAGATGTAGCAACTTCTTTACTTTGGGCAACTAGTACTGCCCACACCTGTGCAGTGGAGCAGCTATATTTGCTTCCTACGAGACAAAAGATATCATACAGTAACTCAATGTGATGTGTTACTGCAAGTGTGGTGAGGAATTGAAATGTATTTCAATACCACCTGAAAAGGTGGAAAGTAAGCGTGCAGCAGCCTTTTGTTAGGTTTCAATGCAATAGCACAGTTGGCTTTGCTGGAAAACCTGTCGATTTATGGACCATTTTTTTATATGTACTATAAGTATCAAATAAAACTCACACGGCAAACATTGACAATGGTATAGTGCATTCATACCATCCAAAAATCGTGGACAGGCATGCATATGCGCAGTGCTACTGAATGCGCGCACCTGTCAATAGTGTTCCCTTGACGTTGCAGAGTATCACATTACAAATGCTGGCTGCTGCTCCGGTTTCATTGGACGCAAATAGTACGTGTACGACATTCTGCCACAAGTAAAAAAAAAACACACGCACACAAATGAGACACGAACACGATGACATGGGTGGCCATGTCCTGTTCACGTCTCTCGTGTGTGTGTTGCTTATAGGGCAGAACGTCATGCAGTACCAACTAGGTCATGAATAAATGTTTCTGAAGTACATTTCCAATAGTACAGTTGTGAACAATACAAGAACACCGAATACAAGTTTATTCCACGATTACTTGTAATGCATCGATATAAATCTGAATTACTGAAGACCACGAGATACTGTTTCAATTGAGTAGTGTTATGAACGCTACTACGCTTGCCAATTGCACAGAGTCTAAAATAGTAGTGAAGTGGGCTAGGTGGTACAAATGAAAAAAAAAAAAAACACGGCAACGAAAATTGCATGACGAATGACGGTGGAGAAAGGGACACCACAAAGAAAAGTCGCTATTTTCAGAGTAGTACGGACCAACGCCTTCTCTATTTATTCAGTGCCCGGGCGAAGGGGCGGATTTCAATGAGAAGCGGCCGTCGGTGCTAGGGCAGTGTTTCACGGCCAGGCGCTGCAACTGCAGTAGGGATGGCACCACGTCGTCTCTCATGCAGACGAATGCCAGGGCTGCATTCGAAGCTGCTATACAGCTCCGTTTTCGGCTGTATTGGCATTGTTTAAGGTGCTATAGAAACTTGTAAACGAGAATAGTGAAGCACTTGTTGTTCTAGACACCCAGCTCATTTCAAGGCATGTGTCATTCGCTACTTCTTGATCTATGCTCTCGCGTGTCGTCTACTAGGCCGAGACCAGAGAGCTGATGCCAGTAATCCGCGGAAAATTGTTTTGTCACCGTGGCGTTCACTTCACGGAGAGTTACTTTTTTGACTAACTGCCAGTTGATTTTTGAGAGAAGCTTTTGTCAGGAGCTAATATTAAAAGATCGGGTGCCTAATGTGCCCCGATTCTTGCTACTCTCCTGTGGCGAAGCACATTAGGCGCAAGCCTGGAGTTCATGCACTAAATAGCAGAAAATGTCACTAGACTGTTTCTCGGGGTATAGGTGATCATCCGTTCCCTTCACAAAGCATTACATGTACCACCGAGATAAAGCAAGTGTCACAAAATGAGGAACTATGGCAGGTGATTTCACAATTTTACAGCTTAAACGATAAAATCAACGTGAAATAAAGAAGAACAGCTCCATATGCACCGCGACTTCTGCAATCATTGCCTACGTTTCGAACAGGCGCTGTTAAAGTCTGAAGTCTAATTCGGACTCTCACCTTGAGCCAAGGCGACAAGCATGAAAAACGCGGCCTCTGGTCAATTGCTTGAGCTTGTCTGTGCTTTCGTGGGCGAATTGTTGTAGCCTTAATATCCGGCTGCTCAGCTCTGTTTCTTTTTTCTTCCCTTTGGCCTCTTCATTTGGTAGCGAGCAGAGCAGAGGCCGAATGCCTGTGTGGTGCCTATGGGCTCCCATCGAGCTACGGCGCATAATGTGATCGTTGCACAAGGCAGTGATCATCAGGCAGCGTTGTTACTGATAGACTCATTTGTTCCCTGTTTGGATACAGCGCACTCCCATTTAGTGATACCAATTGCCATGTTGCCAAACATGTCGGGTAGTCTTCAGCCGCCACTACTTATAATCTATAGAATACTCGGGTTGTAAATGATGGCTGCATATTAGAGTGCAGTACGAAGATTTATTAGGAGACCAATTGTTCTGCCTGATTACTGCAAGCACGCTCCCCGAACACCAGCGGAAGCTGCAATATCACGGAGCTACAGTCGTACAACACATTAACGCTATAGCTCTAAATGCCCCATCAAAAGCGAAAATTGATCGCCGGCGGCGTCCGGCGTCTTCCCGCATCGGCAGCGTGAAAATAAGTGATGCAAGAAATCAACATTACATGAAAATGTCATTATATGACGTCACCATATCATAAATGTTTGTGACATACCAGAAGGTCACATAACTTGATGGCATCACATAACATCTTTGCTTGGTTGAAATAGGCCGATCATGAGGGCAGTTCATAACCAGCTAAGGGACAGAAAGCTAGCTTTGTCTGCATTCTTTGAGGGAGAAAAAAAATTATGTCGGGTGCAGAAATATCCCAGAGGGAAGAAAACGAGGATAGTTTCTGCCTTTCAGCCGTCTCAGGTGAATCCATAAGGGGACCGGCGAGCTTTATTTTAATTTTTTTTACTAATAAATGAAAAAAGACAATCTGATTTTTTTCGATCAGAAATGCTGAGTGGTACACAGCAGTATTATATAGTGAGACATGCCAATAATGTGGTTGCAATAGCTTGAAAGAGAACATAAAAGGCGAATGCCATAAAACTCGAACGTATATATCAAACCGGTAGCACGGCCTCACAGAGTCCGGTGAAAACAGTGCGTCGCTGTATTCGTGTTACTTTTCATCCTCTCTGCATCCATGAAAGCCATCAATAAGCATGACTGCAAATTAACTCGCATGAAAACACGAAATCGCGAGCTTCCTAATATGCACGGCTACTCAGCACCAGCATTGTGTAGTCTACTCACACAGCACCAGCATGCGGCATAGACAAGCGGAGGTGGAGCGTGCCCTCGACGACCTGAAGAGAGTGTTCGCTCGGGCACTGAAAAAAAATTAAGGAGGCGCTGGCCGGACAGTCACCCTTAAGGAAGAAACCGAATCTATCTCGAAACTTCGGCCTGTATCTTATTTTTAATTTTAACATTAAAAACTATGACCCAAAGTGGCTAGAGAGTTAGTTTACTTCGTTTGCATAGTAATGAACAGTACAATGTAAGAACAAGAGACAAAAAAAAAACAATGTTGGACGAGCACAGACTGTAAACTGAAAAACTTATTGCACAAAAACTTCACTTAAAAATAACATTAGCTGCACACCTAGTGTGAATGAGGGTACGGATAGAAAAAACAAGTACTACAATTAACAAAGCTGTTTTTTAGCAGACCTTCCTGTGTACGAGGTATGTAGCTAATGTTATTTAGGCAGGGTTTCGTGCCACAGGTTTTTAAGATAGCAGTCTGTGCTCGTCCCGCACTGCTATTATGTCTCTAATTTTTACTTCGTGCTGTCATAACCATGCTGTGTCGCTATGGCATTTGAAAGCTAATTGAAGTGTTTCCACTTGTATTGCAGACGACTGTACTGTATCAAGAATTGGGCAAGAAAAGCATGTAGCTATAAGTACGCTAACATATTTGTTCTAGTGCAAACAAGACGAGAACAGAAGGATGATGTGAAAATGCGTGCTGGTCTTGTCATTACACATCTTCTGTATGTCCATGCTTTGTGCAAACACGCTCACATGCCTGATGAGCTAGTCATATTAGAAATACTCGTGCATCATACCTATCCTTGCATCAGCAGCAACACAGCAATGTGATAATCGCACCACTGCACACAGCAGCGTAATATATTCTACTATGTACTGGCAGCACATTAATGTATAAAATGCGAAACTCTAGCATAATATGAAGTCTCACATGGTGCACACAAGTGCACAGACAGACGTATAATATGGATGCTGGCATACATGTTATTCGCTTCCCGTTACTGAGAAGCAGAGACGACGTGCATGAACATGTTTCCCAACACAGGGCAAACACATGATTAAGTTTAACTAGCTCAAGACAGCATTGAAGTGCACAATAACCACTAACCACTTCAGCATGAATGTAGGTTCCTATCACCACTTGCGTGGTTTTCTAGATGAATTGAGTCAAGCTACAAATTATTTCATCCCTGAAGGCCAGCAATACGCTGCCCAGCCGCAAATGGCACTCCAAGCTTTATTTTATCAACAACGAAGCAAGCACCGCTAGCGTCCTGCTTACTACAACGCACATAGGGAAAAAATGGACCACTACACACACGCATGCTCTCAGTTTTCGGGAATTCGCTTCCATAAGGCCGTGGCGATGCGCCATGGCTCCGCAAGTATCGGCATAGTCAAAGCGAATCGGTAACGCGCACAACGTTAATCGCTGGCAAGAGTGCGTAAGGCTGCCCCTTCACGACGCCTTGTCCGAGTGCGGTAACACGAGCCTTGCGCTGAGTTGCACACTTCACATGATAACTTGTTCCACTTACCTCAACTTTCTTTCACACTGCCGTGAAGGATGACGCCACCACGAAGGTCCTTGGAGCGCCACACATTTCGTTGATTCCTTGAACGACTCGAACTTCATCGCCACTCCAAGAAACACGTGAATTGCGCGCACTTTTTGCACATCGCACAAACGAAGAACTGAGCTTCCTTGAGCAAATTTATTGCTTTTACCTTCAATCTTCCACAAGACGTAATGGCAACATACTACCACATGGTTTTGAAAACAACGCAATGTCACATCTGGCTTTGGCTGTGAATGGATTTGACTTAAACTGTTGAATGAAAAAAAAAAAAACATTGCCGAGTAGAAACAAAAAATTACAACTTATTCAATAAAATTATTTTAAAACAGAATACTGGTTCATTCAAAGAACAAGTTTGATAACCTAAACTACCTAATTTTCCTACATTTTGGCAGAGACTGCTGCTTCGCGCGGCGCACAAGCCACCCCCACACAGAAACGGCTGCTGCGCCGCACGGAAGTGACGTCACGCATTTGTTGGTTAAGCGCTTTGTTTGAATAGTTGGGAGTGTCTAGCGGTACGTCTAGACATAACGATAAAAGCCGTAAAAATTACGTCCAAACGAAAAAGTGAACAAAATTATCAGTTAGGTTTAGCGTGACAACAATACAAAACCGGCTTGTTTGCCATCACAAATTGATTGGCAGTTGTGGCGTAGTTAATTAAACCAACAGATCAACTGGTGAGGTCGGTGGTTCAAGTCTCTTTGCAGTTATCGATACTTCCTCTTTTTTTTTTCTTCGCGCATGTATTGTTTTAACGTTTGCGCCTCCTCATCAGCCCGACTTGCTGCTGGTGGTGGTCCCGTTCACAGGCCCTTAATATTGGATCTTCGATGACTCTTGCAGGATTGACTATATTTATTATGATAAAGTGTTTTGCGAATTAGTGCTCTTAATCGGCGAGACGCAAAAAGACACAAAACACTCGAATGCAGCTGGCTGCATTGGTTTCTTCGGCGCAGGTGTCGAGAATGTTGATTTCCACGGTTTATCAAAGTTTTGATGACAGAAAGGTGCACTGCAACGTAGTCTCGGGCAACTTTTTTTTATGTCGCTCAGTGTACCCTCACCTGACGAGGTAACCGGCAGGCCGCTTTCTTTAAAAATACTGACTTGTCACCGCAATGTTATAGGCAATCAGCACTTGATAAACAATGCCCAAGGGAAGTGCCGACGGCGTTAGCCCATCTAACTACAAAACAGCTTGTCTGCCACGCTCAATAACACGCGCGGCCTGTGACAGCACAGGAGCATTCACGTAGCAACGGATGAGAACGCCCGTACGTGTTCGCACTTGACAAAACAGACGGCAAAGCAGTAGCTCTGGCCTTCGGAGATCACAGGCTTCGTAAGAACATTACAATAAAGTTGTTTCCATCCATCGTATGAACACTTCGCCGACGCACTGGGGTTTCATGCATGTGCGTCCGGTCAGTCACTCGTGAACTGTGCGAAAGCACTTATTTCATCGTCGACCTTGTCCTTCGCGACAAGCAAAACTCGGCAGCAAGAACACTTTCACCTTTGACAACACCACGCTAGGCATTGCAATCTAGAAAATGCAGTACGTCCAACAACTGTAATCCGCACATCATACTGAGAAACTTTATGGCGCACACACGGTGTAAGAGTAGTTTAGGTGAGAGAACGGCGCATAGCGGCGGCTTCGCGAGGAGAGGCACATGCTGTTCTGGTTCTTACACCGTGGGCGCACACACTATTCTTACACACTATTCTTACACCGTGGGCGCACACACTTAGATGAAGCTGCGGCGCGGTGGACGGCCGCGCTAGCTCAAACCACCGGGTTCAACTAAGCATCCAGCAATCACATGAAACAGCGACGACAATCCAGTCCTTCTTGGGAGTGGCCTAGGCCATGGCCACGATTTCATCGGAGTTTTCACCACCTAACACATCGCAGGTGGCTACCATCTCGCAGTGTTTACCTTTCGCAGCCGCAGCACCCATGGCACCCCCTGTATTTCAAATACTTGTAATACATATTTAAATAACAAACCTAGGCTAATCGGCTCGTTAAACACCTGCTTAGTAAAATTGTTGTAGGTTTGACGCATTACACACGAATAATTTACACATTTAACTAGCTTTACGTAATCTCTGGTAATAGTTTTTAAAGTGACGTCACTTCTGTGTGGCGCAGAAGCCACTTCTGTGTGGGGCTGGCTGCTGCGCCGCGCGGCGCAGAAGACGCTGCCTTAGTTTTTTCGTTCTAGCATACGACAGGCTTTCAGTACATGCATCTACCGCTTTTACCACGGACGTAGTAATGCTAGTAATGCGGCTTTGCGTTAGGTACTTGTCACCTACAGTAGTTCTACGTTCTCAACTAATCAGAAGATATCTATAAAGCAGTAATGCTTTTACATAGTGCAGTATGTTGTCATTCTAGGCAATCTGTTTCGTTGCGTTGAAGGAAAGGGAAGCCGCCGTGATCAGCTGATTTCGCCGGTAGCGTCGTTCCCCGCGCTGGCTTCGTGACTGAGCGAGACAGTTACTGACTGAGTGCGATGCAGCTAGATGCCGGGGTTTACCAAGGGTCCCTCAAATTACGCGTGATAGCCGACCTAATTGCAAGCGAGCCTCGATAAGCAAGCTTCAATTGCTCAAGCTTGTGTGTAAGGGTAAAAATTCCTGTTTTGAGAAGCATTTGATCGGCAATGATCGCAAAAAGATACCAGAAAAGTGTGCGGCGTAGATACGGTCACAAATTATATGTCCGCAATAAGAGCTAGGTACGATTGCACTTCCCTTAACGTGCCTACGCTATCTTCCAGTGTTAGCATTAAAGGAGCACTGGCATGTAATTTACTCATGCCAAGATTTTGCGTCAGCGAGTAGCAGCTATAGACCCCGTAACAGTGATTCGCGACCTGAAACGCAACTGAGGGATGAATACCTATCACTTTTATTGATTTATATTACTGGGACCTAGCACTATTCGAATACGGCATTCCACCATATTTAGCACTGGCAGCACTAGCAGTGGCTCTGCCTCGCGGTCACCTAAAAAGTTTCAACAAAGAAGTGCTTTATGCACCACAATAGACAAGGATGAATCAAGTGGCGCAATGGCTCCGTTTTCATAACAAGAGTGGGAAAGGGCTGAGAAAAGGGTTCTTAGGAGTACATCAACAGGCCCAGATGGCATTCCAATTATGCTGATAAAGACACTCGGTCCGGTCTAAGCAGGCTTTGAGAGAGGCAGTGAGCAAAATAATAATAGATGGTGAAGTTCCCGATGGATGGAAACTTAGCAGGATGAGCATGATCTATAAAGGAAAGGGGGACAAAGCTGACATAACCAACTACCGTCTTATAACAGTGACATCAGTGGTCTACAGGCTGGCGATGCAGATTATAAAGGAAAGACTGCAGGCATGGATAGAAGATGAGGGGGTGCTGGGGGAACTGCATAATGGGTTTCGGAAACACAGGAGGTTGGAAGACAATCTGTTTTCACTGACGCAGTGCATCGAAATAGCAGAAAAAGAACACAGGCCCCTGTGGCTAGCATTTTTGGATATCAAGGGAGCGTACGATAGCGTGGTTCAAGAGGAATTGTGGAGAATACTGCACACACTAGGCGTGGAAGATGCCCCGCCACGGTGGTCTACTGGCCAAGGTACTCGGCTGCTGACCCGCAGGTCGCGGGATCAAATCCCGGCTGTGGCGGCTGCATTTCCGATGGAGGCGGAAATGTTGTAGGCCCGTGTACTCAGATTTGGGTGCACGTTAAAGAACCCCAGGTGGTCAAAATTTCCGGAGCCCTCCACTACGGCGTCTCTCATAATCATATGGTGGTTTTGGCACGTTAAACCCCAAAAATCAATCAAGGCGTGGAAGATGTAGTCACTAATCTTTTAAAGGATATCTATAAAGGTAACAAGGTAATTATAAAGTGGGAAAAACACGTATCCAAGCCTGCAGAGGTAAAACGGTGGCTTAGGCAGGGGTGTTCCTTGTCACCCTTATTATTCATAATGTACCTACAAGGAATAGAGGCCAAATTAGAGGGAAGTGGACTAGGCTTCAACCTCTCTTTCGTCAAACAAGGAAAACTCATTGAACAGGCACTACCAGCATTGATGTACGCAGATGATATAGTGCTAATGGCCGACAACAAGGAAGATTTGCAGAGATTGGTGGACATCTGCGGTAATGAGGAAGATATTGGTTAGCTTTCAGATTAAGTAAGAAAAAATCAACAGTCATGATTTTCAATGATAATGAAGGTAGTGATCTTAGAGTACAGGAGGTCACGCTAGAGAAAACCGATAAACACAAATATCTGGGCGTATGGATAAGCGATGGGGCCGAGTACCTAAGGGAACACGAAATATACGTGACGACTAAAGGTAACAGGAATGCAGCGGTGATGAAAAACAGGTCACTGTGTAATTTCAATAGGTATTAGGTTGTGAGAGGAATATGGAAAGCAGTCATGGTTCCTGGTCTGACGTTCGGCAACGCGGTCTTGTGCGTGAGATCAGAAGTTCAAGCAAGATTAGAAATTAAGCAACGTGGAATAGGTCGGCTTGCTGTAGGAGCTCACGGGAATACACCAAATCAAGAAGTACAGGATGATATGGGATGGACATCATTTGTGGGCAGGGAAGCTAGCAGCTAGATAATATTTGAGAAGCGATTGAAAGAAATGGGGGAGGAGCGTTGTGCTAGGAAGGTATTCAGCTACTTGTACATGAAGAATGTCGATAGAAAATGGAGGAAGAGAACCAGAAAATTGACTGGTAAATACTTGGAAAACAGCAGGGGGCCAAACCGAAAAGAATTATCGGTTAAGAAGAAGGTGAAGGAAGCTGAGACCTATATGTGGAGAATTGGCATGATTAAGAAGTCCGCACTAGAGATCTATTGAACTTTTAAGCAGGAAATTGACAAGGAAAGTATCTATAATAATACTCGGGGTAGTTCTCTAATGTTTGAGGCCAGGACGGGAGTATTGCGAACCAAGTCATATCGGGCCAAACACAAAGGGGTATACACGGTATGCAGTGTGTGTGGAGAGGAAGAAGAAACTGCCGAACACTTGATAATGTTCTGTAAAGGGCTTCACCCTATAGTTCAGGATGATGGCGCATAGTTTTTCAAAGCACTGGGATTTAGGGACAGGGAGGGCAAAATAGACTTTAAGCGGGTAGAATTAACTAGAAGGAGATTTTCTGGTTGTTGGTTAAAGTCAAGGCACGAGTGAAAATAAACCCTTCACTGCAAAGTACGAATCCTCAACCTCACTGTTTAAGGGAAAAAATAATAAATCTAGTTTTTGTTTCATTAAGTATTACGTCTTGGTGGCGCTGGCCACCGATCTAAAGGGTACAGCCACATCCATCCATCCATCCATCCATCCATCCATCCATCCATCCATCCATCCATCCATCCATCCATCCATCCATCCATCCATCCATCCATCCATCCATCCATCCATCCATCCATCCATCCATCCATCTATCCATCCATCCATCCATCCATCCATCCATCCATCCATCCATCCATCCATCCATCCATCCATCCATCCATCCATCCATCCATCCATCCATCCATCCATCCATCCATCCATCCATCCATCCATCCATCCATCCATCCATCCATCCATCCATCCATCCATCCATCCAGGTCACGCCACAGCTGACCACTTCTTCGCAGAAAAGAGTGACGTCAGGCTCAGCTTCTCCGCAAACATTTCGTCTGCTAGGCGGACACATTCAGTCATGTCTTGCCACCTGCACTGCTGTCATCACCGTACAAAGTGTCGACTCAGGTTCAATACGAGTCTGGAGCTTGGAATCCCCGCGATTCGCGATGTCGCGAATTATTTTTACTTCGGTCAATCTTTTGCAGAACAGTGATTCGGAAATGGACGCCTTTCCAAGCAGCACTGCACAGGTGCCCGAGGATGCACGCTTCAGCTACAGTGTACTAAAAGAGGACAGTGGAATGAACGAGGCGGCTGCGCCGTATCTCGGCTGATTGTCTAGCGGGTGACAGTAGCGTCGACGCTGGAGTCGCATGGTACTGAGATCTCAGAAGCGTCTGCATTGGGAGCGCGCGCGAGTAGCCCGCGAAAGCGTATATTTGCTTGTTTTTAGCGTGTTTAATGCATTTCAGAGCCTTTATCTGTGTATGCACACCTGCTAAGCGCAATGGTGAACGTGTAAATATGCAGACACGCAGAAATTGCGTCGAGACATGCACTGTTTGAAGAGCGTGCCGACAAAATAATGTAGTACAATCGAAATCTGCACGGATCCGCCTAGCTTTTCACTCAAGCAGCACTTTGCGATGCGCTACATCATAAGTGGCTACTGGGGAACTACAAAGATGGAAGTATCAAAACCGTGAATAAATGACGAGCTCGTTTAGTCGGCAGATTCAATATCCAAATCACTCTTCCTCATATAAGTCCACATGCGTTCGATTGTTTCATGAGAAACCCGATTATAAGTAATGTTGTCACAACAGTTATATCGGTGACGACTTAGTTTTATCATGGCAGTTTTTTGTAAGATAGTAACTAATGCTTTCTGAAAGGCTTTCTTGTTATAACCGCGTGCTTTCGCGCTCACTTTGCTATTTTTATACAAGCTCCAGGAAGCCGAGCCAGGGAGCTGAGCTGAAGGAACGCCTGTACCTCCTGGTCAAGAACTCTACGTGAAAGGGGTCATCTTACACAGATTAAAGAGTGTCAGTTGTATAGTATACATAGTCCGTCTGTCAATCTGCGTAAATTCACTGTAACCAGTTCTCATTTTGTATAGACAGCTTGAATTTTACTGCTTTCCTAATATTATATTGGCGTAACGCCATTGCAAGCGAGAAAGATTATGACGATGTTTAGTATTAGAGGCGTAGGTCTTTTATTTTGTGTCTAAAGTGTTGGCATGTGTTGGTGCATTTTGTTTTGAGAAATATGACCTGTATATATACACAGTAAACCAGTAAACACACACACACACACACACACACACACACACACACACACACACACACACACACACACAGACACACACACACACACACACACACACACGCACACACACCCACACACCCACACACACACACACACACACACACACACACACACACACACACACACACACACACACACACACACATATATATATATATATATATATATATATATATATATATATATATATATATATATATATATATATATATATATATGATTCAAAAAATAAGTTCTGTGAGTTCATAATTAACAAATAAAGGAGCCCACTTACGAAAATTGGATAGTTGTTTACTCTACGTTTCGGCCATTGGCAGATCCCACGTACAGTGGGAATCGGTGATATGCGAAGCACTGCTGAGGAAGAATGATATGCCACTTACCAATCAGCAAGACGTTAAGAGGTGGAGGTAAATTATGCTGTACATGACATCCGTGTCATGATTATCATGTTTGTATGTGTCGTTTACCTTCGTCCTCTATTCACGTCACATGATGTCAAATTCAGTATATGTGGAGATAGCGAAACAGCCGCGAGCACGCTATAAGCGTGGTATGTTGTCATGTTCTTACATGGCACGCGTCTCATGATTGTCAAGTTTGCACCGATCATATACCTTCGTCATCTATTGACGTCACGTAATACCAAATTTGGTATATTTGGAGCTAGCGAAACGGTCTCGAGTGCATCATGAAGGGCCCAATATGCTCCAACATAACGTTGACGCGCACGAACGCTGGGCACAGCGGAGCTACTTTAGCAAAACGCGTGCACTCTGTAGTCTGATGCCAAGCGAGGCCGGCACGACCAGCATCCGTCATCGTGGCCCGACGGCAACGGGCGCAAAATGAGACATGCTGCATTTTGCGCCAATGCGTTACCCAGACAGCACTGCGTCTTCCTCTTTTCGAGACGGAGGCACGCCGAACGCGCTGAAACGCGCATGCGTCAAAGCAACGCAGCATGCGCCTGCGAGTATACGGCAGGACCGGTGTCTGACGTGGCAGCGCTGGCGTGACGTGGCAAGACGAACAGCGGCGCGCACGCGCGCCGGGTCTTGTCGAAGTGTATTGGCGTCTTCACTGTGGCAGGTAGTAATGTTCTCACTTGACACGCACCTCATCATTATCATGTTTGCATCACTTACGTACCTTCTTCATCCATTGATGTCGCGTAATACCAAATTTGACATATGTGAAGCTAGCGAAACAGCCACGAGTGTATCATGAGTGTGGCATGCAGTCATATTGTTACATGACACGCATGTCATGATTATCATGTTTGGATGTGTTATTTACCTATGTCGTCCGTGCGCGTAACGTAATACCGAATTTGGCATAGGTGAAGCTAGTGAAACGGCCACGAGTGCATCATGAGCACAGCATGCAGTCATGTTGCTACATGACACGCAACTCATGTGTATCATGTTTGCACCAGTCTCATAGCTCTGTCATCCATCCACGTCCCGTAATACCAAATTTCGTATAAGTGAAGCTAGCGAAACGGCCGCCAGTGCAATATGAGCGTGGCATGTAGTCATGTTGTTACATGATGCGCATCTCATGATTATCTTGTTCGCACAAGTCAGATACCTTCGTCATCCGTTCAAGTACCGTAATACCAAATTTGGTATATGTGAGGCTAGCGAAATGACCGAGAGTGCATCATGAGCGTGACATGTAGTCATGTTGTTACATGTCACGTATGTCATGATTTTAATGTTAGGGTATGTAGCTTGCGTTCGCCGTTCAATCATGTCATACCATACCAATTTTGAACATGTCGTGTGAACGAAACCACCGCAAGAGCAGCAACACCATAAAACATAAATAATGACATTCATGTCATATTGTAACGGGTGCAAGAGAGGAAAAGTCAAAAACTAGTTTATTATGGGCGAACTTGTGCCCTGAAAATTATGTGCGAAAAGATGGAAGAGTCCGCTAGAGCGTTCCAAAACAAACACTGTTCATCTGCCCACGCACCTTCTTCTTCTTCGCAGCTCCAACCCACACTGGCTCGTGCCTGTGAACAAGAGGCATGAGTCGTGCGGCCCCAAGCAAGAGTGCGCACAAGACTGTGGACGCTGATTCTTCATAATGTCGGATATTGTAAACAGTCTCTGGGGAAATATATACCATGATTTTCATGTTATGGCTAGTCATATGTGCTGGTCATATAGTCATGTTACGCCATACCGAGTTTGGTATGGATACCACTATCCAAACGGCCAGGAGAGCTAAAAGCCATAGGTGGCTAGATAGATGGATAGATAGATAGATACGCTCAAAGTCGCCGAAGTTCACTAAGAAATGCTTCGTATTTAAAAACTATGCTATATATATATATATATATATATATATATATATATATATATATATATATATATATATATATATATATATATATATATATATATATATATATATATATATATTGTAAGGCAGCGTTTTTGGCGCTGCAAGACACTTCTTTTACTTGCCGAGCCTCTGCCCCACAATACAGGTCAGACTGATGATGATGAGTATGTACATATAAGATGACGCGTATGAATAGTGCTCACACTTATTTTCCCCCCACCCGTAAGCGGCCAGCCCGGACGCGTCTTAGATGGAAACGGAACGTCAAACGAATGGCTTCAGACGCGATACGTGGACAATCTCCGAACCACGACAGCGACGATCCGAAGAAAGGTCGGTGGGAGTGACACGATAGTTCACTGGGGGCGTTTGTTCATTGATTTTATATGGTCCAATGTAGCGTGACTGAAACTTGTCACACAATCCTGGAGTACGATTGGGCGTCCAAAGCAACACTTCATCCCCCGGACTGAAGGAGACGTCGCGATGAGAGCTGTCGTAGCGTTGCTTGCGATCTTGCTGATTGCCTTCTGTATTAAGGCGAGCCTGTTGCCGACATTCTTCGAGCCTTGTGATGAACTGCTCTGATACGCTTGCTGAGGCGTCGGTTGGCACATTTAGGAAAGAGACGTCGATGGTGAATGTCGGTGAACGGCCGTACACGAGGTAGAAAGGCGAGTAGCCAGTAATTCTTTGAACAGCGGTGTTATGGGCAAACGTCACAAAAGTCAAAATTGTATCCCAGTTGTGGTGGTTTGGTGCGATGTACATCGACAGCATGTCTGTTAGTGTCCGATGAAATCTCTCTGTCAGCCCATTAGTTTGGCGATGGTAGGCGGACGTCGTCTTATGCACTGTGCCACAGGTTGTGAGCAGGGTTTCGATTATGGTGGACAGGAACGTCTTGCCGTGATCACTGAGGAGGACGCGAGGTGCACCTTGACGCAATACAATGGCGTTAAGAAAGAAGTCTGCGATGTCTGAAGCAGAACTTGTGCCTAGTGCAGCAGTCTCTGCGTACCGTGTCAGGTGGTCGACAGGAGTCACAATCCAACGATTACCTGCTGGCGTGATGGGGAGAGGTCTGAGTAGGTCTATGCCAACGATGGCAAATGGAGTCTCGGGACACGGGCTAGGTTGCAGAAGGCCAGCAGCAGACGAAGTTGGTCGTTAACACAGATGCAACGTACTTGGCCACAAAGGTAGAAATGCCTGGCCAGAAGAAACAATTTCTGATGTGGCTTTGTGTTTTGTGAAATCACAAGTGGCCTGCACATGGGTCGTCGTGAAAGGCTTCGAGGACTTGATAACGTAGAGAACGCGGAAGTACTGGAACCCAGCGGTGTCCATCAGTAGTGTAAACATAACGATAGAGCACGTTGTTATCGAGCTTAAATTGCCATAGTTGTCGGCGCAATCTAGCATTAGGAGTAGGTGATACGCCATTTAGGCGTTGGATAATGCGATTGCAATATGGATCATCACGCTGGCGTGTGGCGAACTCGGTGTAGTGATTTGAAGCTGGCGTGTCGATAACCGCAAGGTGTGATAATGTGAGGGGGGGACGCAGTGCCTTGCCCACCAGACAAGCAATAAGCTGACGTATTTGATGATGAAAGCGGAAGGGGGCAGTGCAACAGGCAGTGAAGTGGGGTTAACTGCCGTAACTAATGCTCTGTCATCACGAAAGCACACCAGGCTAGGAGCGATGGTAAGTCCACCAGAGATGCAACGTCCACACGGTGCCAGGAACACATCACCAGTACCGATCTTATCTAATGTCAGGGCCAGAATATGCTCCTTACCTGGAGGAATAAAACAGTCATCAGCGGTGACAAAACGCTGGCTATGGGCATAGTTATCAGACGAAAGCGCAGTATCTGACATGTGAATGACCCTCTGACGGCAAGATATCACGACTGAAGTTGAGGAGAGAAAGTCCCATCCTAAAATGAACGCATTGGTTCAGGATGACAGAACGATGAACTGTATATGGTGAAGGATGCCCTCAATAAAAACTCGTGCAGTGCAAACACCAGAAGGCTGAAGAAAAACCGCATTAGCACAGCGAAGGGGAGGGCCATCATACGGTGTCTTCACTTTGCGCAAACGGGATCACAAGTCCACACTAATAACTGAGAACGATGCACCTGTGTCCACCAAGGCTTCAGTCCATATACCCTCAACACACACTGATAGTACAGTTGAGGGGCGTTCCGGAGGAGTTCGATGCAGTCCACAAAATGCAGCTTTCCCTCCTGAAGCTGCGTTTATTTTTCCGGGCGATGATCAGACGCCGTGATAGCCGGACGAAGTGGTGACGAGGAACGGCACGTAGGTGACGGGGAGCGACGGCGTGAGGAGCGGAAGGTACTCGCTGCATCGAAGTGATGTGGAGAGGGTGAGCGGCGTTGGTACAGTTGGTATGGGTGGCGATGTTGTGAAGCAGGGGAAAACTGCTCCCTCTCGAAGTCACCATAGCCACGCCTTTCGTCTTGTTGGCGTCGACGACAGAACCGTGAGATGTGGCCGCGTATTCCGCAATAATAGCAAGTTGGTCTATATGGACGCCAGGCTTGAAAAGATAGGCGTTGCTCTTGGGGCGAGGACACTCAGTGAAGGCCGCATAGTTGACTCATACTGTGGTGATTGCTGAGGAGGTGACGCTGCAACCACCTGAGCGTACGTCAGTTTTGAAGTGGTATGCGAGCTCGGAACTTGCTCACACGTCATGGACGCTGGTTTCTCCCTCACAATGTGGCGGAGGCAGCCTGCAGAAGGCGTCATGCGGAGCTCACAAGATGACGAGGTGGCCTGGAGCTCCAGCTCCTCGCGGATCATCGACCGTATCAGCGCACGGATCTCAACGCCATGCGTTGGCCCGATATCTGCTGTTTCAGGATGTAAACGTATCAGTGGAAGGTCATCGAGTCGCTGACACGTACTGATGATATCGGCGACCGTGGTCAGGTTTTTGCCGCCAGAGCGTTAAATGCGACGGCGCCTATGCCCTTGAGCAAGTGGCGAACGCTGTCATGCTCCGCCATCGAGCTGTCGACGCGACGGCATAGGGCGAAGACATCTTCAATGTACGAAGTATAGGACTCGTCGGAGTGCTTGACACGTTGAGCAAGCTTCCGTTTGGCGATGTCTGCACGTACAGAAGGGTTGGCAAATATCTGACAGAGCTGCTGATTAAAGGTAGGCCAGTCTAGGAAATCCAGCTGATGGTTGAGAAACCATGCCTTAGCGACACCCGCCAGATAGAACGGTACGCGGGACAGCTTGACAGAATCATGCCAATAGTTAAGCGCACTCACATGGTCGTACTCATCCAACCAGTCTTCAACGTCTTCACCACGAAGGCTGGCGAACATCGGTGGATCTTTTTGAGGGGCGGTGACAGTCCAAGAAGGCATTCCCAGGGGTGCAGGCGGGGTGGATGGAGCCGTGTTGTGCTCGTCTTGCGACATGACCATGGGCCGACTGCGCAGACGGCGACCCGACTGGAGCTCCAGGGATGGTTTGTAGTCGAAGATAACAAAAAAGCGCTGCAGGGAGAGGACCAGGGGACCGGAAAGTACTCTCCACTACTTGTAAGGCAACGTTTTTGGCTGAAAGACACTTGTTTTACTTGCCGAGCCTCCGCCCCACAATACAGGTCAGACTGATGATGATGAGTATGTACGTATAAGATGACGCGTATGAATAATGCTCACTATATATATATATATATATATATATTGAAAGACGCAGGCAGACTAGGTACGGCGAGCAGGCAGGGCGAGCAGAAGCGTTTATTCTGCGATGTCTGGCTCCGCTCAGAACCACACCAAGAGAGAGGACGATGATGATGGGTATGTGCAAGTGAGAACGATGATGATGGGTATGTGCAAGTGAGAACGATCAAATGCTTGGAATGTGCTTACAATTTCCCCCCCCCCTCTGCGAAGCGGCCAACCTGGCCGCCAGTCAGAGATCGGCCGAACGAGTAACAAAAGGCTTCATGCGTGAGACGTGAACTATTTCCGTGCTGCGCAGACGGCGGTCAGTGACAGACTGAAGCGGGGTGACGAGGTAGTTAACTGGAGATGTCTGTCGTACAACGGTGTATGGGCCAACATACCGGTGAAGAAATTTCTCGCAAAGGCCCGACGCTCGAACCGGGGTCCATAGTAAAACCTTATCGCCAGCATTAAAGGCCACGTCGCGTCGTTTTTTATCACAGCGATGTTTTCTCTCCTTTTGGGTTGCTTCCGTGTTTTTGCGAGCAATTTCACGGCATTGTGTGACTCGGGCTGCGAACTCTTCTGGGAGCGAGGTACTGCTTGGATCCGGTGCAAAGAAAAATGCCGTGTCGAAGACCGAGGAGGCAGATCGGCCGTACACGAGAAAAAACGGGCTGTAGCCAGTTGATCGTTGTACCGCAGTATTGTATGCGAAGGTGACAAACGGTAAAATGTTATCCCAATTTTTGTGGTCAGGATGCAAGTACATCGATATCATGTCAGAGAGTGTTCGGTGGAAGCGCTCGGTAAGGCCATTCGTTTGCGGATGGTATGTAGAAGTGGTTTTATGGACTGTATTGCACGCCTGCAGGACTTCATCCAGGACCTTGGAAAGGAAGGCTTTGCCACGGTCACTCAAAAGGACGCGAGGGGCTCCGTGGCGCAAGACGATGGAGTTCAAGAAAAAATTGGCGATTTCTGTGGCGGTAGCAGAATGAAGAGGTGAAGTCTCGGCGTATCTTGTTTGATGGTCGACTGCAGTGACGATCCAACGGTGACCGGAAGGTGTCAACGGCAAAGGACCATACAAGTCTATTCCGACAAATTCGAATGGTGTGGTGGGACAGGGAAGAGGCTGAAGGAAACCAGCAGGCGGGGATGTGGATCGCTTGCGGTGCTGACACAACGCGCACGAGCCCACGTATTTGGCCACCGTTGTGGACAAGCCAGGCCAGAAGCAGCGCGTCTTGATGCGATCGTAGGTCTTGTGGAAGCCTAGATGACCGGCAGCAATATCATCGTGGAATGCTTCCAAAACTCGAAGACGAAGGCAGCGGGGAAGAACTGGCACCCACTTGTTACCGGTGGGATGGTAAATGTAGCGCTTAAGCACACCGTCCTGAAGGCGAAATTGTCGAAGCTGGCGTCGCAAGCGGCTGTTGGGTGGTTTAGTGACACCGCGAAGGCGATCAATGAAAGACCGACAGTAGGAATCTGCCAGCTGAAGTGAACGTAAATCGGAGTTCGAAGATAGCTGCATTGGATCCAGCGATGCGAGCGATACGTGTTGTGAGGCAAGCTGGGTGTCAGAGTCATTCGAACGCGATGCGGTGGACGTATTGTCACGAGAGAGCGAAAGTGGGCACCGGGACAGCGCGTCGGCATCATGATGACATTTGCCAGACTTGTACGTAACTGTAAAGTCGTACTCTTGTAAGCGCAGTATCCAGCGCGCAAGACGTCCTGACATATTCTTCATTGATGAAAGCCAACAGAGTGCGTGGTGGTCGGTGATGATGGTGAAGTGCCGACCGTAGAGATACGGGCGGAATTTCTGTATCGACCATACGATAGCCAAGCACTCCTGCTCCGTGATGGTGTAATTCCGCTCAGCTGTTGACAGAGTCCGGCTAGCGTAGGCCACAACCTGCTCTTTAGAGGTGGAATCACGCTGCAGAAGGACTGCTCCAATGCCTTGTGCGCTTGCGTCAGTATGGAGTATGGTAGGCGCTCTCTCATCGAAGTGGCGCAGCACTGGTCCGGAAGTCAGGCGTTCTTTCAAAATTTCAAATGCAGATTCGCAGTCGTTGGACCATGAGAAAGGAGCACCAGTGGCCAATAACTTATTTAGCGGAGCCGCTAAGGTAGCAAAGTTGCGTATAAAGCGACGAAAATAGGACGCGAGACCAAGAAAGCTGCGCAACGTCTTTTGGTTGGACGGTCGAGGGAACTGTAGCACAGCTGCGATCTTCTCGGGATCTGGTTGGATTCCGTCTTTGGAAACGACGTGACCGAGGACTTTGATGCTTTTGCTGGCAAATGTACACTTCTTTGTATTTATCTGAAGGCCAGCCTTGGAGAGACATTGTAGCACCTCGTCTAATCGTTGAAGATGTTGGGCAAAGGTACTTGAAAAAACAACGATATCATCTAAGTAACAGAGGCAGGTCTTCCATTTTAGGCCACGAAGAACAGTATCAATCATTCGCTCAAACGTGGCTGGAGCGTTGCACAAGCCGAATGGCATTACATTAAATTCATAAAGGCCGTCCGGTGTGGCAAATGCAGTTTTTTCTTTGTCAGCCTCGTTCATGGGGATTTGCCAGTAACCTGATCGTAAGTCAAGGCTCGAAAAATAGTTCGCCCCTTGCAGTGTGTCTAAAGCGTCATCAATTCTAGGCATAGGATATACGTCCTTGCGTGTGATCTTATTTAACGCGCGGTAGTCAATGCAAAAACGAACAGAGCCATCCTTCTTTTTAACTAAAACGACTGGAGATGCCCAGGAACTCGAAGAAGGTCGTATTATATTTCGCGATAGCATCTCGTTCACTTCTTTTTCAATTATTTCTCTCTCTGATTGCGAAACCCGATATGGGCGACGGCGTATCACACGAGAACCGTCGGTTTCAATGCGATGTACAGCCGCGGAAGTCTGACTCAGGGTTGTGGTACAGCTATCAAAGCAGGCTTTGTGCTTAGCCAAAAGGGCCAATAGTGCTTCAGACTGTTTTGGTGTGAGGTCTGAACCAATGACAGGTCGAAAAGGGAAAGAACGTGAACCTGGAGCTGGTACTGGTGACGAAGACGGGCAGAGTGTCGCGATGGAGGTCAATGGAGAGAAGTCAATCTTTGCCACTGTCATTCCCTTGGGCAGCAGCACAGATTCTGCAGTTGTGTTAGAAACGGGCAGAAAAGCGCAGCCAGAGGAAAACCGGAGGAGGCAAGAGGCGACGAGAATTCCACGGGAGGTGCAGCGAAACGAAGGAGCCACAAGTGCATCACCGTCGGTTACTTGGGTAGATGCGACAGCTATCACGTGTTCGTGACCAGGGTGCAGGACGCAGTCTTCAACAATGACCAAGTTGGAGATCGAGGGTGATGAAACTGGAATGGGCGCATCCGTTGTATCCGTTATGTGAATGACGTTCTCTTTAAAGGATATAACAGCGGAAGCAGAATGCAGAAAGTCCCAACCAAGGATAAGTTCATGAATGCACGTGGGCAACACAATCATCTCGATGTGGTGACGTATACCATCAATAGAAACACGAGCCGTACACTGTCCGTCAGGTTGAATCAGCACGTTATTTGCCCCACGCAACACAGGTCCCACATAGGGCGTTCTGACTTTACGGAGGCGCGAGCACAAGTCACTACGCAAAACAGAAGTGGTTGCACCGGTGTCAACGAGAGCTTGCACAGGAATACCTTCAATAATCACTGACAACATATTAGCTGGGCGAACAGGAGGTATTTTTGTTGGTCGACGGGACGCAGTTTTCCCTCCAAAAACTGCAATCCTTAGTTTTCCGAAGATTGGTCAACAGGACGGGAGATGATTGGACGAAGCGGCGATGCGGAGCGGCGATAGGGCGATGGAGAGCGTCGTCTGGAGGAGCGGTATTCCTGATGTTGACGAGGGGACACTGGAGGAGACGGAGACCGGTACTGCGCGGACGGGTAGGTGTCTGGAGCATAAAGATCTGGTCTTCGGAACCGGTCTCGTTCGAACTCAGCATAGCCTCGTCGTTCCTCTTGCTGGCGGCGACGGCAGTAACGAGAAATGTGGCCTCGTATACCGCAGTAAAAGCAAACAGGACGGGATTGACGCCACTGAGGATACAAGGGTGCAGCAGTCATTCCACCTCGCATAGCAGCCAAATGGCTACTAGCAGTATCCGTAGAGCTAGATGCCCCGGGAGCAGGCGGAATCGCAGCGATCTCCGCATATGTGGGCATTACCGTTTGAACAACCGGTGCTGCCGGTGTCGACCTGGGCGTCACATCGGCGTATGTGGGCATCGGGCGTGCTGGCGGAGCGACCGGGGATGTCGGTGTCGCCATTGCCGCTAACTCCTGCTTAACAAGATTCCGCAGGTCGAATGGTGGAGACGGAGCGGAGGCGACAGTGGACCGCTGCTGTTCAAGGTCTCGAAGTTCTTCCCGGATGATTGTGCGGATAAGGGTTTTTAATTCAGAGGGAGGCATCAGGCGTGGATCACTGTCTTGTTGAAGCCGAAGGGACTGCAACTGGTCAAGGCGTTGGCATGTCGAAATGACGTCGTTAACCGTAGCGGGATTGCCAACAGCCAAGGCGTTGAATGCGATTGGGCCGATTCCTTTAAGGATGTGGCGAACGCGCTCATCTTCCGTCATGTCTTTATTCGCACGGCGACAGAGGGCCAAAACATCCTCGATATACGAAGTGTACGACTCATGTGCCAGTTGTAGACGCACAGCCAGCTTCTGTTTCGCGGCTTCGGAACGACCCGATGAGCATCCGAATATTTGTCGCAGTTTGTTGGCAAAGGTCGACCAATCAACGAAGTCAGTTTCGTGATTAAAATACCAGGTTTTGGCTACGCTGGTCAAATAGAAAGGAAGGTAGCTCAGTTTCTCTGCTTCGGTCCATCGATTGGCTGAACCCACACGGTTGTAAAGGTCAAGCCATTCCTCGACGTCGTCACCGCGAAGACCCGCGAACACGGGCGGTTCGCGCTGAGGGCTGGTGACAGTAGATGAAGAGCGGGCAGCCGCCGGCGTAGGGGCTGTAGCGTTAGGGCTAGGCGTTAGGTCCGATGTCTGCATACCTGTGTGGGTGGCTGGGTGCAATCGGCGACCAGATCGGAGCTCCAGGTGGGAAATGAACGTAGGAGGACGTCGGGATCTTACCCCGGCACTTCCACCACTCTGAAAGACGCAGGCAGACTAGGTACGGCGAGCAGGCAGGGCGAGCAGAAGCGTTTATTCTGCGATGTCTGGCTCCGCTCAGAACCACACCAAGAGAGAGGACGATGATGATGGGTATGTGCAAGTGAGAACGATGATGATGGGTATGTGCAAGTGAGAACGATCAAATGCTTGGAATGTGCTTACAATATATATATATGTGTGTGTGTGTGTGTGTGTGTGTGTGTGTGTGTGTGTGTGTGTGTGTGTGTGTGTGTGTGTGTGTGACGCTACCAAATGGAGACACGTCGTGGTCCAGATGCCATTCGTTTATTCTAATGCACGCGCACTTCCTCTTCGTCGGCTTCTCCTAGAATCACCTTGTGAATGTGTCACACTTCCCCCTCCCCTCGAGAAAGTCTCAGTTCAGAAGGTTCAAAATAACGCCGCAGTTTGCTAACATGCACAATGTCAGAGTTTCTACGTAAGGGTAGCACGGAGCGGTTGATCTCATAGTTCACTGTTGAGACCTTGCGTAGAATCTTGTAGGGTCCTTCCATGACAGAACTGAGTTTGCCGTTGTTGGGATGCCATGGTGTCTCGTAAAGGACAAAGTCACCGACTTGGAAGTCTATCGGAAGAAATTTTCTATCATAAATGACTTTGTTCTTATTATGGTAGGCGATAGAATTGGTAACTGCAGTTTTTCGCGCTTCTTTGACGGTTTCTTCTCGTTGTTCCAGTACAGTAGGATAAGATGGAATTCCATACATCAGGAAGGGAGGTGCGTAGCCGGTCACTTCGTGGGGTGTTCTGTTGTATTCGTCAATTACCTCCGGAAGCAGCTTAGTCCAAGACTTCTGTGGTTCGTCATTGATCTTACATTTAAGTCTCGTTACGATAGTCTTGTTTGTACGCTCGTTCATGCCGTTGCATTGTGGATGATGAGATGAGGTGAATAGTTGGTGTATACGATTATGTTTTAAAAACTGCTTGAATTTTCCTGCGGTAAATCCTGTTCCACGGTCTGAAAGGAGCTTCCGTGGTTTTCCAGAAGAAAAAAAATTGTTTTTAAGCATGAAATGTAGGCGTCGCTGTTCTCACTTTTATGAGCAAACGCCCATACGTAGCGAGTCGCATGATCAATAACCAAGTGTATAAACCTTTTTGACGAGCCATATCCAGAAAATCCTCCGATGGTGTCTATTGCAAAGAGGTCGAAGGGCTCTTCAGCTGGAGGCAGTGATTCAAGCGTCCCAAACTTATTTGTTTTCGTCTTCTTGCATCTCTGGCATGTATCACAATGCCGAATGTAAGTGGAAACATCGGTTACCATATGCGGCCAATAATATTGCGGAGACAGGAGTGATAGCGTCTTCTTCACTCCGACATGCCCAAAATGTTGATGTGCATTCTTCAGAATCGTTGGGCGTAGTTCATGGGGCACGTATATTTTCCGTAGTCCTTTTCTTTTAACAATGATGATGTTATTTTCCAATGAGTGCGTTCCTTTTGGACGCTCATTGTTGCATCGCTGAAGGTCGTCGTGTGATAGAAGATTAACTGTTGGGGCTCGGGAGAGCGCATCTGCTTCGACATTACTTGCGCCCTTTTGATGTTTGATGTTCACATCATACATTGACAGTTTCAAAGACCACCGAAAGAGACGACCTTGAGGATTTTTAACATTCTTCAGCCGCTGGAGTGCAGAGTGATCTGTTACAACAGTGAATGACTTTCCATGAAGGTAGCAATGCCATTTATCAATGGTATCTACAATGGCAAGACATTCTCTTTCTGTAGTAGCGTAGTTCACCTCGTGCTTAAGTAGTTTGCGGGAATAGTAAGCAACAGGATGTTCTTTGCCTTTGTCATCAGGTTGTTTCAGCACTGCACCGATGCCTTCGCCAGATGCGTCACAGTACACAGTACATGGTCTCGAAGGGTCGTATATGCGAAGCACCGGTTCTTCAGTTATCCTCTCCTTCAGTTCACGAAAGGCTTGCTCGCATGCTTCTGTCCACACCCACTTGCTGCCTTTGTGGAGTAGTTTTGTGAGTGGAAGAGCGATATCGCTGAAGTGGGGGATGAACTGACGGTAGGTGTTTACAGTGCCCAGAAAACGCTGGAGATCTTTTTCTCGTTTTGGTGTAGGAAATTTGAGTATGGCAGCCACATTACTTTGCTTAGGTGTCACTGTTCTTTGTGAAATTTTGTGTTTGTGGCCCAGGTATTCAATGCTGCAGCGTGCAAATTGGCACTTTTTTCGTTTGAGTTTTACGTTCTCGGTTTTGAAAGCTTTCAATAGCGCCTCAAGGTGTCGTATATGATCATTAAATGTCTCGGAGTATACGACCACATTGTCAAAGTAATTAATAACATTGGTGAGCTGATGTTTCGCTATTATTGATTTCATGGCTCTTTCAAATGTAGCTGGAGCGTTCTTCAACCCAAACGGCATTACCAACCACTAAAAATGACCATCAGGCGTGACACATGCAGTTTTCTGAACATCGTCAGGATGCATTTGGACGTGCCAGTATCCCGACGTTACGTCCAACGTAGTGAAAAACTCCGCCTTTCCTAAGTGGTCAAGAATATCATCTATACGTGGAATTGGTTGAAAGTCGGGTAACGTTATGGCATTCAGATTCCGGTAGTCAATAGATAGACGAGTGCGTCCTTCACCTTTATTTTCTGCGAAAATGACAGGTGCGGCGTAGGGCGATAATGAAGGCCTCACAACACCTTGCTTCAGGAGAGCGTTAACTTGTTTGTTGATCTCCACTTTGTCTGCCTGTGAACATCGGTATGGTGCTCGACGAATAGGAACAGCATTGGTAAGTGCGATCCTATGTTTCTCAGTAGTGATGCACCCAATATCTGTCTGAGATTTCAAAAATATCTCGTCATACTTGCTTAAAAGAGAGTGGAGCGCCACAGCCTCATGCTCTGATAAGTTTTTTGAAGTCAGGGTTCGCATCAGCGGGGCTTGAATGGTTTTCTTTTCATTGTGATGCGGAAGGTTCATATTCTCACGTGCTTGTGTCACTGACTTGCTTTCCAGATTTACAGAAAGATTGAAGTATGAAGCGCTGTCTAGGCCAAGAATTAATTGCGTTCTCATGCCTCGCAGCACATGTGCATAAACTTTCTTGATGACGTTCCCAATTTGTAACTGAATGTTTACGCGACCCAAAGTTCGAATGCTTGATGCAACTTGCTGGACCATGATGCTGGAATATCTCATCAACTGAAGCTTTAGCTGTTTGTACACATCCTCGCTGATACAAGGAATTGTTGCTCCTGTATCGAGAATTGCATTTACTGGCTTTCCGTTGATGAGAGCACTGAACTGTATCAATGAAACTCTGGGTCGCACTCCTCGTTTCCCCGTTCAGTATCAATAACGGACACACTGCCGCGGCGTGGACATTTGTTGTGCCAGTGAAACTGTCGTGGAAAACCAGCAGCTGAGCAGTATCTACATTCGTTTTGCGGGGCACGCGGTTGAAGAGTTATTGTCGGTTGCTGCGATCTGCTGAAGAGACGTGGAGTTCTTGATGCGATTCTAGCGTTACGAGTAAAGGAAACTCTCACCCGTTTTAAAGATGTCTCAACCCGTTGAGCAGCGGTGAGCCACTCTAATGACAAGTTGAAAGACAGTCCGGCAGTTGCCAGTTCCACATCAGGAGGAACACCATCAGTCAGTCCAGAAATGATGTGCCACTCTTTCAGGTCAACCAAGGAACCCAGTCGCTTTTTCTCGTCGTAGTAGTCCTTGATGGTCTGCCCTCCTTTCAGTCGGTAGCGAATGAATAGACGGAAGGCATCTCCGTCAGTCGAAGCAAAGCGGGCTTGCATGTCACGCTTGATATCGTCCCAAGTTGTCTCGCCGTTGCCGAAAATCTCTGTCAGGTACCACTTGAACGCTTCCCCTTCAATGTATTCGTTGAAGTGAGTGACCCGATCGCGGTGAGTCCATGATGCCTCGGCTGCCTTCATGTCGAAAAGAGGAAGCCACTTGTCGATGGGGACGTCTTCTGGTGTTCCCTTGAACTTCTGCATGTTGAGCGGAGGTTTTGGCTTAGCCATGGCACGTTGATGAGGTCGATCCTGTCGACTTGTGTGACGCTACCAAATGGAGACACGTCGTGGTCCAGATGCCATTCGTTTATTCTAATGCACGCGCACTTCCTCTTCGTCGGCTTCTCCTAGGATCACCTTGTGACTGCGTCACACACACATACACACACACACACACACGCACACACACGCACACACACACACACACACACACACAGGCACACACACACACACACACACACACACACACACACACACACACACACACACACACACATACATACATATATATATATATATATATATATATATATATATATATATATATATATATATATATATATATATATATATATATATAAGTGACGCTATGATGACTGGGTGACGGGGCCTGGCTCATACCCCATGTTTATTCTACTCTGCACTTCTTCCTTCTCGACTTCTACTAACCATCACTTGATACGTCACACGATTCCCCCTTCCCCCGAAAGAAAGCATAGATTACGCACAACAAAAAGTAAACAAGGAGAGGTTGAGAAGTCACAAATGTCAAAATGCACAATTGGTTTCATGGCCCCATGGTGTTCCGTAAAATTGCAAAACTTCAGAAAAGAGTGCAGCAGCTCGGTAAATGGGGGAGTTCTGGTGGGCGAGGTTGGCTGTGGCATTCTGGAGAAGGTAAACGCGTCTTGGAAAACTGCACTGACCACGACGTGACTTGAGCACCTGCGAGGAACGAACAAGGTTGGAAGTTCTTCGAGCATTTTAAGGTTGAATGTCGTAGGCGCAGAATCCTCTGTCGTACGCGTTGTATTCTGTGTCACGGCTGAGACAGAATTAGTGCTTGCAGCCTGCGTGTACAAGAACTGAAGTTCAAGGAATTATGTCTATGTTCGTGCATTGTACAAATTATAGCGTTCAGTCTCTTTTGTAGTTTTCTGTGGCGTTGGCTCCGTTGTCGTGAACTAATGGGATGGTGTCTGAATCTTTGCGTGGTAGAACTAGCGACTTCTTGTCTTGTTCGGTGTTTCCTGAGGTTTCGGAGCTGTAATCTTAGGCGCAGTCTTGATATTTTGTGCCAAATGCGTTTCTGGCACCGATCCCTTATGCAAAGATGCCTGACGTCTTGAATTTGTTTTAAGAGGCTGACTTTGCGTCGTCGTCCTTGTTGGTGTATTCGTTGGAGTGTCTGTGACTCTTGGACTTGCTTTTGCTGGCGTTGCTGATGTTGCTGTGGAACGCATTGCGGTGAGATCCCTTCTTGAACATCGCGCTCGTTTTCTTCAAACTTGATGTGGGGCCGAGTCGGCAGCTGGTAGTTTGTGGGCTGTTGTCATGCACTTCGGGCAATGAAGATAATGCTTCAGAATTGGTAGAAAGTTTTTCAGAAGCTTCTTCTACCCTGTTCACTATAAGAGGCTCTTGCGCATTGCAGCGTGCGACGTTCGATGCGTCGAAGCCTTCAGTGTTTCTTCCACTGTCGAGTGTGTATGGACTGGATGGCGATGCATGAACCCTTGTGGAAGGAGCATGGCTCGACAGGGTATTTTCCCGATGCGCCAGGTCATTTACAGTAAATACGGCGTCCTTACAAGACAAATGGTGAGCGTTAGGAGCGCTTGATGAACCGCATGATGAAAACCCAGGTGGTGGACCACGTATGCCAGACGAAGCGTGAACGGCATCAGGTGGTTGGGCAACGTCTCGGGTCATATGCTGAAGCGATGACTCTGCAAATGCCAACTTTGGTGCAGAAGGGAGGCGCGCTCGATGGCTGTGTTTTCCCCAAAATACGCGTTGTCGTCTGCCACTGAACTCGTGTGCCACTTCGTATTTTTTGAGAGATCGAATCTTGTTGTGCGTTCGAATGGTTGAAGACTGCCTGTAAAACTGACGACTGAGTGCAGTTGTCTGTGGATGGTGGGTTACAAGCAAGTCTTCTTCGTAGTCGTCATCGTATTTTTTAAACCAAACGATCATTTCTTGTTTTATCTTTTGCCAAGACTCATCGATGTCGAATATGTGGGTGAGGTAAAATTTATATGTCTCAGCGGTGACGTAGTCACTGAAGTTCGTAACCATTTCCCGTTCCGACCAAGATGCCGCGGTAGCGTGGATTTCGGATAGGTTGAACCAGTCCTGTACAGGTCCATCGTCCGCTGCTCCGGTGTACTTGGGGATGGGAAGGTCGGTCGATGATTCTGTCATGGTGCTGGTCGCTGTGTGCGGCTAGGAGATTATTCCGTAGTCGATGTATGGTCAGGGCGTCTTGTGTAGAACTGCGTCGATGATGAGACACTGATAAAGTGGCTGACTCGTGTGACGCTATGATGACTGGGTGACGGGGCCTGGCTCATACCCCATGTTTATTCTACTCTGCACTTCTTCCTTCTCGACCTCTACTAACCATCACTTGATACGTCACACACATATATATATATATATATATATATATATATATATATATATATATATATACAAGTACACGCAATTTAGGTCACATGTCACCACCCCTTTAACAATATACATCCAATGCTCCTCAGAACAGCCGCTACTTTTATGCCGTGCATTTTTTGTCCAACTACGTAACTACGTTAGCCTTGAACTAGTTTTAAGACCTCATCCTGTCGAAAAAATAAACACGTACGACATATGCTGAAAGCTGCGGAGCAAGAAGCACGGAGCTCGAAGTGTTTCACGGCAGACGCAGGCAATGCGGTGAGGCGAAAGCAGCCGACGCCGCTCAGCCATGTCACTCATCCGTCGCTGATTGGCTGAACTACTCTCTGGCAAACCGCACAAAAATGGGTCTCGGACCCATTTTTACAACGGCGGAGAACGGCAGACGTGTGCGAAGCAGACAGCCACGCACGGCTGCCTGAGAACGTCAAACGGCGAGACAGGCTTGCCGCTAGCGTGAACCGGGCGTAAGGCAAGTTTGGCAACAAGTTACAAGCACCGGCGTAATTCAGTAGTAGAATAATGGGCTGGCACTCAGCGGACGTGGGTTCAAGCCCCACTCTGTCATTAGTGAATAAGGGCCTGTTTCGATGAAAAGTTTGAAGATTAACAGATGCCTTAGTATTTAGATTGTTGAGAAACGAGAGACGAGATGGCGGTGAGCCCGTGCCGAGGTCACAGATTTTATTCGGGACGCAGGCGTAGTAGGCGGAGTCGCCACTGCAGCGTCCAGCCAGGCCAGGAGCGCAGCCGTTCTCTAATTCCTCATGGCTTACGCCACATGGGCCACGCGGCTCGCTTCTTTTTGGCGCGACGAGCTGGCCAAATCTAGCGTGGCTCTACATTGGCTCTCCTTCCGCCCGTAGCACTTTGCGCAATTGAAAACATATGTACAAAATAAAGAGGGATAGATCTGTGTACATGAGCGACAGTCCGTGGATTGTCCGTGAGGAAGTCCGAGTCGTCATTGTGGAAAAACGTTGGGCATACGAAATTCCGGTGGACAACACTGGGAGTTGTTGAGTGGGCGAGGTGCGCACCGAACAGAGACTCGCTCGCTGGATTCCGTGCCTACCGGTTGTGCCCTCGCGATCTCCGACGACAGCACAGCTCTGGCTGACTGGGTTGGTTCTACGCCACCTCCTGCTGCCGGTCCTCGACAAGAGCTCTCGCTAGTGGTGCCCCGTCCTCGGACTCCTGCAACCGTGTCTTTCTTTCCTGTTTTCTCCTTACTTCCGTCGCTCCCTGTCCCTGAGCCCCCCTTTTCATTCCTCTCTCTCTCTCTCTCTCTCTACCTTTTAATCCTATCCTTTTATTCGCTTCTCTACCCCCATCCCTCGTGAGCTACTGTTGAGGTGTCCTCCCCCTGAGAGAGTTATGGGGCTAACTTTTCTCTTCGTTTCATTTAAAATCACTCCCCCCCCCCCCTCACTGAACAGATGTTGTAGGCAGCAGTGATGTAAACCGCCAAGGCCTTTTTGGCCAATGGCATCAGCGACACCAACGGTCGCTACGCAGAAAACGGCTTAGTGCAGATGGTGTGGAGTTCGGGGGTGACTCGTGTGGGCAGGCATCGAAAGGGGCGAGTGATCGGCGTAGGCTTAAGTTTCGGATCGAACTCGGCGCTTCCTGTGTGTGGCGCGGGCATGTGCACGCAGACTGACAGTCACCGATACGCCCTGCTAGAAAAGATGCTTTGCAACGCACACAGCGATTTACGAATGGCTGCAGATGCGGCGGCGGGCAAGTGCGCAGAACAGCGACGGGCTGATGGCACGAGCGCAAGGCGTACATGGATGGCAGTGACTCTGGCACATCTCTGGCATGTGCTGAAGGAAAAGCCCCGGACTCGAGCAGCTCTGATCAGAACCGCTGCGCCGTCAAATGTCGTACGGGAAGTGCTGATCGGTTTCAATCTCTTCAGCGCTGTCCTCAGAGACGTTTAGCAGCAAGTCGGCATCCACAGGAGACTTGGGCTGTGCCAGAATATGAGACGGCGCGTATGTAGGTACAGAACCACCTTGTTTAGCCGGCACAGGAAAACTTGAGTGCGGGACGGCATGCTGACCATATGCTTGCTTGGTCGGTGGATCACGATCGGTTCGCTCCGACGTAGGCAGAAATGGAGCGTCATCCGCAGTCGTTGCCATGCTGTTGGCGTGGAAGACGGTAGCTGGTTCAGTTGTGGTGACACACGTCGTGACAGCGAACAGGTGACAGTTAGCGCCGGTTTGGCTGTCACACACTGCGCCAGTAGGCGCTGAAGTCGTCGTGTTCACCAACGTGTCCACATGCACTGACCGGTCAATCAAAGGACAATATTGGGGCGGTATACGCTGCGATACGTCAGCGGAGTCGGTTGTCGTAGGATGGGCACCTACCTCGTTGTTGTGGCATAGCGCAGGACGACATGCGGTTGAGAGGAACCGGGAGGAAGGCTTGGTCAGCGTAGATGAAGCACCTTCTGTGTAGTCAGTCCCTTGTCGGAGGCGATGTTCTGCGCCACAAAACAGTAGGACGGCATCCCGTAGTCCGTCACATGGGCGAAGGCTCCAAAAGTAATAGGTAGGCGACGTTTGAGGTCAGGTGGAAGAACATACTCCAGGACCTCAAACATGAATTCTTGGAGCCAGATGCTGTTGAGCTTCAAGGCAGCCTCGAACTCTTGGAACCATGACGTGATGTCGGTTGTGCGGAACGGTGGTAGAGGTGGGTCAAAATGCGGCTGCAAGGCTCGAGCTGGCTGGTACATGTTGTATTTAGAGCATACAGCAACGATGCATACGATGCCTTAACTCATTTGTTGTTGTTGTTGTTGTTGTTGTTCTTCTTCTTCTTCTTCTATTGTTAGTGGCGCATACCCACTGTGCGGGATTGGCCAAGAATTGAGTGGTTTTAAAATTTACCGTTCAGATTTGGAATGATGGAGATATAACAGAAAGATTGATTTGATTTGTGGGGTTTAACGTCCCAAAACCACCATATGATTATGAGAGACACCGTAGTGGAGGGCTCCGGAAATTTTGACCACCTGGGGTTCTTTAACGTGCACCCAAATTTGAGCACACGGGCCTGCGACATTTCCGCCTCCATCGGAAATGCAGCCGCCGCAGCCGGGATTTCAACCCGCGACCTGCGGGTCAGCAGCCGGGTACCTTAGCCACTAAACCCCCACGGCGGGGCATAACAGAAAGATTACCGATAGCCTAGGAAAGTGTGGTGCTTAATGTAATGCATACAAATATTTACGTAAACGAATTTATTCTTAGAATAGAGCAATAATTCTGATTTTATACGTATATAATTATGTGGACATGTTAGGATAATGAAACTGGTTATTTAGTCATTTGTAGATAGATGTGGATCCTAAACTTGTGGCTCACACCGACCTTGGGGGATCGGCCAAGAATCGGGTAGCTTAACAAAAAAAGCAAATGTATATATTTAAATACTGGCAAAAAATTAATAGAAACATTCATCTTTTTGTAAATTATCCTTGAGAAGGAATTTCGATAAATTACTTCCTAATGAATGAGCAATAAATGATTGCCGCATGCATAGCTGCGTCTAGCTGCGAGATAGCGACGACAACGAAGATCGTGGGTTTGCTCGAAAGGCGCAGCGCAGGCGAGTGAAGAAGACGACAACCTTAGCGGCCTTTTTTGAGAGCGTCCCTACGAGTTCCACTGTCGGTGTTCCTAAATAAATCCTCTGTATTCTATAACTCGCGACGCTGGTGGTGGTTCTGGGTACTATCACCTCATGATCGGTACCCCTGTGAGAAGCCCTGACCACAGCCCTACGAGACAGCCATGCGTGGAGACGCCTGTGCACCGCTCAATCCATCGTCTTCAAGGTCTTGAACCAGAATTTGATCTTCTAGAAGGAACAACACTTCCGACAGCCACCCCTACAGAACAAACGGCATTTTTAAGGAGTCCTGCACAGGTGACGGTCCAGAATATGGGCGTTCCTGAACCATTTTATGGCCGACCGAACTAAGATGCGCAAGACTGGCTTGAGCAGTTTGAACGGGTAGCTAAATAAAACTAGAGTCTAGATGAAAAGACTTTGCCCTTGAAGACGGCGCGAATGCGTGGTTTATAAACCGCAAAGCAACATTGACGACATGGGAGGAGTTTTGTTGTCAGTTTCTTGACATCTTCGGTAACGCGGACCGATGCGAAAACGCACAATGCCTTCTTGAAGGACGCACCCAACAGCTGCATGACAGGGTCGCCATGTTTGCTGAGGATATGGTGTGTCTGTGCCACCGTGCGGACCCTAACATGCCCTAAGCTCAAAAGCTAAGACATCTCATGAGGGGCGTCAAAGAGCAGCTGATTGTTGGTCTTGTGCGCAATCCGCCAACAATAGTGGACGAGTGCACCAGGCAGGCTACTGAAATAGAGAGTGCGCTGCAGCAACAGTACCGACACTCTGATCGCCCGGCCACCGGCGCAGCTGCAGGCGCCGCCGCACTTGCAGCAAACGACGAGTTTTATCTACGCCACTTGATTCGACAGATCGCGCGTGAGGAGATTGTGAAGAAGAATGCAAAGTACACATTGCAGTCACAGGAGCGCCGCAGCAGGAGTCCACGGTAGCCTCCGTCGCTGAAGTCGTTCGCCATGAATATTCGACAAGCGTTTGCCTCTCCTCAGCAATGTTCCGCTCCGCCGTACCATGCAAACTCGTATACCTACGCAGACGCTGTGCACCGTCCATTGGTTCCAGAAGTATCCTACCATTCGAATGAATACAGCTATGAAGACGCTGTTGGTCGAACCATGCCCATGCCAGTACCGCAGTATCTCGAACAGTATCCTGTGGCAGCCTGAGGTCAGCAGGATTTTGTCAGGCGACCCTATATGCGGAAGACCGACATATGGCGCACTGCGGATCGCCGACCACTTCGCTACAACTGTGGTGAGCCAGGGCACATTTACCGCTTTCGCCCAAATTGCCGAGCTGAACACCGCGGGAGTGCACCTGCCGCTACGCGCCGACAGTTCGACGAAAGCCGTGCCCTCATCGACGATGACCAGGCTGGCCCGCGGGAAGGCTCTGCTACGAAGTGACTTTGAAAAGCGCAGTTCCATTAGTGCCTCTCTCAATGGAGGTTACCTCCACATTTCTGCGCAGAGAATGGGGGAATGGGAATTAAAAAGACAGAAGAAAGGGGTAAGAGAAGGGTAGTGAAAAGCATTCGATTGCTCACATCACGCACGCGCGCAAGAAACCTAACGCTCTGTTACCATCTGGACGCGCTCACCATACCCGGCTCGTTTTGGTTGACCAAGCCGCCGTAGTTTTGCTGACGCCGTCAGAGGTCAGTCTCCGAGCCCACGACGGATGGATGGATGGATGGATGAATGGATTGATATGGCTGTACCCTTTAGATCGGGTGGTGGCTAACCCCACCAAGTCGTAATACTTAGTGAACCAAAAACTAGATTTATCTTTTTTTCTTTTTACATAGAGAGGTTGAGGACTGGTAATTTGCAGTGAAGGGTTTAATTTTCGCTCGTGCCTTTACTTTAGCCACTAATCAGATAATTTTCTTCTAGTTGATTTTACCCGCTTAAAGTCTATTTAGCCCTCCCTGTTTCTAAACACCAGTGCTTTGAAAAACTCTGCGCCATCATCCTGAACTATAGGGTGAAGCCCTTCACAGAACTTTCTCAAGTGTTCGGCAGTTTCCTCCTCCTATCCATACGCACTGCATACCGTGTCTACCTCTTGGTATTTGGCCCGATATGCCTTGGTTCGCAATACTCCCGTCTTCGCCTCAAACAGTAGAAAAGTACCCGAGTATTATCATAGACCCTTTCCTAGACGATTTCCTACTTTAAAGTTCGCTAGATCTCTAGTGCGGACTTCTTAATTATGCCAAATCTCTACATATCAATCTCAGCTTCCTTCACCTTCGTATAATTCTTTTTGGTTTGGCCCCCTGCTGTTTTCTAAATATTTACCCGTCAATTTTCTGGTTCGATTCCTCCATTTTGTATCGACATTCTTCACGTGCAAGTAGCTGAAAACCTGCCTAGCCCAACGCTCCTCCCCCATTTTTCTCAATCGCTTCTCAAAATTTATCTTGCTGCTAGCTTCCTTGCCTTCAAATGATGTCGATCCCATATCACCTTGAACTCCATGATTTGGTGTATTCCCGTGAGCTCGTAAAGCAAGCCTACCTATTCCAGGTTGCGTAATTTCTAATATTGCTGGAACTTTTGATCTCATGCACAAGACCGCGTTGCTGAACATCAGACCAGGAACGATGACCCCTTTTCATATTCCTCTTACAACATCATACCTGTTGTAATTCCACAGTACCGTATTTTTTATCCCTGCTGCCTTCCTGTTAGCTTTATTCGTCACGTATATTTCGTGTTCACTTAGGTACTCGGTCCCATTGCTTATTCATACGCCCAGATATTTGTATTTATTGGTTTCTCTAGCGTGACCTCCTGTATTCTAAGCTAACTACTCCATTATCTTTGAAAATCTTGACTACTGATTTTTCCTTGCTTAATCTTAAATCAAACCTATCTCCCTCATTACCGCAGATGTCCATCAATCTCTGCAAATCTTCCTTGTTGTTGGCCATTAGCACTATATCATCTGCGTACATCAATGCTGGTAGTGCCTGTTCAATGAGTTTTCCTTGTTTTATGAAAGAGAGGTTGAAGCCAAGTGCACTTTCCTCTAATGTGGCCTCTAATCTTTGTAGGTACATCATGAATAACAAGGGCGACAGAGGACACCCCTGCCTAAGCCCTCGTTTTACCTCCATGGGCTTGGATACCTGTTTTTCCCTCTTTATAACTACCTTAATTGTTACCTTTAGAGATACCCTTCAAAAGATTAGTGACTCCATCTTCCACACCGAGTGCGTGCAGTATTCCCCACAAGTTCTCTTGAACCACGCTATCGTACGCTCCCTTGATATCCAAAAATACTAGCCATAGGGGCCTGTGTTCCTTTTCTGCTATTTCGATGCACTGCGTCAGTAAGAACAAATTGTATTCCAACCTCCTGTGTTTCCGAAGCCCATTCTGCAGTTCCCCCAGCAGCCTCTCATCCTCCATCCATGCCTGCAGTGTTTCCTTTGTAATCTGCATGCCCAGCGTGTAGACCACTGATGTCACTGTTATAGGACGGCAGTTGTTTATGTCAGCTTTGTTTCCTTTCTTTTATATAGAACGCTCATCCTGATAAGTTTCCATCCATCTGGGACTTCACCATCGATTATTATTTAGCTCTTTGTCTCTATCAAAGTCTGCTTAGACTTCGGACCCAATGTCTTTATCAGCATAATTGGAATGCCATTTGGGCCTGTTGATGTACTACTAGGAACCCTCTTCTCAGCCGTTTGCCAGTCTCGTTGCGAAAATGAAGTCCAGAATCAGGGGCTCCATCATCGGGACCCAGTATCAGAGAGAACTGAAAGCAGCAGCCTCTGGGGGAAGGTTGCAAGCCGTCGAATAGCCAAAAATCTCCCACTGCTGCCGAAACACGTGAGAGACGACGATGAAGACTCCACCGAGAAAACTATGACACCCGACCTTGCTGTGACGATTGATGGCGTTGAAGCGACGGCCTTAGCCGACACGGGTGCAGTCTTTTTCATAATGAGTGAACGATTGGTAGACAAACCCAAGGAAATCAGGATGGAATGAACGGGTACCTATATTCGAAATGCTGGAGGCTAGATAATAACACCCACGGGAAAGTATACAGCAAAACTCATGATATAGAATGTGGCTTTTGTAGGCACATTTCTAATCCTGCCGGAGTGCTGCAAACATATGATGCTGGGAGCAGACTTCTTAAGAGTGTACGATGCGCTGGTCAACATACGTGATGGTGTGATCACATTTGCCGCTGACAATCCTGTGACCCATGATTAACACCAAGAGCCCAGGGTGTTACGTGTGGTCGACGACGACGTCCGTGTGCCACCACTGGCATGCAGTCTTGTTTCCGTGTGTTGCAGCGTGCACTGCAATGAAGCCGCCATGGCCAAACGCATCACTGCCCTTCTTTTTCGCCAAGGCATTGCCTTCGCTCGTGGCAGCATCAGCTTAGTGGATGGGTGTGCAGAGTTGCTTCTGACCAACTTCACGAATGAGCGCCGGTACATCGCTAAAGGTACGGCTGTGGAATTCCTAGGGGAGCTCGACTACTCTCACGACTGTCTTCTTATGCAAGGGGAAGCCACAGCCCAATCGCCTCCGCATACACCATCAGTCAATATCAGTCCGAGTCTAACACCGACTGAAAGATGCCGTCGTATGGAGCTGCTCAGCCAGTTCAAGGACTGCTTTTCATCGACATAACGAATGAGTCAAGCGCCTCTGATTAAGCATCACATCAATGCGGAAGACACAGCAAAGCCGATCTGACAACCCATATCACGTCGCTCAGAAAGAACGTGAGGTAACACAGCAGCAAGTCAAGAAGATGCTAGATGATGATGTAATACAACCACCAAAGAATCCTTGGGCATCGCCAGTAGTACTCGTGAAAAAATAAGATGGCAGCTTGCGTTTCTGAATAGATTATCGTAAGATGAACCACGTTACAAAAAAGACGTTTATCCGCTACCACGGATCGATGACTCTTTAGACAGGCTACGACAAGCGTGCTACTTTTCGTCAATGAACCTTAAAAGTGGATACTGGCAAATAGAAGTAGATGAGCGCGACCGAAAAAAAAATCGCCTTCGTAACGTCAGACAGGCTTTATGAATTCAAAGTCCTTCCTTTCGGTCTATGCTCAGCCCCAGCCACGTTTCAGAGACTAATGGATACCATTCTGTCCAGCCTGAAATGGAAAACATGCCTTGTGTACCTTGACGACTTGATTGTTTTTTCGGCCACGTTTGAAGAAAATCTAGAGCAGCTGCTGTTAGTCCCTCAAGCCATACGGTCCACTGGACTCACACTGAAACCGCAAAAATGCCACTTAGGCTTCGAATAACTCCTGTTCCTGGGACACGTGGTCAGTCGCGAAGGTGTGAGGCCTGACCCAGACAAAACTGCAGCCGTTGCGAAGTTCGCAAGACCTGTTGATAAGCAAGTGGTCAGGCATTTTCACCTTCTCTGCGCCTACTACCGCGGTGATTTATAGCAGACTTTGCAGACATCGCCTATCCACTCACCCGCCTTACAAGGGAAGACATTGCGTTTGTATTGGGTGAAGAGCAAGAAGCTTCGTTCAACAAGCTGCGTCAGCGTCTACAAACTCCACCCATCCTCGCTCACTTGGACGAGGATGCACCAACAGCCATCCATATCAACGCCAGCAATATGGGCCTAGGTGCTGTTTTTGTCCAATGCCAAGATGGTGTGGAGAGAGTAGTTGCCTACGCTAGCAGAACGTTGACACGCGATGAGTCCAACTACTCAACAACGGAGGAGTGTCTGGCTGTCGTTTGGGCTGTTGCGAAGTTCCGCCCGTACTTATACGGCCGCGCTTTCCAAGTCGTAAGTGACCATCACTCTCTTTGTTGGTTGACCAACATGAAAGACCCATCTGGACGTTTAGCAATATAGAGCTTACGGCTCCAAGAGTACGACATGGCCGTAGTTAACAAGTCCCGAAGGCAACACTTAGACGCCGACGGTTTGTCAATGTCACCAATTGAATCACCGGCTTCAAAGGATGATGAATTCATAAACTTTTTTAGGAGTTGTTGATGCGGCTATCATTTCTAGGCAACAGCAAGATGATCGGGAGCTCAACTCGCTTATAGAATTCTTGAACGGACGAGCCGCGAATGCACCATGAGTGTTTTCGAAGAACTTATCGCCATTCTGTTTACGGGATGAAATTCTGTACAAAAAGAATTTCTCATTAACTTGTAGTAGCTATTTGCTGGTAGTTCCTGAAGCTCTCCGCAGCGAAATTTTACAAGCCTGCCATGACGAAGCCACTGCGGGCCACCTCTGTTTCACAAAAAAACACTGACACACGTCAAAGAAAAATATTACTGGCCAAGAATCGCAGTAGAGGTGAAAAATCACGTCCGAACATGCATTGACTGTCAGCGCTAAAGGTAGGTGTGAAAACTGGAATTCGGAGGGAAAAGGACCAGTGTACAACCGGGCAGAATACACCGATGCCACTTTTTCTATCTCGCTGTGAAGCGTGCGTCGCTATGATGACACGTGCTTCTATTCCTAGCAGGTAGTCCTGTAGAGTAGCTCTTAACAAATTACTTGGCAGGTGTTTAGCACTATTAGAGAAAATGTCATCAAAGTGTATTTGGAGAGAACTTGTCCAGCTACGAACTAGCAGAACCTCCCTAATTGGCACAGACAGTGGGTTGAGAAGAGACATCATTCTCTTAATTCTCCGATCCCACGCGCTCATCCTCATCTTCGTTCATATATATACATCATTTCCCTGGCTGATAAAAAAAACTATCGCTTGCGTAGCACGCAGTCCCTGAGCTTAGATGGAGTTTTTTTCACTCGTTGGCTCTGCCGTGATGGCTGGCGCGACATTTCGTTCTGCAGTGAAGATGGTTCGTTGGTTAGGGCTGCTGTCCCTTGCCCTCGCGTAGGTGGATAGTCGTCGTATTGTTCATTCGAAGGTGCGCTACCTTGAAAAAGTTCGTCCGATGAGGACATATTCTAATTTAGTATTCCAGGCCGAATGCTTATCAGCTTTCCCGCGGCTTCTGGGTCTTCCAAAAGAAATGAGGCTGGCCCTCGTTGCCTAATAATTTTCTTCGCTTCCGAAAAGTGCGAGAATATTTCCCGTGAACACATGGCTTTCTGAAACGAACGTAGTTGCCGGCTTCAAAGTTTCTGGTCCGAGCTCCACGACGGCAGTCTGTCTATAGCTTGGAAAAAGTTTGTTCTTGTTGAACACGCTGACGCAGCCGTTTCACCGACTCTGCTGGATTTTCGTGAAATGAAGAATCCGGTAATCCAGCAATGCTTAAGCGTGTTTGTGGCAATCATCCGTGCAGGAGAACGGCGGGTGCCACTACCATTGTAGCATGAGGTGTGCAGCGGTAAACGACCAAATAGTCCGTCACGACGACAGCGATATCATGCCACTCGTATACTGCCATCTGGACAACAGACTTGAGGACCCTGTTGAACCTTTCTACAAGACCATTTGCTTGCAGGTGGTAGACAGAAGAAAAGCAATGGCGTATACCACGTTTCCGAATGAACTCCTCAAATTCAGCTCAGCTGAATCGTGGTGCGTGATCCGAAACCATTTAATTCAGGTAGCCATAGCGAGCAAACATTTGTAACAAGAAGTTCTTGACCATCGCCGTAGAAACTTGTCTCGAAAGAAAAAAATACTTGTGCTGTGATAATAAATAAGCGTCACCGCATAACGGCAACTGATGGTAGCTTGCTCAAAGGGGCCAATGATATCAATTTTGTATATTTTTTTATTTTCAGAGTTCCTGCAACGCTACAGCGGCATTATTGTAGGGGGGTCTACACACAAAGTTCAATGTGGTTACTAACATTTCTGTGATAGTGACGCTTTAAACATTCTGGAAAATAAAACAACATATAATAATTACAGCATGCAATCAAACTATATTTTACTTCAATATGACACGTGGCAAACAGGTACTAAATGTGAATAGGCATGTCACAATGTCAAAACGATGAAAAAAAGGCGCTATTGTCTCGCAAGTTTACAATATCTTCGGGAAGTTTGTTCCGGTCTCTAATTGTTTTTTAAAAAAAGGAGTTAGCAAAAGTTGTTGTTTTGAATGCGTATTATCGTATTTTAGGTTTGTGGTGGCATCTCGTGGAACGATATGTTGGTGCTAAGAGGTATTCTGATTCTCAATTCCTGTTAGGTTATAGTATATACTGTGCAGAAGTTTTAGCAGAAGATTCTGTCTTCTAGATTGTAGAGATGCCCAGCCTGATGTGGCCTTTATATCTGATTTACTAGCAAATGGGTCGTAATCTTTGCTAACAAAATGGGCTGCCTGGTTTTGAATGGTACCTATTGTCTCTGCAAGATACTTTTCAGTCGAGTCATAGATAACACAAGCATATTCAAGTATAGACCTTACATGCAGGAAGTACAGAGTTTCCTTTACCTCTTTTCTTGCACAATAAAAGGTTCTGTGAATAAGAAGCAGCATTTTACTAGCCTTTAAGATCATTTGGTCTATGTGCCTGTTCCAATGAAATGATTCTGTTAAATAGATTCCTAAACATTTACACTCAGGTACTTTTTTACCTGGCTTTTCATGAATACTGTATGTGTGCTTGATTTCTGAAATCAATGGCAATTTTCTCCCAAGGCTTCTCAGAGAAAGTTACTGGCTCCATAGGGGCTGCAGTAGGCCGTGCAAATTTGTCACATTACTGGCAAACAAGACATGTTTTAACCAGTTCTTCTACATATTCACCCATTCGAGGCCACCATTACATCTCTAGCAGTCTACTTTTCGTACGACTGATCTCCAGATGCGATTCACGTGCGGCTTCTATCAAACTACGAGTAAGGCTACTTGGAACTACGATCCTTTCACCACGGTAAAGCAAGTTGTGCACAATGAATAGTTCGGCACGCACATGAAAATATGGCATTAGCATTTCCATAGATTTTTTTTTCAGGCCAAGATGACGAAACGAAGTCCATGACTTTTGTGATTATCTTCTCAGATGCACTCACTGCTCGTAATTCCACCGGGGTTAACATTGGAGAAAGCAGACAAACAAATTGATCGTCACTAACCTGACCGGTTTCTCGCGGGTAAAGTCAGTCGAGAGTTCATTAGCCACCACATTATCATTTCCCTTGCAGTACTCTACAGTTTAGTAGTAGCACAGCAGTCGCGCTGACCAACGTGAAATGCGCTATGGTCGATGCCAAACACCCTTTGTAGAAAACAAGGTAACAAGGGATCTATGGTCAGCTCGCAGAACGAAGGGGCGACCCCAAAGGTACACGTGCCCATGTTCACAAGCCCAAACACATGCTAAGGCTTTACGTTAACGTGCAGAATATTCCCGTTGTTGTGGGCTCAAGGTCTGGTAAGCAAAGGCAACCCTCTGTAGAGTTCCTGTGCTCTCTTGTTGTAGCACAGCGCTTAGGCCATGTCCAGAGGCATCGGTCGTCACGATGACGGGAAGGTTCAGATCAAAGTAGTGTAGAACCTCGCAAGTTGTTAGCAGTGATTTAAAACGAACGAAACTCTCTTTGGCAGCTGATGTCCAAGCAAATGGTTCGTTACCTCGAAGCAATGCCCGTAGAGGTTTCACAACATCCGAAAAATGGGGAACGAACTTGGCGTAAAATTCCGACAGGCCAAGCAGGGACCGAAGTTTATTTACGTTAAGGCGCCGGAGTTTCTTTGATCGCTTGGATAGATGACGCTAGCGGAAAGAGTCCTTTGCCATTCACAACATGTACCAGGAACGGGAGTTCTGCGACGTCGAAAACGAACTTCTGATTTAGAAAAACGCTTCAAAACGTTGGGAAGGTTCGCAAGATGGTCTTCTCTAGAACGGCCATAGACGATAATGTCGTGTATGTAAAAAATACACTTTTGTATCCTTTCAGTATGAAATGCAGCATTTTCTGAAACGCCCACGGTGCTGAAGCCAAGGCGAAGCATACTTTTTTGAAGCGAAAAAGCCCGTCGTGAGTAATGAAAGTAGTCAGGTCACTACTTTCAGTATCTAGTTCAAGTTGATAGTAAGCAGACGCCAAATCCAGCTTTGAGAATTGCTTGGCGCCAGCTAAGCTGTGCAACAGCTCAACTGGCTGTGGTAGTGGAAAGCTATCAACAATCATAGCTTTATTAGGCTCTCGCACATCAACACACATTCGTGTTGAGTCATTCTTTTTCCGAACAACCACTATAGAAGAAACCCACTGAGAGGCATCAACGCACTCGATTATGCCTTGAGCTTCAAGTTTCTGCAGCTCAGCCGACACCTGCTCACGTAAAGTAAACGGCAACCATCGTAATCTGCTGGCAACGGGTGGAATGGGTCCATGAACCTCAACTTTGTGTTTGAATCCTTTGACAAGCGCGAGCTGCTAGTCAAAGAGATGTTCATGCTCGGAACGTAACTCTGTTGGCAACGTAACTCCGTTGTGCTGAAGGACAATTCAAAGCACTGAAGTGATTTATTTACCTTCAATGTTCATCTGTAGTACCGCAATGGCGTCTAAGCCCAATACAGTGGTGCCTTCGGATGCAACATGCACAACAATGCAAGCAGTTCCGTCTTGAAACGCAGCTGAAGCGACAAAACATCCTCGAACTGTCATCATTGACTTGGAGTAGTGAAAAAGCTCACTGAGGCCGACTTCAAAGTGCAAGTGCTCGCAAAAATCTGACGATAGAGTTCTTCAGTCAAAATAGTGACAGAAGATTCCGTATCAACTAGAAACAAGATAGTGTGACCTTCCATTGCGATGGATGTGTGAATCCCATGCTTGTGTCCCTTGACAACACAAACTGTTTTGACGCTACTCTGAGAGCTCGTGTCGTCATCATCATCAACTTGTCAAACATTCGCAGAGAATCCAGACGACCTGCACACAACGTTTAAGTTCCCAATCCTCTCGCAGAGACGGCATCTGTGCCAGCGAGCCTTACATGCAGGATTATTTGCAAGATGATCAGCCACCCCACAACGATAATAAGCTCGAAAGTTTGTGGTGCCTTGTACAGGATACCCCATTGATTTGGCTTTGCGCTTAGCACAGCATAAACCTTCATTTCTTTGTTCTAGAGGCAGAGAAGAGATTTGCGGCTCTTCAACGTGGCGAACTGAAGCGTCTTCGCAAAATTCTTTAGCTTGGCTCACGGCTTGTTTCTACTAATTAGAGAGTGTAATAGCTCATGAGAGCGTCAGAGAGGAGCCTTCAAAAAGTAAACGTTCACGTAACTGATGGTTCGTAGTCTTCGAGACGATCTGGTCATATAACATCTCATCAGCGAGACTCCCAAAATTAATCAGTGATGAGAATTCGCAAAGCAGTGACGTATTCTTCCACTGTGTCTCCTTCATGCTGAGCACGGCGACTGAACCATGGTCGAGCCATGATGACGTGGACTGAACGGTTGAATTGGTCCAAAAGCAAGGCGATTGCAGAGTCATAGGCATCGTTTGTCGAGCCGGTGTCATCTGTACCAGAAGAGCTGGAAAAAGCGGCGGTAGCACAGCCAGACTGCAAGCCCGCCGGATTATATGTGAAGATTCGCTGCCCCTCCAAGCCAAGACAGGTGACCAGGATCGCTTTCCGGCGGTCGGCTGGAAGATCTGACGCTCCAGAGGCCACCATGTACGTCTGAACGGCCTGCTTCCACTGGTCCCATGGGACAGCCGGATGACCAGGCGAAGGCAGGAAAGACGGTGGTGGTTATAATTCCTGAACGCTCATTGTGATGATGCAGCAGAAATCAGCGAGAACTTTGCGTTTGTATCGGTTGAAATCTCGTCACCAATATGTTGTATTTAGAACATATAGAAACGATAATCATATGCCTTAACATCAATGTCTTTATTCTCTGGTCCCACACGCTCACCCTCATCTTCTTTTCTATGCACATCAGAACATGGCCGTGAAGCTCAGATGCAATGGTGCAGCGCCAGTAGCTTGTCCGTTGGTCCGGGGTTACCATATGTTCAAGGAGAGGCGAGACGGCAGCAACGAGCCCGTGCCAAGGTCACAGTTTTATTCGGGACGCAGACGTAGGTGGAGTCACTGCTGCAACGTCCAGCCAGGCCAGTAGTTCAGCCGTTATTGTTTGTTTGTTTGTTTCCCTGGGATGATGGCTCATACCCACTCAGGGGGATTGGCCAAGAAAGTCTAGTGCAGTTTCTCTGTGATCATTTTAACTATGTGTAATGAATTTGTATTATATTAAGACTAATGTAGAAAACAACATAAAAAGAGCGAACGAGAAAAAAATAGAAAAGTAAAGTTGAGCAATTTAGAGATTTTAGGTGTTATGATTACCACCCAGCTGCGTTTACTTCACTTTGCTCTGGGGAGTAATAAATAATAAATTTTTGATTGAAGATCACAAAGGTATACGCTTGGTTGCCTGAATATAATCGCAAACGGCATTGAAAGCATCCCTGTGGCAATGTCCCAAAACTGAGGCACCAAAGCTTAGCGCCGTTTCCGCCGTCAATCTAATGCCTATTTTGAGAAATGGCATAACTAGTAACCTTTTCCGAAGTATAGCGTAGCGGCGACAAAACAAAAAATAATTTTCTAGTGATTACATTTCTCCACAGAATGCGCAGAGGGGTGATGTTGTCTGACGAGCTTTGTGTAGATACAGGTTTAGGGGGGGAGACACGACATAGAAATTTAGTAATTAAAACGTCGAGCTTTCTCGACTGGCTCCAGTGGGGTGGCCATGGAAACATGAGGTGGTTATATTCTGTCAATGTAGTTACTTTTTCTATCGTATCAGTGGAGATTGCTGATTTTCGATATCTTATTGCCGTAATATATTCAACATCTGGCAGTATGGACAAAACTGGCCCATCAAGTGTGGCTCGTGCTAAGGAATCGGCCAATTCATTTATTCTTAATCCACAGTGTCCCGGAACCCATAGTAACCTCAGAAGTCTCAACTGCGGGGGTACTAATGTTTTGAATGTGCTTAGAATTCGAGAGTTCTCTGAAGCTGTCAGAGCTGCACAAACTGAAAAAGAAAGGTCGCGGGTTCGTATTCCGGCAGCGGCGGCTGCATTTCCGATGGAGGCGGAAATGTTGTAGGCCCGTGTACTCAGATTTGGGTGCACGTTAAAGAACCCCAGGTGGTCGAAATTTCCGGAGCCCTCCACTACGGCGTCTCTCATAATCATCAGTGGTTTTGGGACGTTAAACCTCACATATCAATCAATCAATCAAACTGAAAGAGAATCCGTCATTATGACTGCGTTGTGTTGATTTGATGGAAGTTTTCGAAGAGCTAAAACAATCGCCACGAGCTCCACTTAAAAAACTGAAGTAAAATCAGGCAGTCTCACTGAAAAGGACCAGTCAAGCGAATCGGAGGCAATGCCTACACCTGCCTTTTAATTATTTAAGGAAGCATGTGTGGCTATTATATTTTTATTTTCTGCATGCTCCAAGTAATATAATAATATGTTATTTAATAATTTGAGAGATTGTAACTTGGCGTTTTGGGGGAATATATGATCATACTCAAATATAACATGACAATTCGAGTCATTAGTCTCAATCACATTTTTAATGTTTACGTTTATATTTTGTAGATTCTTTTGTACAAACATTATCTGAGGTGTGTGAAACCGTGGTCAATGAGCAAGAAAGAAGGCGTCTGGGTTTGCGATAAAAGCATACTGAGATCTCCTTGCCGGTAAGCTATAAAATTTTAAAAATGCTTGTATGGTCAGAATTAAAAATCGACAAACTAGTGTAGGGAGGTGCGCTTCCTGGTACTGTACGTTGATAGCCACAAACCTAGGGAGTCCCAGACACATTCACAGTGCTTATTGCTCCAAGACAACTAGAGGTTTCGTTTTAAAAGCAGGGCCACCCGAGAATAATATGCAGCCGAATTCCATAATGGGGTGCATACACATCTTGTACAACGTTATCAAGGTGTGCCTCCGTAACCCATATTTCCAGTTACTTAGCTTGTGCAGTAAGCCTGAAGCCCGCTGTGCTTTGGTAGTTATATACTTTATGTATGGACTCCAGTTAAGTTTGTCGTTATAAATGATTCCCAAATATTTTATAGTCTACTTGCTGGATGGGTTCCTATTTATATAGAATTAAAATTGAAATTGGTTCTGCAAGCGGAAACACCATGAGCGCACTTTTGTTGACATTTAACGATAACAAAATCGACTGCAACGAAATTTCTAACATGTTAATATATCTTTGTAATTTAAGTTGTAGGGAGTAAATACCACAGTCAGCAGCAAAGAATGCGATGTCATCAGCATAAATGTAGAGAGTATCTTCTTGATCTGTTGGAATTGTGCTCATTAAAGTATTAAATAACACTGGAGATAAGACTGCTCCTTGGGGAACTTTGCGCGTTTGTTTAAATCTAGATGAGGAACATCCACCGTTGACGCAGTAGAATTCTCTTGATTTTAAAAATTCTTTCCCCCACTCAATAAAATATTGTGGGAAATTCAATCTCTTTAGCACATTTAACAATATGAAGTGCTCCACACTGTCATACGCCTTGGCTATGTCAAGCGTTACTAAAGCAGCGTATTGCCTTCTTTTTCGCGCGAGCTGTATTCGGCTCTCTAAATCAGCATGGGCACAACAAATAGAGAAACCACTACGAGAGCCGATTTGGTTCGGTTTTATTACTAAATTGTCTGCCATCCAGATACTTACTCGGCTATGTAGGACCCTCTATACTAGTTTGACCATGTTAGATGTTAGAGGTGGGTCTAATATTATCGACTGTTAATTGTACACCCGGATTTTTTAGTACAGGAATCACCTTTGCTATCCTCCAATCCTGCGGCACCCATCAGTTTTTTAAGGAGTAGTTAATAACATTGGTGACGTCTCGAGGCGATGAATTGAGCAGAATTTTAATCATGGGTACTGTGATTCCACCTGGGTCAGGAGATGCACAGGGTAAATGTTTAATCACGCTGGATACTTCAGTCTGTGTCACTTCGTCAAAGTCAGACTTTATCGTAGACTTCTGCCAGTTGTTTGGCACTACTGAAGTAAATCTGCTTTCCAGACCTTTACCGATTGCCTCTAAGGTAGTGGTCATTTCTTGCGCCGACAGATTATCACAAGCTGCATTAAGTGGTGATGGCAAGATTTTCCGAGCTCTCATATATCGGAACAGTGCTTTCATATGTTTAGGCTTCGACAGGTATTCATACTGTCTTCTGTCATATTCATATTCTTGTTTAGCTTGAGCTACAGTTCTCTTAAAGCCCGCTGCAATGATTTTATAATCGGCCCAGTTTTGGGGGGGATTGATTATGTAAAAGCTGCTTCCAAGCTGCCTGACGTCGTCGGCGCTCTCTTGTACATTCATCATTCCACCAATGGCTATATACCCTTTTTGTGGATTCAAAAGTGAATTCCACTCTTTTGTAGGATCTTTTAATGACTGCGTTTATCTTCAGTGCTTTTGTATCATCGCTCTCTTCCGAGTTAAAAGCCAATGCTGACTTCAGATCATTCTTAAATTTAGTGTAATTTACAAATACTCTTACATTTGAACAAGATGGAATTATCGGGCAAGAAATTTCAAAACTTATCGGTGTGTTGCCACTTTTGGTGGCACAGTTCAGCGCTTTCCAAGAAGAAGTAGTAGTGGCCGAACTGGCAAAACTTAAATCTAAGGCCGACCTGGAGTGATTACGAATAAACGTGGTGGTTCTGACGTTGAGGCACGTCAGGTCATTAGCCATTGTCCACTCCCACAAGTGTTTCTCACTCAGATCAGTTCTAAAACCCCAACTCGTGTGGTGGGAATTAAAGTCTCCAACTAAAACTTTGTCTTTGCACCACGACTTTGTATCTGGATCCAGAATTCGGGTGTCTTGAACTCCATTCGCAAAATACATATTAACTATAGTGAAATGAGTGCAGTTGGGTAATGTAATGTCTACTGCGAAAATTTCGCATTCTGGCGACATATGTTTGTATGAGCATTTGACTTTCATAATAATTCCAATATTCGCAAAATACATATTAACTATAGTGAAATGAGTGCAGTTGGGTAATGTAATGTCTACTGCGAAAATTTCGCATTCTGGCGACATATGTTTGTATGAGCATTTGACTTTCATAATAATTCTAATATTAATAAAAAAAGCTAGACCCCCACCTCTCGATGGACGGTCTAGTTGAAAAGACCGGAAGTTATTTAACTGGAACAAATTATGTACCATGTCTCTTGTAATGCTATAGTATCAGGAGCGAATTTAGAATTGAAGTATACCAAATCCGTAGATGCAGAATAAATTGATCAGCAGTTCCAATGGAGAATCTTAAGTGACTCTATGGTTTCGAAAGAGCTGCTTCCGCTATAGCTTTCTCTAGAAGGCTTTCTTTCAAGAAATCTCTCTTTGAAAGGCTCTCCTTTTCCTTCAGATACTTTTTGTTCTTTGTTTCGGTGAGTTAGTTTTCCTTCACACAGGGGATCTAGATCGCTTCAGGGACCTAGGGTCCAAAGCCATGTCACCAGAATCTATTGTATATGCAGCTCTGTCCTCACTTAGACTCTGTATATCTACTGCAGAGGGTGCTGCAGACGGATAATACGATGGTGCCGTTTCGAATTCCTCATTTTGGCTGTGGCCGCCTATTGCAGAGGCTCCTGCAGGCGGATAATACGATGGCGCAGTTTCAGATTCACCGTCAGCTATTGGTCGTGAACTCTCAACATGTTGGAATACTAGGCCTGACTTTTCCGTTGACCAAATATGCGAGTCATCTGGTTAGCCAAAATTTGAGATAGAGAATCGCAAAGGTTAGAAGCCAGTCGTTCCGTGGCTTTTCCTAAAGCCTTTTCTACGACTTCCGCTATATTCAGGGAAATCGACCCGTTTATTTCCGAGACATGCTGTGATGCAACACTGGCATACCCCTGAGTTCTAGCCTGTATTTCCGCTAGGGCTTATCGTCGAGAACAGCACCTACGCCCCTATCATTTCAAGAAATTGCATTTCTCAAGCTGAGCAATCGGGACTATCTGCACAGTGTTGTTCGTTGCAGAGACAACATTTCTCTTCTTTAGCTTTGCAGTCATTTGTTTTGTGGTTGTCACCACACACCCGGCATCTGAGTTCTGATCTGCATCCTTTAATAGTGTGACCGTATCGCCAGCACTTCGTACACTGGAGTAGTCGCGGTGATAGCGGTTGCCGCTTGTCCTTGAACACCTTGGCGACGTACAAACGGCACCAGATAGCAACGATTGCTCTGGACAACACCACTTGGAGTTTCGACCACGTATGACCTTGGTCGCAGAGCTGAGCTGAGGACATGACCGCTGCAACCTAAATCTTTTATCCACACGTCCTCCTCCATACTGAAAAGGATCGGGACTAGTAGCACTGTGACGGCGATTGTAGTCCTTTGCCTGTTGCAACTTCGCTGCAGTATTCTGTGCTTGAAATTCTTTGTGATTTCGTAAGGCCTGAAGAACTCATTCAGGCAGAACCGGAAGACGAGTTTGTAGTCTCCTTCCCATCAGTAACTGAGCTGGAGAGACACCCGAAACGCCAGGTGTGTCTCGGTATGCGAGTAGAGCGATGTACAGATCCGGGATTTTCTCAGCAAATCTTTCACGGTACGCACCATGCGCTCTGCATCTCCATTACTCTGAGGGTCTGAGGCTGCTGGTCTTGTGGCAGAATCGATAAGCTGTGTCAAAGTCGGCGAACTCCTTGGACAAGAATTGAGGTCCATTGTCTGTCCATACAACGTCTGGTATTCCAAAATGAGCAAAAAAAAAAAACTCTTGACCGCAGCAACGACCGCTTTTGCTGACGAAGTTCAGAGTGTGACTTCTGGAAATCGGGAGTAGTAGTCGACGATGAGGACGTAGTCGCGTCCTTCCAAATGGAAGAAGTTGATTCCCTGGTGTTGCCATGGTAGCTGTTGGCGTTGGTGTCAGTGTCTCAGATCGTAAGGCTCGGGTCTCAGCACACTTAGCACATTAGGCCACAAGGTCCTCGATATGCTGGTTGCGATGGGGCCACCAAACGCACTCTCGGGCGCTCTTTTGACAGCGACGGACACCTTGATTTCCTTCGTGCAGCAGTACAAGATTGTCCTTGCGTTGAGCTGACGGGATGACAACGCGGTGATCCAGTATTAGTAACACATCGTGCACACGCACTCTTTCTCGCTCCTTCCAGTATGTTGCTAAATGAGTAGGGACTCTTTTCTTGCACGGCCAGCCTTTTTCATAATAAGTCATAGCAGAAGAACACTCGCTATCTTGAGCTTGAAGACGACGTATCCCGTCCAGCTGATTTGCCAGTTGTGGAGGTAGATCCTTGAAAATTTTCCCTATATAAACTTCCAAGCTGTTGACTGCTTTCGAAGCTGGCAAGTCACAGGGTGCTCTTGATAGTGTGTCAACTGTGGCTAGCAGTTTTCCAGGAACATACTTGAGGGCGAACTGATAGCGCATCAGTTTGATCCACATACGTTGAATTTGAGGTGGCAAGACGTCTAGATATTTGCTTGATAGGAGAGCTAGAAGCGGAAGGTGATTTGGATTAGACCTCAAAGCTTAGTTTACTTAGGAATTGGTCGAACCTGGTGACAGCCCATGTGACAGCCAGAGACTCCTTTTCCATTTGACTGTAGCGCCTTTCTGTAATAGGGAGAGATCATGAAGCATAGGCAACTGCACATTGAATTCCTGACGGTCGATCTTGGTAAAAGACGGCGCCAAGGTCATGAGAGCTTGCGTCCGCCGATACTAAAGTTGGGTAATGAAGATTCTACATAGCTATACATGTGTGTGAGCTGAGCAAAGACTTTATCTTCTTGAACGCTTGCTCTTTGTTGTAACTCCAGCTCCACCCGTTGTTCTTGTTGAGGAGTCCACGAATATGTGCGGAGATCTCAGACACGTTTGGAATGAATTGAGCCACATGGTTTACCAATCCAGGTAATCGGCGAAAGCCACTAACATCGATTGGTGGTGAGAGATCTATGATAGCCTTGACATGTTCGGGTCTGAACTAGTTCCTTACAGAGAGTATATAGATGTCTCACTCGGTCACGAAGCCAGCGCGTGGAATGACGCTACCGGTGAAATCAGCCTATCACGGCGGCTCTCCTTTGCTTCAACGCATCCGAATAGATTGCCTCGAAAGAGAACATACTGCACAACGTAGAAGCATTACTGCTTTATAGACATCCTCTGATTTATTGAGAACGCAGATGCAACTACTGTAAGCGGCAAGTAACTAACGTAAAGCCTCATTACTGTGTCCGTGGTAGAAGCATGCAGTGAAAGCGTGTCATATGCTACATAAAAAAAGTTGCTGAAAAGTTATTTAGCTTGTTTTGTTGAAATAATTTTTCAAAACAAGTCATTATTTTTAGAAACAATCTTATCAAAAAGCATGCTTTCTTTTTCAATTTCACGAGGCAATTTTTTTGCAAGCAATAATTCAAGCCAAAGCCATCAACAGCCAAAACCAGATGTGCCTTTAATGTGTTTTCAAGTGAATGTGGTGCGTTGCCGTTACGTCTTGCAGAAGGTTCAAAGTAAAAGCATTAAATTTGCGCAAGGCGCAAGGAAGCTTCCTCGTTTGCGCGGTGTGCAAAGATTGTGCGTAACTTTCGCGTTTCTTGGAGTGCCGATGAAGTTTGAGTCAGTCAAGGAATAAACAAAATCCAGGACAGTATTAAAGCATGAAGGGGTAGGGAGGAAAATTTAGCCATCACACGTTGATGTGGGACCCAGTCAAAGGCTTTAGAAAAATCTTAAGTTAATAATATCATTCTGGAATAACAAATCGAAGTTGAAGTAATTGATTGATATGTGGTGTTTAACGTCCCAAAATCACCATATGATTATGAGAGACGCCGTAGTGGAGGGCAGCGGAACTTTTATGAATCTTTGTATTTATGTCGTCAGGTCTGGAAGCACTGGATGACTTCAAGTCGATGATATGTTTAGCTATGCCTTCAGTTAATACGACAAGAGGCATCTGACTCAAATAAGGTTGGTTATGTGGGGTACGTTATGTGCTGGCTCGCGAGTAAAGACAAAGGTAAAAAAGTCATTCTTCACACCAACACAACTATCAGGAGGAATGTTCGGGCCATCTTGGCCATGCAAACTGATATTTGGTGAAGAGTTATTGTTCGCTAACATGATCTTCAATAATTTTAGGGGGTTACTTCAAATGATATTCTGCAAATTTGTGTGGAAAATTTTGTATTTGAGCGCCTTTAAAGATTTGTTTAGGCACGACGACATCCACACTACTTGACTCATTTGGATTGGCAGTCTGACTTTTGGATTCTGACTCGATACACATTCCCCCTACACATTCAGGATCAAACTCAAAGGTTTGAATGAGTCGACTCACAAGTGAGTTTGCAGACCTATGTTCCTTTGGCATCCTGACAATGTTTCTGCGACTGAAACTTTGCCAGACATTGCATGCAACTATTACAACCCAGAACTACATGCGCTTCCCCGATTGTCAGCTCAACTTGCCGTGGCGACAAATTGACCGCATACTATGCCACCACTGTTTGTGCAAGCTCCCTATTAAATGCTTCTTCGTTGGCATGTGTGCCAGTGACTTCCAAACACTAGGTAAGCTATGCTCCTCTCTCCTATTGGTTGCTGCATTGTGGAGGCTGCAGAGCTGCTTTGCCAGTAGGAAGGGTGCAAAGCCCTGCAGATGAATTCAGCTGCTCAGTCTTTTCATGGCATCTCTGCAGTGATGTTGGGTGAGTAAAGAAAGCTGGTTGCAATGAAGCGAAAACGAAAACATTGCGGCTACACTTGAAGCACGTGCTTTACACCTGAAATTGATTACATCATTGTGAACTGTGGGCTTGTAGTTCTCAAAGCTCAACTTTTTATTTGCTTTATATTGGCATTCTTATGCTTCGAAGCAGTGTATTTGGGACTAATTCGCATTGTTTCTAGAATTCCGAATTCTTGGAAACGAGGCCTAACAAGTGTGACTAAACAGACAACTTGTCGCTATAATGACAAAACCCATCTGATGCTTTGTTCTCAGCGTAAAGTGCCCCGCCGCGGTGGTCTAGTGGCTAAGGTACTCGGCTGCTAACCCGCAGGTCGCGGGTTCAAATCCCCGCTGCGGCGGCTGCATTTCCGATGAAGGCGGAAATGTTGTAGGCCCGTGTGCTCAGATTTGGGTGTACGTTAAAGAACCCCAGGTGGTCGAAATCTCCGGAGCCCTCCACTACGGCGTCTCTCATAATCAAAATGGTGGTTTTGGGACGTTAAACCCCACATATCAATCAATATCAGCGTAAAGTGTAGAGCAGACTCGCTACCTGGCGGCAACTGGCTGAAGTGGTGAAGTGTAGATCTCTTCCTGCGTCGTCTGGTAGCAGCGTCACGTTTCTATATGCGCGTAAGTCATGCACGTTCGCAATGTGTGATTTGTCTTACCATGTCAGCGCGAGTGTAACTGCTCCTACGTATGCCTGAAACGACATACGAAAGCGTTTGGTCTTGCTCGGCTGCCAATGCATTGTAGTAAGATCAACGAGTGCAACTTGCCAGAGTGCTGTTTATCGTCGTCGTAGCCTCCACTCATGAGAATAATTTCAGAGTGGGTGCCGCTATCTGTTTCCAGCACATTGAAAAATGCTGTTGGCGTCCTCATGAACAGGAGGACTATTAAATGGTGTGTGAATACAGCGTGTAGGTTTGAAAAACAAAATCAGGCTTTAGGTTATGCACTCGCGCATTGTTGGTAGGTGTTCAACTACGGCATTGTAGTTTATTGGTCATGCACGGAGCAATAGTTGTGCTTATTTGGCTGTGGTATCACTACATAGAAATATTGCTATCACATAAACTGTGACACGTCTGTACTTGAACTGTACTTAAAACAGAGTTACCGAGCGCAGCCGTGTGCTTAGATTTAATAACGCTTTGAAGAGCCCAGACGTTCAACATTGATGCATGCGGCATGCCTTACATACTGTGTCATTTAATTTCACAGAAAATGTGACTTTTTACATTGTCTTTGGTTTGTGTGGCATTGTTAATGACCGACAAGAGACAGCGGTAATTTTTGTCTGAAAAAAAAACAACAAAAAAGCAAACATGCTTGTTCCATCCACCAGGTCGTTTTTGTAGCACTGCTATGCACGTAATTCATCGATGAAAACTTTTTGCTGAACTCTCCTGCAAATTTTTTATATTCTTATTGGTGCAAGAACAGGTGAGTACACGTAACGCAGTGTAGCGCAAAGCGCCGTCAGCCACTCAGCTTTCCTGGCTAGACTTATCGACTGTCCCACATTTCATGGTGAACAAAATGACAGAAAAAAATCATATGCGTTCAGTGCCACCGTTCACACCTTATAAGATGCGACAGGTGGTACTGAACTAATCGAGTGATTAAGATGTGGGGTTTAACGTCCCAAAACCACCTTATGATTTTTAGAGATGCCGTAGTGGAGGGCTCCGGAAATTTCGACCACCTGGGGTTCTTTAACGTGCACGCAAATCTGAGCACACGGGCCTACAACATTTCGGCCTCCATCGGAAATGCAGCCGACGCAGCCGGGATTTGAACCCATGACCTTCGGGTCAGCAGCCGAGAACCTTAGCCACTAGACCACCGCGGCGGGGTGGTACTGAACTAATCGCACAGATAAGCGGGCTTTCTGCGATCTTCCTTTCTCTCTTTTTTGTAGTATACAGGTGACAAAGATGTAAATAAATAGTTCAGTCACGCTACAGCAGTGCTTAGGAGGCGGAACACAAGCTACTCACGTATAAACAACACAGCAATGGCGTGATTTAGTGCGGAAGCGTGAAGAGAGTCCCCGGGTGAGCATCGCTATTAAAGGCAGCATGCGCTTTACTCGCGGTTAATGGTAACATTGCATAGGCTTCGTGCATCGATTCAGAAGAGAAAAGCGTAGATATTACCAGTGAACTGCAGTCAGCGCATTTTATCCACTGACATTCGGCTCAGACCGCACACAACGAAGCGCCGCTCTGTGCCACCAACCGCCAATCCACACTTGCGCGTGGATAGTGCTGCCACATATTGATCGATCTCGCCAGGAATAACTGACTTCACCCTTTATGCTTGGCTGTGATGATGATGGCCATAGTCTAGTAGCAAGCATTACTTCGGATCAAAGGGGGCAGTCATGGCTGCATGGGTTATGCCATGCTGCTTCGTAACGATGATTATCGAGACTTAGATACAAAGTAAAGGCGCATGATGTGCATTTGAAACAGAATTAACAAGTGTCATATCATCTTGACACATCATGTGTTAAACAAATGCAAATGTATCAAGCTGACCATTTAAAAGGACCCGTAAACCACCCAGAGGTCAAAAGTTACTTGTGGTGTTGCAGTGCAGTTGTGCACAAGTGTAACCGTCAGATTTTTTTATGCGTTTAATGATACAAAAGAGGCTTCGCTGGTTTTGCTCTTTCCGTATATAATTTGTTCTTCAGCTTGTGTCTCCTCCTAGAGTTACTGTACATGCTACCTTTAAAGGTAGCATACAGAGCAACTCTCTCTCTTCCAGGCCAAGTGCGCCTCCTCACCGTGCGAGGAGATAAATTGGCGAGTGGATGAAAAGGTGAAAATGTGGACATCACGGTGAACAGTAGGAGGCTGAACAAGAGAGGAGAAGGGATTGTTTTTAGGGCCTTTTAGGGCGCCTGCTGCATGTAGTGCTGTCACTTTTGGCATTGTTGATCGTGGTGACATTCTGATGCGTGTGTTTACTTGAAGTGTTAAAGAAATGATCAGAGGTAGTTGAGGAACCTTTTAAGCAAATACTTACAAAATTATGCTTTCCCGAGCAAAAACATAGCTTGCTTACACTTCATACCTTCCACTCTGCTGCAACGAGTTTTTGGGATGGAGTATACATATCAAGAACATGAAAAAAAATGAAAATACAGTCAGTCTTGGGGGTCTAATGCCAGCAGTTCGAAAGCTGTGAAGAATATACTGAACTACTAATACCGCTGAAACTAAAACATTCACAATGAATCTGTCGTAATGAAAGGCAACAGATTCAATGTGAATTTGTCGTTTTCATCACAACAGGAGCGAGCGGAGCTGTTGCTTTGTGCTTCTTTGATGTTTCTGAGAGGTGGGTAGACGTCATCGGGTGGTCAGAACATAACAAGCAGTGTAAAGTAAACCGTACAGGTGTCTTGCTTGCATGTTACAATGAAAGGGTTTTTTAAAACAAATCTCACTTTGCCCTGTACCGCTGAAAAACGCTTAGAATAGTTTTGATGCAGCTATTGGTATATGCCTATTTCTGTTAGGCCAAGGCTTCGCCTACCTGGTGTTGTAAGCTAATTTTAGATGAATTTTAAATGCTCCTAAACCTTGACTGTAAAGTTAATGTATCTTTAAAACATATCCTACCAAAAATGAATGCATTAGGTAATGTGCTTGAATAATTCACAAGAAATAATGTACCTAATATTACAGTCTGTGCACAGTTACAGGTCTCCAAAAGCATAGTCAAAGCATGTGAACAGATTTTTCTTTCATTCAAAGAAACAAACAAACAAAACTTGGTGGCCCATTCACTATGTGGGAACAAATAGTTTCTTCCTTTTTTAACTCGTCTCATTACTTGGTGGTCAAAAGAAACATCAGTAGCATATCCGACCTTTGTCAGCCTACTCGTTTCTCTTAAACACTGAATCTCGTTCGTCATGACTGTGTGAGTCAGTCCCTTTTTTTGAAAGTGTGTGCGTGTGTTTGTGTGCGTGTGCGTGGTACGTGCGTGTGGAAGGTGTGCACACCACCTGTAAACCGATGTCACTTGTCGATTTTCCCTTGTTTGTCTCAGAAAATGCCTCGTAATCTAAAGCAGGCAGACAGCACCGGTGTTAGGGTTGACGCTTGTAGTGCATTCAAGTAAGACATGTTTCACACAATCAGTCACTCTGCTACGTGCACGAGGAATGCCTACATGGTGTGAATGCACTTTGTTAGCTTTGAACTGGGCATTCTTGCATTGCCTTTTCATGCAGCATTACATGGGCTGGAAGTCACAGGTCTTAGGGAAATGAAAAACAGGCAATAAGCAAGGCTTTTTTAGGAGGCAGAAATCACCAAGTATGTTCAACACTAAACTGGGCTAACTGGGCTCACTTGAAATGTTTATCGTGAGCTTTGTGTGTGTTTTGCAGCATAGGTACCCAGTTTCACAGCTCATGCAAACCACATTCTATTATATGGGACTCTCACTTTATTATACTTACACTGTTCGAAATATAAAACAATTAAATGAGCTGACAACCATTTTTGTGGTACGTGTTTGCTTTAGTTGAATGGAAAGTCAACTGATCAGTGTCGAACCGTGGAAAATAACACTTACCTGACCATGAAACGCTTTCATAATTTTGGGATCCGTGGCTACTACGAAGTTTTCCACACACAGCAGGCTGCAAGGAGTAGGCACTGAGCCCGACAGCAGTAAATGTTTGGACACTACAGTTAAGTGCATATGCTTGCATGAAGGCATGTGCGTGCATTCAGCAAGCATGTGTTGCGTCTTGATATGTTGCACTAGTCACGAGGGCAAAGTTACTTCACAGCATCAATTCCTGTGCCTCGTAGGAAGCACAAAATCCAGTGGGGATAGGTAATTATAAAGCACAGAGTGGTCTTGAGCACTAATTATGGTGCACAGAAAGGCTAAGTCAATGTGCAGCAAAGAAAAAAAAACGACTGAATAACGCAGCACCGAGGATCTTTTGTTAAGCTTCATGACATGCTGTTTGTTTGGAGCTTTACACGCAATTTGCAAATATAACCCTACCTGAATTATGAAAACCATGCACTACGATTCACGGTCTTCTCGTTTTCACCAGGATGTAATCCCTCGTTCTGGCTAGTTGCTGTTCCCTTGACTGACTATTAAGTGCCTTCCATGTGTATTTAAAGTTGTGGTGAATTAGCCGTTTTTACGTACAAATACATAGTGAACTAGGACCTTCAATGTCATATGCGGCTTCAAAAATTAATAAAGTACTCAAATAGAAGTTCCAAATGCAAGGTCATAACATTAAAAAAAGGATGGCTTTATAAAAAGAATACCATGATTTACAATTATAAAGACTTCGTGTACGACTTCGTGCAGGTTGACTTCAAGCAGAAAGCCAGAAGGTGCAATTGTCTCGCGTAAAGACCAAGGACCCCCAAGCTCTGTGGGGAGGTAGAAACCTGTGCGAGGAGTGTGTTACCGGTGCACTTTCTGCTGTTTCCTTAAGGAGAATAAAGGGGACCATCCCCAGAAGAACTTCATGCTCTGCAGTGTGAGTGCCTGAATGATTTAGCATTGCCCTGTCACAAGTGCTGAAATACTGGGTGAGGGTCAACTGGGGTTGCTTGAACAAATAAGGGTGGTAAGTGCGGAGATCCCCCTAGCTTGGTAGTGTCGACTTGGTCACCGGTGGTGTTAGCGGCCCCCAAGTGGTGCTGCTGTTCAGGAAGTACAAAATATTTGGTGCATCCGTGACAATGGCTGTAGCTTTGTCACCTCGGTAAATGTGCAGATGTGTTGGGTAAATTTCACTGTACTACTTTCTTATAGAGCTGCCAGCATTTTGCATTATACTTGAGTTTTGTTCGTTGGTGAGAGTGTAAAGTAGCCGACCGGAGATATAATGTTGCAGTTTTACTCCCAGGCAACCTTACATGCAGATTCGGGCCTGTTATTATGAGTACCTTGTTTCGGCCTGAGCGCTTTTGCTGGTACCGCGGAAACGATGTGCTGTGCAAGGATTCAGTAGCAACAAGCTTATGACTGGCGAAACAAGGTCAGTCGTTCGTAATACAGTGCTCGCTGGACTTTCATTCGTCAGTATTTCTGCAGCCCGGTTTCCTTTTGGAACGTGCAATGCTTATTATTATTTGCGTTATGAATGAGTATACCGCCAAGTTATCTATTATGCTGTAAGTCGCATGTCTGCATTCGCATGCGCAGGGGGAAATTATTGGAGCATAATGCAAAAAAAAAACAACATAACTCCACTAGTGTCCATAGACGTTTTATGCTTATTTCATTGTTTGCAATGTAATAAGTTTGAGTTGCGACCATCGAATAAAACTCAAAAGTCATAATTTTAGGATGACTATGCGTCATTTATTGCTGTTAATAGACACAAGCATTGTACATCCTAAAGAACCTGCGTTTGTGTGATGCAAATGAGCAACGCTGCAGATGTGACACGTATACGCTGTTTGTCGCTATAATCCATCTGCAGAAGACGTGATGAACGCGAAATAAATACTCGGAGAATAGGTTTCCTTGTAAAAACGAGGCAAAGCGAACGGGCGTACACTTACACATCATTATCTAGTCATCAGTCGGTATTAGATTAGTTGGCGCTGGCTTGCGCACTCGTGGAGGACTCGCCGGCTATTGCCTTAGCGCGGGCTCTTAGTGATCAGGGGCCCAGAAAAGTAATTTGAGATAAAATTTCGCACTAGTGCACTCAAAGTCATGTCACTTGTTTACAAGTTGTTGCGTCACATCCCCTTTATTTTTTGTTCCACCGGAAGTGCTCCCCCTTAAAAAAGATGGCACTAAGCCCCATCAGCTGCTGATAAGCCACCAATTTCTGAACGTACTGGCTTCCATGGAGCCTTCGCTACCAGTTGTATCTACCTTGGTTCGTGTTTGAATGCGGCGGTTTTGCTGCATCAGCGTGCAATCCACGAGCGTGCGCCACGGCTCGACTTTATGCATTGGCGTCCGCGATGGCAGCGCCGCTTTTCACCGTGCTACTCCTGTTACTTAGTAAGCAGCAAAGAATTGACGAAAAAATGAGTGGCGCTGGATAATAACATACATACTCTAATTTTGAGCACTGGCACGCACACAGCATCAGACCATGCGACCACGTTCAACAAAGTGTTTGACTCCATATTCCACAATCCAGCTTCAAGAGTTTTTTTTTTCTGCAATGCTGCGCAACAAGGTGATTTTCCATGATATTAAGCATGATTTAAACATATAAGTCGTAGTCACAATGCAAAACGATTGCTGGAATTTGGCGCGATATTTCATGCTGTTTTCTTTTCTACTACAATCTAATCGCACGTCCTAGCCAATTGCTGGTGCCTTTAAAGCATCATATAACATGCATGGTATTCTAGTAATATGTATTGATTCCAAATTATTCTCCTCAGATCAGTGCTCCCGTCTGGTCTGCATGAGTGATCTCATGGTAATAACATCATTTTTTATGTTCTCTGTTATTTCATCAATTTTTTCCCGAATATACAGTATACTCATATTTTTCCGAAATGTTTAGATGACGAAGGCTCGGTGAATCCTTTATAGGGTGAGTACCTGCCATGTTGGTGAGAAACAAGAAAAGAAACAACCAAAATGTATTCACGTGTCGCAGTCGCAACCATATTTTGAAACTGAGCACTAGCAGTTCGTCCGATATCTGATTTCTAAAGGCGACTTGTGTGGTGAATTCCGGACGCGGATCAGTTTCGATTCCCCTGTTCACTCCTATTCGCAGTTTCAACTCTTATTCAGTGACAGTTTGCTGTGCCAAAAAAAAAAGCCCATGAATCAGTGCTCTCCACTAGCTCAACGTCGTTTGTTTAATGTAGTACGAAAGTCAAACTAGATTTTGGAGGCCAGAAACACACCTTGACCACCATGCTTCCGTATCGCATGCTCGAAATTAGTGGCTGAGATGCCACAAAATATTAATAATTTTGTTCAAGTCAATGTTTGGCACAAAGTAGCCAAAGCTGGCCACCCTGTTAGGTTCCGGAGTCCATGCATGTGCATGAGAAGTGCAGCCAGTATCCATTTGGTTCAACGGTGAGGTCGAGCTGTTTTTGTTTCAGCGAGCGACGCGTCTTTGAGGCGTATACTTTTCGGTGCCGTACAAAGAAGAATGTGGTAGCGAACGCCAGAGCGCTGTGCTTAAGCTTTAGCTTATTAATAAAAATGCACAGGGCATTTAAAATAGCCGTGTCCCACACACTGCTGACTAGATATATTGAGATTACTGTCGCACTGCATGTTACTGTCGCGTTAATCGACGGCAGGCCTCACTCGTTTCGTGTATATCCACCATGGCCTCAGCACAAGCACGGCGAAATTACTTAAATGTATGCCTTAGCACCATTTGAAAGGTCGTCATGGCATCGGCAACAACGCTAAGGTTCATAGAACAGATGGTTGTCACAGTATGCACTAACGGCTGTAGTCACAGGACGACGCTATATATATATATATATATATATATATATATATATATATATATATATATATATATATATATATATATATATATATATATATATATATATATATATACAACAGCAAATATATCACCTTTACGGAGTCTCTGTAGTTAAGAGGTGCGATTACAATTACACTCTACACTGAATTTGAAAGCGTCATAGATAAGCGGTGTTTTTTTGTAAAAAAAGTGTAATAATAATTTCATTTCCACCAATAGAGTGTTGATGGAGAGAGTGGGAAAAAAGCGACAGGCCAATTTACTAAGTTCCCAGCACCCTTTTACATGTGGTGAAACGGGTCGGCGCCGCTTCGGCACCTGCGCGTCGTGGCGATGGCTCCAAACGGGCGCCGGCAATAAGAACACTCTCGCCCGAAAAAGCAAGAAAACTGTGTGTGTGCCCCGATTCAAGGGCAGTTGTTGTGGAACCTTCAGTGCGGAAACATTAAAGTTATGTTATCCCACATCTGGGGAAGTTTTTCGCGGCGTTGGGAGAAGGCGTAAGTGGTAAGTTTATGGTCAGTGTATATGGTGCAGTGCTGCGCCTCGAGGATGTGGCGAAAGTGTTGGGCTGCTTCGTAGATGGCAAGCAGCTCTCTGTAGTAGGCTGGCCAGGTCGTCCCCGCAGGGGGGCGAGGTTGCATCGCCGATGCTGCCGGAAGGCGGGGCGGCTTCGGGGAAGAGAGTTCCTTGCCAGTGAGTCGTCGATCGGGGGGCTGCCCAAGAGGTCACGCATGTAACGCAGGAGCTGCTATGGCTTGCGGTCACCGAGTTATTCGTGCTGGAGTAGGTGACGCACCTTCTTGTCCTGTGAAGGTCAAAGCCGGCGGGTCAGTTACCTCTTCGGGTGTAGGTAACGGTCATCAGCCGGGGGATTCGCAAGTACATCGCGAACCTCAGTCATAGCGCGTCTGGTCCTGGGTGATGCGTGCCGTGGAAAACCGCGTCTCGACTTGAGCGAACCACACGTCAGGCGCCTCTGCCCAAAACGGGGGAAGTTTGACGGCGACGCGACAGACGTTCGTGTCGGTGGCGGCCGCAGCAATGGAGGCGCCCGAGATGGCAGGGACCGCTGGAGCGAAGTTTCGGGGACGTGGCCCAAGTGGGGCGGTGCACGGTCGTTGGACGAGAGTGCTTCATTTTCATTGCGCTGCTGCTGTTTCCGGAGCTGCTGCTCATGGTTCTGGATCACTTGCTGCTGGGCCTGCAGTTGTTTTTGCAGTTGTTGTACTTGTTGTTGAAGGGCAGCAAGGGTTTCCTCGTCGGCCATTGCGGTGCGGTACGTTCGTTTTCAGGGTCACCAGATGTGGGATAACATAACTTTAATATTTCCGCACTGGAGGTTCTACAACAGCTGCCTCTCAATCGGGGCACACAGAACGTTTTCTTGCTTCTTTCGGGCGAGAGTGTTCTTATTGCCGGCGCCCGTGTTTGGAGCAATCGCCGCGACAGGCAGGCGCAGAAGCGGCGCCGACCCGTTTCGCCACATACATCAGGCAGAAGTTGTGGTGGAGACAGAATACACGGAATGGTCGAAGTGCCTAACTTTCGTTACACAAATATATGAACGCACATGTGATGCAGCTATTTCAAATGGAGGCAGTGCAGGTTGTATGCACTTGATGTAACGAAAGGCATTGATAAGCAAAGAATGCGTACCACTTGTAATTTGTTATTTATTCGAGTTCTTCCAAAAATACACCTTAACCGTTTATTTAGCCGCTGCAGAACAATAGCATCAAAACTGATATAAGTCTTTGCAAATGAATATTCTACCAATAGCAAAGGTTAATCCGTGCTCGATATTAGGGATATATGCTCACCCCAACTATTCAGCCTATACTTTGTGATAAGGCGAGTAACGATGCTTAGTGCGTTGAGCGTTCATCTGCAAATTTAACAGGTGACAAACCCGTGACCATTTCGCAGTATGACGAAGTCTCTTAGACCTAGGCCTATTATCATCTTCAAGCAGGCCTTATAAAGCTACCAATCGTGACGCCGTATAGGTTCACGCATAAATTTTCGTCATCCCGACGAATCGCTCCTTGTACTCGGTGGTGGGCAGCTTGGTCAGTTTTTGAATACTCTGGCAAATTCTGCTGCTGTGATTACGTGTCCGCCATCACAAACCATAAACACAAAAGTGAACAAACGATGCATAATTGGCACGTTGCACAATTTGTAGTGCATCTTAGCTGTCTCTATCACCGCTACTTATCTTTGTTCAAGAGTACTTTCCAAGAATGAGGCATCTTTCTTTCTGCACTTTCCACTGAACGGTCGATTAAGAATTTCAAAGAAATGCTTCAAGATCGTCGGTTACAGTGCATTTCTGTCAGACTTGCCTTGGTTATAATGCTTGCAGCTAGATTTTCGCTGTTGGTTAATTAGATATTTTGTTTTAAATGCGATATGCCCATTCCAAAGCATACCTTCTGTGTAAATATATCCGTTAAATACTGGTGATCAACTTAACGGAACAAAATATTTTATGAAACGCTTTTGCCAACTCTGAAATGAAATGGTTTATTTCATTTGTAAAGCTAACTGTGATAATATTGTCACACAGCAAAGGACGACGCAGTTGTCTATGAGGAAAACAAGTTTATTGGAGCGAACCTGTGCTCCCCTAACAACTGAAAAAATACACAGGCGGCGAAGCAGCGGCCAGCAAAACGACGGGCACGCTAGTGAGCGTCGGCGATCGAATGACGCGGCATCGGCTGTGCGGGAATTTATATCCCTCGGCGCGAGGGTTTCTCGAATAGTCGAATTGAATCGAGAACGCCGTGATAGCGTTTGTTAGAAACGCTGTTCGTTCGAACAGCGTTTCTAACAAACAACGCTTGAAGCGTTGTTTCTATCAAACAACGCCTGAAGCGTTGTTCGATAGCGTTTCTTCTAAACACTGTGGTAGCGTTTGTTCGAAACGCTGTGAAAACGGCGATAGCACAGGCCGGCGCAGCCAGGCCGAAAAAACAAAACACAAATAAACAAACCCAATGCATGGTTCGCGGCATTACCCCCCCCCCCCCCCCTCTAAGAGTGCATCGACCCGATGCTAACATAAGGGACAGTCCACGCAAATTAAAAGTTCGTCATCGTCCGTAGAAAGGTTTTAAGCGAACCACATGGACGACTTCGGGCCGCGTGCGTCGTCGTGATGTACGGGAGTCCCCATCGGGGATCACTTCGTACGTTAGTTCGCCAACACGTCGTAGAATCTGGTAGGGTCCGAAATAGCGTCGTAGAAGTTTCTCACTGAGTTCACGTCGTCGAATGGGAGTCCGAACCCACACACGATCTCCAGGATGGTACTCGGCGTCTCGGCATCGGAGATTGTAGCGTCCGGCATCCACCAGTTGCTGGTCCGTTATACGAGCTCGAGCGAGCTGGCAGGCCTCCTCCGCACGTTGGAGGCATCCTTGGACGTCGGCGTTGAGGTCGTCGTCTTCTACGTGCGGAAGCAAGGCGTCGAGCATCGTAGTCGGCTGTCTTCCGTAGACGAGCTCGAACGGTGTCAGCTGCGTGGTTTCTTGGATAGCCGTGTTGTACGCAAACGTGACGTACGGGAGGACTTCGTCCCACGTCTTATGTTCAACGTCGACGTACATAGACAGCATATCCGCGATTGTCTTATTGAGCCGTTCCGTTAGTCCGTTCGTTTGGGGGTGGTACGCCGTCGTTCTTCGGTGATCTGTGTTGCTGTAGCGTAAGATTCCTTGCATGAGTTCCGCAGTGAAGGTCGTTCCGCGGTCCGTGATTAGGACCTCAGGGGCTCCATGTTGCAGCACAATTTGGTTGAAAAAGAACTTTGCAACTTCTTGTGCAGTTCCCCTAGGAAGAGCGGTGGCCTCTGCGTAGCGCGTCATGTAGTCTGTCGCTACGAGAATCCATTTGTTCGCGGATCGGGATGTAGGGAACGGGCCCAGAAGGTCCATTCCGATCTGTTGGAAGGGCCTCGTTGGGACGGCGATCGGCTGCAGAAGTCCGGCTGGTCTCGTCGGTGGTGTTTTTCGTCGCTGGCAGTCACGGCAGCTCCGGACGTAGTGGGTGACATCGGATGTAAGGCGGGGCCAGAAGTATTTCGCCTTGATTTTTGTAATCGTGCGAGCTGTTCCGAGATGTCCGGAAGACGAGTCGTCGTGGCACGCTTCCAAAATTTCGTCACGAAGGTCTGCGGGGATGACAAGTAGATAATTCGTTCTCGTTCCGGGGTTGAAATTCTTCTTCACTAGGATGGAGTTTTTGAGGCTGAATGCTGGTAAGTTGCGCTTGAACGCCCTAGGCACGGCGACGTTGCGTCCTTCGAGGTAGTCGATCATGGCGCGGAGGTCAGGGTCGGCACGCTGCTGGGCGGCTAGGTCGCTCTCTGTCACGACTCCGAAGAACGCGCTGTCTTCATCGGAGTCCTGTGGTGGTGGGTCGACGGGGGCGCGGGACAGGCAGTCAGCGTCGGAGTGTTTCCTGCCAGATTTGTAGAATATTGTAACGTGAAACTCTTGCAGGCGCAAGCTCCACCGCCCAAGACGGCCAGAGGGGTCCTTCAAATTGGCGAGCCAACACAGCGCATGATGGTCTGTCACAACCTCAAACGGTCTACCATAGACGTATGGGCGAAATTTTGAAATGGCCCATATGATAGCCAGGCACTCTTTCTTGGAGGCAGAGTAGTTTCTCTCCTCCTTCGACAGACGACGGCTTGAATAGGCGATTACCTTTTCGTAACCGCTCTGCTTTTGGACGAGGATGGCACCCAAACTGATATCACTGGCGTCCGTGTGCATTTCCGTTTCGGCGTTTTCGTCGAAATGAGCGAGCACGGGCGGGTTTTGCAGGCGTTGTTGCAGCTCGCGGAATGCCTTTTCTTGGTCATTTTTCCAGCTGAAAGGGGTGCTTTCTTTCGTCAGGCACGTGAGTGGCTATGCAATGCGTGCGAAGTTTGCGACAAAGCGCCGGTAGTATGCGCACAGTCCGAGAAACCTTCGCACACCCTTCTTATTTTTCGGCATTGGGAAGTTTGCAATGGCGGATGTTTTTGCCGGGTCAGGTAGGACTCCCGCGGCGTTCACGACGTGACCCAAGAACTTGAGTTCCTCGTACGCGAAACGGCACTTCTCAGGCTTCAGCGTTAACCCCGACGTACGAATGGCCTCGAGTACAGATTCCAACCTTGTGAGGTGTTCGTCGAAAGTCCGGGCGAATACGACAACGTCGTCGAGGTATACGAGGCAAGTGTGCCACTTCAGGCCTGCTAGCACAGTGTCCATGACTCTCTGAAACGTTGCGGGCGCCGTGCACAGCCCAAACGGCATCACCTTGAACTCGTATAGACCGTCCGGGGTTATAAATGCGGTCTTCTCTCGGTCTCTCTCGTCCACTTCAATTTGCCAGTAGCCGGTCTTCAGATCCATGGATGAGAAGTACTTGGCGTGGCAGAGGTGGTCGAGGGCGTCGTCGATTCGTGGCAGGGGGTACACGTCCTTTTTGGTGATTTTGTTTAGTCTCCGGTAGTCAACGCAGAATCTTAAAGTGCCATCTTTTTTCTTCAAGAGTACAACCGGCGCAGCCCACGGACTTTTTGATGGCTGTATTATGTCGTCGCTGAGCATGTCATCAACTTGAGTCCAGATGGCTTCGCGCTCGTGTGAAGAAACGCGGTACGGTGACTGTCTGGTAGGTCAGACTCCATCTTCGGTTATTATTTGGTGCTTCGCCAAAGGTGTCTGACGTAACTTCGAGTTCGAGGAAAAACACTCGCTGTAGCGACGGAGCAACTCCAGTAATCTGTCCTGATTTTCTTGCGACAGCGCCGGGTTCACGTCGAAAGAATGTGGCAGCCTGGAAGCATCTGCGCGTGCGCGTTCAAAGGTGGCGACCGCTATCACTTGACTCGCTTCTTGCGTTTCTTCGAGGAACGCAATTGCAGCGCCCTTGTTTAGATGCTGGTACTCCTCGGTGAAATTGGTGACCAAAACGTGGGATCTGCGTTGCTTAAACCGCGCAATGCCTCTTGCGACAGACACACCGCGGTCTAGAAGCAACCTTTGGTCAGTCTTCACGATAGCGTCGACGTTAGGAGCAGCACCTTCACAATAGACGGCGATCATCAAGCTTGCGCGGGGTGGCAGGGTGACGTGATCGTCGGCGATCCTTACAGCAGCACGGTGTCCGAGGTTCGGCTGCGGCGTCGTGGAGTGATCGGAAGAAAACGTTATCGACCTGGTCTGCAGATCAATTATTGCGCCATTGTCCGTCAAAAAGTCCATTCCGAGAATTACGTCGCGGGAGCAGTTAGGCAAAATGACGAACTCCGAAGGGTACGTAGTGCCGTCTATGGTGACGCGCGATGTGCACATTCCACTTGGGGTCACGAGGTGGCCTCCTGCTGTGCGTATGTGCGGACCGTCCCATCTGGTCGTAACTTTCTTTAGCTTGGACGCGAATGACCCGCTCATGACCGAGTAGTCGGCTCCCGTGTGATGAGGGCGACTACGTCAAAGCCGTCGATGGACAACTGGACGTCGGATGCCGCTTTCCTCGAATTTCGGGTGCGTCGGGGCGTCGTATCGCGGCTTGCACGTGTTGATGGTCGGGCTCTATGCGTCGCCATCGTCGTCTTCTCAGCGGCAGGCTTCGTTATTTTGGGTACGCGTCGCGCAGCGTAGCTGTCGTCGTTTTCGGGGGTCTCGTCAGGGTGTCGTCGGGTCGTCGGGATGAGGGCATGTCGTGAGTCACGGTATTGCGTTGTTGGAGGGTTTTCATTTTCTCGCCGTTGTGCAACTTCACCTCCAGAAGTTGCTGCTTTTAGTTTCCCCCTCGTGGGCTGGGGGACCTTCCACGGGTGAAGTCAGCATGGCTGCGATGGTTCGGGGATTGGTACGGCTAGGGCGACGGCGAACTGTTGAAACGGGATGGTCCACGGCTGGTGTTCGACAGGTATTCTTTGATCTCAAATGGGCGCTGGCCGGCTCGCGGGCGGGGTGCGTCGACGGAGAACCCACGCAAACCCAGCCTCTTGTACGGGCAGCGGCGGTAGACGTGATCGGCCTCTCCGCAGTGGTAGCACAGCGGACGATTATCTGGCGTTCGCCACACCTCGGTCTTCCTGGGCGCCTGGTTTCGGGTTACAGGGGGTCGGGCGGGCGACATTGGGCGGCGGTATGGCGGGGCCTCTTGATAACGGGTTGGGACGGGTCGGGGTCGACGAGCAGCAGCGGAGTAGGTCATCGCTTGTGGTTCGCAAGATGCTTCCGACGGCGTGGAATTCCCCAGTGCTTGCTGAACCTCCTCGCGGACGACGTCAGTGAGGGAGGCAACTTGGGGCTGTGGCGTTGCTGGGAACAATTTCCTCAGTTCCTCGCGAACGACGGCGCGGATGGTCTCCCGCAAGTCTTCCGTCGCCAATCCAGGGGCGTTTACCGGGTTCACTGAAAGGGTGTGGAGTGGTCTATCATATTGCCGCGAACGCATATCCAAGGTCCTCTCTATCATCGAAGCCTCGGTGACGAACTCAGCGACGGTCTTAGGGGGGTTGCGGATGAGTCCAGCGAAGAGCTCTTGTTTAACTCCCCGCACCTCCACCAGATGTCACCTAATGCCGCGAACCATGCATTGGGTTTGTTTATTTGTGTTTTGTTTTTTCGGCCTGGCTGCGCCGGCCTGTGCTATCGCCGTTTTCACAGCGTTTCGAACAAACGCTACCACAGCGTTTCGAACAAACGCTATTGAACAACGCTTCCGGCGTTGTCCGATAGCGTTTGTTCGAAACGCTGTGAAAACGGCGATAGCACAGGCCGGCGCAGCCAGGCCGAAAAAACAAAACACAAATAAACAAACCCAATGCATGGTTCGCGGCAATATAGAAATCTCCACAGAAATATGTATTTCATAGATAATAGAAAAAACTCCAGCCATTTATAAAAGTTCGGCTTGCTCACTGCATATTTCTCTCTATTGCACGGTTCTAGGCAAGATTAAGGGGTTGCATGCGGACAGGAAACCTTCGACCAAGCAATCCACACAGTGTTGCCTGAGCGAAAATGTTTTAGAAGAAAGAGGAGGCTCCGAAAGCACGAGCTAGTTTCCGCAGGCTTACAACGCCATACTTGAGGAGGATGCGGAAAACAATTCGTGCAAAAGTGGAGCCTGATCGTCAACAGGTGCACTGGTAAATTGTTTTTTTTGTTTTAATTCGATATGCCTTTTTCTAAGTATACCTTCTATGATATACCCGTTATTTTAGGGCGATTCACTTAACGGCACAAAACATCTTGTGGAATAGTTTTGCCAACTCTGACATGCAATCATATATTTGTAAAGCTTACTCTCATGATATTGAAATCTCTGCCAGTTTATGTATTTCAGTGATCACAGAAAAAACTCCAGCCATTTACAGAACGTATGCTATGCTCACTACATATTTCTCTCAAATGCAGGGTTTCTGGCAATATTAAGGGGTCGCATGCGGACAGGAAACCCTCGACCAGGCCACCCACACAGTCCGGCCCCTGGGAAAATGTTTTCAAAAGAAAGAGGGGGCTCCGAAAGCACATGTAAATTCACGCAGCCATAAAACGCATTACTTAAGGCGTATGCGGCAACCACTTCGTGCACAACTGAAGCCTGATCTCCTACAGGCACACACACACGGGCGAAAGGGCTTTCGATTGCTTGTTCTACCCTGCGACCTTCCCGACAAATCAGAGACTAAAACGCGTATCTCGACACACACAGGTGAGAAATTGCATGAGTGCGATATGTGCGGACTGAGGTTTGCCCGTGAATTACCACACATTGACACATTCACGTACGAAAATGTGATTGCTGTGTGTGTGACTGAAGGAGTGCTTGGAAAGGAAACCTGCATCGTCACTTCCACACGCACACCGGTGAGAGGCCTATACGTGTGCCATCTGTCTCCAGCTAGATTCGCGAGGATGATTATTATAAAAGCCCACTGTGAGATTCACCTGATGAGCGACGTCACAAATGCGATTTATGTGGAAAGAGTGTCACCGCTAGAGGCAGCCTTTCTTATCACGAACTGATACACAATCGCATAAAGAGTTCGGCTGAGACTTTTGCAGCTTGAAGTTCATAGGTTCAGGTGAACTTATACGGCACGCTTGTGCCCATACACAAGTCAGAGGCCGTACCTTTGTTATCAGTGCCCTGCAACGCTCACCCTCTTCGGCACTTTGAAAAGCCACTATTTGAGACACACAGGGGAGTGGTCTACAGGTGCGACATGTGCGAGAACGCTTTTCGCACAAGCAGCAGCTTGGCGCACCATTAACACATTCACTCCTTGACAGTCTCTTGAACATCTCCACTACCGATATAGTTATGACAAGTAATAAACTTCTCAATGTCACAGTCTCGCCGTCTATAACTTATAGGCTTCCCTAGGTAAGTGACCATGTCAATTTCCTAAGCCATCTTACCTTGAGTAAACCTTACCTTGAAGTAAACAGGAAAATAAGTCTCGTACTGCATCATAGCGCAGCTCCTATGAATGTGGTTGATAGCATTTACGTAGAATCAGGAATATTGACGGGTGAAAGCGTTTAGAATCAGGCCAGCTGATGGGGCCCATTCACGTGGGCTAACAGTATATATGTATACGCGTCCTTCCGACGCAAGTGTAGCGTTTATATGTCTGTTCACCATAATTTATATATAGCTGCCCTATCGCCCGTGCATTTTCCCGGAACACGCTTATGTCTTCCCTGAAAAAGACCCCACTACATTGCGTGAAAGGAGAGTGCTGCTGTCCGGGGTGACCAAGCTGGTGGCATAACAGAAACGAAACCTCCTCAATATATTTCATCACGAAGGTTTGCGGACTGTTGTCGGGCAAGAAAGTGATTACAGCACGCGCTGTATTTGCATGCAGGAGTCGCTTTGAGGAATTTAGACGGACAGGGCACATGCAGCCATAACGTAACTTATTTATATTTTAGGCTCGAGAAACGAACTGAGGATTCTCTTTTAGGCCTTTGGGGGCAACCATTGCCAAGGCATAGAAAATATATGTGCAAAAATATGTGGGCGAACAAAAAAATAATGTGATAGTCTGTTCCACCCTCCCCCCCCCCCAAAAAAAACAGAGGCTTGACGCTATTTCTTTTTTTTTTCTTTATTCATACATATCCCCGCTTTGCCAGAGGCGTTACAGCAGGGGGGTTACAAAGTTGAAAAAAATACATCTTCATTAACACTGCACACTTGCTTAGATGTCAAACAATTCCATTCGTTAATAGTTTTAACAAAAAACGAGTTTGAATACAGGTTCGTCCTGGCCCGGCACGGCTTTATTTTGTGTATGTGGTCTGTACGTTGAGATATGTAATCTGGTCTTTTTAAGTAAGTGTCGCTGTCTAGTCCCGTTTTTTTATGAAATATCTGGTATAAAAGCTTCAAACGCAATTTTTTGCGACGGGACGACAGTAACTCCCAGTTTAACTCCTTTTTCATTTCGGTACAACTCTGCTTTTGTCCGTACCGACCCAAAACAAACCTGGCTGCTCTGTTTTGTATTTTTTCTAATTTATTTATCAAACCTGTTTGTGTTGGGTCCCAAAGAGTACAGGCATACTCCAAGATTGGACGAATACAAGTGAGGTAGGCCGTGCTTCTAAGGTTAGGATCTGCACATCTCAAATTCCTTTGAATATAATTCAACGCTATCGCGGCTTTGGAAACCACATAATCCACATGTGCATTCCAGGAACAATCATGCGACAGCAATACACCCAAATATTTGTACGAGTATCTTTTATCTAATTTATTTCCTCCTAGACAAAAATTTGCATCAAATATTTTTTTCTTCTTTGTAAAACACACATGAACGCACTTATTTGTGTTTAACTTCATTTGCCACTTAAGGCACCATTGATGAATACGTGCAAGATCAGCCTGCAATTCAAGGACATCATGTTCTTTCTGAATTTTTCTGTAGACTACGCAATCATCAGCAAAGAGCCGTATACTTGAGCTTATATCTTTGTTAATGTCATTTATAAAAATTATGAATAGCAGAGGCCCCAATACAGATCCCTGGGGGACGCCCGAAGTGACCTCTAGAAATTCCGACTTAGTACCATTCAGGACAACACATTGGCGGCGTTGTGACAGGTAATTCTCTATCCAATTAAAAATTCTCTCATCTATATTAAATATTCGTAATTTTTCGAGGAGCAGAGGATGCGAAACAGTGTCGAAAGCTTTACTGAAATCTAAAAAGATGCAGTCTGTTTGCCCACCTAGATCAATTTCGGATACTAGATCGTTGTAGAACTCGAGAAGTTGGGTCGTACAGGAAAAGCCCTTACGAAAACCGTGTTGAGTCTTTGTTAACAAATCGTAATCTAATAAATGCTTCATTAGAGCCTTATATATTACATGTTCAATGATTTTACATGATATCGAGGTAAGCGAAATAGGTCTATAATTCGTGACATCTTTTTTAGGACCTCCTTTGTGGATCGGGACTACATTTGCCACTTTCCAGTCTTGTGGCAACTGGCCAGTGCTTAGTGATTTTTCAAAGATCAGGTAAAGGTAGAGCGAAATGGGGTTAACGCACTGTTTTAAAACTCTTGGAGAGACACCGTCAGGGCCGATAGCTTTACTGTCGTCGAGATTCCTGAGCAAGGCCTCAATACCGCTGACACTAATTACAAGAGGTTCCATGAGAGGAACACTGCTACTTGTCAAGGATGAGCTCAATGCAGATTTAGGAAGAAAAACGGATTGGAAGTAGTTATTTAGGCACGTGGCTTTATCCGTATCATTGGAAAGAGTGCGTCCATCGAAAATAAGTTCATTTATTCCAACCGGATCAGACCCACATCCCTTTAGATATTGCCAGAAAGGTTTAGGATTTGTACTCATATTTTCATTCAATCGTTTAAAAAAATGCTGCTTTGCATTTACTGATTCTTCTTTATATTCACGTGTTAGCTCCTGTAGCTTCTTATAATGAACTTTACCTTTCGTTTTTTTGTATTTTTTGAATACCCGTCTTCGTTTCTTAATTAGTTTCAGGATACTGTAAGTCACCCACGGTTTTTTACGTTTCTTAAGCTTAGCCGAATCCATACTTGGTATGTACTGCTCTGAGAGTTCGAGTATCTTATTTTTAAATGTGTTCCACAAATACTCTACACTGTGTTCCTCTACCAAGCATTCAAATACAGGCAAATAATCAAGAAGCCTTGCGGAAATTGACGGATAGTCGCCTTTGTCAAAAAAGAACAACTTTCTTCTGATACTCTTCGTGATTTTTTGAATTTTTGTTATAACGCCTGCTACTACAACCTGATGGTCACTAATGCCTGGAATGATATCAACGTTACTTACTAAATTAGGGGAGTTACAAAAGAGAAGATCAAGGGTATGCTTAAGTCTTGTGGGTTCTAAAACGTACTGTATCAACCCAAAAGTGTCAACAATGTTCTTCATTTCTAGGTTATTACGGCTGGCATGCAGCACCTCGCATGAGTGACTTCGCCATTTTAGATCGGGTAAATTAAAATCACCCGCTAATAATATCGTACGGTCAGACGCCTGTGAAACGATGTCACCTAATAATTGCAAAATACTGGAGTTCGCGGCGGGCGGTCGATAAAACGTCCCAGCTACAAAAGAAAAATTGTTACTGACTGTAACAGTACTCCAGACAGATTCGACAGCGTCATTACCGATATCAAGATTAGCGGATGAAAGGGACGAGTGAACTAACAAGAAAACACCACCCCCATGATTCGGCCTATCTTTACGGTAGGCAGTATAATTGTTAGGAAACACTTCATGATCAGAGATGGATGGGTTGAGCCAAGATTCTGTACCGAACACGACATCGGCCTTCACGGTATCAAGCAAGCCAGCGAATTCGTCTATTTTGTTTATTACACTTCGGCAATTTACTACTGCAATAATTAAATCACGATGAACGCAGATGGTACAATTTTCCTGTCATCGTTTAGACAAGGCAACGACTTCTTCCTTTTCATCATCCCAAGTAAATGCTCTGCCGTTTATAATCAGTTTATCGGCTTTTAGCTTAACCAGGTTTTTCTTATCCGCCCTTTTCGCTTTACCATATTCCCAAAGCTTCTTTCGTACAGTGCGCGTTTCGAATGAATAGTCCTGCTCAATGCTGTACTGTGTACCTTTCAAATTCTTGGCTTTTTTAAGGACGACCTCTTTTTCCTTATCAGATGAAAAGTTCACAATAATTGGCCTTTTTTTCCGTTCATTAAAACGACCTACGCGATGTGCCCTTTGAACTGATGTCAGTTCGTATCCGAGTTGGGCAGTGCAGATGCCCTTAACGAGGGCCTCAGACTGTTCCCAAGTTTCATGCTGGTCATTATCGTCTATCCCGTAGAACACAAGGTTCATTCTACGGCTTCTGTTTTCGAGGTCGATATTTTTCTTTTGAAGAATTCGCATCTGATGAGTTAGATTCTTTATTACAGTGGCTTGCTCATGTACCAATTTCATGACACTTTCTATATGGCCCTCGGTCATCTCTAGCTTGCTCTTTATTTCAGCTATGTTAGTATCACTGTTAGTTATCCTAGTATCAATATTCTCTAACTTACTCATAATAGTATCCTGCAACTTCTTCAAATAATCCATTTCACCTTTATCGAAAGGCCCAGGATTGAGCTCAATGTCTCCAGAAAGTAGTAGAAGAAGAGCAACATATAGCACTCGGTTCACAATAAAGCGAAAACGCTTCCCATTAACTCCAGTGCACACTCGCACCGTGGTGCTCGCGACACATGCCTTTGTGGGAGGAGCCGGCAACGCTAAAAGTGCTTTAGGAATTTCAAGCATACGAACAGCACTAACCTGCAAGAGCAGAAGTGTTTTGAGCTTCATGTCGGCAAGCGTGCCGGCTCCAATTCCCACGCAGCCAAGGTGTCGCGCAAATATATACGCCAGTTCTGGGTCACATGATGTTCCACACATGCAGCGACTGTCGCCGTCGTAATCGCTCACGCAAGCGGCCCAACAAGGATCGCAGCACTCCTCGTCCAGCGATGAAGATGCTCGAGCTGATGACGCTTTGCGTGATGTATCCGCAGATGGGATGGCAGAACACACGTGTACCGTATGCCCGCCGAACGGCTGATGCGCAGTTTCCGTCCAAAAGACCGCAAAAACCTGCAAGAGCAGAAGTGTTTTGAGCTTCATGTCGGCAAGCGTGCCGGCTCCAATTCCCACGCAGCCAAGGTGTCGCGCAAATATATACGCCAGTTCTGGGTCACATGATGTTCCACACATGCAGCGACTGTCGCCGTCGTAATCGCTCACGCAAGCGGCCCAACAAGGATCGCAGCACTCCTCGTCCAGCGATGAAGATGCTCGAGCTGATGACGCTTTGCGTGATGTATCCGCAGATGGGATGGCAGAACACACGTGTACCGTATGCCCGCCGAACGGCTGATGCGCAGTTTCCGTCCAAAAGACCGCAAAAACCTGCAAGAGCAGAAGTGTTTTGAGCTTCATGTCGGCAAGCGTGCCGGCTCCAATTCCCTGCCTCGAAACCTCACTGCGCGTCATCACCTTCAGCTCTCTCTTCTTGTTTTCTTTTTTAAAACGTGGCTCACTTCCAGTGCACATAAGAAAGCGCCGGCAAAATTCTACACGGTGCAATCAAGAAGGTACAAGCCATCGTATAAAACCTCCTTGGGTGCACTCTAGAACGCGGTGCGGGCTCGTCGCTACATCTCATGGCGGCAGCGATAAAATGCAGTTGACGATGCTTGTACCCCCTAATGACTGAGTGCCTATGACGGAGTTCATTTAGGCTAAAGAGGAGCACCTATATAATCAGCGATGCCTCGTTCTAGCAATGCTGCTGCTGCAGATAATGCGCTCAGAACCAACCTTCAGTGAATGAATGGATGTACCCGGCTGTGCCCCGATCGTGCGGTGGCTCACGCAACATAGCCGTAAAGTTAAGTACTACTAGTATGTGTTGAACTATTGAATTTCGCTCTCGCTATGATGGTGACTTCCTCCTCCTAGATATCAGTTAGCCTCATCCTAGCTATTACTACCCGTTTAATGTCTATTTTGCCTACACTGTCCGTAAACCTCAATGTTTTGAAAAATTTCGCGCAATTATCTTACACGCCATTATCTTATCGCGCCATTATCTTAGGGGAGAGAACTTTACTTATCATTATCACATGTTCAGCCGTTTCCTCCTCCTCTCCACACAAAGTGCGTTTGCCTTCGTATTTGGTTCGGTACGTCTTGGTACCCAAAACTCCTATTCTGGCCTCAAACTGCAGAGCACTACCTCGAGAATTAATGTAGATCTTTTATTTTGTGATTTCCTGCTTGAAAGTTCAGTAGTTGTCCAGTATTGATTTTTCAAGCATTCCCATCTTGCACATGTCCCTCTCTGTTTGCTTCACCTTCTTTTTAACTGATGTTTTCTTTTGGCTTGGTATTCTGCTGTTGTCTAAATACTTGCTTCACAATTTTCCAGTTCGCTTCCTCCATTTAGTATCAACATTTTTCATGTACTAGTAGCTATAAACATGCCCCTCTCCCATCTTTATCAATAACTCCTAAAATTCTATCTGGCTGCTAGCTTCCCTGCATTCAAATGATGTCCATCCCATGGCACCGTGTACCCCCTGATTTTGGGTGCTCCCGTGTCCTTCCAAAGCAAGTCTACCTATGCCATGTTGTTTAATTTCCAATCTTGCTTGAACTCCTGATTTCATGAAGAAGAACGCGTTGCCGAACGTCCAACACAGGACCATAACACTTTTCCAAATCCCTCTTAAATCTCATACCTATAGTAGTTCCACAGTGCCCAATTTTTAATCCTGTTTGCCTTAGTCATTACGTATCTTCCGTTCTCCCTTAGGTACTCAGCCCCATTGTTTATTCATACGCCCAAATATTTGCATTTATCCAATATTTTTAGTGTGACTCCGTCTATTCTATTCTCACTGCCTTTGTTATCTATAAAAATCATGATTGACGATTTTTTCCTACTGAACTTCGCGTTCAACCTATCTGCCTCATTACCGCAAATGTCTATAAATGCTTGCAGATCTTCTTTGTTGTCAGCTAATAATACTAAATCATCTGCAAACACCAAAGCTGGTAATGGCTGTTCAACGTGTTTTCCTTGCCTGGAAAAAGAGAGGCCAAAGCCAAGTCGACTCCGCTATAATTTGGCTTCTAGTCTTTGTAGATACAGCATAAATGACAAAGGCCCAAGGGAGATCCCCGTTGAAGCCTGCTATGCATTGTTATAGGTTCGGATATCCGTTCTTCCTATTTTATAACTAACTTGTTACATTCATAGATATCCTATAGAAGATTACTTATTCCATATTCTACAGCTAGTGTGTCGAGTATTCCCCACAATTCGTCTTCAATCGCACTATCGTAAGCTCCCTCGATATTCGGAAATGCCAGCCACAAGGACCTGTGTTCTTTTTCCACTATTTCAATACACTGCATCAATGAAAACAGATTGTCCTCCAACCTCCTTCGTTTACGGAACCCATTTTGTAGTTTCCCAAGAATCTCCTCACTCTCCACTCATTACTGTTTTCTATCCTTTAGTATCTGCAACACCAGCCTGTAAACTACTGATGTGAGTGTTATAGGATGGTAATTGTTTATATCAACTTTGTCCCCCTTTCCTTTATAGTTCATGCTCATTCTGCTTAGTTTCCACCCATTAGGGGATTCAACATCTATTATTGCTTTGCTCGCTGCCTCTCCTAATGTTTGCTTAGAGTTTGGTCCTAGTTTCTTTAATAGCATTATTGTGATGCCGTCACGGCCTGTTGATGTGCTATTAGGAACACTCATTTCTGCCATTTCCCACTTTCGTTGTCCCAGTGGAGCCGCCACTGCGCTAATTGGTTCATCCTCACACGGTATGGTGCATGCAGCGCTTTCTTAGTGTTTAAAGTTTTCTGTTTTCAATGTTCTTACAAATTCCATTGCCTCATCCCCTTCGAGCCTAACCCCTCGAACTGTAATTACAAACTTCTGTTCCATGCTTGTCTTGCTACTCAGAAAATTGAGATGGTTCCAAAACTTCGCAACTGCCTTTCTATTCTTTTTGTTTTCTTCCGCTTCCCATTGGTCCCCCTTTCTTCCAATCTTTTCACTGATGAAATTGGACGCTTCCCTTCTGCAACTCAAAAAGTTATCGCATTTTCTCTTGACATCATCTTTCGGTTCACCCCTCTGTTTAGCATACCTGTGTTCCCCGGAGGCTTCCTGACGTCTTACTACGGCTCTCTCAGCTTCATCATCTCACCAGCTTTTGGGTTTGTGTTTGCTTTTCCCGGTTGATTTGACTCGCACCTTAGCAAGCTCCAGCTCAAACAATTGGGTTAGATTTGTTGTACATCCACCCTGCTTCAGTATCTTCGGTGATTCTTCTCTCAATCTATTTAGTTGCTATTTGTATTGCCTTTCTGAATAAATATTAGTGTGTGGTTGCTCGTAAAGCCACCTTTACAATTTCAGTTCTCTTCCGAAATTCAGCTTGATACGTTTGTGATCACTACCTAAGCTTGTGGACGCATATGCATCTATGTTGATCACCCTTAGCCGATCGTACATCCCATGTGATATTATCGCGTAATCTGTCGTCGACTGCACCCTTCCCACATCCCATGTTATCTACCCTTCGCACTTCTCGTTACTGTTGCAAATGATTAAATCATGCCTTTCGCACATATCCATTAGTATTCTGTCTGCTGGGTAGGTATAACCATCCATATCTAATATATGCTCATTCATATCTTCTAATCACTACCTTGTTTTCTTCTCCTATTGTATAGTTCATCTATGTCATTTTCTATGAACTACACTATTTCTTGTTTTTAATTTCTGGCTTTTGCCCCTGTCAATAAGTATACAAAACGCAGGAGAGTCATCTGCCCTGGCACTTTGCCCTTTTGGCCATAAATGCTCCTTGCACTCCTGCTTGACCCTTTGCCAAACTGTACTTTTATGAATAAATGCCCCAATACCACTCCCATTCCTGCTACCTTCTGTTAAATGCGATGCATTTCTTAGCGAACTTCGGCGACTTTGAGCGTATCTATCTCTATATCTATCTAGCCGTCTACAACTTTTAGCTCTCCTAGTCGTCTAATTAGTCATATCGATATCGAAAATTGTATGGCCCAACATGACGGAACGACGTGCATAACAGACTAGTCATAACATGAAAATCGTGACATGTATGTCATGAATGTCATGACTTGCATTTCATGTTCTTGCGGTGGCTTTGCTCACATGCCAGTTTTCAAAACTGGCTTAATATGACATGACTGCATAGCAAACATAAGTGACAGGCCCTTACGCGCAAATCATGACATGCATGTCATAATTTTCATATTATGACTAGTCATGACTAAACGCCATGCTCGTGGTGCACTCACGGTCATTTCGCTAGCTTCACATATACTAAATTTGGTATGATGGGACGTGAATGGATGCCGAAAGTAAATGACACGTCCCAACATGATAATCTTGATATGCATTTCATGTAAAACATGACTACACGCTATTCTCATACACTGATTGTGGCCGTTTTAGTAGCTCCACATATACGAAATCTGGTATTACGGGACGTGAATGGACAACGAAGGATAAAAACATGTCCAAACATGATAATCTTGATGTGCGTGTCACGTTAAGCATGACTACATGCTATCCTGATACGTACTCGTGGGCATTTTGTGATCTCCACATAAAACAAATTTGATTCACGTGACGTGAATAGACGACGAAGGTAAATGACACGTCTTAATATGATAAGCATGGTATGTGTGTCATTTAAAACATAAGTACAATTGCTACGCTCGCAGCGTGCTTGCGGCGGTTTCACTGGGTTCACATATACCAAACTTGGTATCTGGCATCAGGAAAAGAAACCGACATGGCTTCCCCGAGTAGCTGTGAGTGAAACGGGCCCGAGCCCAGCACCGAATCCCCTGTCCTAGCAGGTGGTCGGGAAATGTGATGTATGAGAGGCGACGTTCTCGGGTGTTTGCGACGGTGCTTAAGTCTCCCTGACAGGGGCATGGGCCAGAGTGGGTGCCAGGCCCTTCTCCACCATTGCGCGCCCGCGATGAAGCCTCCCATGAGTCGGGTTTCTTGCGAGTGCAGCCCTAAGTGGGTGGCACTGTTCATTTAAGGTTAAATACGACCGAGAGACCGATAGTTCACAAGTGCTTTGAGGGTAAGTTTAAAAGAACCTAAAGAGAGAGTTCTAGAGTAAGTTTTTTTAATGACACGTCCAAACATGTAATCATGATAAGCGTGTCATATGTAAAGCATCACTACATGCTACGCTTGTAGCGTGCTCATGGCCGTTTTACTAGATCCACATATGTGAAGAGGAGGAGCATCGAAGGAGGAAAATTTGGTATTATGGGACGTTAACAGAGGACGAAGGTAAATGACACGTCCAAACATGATAATCATGGCGCGGAAGTTATGTACGGCATAATTTACGTCCACCTCATAATGTTGTGCGGATTTTAGAGTGACATATTCACCTTCCTCATTCGCGCTTCGCATATAATGGATTCTCACAGTACCTGAGATTTGCCTTGTTTTTTATGTTACAATGAATACTCTCATGCGTAGTCCGGATCACTGAGTGGCTGTTCCATGTGCCTAAGATGTGTTTCTACAAAACCATATACTATCAGCTTCTCCTCCTTTATCTTTTCTTCTATCTTTCCCCAAGTCAACAGATTTCTGCCACCCTGCTTTATAATATACCCAACGTCTGAATTTTCTCGGCCCTGGATGGTGCCTACGTCGATTTCTTCCCGCACGTGCCATATATATTTGTGCCAATTTGGAGTCGTATATGTCCATACCTCCTGTCAAAGGGCCTCCTTGGTATTAGTGAACTAGATAGGTATAGTAGGATGAGGGCGGTCCCTACTGGGGAGGCCGTTTGCACGGAAACGACTAGGTGGCGCTACGGCGCCTTTCTCCTTCGGACTGGCTTCAAACTGGATTCAGTTCGAACTGGCACGGTGGATGGACGTGTTTTTTAAGGGCTCCCGATCGACTCCGTAGATAAGTGGTTTTCCATGTTTCGAGCTTGCTTTTATAACTATTAAGGCAGCAGTTTAAATCTTTGTAGCACTTATTACATACATTGTACGGCTTTTTCGGGGGTCAGTTACCAGGTATTTACTAGTTTGTGTATGTGTGTGTGTTTGTGTTTTTTTTCTTGCCACCCTGTGGAGGAAGTGCACGTACACCGAACACGCATATTTTTGTAGTAGAGCTTAGACTTTTTTTTCGTAGGGCAGCAATCGTCGTACGCCGTGTTTTGTAATTATCGAGGGGGGCAATACATAAGGACAATTTGTGCCAAAAAGACAAAATCAAAACGACTGTAAAATGTTCAGGATGCAGGGTGGGTTTGAAAATCGAGGCTAGTGCAGATGAGAATGTAAAAGAGGTTGACACCAAACGTAGGCAATGTCAGATCGAGGAAAAAACTGAGGAAAATGATGGTTTCTCAGAGTTAACTGCTGATGAGAATCGCGGAGCTGGAGATTGCGTTGGTGACAGAGAAAGAAAAAACGAGGGCTATGGAAGAAAGACACGGGAGGCACTAGCGAAGGAGGCACTAGCGAAGGTGAACAAAGGAGCGGCCGACGAAGAGAACGGTAGGGCACCGGCACTCAGAGCGGTGAAGAAAGAGTACACAAGTTCGGAAAAAACAGGTTCATCAGTTCAACGGTCGCAAAACCCTGCTCCAGCGAAGTAGTGGTGGGGTTGGGAGGGGACAGAGCAGCCGGCGTCACAGGTGCAAGTAACCTCCAGGTGCAGGACACTGCAGCTGAGAAGTCACAGCACGCGATATCACCGGGGACTCGAATTTAAATCTATGCGCAGAAGCAATCAAAAAAGGGTTAAGAGGTGACAATAGGGCTGCAGTAAGATGTTCCCAGGACGTAAGCTGGAAGAAGTCATAAGGCAAGTGAGCACAAAACTCACAACTAAAGCTGATGGGCGAAGCCTCATAATAATTGCGGGTGGTTCAAAAGGTGTCTTGAATGAGGAATCGGCAGGACTAGCGACCCCACTGGCGAAACGGGTCGACGACATGAGCGCCATTTTCCCTCAGATACAGGAAGTGATATGCAAGATACCGGAGGTACCGGTGCGTGACGGCGGCCTGCAAAGAGCGGTGGCAACGCAAACAAATATACATGACAGATGAGTCGAGAGAAAGACTTCGGGGTACTGGAAATAAACAGAGAGTGCATGTGGGGGGGGGGGGGGTTTAGGGGCGAAGCTCCTTATGGCGTGGCTTGTGCGTCCCTCGTAGTACGTAACCATCAGTGGCACATACACGAAATAGCGGTCTTTACAATTTTGACCTCCAAGGTGGTTCTGGTGAGATATTTCTTCTGTGTGTTGTTGAACAATAAAATATAGTGCTCAATGCACATGTTAATGGCTGCTAAGGGAGATTGAGAGACAGGAGCATCGGCCTTTAGGTAACGCGCACGCTGCGATCCCCATTAGCAGCCATTGGCATTTACATTGAACACAATCTGACAAGAAAGGGTTGCTACGTTATACTCGCTGGGTGTAACCTCCTTGGTTTTAGAAAGGTTTAGCGAGCGTTGGGCTGCATAGCCACGAAAACAGTGAACTAGTATATACCATGAACTCGAGGTGGTTAAAGGTGGGAAGTAAACCCGAAGCGCAAGCCGTAAGAAAGTTTGCATGTGCCACCTCCCGTTTAGTCCTTGAAATGTCCGCTGGATGGCGGTGCTTCTATATGGAGAATATATGATGAAAAGATGCGAGATGGTGGTACTTGGAGTGCTGACCAGATGGACGAACGGACACACAGACAGACGGACGCATGGACGGACGCAGGCGCGGATGCATGGACGAACACAGGGACGGACGCACGGACGGTCGCACAGACGGACGCATGGACAGATGGAAGCAAGAACGAATGGAAGGACGGATGCTTCGCCCCAATAATATCTTTCACCCCGTGGATATGCTGCCATTTCTTTAACGACACAGAATTCACTTCGATGAGAGGCTAGCTCATGAGGTAGGTTGACGACTTGCAGGACGCGCAGTAGCTTTTTGGGGAGGCACGCGGGCCCTCCGGGGTGCAGGATAGCTAGTAACAAGGAAAACAACCAGGGGGAGTTTTTGGCAGTGGTATAAACAGATACGATTCCAAAGTGGCACTGATATCTAAGACACGTAGAGTACGGGGCAGAAATCGACGTAGCCACGAGGGCCAAGCCAAAAGAGATGTAAGGTATATTAACATGCAGGGTGGCAGGAACAGGCTGAAGTGAGAAGAGATAGAAGAACAGCTAAGGGAGGAGACGCTGATGGTATATGGTTTTGTAGAAAGACATCTTAGGGACATGGAACAACCTCCTAACAATCCGCACTACGCGTGGAAATATTGCAATAGAACAGAAGGAAGCCGTAAGGGGGGTGGTATGGGGCAGTCATTCACAAAAGTACAGACTGGTGAAAGGTCAAGCAGGTGTGCAAGGAACATTTATGGCTAAAAGGGAAAGTGGCAGGGCAAATCACGCTCCTTGGTTTTGTATACTTGTGAACAGAGCCAAAAGCCAGAGAGGAAAATAAACAAATGCTGCAGTGCATAGGGAACGACATTGACAAACTAAGAGTGCGAGGTAATTATATTAGGAGATATGACTGAACACATAGAAGATATAAATGGATATACTGACCCAACAGGCAGAATGCTAATGGATATGAATGTAAACATTCGACAGAAGTCTGTCTGGTTGGGTAGGTAGTTGGGTATGAAACTGGGAGATGACTTAGGCTCCAACCAAAAGTTTTAAAAAACCCGATGTTTTGGAACCGACTTGGTTCCTTCTTCAGGGGTGACTGTGGAGGCTACTTAGTGGCGGTGTCTTCAAAGCACTCGCAGGATGGCTAATGACCCTCCCCCTCTCCCTCATATTGCAGTGAAGCGCAGTCCGTGTGTATACACTGGGCGAAGGGTTCCGAGAAAGAGATTGATGTTATGGGCTGTCCTCTGTATGTGCCACGACTCGGGTAAGAACCTTCTCCTCCAGTTCACCTCGCTTTCAAGGATGACCGTCGCTTCGAAATTTATATGGTGATCCAACGTTTGAGCATGTTCGGCGACTGCGCTACGCTCTTTGTAGAATTTCTGCATATCGTTAGCGTGTTGCTTCAGTCGTTTTGGTAAGTTTTTCGTCTCGCCGATAAACGACGAAGGGCACTCGGCACACGGAATTTCGTAAACGACACCGGGGCTCCAGTTCATTGTAGGCTGGTCTTCCGGGCGGGGGAGGAGGCGGCCCAGCATACACAAAGCCACGTGAGCAATGCCAACCCCTACCTTCTTGATGATCCGTTAACCCGAAACGCGTACCGGTTCCATACGTTCATAGAACCAGCGATTTTAATTTTGGTCTGTCTGTCTGTCTGTCTGTCTGCCTGCCTGCCTGCCTGTCTGTCTGTCTGTCTGTCTGTCTGTCTGTCTGTCTGTCTGTCTGTCTGTCTGTCTGTCTGTCTGTCTGTCTGTCTGTCTGTGCATTTGTCTGTCTGTCTCTCTACCGATACCTCAAACGGCACCAAACGGTCAACCCCATTCGCAGCACCCACCAATTTTGCTTAAGGTTTTGCGTTCATAGTTGTGCGATTGTCAATTAAAAAGCAATTATAGTGCATATCTGAGGCACCATAACAACACTTGGAAGTTTTGTATGTCTGCTTTTATAATAGAAGAGGCACACACAAGTAACTCTAATAAATGTGGCGTTTATCGCGCTGCGCTGACAGTGCAACGCGATGCTCAAAAAGGTGTTTCCAATGCTTTGTTACGACGGCACGGTGGTGGCACCTGCCCGTCACTTTCCATTTTACACCTTATCACCTCCGTGACTGGCGCGCATCTTTCTCCGCGGTCACGCATGCCTTGATTTTCAAAGATAACTGCCAGATGACGCTTGTGTTTAACATGCCTAGAAGCGCTTGTTCGCCTCCGGTACACGCTCGATGCACTCTAACGCAGCGCCTCCAGAATACCCTTCACCGATTTTCTTGCGTAGAACATCAAACAAACGTTTTGTTGACTCTCTCCAGACGCAAGACTATCGTGTTTCGACTAGATTTGCTGTGTAACATGCAGATTTGGAACGAATTGTTTCGTACGCATTTGTGCAGTGATTTCGGAAGTCTCAACAATGTGTTCCGACACTTGTTTCACTCCTCACAGTTGGTCCATGAACTGAGCACAACTCCTCGTAAATTGGAAAAGCTAGAGATTTTTTCGAATGCAATGTAAATGCAGGGTGCACCTTACAACAGGCGGGAGCAACAATATTCGCCAACATTGGTGTCTGCGTTCCCCGTCAAGCAGATGACTACTGAGCCATAACAATGACTTTAGTACTTTCGCTGAGAAGTGGCAGATTGTGATGTGTACATAACTCTTCAGTCTGATGTGCAAATACCTAAACATTAAGAAATGACCCTTACTCTGTGAATAAAAATTATAGAAAATTTTATTACGTAGATTTGACTGCAATGATTATTCACTGCCTATTTTTCTAACATTGCTACCAATACTTTCAGCACTTCCCAGCTGTCTAGTGTTACTTGTCTTCCAGATGTCCCTATTGTATGTGCATATGTCATGTGCAGTGTATTGCGAGTGCTGTCCACTGGTGCATAATTTTTTTTTTACGAATGAGTGCTTTTGGGAGCACCAACAGACATCCTCTATCTCATGTGTCAGCTGATTTACAGTAGGCGAGCACGGGCACGGGTAGCTATTTCTCTTGTCATCCGTGACAACTTTGACAAGAATGTTGACTTGCTGAAATTTTTTGATTCAGGCTTTCATTATTCGCCAACTGTTACACAGTTAAAGTGCCTGTCACTGCAACCCTTTTACCTCTTTTGAGACGTAAACCAAGTTTTCTTTTCAACATGATCCTGTAAATGGCATTTTCCCGGGATACACTTGATTACCACAACTGTAAGTTGATCTAGTTAGGCATAAAAAGATCCGACGCTCAAGTAACAATACAGATTCTAAACAAAATATTGAGAACAATTTTATGTGCAGGGATACCTAGCACAACAGCGTGGGGTCATTTCTTTTTATTCAATGCGATGTGCTTCTCGCCAATGCGTTGTCAAATATCTTATTGCGGCTCAGGCTAATCGTACTAGCACTGCACGTTTTGAGAGCATGTGTTGTGAGAAAGCCAATGGGCAGCACAGTACCGAGTACAGTGCAAGGGGTGTACAGTGTAAATATCGTTGTCTGACTGAACGAGCCAAGAGAAAAAGTTGCACAATTTCAGCGGGTAATTTTATTGAACAGGTGGCTATGACTGTTTTTTTGCATGTATTGCTCAACTTCGCGAGAGACAGTGTTCCTTGTTCACATGTATAATCCTGCAATCACGATCAATCAACAATGTCAGCTTACTTGCTTGGCGTGTTTCTTGCCAGTTGAGGCCTCTAGGTCAGGTGGCGTTATAGCAGCAATATTTATAGTAACCTTAGGGTGCCATGTGCGCGAATATCACCCCGCAATAGCAGCGAATAAACGCCCATACACCTGCGGGCGCGCACCGCGACCCCCCGCACCCGCTATCAAGGAAACCGCCATGTCGCTTCAGCGCAATGACGATGATAGGCCTACCAGCGCCATCTCTAGGTCGGATAAGTTAGTTCACAACGCCGCCGCTACCCTTATTTTTGTTGCACTGTCAAAGGTACAGTTTCTCTTCTCTAACTGGTAGAGTATAGGTGTGTTGTGGCTAGAGTTACAGTGACTAGAATAGGGAAGTGTGATGAACGCGGCAGCTAGCGCGTAACAGCTTGGGAGGACCCCGCCAGGTGGCGCTGGCACACGCTTGCACTCCAGTTATGTTGATAAAGACATTGGGTCCGAAGTATAAACAGACATTGAGAGAGGCAGTGAGCGGAACATGATCGATGGTGAAGTCCCCGATGAATGGAAACTTAGCAGGATGAGCATGATCTATAAAGGAAAGGGGGACATAGCTGACATAAACAACTACCGTCCTATAACAGTGACATCAGTGGTCTACAGGATGGTGATGCAGATTTTAAGGGAAAGACTGCAGGCATAAATAGAGGATGAGGGGGTGCTAAGAGAACTGTAGAATGGGTTTTGGAAACACAAGAGGTTGGAAAAGGATCTGTTCTCACTGACGCAGTGCATCGAAATAGCAGAAAAGGAACTCAGGCTCCTGTGGCTAGCATTTTTGGATATCAAGGGAGCGTACAATAGCGTGGTTCAAGGGGACTTGTGGGGAATACTGAACACACTAGGTGTGGAAGATGGAGACACTAATCTTTTAAAGGAAATCTATAAAAGTAACAAGGTAGTTATAAAGTGGGAAAAACAGGTATCCAAGCCCACAGAGGTGAAACGGGGGCTTAGACAGGGGTGTCCTTTTTCAACCTTGTTATTCATGACGTACCCACAAGGATGAGAGGCCAAATTAGAGGGAAGTGTACTTGGCTTCAACCTCTCTTTCGTCGAACAAGGAAAACTCATTGATCAGGCACTACCAGCATTAATGTACTCAGATGATATAGAGCTAATGGCCGACAACAAGAAAGATTTGCAGAGATTGATGGACATCTGCGGTAGTGAGTTGCGGTCCCGCATACCTGCTCATGTATCTAAGTGAAGCCACGGCGGCCTTATTGCTCAGGGCCGAAGGAGGCGGCGAGTGCCTTGTAGCGCCGTAATGCTCTCAGTGCGTGCTGCCGTGGGTTTTGTTATAGTGACTAAAGCACCTGTTTACTAGTCTTAGGAGGCGAGGGAACGTGGGGGGGACTTTAATGCACATCTGCTTCAATTTTTTTGACACTTGCCGTTTTAAGCATGATAAAAAAGTGGAAGGCCCTTAAGGTTAGCCTTTAAGAGTGGAACGCGATAGCGAAATCCAGCTTCTAGTGCGCCCTTCAACCGCTAAGTGCATACTTATTAATACGTTTTGTTACACACACACACACACACACACACACACACACACACACACACACACACACACACACACACACACACACACACACACACACACACACACACACACACACACACACACACACACACACACACACACACACACACACACACACACACACGCACACACACACACACACACGTGCGCGAAAGGTACATACAGGTTTTTTATCCAAAGCAGGAGTCGCATGATGATTAGTGGAGTTTATTGGCGCAAGGGCCAGATGTAGCCAAAGAGCGCCAGAGCGATGATAATGCACTGTGCGATGTTCAATGTAGATAAAACAGATGTGACGTGGCTGTAAATGGGCCTAAAAACAGTCGCTATGGGTGCTTAAAAATATATACATAGTAAAATTATGGCAATGACAAATGATGTGTGCTATGGAGACATAAAATGGTTTAAAATTGATATGTATGTGAAATAAAAACTTTGCATGGAGCACCAGTGCCTCGACAAAGCCCTTAAAACAAGAGCATGGAGGCCTGGGCTTATTGAAAGCTGCTATCACAGCGGCATCCTCTGAACAGAGGATGCGCTATGAACTTGTTGGGCTAAAAACATTCAATGTTGGGCTAAAAACATTCAATACTACATCCTTTAAAAAGCTTAAAACTGATTTTGCATGAAAAAGCGGTTCTTCACCGAGCAACATCATCGGATGTAATGGAAGATTATAGCGGTATGCTGAAGCAAAATATTTCTTTCTCTCACTTTCAGTTTCCGGACACTCCAGGAGGACGTGGAGGACGGTTAGCTTCTCACTACATCTACCACAAGTAGGAGGTTTATCGCCAGTCAGCAGAAAGCTATGGGTACCATAAGTGTGCCCTATTCTGAGGCGACAGACTAGGACATCAGTTCGCCGTGTTCTTGTAGCGGAGGGCCAGTAACCCAACCGCGGCTTAATCAAGTGAAGCTTATTATTTATTTCTGTGTCCCACAAGCGTTGCCAGTGGTTTCGCAGTTTCTTACGTAAGAAGGGTTTGAAATCTGTTGCAGGGACAGTAGCTGTGGGGTTAATAGCGCGCAATATAATTGACGTGGCCATTTGGTCAGCTAACACATTGCCCTCGATGTTTTTATGGCCAGGAACCAAGCAAGTAGTAACATGCTGGTTGGACATATACGCTGTACACAGAACGGAATACAGCTCAATTATTACCGGATTTCTGTATCTGAAAAGGGATCCTAATGCATTTACGACGCTTAACGAGTCTGTGAATATAATTGATTTTTGTATGTTTGATTTCCGTATATGCTTCACAGCCGACAATAGTGCATAACCCTCAGCCGTAAATATACTTGTTTCCGGGTGCAACACACCAGATTCCGAGAATGATGGTCCGACGGCTGCATAAGCCACCCCTGCATGCGACTTCGAAGCGTCAGTATGAAACTTTACGCATGAGTAGTTGGACTGGAGTTGTCGGAAATGCATTTTAATATGTGCTTCTGGTGCATGTTTAGTGATCTCGGCAAAGGAAGTGTCACAATGTATGAGCTGCCACTGCCACGGCGGTAAATGTTTTGTTGTGGGCATAGGACAAAGTTCTAGCAGCGAAACACCCATTTCCTCACTTAAGCTTCTCACACGCAAAGAGAACGGCTTTCTTGCTGCGGGTCGATTATGGTAGAGGGTGGCAGCGGTCATATCGTTTATAGCTGAATAAGAAGGATGCTTTATGTTTGCACGTACCTTTCTAAAATAAGTAAAACTGCTATAGGATCGCTGCAGGTGAAGTGACCACTGATTCGACTCTACATAGAGACTCTGGATCGGACTTGTCCTGAAAGCACCGGTTGCAAGTCGGATACCCAGATGGTGAACGGGGTCTAGGATTTTCAAAGCACTTGGCGTTGCGGAATGATAAATTATAGAGGCGTAATCAAGGCACGACAAAACAAGGCTTTTGTACAAGTTCAAGAGACACTTCCGATCATTACCCCATGTTGTACGTGATAGGAGCTTTAGGAGGTTCATCACTTTCAGACATTTCATTTTTAAATGTTTAATATGGGGAATAAACGTGAGCTTAGAATCTAAAGTGGTTCCTAGGAATTTATGCTCGCCGCTCACAGAGAGTTGGTCTCCCTTGATCACAATATTTGGTTGTGGCATTACCCCTCGTTTGTTGCAGAAGAGTACGCAAGTACTTTTCTGGGTGTTTATTTTAAAACCATTCTCATCCGCCTATTTAGAAAATTTATTCATTCCAAGCTGCACTTGTCGTTGGCAGATAGACATATTGCATGATTTGAAACTCATCTGCACATCATCAACATACACAGAATAAAACATCGCGCTTGGAATGACAGACTGCAGGGAGTTCATTTTTACAAGAAAGAGTGTGCAACAAAGCACGCCCCCTTGCGGAACACCAGTCTCTTGGGTGAATGATCTAAAGAGAGCATTTCCCACTTTTACGCGAAAGGTTCGGTTAGACAGATAACTTTTAATTGTGTTTAGCATATTCCCATGGATGCCCATGGCGGCAAGCTCGCGTAGGATCCCGAATCGCCATGTGGTATCGTACGCTTTCTCCAGGTCTAAGAATACCGAAAGTACAAACTGCCTATGAATAAATGCATCTCTGATGTATGTCTCTATGCGAACAAGGTGGTCTATTGTCGACCTCCCCTCTCTGAAACCACACTGAAGGGGGTCTAGTATATTGTTACTTTCTAGGAAGTGGGTTAAGCGCCGGTTTAACATTTTCTCATAAAGTTTGCATAAACAGCTTGTTAACGCTATTGGCCTGTAGCTGGCGGCCAAGGACGGGTCTTTGCCTTGTTTAAGTACCGGGATGACTATCGCTTCTTTCCATGACAATGGAATATATCCAGCTTCCCACATTGTATTGAAGAGGGTTAGGAGCGTTTTTAGTGCTTCTGGGTGAAGATACTTCATCATTTCGTACGTTATACGATCGCCACCTGGCGCTGAATTGTTGCAGTACTCAAGAGATGCCTTAAGTTCAGCTAATGAAAATGGGCAGTTGTAAGCCTTCCTGGATGGACGTTTACATTTAAGGGGTTGCCGCTCTTTGCGTTCTTTGAATCTTAAGAACGTTTCTGCAGAGTGCGATGCACTTGAGACGTATTCAAAGTGTTCGCCTAGGCAGTCCGCCTGCTCTTCCAGGCTCTCCCCTCGGCTATTTACCAAAGGTAGGGGGTGTGTCTGCCGACCCATTAACTTGTTTACCCTATTCCAAACCTTCGTTTCGTCGGTGTAAGAATTTATACCGGAGATGTACCTATTCCAACTTTCTTTCTTTGCAAGACGACGCGTTCTTCTGGCTTGGGACTTAACCTGTTTGTAATTGTTGAGGTTTTCAGCTGTTGGCTAATTTAGGAGTAGTCTCCAAGCTTTATTTTGTCTATTGCGCGCTTTCCGACAATCGTCGTTCCACCATGGAATGCGACGTTTATTGGTCATTCCGTTGGTTTGCTTGATACATTTCACTGCAGCGTCAATAATAAAACCTGTTAGGAATGCTACAGCATCGTCTATATTAAAATCAGCAATCTCATCTCCGTCTAAAAATGTAATTTCTCGAAACAGTTCCCAGTTGGCTGACTTGGTGTTCCAGCGAGGAAAGTCAGGCGAGCATGTATCTTCTTTTGTTAACTTTAACATTATCGGGAAGTGGTCACTCCCAAAGGGGTTCTTGAGAACAGACCACTCCAGATAAGGAATTAGTGTACTCGAGACAATACTCAGGTCTATAGAAGAGTATGTGTTGTGCGTAGTGCTATAATATGTTGATTATTTTTTGTTAAGTAAACATGCACCTGACGAAAACAGAAAGTGTTCTATTAGGCGTCCTCGTGCATCCAAACGGGAGTCGCCCCATATAGGATTATGTGCATTTAGATCACCAACGACTATATATGGCGGAGGAAGTTCATTAATGAAGCTTTGAAATTCTGTCTTCGAAAGTTGATAGCACGGAGGAATATAAATAGAAGTAATTGTTAGTAGCTTCCCGAACAGCACTGCTCAGACAGAAACTGCCTCAAGAGAAGTTCGGAGGTTTAATTGCTTACAGGCAACACCTTTATCAACTATTATAGCGACACCGCCCGACGAGGCGGCAGCGTCGTCACGGTCTTTGCGGAAGATAGCATATTGCTTTAGAAAATTTGTTTGTGTGGACTTAAGATGTGTTTCCTGAACACACAGCATCTTTGGAGTATGTTTATTAAGGAGTTCTCTAATATCATCGAGGTTATGAAGAAGTCCTCTCACATTCCACTGTAAAATCTGCGTGTCCATTTTAGATGTGTTTTGTGCTGTGGGCTCAAGGATGGAAAATTAGCTCACGGACCCTTTCCAGGGGCCGTGACACGAGATTTTTCTTTTTTGGATCGATCGACGGAGTCGCGCCGATCCTTAGGCGCTTGCTGCGCCCTCACGCTCAGAGTTGTGTCCATTGCCTCTAGCGAGGCACTGGACAAGCGCTCTTGCGAGCGCTGCAGTTGTTTTGAGGGCCTAGCCTCTAAAGACAAGGCCTTCGCGGCCCCCAGCCCGGAGGTTGGTGGGTCCTTCTTCGATGGCGGAGCAGCACTGGCTGCAACCGCCGTGGGGGCGGATGGCGTCACCGCTGGCTCACTACGCGTGTGCCAGACAGGCGCCGGGGGCCATCGTGGCGCTGCCCCCTGACGCGCCACTTCGGCAAAGCTGGTTTCTGGCAGGTAGGACACCTGCCTTCATGCCTCCCTAAATGAAATGTTTTGTTTTACTTTAATCGTGACAATTTCCTTTTCTTTTTTCCAGCTAGGGCATGACCGTGAGTATGCGGCATGCTCCCCGTTACAGTTCACACAGTGAGAAGAGTTTTCACAAGCATCAGATGTGTGTTCATCAGCACTGCATTTCGCACAAGTTAGGCGGCCTCGGCAGTTCTGAGAACTGTGGCCGAACCGCTGGCATTCAAAACATCTGAGAGGGTTCGGTATATATGGCCTCACTCGAAGCTTGATGTACCCTGCCTCAACGGAGTCGGGCAGTACACTTGAATTGAAAGTAAGTATCAGGTGCTTAGTCTCGATTTCTTTGCCATCGCGCCTCATCCTAATTCGTTTCACGTTGATGACATTCTGTTCGCTAAAACCCTCCAGGAGTTCAGCCTCCGTCAGCCATAACAGGTCGTCATCTGAAACAACGCCACGGGTGGTGTTCATGGTTTGGTGTGGGGTTACTATTAATTTGGTATCTCCAAGTTTCACTAGATTAGACAATTTTTCATACTGTTTCTGGTCGCGGAGCTCCAACAGGAGGTCACCACTTGCCATTCTCGATGCTTTATATCCTGGGCCAAAGATTTCTGTCAAAGACTTCGAAACAAGAAAAGGTGAAATAGTTCTCACTGGTTTGCCGGGTGTGTCAGCGTGAATAACGTGGAATCGGGGAAAGGATACTCTCTGGTGACCAAAAAACTGGAATACTTCATCGGTGCGCCCTCTTTTCTGAGGGCGATCAGGGAGTGGGGGGAAGGAACAAGCCATAAGAAAAGGTTTATTTTCGGTAGCGGCGCCAGCCACCCACCATGGAGTCCTACAAGGGGACGCTGCAGGGTCTGTAAGCACAGGACCTGCAGACGCCAGCTGTACACGACCACTATAACCGAATATGGTGTATCCAAGGTAGGATAGCCACACAGGGTTAACCCTTGCCGCCAGGAAACACGGAAGTCAACGGAAGAAAGTAGAGGACAGGGCAGATTTAAAGTAAGAGAAAAGACAAAGATGTGAAGGCGAGACAGGAAAAGGCGACTGCCGATTCCCCCCGGGCGGGTCAATACGGGGGTGCCTTCTACGTGAAGCCGGGCCAAAGGGGTGTGTTGCCTCTTCCGGGGGGCCTTAAAGGTCCAATCACCCAGTGTCGGCTCAACCCCCAGGATCCCCTTTTCCCCGGACACGGCGCAGCCACGCACGGCTAGGCGTGGGAGGGAGCCAAAACTCCCCCATTAGCTCGGGTCCATGGTGTCGCTGCACACCAAACGCCTACTTGCGCAGGCGCCCCTGCGGGGGCAGGAGTCGCATGGCCTCCAAGATATACACTATGCCCTTGCCGTCTCAGTGGTCATGAAGACCCTTACGAAAAAACTCGCAGCTCATCTACACAAATTCTACACAGCATTAGGCACCCGGGATGTGGTATATATGTAGACAAGTGACAAACTTTCTGTCACCCCTTGTCACCTACGAGTAGGCGATTGGTACACCCGTTCTGCAGGAAGTCTGCAGAGCATATGTAGCCGCGGAAGATGCAGCATTCCTCAAAAGATCTGCGGAACGTCTGCAGAAAGTGTACGAACTTCTGCAGTATTTCAGTAGAATATCCACAGCTTTTTGTCACGGATGAACAAAAATAATAGCTACCACTTGTGTTAGCACGATTATTTAAGGAACATACAGCTTCGAAGGATAGTATACTGCCCATATACTTACCAAACACGTGCCCAAGTCGTACAAACAACAACAGCTAAGTAAATTCCAAACGCATAGACTTCTCGCACTGCAAAATCTAACACCTACCACCCGGTATATATAGCCATCTTCTTGACCGGTCAATGAAAGCTGGTAAAAGAATTTTTATGCTTCAAAAATTTTCATTTACACGTGCACAGAATACGTGCAAAGTAATGGTGACTGTGAGGTAGCAATGACGTACACATATCTCTTAATCTGTATTGGACAAATGTGCAAAAATCTTTTACTAAGAGACATTTATTTATCATCTCTGAGGCAGTCGCATGGAGCTTCAGAAAAGGTGCAGCATTTCTGCAGACAGTCTGCAGACTAAAGTGACTGGTGGTTGACTTGTGGGTAACTGCAAGGTGAAGCCCATTTAGTCATTGTTATCGAATATGTCATGAACCAGGATGTGTAAATATATTCGTATCTTATATATACATCCACACATGCAGTCAAAGGGCCCATGTTAAAAGACAAGTCTGCATGTCGTCTGCAGAAAACCTACAGACTAAGTCTGTAAGAGGGTGACTTGTGGGTGCCTTGTGGGTGACTGAAAGGTTGCGCCCATTAATTTATTCTTATCAAGTGTGCATTGGCACTGAATGCATAGATAAATACTTATATATTATGTGCACCCACGCACGCACTCACAGGTCCCCCATTATCACACAAGTCTGCTTGCCATCTGCTCGGCGTCTGCAGAAAATCTGCAGACTAGGTCTTTATGGGGGTGCCTGGTGGGTGACTCATGGGTGATGGAAAGGTGAAGCCTATTTATTGATTGTTATCAAATGTGTCATGCACCAAAATATGTGGATAGATGCGTGTATGTTTATATATATACGCGCTCACAATCTGGGCGCACGTCCTGAGATAAGTCTGCTTGTCGTCTGCTCGGCATCTGCAGAAAATCTGCAAACTAGGTCTAAAGAAAGGTCGAGTCTACAGGAAAGTGACTGGGGTGACTGATGAGTGGCTCATGGGCGACAAAAAGGCCAAACTCATTTTTGTAAGGGGAGTCTCACAATGCCTCACAAATGGAAGCACTATATGTAGAGTTTGCTGTTTGCTTGATCAATGCCTTTGGAAAGACATGATTTTTTTCCGCTATATTGACAAAAAAGTTGTCCAATTTTAGAGCTGTTTGAAAGTTCGTGTGTGTTTTGCGTGGCGATGGCTGCCCTATCTCGGCCTTTTTTGTCGTAGTTTGATGGCCTCTCAAATGCGCCAACAAATCGCCGAATGGGCTCGTTTTCGTTGTGACACCTGTCGAAGAAAATGCGTTAAGAAGACTCTTTGTGCAGTGTTTTTTTCCGGATGCTACGGCAAGTAACTTCGTGGCTTTGTGTAGGACGCCTGTTCTCAACGCGAATGGCTTGGGTCCGACCCTCAATAGGATGGGAAATTTTATTTTTGATTATATTTGATTCTTTCTTGGTTTTTTGCTCACGGACGATTTTTTTTGCTCAAAACCAATGACGCTGACGCCGACGGCGGAATATATGTGACACGAGCTCACTAACGCTATCACGTTAAAACGCCAGGCCTGCGATAGAAGAGCAGTCTTTCAGTGCCTTTTCTAAGCACTGATTACGTAACTGCTGCAAGCACATTCTCTGGGTATCCACTGCGGCATTGCTACTATTATTTCTGGGCAGTAGGCCGGCATTTGCTATGCTGCTTTCGTCATTATTTGGAGAAGCGTGGTATCCGCTGCCCTTGTTGGAAATTTTGTTCATTTGTTTATGCAGTGGCTGATGACGATGAATAAATATGGTTGAAGTGAGTATGCGGTACCGTTAATAGGGGATAAGGAACACGTTTTCTAATGGGATGCAGCAATAGACGACCTAATCGTTACGCAGTTCGCTTTGTCTGACGCCTGGCTGTTCCCTTTGTGTTCTAAAACGCTTCATTACTCATAATAACGCGATTCCTTTCCCAAAATCAAGCCTGCTTAAGGCCAGTTTGTAAACAAGTTCCAAGCACTGGCGTAGCTCAGTGGTAGAATACTGGGCCGGCATGCATCGCACCCGAGTCGGAATCCCATTGTGTCATTATTGTTTTATATTAACCGAGTTTTTTCCGTTCGATACTCGTTATGGGTGGCGGTGAACGACTACGGCGCCGTGCGCTACCCGTGTTCTAATCTCATAACCGCTTTTGCTGTAAATAAAGGGTACTCAGAGATGTCCATTCGCAATATTTGTTCACACAGTTGCCTCACACAGTCGCCTCACGCGCAACCATAAACCCTTGGCGAATAACAGTAGAGGGTGTGTGCAGACTTTTTTATTACTACTATTTATGGAGGAAGGGGGTATTCGCCTTTTCACATGCTCTTTGGAGAAGCTCCCCTGGATATCCGAAGAAAATGATGCTTGGAAAATTTCCAATCCCTCATCTGATAATATGTTCTGCTCCATTATCTGGTCGATGAAACTCCGAGAAGCCTCAATACATTTTAAAAGGCGTCGTTGGTACAGCTAAGATGTCTTACCCTTCATTGTAAGCTGTTAATTTTACCTCGTTCGTGATTAATTCAGTTTTTTTGCCTGTAACATTCTTTTGTGGGTGAAGTTTGAGGGTGGTGGGATTTTGACAGCCCCATCAATGAGATGCCCTTTAGGCGAAAGTGTTTACTTCCCCGTCTTATCAGAGGAGTTCGTTTCCCTTTTCTCCTACATAAGGAGAGGCATATCGACCAATCAAAAATTTTGGCGATGTGAGTGCAGTGCTCATGAAAATATAAGAAACTCCTAATCCCAGAAATGCAGAGTCGGTGCTACATTAACTGCCTTTCAAAACGAAGCGCTAACTTGTATTAGGCACACTCACATACTGGATTTTGTAAGTGCGCATGGAAACGATACAAACAAGGTAGTAATGTTACAAGCCCGCCGTCTCGTTATTTAACTGGTCTTCTCGTAACAGCCTGCTTCAACATGTGTACTGAACATAAGTCGTCATTCGTTTTTGGTGCCTGAAGGGGCCCTGAAACACTTCATCAAGTGATAGAATGAATTCACTGGAAGACCCTATTCTCATGAATTCACTGCTACAATAATTTTAAGTCTTTCCAGTGGGAGCGAAGTTACAGAGGTTTGTCGCATGCTGTAATTAAACTCTCTCTTTTCTCGTCCCGACGATAGCGCTGGAAGCTAAGCAGGGAGGGATTGCAGGGCCACAGAAAAAACGTAACGTGAGCCTCGGGACCTTGAACACAATTTCTTTTTTTTTTCTTCGAATGCGTGGCTTTTTTAGTGTGATCGCGCACGCACACGTGGGCATGTAGCGGCCTCCCGCGGCGATCTCTGTAACAAGTGAGCACGCTATGTTAAATTCAGCCAATGGCTGATAGATGGGCATGCTACATGTGATTTTTGGGCATATTCCGTGATTTGTCGAGAGAACAAAAAGCAATTTTAGATGCGGAAGCATCTTATACTCGCGCCTTGTAGTGCGCCGCCCGCGCCGTCCGCGCCGTCCGCACCGCTTCTCGAACATTCGACAGCTGACGCGCGCGCATGCGCCGTCGCGCCGTCGCCCACTCTTCCACCATCTGTGCATCCCTTCCTCCTCTACACACCGCGCGCGCTTCACTCCTCCACCATCTGTGCACCCTTCCTCCTCTACACACCGCGTTCGACATCTACAATTCTCCTGATTCTCCAGTGGACGCGCATGTGGCGTCGCGCTTCGAGAACATTCAACAGCTGACAGTGCATGCGCCGTCGTGCTGTATATATACTCAAGGTCGGCGCTCGCTCGCTCAGTTGCCGCTCGTCGGTTGGTTTGTACGGCGCGTCGACGTCCAAGGTCGCGGTGAAATGAATTCCAACGAATCCACAAACACAATGACCGACGTCCCTTCGACCAGCGCCGCCCTTTTGCATACGTGTGTACGTGTTCACTCATTTAACACCCCCTCCTACAACCACGTTAATCAATTTAGCCATCGACCCAAGTAAGTCGCAATTTAACACCCCATTTCACAACCACGTTAACCAATTTAGCCATCGACCCAAGTAAGTCGCACTTTAACACCCCGTTAACCAATTATATGGTCCGCATCCTCCTCAGTGTTCCCCCGAGGGAAGCTGCGGGCAATTTTTTAGCTGCCTTTGATAGTTTATTCTGAACTCCAGGCCGCGTGCTACGCTATAATATTTGACTTGCGTGTTGTCGGGAGCCTCTACTACCGATCGGCAGCGTTTTATGAAAATGCTCAAAAAGTGTTGCAAAGCCCTTTTAACCTTCTAGCCTCAATGCACACTCTCATGTGCCGCGCAATAAGACGTGTTTGGAATCCTGAAGCGTACGAAAATTATTTAAAGTGTCTCTGTGCACCCAAACGGAAAAAGGAAGCCTATGTACTCGCGAACGCAGTCGTATTCACGAACCTATGTGAGGAAAAGCGAGCGAGCGAAGAATGCATGCCCACTTACACATTGAAAATTGTGCTTGGTGTTCGCTTCACGCGGTTCGCGTTGTTAAATTTCTTAAAAAGTTATCGCAAACGTGTCCAGAACGGTTTCGTTGATTTAGAGGCACAACACGCAACAATACTTGCACAAAAACAGCGTGAAAGCTACGTACGCTGTAATGCGCCCATCCGCTTTCTGCCCTAAGCAATGTGATGGTGCATCGGCTTCAGTCATGCAGCCCCTCCGCCACCCCAGATATTTTAGTATAATTTCTTTGGCGCTCACTTGCCTCGTAATGCATCTAGCTTATGTCTTGAGAACGTCCCGACTGTAACCCTTTTGTCACCTCTTACCCTTTCTTTGATTGTATCTGTCCATCAGTTTATATTTCTGTCCCCGGCGATTATCACATGCTGTGAATTTTCTGCTAGTGTCCCGCACCTGGAGGTTACTTGCGCAAGTGACGCGAGCTGCATTCAGCCTCCCACCCCAGCCAGAATTTTGCTGAAGCTGGGACTTGTGACCATTGAACTAGTTGAGCCTGTTTTTCCGAACCTGTTTTCACTGGTTCGTCAGCGCTTCAGCGGCCACTGCTACAAGCTGTCACATTATTAATGTTACAGCTTGTATGAATATCACATTATTAGAACGGTGCCATGCTACGTGAATGCCACTCTCGGGAAACTATCCGGTGTGACCGATGCAGGTAAAGTTGCCGGCAAGGCTACGTCTCTGCGAAGTAGTCCTCTTCCTATCATGCTGATTAGAACCAAAGTGCGTTTCTTAATTGATAGTGTAACTGCAACCGCAATCGCAGATACTATTACTACAGTTTATATTGTGAGTGTGACATTAAAAAAATACTGCGTTGGAAAGTCATGTTCCCGTGGAATTACTATGTGACATTCTGGGGTGCACATGTAAGTGGAGAGTGAGTGCCTTGTTGCTATTGGCATTTCTGTTTCTAGTGTTTTGTTGGGCCAAAAAGATCTCATTACTGAAGTTCTCGTACAACGATGGTGCATTGATGATGTGTTTCTCAGAATTGGCCTCCTTGAGGATTGTGATGCTTCCGTCAACTGTGGCGCAAGTAAAATTGAACTTAACAGCGCGCTTTTGGCTACTCTCACCGACATATCTCTACAAGAGACAAAACTATCTTGTTTCGAATGACTTGCCCATAGCGCCGTGGTCGCTAACAGGCGCCTATAATAATGCCCCTACTGCCGACTTATCACCGCTTAACGGACAAATTCGTCTACTGGCGGTGAGTTCTGTAAAGAAAGACGTGCTCGTGCCATGTTATCTCGCGACTAAAAATTAACAAAGATTTGTAGTTAAGAGTGCCAGGGAAACGAAGAAGTCGGGTTAATCAGGCCTGTGTTTTCGTACCGTACTATTGTCGGAGCGATGTGTTTAGTTATTCTTTTTTTTCAGCTACGATTGAGCTTTGGAATGCGTCGCCAGACATTGTAGTAAATCCAAGCGATCTTTGCAGATTCGAAAAATTGTTGTACGTGTATTTGAGTGATGGAGCTGCCAGATGATGAGCCTGCATGCTTCCTTGGTTTGAGGTTCCTTGTTTTGTTTCTCCCAGCTGTGTTTAAGCCTTGTAATATGTAGCGAGGCATTACTGCAAATGCAGGCAGTGTTTGCCTATTTCATAAAGTGTTACACATGTAATAATTGAATGCGTGCTACTACCTGACATAGATGTATATTGGTTGGTTTGTATTTGGTTGTACTCTACCTGTAAGAGCCCCCTAAAGAGTGCTTACAGCATTGTGAAATAAATAAATAAAATAAATAAATGGCTCCTCAGACTTGTGGGCTCTCAATAGTTCTTCGGTCTCTGCCATGCTTCCGCGCAGTATGAAGCTCACTGACTTTGATGAAGTCACTCACAGCTCTATCAGTGTTTTAAGTGAGGGAGAGCAGTCTCGAAAATACCGTGGACAAAGCCCTTCTGACAAGCAGGTCCGAAGTGTAATCAGCAGGTCACTGCCCTAAATTGAGCGCCACGCTCCCGAGCAAGTCCTTCTGACGCATCTCTTTCTGTTTGATTTTACGGAAGGCGACCAGGAGACTGCACTACCGCGTTTTCGAGTTCATCACAAAATTAATACCGGATTTGCACACTCCATTCGACACAAGCCTTACAGCGTGTCTTCGGCGGAGAGGACAGTTATATAGCTGAACAGGTGACGAACATGTTAAAGATAGAAGTTGTTCAAGATTCTTCTAGTCCGTGGGCAGCACCAGTGATCTTAGTAAGGATCACTGGTGCTGAATGATGAATCATGGCGTCTCCGCCTTGATTACAGAAAAGTAAACGCTGTCATCAAAGAGGATGTGAGGATTCCTAAAACTGATGATGTCATTTATCGCCTCCATTCTGCTGCCTCTTTTTTATCACTGTACTTATGAACAGGGTGTTGGAAGATACCCATGCATCAGAACTACAAGGAGAAAATGGCCATCATGGCAGTTGATGGTTTTTTTAAGTTCCATGTTATGCCATTCAATCTTTGAAATGCACCAGCAACGCTCGAACAATTTACGAACACAACATTATGTGTACTGAAATGAGAAATTTACTTGTGCTACCTCGATGATGTGGTTGTCATTAGCAGCACACTGTGTGAGCAAAACAGCCGTCTTAGTATTGTTTTGAGTTTTGTTGAAAAGGCTGGTTTGATACTGAATTCTAAGAAAGGTCGTTTCGGCGAAATGGGGGAGATAGTATACTCGGGAATCTTGTTGAAAAATGGTATGAAGCCCGATCAACGAGTATTCGAGGCGGTCGGTTGCTTCAATCAACCTCAATCAGTAAGAGAGCTAAGGTGCTTCTTGGGCCTGTGGTCGTATTTTCGTCAATTCGTGTCCAAGTTTGCTGACGAGGTGCATCCCCTAACGCATCTCCTCCAGAAGAACAACTCTTTCCACTGGGTTTGAGCCTGGAATGACGCATTACGGCAGCTGAAGTTCCTGCAAACATAAGGACCTATATTGCGCCACTTTGGTGCTACTTCGCCGTCGGAAGTGCACGTTGATGCTAGTGGCATTGACGTCGGTAACGTGCTTGTGCAACATCATCCAGGAGCGGAGCACGTGGTGGTTTATGCTAGCTGCTCTTTCAACAAGGCTGAGCGCTATTACATCATAAAGGAACAAGAATGCTTGGCAGCTGCTTTCGTGGTACGTAAATTTTCACCTTTCATCTGCGTACGTCTGCTCACTATCGTTACAGACTACCACGCCTTATGCTGTCTGGTTATACTCCGCGATGCCAGTGGTCGACTGGCACGTGGGGCTCTTTGACTTCAGGAGTACGACTTCGTCATCTCGTACAAGTCAGAACGTCGCGACGCAGATGCCGAATGATTTTCCAATAGATATATGTAAGCATACAGAACGTATACACATTGTTATGCACGTTTTGGCGTGTATATGAGAACATATGTAGGTATACATGTGTAAGTGTATTGATCTTTATGTAAGCGTATATACCTATGAAGAGAATCTCAAGGGTTGGTACGGAAGAGCACGAGAGAAGCATCAAATATAAAAAATGAGGACAAAGACTGAACTCAAGGAATCAGAAGGCCCAAGCCAGTTAACGCCAGTCCACACGGTTATACAGAAGAAAGTGGAGTGAAGGACATAGAAGGAAAAGAGATAGAAGATGAAGGATTCAGCATGGAATATGGAAGATTGCACAGAGTTCCCTAAAATTAACTAGAGGGGACTCTGGTGCTGCGATCATTTAGAGACCATGGCAATGATGGGTATGACATGGATTTGCCTAGCCTTCGTACTTGCGGGCAACGAATCGCATTCGGGCTTCGTTCATTGCTGTGTTTTGATTTTGTTTCGAATGAAAGAGCAAACCGTATTAAAACTTCGTGAGTTGATTTGAAATGATGGTCCTAAAATATTAAGGTGGTGAAGCGTAACTGCAGAACATTTGTCGATTGTTTTTTTTTTTGTGTGTGTGACAAAGCAGCTTCAAGCCACGCGAAGCCAGAAGAAACATAAAGTACGAAGACAAGACAAATTCATGTTCTACCCATATTTCCCATGTTTGCTGAAGCGTTGGGCAATGTAGCTCCAATAGACACTTGCACCAATGTTCTCTACATTTCGAATACTCTGTGGAAGATTGAAATCATGAAAAGAAAAAAAAAACCAAGGGAAATAAAGCTATTTGTAAATCAAGACAGAGTCCGAATATTTATTTGTGTGTGGTGTTATATATCTTTGTACAGTATATCTGTAAGTTCCTCGCTCGTTCAAATTGGAAGTGGTTGGCTACGGTGGTGGTGCTCTCTACTTAACTTTTCTGTTTTTCGTTTTCTACTTTCTCCTTTAAAATTACCACTTGACACCTGTGCTATTCGTTCTTTTTTGATTCGGTAGCCTGCGATACTTTGGTTCAGCAGGCAAGACAATGTTTGTTGTTTTAAATGCGAAGCAATTCTTATTAAACTTCGGCGACTTTGAGCGTATCTATCTATCTAGCCGCTTACGTTTGTGTGCTCTCATGGTTACCCCATTTACTTGGCGTGAACCAAAATTAGCATGAGGGGGTAAGATGTTTTGACGAATACAAATCGCTTGTCAGGACATGAGTATGGTCACAATCCCATCGCGTACGTCGTCAAAACCCTTTCCTCTAGACAGTGGCACATACCCACGGGCGGGTATGTGCCATAGTTGATTCACACTTGGCATCTGCTCTGAAGCTGCAAGAACACACACGGGTAATTTCAACGCGCGAGTGTCAAAAAATACTCGACGTCGGTAGCGTCGACCCAACGAATCTCAGCTGGAATCGAACCCTAGCGTTCTGGGTTTCAATGAAGCATAAACCACGCCAGGTCTCTGAAATACATTTCTAATAGACGCTAACCTTCGTGAAACATCATTAGTGGTTTCAGTGCTGCCTACCCAACTTTATTAACACTACATATGTACAATTTTGATACAGCCGTCATGTAGGGTTAACGTCAGATGTGGTTAGTTGCCATGCGCTGATATTGATTTAAGTAGCAATGTCCAGAGCAAGCATCGTCACGAGCATCAGCGCTTCATATCAGCTTGTGGTGTTGCTAATATGCATGTTACAGTTGGCATCGGTGCGCAAGTGAAAACAACTGGTTACATAAATGTCTTCAACTCCCCAGCATATGTCTGTGTGTGTCACATTTGTACATTAATTTTTCGTCATTTCATGACGTGTCGCTCAATAAAAAGTTGCAACACGGTCACTTTTTTTCCGCATGCTTCGCACAACGTGGATTCGCATGTATACGTAGGATCTGCAAATTTTTAAAATTTTTGATTATTAGAATAAATTTTGCCCACACAATCCTGTCTGTCTCTCCCGCCTTCCTCTGATGGCAACGGAGTGTGACGAAAACAGTTTTAATGACTATTTTGCCAGCTTTTTCTCAGTCCTACACTCGACTACGTTTAAGGAAGAACAAGAAACTGATGTTCGTTCAGGGCCAATTTTCGTCATGGCATTGCGTTTTTGAGCCACTGGCCACTTTTGTGTTCGTGATGGCCTTCTGTACAACACCAATGATTCGGATAAAGGTTCACGCTTCATTTTGGCCGTGACATGAAGTCTCCTATACTGAGAGAAATGCACGATGATACGACGGCTGGTCATACGGGCTTCTTAAGAACTTTGAATCGGGTACAAGAACGTTTTCACTGGTCCAGAATGCGAGACAAAGTCAGGTACTTTGTCACAAGTTGCCTATAATATGAATGCTACAATTGTTCAACTCCTTCGTCGGATCTTCTCCAACCACTGCTACCACCTCGTCTACCACGTGAACAAGTTGGTACCGACCTTTTGGGACCATATATCATTGTTAATTGCTTGAAAAACTTGACGTACCCAGTCGAAAGCTTGATGTCCGCTGGTCGTCGTTCCAGCTGGACCCAGTTGATACATGTTGCCCGTATCAAGCGGTTTCACTCAACGCTTCGGACGAGCCCAGCGGGTTTCGTCTGGAATCCGGGTAATGCAAGGGTATGAGCCAAGATAGAAGTAGAAGAAGAGGACATTTGTTGGAACCAAGGACCAAAGGTTTGTTGTTAAACGAAAAAGCTGATTCTCTTGCGAAGGCATTGCTTTCGACACCCATCATTCCTATTTTCCCTCCTACAGTACACATTACGGGGGCGCAATTTCGCACACCTAAAATCAGGCAAAATTTATCACATCCTGCACTGACAGCTTTTCCAGAGAACAGCCACTTGTTATTTCCCTGGCGCAGTGAACTGTCTAATTCAAGGACGATGGAAGGTGTCATCACAAAATTTTGTTGCCGCGTTACCTCCCTCAGTTTTAACTCGCACAGATCAGGTTTATTGAATTTTCCTATGTGCATTTACTGTTCTCAAGACAAACTATCCGTCATTTTTTATTACATTGTCGCCGTTTCAATTTATTCAAGCAAAGCATACTAGCACCACCTCTTCAAAGACTGGGTTTGCATTTATCACAGTCTGATCTCCTTACATTTGGAGCCTCTACACTGGGTTTCAGCCGCAGGGATGTTTTATTCGCCGTTCAGGAATACATCACTGCGACTAAACAAATTTCTTGCTAAATTACGGTCTCACTATTTTTTCTTTATTGCTTTTTCTACAAATTTGCAATTTGCATTCCAAATCATAATTAATTAACAAAACTTTTTTTAGCAATGAAGCAATGCTGAAAGTATCGGGCGAATTCATATTATAATCGGCCAATCTCCTCCTTTGGGTACGAGCCATTTGCAGAGGAAAAAAAACAACAACAGCCAACCCACGCCATCATTGCCTGTAGGTCAACCTCGCCCAGTGAATAAACCCCGTTCAATCGCAACTGTAATATTATAGGACGCATGTTCTGTTGCTCAACGCGACAGTAACTTTAACAGCATGACGCAAATAGGCAATGTTATGTTAATGAGGTCAACAAATATCCAAGTATGTCAGGAGCACAAATGTTGCGCAGCTGCCATAAACACGTTTACGAAAGCGACAGATTGAGACAGCCTAAATGAAAAGATATGCTAGATATATTCCGAAATTTTCTCCTGTTTTCGAAGTTCGGGTTAAACAATGACGGCTTAAACTGAGTTTCACCTTCTTTGAAGTGGCAACGTCCGGCACACGATGGTGCTTTGAAAGAGCGTGATGAAAACCGATACAAAAATAAATTATGGCAATGAGATAAAGAGATAGCAATGATTTCGTAGTTGAATTTTTATCTGTGATTGCTAATTTAAACAATGCCAGATAGTTGCCCGAAAATCGCACTACATACAATGACCTACCGAATAGCGGTGTAGCTATTCTGAAGACAAACCAATTGAGTGTTTTATTTCAACTTGTGGCTCTTACAGAACTTACCTAACTCCGTTAAATTTCACCTCTAAAGTCAACTATGATTTTGTGGTCACGCTAGGAGAGTTATTGCATATTTCGTTTGCTTTCAAATAACACATGTAGAAGTTAACCTATAGGCAGACAATCGTATAGTGCTACTAGGTTTTTGAAGTTCATCAATTATTGCGCAGTTCAGTACTACCCACTGATGCTGTGGTGCCAGCAAGATTATTCCCATTGTTTGCCTCGACGATCCTTCAATTTCAGGCCACCCATGTTCAGAACGCAAACTACTTTACGTGTTACGACATACCGACATACCGTATCAGTAACACAAGCGTAAACGCGTGACTGACTTTTCCTTCCCTTCATTAAAAGCGATCTTGCGCAATCTTATAAAGAGGTGCACAACGGCCTCGCTGAAGTATATACTCACATCTTTGTTATTGCAGAGTAAACATCTTTTTCATTGCCGATAAACATCTTTATGGTGAGATTTTTTCGGGTGTCATAACGCAATAACCTTCGTTATGCAATATTGTAAAGCTACGAAAGAAAGAACTGGGAACTTAAGTGCTCGAACGCTTTCTTTTTCCACGACCCAATATCAATAAAAACTAGCAGAATATTTTGCCAAGGACAGTTTTAGAGGAATGTAATGTAAATATAAAGAAAGAAGAGTGGACAAAAAGAAAACTTGCCGATGGCAGGCACCCACCTGCGACCATCGCATATCGCGTCCAATACTCTAAGCCCCACATAACTTAGCTACGGCTGCGGTCATCCCCGCGTCCACTTAATGGGGTACATCAATCTGGAAGTGTTAACCAGCATTGTTACTAGCAATGAAAGCAAGTGGGGAACAATCCTTTTCCGCCTGTTGGCAAGTGTTGCACACTCGCAGTGAGAACCTATTTTCCCCCCTCTTAGTAGACTACCATATCACAATGCGAGAAAGCCCACTCGTGCTGCAAAAAGATGCATGGTTGTAGACAAAACAAATTGCCCGCAGCTTCCCTCGGGGGAACACTGAGGAGGATGCGGAGCATATAATTGGTTAACGGGGTGTTAAAGTGCGACTTACTTGGGTCGATGGCTAAATTGGTTAACGTGGTTGTGAAATGGGGTGTTAAATTGCGGCTTACTTGGGTTGATGGCTAAATTGGTTAACGTGGTTGTAGGAGGGGGTGTTAAATGAGTGAACACGTACACACGTATGCGAAAGGGCGGCGCTGGTTGAAGGGACGTCGATCATTGTGTTTGTGGATTCGTTTGAACTCATTTCACCGCGACCTTGGACGTCGACGCGCCGTACAAACCAACCGACGAGCTGCAACTGAGCGAGCGAGCGCCGACCTTGAGTATATATACAGCGCGACGGCGCATGCACTGTCAGCTGTCGAATGTTCGAGAAGGGGGAGAAGCGCAACGGCGCATGCGCGCGCGTCAGCTGCCGGGTTTCTCGAAGCGCGACGGCGCATGCGCGCGCGTCAGCTGCCGATGTTTTCGAAGCGTGACGGCGCATGCGCGCTACATTATACAGCTAGCGAATGTTCGTGAAGAGGAGAAGCGCACGCGGTGTGTAGAGGAGGAAGGGTGCACAGATGGTGGAGGAGTGAAGCGCGCGCGGTGTGTAGAGGAGGAAGGGATGCACAGATGGTGGAAGAAGGAGGAGGAAGCTTGCGGACGGCGCCGCACTACAAGCCTCGAGTATTAGATGCTCCGCATCTAATACCCGAGAGGATATTACGCAAGGCAACACTATACTTTGATTCCTGCGCCAGATGACCATGACCTTGTTGACTTTGACGGAGTTCCTCTTAAATCACTTTTAGAAAAAGGCTTGGGGGCTATGCTGACCCGATCGAAAAGAACTTTTTTGTTTATTTTCGAAAGCAACAGCTTTGGTTTTCTATTGTTGCCGACTAGATAGCTTTTACGAAGGTCACGCATTTAGGGCACGCTGAGAATGAACGGCAGCCCACAATGATGGCAGCGTCGAGCTGTCAAAGTGCACGAGCTAGCGTTTGGTACCAGATATTGAGATGGCTATTGTTTGTGACCTATGTCGAGAGAGGGTGAAGTACTGTTCCAATACTAGCCTGGAGAAGTTCTCAGAAATTTAAACGATACAGTCAGCCCTTAGTCCTGCCGATGCAATTTAGAGAGGTAGCGCATTAACCGAAGATGAACTGTTTCAACACGGGATGAGCAGACGTAATTTGCAACAATGTACTCACTGAATGGCGCAGGTCAACGTGGGCTGAATGGAAACAGTTCAAAAGCTTGCAAACTAGTGGAGATCACAGCTACCGCCTTACGCTCACTATAGTTATTACGGAGTGCCACTCCTGGGCACTTGCTTCCCTTGGATCTGATAATGGGCCACCTTGACATTCCCACTACCCAATTCCTATGCGAAAGGCTGCGGCGTCCTTGCGGTACGGCCATCGTGTTCCATTAGCCAAAAATTGGCCAAGCTTAAAGTAAGCCGGGAAAGCCTTGAAAGGCCAAACTCAACAATTTCCAACAAGAATCTAGTTGCATATAGATTGTTTGTTGGCCTTAGCTAGGTCAAGGAAGTAGTTTCTAGGAAAAATTAAGGTCGTAGGCCAAAAAATCCCCATATGCGAGAACTAACGAACCTGGTGTGGTAAAAAAAGTTGTACTATGACATTATGGGCTGCTTTCCTTGATCACAAACTTTATTCAAACACGCATTAGCATTTCTAAATCTCAGATGCGTAAGAAAGCGGCACTTTCATGAAGTTTGTTTAAGACACCCCCCAGATTTAAGTGACTGGTATATTTCACGGGGGGGGGGGGGGTTTAGGGCTGCATGTTGGGCGTTATTTTCTGTGTTAAGCATTTTTCCCAACTAAACGAACACGTTACGCTACGCGCATGCACATGAAAACGGTTGGGTTGGTGCATACAATGTTTCATGGCCTTATGAGTTAACATCATAATCTAGAAAAACACCCCAAAAAACGTAAACTTAATAGCCCAAGATGGCAGCACCCACGTGTCTTAGATAAAATAGTCTCCCAGGAAATTAAAATACTCATTCATGTTTTTCTAATAAAGAAACCTCTTCAACGCAATTTTGTTCTTCGACGAAACTAGGCGGCATTGTGCATCACCGTGCTCTGAAGGAACCAGAAAGGCAAAAAGTAGTGGACAAGTAAGGCATACTTATTTATTGCTAGCACCATTTGCACGTCATATCCACATAAAAATGCCTATACATTTACGATCCAAAGTATTATTTTAGTTCAGACGCATCGTGTGTGTCCACTGCCTATCGATGCAAAATTTTATGTGGTGAACTAGTAAGTCCTGAGTCCTGAAGATTTTAGTGAACGTTGAGTAGCTCTGTAAAAATTGTTTTTCAAAACGACAATATCCGAGAAATCGGCTCGAATAGCACTCTATAGGTCACTATTTGCGTCATCAGGCGAACTATTCTTGCCGGCCTCTTCGAAAGGTGGTAGGCCGAAGAGCTCTGGCTTGATATTTCTCAGTGAGTCGACGCACATGGTGGCCCGCCGCTTGTTTTTTTCGTCCATCCGAGGGTCCGGAAGCATGACGACTTGCATTCCAGCAGCGAGGGCGGCAGTCACACCGTTTGGGGCGTCCTCGAATACTAACACCTAATCACACAGGTCAGAACAAATGTGTCACAATAATGCATGTTGCTACGCGAGTCGATATCACATGAATAAACAATGTTTTGTGCAAATGATACACGAAAATGAAAGTGAACTAGGACGGCCGCGAATGCTATACCCAAAAAATTTTGCACGGCATGTCGCAACAGCAATCGCATTCACTATATAAGATATTGGATGGTTGGTTAGTTGACTCATTTACTACCTTTTCCGTATTTCCTTTGCGCAAAACCCTGTTTAATCACGTATGACCGACTCGACCTGCAAAATACATGATTGAAATGCGTTTCCTCAACAGTGGGCCCTTTTTTGTGTTCAACCATCAGACTGTCTGATTTCATCTGCGATTGCTGCTGTGACCTGCCGTGCAAGATCGTTCACTTACTTTTCTGTGTGTTCTTTGCGACAACCTTGAAGTGATAGCTTTAAAATTCTGAATTCTGAATGGGCGTGCATGAGGCACGCCCATTCAGAATGATAAAGTTCCAACAGTGAGCGGTTTGTTTATTACATAAGGTAAAGGCTTGATGTTTTTTTCTTGAAGGTAAGATATAGCGATTTAGTACTTGAAATTTTCACTATAAAATAATCGTGTGATTTAAACAAAAAGACACAATGATGGGAATACAATGACAGCATATTTTCTGCAATGAGCTCTGCTAATTGAATTAGCGTTTACTTAAATGCTGTAACACCTTCGTTCGAGAGATTATAGGTAGAATGAGTCTAATACCACGTGCAATAGGCGTGGATATTCTCTAGCGACATTTGATTTGACGTGTTCTACATCGCACGCGATACTAACGCCTGGAAGAAGTGTCGGGGAGATTATAGGTAAAATGCGATTGCTAAAAGAGTGGCGGAGAAACCTAGCTATCACAGTTGTCGACCATATGTACAATCTTGCCGAGACATCAACTGTGCAACGGCATATTATTTATTAGAAGGCAACACCATTTCCAGCTTTGTTCGCATTGTAGCATGATTTACAGGACACTAAGCTAAGAATATTTAAGTGCTGCTTGCTTGCTTTCAATGACCCTATGCGACTGCTATATAAGCATCTGTGTATACCACCAGACTCTTTTTATGTGAGCAAGGAACTCAGGATGCGAAGCGTTTCTTTACCACTGTTCCTGAAGAAATGCGATCTCGCTGCGAAGAAAGCAACGTTATTCTAATAAGCGATCTATTGAAAAGTTACGAAGTTTGATCCAACATACAGTGTGCGCTATGCTTCCAAATATGTACCCCAACTTCTCAGAATATTCAACTTGTATCGCTAATACTGAACCTTTTTGCAATACTATGTTTGCGCTCCTAAAAAACACAACAAATAATGACAACAACAAACAACAACAAAAACAGGACCTAAATACTGACAAATAATTTAAAAGTACAAGACACACTTCTGTGTGTTTTTACCATACAGGACCTGATTGGCGATACGTAATTTTGAGGAGTTTCTGCCCTTGAAGTTCATAACAGCTCATAAGGAAAGCTAGATATGGAAGACAATCTTGATATAGAAGAGAAAGCCGATATCTTACATCAATACGCGAAACAAGTAAAAAAGATGCCCGAATAAGTAAACGCGATTCGACAGTGTAGCTCGACCAATCACCGAACAAAGCTCACGAAAATCTCAGAGCTGATAAAAGAAAATTGATCGTTTTTTCAAATACTGCATTCGCATTGATTTTCAAGCAATAAAATTAGCTCAATAAAAAAGATACACTCACACAATTACACAAAATTTGTTATTTAACTGAAAATAATGTCCTGAAAACCTGTACAGTTATTGTCTTTAGGCTAGTGTCCCGTTGTCCTACGTTTAATACAAAAGTTCTCAACTTCAAGGCTCATTGCTTTTTAAGGAAGATGTTAACAAGTCTAAGTTCATACTGTAAGATGATTAGCGCAACCTTAACTCCCGTAAACACTCACACAAACCCAACCTTCCGAGTAACAGAAGCGACATTCGGGTGGTTGAGTGAGTGTGTGAGTGTTTGCGGGAGTCAAAGTTGCGCTAATTATCTTACTATATGACGAATAACCAACTAGCCCAACAACAAGTTTTGTGGAGAAGTCTAAGTTGAAAATTAGGATATCAGACACCTTTGCGGGTGGCGGCTTCCCATCAAACTGGGACGCGGCGACCAGGAAGATATCCGGGTGCGGCTTTCCGTGCTTGATCTCGGGGTTGTCGCCTGCGCAGACCACGTGGTGGAACAGTGCGAACAGCTCCTTGTGGTTCGCAGTCTTCATCGTGACTGCGACGCGCTTAGAGCTAGTAGCTATCGCCATGGGGATACTGTGCTTGTGGAGGTGTCGCACGAGCCGATCCACGCCTGCACAGAGCGGTGCTACGTTGCGGTTGGGCAGAACTCTAGACATCAAGCAATATGGAAGATTTTATGGTAATGACACTTCATCTAGGAGGCTCTTCCCAAATCTCTGCCCGACGACAAACTTTCGTTGCACCAGGCAGTCTTGCCTCCGTCAGAATAGATAGATAGATAGGTATATGAACAGATAGATTGTTAGATATAGAGAGAGACAGATAGAGATAGCAATAGAGGGTGAGGTAGAGATAGAAATAGAGATAGATATATAAATAGAAATATAGATAGAGGTATAGACAAATAGAGACATAGACAGATAGAGACCTACAAAGAGACAGACAGACAGACAGACAGACAGACAGACAGACAGACAGACAGACAAACAGACAGTTCCCTGACTCTTGAAGCAATTCAGGCAATGTTTAATAAGGCCCTGCAACACTTTCGTGACAGCCTTGTTAAGAATCGGAACGCGTATAGCAGTTATTACTCAGATAAATGCAACGAGAATGACGAACATTAGTGCACGAAAAGTGAAGTTATGGGTGCTAAAAATTCAAAACTCGAGCAGGCGACAAAAAACGTTCTCTTCCGCACTTCACTTGCCCACGGACGCCAAAGACTTCTATCACAGCGCGCGTCTCTTAAAGACGTAACGGAAATGTCACTTCATGGTGGCCACCACACAATACCTCGCTACCGCTTTTGGAGACGATCATTGTCGGGATACTTCAGCGCAATATATTTGGTCTGTCTGTCTGTTTGTCACGTAAAACGGTTCAAGTACGACCACATCCGCAGCGCCCACGAATAATGTGCCATATTACGCATATCTGAGGCACAGTGTCAACACATTAATTTTCTGTGGTGCGTGTTTTGTACAGTGAGAGACACACATAAGTAATTCTATAAACTGTATCACTTATTAGGCTGCGCTGCCAATGTGACGCTATGCACGAAAAGAAGTTTCCTGCCCTTTGCGAAGACAATACGGTGCTGCCACCTACCTTCAAATTTACAAAACATAGCCTCCAATATTTCACGCTCGCGCTCGCTACAATTGATTAATGGATTGATTGAAAACTTTATTGGACTACGATGTGCTCTCGCTTGTTGGCTTCATCACTAAGGAGGCTATCCTTTCGTTTTCTGAAATTACCGCCAGATCGCGCTCATGCCTCACGCAGTGCCTCCAGTATTCCATTCACCCTTGGGAAGCCAGTGCTGCCCAGGGGGCGTGACACCCTTCCTCCGTTACCCTTCCTACCCTTCCACCGCACCTACGGATGGATGGATGGATGGATGTGGCTGTACCCTTTAAATCGGGCAGCAGCTAACGCCACCTAGCCGTAATACTTAGTTAACTAGCCATTAGATTTATCTTTTTTTCTCTTTAAATAGTGAGGTTGAGCATTCGTAATTTGCAGTGAAGGGTTTATTTTCACTCGTGCCTTTCACTCACCAATCAGATAACCTCTTTCTAGATAAGTCTACCCACTTAAAGTCTATTTTGCCCTCCCCGTCCGTAAACCCCAGTGCTTTGAAAAAAAATGCCGCCATATCCACGAAGTGAATGATGATGAGTGGGCGAAGCTCCGGAGGTAAACCTGGTAAACCATAAATCCTCCGTACATTTTGCCCACTCGATTTTATTGCAACGCTCCCCCTAGCGTACGTCGAAGCACTATATCGAACGATGACACGCGCCATATGTGGCATCATTCCTATTTTATAGCACCTCGCATCTTTCATAATCAACTACACGTACCGCCGTCTAGTTTATAACATCTTGCATCTTTTGGACAGACGGACGGACGGACGGACGGACGGACGGACGGACGGACGGACGGACGGATGGACGGATGGACGGATGGACGGATGGACGGACGGACGGATGGACGGATGGATGGACGGACGGACGGATGGACGGATGGACGGACGGACGGACGGACGGACGGACGGATGGACGGATGGATGGATGGATGGATGGATGGATGGACGGACGGATGGACGGATGGATGGACGGACGGACGGACGGACGGATGGATGGACGGACGGACGGACGGACGGATGGACGGATGGATGGACGGACGGATGGACGGATGGATGGATGGACGGACGGACGGACGGACAGACGGATGGACGGATGGATGGATGGATGGATGGATGGATGGATGGATGGATGGATGGATGGACGGATGGACGGATGGACGGATGGACGGATGGATATGGCTGTACCCTTTAGATCGGGCGGTGGCTAGCGTAATACTTAGAACTGAACGAGAGGTGGCTACATACAGGGGACGCACAGCCCACGCCTTAAGGAGCTTCGCTCCTAAAACTCTGCGCCATCATCCTGAACTATAGGGTGAAGCCCTTTACAAAACATTATCAAGTGTTCGGCAGTTTCTTCTTCCTCTCCACACGCACTGCATACCATGTCTACCCCTTTGTGTTTGGCCCGATATGTCTTGGTTCGCAATACTGCCGTCCTGGCCTAAAACAGTAGAGAACTTTCCCGAGTATCATCATAGATCCTTTCGAAACTTGGATATTTCGTGCTTAAAAGTGTGATAGATCTCTTGTGTGGACTTCTTAATCATGCCAATTCTCCACATATCGGTTTCAGCTTTCATCACCTTCTTCTTAACCGATCTTCCTCATAACTTCCTCATCCCACCAACTTTTGGGTTTGTGTCTTCTTTTCTGGGTTGACTTGTCACGCGTCTTAGCAAGCTCTAGCTCAAACAGTCTAATTAGACTCATGTATGTCCACACTGTTTTATTACCCTCCGTGATTACTTTCTCAATTTGTTATGTGGCTATTTCAATTTGCCTTTCTGGATAAAAATTTCGTGTAGTTGCTCATCTTGTCTCCTTCCCACTTTCACTGCTCTTCCAAAACTTAGCTTGATAGGTTTGTGATCACTACTCAGACTTCTGGAGCCACCTTCATCTATGTGCATTCCACTGAGCTTATCATACATCCTATGTGACATCAGTGCATAATCTATCGTCGACTGCAGCCTTCCTACCTCCCATGTGTTTTGCCCTTCACACTTCTCGGTACTGTTGCAAATGATCAAATCAAGTTTTCACACATATCCATGATCATTTTGCCTGTCCGGTCGGTATACCCATCTATATCATCTATGTGCGCATTCATGTCTGCTAGTATAGTTATCTCGCACTCTCTTCCCAACTTCCTACCCTTCGCACACTTGGCGCCACCCTGGCGAGCTGGCTTTGAAACAGGCGCACAGAGCCGCTGCGAGGTGTGCTACGGGCACGTTTTAACTAAAGCCCCTTGATGTTGAGAAGGTACCGCCTTCCACTGTACTCGCCGCAACGCGCTCGACCTCCTCTCTTCCTCCTCGCCCCCCTTCGCGTCCTCCCGGTCTACGAGTTTTCCTGCACGATGATCGGTCTCCTTCGCGGCTGCCCTCAGAGACGCGTGGATCTTGCGCTTTGCTTGTGTTTTTTCCTTTGCGCTCACGCCATTTTTCGCTGACGCTCCGCGTACGAGACGTAGCGCGCACTTCGTTTTCTGTGATTTGTGCGGGCGCTATGCAGTGCTGTGTCGCCTATGACTGCAACAACCACCGTGAAAATAGTTGCACAATTTTTATGACACCCTAAGGTAAAAGCGATGGGTTGCACAAGCAGTAGTGGCTGCGCAACATCGGCCTAAAAAACTTCCTTCCAACAAAGAACAGTGTTCTTTGCGAGGTAGGGCACCTTTATTATTGCCCGTATCAAAGCATCACTGAATGCTTCATTTGAAATATTGTTTCGACCTGCTCATCAGCATACGTGTTTTTTAGGAGCGAAGTTCCTTATGCCGTGGGTAGTATGTCCTGCAACGTCGTAGTAGCCAGTTGCATTGCATTGGATGTCAAAAAAAAAAAGGCAGATTCCACGTACCAGGAAATGGATGTTATGCGAAGCACGTGGAGGGAAGGCGACCGTGCAGCAATTTTTTTATTGAGCGACACTGCTTAAAATGACGCTCAATATATGTACAAATGTTACACGCACAGAAATATGTTGAATAGCTGCAGATGTTTATATAACTGGTTGCTTGCACTTGAGCAACGATACCAACTGGAACATATGTATTAGCAACACGAGAAGCTGACATGAGGCGCAGATGCTCGCGAGGATGCTGACCGTAGACACTGGTACATAAATAAACCAACCACAATTGACGTTAAGCCGACGTGACGGCTGTATCAAAGGTGTACATATGTAATATTTATGAAATTGGGTAGGCAGCACTGCAACTACTAATGACGCTTCACGAATATTAACGTGCATTTGAAAAGTAGTTACGAGACTTGGCGTAGCTTTGTGGTAAAATGCTTCATTGCCACGCAGAATGCTTGGATTTGATTCCAGTTGAAACCTTGCCATTTATTCTTTGCATTCGTCCGGTCGACACTACTGATATCGGGTATTTCCTAGCGCTTGCGCTTTAAAATTGCCCATGTGTTTTCTTGTTGTTTCTGGGTAGTTACTAAGTGCCAATCACTTGCGGCACATACCCGAATACCAGCGGCACATACCAACCTGTGTGTATGTGCCACTGTCTGTTGTCAAGTGTTTGATGACATACGCGACGGTATTGTGACATTATTCATGTCTTGTTGACCAGCGCGTTATATTCATTAAACCATCTTACTCTCACATGCTAATTTTGGTTCACGCCAAGGCAATCGGGTGACCACGAGAGCACCCAAACGTAAGCGGCTATATAGATGAATAGATAGATACGCTCAAAGTCACCGAAGTTTGCTAAAAATGCTTCGCATTTAATAAAAATGGTGTCACAGTATATCCACGGAACGAACGATGATGAGTGGGACGAAGCGCCCATCTGCCCGTCCTTTCTTCTGTGCATCTGTGCGTCCATCCGTCCGTCCGCACGCTTCACCCCACTCGTCATGACTCACCTCGTGGATATGCTGTGATCTTTTTCTCGGCTATTGGTGCGCTGCTTCTGAACTGCTTCTAACAAACTGAATAACAAACTGAAGTTGTTATCAATATGCTGAATTTCTTTGTAAGAAACAAGAAGAAAGTTGATTTGTTTGACGTATTTATACAAATTTATGACAGGGAAAGTTGCCTTAAATGTATCTTGTTGCGTTTAGCCAGCCATGCTAGGAATACCCGCCGTAAACATGATTGATCCTTGGCACCCATATTTGCACGAACTAGTAGTGCTTACAAATACAGTTATTTTCCCAGAACAGTGGATAACTGGAGTTCACTCTTTCATCAGTTTTTTTTGGCTCGTCGATTTCGCTATATTGCTGGAAAGTAATCTACTTGGAGATTTGCGTGCAAATTAGTTTTGAATTTTGTTGCTGTTTCACAGACATGAGACCTCTGTTAGCATACAGATACATGTTTGTTTTTTTCTGTTACTGATCACTTGATGTTTCTTATACCCCTCCTGCCTGGACCAAAACGCAGGTCTGCGGTATTTCTAAATAAATAAATAAAATAAATAAAAACAGTTGATACCTTATCATCTCGCACCCACCTTGACAATCGTCCAAAACGCACAATTGTAATTAGCTTTCACTGCGAACAATTACGTGGGTTGACACAGCTTCTCGATCGCGCTTTTTGTGACTGTTACGATTCGTTTACGAAAACGTTTGTAGAGAAAACAAATGAATGAATGGCTAGAGATGATACTAACTGGCGCTTGTCTCTGTAAGGGCATCTATTTTTCGTTTTTTTTTGGGGGGTGGGGGTATGAACACCCAGTAATCTTGAAAGAGATGCGGTTCATCAAAAGAAGTTAAGGAACACAGAGGCACAAGAAAAAAAAAGCTATAGTACAGTGATAGTGAAAGTGAGCCATTTTGTAGGAGACCGTGGCCGCAGTCGTTTTGGTCACGCCTGCATGTTTTCCAGTCACCAAGAAGAAAGTATACCATCTTTTATACCAGTGTCACATAGATACTTGTGACCGGGATCAGTCAGTCCGGATAAGATTTTGCGGTCACTTTCGACGCCCAGATTATGGTGACATTCTTGGTGCAGAGTTTCTCCTCTCACAAGTAACCTGATCACCAGTTCTTTTGAGAAAAAACATCAAAATACAGTTCTCTAATATCATTTTTATGTTTATGTTATTGTGGTAGATGAGTCACTGTTGGCGACACCTAATCGTATCGGCATTGTTAAAAGGCCTTCTTCAGTTTGGAAACCACTGCGCAAAGCTGCTTTCACGCCGAGTAGATAAAGAAATGGCCAAATGATTCACCATCCACGAAGTCATTGCAATATGTGAGGCTGTAAGTACCTGTATCGTATACTGGCGCACAAGCACGAAAAAAAATCCGGACAGCCACGAACGGAACTATATGAACTATATCAGATTCAAGCGTACAGCATGTTATTATGCGGCAGAACAACATCTGCATCGTATGACTCCCCATACCCACTTTTATTTATTTATGCGACCGTTGGAAGAAGCTAATCTTAGAATAAATGGTTGCCTCAGTGTTCTTACTTTTATTCTCTCTCTTTGAAAAAATTCAGCTTTACTGTGGCATGAAAGAGGCTTCAAATAATCCACCTCCTTTGAATTCTGCGGCGCGCCCGTGGGAGCGTTGAAGAAAAATGGCGCCGCGCGCCGCGCATAGGGCATGTGGGCGAGGAGAATCGAGAAGGAAATGCGCGCGTGGAGGAGAGTGTCATTACTTTCCCAAGATGAAGGGGTTTTAGTTTTAACGTGCCCTCGTAGACGTCGCGCGAGCTGAAACCGATGGTGAACGCGGTGCGGCACTACCCCTGGCTTTGCCCGATGTGCGTCGTGTTTCCGGTCTACATTGGAAAGTCCAAGACCAGCGAAGAATCGAATACTTCTCTGAACAATGTGACACAGCGGGCGAGAAGCAATGATAGCGATTATTCTCCGCTACGGTTTCAGCGATGTGGTGTGTGCGGTTGGATTTTTTTTTGCGAATCTGTGTTGTCGAAAAGACGGACGCAGTTCAATGTGAAGTACAGCCGTCAGTTAACTCGGATACTCCGATGCGTGACCTCGGATCGCTTGGATGAGGTCAGCGCCGCCAACCGTTGAAAATGATGTTTGCTGCAGTGAAGGATAGATGCAGCGCGCGTCGGTTTCGCTAGTAAACTCCTGTTTCCAGCCTGCCTGACCGGCGGGTCGAATGCACATACTTAGCCTTCTGTTTTGGCCACGCTTCACACGTGGCTACGTTATTGCGCACACCCATAGCGTTAGTTGTCATTTGCTTACCTCGACAATGATCCATTGCGTCCGACAGCTTACACACCTTTCGAGTTTCAATTCACAGCTGCTGCTCAAAAGGCAACCCTATGCGTAAAAAGCAGAGCAAACGCACGCTAATGGTGTTTGTAAGAGTTGCACAATAAATACGAAATGAAGTGGTGTTATTATGATCTGATTAAATAATTTTAAGACAGAGTGAACTGAGCTCTCCTCGCAATTTAGTGTGTGCCTTTCTGCTCGGTCCGCGCTGCACGGGAGATGTGGTCTTCGAGCGCAAAACTTTTGTGAGTAATAATATCTGGGGTTGAACGCCCCACGCAGAAGCACATTTTGATTATAATAGAAGATGTCAATTTAAGCTTTTATCTAATAACTACGCTAGAAAATTGCTTTGTTCGCGTTGTATCCATGCGTCTTTCTTGCTGACAAAGCGCAGAATCATTGCGCTCCAAGATGACATCTTCCGTGCAGCGTGAAGTAAACAGATATGCACCCTCTAAATTGCGAGAACCATTCTATTCACGCTGTCAGAAAATACTGTATCAGAACACGAACAAGGGGACCACATTTCAGATTTAATTCACGATGTCTGAAAATATTGAATCAGGACAGCAACAACGCGACCGTATTTCAGATTTATTTTTTGTGGAACTTTTATTAACGCCATGAACGTGCGTTTGCTCAGATTTTTATACATGCGACTCTTTGCTGTGAATTTAAACTCGTAAGGTGCATAAGCTGTCGCGCGCAATGGTTTATTGCCGGGATAAGTACACAGAAACGAACATCATGGGCACACGCGATAGCGTAGCCACGAGCGAAACGCGGCGAAAACGGGATGCGGAGTGAGTGTAGTTGACCCGCCTGTCAGGCTGACTGGACACAGAAGTTTACTAGCGAAACCGACACACGCTATATGTATTTATCTACCGTTAACTGCAGCAAGCATATCATTTTCAACGCTTGGCGGCGCTGACCTCAGTCCAAGCTAAGGTCCCTAGATGAAACAAGGTAGCGTCACTCATTGTTCTCGAGCCGTTCTCCTCACTCTCTCGATTACTCCTCTTTTTCTCTGCCATCCGCGTCTGTAATTGGTGCATTACTTGCACGTGATCTTGCAAATGGCTGGTGGTGTTATTTATTATTATGCAAAAGGTTCAAAACGAGTACGCATGCGCATATGGCTCCAGCCGGATTCTCGCCGTGACCAAAGACAAAATCGTAGCCAGAACATAAAGTGAAGACGAGGAGCGTTTCGGTGTGCGCTAAGTCGACAATGATTGTTTCGCCATGCTCGTTCAATGCAACATCTGCGTTTTCCAGCAATGCTGCGTTGCCGTAAACAACAGAAAATGGTTTCACTCTCTTCAACTTACCTCGTGCTTTCCGAGATGAAGCGCACCATTAAGTGCAACTATGAACCATTTCACGCGAATGCTTTCGTGCAACTCCGTCAACGTATGTCGACGCGGATCTGCGAAGCGAGTTCACTTGTCGGTTTTTATTGAAACGCCAGGCGCGCGTCTAATGCGTGTCTAGTGCATGCCAGTTGGTACAAATACATGTGGGTATGCACGTATACAGAACAGCTGTAGGTTGTAATCAACGCACCTTCAGAAACATTTCACTCTTGACCAGTTCCCGCTTGAGCCGAAACGCGCTGCTTCGAGACACCTCACCAGTAGAACTCTCTCTTTTCAGGAAGTTCACAGCACCGCATCAGAATCACTTGGCATCACGATTGTCCAAATGGGCACATTTAAAAAAAAAACGTCATATCAGTGCTGCTGGACGAGTCTTCGTACCAGTCTGGTCGTAGTTTTTTTTCTTGCGTGTGCACAAGCCGGTTGTAATCAATCATCACAACGTCACGCCCTGTGGCCACTTACAGGATCCAGCAAGAAGCCCGTTCACTGTGTCACAGCACGAACAAAACACAATCAGAGAAGTGCACTAGTTAGAGCTGGACGAAATACCGCGGCCGTGGAACTAAAATGTACTACGCGAGACGCCATGGCTAGTGGTGTAAAGTATAGAACTGCCCAACGTCGCCGGTTGAGAAACGCACATCCAGCTTGCTCTTGTGTTGTGCCGTTTATGGTCATAAAGGTAACTGTTTATTCTACGTCTTATTTCGTTCCATTTTGTTTCATTTACATCTATTCACCGTAGCAACAGAACCCAAACATTCGATTTTGGGTGGAAGTTTTAAACCTTCTAGGGGGCGCTTCAGGCATATAAGCGAGGAGGAAAAGGGAGGGTGTCGCTACCTTGGAAACTTGTTTCATCTAGGGACCTTAGTCCAAGCGAGCCGAGGCCACGCGGCGGAGCGTTCGAGTTAAAAGTGTTGATGGCTTTACGTCTATGAGGCGAAAGAAAGCGCTACATTTCGACATAGTGCCAAGAATTGTAGGGCGTAAACTTGCAGGTGAGTGTGTTAAAATAACTCCTGCGAAGGTTGATGATGTGTGCAGATTGCTCGTTATGCGCCCACTTTGAAGTAAAATATTAGTTTCTCAGGCAACACTGAGGCATCATTCGGCCCAGTGACAGCTGTTTTGAGCGGGATCACCACATTCAAGTAGGTGGTAGCTTCGGAGGCTGTTTCACTTCGCGCTTTCCTCATCATCACTTTTTCTAGCAGCCATTGTCTTATATATGGCTGTCACGTGCACAGTTTCGGACCGGTTACAGTACCGTATCTACTGGAATGCGATGCAAGGTTTTTTTTTTCTTTCTGGTTTTTGCCTCGAAAGTCGACCCCCGCGTACCGAGTACCAAAATTATATATTTTTTCTTCCTGTACAAAATGAAGTGTCACCCATCGCGTTACAATCGTGGTCGAATGAGACTTTGTGTGTAATATACGGCGTGATGCTTACGCAACCGAAGTTTTCAAGTGCTTTCTTGAACATTTTCAAGGCAAGTTATAATTTAAAAAATTGGCAGATCCCACGTAGAGTGCGAATCGATGATATGCGAAGGAAGAATGAGAAATCTTATGTCACTTTGAACTCAGCACGACGTTACGAAATGGAAGTAAATGATGCCGTACATGACTTCCGCGTCATGATTATGATGTTTGAATGTGTCGTTTACCTTAGCCATCTATTCATGTCACGTGGTATTCATGTCACGTGGTGTCAATTTGGTATATGTGGAGCTAGCGAAATGGCCGCGAGCAAGCTATCAGCGTGGTATCTTGTGATGTTCTTACATGCCACGCGTGTCAGAATTATCATGCTTGCACCAGTAATATATTTCGTCATTCATTGACGTCACGTAAAACCAAATTCGGTATATGTGGAGCTAGAAAAAGGGCCGCAAGCGCATCATGAAAGGCCTCATATACTCCAATGTAGCGTTCACGCGCGCTCATGCTGGGCACAGTGACGCTATTTCAGCAAAACGCGAGCATTCTATAGTCTGACGCCAGGCGCGACCAGCGTCCGTCGGCGTGACCCGACGGCAACTGGCGCGAAATGCGACATGCTGCGTTTCGTGCTTATGCCACAGAGTAACATTACTCTATGCCTATGCGTTACCCAGACAACACTGCGTCTCCCTCTTTTCGTGATGGAGGGACGCGCTGAAACGCGCATGCGTCAAAGCAACGCAGTGCGGCGCGCGCCTGCGAGTATATGGCAGGACCGGCACCTGGTGTGGCAACGCTGGCGAGCATGCGCTGCGCATCATGTCGAAATGTATTGGCGCCTTGACTGTGGCATGTAGTCATATTCTCACATGACCTGTATCTCATGATTATCATGTTTGCACCAGTCATATACCTTCGTCATTCATTGGCATCACGTAATACCAAATTTGGCATATTTACGTAAAGCTAGCTTAACGGCCGCGAGCGCATCATCAGTGTGGCATGTAGTCATGTTGTTACATGACAGGCATGTCGTGATCACCCTGTTTGAATGTGTCATTTACCTATGTCGTCCGTTCGCGTCACGTAATACCGAGTTTGGTACATGTGAAGCTTGCGAAACGGTCGCGAGCACATTGTGAGCGTAGCATGTGGTCATGTTGTTACATGACACGCATCTCATGTTTACCATGTTTGCACCAGTATCATACCTTCGTCATTCATTCACGTCCTGTAATACCAAATTCGGTATACTTGAAGCTAGCAAAACGGCCGCCAGCGCATCATGAGCGTGGCATGTAGTCATGTTATTACATGACACGCATCTCATGATTTTTGTGTTAGGGTCTGTCACTTGTGTTCGCCATGCAATTATGTCATACCCTACCAGTTTTGCAACATGCCATGTGAACGAAACCACCGCAAGGGTGGCATGACCAAGATATGTAAATCATGACATTCATGACACACATGTCAAGATTTTCATGTTATGACTAGTAAAATATGTCCTTTATAAAGTCAAGTTATGCCACGACAACTTTGGTACTCTTACCATTATCTAAACAGCCTGGAGAGCTAAAAGTCGTAGGCGGCTAGATAGATAGATAGATAGATAGATAGATAGATAGATTGATACGCTCAAAGTCTTCAAAGTGCGCTAAGAAATGCTTCATATTTAAAAAAAAAACTTGCGATATCTTCCAGAGCCCCAACCTCTACTCATTGGTTGAAATCGACGCCGGAGAGAGTCGACTATGCATGCTTTGGATTATTTTTCAACGCTGGTCTCGGAGCTACTTTTTCCTTGTCCGATCATCGCGTACGGTGGCATGACGGTTTAATGTTTCCGACCGGGCTCAATAGGGCGGTGGTCCATGTCCGCCAAACTCCAGCGCATGTTTCCCATTCTCTTGCACAAAACATAAAACAAATGTTTTATTCACTCTTCCCAGACGGAGGACTATTGTCTTTCGATGACATATGCAGTCAAACATGTAGGCAGATATATTGTAACATACTAGTAAAAGGTGGAAAAGAGAAGGAGAGGAAGACGAAGAGTCTTGGCACGATTGCATAGTGCTGCCTCAAACGACCATCGTTCACCTCCTGTAAATGAAACCATCTTATCACAGCTCGCTGTTACAGTTGTGGTGGACGTGCTGGGTAATCGACACCCGAAGACGGAAGGTGAACCACAAGTTCTTCGACGGAGCCGTCGCATTGCTGGACTTCCACCGAATCCATCTGGCCTGGACATGTCCCACAACGCAAATGAACACCGACCCCTCTCGACTTCTGCACCAACCAGTTCGGCTCCACAACTGAGAGATGCTCGTCCCTTTGCCGGCAGACCAGTTGAAGACGTCAAGGCTTGGCTCATCCATTACAAACGGGTGAGCACCGCTAATAAATGGGATGCCGCTTCTCAGCTTTTGTACGTCGCGTTATTTCTGACAGATACTGCAAATAATGTGGTTCGAGAATCGGGAGGAAACGCTAACGACGTCGGACAGATCTGTTTCTGAAATGAAAGAGCGTTTCGGCGACCCAACAACAATAAAGAAAAGAACAAAACAGACGCTAATGCAACGCGCTCAAGTGCCAGGTGAAACTTGCACGACCTACATTGAGGAAGTCATAAGGCTATGTAGGACCATTGACTCCGGAATGTCTGAGGAAGACAAAGTCGGGCACATTCTAAAAGGAATCGCCGAGGATGTTTACAGTTTCCTCATCGCGAAAGACACCTTGACATCTGCGACCGATGTCCTTCGCCATTGCCGCACTTTTGAGCAACTAAAGACGAGGCGCATCCCGCCGAAGTTCGGCAGGCTACCCAATGTGACGACCTTCGCGAGTATAGACAGCAACCAGGCGCTTGATCTCGCATCAACAATCCGGCAAATAGCATGTGAAGAACTCGGCCTGTACGCGCAAGTGGCACACCGCCCAAGCACTCATCCCCCCTACCAGCCACCAGAGTTCGAGCGAAAAGTTGCTTCATTCTCCTCGCACCGAGTGGCGGAGGGCTTTGAGGATTCTGATGCCATACCTCAGTATCAGCCACGTCTATATGATAGAGGCCCTGCCTATGATGCACAATCACGAGGAGCACAGCCGCATTTTTATACTCAGGACTCTCAGCCGGACTACGTCCCGCTGTGGCAAGGACAGTACCAACCCTACTACCAAGATGTAACTTACGACGAATACAATGGATTCCAGAGAGTGGCAGAAACCCGTTCTTCGCGTGATCACGAACTTCCTCGCCTGCAGCAGCGGCCCAGGATTTGTTCCAATGAATATAGTATAAACCGAGACCCTCCCGTGTGCTACAACTGTGGTTTCACTGGGCATATCGCTCGGTAGTGCCGCCAACAACGCCGCCAATCACGAAGGACACCAACCATGTCTTCGCCACCAAGACCCGGTGCTTCATATGACCTGCGGACAACCGACTTGTTTCCAAGGGACTGTTTTTCGCGCGAGACCAGACGCAGTGATTCGCCAGCACCCGAGCAGAGTTTGACACCACTATCCAACCGTTCTCGTCGCTCACCGTCTCCTCTGTGTCGTTCTTCTCCACCGCCGGGAAACTAGCATCCGCGGCCAATGGAAGTGAGGTCACCGGACGGTCTTTGCAAGATATACCTCTGCCTATTGTTATGATCAAAAACAAAGTGAATGAGCTGATTGATGGAATACCGACGATGGTGTTAGTTGACACTGGGGCGACTGTGTCAGTGATGAGCCTCGCCTTCAGAAACCGCTTAGGCCGCAAAGTCATGTTTTCATGGGACGATACAATCACCTTTCGTGGTGTAGGCGGCGAGTGGCTTAATCCTCTTGGTGTATGTGTTGTCAGTGTTTCATTGGCTGGAAAAGTATTTGTATCGGAATTTCTGGTTCTATCTCGTTGTTCGCACGATGTCATTCTTGGTATCGATTTCCTGGAGCAATGTGGTGCTTGCGTTGACTGTGGTAGTTGGGAAATACTACTAAATAACTTGTTTCTACCGTCGCTTTCTGAAGAAGACTACCCTGGCGAAGACAGGAACACACTTAATGTAATTGATGAAGTGATAGCACCATCTTGGTGCCTGACACCCGTTCGAGTCTCTTCCACAGCGGTTGATGATGCTTGTGTTGACCTCGTAGTGGGGATTCTACGAGAGAACTGTTTTAAGGGACATACTTGTGCCTTGTTCTGTTGTGTGCATGACAAAAGGAGTAGCAAGATTGTGGGCGCTGAACTGTTCTGCCACGCCGGTTGTACTTCTTAGCGGGATGAAGATAGCTCTCTTTGATGAAGCCTCATGCAACTCGATAGCAGCAATAGCTACGGACCTCCCCACCTCTTTCTCTCCTTGTGACATTCACCATAATGAAGATCTGATGCTCGCTACGATCGGCAAGACTCTCAGTACAACGGAACGGCAAGGGCTGGTGCAGGTCCTTTTCCGGCATGTTGCTGCCTTCGAATTCAAACATAGAGATGCACCTCTTCAGTTACCCTCGTCCCGCGCTCGTCACAGAATAGACACCGGCTCTGCACACCCCATCCTCCAAAAGCCCTACCGAGTGTCATCCTCTGAGCGCAAAGTTATCGCCGAACAAGTAAAGGACATGCTGAACAAAGGAGTCGTGCAAGAGTCGTTCAGCCCGTGGGCAGCCCCGGTAATTCTTGTCAGGAAAAAGGATGGTTCCTTGAGATTCTACGTAGATTACAGGCGTCTAAACACTTTGACGAAAAAAGATGTATATCCCTTACCGCGGATTGATGACGTCATAGATTGCTTGCATGCCGCTTCCTAGTTTTCAACGCTTGATTTGCGTTCAGGTTATTGGCAAATACCTATGAAACCCGGCGACAAGAAAAAGACTGCTTTCATAACTCCGTATGGCTTGTTTGAATTTAATGTCATGCCTTTTGGCCTTTGTAATGCTCCAGCCACCTTTGAAAGAATTATGGACACAGTATTACGTGGTCTAAAATGGGAGATATGCCTGTGCTACCTTGGCAATGTTGTTATCTTTGGCCGTACGTTTGAGGAATGTAACAACCGTCTCAGTATTGTTCTCGACTGCATCAAAAAAGCTCGGCTGGTTCTGAATTAAAAAAAAAATGTCGCTTTGGCGAACGTCAAACTCTGGTGCTGGGGCACTTGGTCGACAAAGATGGCGTCAAACCCGATCCTCGCAAGATAGAAGCAGTGAGCTCTTTTAAATCACTGCAGTCCGCACGAGAAGTTCGCTAATTTGTCGGCCTATGCTCATATTTTTGTCGTTTTGTTCCACGATTTGCGGAGATCGTGTACCTGCTGATAAACATCTTGCGACATGATGCAACCTTAAACTGGACACCAGAGTGTGCCGCCGCATTCTCACAACTTAAGTTTGTACTAACGTCAGCACCGCTGTTGCGTCACTTCGATCCATCTTCCCCGACTGAGGTCCACACGGACGCTAGTGATATCGGTGTAGGCGCGGTGCTTGTACAACGTCACAATGACGCAGAGCATGTCGTGGCCCATGCCAGCCGTTGCCCGAGCAAATCCGAGCGCAATTACACAGTTACGGAACAGGAATGTCTGGCAGCTATTCTCGCCGTACAGAAGTTTCGTTGTTATCTTTACGGGAGGACATTTAAGATAATTACCGATCACCGTTTGTTATGCTGGCTGGTCGGTTTGCGTGACCCCTCTGGCCGCCTCGCACGTTGGGCGCTGCGACTTCAGGAATACAACTTTACGGTGTCGTACAAGAGTGGCCGTCGTCACGCTGACGCAGACTGCCTCTCCCGGATTCCTCTTGCGACTACCGACTGCGATGCTGGGAATTTCGACGACTGCCTTGCTGCTGTTACAAGCACGTTCCCCAACGCGGCTGATTTCCAGAGAGAACAACACGACAATCTCAACTTGATTCCTCTTTTTGCCGCCACACGTGCCTCCCAACACAGCGGTCGCTTTACGGTCCGAGACAAGTTGCTTTATAAAAATAAATACTCCAGGCCTGGAGCACGTTTTCTTCTAGTTGTCGCCGATAGCCTTCGCTCCGATGTTCTACGTGCCATGCATGACGATGTGACGTCCGGTCACTTTGGTTTCATACGAATGCTGAACCGCACGCAGGAACGCTTTTACTGGCCCAAGATGAACAAAACGACGAAGCCTTACGTCGCTAGCTGCGAGACGTGCCAACGTCACAAGCGCCCGGCCACCGCTACATCAGGCCCTCTTCAGCCGTTAACATCACCCCGCACACTTTTTGAACAAGTAAGAATTTACATTATGAGTCAATTTCCGTTATCTGACAATAAGAAGCGTTCGATAATCGTCTGCGTAGTTAATCTTACGTGGTATGCCCAAACCGCAGCTATTCCCTCTTCTACCGCTGCATCCGTGGCGGACTTCGTGCTTCACTCCGTGGTCATTCGCCATGGCCCACCACGTCTTATTATCAGCAACCGTGACCGCCAGTTCACTGCTGATGCCGTTGAAGAATTACTACGCATGTGCACGACACAGTTCCGTCATTCCACACCATATCACCCGCCGAAGAATGGCCTCGTTGAATGGACAAACAGAACACTGACCAACATGCTTGCCATATACGTTTCTTCCAATCACAAGAAATGGGATGAAGTGCTGCCTTTTATCACGTACGCGTAAAACACGGCAAAACATAAAACAACGAGCTTCAGCCCATTTTATCTGTTGTACGCCAGGTTGCCGCTAAGCCCTCTAGACACTTCCTTACCCTTCATTCTACACAATGACGACTCTGCATCAAACACCCTGTGCCTCGCAGAAAAAGCCCGTTGAATCGCTCGTCTTCGTACTCTGGCCTCTCAACGTCGTTCGAAGGAACGATACGACGACCGTCACGAACCATTTTTATTCGAAAAAGGTGACTTGGTGTTACTTTGGACACCGCAACGCAAGCGTGGATTGTGTCAAAAGCTTCTGTCGCGATATTCAGGCCCATTTGTAGTTTTCGAGCGTCTAAGCCAGCTCACTTACGTAATAGCTCGTCTTTTGTCCAATGGCCGACGATCGAGCAGAACGCAGCTCACTCACGTTGCTCGCCTGAAACCTTTCTACCATCCTTGTGCATCATAACTCGCCCTACGGGCTTCGTCTGCTTGCGAGAGAATGTAACAGACTAGTAAAAGGTAGAGAAGAGTAGGAGAGGAAGACGAAGAGTCTTGGCACGATCACAGTGTGCTGCCGCAAACGACCATCGTTCACCTCCTCTAAATAAAACCATCTTATCACATCTCGCTGGTAAAATATTGTGAGCGCAGTCACCGATTCTTCTTTATCAATTGGACGGGTCATCATCATTTGTATAATTTTCTCATCTGTAGATATCATCAGTGTGTGCCGGCTCGAGCTCGCCTCGAATAAAGCTCTTCCTCATAACTGATGGACGGTGCTTCTCGATCCTCAAGTCTTCTCGCACGTTACCACTGGAGCTCCGCTCGGGTCGTCGTCTACTACCGCCTGCCATGACAGTGCAAGACAATCCTGGTCCATCCAACACCACCAGCCCAGTGCAGCCTCCGCTGTCGACCCTGGCTATCCACAGCCACCAGCGTGATCCGCCAGTATTCTCGGGTCTCAAAGGGGATGACGTTGAAGAATGGCTACACACCTACGACCTCGTCAGCGAGATTAACAGGTGGGATACTCTACAAAAGTTGCGTACGGTCTCTTTCCAGCTAACTGATGCTGCCAAAACCTGGTTTTGGAACCAAGATCTTCCCGACTGGGACACATTCGCACGGCAGCTCCGTCAGATTTTCGGTTCCCCCAGTGATCGCGCCGAAGCAGCAACAAAGAAGCTTGCTGAACGCATTCAGCTGGCGGGTGAATCATACAACTCGTACATTGAGGATGATCTTGCCTTGTGCAAGCGTGTAAATTCAGCTATGCCTCAAAGCGAACAAGTACGCCATATTATCAAAGGCATCAATACCATCGCATTCAACGCCCTTGCGTCGCAAAACCCTACCACGACTCAAGATGTCGTCACCATTTGCCAGAGACTAGAAGAACTTCAGTCTCTTCGTCTTTGCCATGATGCCTCGGACATTCGTCTTCCTGCGGCCCTCGTGATCTGTGCCCTGGTCCGCGACATCGTTCGTGAGGAGCTTCATGGGCGCGGCTCTTCCTGCGCCCCACCGTCTCCTTTAGCCTCAGCTCCAACCAACTTGCGAGACATCATTAAGCAAGAGATTGCATCTGCGTCACATTCACCTTGTTCCGCCGAATCCAGACCTCGTCAGGTACCAACGTACGCAGAAGTCGCGGCGCTCTCAGCACCCACCACTATCCCAGCGGCGACACCAGGTGGCCATGTACCTGTGGCGTCAGTGTCACCACCGATGCGCCCACAGCCGTATTACGCCATGCCACGTCCTCAACGCCCTATCTGTTATTATTGCGGCTATAGAGGTCATATATCTCGCTTTTGCCGGAGGCGTCAACAGGACGAGCAACGTGGCTACGCTTCAGAGGAACGCGGACGCTTCAGTCTACTTACGAACTACCAGCGCACGCCTTACCGGCCGTCTTTTCAACGTTCGCCCTCCCATCTTACAGTAGTGGTCTGCCTGTGAACTCCCGTGAGTCTCGCCGCCGCTCACCATCTCCCAATCACCGTTCCGTGTCGCCTCTGCGACCCGCCTCCCATGTTCTGAATGCCCCCTCGGAAACTCCCCAATGCAGTTTTAGGAGGGGAAACTGCATCCACCGGACAGCCAGCAATTTCTCTGACAGACCATTGAACTTGTTAACAGTGTTAGTCGAAGGTATACGCGTCGTAGCTCTAGTAGATACTGGCGCTGCTATTTCCACTATTCGCTCTGACCTTTGCTCCAGTCTCCGCAAAGTAACAGCACCTTACTCGGGCCCCTCTCTCCGTGCTGCGACAAACGCCATTTGTCGTCCACTCGCCCAGTGTACAGTTCGCGTTTTCATTGACGGTATTCGTGATCATATTGCTGTTGCAGTTTTCCGTGAGTGCACCCACGAGTTCATTTTGGCGTGGGATTTTCTTTCGTCTGCACGCACTTCTATGTCTTGTCGTCAGCGCCTCATCCATCTCATTTCCACCGACTCTTCTGTATCGGAACCTGAACAGTGCATTCGTCTCGTCACCACTTCAGATTATGTTCTTTGGCCATCCCGAAAAGAAGTAATTAGCGTTGATTGCAGCAACAATGTGGATGGCAGCATGCTTTTACTACCTTATGGCCACACGGTACATCAAGGCATTCCGATCATTGCAGGCCTTGTTCGTTTTTCTGAAGGGTCTGATTTTATTACAGCGTTAAATCAGACCCCCAAACCCTTATTGTGGCCCTGTGGATCAACAGTTACATGCGCTATTGACCCGCATCCCGTTGCAATTGTTGCCCGTCCAAGTCAAGAAGACCTACCAGAGCCAAACACGCCGCCACTCAACTTTCCCACTCCTCTATCAGTGACGATAAGCCCTGATTTGACAGCAGCCCAGAGTCAAGAATTGCTGAATTTATCGAACAGACATCGCCCTTTGTTTGACGTTCATTCCGCTTTCCTTGGTATGACAACTTCTGTGACTCACCGTATTCAGACTGACGGCTCCCGAATAATTCACCGGCGACCATACCGCGTGTCTCTCGCAGGAAGGAAGATAATTGAGGAAAACGTATCAGACATGCTTCGACGAAATATCATACGTCCTTCCTCGAGTCCGTGGTCTTTGCCAGTTGTGTTGGTGCAAAAGAAAGACAGAACGGTACGTTTTTGCGTTGATTACCGGGCACTGAACAAAATAACGCGCTAAGATGTTTACCCTCTCCCACGAATTGATGGCGCACTAGATTCGTTGCATGGTGCAGAGTATTTTTCGAGCCTTGACCTGCGATCGGGCTACTGGCAAATACCAGTGTCCGAATCTGACAACCCCGGATTGGCTATATGAGTTTAACGTAATGCCTTTCGGACTTTGTAACGCGCCTGCTACCTTCGAACGTATGATCGACAGCGTACTGCGTGGCCTGAAGTGGGAAACCTGCTTATGCTACCTAGACGACATCATAGTGTTTTCGTCTACCTTTTCGCAACATCTACAACGTCTCGAAGTAGTCCTCGCTTCAACGTCTCGCTTCATACGCAATTTCGCAAGGCTTGCCTCTCCGCTCCATCAACGCTCACAAGTAACATGGCATTTGTCAGGTCTGAAGACTGTGAAAAGGCTTTCCTGGCGTTGAAGCAAGCCCTGTCATCCGACCCGGTACTATGTCATTTCGATCCAGGTGCACCCACAATTCTTCACACTGACGCCAGTGGTCATGATCTCGGTGCTGTTCTACTGCAGCGTGACAAAACCGCACGCGAACGTGTCATCGCTTACGCCAGTCGTGCTTTGACTGCTGCCGAGAAAAATTATACAATAACCGAACAAGAGTGCCTTGATGTTGTATGAGCGGTACAAAAATGTCGTCCATACCTCCACGGCCGCCATTTCACAATTGTCACCAACCACAACGCATTGTGCTGGCTTTCGTCGCTAAAGAACTTATCGGGTCGTCTTGGCCGCTGGGTGCTTCGTTTACAAGAGCACAACTTTGATGTTGTCTACAGGTCTGGTAAAAAGCACCAAGAAGCTGATGCTCTCTCTCGCAGCCCTCTACCCAACCGTAATAGTCCACCGTCACCAATTTCAACCGCAGCATTACTTATCGCAGGTCTCAGTTGGGTAAAATCCGGCCGCCCTTCTACCCTTGTGTCGCATCAACGCGTTGACCCTTACTGCCGCTCCATAATAGCATGCTTAGAAGATACATCCACTCCTCTGAACGCCCGACTTCGCCGACAACTGAAATAATTCAAGCTTCACGATGGTGTTTTACATCGCTATATTTACCACGCTAAAGAAAACAAATGGGTCCCCGTTATACCACGTTGTCTACAACGTCAGGTTCTTGAGACATTCCACGATGATCCTGCTGCTGGGCATCTCGGCTATCACAAAACGTACGACAAAATACGCAGTCGGTTCACTTGGCCTGGCCTCTCATCTGCGAGTGCCAAACATGTTTCTTCGTGTGCCTTGTCGAAACGACACACTACTGCTTCTTCTGGCTTTCTCCAACCTCTAACTTGTCCCGCTTTTCCATTCGAAGTCGTCGGGATAGACTTGTACGGCTCCCTTCCCGTGACTTCCAATGGAAATCGTTGGATTGTAATGGCTGTTGACCACCTCACTCGTTACGCGGAAACCGCCTCACTGCACGCTGGTACAGCCACTGAAGTAGGAGATTTTTTTCTGCGTAACATATTTTTACGCCATGGAGCTCCACGTGTTCTGCTCAGTGACCGCGGCAAGGTCTTTCTTTGCTCTATTGTTGCTGAGGTTCCACGCGCCGCCAACACCATCCACAAAACAACTTCTACTTATCATGGCTTGACGGAACGCTTTCATCGTACCCTCTCGGACATGATTGCCATGTACGTTAACCCTGACCACACGAACTGGGACGCCATTTTGCCATTCGTAACGTTCACCTACAATACAGCTAAGCAAAGCATCACCGGCTTTTCTCCCTAATTTCTGGTCTATGGCCGCTCTCCAAGTGTAACTATGGACGTCTCCTTCCTTTCGGCTCCTGCTACCTCAGCAAGCCCTTTATCCACACAACTTTTGTCTCGCCTCGAGCATTGCCATCATCTCGCCCAAATCAACACCGGCATCTCTCAGAAAGCTCGCAAGTCTCGCTACGACTCGACACACCGTGTTGTCACCTTTTCCCCAGGAGAAGAAGTTCTTCTGTGGACTCCCGTGCGTGTGCCCGGCTTATGTGAAAAATTCCTCAGTCGTTTTAGAGGGCCTTATACGGTGATTGAACAAACGTCCCCCGTTAATTATCGTATCTCAACACTCAACGCTCCCTCCGACCACCGTTGCCGTGAGACAGAAATTGTGCACGTTTCTCGGCTTAAACTGTACACCCGATGCAATTCCTAATAATAGAGAGTTTTAGTACTGCGGAATGGTGCTACGTACGCATCACGCAAGCGCCTTGCGTTACGTGGCGTCATTTGCCACTAATCGGCTTTTAGTACGCCGTAGTACCCGCGTACGTAACGAGCGTGAAGCGTGTTGCGCCATCTGGTAGATCAAAATAGAAGCACGTGTTGTTGACAGCCAATGTGAGCCAATCCAAGTGTTATAGCCAGATTATGGCCATATTTTAAGCCACAGAGCCGGTCGGTGCTTGCCTTCGATGCCGCAATTTTGCAAAACGAAGTCTCGTGCTGTCGCGAACTTGTTCGAGAGCGGCGCGATCACCTCATACGTACGCACGCACGCATCTCATGCGTGCGTACGTAGCGGCTGCGTACGTAACGCGATACGTACGCGTTGCGGTCTGTGCATGCGCACTACGCAGAACGTGGCGTCCCTACGTACGCAACGCCGCCACGTAAGCAGCGTACGCAGTACTAAAACTCTCTATTGTCTCTCGCGCGGCCAGGAGGCCGCTTCCAGCGGGACGGGGAATTAGTGTGAGCGCAGTCACCGACTCTTTATCAATTGGACGTGTCATGATCATTTGTATAATTTCCTCATCATTAGATATCATCATCAGTGTGTGCCAGCTCGAGCTAGCCTCGAATAAACCTCTTCCTCATAATATAAAGGACAAATTTATTCGACAGCGTCGTTAGCATAGTTATGAGTCTTATGACCAACCACATGCGTCAGGTGGCAGGTGCTCCTACGGTCACATTGTGTCAGACACATATGCTTTGGGCGGGCCACTCGTCAGCTTGCATGCATGACGCGTTGCACAGGAACCCGTCATCTGCCACATGTCAAACTGGGGGCTCGCTAAAAACGTGGCATGCGTTTCCACCTTAAGTTGTCTGCGTACCATAGCCGCGTTCCCAGACTAACCTCCGTATTCAGAAACGCTGCTTGACTTGAACTTGACTTGCCACCGACTTCAGTGCAGAACAATGCGTTTCGTATGCGCTGACTTTAGGAGGTGCCAAGGCAGCACAAACGCACAGACGCGTTTCAAACGCGCTGCATTGTAGGTGGTTTCAAGTCAAGTTGAAGTCAAGGAGCGTTTATGAATATGGGGGTAACCTCCATATTCACAAACGCTGCTCGACTTGAACTCGACTTGCCACCGACTTCAATGCAGCACAAATGCGTTTTGAACGCGCTGTATTTAAGAGGGCGAAGGCAGCACAAACGCACAGACGCGTTTAAAATGCGCGGGGTACGCACGGTGGACGCCGGAGTGAGCGGGCGCGCGTCGCATACGCTCCGCCGAACGTGTGCTCTCGTTGACCGGATTACTCCGATATCGTCGCCGGCACTGCGTCGGATCATCAAGTTTGAACTGTCCTGGGAACCGCACACCCTTCCCGAGGCTGTAGAGCATCTTCATTTTTCTCTATCGCCTTCAGAAGAACCCATGTGAGCGCTGGGCCGCTGGGCCTAAGCGTCGACCCAGCTCGCCTGTGCGAGTACGGGTGACTAGGCCTAACGGCGGACCCCTTCCACAACAATATGGACGCTAGCACTACGCCAACTGCTGACGTGACTACTACCGGATGCGTTCAACCTGCATTCAGCTCCAACGACACCCATGTTAACACGGAATCTCTCAACCTCGACGAGCTCACCTCGGCGAGCGAAGATGAAGTTGCCGTGCACCATCCTACACCGTCTGCATCGCTGAGACCGGCGAGCGACACCGACGCCAACTGGAAACTGGCGATTTCCCGTCGCCAGCGTCAACGCCAGAAAAAATTCGACAAAGCTCGAGCGGAATTGATGCAGCTGGCCGGTCCTGCAAGCACTCCGCCCAGCCACGTCAACGCCAGGGCAGCTGCGGGTGCGAGCGCTCCTGCTGCGCAGGCAGACGCGGCCGGCGTCGCACCGGCGCGAACACCACCACCCGTAACGAAGCCGCGCCAGCTACGACGGAAGCTGCCGCCGCTTCCACGCACGGACATAAAGATCATCATGCGCCCGAAAAAGGGCCTGGCCATTCGGAACTTCACTACGCATCAAATCTCCCGAGCCGTAGCACTGGCGGGCAATTCTCGACAACATTGTACTGGTGATCATTTCATTATACGTACTCGCCCCGGGTCGAACATCATCATTGCCGGCACGCCACTTGTTGAGACGGCCGAAATTTTTCGTCGGATCACCACCCTCACGCTTGAGAGGAAGACCTACGAATTCAATACCTATGTGCGGCCCCTGAGGGCACCTTGCGGGGAGTTATTCATGGGATAGACCCTGGCACAACTCCGGAAGAACTCACCGCCAACTTCCGCGTGCGCACGCAGGGAGTGACAGTGCACAGTGCACGAATGCTTGGTGCTACCAAATCTGCCGTGATCACTTTTGAAGGCCCCCTTCTGCCCCGATATGTACTGTATTACGGTGGGGAGGTGGCCTGCCATCCGTACAAGCCGACGCGACAAGCCTGCCAAGTCTGCTTACAACCGGGGCACCGCTCAGACGTATGCCCCACGCCAAACACTCCCGTGTGTCGGCAGTGTGGTATCCTCAATCCCATTGACGGTCACCCCTGTGCTCCCAAATGTCACTTGTGTGGAGATGCCCACTTAACGGGCGCAAAAGAGTGCTCTCAGAGACTGAAGGCCCCACGCCCACGGCCACCTCCTCAACCAGCAGCACCAGCCTGGGGCCGCAACCTCCATCGTAACCCACCCACTCCCAAACGCAGGTGGTTCAGCAAGGAAAACGAGACCTCATGCAGCCACTCCCGCTCACGCTCGAGGTCACAGTCCTTCCCGCCCCTCCCTTCTGTGGAACCTGGCCAACAGCAGCAGCCAAAGCAGCGACAGCATCCGAAGAACCAGATGACCAAAGGGCAGCAGCAGCAGCAGCAACCTACCTGTCAACAGTCCCAGCACGCCTCTAGCAAGCATAATGAGAAGCCCAATCCCACTCCATCAGCCGGTGCCGACAATAAGGTGAGCTGGTCAGCAAATGTAGATCCTCCCATCGCTCCACTCAATACCCTGTCCACCGCATACGAACACCTTCTCGCGGAAAACATAAAACTCAAACAGGAGCTGGCGGCCGTCAGGGCACGTCAAGCATAGGACAGTTCTCAACTTCATGCCCTAATGGCATGTCTTGGATCGCCGCCTGACTCCCCCGAAAAAAAAAAACCCCAACCTCCCCCAAGAGACAGAAAACCCCTAAAACGGCGCTATCAATTCCTGCTGCGTCGGGCACCACAGTCACACGCGAAGAGTTACGCGAAATGTTCTCAACGCTCGCGCAGCAGCTATCGCAACAATTCAGTGCCGTATTCACGCAGTTCGGAGAACGCCTCGACTCTCTCGAGACACGCTTCGAGGCGCAAATTGCTGAAACAGGCGAAAACATACGCAGGAAGAGGGTCACTCGTAGCTCGCACGCCACGACAGATCAAGTTACCATAGACTAGGATTGGAATCACATCCATCCGAAATCCTCGCTACCCCCGCATTGACACCCAGCGCCCTCACCCTCACTCCTACATCGGCGTCGCAAGCCGAGATTCCGATACCGACGCTTTTCCACTTAACGAATTAACCATGGGCAGCACAGCCCCACTCATTGGCGAACATTTAGAAGTCTGGCAATGGAACTGCCGCGGCTTCCGCAGAAAGCGGAGCCTCCTCCAACAGTACATTAACACACACCTTGCTCGGCCAGATGTCATAGCGCCTCAGGAGCCCGGAACGCCACCCATATTTTCAGGTTATGAGTCCTATAATAGTCAAACAAAGGGCAAAGCGGCCATCCTGATTGACAAAGCGCGAACCGCAGTTGGCTTAGACAATATCCCAGACACCAACATAGAACATGTGATTGTGGAGCTAGTTCTCAGGCAAAAAAAGAAAGGAGAAAAGCGAAGTATCATCATTGTCAACGTATATAGCGCCCCAAATAAAAAAAAACCACTGATTACTATGCCCTCGTACAAGGTGCCTGCCGATTGGCCCAGGGAAAAGAACTCTTACTGCTCGGCGACTTCAACGCTCTCGACGAACGCTGGGGTTACAACCGTTCGGATGTCAAAGGCAAACAGCTTGCGGGTGCCACTGAAAAATTTCAGCTTGAACTGCTTACGGATCCCGCGTTCCCTACCCGGATCGGCAACAGTGTGTGCAGGGACACTTGCCCCGATCTCACCTTCGCCCGTGGCCGTGCAAACTATAACTGGGACAACCTGCAGAAATCCTTGGGCAGTGACCACTTCATTCTCCGCACAAAAGTTACAGAGAGCGCAGCGCGTCGGTCTATTGGAGAAGCACGCATCACAAACTGGGACGCCTTTCGTCGTGAGAGCGAATATTCACTCGACAGCCTCACAAGCCTCACCGACTGGTGCACCCAACTTAAAGAAATTCGAGAGCGTTGGACCACCACCATTAACAGAACACCTGCACTGCCGGAAGTGTACGGCCATCTGCTACATCTGTGGGAAGCCCGAAGGAGCCTCATCCGCAGATGGAGGACGCAAAAACATAACCGACGCCTCAAGCTAAGGATCGCCACACTCACCACTCAGGCAGTGCAGTACGCTACAGAACTGGCGCGACTCAATTGGGCCCAGTTTAGCAACTCTCTTCGAGGCTCATTGGGCACGGCCCGCACGTGGCACATTTTGCGCGCTTTGATGGACCCCACTCGCACAAAAAATGAGACGAATAAGTCAGTCATGTGCCTCATACACGCCTTTGAGGGTACTGACGATGAGCTGCTGGATCAAGTCCGGCGAAAATGCTTTGGTGATTTCTACCCACCCGCATCTCAAGCTGCGTATCGTGGACGTGCCAATGACACTCTCGACCGACCAATAACGGTGGACGAAGTTTACGCAGCCATTCACAGCAGCAATCGCAACACAGCTGCTGGGGCAGACGGAATCACGTACTCCCTTATCAGGAACCTCAACGACAGCGCCGTACAAGAAATCACGGCATTTTTCAATGATCATTGGCAACGTGGCACGCTTCCTCCTGAATGGAAGCACGCAGAGGTCATAATGATACCGAAGCCGGGCAAAAAACTTCAGATCGAAAACCTCCGACCAATATCCCTCACTTCCTGTCTTGGTAAACTCTTCGAGCGCGTCATCACTAATCGCGTGCAAGATTACCTCGAAGACAATGACCTTTTCCCGCACTCAATGTACGGGTTCCGGGCACATCTTTCAACGCAAGATGTACTGCTACAGTTAAAAGAAGTCATTGATAACGCCCCCCAGCAAGGAGAAAACATTATCTTGACTTTAGACATTAAGGGCGCATTTGATAACGTTAGCCACCAGGCCATACTTGAGGGCCGCGAGGCCCTTCATTGTGGGCAGCGCGTCTACAGTTATGTTCACGCCTTCTTGTCGGACCAGACTGCCACAGTCGGTCTCGGCTCCATCCGATCAGATGTTATCAAGGTTCCGAACAAGGGCATCCCGCAGGGCTCAGTGATTTCCCCGCTACTCTTTAATGTAGCTATGGTTGGCTTGGCACATGAACTCCACCGCATCGATGGCATCCATCACGCAATGTATGCGGACGATATCACCGTCTGGGCCACGCGGGGGTCCCTTGGAGAAAAAGAATATAACCTGCAGCAGGCAGCCACATGCGTCGAACAATACGCGCAGGCACGAGGCCTGGCCTGTGCAACAGAAAAATCTGAGCTTCTACGAATTTATCGACGCAAGCTCCCACCATCGACGCAGAACAACCAAGGCTCCCGCCTCCAGGTTGTCCTTGCTGGCAAACAAATCCCAGAGAAATCCACCATTCGAATATTAGGCATGTGGGTACAGTCGAACTGCCATGTGAATCACACACTTTCCCTTCTCCGCACCACTACACTGCAAGTGGCCCGAATGATATCTCGGGTAGCCACTCGTCGCCATGGCATGCGCGAGGAGGACATCCTGAAACTCATACGTAGCCTCGTGGTCAGTATGGTGACATACAGTTTGCCCTACCAACGCCTCACCAAGAGCGAACAGGGCCAAGTAGACGCAATGCTCCGCAAGGCCTACAAAGCGGCACTCAAGCGACCACCGGGTACTCCTACTAGCAAGCTCCTCGCATTGGGCCTACACAACACCTTTGAAGAACTTTGTGAAGCGCAACTCGCCACACAACTGCAACGGCTCAAGCAAACACCTACAGGCCGTGACCTGCTCCTACGCCTCGGCTACATCAGCCAGTTTCACGACGCAGCTCGTCGCAAGCCCATTCCGGACCAACTTCGTGCCACTTATAAGGTCGCTCCCATGCCCCGCAATATGGATCCCCAACTACATCAGGGCCGGAGGGAAGCCAGAGTGGAAGCCCTCGAGCGAACTTACGCACACAAAAACACTACGTACTATGTTGACGCCGCCAACTACGACCATGCAAACAATAAGGCTGTAGCCACAGTCGTGGACCACACACTCACAGAATGTACCAGCGCTTCCGTGCGGTGCCGCAACATCACCGATGCCGAAGAAACTGCCATCGCGCTCGCTCTCGCCCTCGGCTACAGACAACGAAGGTCGCTGACAGTTCTCACAAACTCTCAAGCAGCTTGCCGCAACTACCTACAGGGGCGCATCAGCCAACCCACTCTCAGCGTCATCATGAGCGTTACAGACACTGACGAGCATTCCATTACACATCCACCCAGAATTGGGCATCGTATTATATGGACTCCGGGCCACATGGGACTGGAGGGGAATCAGGCAGCGGATAGGGTAGCTCGAGGGTATGCGAGCCGAGCACCTTCCAACTCCACCCCTGAGGAACTCGTTCCGGTCCCTTGCGACTATTCGGCCATCCCAAACCATTACAGAGGACTTAAGAAAGCTTATTCGCTACCACACCGAACACTAAATAAAGAGGAATCGGTCAGCTGGAGGCAAATTCAAACCGGCACGTTTCCAAATTTGCATATCCTGAGTAAAATGCACTCCTCGGCATACTCTCCTCTCTGCCCATGGAGTTCAGCTAAAGCCACTCTGTACCACGTCACGTGGGAGTGTCAGGCCATTACAGCCTTGCAACCAGTACAAAATCCAACAGCGGAGCGATGGGAGGAGCTGCTGGCCAGCGAGAACCTGGAAGATCAGTTGAGTCTGATCAACCGGGCCCGCAGAGCGGCTGCTGCAAGCGGAGCCCTAGACTAAGGCCCCCCCCCCCCCCCCCACCGCAAGCCAAGCATCTCCGACTACTCGGAGCTTCTCCGCAGAAAATTTCGTGTAAATAAATAAATAAATATGTTTTCACCACCACCACCACCTTTCAAATGCGCTGCATCGATGGTTATTTCAAGTCAAGTTCAAGTCAAGGAGCGTTTCTGAATACGGGAGTAAGTGTCGGGGTCGTTGTTCTGAGAATACGTTTTTCAGAAACAGGAATGGGTTTTTCCTGAGAAAGTATAAAAAGGGTTTTTGCTGTTTATGGAATTCACTCATGTGGCCTATATACCATCGTACGAATATTGCACGCTACTTGTCGCGTGAAGCCAATCAAATGCGAAAGGTCTTTGCCATCACGTCGAAGGACAGGACGTCAGTTTCCATAACAAAAATAGCCGATATGTGCTGCCATAGTCCAAAATTAAAGTTGTTTGTCCTGAGAAATAAAATATAAAAGGTTCGATTTTAGCACTGCGACTTGCGCAATAATGTCAGCGTATTTCACAGCACCAGAAGAACACACGCAAAAGAGCTGCTCAACGTGTCGCAGGGCAAGAATTGGCGGAAGCAGCTAGTGGCTTATCAATTTAAAATTAAACTGGCGCATGACCTTCCCTCCCACGACAGTACTGAATTTGTTGCAGAATGATCAAGCACTTTTCAAGCGTGGTTTCTGAATGTGGCGTGCATGTTCCCGGATAGCTGCTGGAGTTACTTGCCGCTGTCATCACACAAGCCCTTAAAGGGCCACTCACCAGGCCCCATACCGAATTTTAGTTAGACTGTTGAAATTGTTGGGTGTCCGATGAGGAACGTTTTGCCACAAAAAGTTTTTCGCATCGGTTCACTACGAGCGGAGAAAACAGGTTTTTTGAAGTGACGCGAAACAAGGGTGAGAGGAGGCAAGTTCGAAACCCTTGCCGCTCCTCCGCGTAGCCTTCGCAAGCCAAATATGTTCCCCACCCTCTCCAGCATCTGACCATGAGGTGACGCGCGCATGACGTGCCCAAACAAGTCCAACCCCCGAGCACACGAGCAGCGTTGATTTGTTGACCAGCGTGATTTTGTGGTCTTCTGCCTGTTTCTGCGGGACGGTTTAGAAACGCTGGCTTTCATGCGGTAGAGTAGATGAGCACAATGAGTGCGCGAATGCGTAGGAGCGTTCCACGGTTGTCGTCTGCTCAATGCGCTGACCGCGGGGACACGAACGCATGTGAAACGCTGCCACATTAGCCCCGCATCTCGTAGCATTTCACAGTAAAAAATGAAAGAAAAATGTGCACATTTTTATTGCGTCTCATTACTTATTTCAAGTTATAATAATCTTTTAAAGCAACGAATATATAAACCACGCATTTTTTGTTGAATATTTTTTGCCATGTCACGTGACATACTGTTGACGTCAGAGCAGACTCATCTACGTAGAGGACCAACGTCACCGCATTGCCGTGTACGTAGGGTCATTTCTACGCCCACGTCATGCCCTCATTCTCTACGCGTGCGCCGGCAGAGGGGAGGGGGAGCTGCTTTCATCTTGAAATTTGACACATTTCCGCGGCGCGTAGCGTTGCGAATTTTGGCAGCCATGATCATGAACGCCTCGTCTACGCATTGCGCTTGTCAGCTCAAATTGGTCAAACCTGGTGAGTGGCCCTTTAATCTTTTGCTCGGCGCTCACATGGGTTTTCGTGGTTGCTTTTTTAGTTTGTTGATTTCCGGTGGCATGTGCCCAATATAAACTGTATACATTATCATTAAATTCAACGCCCATATGCGCCTGCTCTGTGTATAGTGTCAGTGCATTATTTTTAACTTCGAAAAATCCTCCTTTGTTCTTTAATTAGCCGGCCGCAGCTGTCCAATTGTTATGGAGGCGTTAAGCCTCCACAAGATGGTTGCTGTTACTGGAGCCCTCCACAATGATGTGCCTCATAATTATATTATTGGTTGGGCGTGAAAACCATGATATTAGTATTGTTGTAATATAATTCTCCTGCTATTACTATATGTATACTTATACTCTTGTTATTATTGTTTTGACATGTTAGTACGCTAGAAGTCGCAAGCCGTTGGCACAGCTAAGTTATCAGGCAAGGCCGAATGTTTTTGCCCAATTGAGCACGCGGAACGCATGCTACACTACCGGGCATGAGGTCAACCTTGGGGTACTTCTCGGCGTAGATGCGGCCCAAGTCTGCCAGGTAATCACCCACGGTGAGTGGCAAGTTCAGGCCGTCGATCACCATTCGCGCAGAGTCCGGCCCGGTTGTGCCCATCAGCTTCACTTTCAGTTCCCACGTGTACTTCTTCCCGTAACGGCTGGCGATCGTCTGCACTGCCTCCTCGTGGATTTTCTCTGTGTCTGTGCTCATATATAAAAGAAACACAAAAACAGTAAAACATTGAATCTACAAATAAAGAACGCGTTCAATTCAGTTACATTTTGTGTCGCATAGTATTCTTTGTGATGCTCAAGTCTTCATTCTTTGAAGCAACAAAATGTCGTCAGCACGTGACGGCAGGTGGTTGATTAGGGCAAGTGGTGCACATACTAGCTGCGCACCCACAAAAATTGATCTACTACGAAACCCTAGTGATAGATACGCAACAGAAAGTTGATGATGATTGCGCTTGTGCTATAGTCGACTTCCATTGCTTTTGTTCCTTGTATCTCTTTCGGTACAGTGACTATGTTTTCTAACACTTGTCAAAATCACAGGTGACATGAGGTCTGTACGCCAACATAGAACCGTTTGCCCCAAAAAGTACTTCACATTGTGGCAACCTAGCACAAAAAAACTACTGTAAAATCCCCAACAAGAGTCCTACCAGAACAAACGCCCCCTATCTTTTTTCAGAGAATTGAAATATGCAACCCTGATCCTGCTAGCGCCCACCCTCCTTATAACCACCATTTTCATTGTTTGTCTTCACCCGTGAACGGCGAATAAAACACTTAATACGTGCTAATTTCATAAAACACCTAACTAAACACTGGTGTACATTCCCTACTCTTACCACTGCTACGACCACCGTCTGGCTGTTTGATCTCCGACCTAACAAACTCCTCCCCCCACTTTTAATTCTTGTCGAATGATCTCTAACCTTATTATGTACTGATTGGCTAATGATGGCAGTATGCACTAGCTTGGAACATTAAAGTATGTATCGACTGTGAGTTCTCACGAATAGACATGTTCGAACCTCATCACAGACAGTCCCTTGAAATATGTATAACAAAACTAAATATATATAACACACATAATGCCTCTCGGTCTCTAGTTAGCAAAGTAGGTCTTTGGGCTAACCGGAGTAAAAGGACATCCAAGTGAACTCCAATACAAGTGCGATTCTGTCACTCCTGGCAAAAGTAAGTTAACAGCAAACCAGTGACAACAGCTCTGTGAAGAAAAGTTGGCTAAGAGAGGTTGAAGCTGCTTTCTCCAAGTGAATTCTGTACGATATGTTAAATTCGAAAATTCGACAGATCCCACGTACCTTCGGAATTGTAGTTATAAGAAGCCTTGGCTGACAACTAGAGTATAGTGCCATCACAGCAGTTTATTCTTCAGTGGTATGAAAAACCTACCTCGCAAAACTAACCTACACTGTAGATTAGTTTTGAAACCTATCGTAGTTCATACAATGAAAATCATTGCGCGGGCTTCCTTATTTTATAGTCTGTACTTGAACACTGCACAATAAAATGAACAGGTGACACAGCTGCTAATTGAGCTTCCTTTCTTGTATACGGCAGGGGAACAGAACTTTGAATTACAGTGGCTCTCCAACACTACTACATGTAATCAAGTAATGAGATCACTAAAAGAGCTTATTGCCTCACTCCACAAAGTTTGAAGAATCCATCCAGTACGAGGAGAGTTACAAAGATTTGTTTCACGCTGCAATCGCATTCTCCCATCTCTCGTCCCGATGAGAGCACTGGAAGCTTAGTAGGCAAAGATGGTACAGAGAAAGAAAATACGTCACGGGTGTTTGTGCCTATCGTTACCTTAATAACTTTTTTCTTTTTTTCCCTTGAAATACCTGGCTTTTTCAGTGTGATCGCACGCACACGCGTGCACAAGTCGTGGCCTCCTGCGGCGATCCCTGTAATGACCAAGCGCGCCTAGTTCTATCCATCCATCCATCCATCCATCCATCCATCCATCCATCCATCCATCCATCCATCCATCCATCCATCCATCCATCCATCCATCCATCCGTCCGTCTGTCCGTCCATCCATGCGTCCGTTCGTCTGACCGTCCATCATCCGTCCGTCCGTCTGTCCGTCAGTCGGTCCATCCATCCATCCATCCATCCATCCATCCATCCATCCATCCATCCATCCATCCATCCATCCATCCATCCATCTATCCGTCTGTGCGTCGATCCATCCGTCCGTTCGTCCGATCGTCCATCCGTCCGTCCGTCCATCCGTCCATCCATCCACCAACCACCCATTTACCCATCCATCCATCCATCCACCCACCCACCCACCTACCAACCCACCCATCCACCCACCCACCCATCCACCCACCCACCCATTCACCCACCCACCCATCCATCCATCCATCCATCCATCCATCCATCCATCCATCCATCCATCCATCCATCCATCCATCCATCCATCCATCCATCCATCCATCAGCGCCGCTGGCCGTGATGTCAGAATCCTCCAATGGGGACACGCCGCTGCGCGTGGTTGCACCCAAGGACGAGAGATGTGGCCACGCATTGCGTAAGATTCGCCAGACTAGAAGGCGCCGATTGCTTCATCGGGCTCGTGGGCTGAGGGAGCTCACTGTGCGTTGCGTGACAGACTGGCGCCGCCGCTTGATGACGTCATTGAGTTGATTGCGTGAGGCGGGCTCGAGTGCTGGCCTTGACACAGATTGCCTTTGCCGAGGCATGGACGTTCAGTGTGGACTGCCAGGTGTAACAGCACCCCCGCCGCCAGACAATGCACCGGAAAGACGAGCTGCTTCCACGTGGCTCAGATGTCGGGCGCGATCGTTCACCAGGTCCCTCCAGGTTTCCCTCCAGGGCCATGGGGAGAATGTAGCTCTAGGCTCAGTTCTATGAACACATCCATTCCTTGAGGACGCATCCCAGCTCCACTGGCTTGTCGCCACAACTTGTCGGCCAGCTTCACTCGTCGCTTCTGACGATCTTTGGTTTAAGCACTTGTTGATGGTTCTGCAACTTGTCAAAAACTGTTATGGTATCGACGCCAAAATAGGAATGGCATACCCTGACTATATTACCAACACAACTGACTATCAATAACACGAAAATTATGACATGTATGTCATCATGATTTACATTTCATGACCTTGCTGCTCTTGCGGTGGTTTCGTTCACATTACATTTTGCAAAACTGGTATGTGATGACATGACTACATGGCGAACATAAGTGACAAACCATAACGTGGAACTCATTATATGCATGTAAGTCTTGACTAGACGTCACGCTTATGGTGCACTCGCAGTCGTTCCGCTAGCTTCATATATACCAAATTTGGTATTACGGGACGTGAATGGATGACGAGGGTACATGACTGGTGCAAACGTTATAATCATGAGATGTGTGTCATCTAGGAACATGACTACACGTCACGCTCATGATGCTCTCATGGCCGTTTCACTAGCTTTACATTTACCAAACTTGGTGTTACGTGACGTGAATGGACGACGAAGCCAAATGGCACAAAATTGGCCCGTATCTGCAGGTTACACTGCAAATGTCGTCAAAAGACGATATTTTTTCGTCTGGAGAGAGTGACCAGAACGTTTATTTGATGTTCTCTGCAAGAAAATTGGTAAATGGTATTCTGCAGGCGCTGCGTTAGAGTCCCTCGAGCATGCAGCGGAGGCGAACGAGCGCATCAAGTCACGTCACACGTGAGACATAAGCGCCATCTGGAAGTTGTTTTAAAAAACAATGCGCGTGGCTCTAAGACGGGTGTGCGCGCCCATCTCAGAGGGGATAAGATGTAAAACGCAAGGCGACGGGTAGGTGCCACCACCGTCTTGTTTTAGCAAAGCGTTGGAAACACTCGCTTTTCCGTGCAAGCGTTGCATGGTCAGCGCACCGTAATAAGCGCTACGTTCCTTAAAGTTACTTGTGTATGCCTTTTTTAGTAAAAGGATCACATACAGAATATATACATGTTGGTATGCTACCCAAGACATGCGCAATAATTGCTTTTTAATCGACAATTGCACAAGCATCTTTATTCCATGTTTGCGTGTGCACATTTTTCAGTCTGAAGATAAATCAATACTAAGTATAGCTGAATTATTCGTGTTACTCTTAGCAATAGTGTTCTGTGGCAGTGGTATGAACGGGTTTTGGTTTAAACGGGGTGATGGCAGTCAAGGCGGCGAAATTTTCTTTTTGACGCGAAAACCTTTATTGCCTCATACTCGAGGTAACTGGTGTGCGTCCCGCCCGTTGTCACGGTGCCAGCTGATGCGTCTCCTTTCACGAGGGAGGATAAATGAGCTTTGTGAGCACTCGAACGCGGATGTCGTCTGCACGGTGCACAAAGCGCGAGAATACAAACGGATGCCAAACGAAGGCAGATGAGTCGTGCGTTTCGCTGTGATTTGTGCTAAACATAAAAAAAACGTAAACACGCACACATTTCGTTTGAGTGTCCTTCCACTGGGAGAGTTGTAAAAAAAATTATCTCCGCATCGGCATGTTACACTGCAAATGTCGTCGAAAGACGATAGTCTTGCGTCTGGAAAGAGTGAACAAAACGTTTATTTGATGTTCTGCGCAAGAAAATCGGTGAATGGTATTCTGTAGGCGGTGAGTTAGAGTGCCTCGAGCGTGCAGCGTAGGCGAACGAGCACATCAAGTCACGTCACACGTGAGATATGAGCGCTATTAGGCAGTTATCCTGGAAAACGAAGCGCGCGGCTTGTGCGCCCGTCTCGGAGGTGAAAGGTATAGAACGCAAGGCGACGGGTAGATACCACCACCGTGTTGTCTTAGCAAAGCGTTGGAAACACTTGCCTTTTCGTGCAAGCGTTGCATGGTCTGCGCAGCGTGATAAACGCCACGGTCCTTAGAATTACTTATGTATGCATTTTCTAGTAACAGACACACCTACAGAATACCGACGTGTTGTTATGGTGCCTGAAATATGCTCAATATTTGCATTCTAATTGACAATCGCGAGAGTATGAACGCCGAATCTTGAGCAATGTTGGTGGCCGCAGCGGATGGGGTCGGCCGTTTGGGGTATCGTCAGGGGAGGACAAACAGACAAATCTATAGACAGACAGACAGACAGACAGACAGACAGACAGACAGACAGACAGACAGACGGTCGGTCGGTCGGTCGGTTGGTCGGCCGGCCAGCCAGCCAGCCAGCCAGCCAGCCAGCCAGCCAGCCAGTCAGCCAGTCGGCCAGTCCGTCAGTCAGCCAGTCCAGTCCAGTCCGGTCGGTCGGTCGGTCGGTCGGTCGGTCGGTCGGTCGGTCGGACGGACGGACGGACGGACGGACGGACGGACGGTCGGTCGGTCGGTCGGACGGACGGACGGACGGACGGACAGACAGACAGACAGACAGACCAAAACTTTTCCGTCGAAGGTCCCCAAGAAAGACTACCATCTTTAATAATCGTCTTGTAGGCTTACGCCGCAGGAGCGAAGGAAAGAGACGCCAGAATGACAATAGACGCCAGCAGGGTAAGCGAGCCTTCACCTCACGTGCCACTGCCAAGCGCCGTCTATTTTTCTCCGTTTGCAGGCGCGTGCTCACCGCTTTTCGCGCTGCTCAAACGAGGGCGCTACAATCTCAAACGTGTCATGTAAGACACAACCACTTTCCGTGCATAGCGCGCTCGCAACCGTTTGGCTAGCTCCACATGTACCAAATTGGATATCACGTGACGTGAATAGACGACGATGGTAAACGAAACTCTCAACATGATAATCGTTATATATTTGTGTCATGTGAAACACGGCTACATGCTATGCTGACAGCGTGCTCGCGGCCGTTTCGCTAGCTCCATATATGATTGATTGATATGTGGGGTTTAACGTCCCAAAACCACTATATGATTATGAGAGACGCCGTAGTGGAGGGCTCCGGAAATTTAGACCACCTGGGGTTCTTTAACGTGCACCCAAATCTGAGCACACGGGCCTACAACATTTCCGCCTCCATCGGAAATGCAGCCGCCGCAGCCGGGAGAAATCTGCGGTTGCCCTCAAGCCGCCATTGCAGCAAACAATTCACGCTCCCAATACGACACTGAAATGTGATTGCTCCACTCAGAGCAGATGAAGTTGATCCGTATCTACCGTTAAAATTCAACAGGCTTCAGCCATTCGCACCAGCATTCACCTGTACTTCTGAACAGGCAGGATGCACTCACAGCTGCTCCAGTTAGCGTGTAATGCGGAAACTGACGGGGTATGCCTAATGTTATAAAATAGCAAAAACCAACGAATACTGAGCTCGACGCATGTCTGATGTGAATGAGTTTTGTGCGAGCACAAGAGTGGGCCTTGTCGCTTCATACTTAACGTCCGTTATTGTTATTAGTTGACATGTAGTTATCAAGAGACAGTAAACCAACGTGCCTTCAGCCGTCTGTCTCCGACCCTCTTTCCACAAAGCTCGAGGTGCGGTTACGGAGCCCTGTATAAAATGCGTTAATGTTGCTTATCTGGACTCACCTAAGACCACGCCGTCCAGGTCAAAGATCACGTGCGTCACCGGCATGAATTTAGCTGCCATGGCGGGCACCTGACGCGTCTTTTTCTCGTTCTTCTTCTCAATGTTTGGCGCATACCCACTGTCGTTATCGACAAAAGCGTTATTTCACTGAGTCGCTATACTCTCTTCCTTAGGAACAAAAAGAGAGCAGAGTTTGCCACTGGAAGAGTGGGAGGGAAAGGGACCCTTGAAGAACCGACAAGTGGCCAGAACATGTCATTAGTTTCTAGTAGAAATGAAAACAATAATAAATATAGTGACAGATTCTAAAATTTTCGAGTTGTGGCTAGAAATGCTATTATGAAATTGTGCTTAAAATTAACAAACGTAGTTAAGTCACGAAACATAACGACAGAGCCCTGAAGCTGGATTATAGAATACAGAGTTAATCTCATTGTTTTACGTAGTCGCGACGTCTGATAGAGTGCACGTTAGTCCTCTAAATTACAGCATATACATTACCATGCAGCCACGCTCAATTCTGTTCTACTTCCGACGTCAAAGGAGTCCCACGGTGAGAGGCGGCGTGAATGATGCAGCCGCCAGTGGCCAAAGTCGAGCTGAGGCGCATGCGCGCGGCGTGCACGCATTCGCAGTACACAACCGCACTCAAATACGAACCGCCCTCTCACCTATACTATTTGCGGTCTGTGAGTATAAAACTTCATATTTGCTGCAGCTAGCGAAATTTCGTATACAGATGCTTCGTGGCGTGTTCCACTGTACCATTTCGTGATTACACTCACATAAATGTTCAAAATGATCCTTTTATAGCTGTTCGAGGGCCAAGAATTGGAACACAAAAAGCCTTCCCTTGATTTATAACGCAGCAAGCTTTACCGACAGCATGACATTCTTTTCCACAACAGGAAATGAAGATAAAATTGTGTTTCACAGCCTAAATTATTCAGTCACGTGATGCTAATGATGGACAAGTTAGGTCAAATAAATTTGTTATACACATACTGGCACATATTGTTTTTTATGCAAAGAACAGAGCTGTTTTCCAAAACAAAATATTTGAAAAGGTAGTCACAATCCACAAAGGTGGAAACAAAAACGACTTTACCAATCTTAGGCCTATTTACATTAACGTGTTTTTTTTAAATGGCTTCGAAAATTATGACCAAGCAATTGTGCAGTTTCTTGGTGAAATACTCGGTCATTTCAATAGCACAATTTAGTTTTGTCAAGGGCAGATAGATGGAATTGGCTTTATTGACGCCAAAGTAGTTTATGAGTACTACACTTGACGCGAAAGAACATATTCTGGGTATACTTTCAGATCTCTCGAAAGCATTTGATGCCGTTCATCATATCACACTTCTAGATGAACTTGATCAGCACAGAATACGTGGTCACGCAAACGAGTTCTTGTCTTCGTATCTTCAGAATGGGCCTCAGTACGTTAGCCACAACCAATAAACCTCAAAAGTAAAACCTATTTATTCTACATGGTGTACTACAATAGAGCAATCTTGCGTCCCTTTTTTCATTGTTTACATGAATGATCTTTTTTTTGAGCACTTAAGATATTGAGTGGATTGCATAAGCAGACGACACCGTGAATTTATTTAGGGGCACCAATTCGGGCAATCTCACAAATTGCGCGAACACTATACTGAAGGATATAAAGCATTCGTGTGATAGAAACAATTTATTAAGTTCAATGCTAAGAATACCCGCGATCATCTTTTCCCAAAGCATAAGGCCCTGAATATGACAAGAAGTGTGTATTTAAACAATGAAAAAATTAAGGTTACAGGCGAGGTAATAACACTTGGAGATATATTTTCCGAAACATTGCTTTGAAACAAAGTTGTCTGTGTTTGTGAGAGTTAAATGGGATAACTGGATTATCGCATAGACACCGAATTGTTTTGGCCAGTGTTGTGAAACGTACTTTGTATAACTCCATTTATTTCTACAATAAAGTACTGCCACGTACTTTGGAGTACAACGTCAAAGAAAAATATCTTTCAGTTAGAATTTCGTCAAAACAAGCCATTCGGCGTGTACGAAATCTTGCTTCAGAAAAACACCCGTCTAATTATTTTTACGAATACAGAATAACGCAAGTTGAGTAAATTACTTCATTCGTCTGGCGTGTAATGCCGAACTGCCTCGTGAACGAAAAATGTGCGTTATATGAATTCGATTAGCCTACATCCTCGTGAAATTCTATGTAGCACAAGACACGCAGATCTTTTGTTACGACAGTTTTGTCACACTATCTATGGGCAGCAATCGTAACCTATAGTATGGCTGATCTTTAGAAAAAACCTTAAGTACACATGGATTAAACACGGGCAACATAAGCATAGAAGCTAGAGTGAGATGGTACGATCAATTATGATCAGTGATTAAGTTATAGCATGTACATTTCTTCGCAACTTTATGCGAGGGGTAGGATCGGTCGTATTTAGTGGAGTTACGTGCTCTCAATGTATTGTTATTAAATGTTCGCCTCAAGTGAACTCGTCATTCAGGAAGTGTCCTGAGGTGGCTCCTCGGAACTCCCAAGCTCATAACCAAATCTGCACGTTGTGCGAAACAAAAACCACTATGTGATACTGTATACTGTCACGATGAGTCACAAGTACTGGGGGATTTATTAAACCACCAGGTAGTTAGCACTAGGACGATGCGTCAGTCGTGGCTGGCCCTCGAGCAAAGAAGAACGCGATCTTCTTTTTTCCTCCAGATTTAGAGCCGCTCTTGCTGTCAACCCACTACGTGCTGGCGGCATTATCCCCCCTTCCGAAAAGAAAAAAAAACAAGTACCAAAAAGAGGAAAGGAAAGTACATAGCAGCACCGCGATGCTACTACGTAGGCACGTGAAAAAAAATGGAAATTCGGATGAAGTGAAAGTAAAAATTGAAGAGCGTGCCAACATAGGAAACGTCAACGAACGAGAAAGTAAGTTCACAAAATAAACAAAAACACAAAGAACGCTGTACGGTAAAGGAAAAGTTACGAACAACGCGCAATAAATGGCTTCATGCGCAACACATGAACGACGTCCGGCCTCAGCCGTGTCCTGCTCCGTGCATGGGGTGTTGAGTCCGGAACCACTTCGTAGTTCACGTCACTGACGCGGCGTAACACTTTATATGGGCCAAAGTACCGGCTCAGCAACTTTTCACTAAGGCCACGGCGGCGGACGGGCGTCCACACCCAAACTTGATCTCCGGGGCTGTAAAACACTTCTCTGTGGCGGGTATTATAGCGTCGTGCGTCTGCCTGCTGTTGCTGGCCGATGTGCAGTCACGCGAGCTGCCGGGCTTCCTCGGCACGCTCTGCGAGTTCTTCGGCGTCTGTTGCCAACTCGTCTTCGTCCTGACACGGTAGCATTGAGTCTAGCATAGTCTGCACTTCGCGGCCGTAGAGAAGCCGAAATGGCGTGAATCGCGTGGTCTCTTGCACGGCGGTATTATACGCGAAGGTCACGTAAGGCAAGATCCGGTCCTAAGTTTTATGCTGTACGTCGATGTACATTGAGATCATGTCTGCGAGGGTCTTATTCAGTCGTCCAGTAAGTCCGTTGGTTTGCGGGTGGTACGCAGTTGTCCTTCGGTGTCTGGTGTTGCTCAGTTTGAAAACTTCGTCCGTAAGCTGCGCGTGAATGCCGTCCCTCTGTCCGTTATTACACTGGAAGGAGCAACGTGTCGTAACACGATGTGGCGCATGAAAAATTGTGCTACCTCAGAAGCCGTGGCTCGTGGGATCGCCTGGGTTTCAGCGTAGCGTGTCAAATAGTCGGTCGCGACGATCACCCATTTGTTGCTGTCCACAGACATAGGAAATGGCCCGAGAATGTCCATGCCGACTTGGTCGAACGGCGTGCTGGGTGCTTCAATGGGCTGAAGCAAACCAGCTGGCCTAACAGATGGTTGCTTTCGGCGCTGACATTCCCGACAGCTCTTTACGTACTTCTTTACGCTTGCTGAAAGTCCTGGCCAATAGTACCTCTCGCTCACTCTGGCAAGTGTCCTTGAGTAGCCCAGATGACCGGATGTGGGTTCGTCATGGCAAGCGAAGAGGACGTCGTCTCGCATGTCTCGAGGATCCACCAGGAGGTAAGCACGATTGTTCGAACGAGCGTTCTTCTTGTACAGCACACCGTCTCGTAGGCAGAACGACGTCAACGAGCGGGATAAATGACGCGGTATGATTGCGCCCTGGCCCTCTAAATGATCAATGATTGGACGAATCTCTGCATCATCTCGCTGTCGTTTGCTCAAGTCTGATACACTAACGGCGCCCAGAAAGCCTTCGTCTTCCTCTGCTTCCTGACTGATGACATGAAGGGGTGCGCGTGACAGTGTGTCAGCGTCTTCATGCTTACGGCCGGACTTATGGACGATGGTGACATCAAATTGCTGCAGCCGCAAACTCCACCGTGCTAGCCGACCTGAAGGGTCACGCAGGCTTGCCAACCAACAGAGCGCGTGATGGTCCGTCACTATCTTGAAGGGACGACCATAAAGGTACGGGCGGAACTTGGTGATTGCCCACATGACTGCGAGGCACTCTTTCTCCGTAGTGGAATCATTCGCCTCGGCACGGGATAGAGAGCGGCTGGCGTAGGCTATCACTCTTTCGATGTCCTCTTGACGCTGAACGAGCACTGCACCGAGCCCACTGTTACTAGCGTCGGTATGGACCTCCGTGTCAGCATCATCGTCGAAATGAGCGAGAACGGGCGCTGATTGCATGCGCTGTCGCAGCTCATCGAAAGCTGCTTGTTGCTCGTTTTCATGACAAACGGCGTGTCGTACCTTGTGAGAGGAGTCAGAGGTTCTGCTATCTGTGAAAAGCCATGAATGAATCGGCGATAGTACGCGCACAAACCAAGGAAGCGCCGGACGGCTTTCTTATCGACAGGAGCTGGTAATTCGGCAACAGCGGCAAGCTTGTCCGGATCGGGACGGATTCCTTCGGCGCTAACTACATGTCCAAGAAATTTTAGTTCTTTATAGCCGAAGTGGCACTTCTGTGGCTTTAGTGTGAGGTCCGCCGATCGGATAGCCTCCAGCACGCTGCGCAGGCGGTGAAGGTGCTGTTCAAACGTGGTAGAGAAGACCACCACATCATCAAGGTAGACAAGACAAGTCTGCCACTTGAGCCCTGTGAGGACAGTGTCCATCATTCGCTGGAAAGTTGCCGGTGCTGAACACAAGCCAAAAGGGAGCACTCGAAATTGGTATAGGCCGTCTGGAGTCACAAAGGCTGTTTTCTCACGGTTTCACTGATCTACTTCGATTCGCCAATACCCGCTTTTGAGATCGAGAGAAGTGAAATAATGGGCACGACGAAGTCTATCCACCGAATCGTCGATACGTGGCAGCGGATACACACCCTTTTTCGTCACGTTGTTAAGCTTTCGGTAGTCGACGCAGAAGCGTAGCGACCCGTCCTTCTTTTTGACAAGTACGACTGGAGATGACCAAGGGCTGTTAGATGGTTCAATAACGCCATCGTCAAGCATCTCGGTGACTTGCGTACGTATTGCTTCACGTTTTTTGGCCGACACGCGGTAGGGGTCCTGGTGTATCGGACGTGCGTCCTCGTACGTGATGATCCTGTGTTGAGTGTTGGACGTCTGGCGGATCTTTGAGCAAGTTGCGAAGCAAGACCTGAACTCGAACAAGAGCGCTCGTAGTGCCGTCTGGTTAACGGTGGACAGATCAGGATTGATGTCAATATTACTCATTGACGTGTCGGCGGTATCCACTATTTCCGACGTGAAACAGTTGGTGACGTTTGCTACTTCGTGGGCAAACGCTATCGAAGTGCCACGGAAAAGATGTCGATGCTCGTCGCTAAAGTTGGTTACGAGCAATTCAGATCGACCATCACGAAGTTGTATTACACTTCTAGCTACACAAATGCCTTGCTGCAGGAGGTGTTCTAAATTTGTCTCAGCCACCACATCGCCATCGCCCAAACCACAGCATGTTACGTCGACTATAACACTTGTTCGTGGAGGAAGCATCACACTCTGTTCAGAAATACGGAGTACGTCGACACGCCTTCCACCATCCTGCACGTTGATTGCTCGCTGGGCTGAGAACGTGACGCGGCGCTCTCGAAGATCAATGATAGCTCCATTTTCTTGTAGAAAGTCAACTCCCAGAATGACGTCACGGGAACATTCGCGTAGAACAAGGCAGCTTGCTACGACTGTGTACCCTTGAATCTGTACTCTAGTTGTGCAGGCACCCAGTGGAGTAACGACGTGGCCACCAGCTGTCCGAATCTGCGAGTTATGCCACGGCGTGATGACTTTCTTCAGCTGCGTTGTCAGTTTCCCGCTCAGTATGGAATAGTCTGCGCCGGTGTCCACTAACGCATTAACTGCACAACCATCAATTGTCACTGCTATGTCGAGTGAAAGTCGGCCATCCTTTGCAGCAGTATGTGATGTCGGACCGGTTTCTGTACAGTTCTGCGTCAATAGGAGGTCTTCAGCGCTTCGAAGTTCAGCGACCCCGCCCCCAGAGGTCGCTCTGGCTAGTTTTCCCGGCGGGGGCTGGGAGACCATGTGGTAGAATACCGCTGGGGCGTTGATGAAAATCGCCTCGGTGATGGCGAGCGCGACTGGCGCCCGGCAGATGGTGGTGCATGCTGGTGGGAGAGGTAGTTTTCGATGTCGCGCGGTCTCTGGCCACAACGGGGTGGCGGTGCGTACGCAGAGCAGCCGCGAAGCCCAAGACGGCGATATGGGCACTGGCGGTACAAGTAATCAGCTTCTCCGCAGTGAAAGCACAGAGGCCGGCGATCAGGTGTGCGCCAAACATCAGACTTTCGAGGAGACGTGCGCCGATCGTCGATGTACTGAACTGGTTGCACTGAACGATGGGCGACAGAAGCACCAGGGACAAAGGCCAACGGTGGTGGCGTGTACGTGCCTTCGTAGAACGGTATGTGCTGCGCTGACTGTAGTGAAACAGCAGGAACAGGATGGACGAATAATGGCGGCGTTGCAGCAGGGCGTTTCAAGGCTTCCGCGTAGGTTGTCTCACGGCGGTATTCAGCAGGAGCTGGCACAGCTGTATCATGAGGCAAGGTGTCCCGGAGGGCCTGGTGCAGCTCATCCTTGATCACAGTTGCAATAGAGTTGACTGTAGGATGAGGTGTTACACCAGCCTTTTGTAACTCTTCACGTACTATATCACGGATGAGTTCACGTAGACAATCGTTGTTGGTTCTAGTGGCGGTGAAAATGTCGGCAGTAGACATGCCACTGACTTGCCTGTCGTATTGGTTGGATCGCTGCTGCAGCATTTTTTCCATTGTCACGGCCTCGGACAAGAACTCCGCGACCGTCTTCGGAGGACTTCGCACGAGGCCGGCAAAAAGCTGGTCCTTGACACCGCGCATCAAGTGACGCAACTTCTTGTCCTCCGTCATTCTTGAATCGGCCCGTCGGAAGAGGCGCGTCATGTCTTCGACGAACGTGGTCACAGTTTTGTTTGACAGCTGGACGCGGGCCAGAATAGCTCGTTCACCTCGTTCTTGGCGATCAGCACTGGCATACGTCTGCAGAAGTCTACGAGAGAATTCGGGCCACGTCGTCAGCTGTTCCTCTCGGTTTTGATACCACGTACGTGCCCCGTCTTCGAGATAGAAGTAGACACGACCCAGTTTCGCCGCGTCGTCCCACTGATTCAAGGTGGCTACGCGCTCGAAATCCGCCAACCAGTCCTCAACGTCCTCGTGCTTCGAGCCATGGAACGTCGCCGGTGCGCGTGGGCTTTCCAACGTGTAGCGGTTCGACGTCGTGCTTCCCGTGCCGGTTGCCGAGGTTTGCACCGAAGCGCTGGTCATGTTTGTCGACGTGGTGGGAGCAGTATCGTCGGCTTCCGGAGGCAATCCCCTGATTCGGCGGCTGGTCCGATGCACGGGAGTATTGACTGGCACTGGACTCGTATCGCGGCTTCCTGGGGGGGTCTGCAGCATCCGTGAGACTACCCAGCACTTCCACCAGTTTGTCACGATGAGTCACAAGTACTGGGGGATTTATTAAACCACCAGGTAGTTAGCACTAGGACGATGCGTCAGTCGTGGCTGGCTCTCGAGCAAAGAAGAACGCGATCTTCTTTTTTCTTCCAGATTTAGAGCCGCTCTTGCTGTCAACCCCCTACGTGCTGGCGGCAATACTCATTGAGTGGCACACGGTTTATAAAACGTGGCCAAACGATATGGCGTTGACGTTGTTTTTAGGTGCGAAGCTTCTTACGGCGTGGGTCGTGCGTCCTGTCATAAGTGTATGTAGCCATCTCTCGTTAGGTCTTTAGAAGGCAGTACTTCTCTTCAGCGGCGGCGGCCCGGGCTCGAAGACGCAACCCGATGTGCGAGCGTGCGAGGCAGAAGCGTGTCGTGAAGCTGCACGGTGCCGCCGACAAGGTTCCGATGTGTGAGCTCAGGAGGCCGAATTAGCGCGGCAGCGTCGCCAGGCCGCACAAGAAGCTGTACCTAGCACCCAATCTTCCAATCGAACACGTCAAAAGGTTCATTGACCAGGACATGCGCATATACGACAAGTTGAGGCGTTACTGCTCGTCGGCGACTTCAACGTGGACGTATCGGACCCGAAAAAACATTGGTTGATGCAATACATGACGATCTGGTACGGACTCAGGTGCATCTCCTTCGACTACCCCGATCACAAGACGACCACCAGGGGAACGTACATGGACGTCATGTTTGCAAACTTTCACGTACAACCAGGGCAAGAACCGCTTTCGGTGGATTTCACCGACCATAGGGCGGTCATACTGAAGGCGAAACGAAAACCGAACGTAATAAACGACATTGTTTAATAAACATTTTAATGACATTTTACTCACGAGTTTTATTTGAGGTGTGGAGTGAGGTATCTTTAATCGCCCCACTCTTCATAATTCCCCCGTGGATATGCCGTCAGTTTGTTGTTCTCCTCATGAGCTTGTGTCTGAGTGCGCAAAAGTGCAAGAAAAAAACATTGATCAGTTGAGCAAAAGTAATGAAAGTGTTCTTGCCAACTGTAGTATAAACTATTCCTTCTGATATGCAGAATGCATAGAGGCCATTGTATATAAGATTCCTTTATCATGCGGTAGAACGTACATGGTTCAAAATAGAAGATTCATCAACGTTCGACTACGAGTACACGAACGCTCATTATTAGTTTCAAAACGATACTACCTCAAAGCTCATTGTCACGAATGCGGCTGCGTACCCTTATTCAACGACAGAATGACACTTTCGCATTATAGGAATCAGCTAGAAAGAGAAGCGAGTGAAGCCTTCCACATCCGACAAAAAATGAATATAGTGTCAGCATGCCTCAATGGCGCTGAGAGACGCAGAATTTACCCATCTTTCTAGCACCTGCAGACTATGATACCAATGTTAAATTGTTTCCCTTGTTTGCAGCGTGTTTGGTTGTTTCACTGTTTGGTGTTGCACTTTTTAAAGTGGCACTTCACCTATATATATCCAGTTCTTTCCAAAATAAATAATAGTAGCAAGCCATCGCATGTCTGTGTTCTTTTTTTTGTCGTTGTCTCGCGTGCACTGTTCAGTCAAGACGGACAACATGTGTCCCCGTTTCTGCTTCACGGATTTCATCTTGCTTGATCCTGCCATGTAACTTGAAGGCCTCGCCTCCGTTCAGAGGGGTCATTGAGCCAAAATCCGCAGGACACGAGCCAGCAACGCTGAGAACAAAAACCACCTCAAAAGAATCACAAACAGCCTTCCGGACCGGCTCAACACAGCCCTAGCGCACACAGGAGGACCGAAAACCAGAAAAGAACAGTCCCCACCGTCTAGTTGTCCATGAAACGTAAGTAGCTAATTATAACGGCATGAAAGCTGGCGCGAAACATGACAGCAGGATATCAAACTCACACGTAACTCGCCGTAGAATACGAGCCATCGACTCGCCTTAGCCGGTGCCCCAAACCGGCATGGCCTCTCCTCTATAGCACGAAAAAAGGAACACCCCATCGCACCTAGCGTGACCGACAACCCATTCCATCTCTGGTCTGCCCCCCCGAAAAGTCTCCGGACTCGTCTCACACCCCCTCTTATCCGCCAGGCACTTTTCCAACCCCTGTGGCTTTTTGGATGCCGACGCTCGTCCCGCGCATGTGCAATGCGCATGTGCTCTCTCCTCACCCTGCTTCCACAATGCGTGCTGCAGATAAAGACCCATCGGCACGACACTTCCCTCCCCCCACACAAGAATGGACACTACACGGCGTGTCATATAGTCCACACACCAAAAAAGGCAATAATTAACACGATAAAGAATACAAAACAGTAAAGTAAGAAGCAGTGCCTGATTAATGTGCACAGTTCGTCGGGCCCCCCAACATTTCATTATAGTCGCGTGTCCCTGTCGACGCAGTTTGTCAGGCACCACCACACATCACCACTCGTCGCATGTCTGTCATGAGTTGCACCGAACGGAGCCTGCGCACATGTCACACATCGCATAAAAATTCGAGACCTGTCTTTGTCCCGTCGAGTGCACAGAATGGAATGGGCACGTAGCATGTGTCGATGTTAACAGGAGCCTGTGCCGGCGTTCCATGACGGGGGTCTGCCTTGTGCTTTGTCAAGGAATTGTAGGCACTGAAGTGGGTGCAGATTTTCTGTGAACGAGAAGATTACTACAGCAGGACAACAACAAAAACAACACCACCTCCTAATTGTCCAACAACTCATACGCATGGCAGCAATGTCGATGATTGTAGGGGAAGGAGTTTACGCATCTAGTGGGCGCTCGTAGTAAGCTTTCAGGTCAGACACGCTACGACTCGACCACCACGTTTGTTTCTGAGAAGGCATGCCAACCTAAAAATTTGCTTTGCAATCACATAGGGTTCATCCCATCTTGGTGTGAGGGAGGCAGCAAACCCTTTTGCTGCATCACTGAGTGGATGCGTGCGGCGGAGCACCGCATCGCCGACCGTGAAGTTTAAAGGTCGCCTGCCCTTGTATACATTGATTGCAATGTTCCAAGCGAGCTAGTTTCAAGTTCTTTCTGGCTTTCCGCAAAGTTTCGCTTCAGCGTGTGGAAAACTATTGCGCGAACGTCGCGTAGTTGCAGCATGGTGATTCGGAGTCATGGGTGAGAGCATGTTCGATGAGGAATTAGAGCTCGTGACCAAGGAGAATGGCTGCCGGAGTAAAGCTAGTTGAAGGATTCACTGCTCTTTGCATGGCGAATGCCATTTATTGTACGCGTTCATCATAGTCCCTGTGCCGGTCAGTAAAAGCCACCAACATTGCTTTGAGGTTTCTGTTGACACGCTCAGTAATGTTGGCCTGAGGGCGGTAAGATGTCGTTTTTTTGTGGTGTACACCAAAAACTTTGCAAGTGTCAGCAAATATTCTACCTGTGTAATATGTGCCATTTTTGTTATTAGCTGCTTTGGAAAACTAAAGCGAGTGAACGTCTGCAGCAAACAATCCCAAATTACTCTAGAATCGAGCCGGCGTATACGAGAGCAGCTCTGCCCATTTAAAAAATGGCCAGTGACTACTAACAAGTACCGACACCCCCAGCTGATATCAGGTACGGGCCCATTCCGTCAAAGACAACGAATTTTCATGGGTAGCTGCTTTCCTCAGATTGCATGAGGCCCGGTAGTTTGCCTCCCTTCGGTTTCGCGAACTGGCAGGTAGGGCAAGCGCGAACGTATGTTATGACGTCCTTTCTTATGTGCGACTATGTGGCGACACAACACAACTTTTAAAAAGTCTTCTTGCCATTACTGCGACCAGCGAGGCGTGTGTGATGAAAGTACGCCAAGAGCGTTTTGCGTAGAGTCCAAAGAATGAAAACGTGGAAAGGGGCATGATAATAACAGCGCAGACAAAAGACACGGACAAAAGAAGGGACATTAAACACAGAGCTGTGTTGCCTTGAACGTGCTTTCTCTATTCCGCGTTCTTAGTGGGTGTTACCATATATTATCATGCTATCAGACTAACAAGCCCACATCGCCACCCTCGTGGAACGGGGACTCATCCTGCGTTGAAAGTGAGGACATGTAACGCAAAAGCAGGCCGTCATCAACTTGCAAGTAGCTGCCATGCCTGTTTGCGGACCGTGTGCTTCCGGTGCGGCTGGCAGCGCCCAGGCCACTGCATATCTGCTTGCACTGGTTATCGCGTCTCTGCGTCAAGGAGCTGCTGTCATGAAACCAGTGTTCCCCAGGCGTCTTCAGGCACTGTCACAACCAGGACCTCGGCGGCTGGTCTACCATTCCGCACAGTGGCGCTCAGGAAAGCTCGTTGGCTACTTTGTTGCCGGTGCTTTTCTTGTATTTCCACCCTGTATTAATACATCGGAAGAGAGAGAGAGCCCACCGGGTCAGACGACCGGATGGGTTTTGGAGCTTTGACAGCTTGACAGCAGCTGGTGATCGTTGTGAATCGTGAAGTAAGCTCCATCAAGATACATGCCAAACTTGTTCAGCGCGAGTACGATTGCAAGGCACTCTTTCTCCGTTACGCTGCAGTTCCTTTCTGCGCCTGAGAGCGTGTAGCGTGTGGCTCGCAAATGCTAGCGGGTAAAGCATTCCTTGGTATTGCGAGGAACCGCTCACAATATTCTCGAAGCAAGACTGCTTCAAGGCTTAATTCACTTGCGTTGGTCTGCACAGTGAAGGGTAAGTTCAGGTCAAGAAGGCACAGCCGCGCTGTATCAGCGATCGCCTCCAACAGAGCCTGGAATACTGCCTGCTCCACGTTAGTCCAAAACAAATGGGTACCCTTGCGCAGGAGCTGGTGAAGTGGTCTTGCCAGATTGGCGCAGTGAGGAAATAAGTGGCGGTAGAAGCCCACCGTGCCCAAAAAGCGTAGCAGGCTCGTAAAGCCCATTGGTGGCGGAAAATGCAGAGTTGCCCGAAGTTTTGTTTACCTGGGCGTATTCTAACTTCTTCGACAATGAAACCTAAGAGGTTGATTTTGTTTGAGACCAACTGAACTTTCCGTGGTTTGATGGTGATCCCTGTGTCTTGCATTCGTTGTATGCAGTGGGTAAGTGGATCAGGTGCCTGTCGAAAGTTTCTGAAAACACTACCACGTCGTCCATGCAAGACATTGCATAACTAGTGGATTTGGCATATGAAAGCGCAATGTCCATGACACGCTGAAATGTGGCCGGCGAATGGCACAGACCGAAAGGTAACCTAGAAAACTCGATCCCCGCAGGTCGCGGGATCAAATCCCGGCTGCGGCAGCTGCATTTCCGATGGAGGTGGAAATGTTGTAGGCCCGTGTGCTCAGATTTGGGTGGGTGCACGTTAAAGAACCCCAGGTGGTCAAACTTTCCGGAGCCCTCCACTACGGCGTCTCTCATAATCATATGATGGTTTTGGGACGTTAAACCTCACATATGAATAAATAAATAAATAAATAAATAAATAAATTTAAAACTCGACCAATCTCCTATGGCGAGTAAAAGCCGTTTTCTTAGCATCGCACTCTGCTAACAGAATTTGAAGAAAGCCTCTGCTACAGTCTAGGGCAGTGAAGAATTAGGCTGCCCCAAGAGATTACATAATGGAGTTCATTGATGAAACGGCGTACAAGTATAACTGTGACGGTGTTCGACCGCTGGTAGTCAATGCACAGCCACGCAGAGCCAACCTTTTTTGCAGCTAAAACAACTGGAAATGCCCAAGAGTGTTGTAAACTTACAGCACTTGTGGCAAGCATTTCGTTGAGAGCAGCACCGAGAAGTTCACGCTTGTGGGCACTAAGGGGACGCGCATGGAAACGGATAGGGCGGATGTCCTCTGTGTTAATCCTGTGTTCCAATCAGTGGCGAATCTAGAGGGGGGGGGTAGGGGCGATCGCCCCTCTCACAGTCTGTCAGCACCCCTCCCTCTCTCTTCAGAGCTTGCCATCGACCTGCTATCACTAGTTAGGACAAATGAGTGGGACCACTGTGAGCACACAGTAACAGTATTTCAAAGTAACAAAAAATACACAAAAAATCAAAAGACGTTTCGGCTCCCCACACGGGAGCCTCCTGCACTATGTTTGTCCGCGACCGGAAGGAATTCCGCTGGACTCTTGAATATAGTAATAGTAATTACGCCACTACAGGGTTTTTGTGCCAGTAAAAACAAAAAAGTATTGACACGCCCACCTTTGAGGTGTTAATTCAAACGACTGCCCCCCCCATTAAAATGTGTGGCTGGATCTGCCCTTGGTTACAACACATGAACTTTGCCAGGAGCCTCTGTGAACAAAGCGGCAAAGGGCTTTAGGGCTGTTTCAATTCTGGCTTTAAGCTGTGATGGCGCTTCGAAGGATTCGATAACTGCCAAGAAGTCATCTGTGGTCTCCAGGAACGGATGCAAATTGGTTGCAAGCAGATCAGACGGAGGTTTTGGCAAAGTAAGCACAAATGTGAGTGGTTTTGAAGTGACACCATGGCTGTAGATGTCCATAAAGATATAGAGCACGATTTCTCACTTGGCTATAAAATTGCGTCCCAAAATCATGCGGCAGTAAAGTCCGGGTAGGTGTAGGAAACGTTGCCAAGGTTGTTGCCCATCGAGTGTAACCGCTAAATGAGCTGCAAGCGTAGCCAGGGCAACATGAGCAGAGGCCACGCGCAGATTATTGTTTACCCTTCGCAAAGCAAAGCCTTTATTTCACAGGCGTTCTTGATACAATCTCCGAAAACAGAAACCGCTGAGCCACTATCTATAAGAGCCCGAACTTTTACTCCTGCCATGGAAACTTACACAAACGTTGCTTTATCAGCGTGGGCGACGAGAGAAAGAAGATCGCTCAGCATATTGTGAAGTAAGCTATGGCTGTTATCGGGCGGGGAGCTCTTCGTAGGAGTTTTGGTTTCCTGGTGCTCTGGTAGTTGTCCACTCGGACAGAGATGCGGTTTGATCATTTGGTCGGGCGCTGCTTTGCGGAAAGTTTTCCGTTGTTGTGCTTCCTGGCAGCTGGATGATGTGAAGGCCAAAACAGCTGGCATTGAGGCCTTTGCGATGTGCCTAGCAGTTCTCGAATACGATCCGCAGCCCACAGAGGAGCCGCAGTAGGTTTTCTAGGGCCTGCGTAAAGTGAAAGGACCGTGGGGGGTGGTAGAATGTTGGCCACCGATTGGCGTGCGCTCGCCATCGGTGACCCCACTTATACTCCTGGTGGCCAGGACGTGGTCTGCTTGGGCACTTGCTTCTGTATTGACCCCAACCTCCACATTGGAAGCACACCGGAGGGTTCGTGCCTGTGCCTCCTGCATCAGAATCGGCGGTGGCCGCTACTGGCTGACCTTGGCTCAAGGCGCCGGGTGAGGGTGCCCAACGTTCCTGGGTCGTTAACGGAAAGGCAGACGGAGCAGATTGTAGCGGCTGAATTGGTCTAGAGGCCGTGATGGAGGCGTAAGTGGGACCACTGGGTCAGACCGACTGTGCCATGCACAGGATGACTCAGGGCGGATTCGGGCGGGGACGATGGTTGATATGTGCGCTCCACCAACATCGCAGCCTGAATATTACACGCTGCTTTAACGAAGACGTCGAGCGAAGGGAATAAAAAATTGGCATTGGCTTAGCTCAGCTATGCCAGGATATAGGTAGCGTTAGCAAAGGTTCAGCTGATTATTCTTAGCTTTCCAGATATCATGCTTACAGCTGTTCCAATGACACACACACGGTATACGTATTATGTGGCACATGTATATTTATTTATTATTTGGCCGGGCAAATACTTCGGCATCCGATGAGTTGAGCTTCTCCGCTCTACTGCACTGTTGAGCAGCATTTGCACTCTCCATCTCCATGGCTATACCACAGTGGCAAACGCCAGTCAGAGGCGCTATCAAGCGGCTCCAGCGCAGTGTCAGATGGCGACTGCACAGGGAAGGCGCGCGCGTCGGCGTCCATATGTCTACTAAGGTTATGACGGCACTCCTCTGGAAAGCGCACACAGGGGGCGGCGAGTCGCGCGCGGCCGCGGCCGAGTGCGAGGGAGGTGCCGGTTCCGGTGCGTGACACCACTGATCGTCTGCGCAGTGCATGGAATAGCGCACACACCGGCGGCAAGCCACGCGCGGTGGCGGCGGAGTATCATTGCGCATGCGCAGACCAGTGCCACGCAAAATTGGCTCAGCTAGGCCAGTGTAGCTAACGCTACAAAAACCCCTTCAGTGCGCTGGAAATGCGGATGCGACTGTCTAACTGCCTGAATAACTCTTTCCGCTTCAGATGCCGAAGGGTCTGCGTTCTCGTAAAACTTCTGTAAAGACCACATGTGTTTTTTGAGGCTTTCACGCTCAGCCTGTGTACGACTGCGCAGTCTATATTTTATGCGAACGACGTAGTCGAGTGGAAAAAATTCAGTGCGTAATAGCTGCCCAAAGTGGGTCAACTTTCCAAAAACTGTGGATGACGACAATGGGCGGCCGAACCGGACAGGGGGGTAGGCAGAACGCGTAGCAGAAGGGTGTAATTTGGGAAGGCTTGTGCGTCGCAATAATCTCGTAACAATTGCGTAAAATCTGCGACTGATTTCTTGTCCGTGTGTCCCTCGTTTGTAGGCACGGCCAGCGGTAATCGAAAACTGCCGTCTGGTGTAGCCTGGCTGGACGACACGAGATGTACCTGGTGAGGAGACGTCCTGTTGCGCCTTGTCGGTCAAAATATTAGATTCGAGGTACGTAGGATTTTCACTTTCACGAATTGTAATTGAACCGGAACGCAGGAGCATTGGAATATTCACATAGCATATCGCGTTTGAGATGATGATGATAATGATGTGTAGGTCTTAAGGGCGCAGGGGCCAATTCATGGCCAATGAGCGCCATTTCAGTAGATAGGAGATGTGAGCAATGATATGGTATTTGGCTGTAAAGGTGCCTTAAAATTCCTCATGCTTTGCGGGTAAAAACTAGGAGTATTAAACGCATGACGGTGGCGTGAACTATGTACAGTGAAACTTAAAAGCCAATTTTCGTGACAATAAAACTATGCTGAAGACGTAGCCACCGCAGCCGCGACCTCAGCAGTGAGGTCGTGCTACGGATCAGCTCGATATATGGGTTGAAAGCTATGTATATCATAAAAATGCAAACAGTGATTAGACTTTAAAAAGCGATCCCTACCGATGAGCAAGGCTGGATGTAGCGCCAGCTGCTGTCGTTAGGGAAGCAAAAAGTGCTTGTTTCTCATGGCATCTAGCTCATTGCACTGCACAAGGATGTTTAGAAACGTAAATTGTTCTCCACATTTTTCACACAATGGCGGATCACCACCAGACAAAACGTGTGAATGTGTTGAGTGAGTGTGTCGAATTTATAACCTTGTAAGTGTGACTTATATGTAGCGGGAGCTAAATACTGTTGGCTAATTTTAGAATCTTGGTTCGATACCGTGAAATTTATTATCCGTTTTTCTATCCCACAGGTGTTGCCAGAACGCCCTGAGTTTCCGTCGCAGGAAGGCTTTCTTGTCAATAGCAGGGATGGCCAGGAATGTAATGGAGGGTGAGCGCGGTCGTGCGCAGGCCAAGCCAGCTGGTCCACCACTACGTTTCCATCGATCTCGTGGTGCCTTGGCACCCAGCACATCACAACCTGTCGTTTGAGGGCGTAAATTAGGCCTAAAAGAGAGTAAAGTGATATAAGGACAGGCTTTTTATGTTTTTTCAGCGTTTTCAAAGCTGTTACGACACTCAGCGAATCTGTGTAAACAACCACACGTGGCAGTTGTAATTCCTTGATATGTTTGACGGCCAAAGATATCGCATGTGCTTCTGCAGTGAAGATACTTGTTTGCGGGTGCAGAATACCGGACTTTGAAAGAAGATGGGCCAACAACAGCATATGACACATCAGTACGAGACTTTGACGCATCTGTGAAGACTTCTGTGCAAGTGTATTTATGTTGTTTGAGGAAGTGTGTGTGGATGTGTGCAGTAGGTGCGTGTTTAGTACCCTCCACAAAGGATACGTCACAGTGAATTATCTGTCACTGCCACGGTGGTGGATATGCTGAGGGAGCCATACACTGGTGCTCTAGAAGTAGCACGCCTGTTTCCTCAGCGAGGCTCCTTACACGGAGCGAGTAGAGCTGTCTCAGTGAAGGACGGTTGTTGAGCAAGGCAGCAATGAACACATCACTAACTATGGTATGAGCGGGATGTTCCTCGTCAGCGTTAACCTTCAGGTAGTATGAGAAGGCCAGGTAACATCTCTGCAGATGGAGCGGCCATTCATTTGATTCTGCATTCATGCTTTCTACAAGGCTATTTCGAAAGGCACCCATAGAAAGGCGAATGCCTGGATGGTTGATGGTGTCGAGCATCTTTAAGGCTGATGGGGTCGCAGACTGATAGGTGACAGCACCGTAATCTAGACGCGTGCATACGAGGCTTCTATACAAATCCATCAGGCATTTCCTGTCACTACCCCATGTAGGGCGTGAAAAGACTTTAACAATATTCATTATCTTAAGGCAGCTGTTCTTTAAGTACTTGATATATGGAATGAAGGTTAGTTTTGGGTCCAATATTAGGCCCAGAAACTTATACTCAGACTTTACAGCCAGACCTTTACCATGCAGGTCAAGCTCAGGACCGGGATGAACGCCCCTCTTCCGGCAGAACAGGATGCAGGTACTTTTTTGCGCGTTCAGTGTAATACACATGTCACACGGGCACTTAAAAATCTTTTAAGTGGTCTTTTTCCGAAAAGGAGTTCCTGACAGCAGACACACGGCACAGAGCAAACTCCTTTTCAGAAGCGGTCTTTTTCGTAAACGGAGTTCGTCGATCTCTTTTACGGCACCGAATGAGTAGCCTCGAGACCACTGGGCGCCAGCAATTTTCGAGTGGTGGGAAAAAAGGAGCGAATGCTTATTTTTCTGTCAGCAAAACTCTTTGTAAAAACGAATTTCGTATCCTACAGAAGGTGTAATGAACTCTTTTAATGGTTATTTCCTTTTCTACTCTCGTAAGCAGCTACAACGCGTCGGACAACGCGTCAGCAATATCACGTGGTGACGCTCGGTCTCGCGCCGCGCCATCTGTCGCGCCGTGCACTGCCTTTCGAGCTCACTGCGCAAGCTCTCCAGAATGAAACGAAAAGTGGACGGGTACACTCGAAAAGATTGCTTGAAGTTCTGCTCACCGAGGTGAGGTAGAGTTCCCTCGAACCACCTCTCGTTTCGTCTGAAGGCCCAGATCGATCGATCGCAGGCCTTCTCCGACAGCTCCAGTGCGCACAGCAAGGAATTGCTGAACAGCAGTTGCTGCTTGATCCTCTCCTTGGCGGCTTTTGCAGCGTCTGCCCCGCTTTCCAAAGTGAGAAGGCAGGCCGTGAGGCTTGCGATCCTCGCTTTTTCTTCCGTATGGTCGCCCATAACGTGTCGAGAGCAGTCGAGAGCAGCGAAAAACAAATACGGTAAATAAAAGCCCAGTGGTGCCAGACGGACTTGTGCACGTCGCTAGTTATGGGAATGCTTCCTTAACTAGTGCAACATACGTCGTCAACATACAACATATTTAATGGGATAAGGAGGCGTAGGGAGTTCGTTTTCATCATTAAAATTGTACAACTTAATACCCCTCCTTGCGGCACTCCTGTTTCTTGAACGGGACAACACACTGCCCACTCGAACATGGCATGTCTGATTGGACAGGTAGCTTTCGATTATTGCCAACATTCTGCCTCGCACACCTAGGTGTGACAGGTCTCGGAGTATACCAAAGCGGCACGTTGTGTCATAGGCTTTCTCGATATCTAGGAACACAGAAAAAAAATTGTGAATGAAAGCATCACAAATTTGCGCCTCGATGCGGACAAGGTGGCCAGAAGTGGATTTAGCCTCCTGAAACCCGCACTGATATGGATCAACTAGGCTATTTGTTTCAAGGAAGTGCATCAGTCGCCTGTTTATCATTTTCTCAAAGACGTTGCACAGGTAACTCGTCAATGCTGTGGGCCTGTAACTTGATGCTGAAGATGACTCCTTACCCTGTTTAAGGATTCGAATAATGATGGCTTCTTTCCAGGTGGAAGGGATGTCCGCAGAAAACCAAACAGCATTATACAAGCAAAGGAGGGTTTTTTATGTGTCAGGGAGCAGACGTTTCAGCATTTCGTACGCTATACGGTCAGAGCCTGGGGTAGTCCTGTTACAGGAATTTAGTGATGCTTTTAGCTCTGCTAAGAATAAAGGTTCATTGTATGTGTCATTATTTGTGGATTTCAATTCCATTTTTTTGTTTTTCTAATCTTTCTTTGTAACGTTGGAACGCCGGACTGTAATGGGTTGAGTTGGAGACCTGTTCAAAGTGTGCACCGAAGAAGTACGCTTAGTCTTCCAAACCATTACCTTGTGTATTTACTAGAGGAAGAGGATGTGCTTCTCTCCCTACTACCTTGCTGACTATGCTCCAGACTCTTGCCTCATGTGTATATAAGTTGATGCCAGATAGAAACTTCTGCCAGCTCTCCCTTCTGGCTTGCTGACGCGTTCTCCTGCCTTGTCACTTGATGTTTTAAAATTTACAAGGTTCTCGGCAGTTGGGGAGTCTCGAAGACGCTTCCATGCATTGTTTTGTTTTTTACGCACATTGAGACACTCACTGTTCTACTAGGACACGCGTTGTTATCTGGGTAGTCCAAATGTTCGCGGAATGCACTTAGCCGCAGTTTCAATAAGAAAAGCAGTAAAGAATTCTACAGATGCATTTATGCTACAGCCGCATACGCCAGTCCAACTTACGCTAGCTTTCTTGTAAAATAGGTTCCAATCGGCTTTATCTATGAGCCATTTGGGAACATGAGCAGGACATTCAGAAGATGTTAGTGTACTCACAATTATTAGAAAATGGTCACTTCCATAAGGATTGTATATGACTTTCCATGTGAGTAGAGATAGGAGCGATGGAGAGAAAATGCTCAGGTCTATCGATGAGTAGGTATTGTTAGCCAGGTTATAGCATGTTCACTCTTTTCGATTGAGGAGACACGCACCAGAAGACAAAACGAACTGTTCCATAAGGCGGCCTCGCGCATCGCAGTGAGAGTCACCCCATAGGCTACTATGAGCATTAAAGTCCCCTAGGACGAGATAGGGTTCTGCAAGTTCAGCTATCAGCGACTGAAACTCGTGTTTATTCATTTCATGGTGTGGCGGCATGTATATACTGCAAATTGTTACCGATTTGTTGAAGATGACCGCTCGGACAGCTACTGCTTCCAGGGATGTCTGAAGGGGCAAACTTGTACAGGCTGTTCCTTGATCAACTATTATGGCAACACCACCGGATGAGGCGATAGCATCGTCTTGGTCCTTTCAAAAGATAACGTCATTGCGTAGAAAGTTAGTGTGTCTTGATTTCCGGTGTGTTTCTTGCACACACACAACACTTTAGGTTGCGCACACACAACATTTTTGGTCAATGTTTGTGTAAAAGTTCTTGGATATCGTCGAGGTTTCTCAGCAGGCCTCTGACGTTCCTCTGTATTATATGTGTCATTTTAAAGATGTGTGGTGCTGTGTGTACAAGAAGTGTCACTTCAGGTAACATGGCTTTTTGGGGCCCCTGTAGTTCGACGTTTTTCTTTCTGGGCACGCTCTAAAGAGTTGCGCCTATTCTTCGGCGTCTGAGGTGCTGGAGAAGCGGGACTTGTATCCATCAGCTCCTGCGAAGTGGTGGATGGTGCCTGATGAGCAGGCACATTCACAGAAGTTTCGGACGTAACTGCAGGTGCAGTGGTCCGGGGTCGGGCAGACTCTGAAGTCTGCTGAACCTGTTTGGCTGGAGGCGGAGCAGCACATGTTACTCCAGCCTTGGGCGCAGATGCCGCGACCGCTGTCACACTTCGTGTGACATTCGCAGACGCGGAAAGATGTGGCGCGGCGCCCTGGCGCGTCACATCTGCAAAAGAAGGAGAGTGCTTGTTGTGGAGGGAGAAGCGCTGGCGCGCATCTTAAAAAGACAGGCTGAATTTAACTTTAAGTTGAAGAATTTGTTTTCCCTTTTTCCAGAATGGGCACGATCGCGAGTAAGCGGAGTGGTCTCCTTCGCTATTCGCACAGCGGGCTGCAGCAGTACAATTGTCCGATGGGTGTTCGTTGGAGCTACAGTCTGCGCAAGTCGCGCGCCCTCTGCAGCTTTGCAATCCGTGTCCAAAGCGCTGACATTTGAAACACCTACGAGCATTTGGTATGTAGGGCCTGACTCGAAGCTTGCAGTAGCCGGTTTCAATTGAATCGGGTAAATCGCTAGTTCCAGAGGTGACAATTATATGTTTCGTTGGTGTTTCTTTTTTGTCTCGTCGTATCACTACTCTTTGAACCTTCACTACATTCTGGGCTTGCTAGCCTTCCAATAACTCACTCTCTGATAATCCAAGAAGGTCGTCATCAGAGATGACACCGCGGATTGTGTTCAAGGATTTGTGGGGGCCTACGGAAACTGGGACATCCCCAAATGCTACCAGTTTAGGTAAGTTGTCATATTGAAACTTGTCGCGAACCCCCAAAAGGTGGTCGCCACTTCCAACTTGGTTACATAATATCCTGGGCCGGTTGTGTCGGCGAGTGTTTTAGAGAAGAGAAAGGGTGAGATTGCTTGGACTGTTTTGTTTTCTTTATGGTTATGCACGAAATGAAACTTGGGTAAAGACTGCTTTGGTTTTGAAAAGAGGAACGGGTCTTCGATGCGCCACCTTTTCGGGCGCCCCGAAAATCCGGGGAATGAGGGAAAGGCGAAAAAGTTGGCCATACAGATATTGTGCTAAGTTCGGCAGTGATGGTGGCCACCCGCCACCGAGCCCAACAAGGGGACGCTACAAAGTTGAATAGTAAACACTTGGAGACGCCAGCCATGCATCGCCGCAATAACCGAATATATCTACCTAAGGTTGGGCAACTACAAAGGGTTAACCCTCACCGCCAGGAAATGTGGAAGTAAGTAGAAAAAAAGAAGATGACAGGACAGATAAAAAGTGAGAGATAAAGACGAAGATGTAGGGAGAGAGATAGGAAAAAGCGACTGCCTTATACCCTGGGTGGGTCCGCCCAGGGGTGCTGTCTACGTGAAGCCGGGGCCAAAGGGGTGTGTTGCCTCTGCCCGGGGGCCTTAAAGGTCCAAGCACCCAGTGTCAGCTCAACCCCCAGGATCCCCCTTTCCCCAGACATGGCTCAGCCACGCATGGCTAGGCGTGGGAGGGAGTCGAACCCTTCTCCCCCCCGTTAGCTCGTCTACGTGGTGTCGCTACGCACCAAATGCCTGCGTAAGCAGACGCCCCTGCGGGGTCGCGTTTGAGATGGACCGACCGCATGAGTGCCTTATAAGTGCGGTTCTCGAAAGTGAACTCTAACAAAAATATTGAGAACTGCGTGAGAAAACCACGTTGCAAGGAACAAAGAAAGGACAACTATATGCTAAAACCAAGATGGGCGCCAGATGAAGGCCTCTGTTTCGCTCAGGGGGGTGGGGGCAGTGAGCCTAAATCCGCAGAACACAATCCAGCAACGCTGGGAACAAGAATCGCCTTTAATGCACGGCTCGAAAAAATCACAAACAGCCTTCCGGGCCGGCTCAACACGGCACTAGTGCACGCAGGCAGACCTAAAACCCGGAACGACCAATCTCCACAAGATAGTGGTCAATGGAACATAAGTAGCGAAATAAACCAGCGGGAAAGCCGGTGCGAATTATGACAGCAGGATATCAAATTTACACGTAACTCGTTATAGAATACGAGCCATCGACTCGCCTTAGCTGACGCCCCAAACTGGCGTGGCATCTCCTCTGTAGCACGCAAAAAGGAACACCCCATCGCGCCTAGTGCGACGGAAACGCATCCCATCTCTACCCTGCCTCCCAAAAAGCCCCCGGGCTCGTCTCACACCCCTTCTTATCCACCAGCCACGTTTCCACCCCTGTGGCGTTTTGGATGCTGACGCTCGTCCCGCGCAAGTGAACTGCGCATGTGTTCTCCTCGCCCTGCTTCCACCATCCGTGCTGCAGATGAGGGCCCATCGACGCTACAAATTCCAGAAAAGCATCAATATCTGTGCATATACCAAATATACATATGCGTTTACATGTTTACAATGAGTTTGTTGTGGCCATTGCGTTTTAGTTTTCTTCTTTGGTTGCGAATATGTGTTGCCAAATATTTTCTAAACTTTTTTCTGCATATCTTATTCATGTCATGGCGTAGCATTGCTATATTTGTAAAAAAGAGAACTCAACGTGTACATGCACCTCTACGATTTTGTATTACTCTCTCTCTTATTTCCATATTTATGCAAATCGCTTTAACTTATTGTTGGCATGCCATGTACATGTAGTCAGCGCTGCACATCATCGTGCTTTAACACATGGAGTCCAGGCTTAATCAGGCCGCAGTAAGACAGCTTTTTCTCGCTGCCCCATTTCTGCTTGCTTAGGTGGAATAAAGTTCTATATCGATGAACCGTCCGTCACGCTAAAAATCTGCACCGTAAAAATTAGTTGGTGATATTTTAGACAAAAACAACTATATTTCTTAAATTAGTAAAGTACTTTCCCAGAACTCTGAAATATCAGCGCTTACCGTGAGGAGACGCCCGATATGTGAGAAAACGCGCGAAAGGAAATAGCGGGTGACAACGCCACCTTGAAGGTTTTGCCCCAGAAGATGATGACAAACATGGTATCCATTGTCCTAAAGAGAGGCCAAGGACCTAACATGCGAAGGTTCAGAAACTTTCGTTAAGTGAATGACGTGGAATTGCTATCAGCACACTTTGAAAACCATGACATCACTCAGCGCGATATATGGAATCAAACTTTGACCTCATTTTTTATCATGCGTATGATGGTCTCATTAACGACTAACAGCTTCAGAGTATAATTTATCTCTCTAAACAAACTCATTGCTCAAGTAAGCGGTCTATAGTTCTTTAAGAACTCATGGGTCGAAATCAAGATGACATTGGCATGGGCAGGTCATATAGCGCAAAATTACAACCGTTATTCGTTTAGAGAAACAGACTGGATTCCGAGAAAACACAAGAAGGCGCAGAGACTTGATTCACAGAGATGGCGAAGCTTTGAACTGTTGAAAAAAGTGGTTTTTGCAATTTCTTGTCAATATCTCAACACACTGTTTTCTCGATATATCGCGCACCGAACAGAAAGGGCGATTTCACCTATGTGTGTACAAACTGCTGGAGGAGTCGAAATACCAGTATCGAGTGAGTTTCGAGTAAGCTGTTCTTCTCACATTAACTTCGAATAATTAGCATTATCTTTGTGACCGTGTTGCAGGACAGGGCAATAGACTTCAGCCAATACATTGATGCACTATTTGCATATATGGCTTTCGCATGACTGGAGCATGTAATTTGCATAATTGTAGCATGCTAAATAAATACCACTATGGGAGTTTCATGCGCTCGACTGTAGTTGACGACAAAGTGGGAAGGTGTCGTTTATTTCATAGCTGGCATACGTAGTCGCCATGGGTCTTGAACAATCGGTGTGACTGTAATTGATCTTGTGTTTTTATTTGCAGAAGAACATTCTCCTAGACCATATTTCTTCACAATCCTTAACTTCGGGGTGTCGTCGTGACATAGCAGAGAGGTGCGCATAAAATCGCCGTTGTAAATCAAAATTTCTTCGCTGCATTACCAGAATTTAAGTGAAATATTTATTTTTATTATTCAATGATGCATTCAAAATGTCCTCTGACAAACACATGTCGAAACTGTAGCCAAATGCAAGTTGAATGTTCGAGAGACAATAAAAGAGGAAACACGAACAAAGGAGAGGATCAAGAAAAGCTGCTATCACTATAATTACAGTGGTCCTATCCACACCAAAAACAAGCCAAAATGTGTCTAAAAGCCTTATTATTTACGAGAAAGTTTACCTCATGGAAATACAAAAAGGAACCTAGAAAACCAGTACTCATATTTTGTATTATATGCAAAAAAATTTGGCTGATTCCTTTATTTAGGCCCCGCCGCGGTGGTCTAGTGGCTAAAGTACTCGGCTGTTGACCCGCAGGTCGCGGGATCTAACCCCGGCTGCGGCGGCTGCATTTCCGGTGGAGGCGGAAATGTTGTAGGCCCATGTGCTGTGATTTGGGTGCAGGTTGAAGAAGCCCACGTAGCCGAAATTTCCAGAGTCCTCCACTGTGGCGTCTCTCATAAACATATGGTGGTTTTGGGACGTTAAACTCCACATATCAATCATCAATCATCCTCTATTTAGGACTACAAATTGCAATGAAACACCAACAATGGTAAGAAGCTGGAAACTTGAAACTCGCACCACGACAGAAAGCACGCACAAAATGAGCATACACAGGACAAGCACGCACTGCCACAGCACGACCCTTAAACCACTCTGCTTCAACAGAAAGGCAGACGCACGAAACGAACGCACAAGCCTACACAGGACGAGCGCGAACAACTGTCCCAATTCTTATTTCACCGTATGTGAGCAGCGTGCGCCTTTCGTAAACGCAGCCGCGGAAGTGAGCGGATAGACCTTTGTGCTCTCTTTAACTGCTGTAACTTCAAAGCAAACTTATGGTGCACGCACAAGAGGTACAAAATGCATGAATCTCCAGATAAGCACACGCGCACGCGAGTGTCTACGAGACATACTAGTCATGCACACCAATTCTCTACAACAGCACCCAGGACGTCGTGGCTGTAGTTCTTGGTTGAAGTTTTCTAAAGGGAACATACCCACTTCGACGCACCTTGACCTCGCCATGTGGAGGTGAGCACGCATGGCAACGCTGAGGCTGGCGCGGGGCGAAGACCTTTAGAGCGCCCGTGACCAACGCGCGCTCCTCGCGCTACTACGCAACTGATGAGAAAAACTCGCTGATCACGCTTAGCTCTGTGGATGGTCAATGGTACAGGGTGTGTATATATTGCTCGCCGTTAGGAAGCTGACCAAGGTATCTTGTCTAGCCTAGTGGTTCGTGCCGCACGCTGAGGAGCAAGATGTCGCGAGTTCAACGTCGCGCGATGGTACTTTTCGTTCACATCTTTAAATGCGTAGCCATTCTTCGCTATCTATCTATCTATCTATCTATCTATCTATCTATCTATCTATCTATCTATCTATCTATCTATCTATCTATCTATCTATCTATCTATCTATCTATCTATCTATCTATCTATCTATCTATCTATCTATCTATCTATCTATCTATCTATCTATCTATCTATCTATCTATCTATCTATCTATCTATCTATCTATCTATCTATCTATCTATCTATCTATCTATCTATCTATCTATCTATCTATCTATCTATCTATCTATCTATCTATCTATCTATCTATCTATCTATCTATCTATCTATCTATCTATCTATCTATCTATCTATCTATCTATCTATCTATCTATCTATCTATCTATCTATCTATCTATCTATCTATCTATCTATCTATCTATCTATCTATCTATCCGCTATCACCCTCTTAACTTGGAGTGAATCAAAATTAGCATGGGAGGTTAAGATGGCTTGACAAATATGACGCGCTGGTCGAGACACAAATAATGTCACAATACTGTCACGTGCATCTTAGAACATTTCCCGCCAGACAGTGGCATACACCCGTGGCCGGGTAGGTGCCACTGGTATGCGGGTGTGTGCCACATGTGATCGACATTAAGATCGACAACCAGGAACGACGAGAACACACATAAGCAATGTCAACGCGTGAGCGTTAAGAAAAAACAAAAAATCTGGCAATGTCCTAGCAAAAAAATGGAACCTAATATCCTGCGTGACAATTGAACATTCCACCTCAAAGCCATGACAAGTCTCAAAACTACTTTTCAAATAGACCCTAATGTTCATAAAACTTCAATTGAGGTTTCAGTGCTGGCTATTCAATTTTAAAAACATTACGTATGTACCCCTACGATACAACCTTCACGTTGGACTAACGTAAATGGCAATTAGCTGCCGTGCGCTGTAGTTCTCCTATGTAGCGATGTTCAAGGCTACAGTACTCGCGAGCATCAGTGCTTCATATCAGCTTGTCGCTTCTGATCTTGCTGATACTCATGTCTTGTGGGCAACGTCGCGCAAGTGCAAAAAACTGGTGACATAAATATCTGAACTCTTCAACATATGTCTGTGCGTCGGTTGATCATTTGTAATTATATTTATATATTTATCACATTTGTAAGTATAGTTAGCACCATTTCATGACGTGTCGCTGAAGAAACAGATCACAACACGGCCAGCTTCATCGGCTTGCTTCGCATAACGTCGTTTGCCAGGGTACGTGGGATCTGCCGAATATTTTCCTTTGTATTCTGTAAGTTACAACGTCTATATTTGTGACGAAAATACGTGAGCGTTGCCATGGTGGACCGCTGCATAAAACACGTTCATGTTGAAAAAGACGTCCTAAACTAAACAGTACGCATGTCTCGCTCTGTTTACAAGACAAGTCTTCGCGACGGCTAATAATCGAGAGCAGGTGAAAATATTACTGTAACTTGTGGGCAGTGCTATAATTTCCTGAAGCGTCGTTTGCACCTCGTGGCGCACACGGGTCCCGCGAGTAGGCTGGGCTGCCATCAGAGTTAACAGCCGTAGAGCGATTTGTGTCATTGTTCTCGTAAGCATTTATCACCACCATCATTATCATGGTTAGTGCGGTAGCGCAAGCAGTGACGACTGGTGACGAAGCTAGGTGGCTGGCAGAGAAGATTGGTGAGTTTCTTTGGCTCGTGGTGGCAGGCATTGATCGTTGTCTCTAGTGAGCCTACATGACCACCTGTTTGAGGGTGATGCCAGTCTTTGACGCACTACATGCCGCAAATGCTCCTCCGCCCGCCAAAACACAATGTTGCCAGACGACAATGCTGCGCAATTGTGCAATAATATGGCCCACACTGCGCGTACGCCTGGCTCCATTTCATCCTCGAGAATAGGGCCTGGAGTCGTCGTCAACACAAGGCAGTAGATGCATCAAGCGTGAAATGTGTTCGTCAGTGGCGTCCAGCGACAGTGTCAACATGAAACAATAAATGCTCGAGCGTGAAGTTTGTTCGTCGGTGGCGTCCATGGTCTGCGTGAACACGAGACAGTAAATGCGTCAAGCGTGCAATGTAACCGTCGGTGTCATACAGCGTCGGCGTCAACACAAAGCAGTTGATACATCAAGCGCAAATTGTAAACGTCAGTGTCGTGCAGCGTCACCGTCAAAACGAAGCATTAGGAGCATCAAGCGTAAAATGTGTCCGCTGGTGGCATGCAGTGTCGGCGTCAACACGAAACAGCAGACACATCACGCTTCAAATGTAAACGTTGGTGTAGCCCAGCGTCTGCGTTAACACGTAGCAATAGATGCATCAAGCGTGAAATGTGTCCGTCGGTGGCGTCAAGCGTCGGTGTCAACACGAAACGATAGATGCGTCACGCATGATACGTAACCGTCACTGTCGTACAGCGTCGGCGCCAAAAAGAAGCAGTAGATGCATCAAGCGCGAAGTGTAAACGTTGGCGCCGTGTAACGTCGGCGTCAACACGAAGCATTGCACAAAAGCACAGCATATCAACAAGGTGAATGATGACGAGTGAGGCGAAGCAGTCGGACGCATGAATGAACGGACAGTCGAACGGACGCACGGATGAGCGGACAGACGCACGCACGGACGCACGCACAGATGGAAGGACGCATGGACGGTTACGTTTCGAGGTAGAAGCATGTAACGTCTTGATGGTGACGCTGTACACTGCCGACTGACGGTTGAGGTTCGAGCTTGATGCGTGTAACTTGTCGGCGCAAATGCTGGACACCACCGACGGTTACGGCTCAAGTTTGATGCATGTAACTTCGTGCCGCCGACGCTGGATGACGCCAACGATGGTTACGTTTCCAGCTTTGCATGTAATGTGTTGACGCCATTGCTGGACGCCACTGATGTATACATCACGCGCTTGATGCACCAAAAGATTAGTGTTGACGCAGACGCAGGATACCACCGCCGACGGTTACGTTTCGAGCTTGATGCATGTAACGTGTTGACTCCGACGCTTGACACCATCGACGGTTGCGTTTCGAGCTGAAAATGTAACGGGAAGCGTTGTTGACGTGTTGACGCCGACGCTGGACGACGCCATTGACGGTTACATTTCGCGCGGCATGCGTCTAATACTTCGTTAAACGCCGACGCTGGGCGCCACCGACATTTCCCGCCTGATGTATCGAAGGCTTTTTGAAAAAAAAAAGGTTTTGGAAAATAGACTGCAATTCACTAATAATCTTGCAGATCACGAGTAGATGCGGGGGGGTAGTGTGGCTGGCCCTAAAATGGCAGCACGCAAAAAACTATGCCGAGTTTGATGGAAGCTGGCTACAGCGTGCCCGAACGCCCGTTGATTTTAGCAGAGTTACTTGAGGGCACTACTTGAGATTTTCTTAGCACATTTACTATATAGCTGCTGCTACTGCTGCCCTCGGGTCTTGATTTTTTTGCCTAGAAAAGTGTTACAATGAGTGACATCTGCGAGACTTATAAAGAGTACTCCTCTGAGTATGATGATGTAATAACGTGTGAAGAATGCAGAAAATGCTGTCACATTGGAGAATGTAGGCCCGCTACGGTGGTCTAGTGGCTAAGGTGCTCGACTGCTGGCCCGCAGGTCGCGGAATCACATCCCGGCTACGGCGGCTGCATTTCTGATGGAGGCGGAAATGTTGTAGGCCCGTGTGCTCAGATTTGGGTGCACGTTAAAGAACCCAGGCAGTCGAAATTTACGGAGCCCTCCACTACGGCCTCTCTCATAATCATATGGTGGTTTTGGGACGTTAAACCCCACATATGATGACCTTTCGAAGAAGCTTAACTTGGAACCACTGTCTGAGTGTGACGTAGAAAGCAAGCATCGGTTACCATCACGTAAAAAGAAACCCCCTGTTATACTGATCAAATTTGCTCGACTGAGCTGGAAGGCGGGATGGCTTGCAAAACGCGCCGATTTAAGATATAAAGACAGGAATATCCCGCTTCTTGACAACTTAACACCTGCAGACAAAAAAACTTCTTTGGGTGGAAAAGACGAGACCTACCGAGATGAACTATCGCTTCACTTGGTCGTTCCAGGGAAAGACGTTTGTCAAAAAGAATCCTGAAGTACGTGCAATCAGGACTACATCTCAAGATGATATCAACAACATTTCTTAAATACCATATCTACTGTCTTTGCTTTTAGCTTGTAGTAATGAACAATTCAGTATATCACAATGTTGTATCCTTCAAAAATTTGATTAAAGACTCGGACTTCCTTTCTGAACGAGGTATTTCCCTTTATCCTAATAATGGAAAGAGCATTTGGAACAAAGGTGAAGAAATTGAAAGTGAATCGACACACCTCAGCTATGACTTTGATGTCATGGGTTTTTCGAAAACTTGATTATCTTCACAGTCATACGCGATTATTCTGAAGAATTACAATTCGGAATCGCTATTTAGAATAAGGAAACATGGTGGTGCTGTATGATTATATATAAAACAGAACTTGTCTTACGAGGCGTGACACGACTATTGCATTATTTGTAAAGATTTCAAAACAGTTAGTGTGATACACAACAAGGTTGTAATAGTGCTGATCTACCTCCCCCCAGATTGTAGCACGGACGTATTTTTTGACTTCGTGGAGAAGCTCTTTCTTCATGCTGACTCTAACCGATGGTTCATGGTATCATTTGGTGACTTGAATATTGATGTATGAAAAGATGGTCCTACTAAACTAAAGCTAATAAAAATAATGTTGTCCAATGACTGTGAAAACATCAATAACACACCTATCAGAATAACTAGCAGATCGGAAACCACTATTTATCTCTGTTTCAATAATTTATCACCCAAAAATACATCAGCCGGAGTATTTAGCGCAGGTACAAGTGACCACCTGCCACTTTTTGCCCTAATACAAATGCCTGAACTGCAGAATTCCCCCAAATATATGCGTAGAGACATAAACAATAGAACTATCCTACAATTTAGCTACTTAATACTTGACTGCAACTGGGATGACGTCTATCGAGAACTTGATCCGTCTAAGGCATTTAACCTGTTCCTAGTGGCAATTGTTGCCAATTACAGTACTGCTTTTAGATGCGGAGCATCTTATACTCGCGCCTTGTAGTGCGCCGTCCGCGCCGTCCGCACCGCTTCTCGAACATTCGACAGCTGACGCGCGCGCATGCGCCGTCGCGCCGTCGCCCACTCTTCCACCATCTGTGCATCCCTTCCTCCTCTACACACCGCGCGCGCTTCACTCCTCCACCATCTGTGCACCCTTCCTCCTCTACACACCGCGTTCGACATCTACAATTCTCCTGATTCTCCAGTGGACGCGCATGTGGCGTCGCGCTTCGAGAACATTCAACAGCTGACAGTGCATGCGCCGTCGTGCTGTATATATACTCAAGGTCGGCGCTCGCTCGCTCAGTTGCCGCTCGTCGGTTGGTTTGTATGGCGCGTCGACGTCCAAGGTCGCGGTGAAATGAATTCCAACGAATCCACAAACACAATGATCGACGTCCCTTCGACCAGCGCCGCCCTTTCGCATACGTGTGTACGTGTTCACTCATTTAACACCCCCTCCTACAACCACGTTAACCAATTTAGCCATCGACCCAAGTAAGTCGCAATTTAACACCCCATTTCACAACCACGTTAACCAATTTAGCCATCGAGCCAAGTAAGTCGCACTTTAACACCCCGTTAACCAATTATATGGTCCGCATCCTCCTCAGTGTTCCCCCGAGGGAAGCTGCGGGCAATTTTTTTCATACGCTGTTGTAAACAAACACAAGAGAGCAAGAAAGGAGTAGATCACGCTGGTACTTCTTAAACAAATAAACGAGAAAAACAAACATTTTCAGTGTTTTTCAAAAACAAAAGATCAAACCAATCTCGCTGATTTCAACAGTTCATTAGCAATCTAAACAGTGACCTAAAAAAGCAAAAAAAGAGAGACTTCTATGCCAAAAGTTTTCTAGAATGACTAAGAACTCAAAACTGATTTCGAATTCAGTTAATAAATTGATAGGAAGAAAACAAGCCACCGATCTTCACGATACAAGGATAAACAACATTCACTATAGCGGCAAAGGACCACCTGACAAATTTAACCTTTACTTCATTGACGCAGGATCATCGAGTACTATGACGCCAGTGTCTGACCTTAAACCGGCCAAATGTTATATTAAAAGTACACGTGCTAATTTATTGTTTTTATCAACCGTTGCCGAGGAGGAAGTAGCCACTGCTATATGCTCACTAAAGAATAGTTCACCAGGTAAAAATGGCATTGCCGAAACACCTCTTAAGGCAATTACTGATTTATTTGTCGCTCCATTCAATTAAATATGCAACAGGGTCTTTCTGACGGGAATTCTTCTTACTGTTATGAAAATAGCTCGCGTAACGAATCATTTTAAAGAAGACAATAAAAATGAACTTCAAAATTATTGCCCAATATCCATATTACCGCTTTTCTCAAAGGTCGTTGAACGCTTGATTCATGAAAGGGTGTATTCTTTTACAGCAAACGGAAATATACTTTGTGAAAAACAGTTCGGATTTCAGCCAGGTAGGTCAACCCAGAGTGCCCTACTCCGTATTAAGGACAGCCTACTTCAAAACTTTGAAAACAAGCTTTACACTGTAGGAATATTTGTGGACTTCCGTAAGGCTTTTGATTCAATAAACATGACATAATAATTAACAAGCCACATATTTATGTAATACGTGGTATTGCGCTCGACCTAATGAAAAGCTACCTCTGGGCAAGAAAACAGTATGTACAGCTTCATATTCTCAAATCTAACTTAGGTATAATTATGTATGGTGTTCCACAAGGATCGATACTGGGTCCTTTACTTTTTTATATTATACATCAACGACATCGTAAGTATTCCTGCTACACCAAACATAGTCATGTACGCCGATCATACCAACGCATTCTTTTCTTGCTTACATCTCTGTGATATTGAGGTAAATGCAAATTTCTGAATGAATGAACAAAAATTATCGCTTACAGTAAATCAGTTAGAATTAAACAGTAAAAAACTAATAGTTTGCTCTTCAAGCGGAAATATAAGTATGCAAATCATACGATTTTTTCGATTTTCAATGGTGAGAGTATTTCTCAGGTAAATAAACTTCAATTCTTGGGCGTATGTTTTCAAAGCGACCTTAGTTGCTCCGAGCATGTGGGTAGCCTTCGATTAAAGACATCAAGGTCTATCGGTTTAATTCGACAATTGCAGCATCTACTTCCAGGGAGAGTGAAACGATATCTCTACTTTTCTTTCATCCACTCGCAAATCATATATTGCATTCGAGTCAGGGGTACGCGTATCAAATCAAACAGTGAAAGTATTATTCTTCTCCAAATATGTGCACTAACATCTGCTTACTACCTCTGTCGCCACAAATACGTTCCTTTTTCGTATGTACAACGTTATACGATTCTCAGACTGCTATAAGGTACAACTAGCGTTGTTAATGTATAAAAAAATTAAGAATAACTTTCAGAGCTTTTCTTATACATACTTAAGCAGAGATTTTACATACAATCTACGCAATGTTGCGTTGGTGGGGCCGATGTGTCGGACTAACTATGGCATACGGTCAATTGATAATCAAATTGTTCTAATGTGCAACAAGATTCCTGAAAGTAAAACTCAACGCCATTCCCTCTGTTCTTTAGAGCAGAGCTCTCTCAGCTGCGTAGCTGCTGTCGCTATAAAGAAGGAAGTGGAAGGTTGGTTGCATGGTGTCCGTCATGTCTTGTCGTGGCTGCTGCCGCTTGTTCAGGGATGGAGACCAGCGCCTTGAGATACGTTGCAACAACTTGAACTTTGTGTACAGGAACTTATGTACATATTTACAATACTCTTCACCGTTGGAACTGTCGCATGTTGCCTCGGCAGAGCCGATAGTGCAGAGCACTGTTTGCTGCGACCAGAACCACCTTGAGGAAATGGGACCAGGTTTTAACTTCCCGGTTGCCCCTCCCTATTCTCCTCACGGCCAACCAAAACACTTCAGTTCGTTTATTCGACAGAATAAACACATTTGTTGCCGTCCTTTCCTTTCGCTCTTATTCAAGCACTCGACCTCTCGGTCGGTGAGAGAGAGACGAAAGAACTGGCCTGCAAACGACGTTCCGTGAACTGTGCGAACGCACACGATGGTGGCGCCGTTCGGCTGCGGGCCCATGCCATTACTGCGAGATGACTACGCTGTCCAGCGTGACAGCCGTCTCGCGGACTGAAATGAAGATGAATGAGTGTCGATACACCAGATGTCTTGCCGTCGCCCACCGGTACTCCGCTGGCCAGCGACCACCTAGTTGGTTGTTAAAAGCGGTGACCAACTGCGGTCTTCTTGCTAGGAAGGGCGTCATTATGCCGCGATTATCGTTTCCCCAGAACCAGCTCCTTGAAATCGCACCCTTTTGTGACAAAGAACACTATATACCCCTTTGCCTGCAACGCCAGGCCTTACACCGAAGTAAGAGAATACGCTAGGGAGACGAAAAACATTACAAAATTCAAGAAGCGAAACACGAATGTAATAATCCAAAGCCATATATAGAGTGGGTGTGCTGAAGATTAGTAATGTATGTGTGAAGAAGAAGACGTGCCTGCAGCTAGCAGCATCGCCAACGCCCGGCTCTCTCGGCTCGTGCTTCGGTTCGTTGCTGTGCCGATCGCTGGACGGTTCTTTACGCTGTCTCGTCGCTGTCTTTAACGGCTAATAAACCTCTTCACATATGAAATATATTTGTTGTAATCATTTTTCTTTATCACTGTCTTTCATATTACACGCAAATTGTATGTAATTCAATATATGTAGTTAGAGGTGATAAGGTCTTGTATTTATCACTAAGGAACAGCTTTGTTTGAATATTTAACCGATATTTTTTCGTTTGTTGTAGTGTCCCTCGTTTTTTATGATCTGTATGTATAATCTTCAATATTTCTATGTACTGCTCTGCTGTACCTGCCCGAGGTGGCTCACGAAAAGTAGGCCAAATCAGAAGCCGCTCTCTCCTTTTGCACCCTTTGTGAAAAGTTTCGTGAAAAATTGCAAAATAAATAAATAAAAATAAATAAATAAATAAACAAATAAATGAATAATGAAGAAGTGGTCATGTAGACTCCCTAGTTGTCCCCTGACGGGTTCCCGCAAGGTGCGGTGACAGTCAGTCGTACCGCGTGGGTTCGTCGAGGCGAGTCGTAAATCGGTGACACACCAACTTCGTGTTATCTTGCGTTTGTTGTTATGTTTGTTTGGGCGTGTCAGAATATTGTGTAAGGTTGCGTTTAGCGTGTTGATCCGTAGTGACATATTGTAATTCGGCATGTGATATCGTCGTTGTAAGTGTAATTGAATAAACTTGTTGTTTTGGTTTCGTCCAACCACGTCTGCCGTCTTCGTTCTGAGGGTGCGTGCTTCATCTGTAGACCCCACAAAATGCAGCTTATTTTGGCATTTTTGCACCTATTGCTCACAAATGTACGTGTATGTGTCGTTACTTGATATTGTTTCGCTCCACAAGAAATCATTTCCACATACTAGCCATGCATACAGAGATATTTTGTTTGCATCACCCAGGACGTTGGGGCAATCTAGCCACATGTCCTGACCATGGGTCGTACAGCTTACTGGTGGCAGTGGCAACCACTCAATCGCTTTGTCATTTACTTTGTCTTCTGCTTGAATTGTTTCCTGCTCTATATTATTTATTTTTTTCATTTTATTGTATTTCGTTTTCACCCTGTCATTGCTGACGTAGCGTGGATGGTGCTTAGTCAAGCTGCAATAACTGCAGCTTTTTTGCCGTCTCCCCATTTTTCGCCATTTTATATGTTTTGGTGAAATAAAATAAAAATAAAACTCTATCGTTTCAAGAAACAATAAAAAAATGGCGAATCTCACGTGCAGTGGAAATCGATGATATGCGAAGCACGAATAAGGAAGGTTTATATGGCAGTTTAAAATAATTAGAACAAAGTTACGAGGTGGAGGTAAATTATGCGATACGTAACTTCCATGCCATAATTATTATGTGTGCACATTTCATTTTCCTTCATCTTCTGTTCACGCTTCGTGATACTAAATTTGGTATATGCGGAGCTAGCCTAACAGCCGCGAGCGTTCTATGAGCTTAGCATGTAGTCATGTTTTCACATGACACGCATATCATGATTATCATGTTCGGATGTGTCATTTAACTTCGCCGTTCATTGGTGTCATGCAGTACCGATTTGGTATATGGGAAGCTAGAGAAACAACCGCGAGCGCATGATGAGCGTGGAATGTGGTCGTGTTGTTACATGACACGCATCTCATGATTATCATGTTTTTCACCAGTCACATACCTTCGTCATCCTTTCACGTCCTGTAATACCAAACTTGGAATATGTGAAGCTATTGAAACAGCTGGGAGAGCATCATGAAGGGCCCAATATACTGCGACGTAACGTAGACGAGCGCACGCTGGGCGCAGCGACGCTACGCTAGCCAAACGCGAACACTCTATAGTTTGTCGCCAGACACGACCAGCTACTGTCAGCGCAGCCCGGCGGCAACTGGTGCGAAATGCGACATGCTGCATTTCGCACCAACCACGTTACCCAGAATGCACCGCGTCTGCCTAGCTTCGTGACGAAAGGACGCCGGGCGTGCTCAAACGCGCATGCGTCGAGGCAACGCAGTGCGGAGCGTGCCTGCGATTTTATGCCAGGCAGATCGGCGCCTGGCGTGGAATCGCCGGCGTGACGCGACGAAACGAACGCTGGAGCTAACGCGCACCGGGTCACGTTTAAGTACGTTGGCGCCTTGAGTGTAACATGGAGTCATGCTCTTACATGACACGCATCTTATAATTATTATGTTTGCGCCAGTCACATACCTTCGTCATTGATTCACGTGACGTAATACCAAATTTGTCATATATGAATCTAGCGAAAAGTCTCCGAGCGCATCAAGAGTGCGGCATGTCATCATGTTGTTACATGACACGCATGCCATGATTATCATGTTTGGACATGTCATTTCCATATGTAATCGGTGCGCGTCACGTAATACTGAATTTTGTACACGTGGAGCTACCGAGACGGCCGTGAGCGCATCATGAGCATAGCGTGTAATCGTGTTGTTACATGACACGCATCACATGATTATCATGCTTGCACCAGTGAGCATCTCTTTGTCGTCCATTCACGTCCCGTAATACAATATTTGTTGTACGTGAAGCCCGCGAAACGGCTGCGACGGCATCATGAGTGTGGCTTGTAGTCATTGTTGTAGCCGGCGAGCAAGGCGACGCGGGACTCAGTTGGTGGCGAAGGTTTAATGTCATAAGCAAGCCGCTCGCATGCCAATATAAGTACAGGTACATGACGTACCTGTGACGTCAGTACGGCGCGTCATACGTTGGCTACTACATCTCTTCCCCCTTTATTTAGCAGCATAGCAAAACGTTCGGGAGGCTTTCGAATTCTTGTGCTTCGTCGCAATTCAGGTGGCGCGACGTTTTCTTGGGAGCTGGCGTCAGGCGCCTGCTGTGATGCCAGTTCCGTCCCGCTGGCTCGGTCAGGTGGCGGAAGTCGTTGCTCTGGTGCAGGCCCGTCCGGCGGCGATGTGGTGTCGCTGTCGCTTTGTGACGGAGTGGAACCCGGCTGTGCCATGCGGGTTCGCTCAGGAATCCACAAGCTTCTGGGAAGAGGAGCAAGGCATGTGTTAGGAACAATATCGTCCGCATGCAGAAAGCGCTCGTGGTCTTCGATTCGGACTATGTATGTTCCTTTGCTAACTCGTCGCACAACTGTTCCTTCCAACCAACGTGGATCACTCGGTCGGTTTCCTCGCACGCGAACGTTGTCGCCAACCTCGAACTCCCTCCATGGAGTATGGGTTTCCTGACCATGTCTTCGAGCTATATTTGCTTCGGCACGTTTCGCTAGCTCTGGATGCAAGATGCTCAGCCTCGTGCGTGGCCTCCATGAGAGAAACAGTTCGGCTGGCGTCTTACCGGTCGTCGAACACGGTGTGTTTCGGTAGGTGAACAGGAACTGGTCTACCCGATGTTGCATCGTCCGAGTCACTCCCGTGTTCTGCTCGTCCCGTAGCTGTTTGATGAAGCTTCGCTTGACGGCCTGGACAAGCCTCTCCGCCGTGCCATTTGAAGCTGGGTGATAAGGTGGTGTCTTGGTGTGCTGCACTGCATTGGAGTTGAGAAAATTTGTGAATTCAGCAGACACAAATTGCGGCCCATTGTCAGTCACAATTCTCTCGGGAAGCCCAAATGCAGCAAAAACAATGCGGAGTTTTTCAACTGTCGCCTGTGCTGTAGTGGACTTCATGTGCAGAACATCCACCCACTTGGAGTGCGCGTCGACAAGCACTAAAAACCAGTCGTTCTTGTAGTAGGCAAAATCCAGGCGAACTCTCTGCCACCTGCGGGTTGGCCATCCCCACGATAACATCGGCACTTGGGGCGCAGAGTTCTGCGTTAGTTGGCAAGTTGAACAACCTCTTACAGTTTCTTCAATGCGGTCGCACAACTATGGCCACCACACATGGCTTCTTGATAGCATTTTCATGCGAGTGATGCCTGGATGCCCTTCATGCAAAAGCAATAAGACTTCAGATTGTACCGCTTCAGGTATAACAACCCGAGTTCCCCATGTTATGCAACCACAGTCTACCGACAGTTCGTCTTTCCACGAAAAGAATGGGGCTACGTTATCTTCTGACACGTACCATGGCTATCCATTCAAAACATACATCAGCACCTTAGAAAAAACTGGGTCTTTTTGGGTTTCGTCACTGATCCTTTTCGCAGATAGTGGTACGGCTTCTACTGCTGAAAAGAAGTGAACGTAGTCGCTTTCGTCGGTGTCGTTCGGAAGCGGTAATCGCGAAAACGCGTCCGCGTTTGCTACTTGGGCTCCCTTTCTGTACACCCATTTGTAGCGATATGCAGCTAGCACTAGCATCCAGCGCTGCATGCGTGCTGCTGCCATTTGCTGAATTGGCTTTGTTTGCCCCAGCAGTCCCTCCTGGGGAAGGTAATCGGAATAAATGGTGAATTCACGGCCGTAAAGATACTTGTGAAACCGTTTGATTCTGAAAATCACAGCCAACGCTTCCTTTTCTATGTGTGCGTAGCCACTTTCCGCCTTGCTCAAAGCGCGTGACGCATAAGCTATCGGCCTTTCTTCCCCGTTCACGACATGAAACAACACTGCGCCAACCCCGTAAGGAGAGGCATCGCAGACTAATCCAAGAGGCTTCTTTGGGTCATAGAATGTTAGCACGCTCGCTTGCGTAAGGAGGCTCTTACTCTCCGCGAAGGCTTTTTCTTATTTTGCGGACCAGACCCACTTCTTATCCTTCTGAAGCAGTGCATACAAAGGCTTTAGCCTCGAAGACATGTTTGGCATGAACTTGGAGTAAAAAGTTATCATGCCGAGGTACGCTTTAGGCTCACTGATGTTCTTAGGTGTGGGTGCTTCCCTTATGGCTTCAACCTTCTCGACGCACGGGTGCACACAATTTTCGTCAATAATATGCCCAAGATATTTGACAGAATTCAAGAAAAACTTGCATTTTTCCTTTCTCACTTTTACGCTGTGGTCCCTGAAAACCTGCAGGACTGCTTCCATCCGGGCCAGGCATTCGGTATGCCATTCTCCCGTGATGAGGACGTCGTCGAGGTAGCATACCACTCCCGGTAGTCCTTTCAACAGCTCGTTCATGATTGCCTGGAAACTGCAGGTGCACTTGAGATTCCGTACGGCATTCGAACATACTGGAACAACCCCATGTGAGAGTTTATAGTCAGCAAGGGTCACGAGTCAGGGTGCACCTCGATTTGCTGATATGCCGTCGAAAGGTCCAGAACGGTGAAAACCTTGCCCCCAGCCAGTGTCGTGAACAAATCCTCCACCGCGGGCAGTGGGTAATGGTCGGTCTTCACACATGGATTCACCGTCAATTTATAGTCTCCACACAATCGTACTGTGCCGTCTGGCTTGTGAACAGCTACCAGCGGCGCGGCCCAGTCGCTGCGGGTTACGGGCACCAGTACGCCCTCTTTTTGCAAGTTGTCTAGCTCATGCTCGACAGGTTCACGAATGGCATACGGCACAGACCGCGCCTTGCAAAAGACTGGCATGCTTCCTTCCTTAAGCACCAGTTTTGCTTGGTAACCCTTTATCAACCCTAAACCAGGTGAAAAAACGCTGGCATACCTTGACAGGATGCTGTCGACAGACGGTTGTGCGTGCACCTCGTGAATGCTGTTTAGGTCCATTCCGAGGTTCGCAATCCAGTCGCGGCCTAGGAGTGCTGGCTTCTCTCCTGGTACCACGATGATTGGCAGGACTTTCCGCTGTCCCTTATAATCGACCAAAACCTCCGCTTGGCCTTTCACTAGTAGCGTCGCTCCGCCGTAAGTCTTGAGCTTCATCTCGCACTTCGCAAGCTGCGGCGGCTGCTTTAGCTGCCGGTAAACGAATTCCGGAACCAGTGATACGGCTGCGCCCGTATCTACTTGCATCTTCACAAGCTGGCCGGCTGTCTGTACTTCAACTTCATATGGTTGTTCCGTGCCCACCAGATACACACCGTGCAGCAGCAGCTCTGTGCCTCCGCTCGCTTCGTCACTCACGTTGTGGACGGTGCCAGGCGCCGGTTGCTTGCATCTGCACATGCGCGCCAAATGTCCCACGCGCTTGCAAAGATGGCATTTGAATTTACGATAACGGCAGCAACGGGCGTCATGCTCTTGACCGCATCGATAGCAGCTTTGCATTGAACTGTTCTTCTGCTTGCTGGCAAACTCCGGTTCCTTCCCCGTCTTCTTTAGAGCGTGAATGTCGGCATCCGTATTCGCAGTTGGTCGGAATCCCCTCGACTCCCGCTCCGCTAGCTCAACGCTCTTAGCAAAAACGCAGGCCGATTCGAACGCCAGTTCCTTCCTCTTCAGTAAACCCGTCTGAATGGTGGAATTCCGTAACCCGGCGACGAACCGGTCCCGTAAAGCGTCGTCGAGAAACGTACCGTAGTTGCACTTGGCTGCCATGTGCTTCAGCGTGACTGCAAATGCCGCGACGGACTCCCCTTCTCCTTGGTACCTCCTGTTGAATTTGAAACGCTCCGCAATGACTTGACTTGAAGGCTCGTAGTGGCCACTCAGCACTTTCACCAAGTCCTCGAACTTCTTCTCTTCAGGTTTTGCAGGTAGAAAAAGGTCCTTGAGCGTCTTGTACGCTTTCTTTCCTATGGCAGAGATGAAGGCTGATTTTTTAAGTTCTTCGTCTTGTACGCCGGCTACTTTGGAATAGTGCCCAAACCGTTCTACATACGATGCGAAATCTTCGTCTCCTTCTTCTATGAAGGCGTCAAATTCCCACATCTTCGCCATACCTTGCCTTTCGCCTTCCAGTTGTCGTTGCTCACAGGATCCGCCCCCGTCGTTTGGTGCAGCCTATCCCATCCTCGTCGCCATCTGTTGTAGCCGGCGAGCAAGGCGACGCTGGACTCAGTTGGTGGCGAAGGTTTAATGTCATAAGCAAGCGGCTCGCATGCCAATATAAATACAGGCACATGACGTAGCCTGTGACGTCAGTACGGCGCGTCATACATTGGCTACTACAGTCATAATGTCACGTGATACACATCTCATGAATATCATGTTTGCACCAGTCACATACCTTCGTCATCCATTCGCATCGCGTAACGCCGAATTTGTTATATGTGAAGCTAGCGAGACGGCTGCGAGCATATCATGAGCGTGGCGTGTAGTCATGACTCATGACTTACACGACATGCATGTCATGATTTCACGTTAGAGTCTGTCACTTGTGTTCACCATGCAATCATGTCATACCATACCTATTTTTCAACCTGTCAAGTGAACGAGACCACCGCAAGAGCAGGAAGACCGTGAAATGTAAATCATGACATTCATGACTTACATATGACGATTTTCATGTTTCGACTAGTCAAGTATGCTCATTATACAGCCATGTTATGCCATACCAAGTTTGGTATCGATACCATTATCCAAACGGCCAGTAGAGCTAAAAGTCTTATGCTGCTAGGTAATGATAGATAGATAGATAGTTAGACAGATAAATAGATAGATAGATAGATAGATAGATAGATAGATAGATAGATAGATAGATAGATAGATAGATAGATGCGCTCAAAGTCGCCCAAGTTCGCAAAGAAATGCTTCGCAATTAAAAAATTCGGCACATCTCACGTGTGAAAAAAAAGTGATCGTGGTGTAATTTTTTATTGTAATGCTAATAAATGACGCCGAACGCATGTAGCGTCGTGAGGAAGGTTAAAACGAATGATCCACAAGGTGTCGGTAAATTGTTTGATTAACGTCAGTGCCGCGTAGTTCTGGGTTCTACTGCCGATATGATACCAAGATATGTTCACACACAATCACAGCATACCGAGGTATTTTCTGGCCAACAGCGCTTATGACCTTGAGGATTCCATCGGTCAAAATACTCCAGGGCACGATGCGAATGATTTGAGTTAAGCTTCCTCACTACTGTACACATGTTTATGCACTGAGAAGTATGTTGAAGAGTCGCATATGTCTATATAACCAGTTGTTACAGTTGCGTACCGATGCAAGAGTAACATGGATTGCCCAATACAACAACCTAAGCTAAAATGTAGCGCTTTTACTTAGAAGGATGGTAATACCGCAAAGTGCTTCGTAGACCAACTTCAGTAGATTGCACTTAACGACAACATATACGCCAACCCGACACGACGACTGCATCGTTGCAGTACATGTGTAATATTCCTAAAATGATATGGACAGTACAGAAACCACAGTGGACGTTTTCCCAACAATATGCCTGCATGGAGTCTCTTTCCAAAGCAGTTTCAACACCTGGCGTGACTCTGTGATAGAATACTTGATTTCCACACAGAATGCTTGGGTTGAATCATGCTGGCACCATGAAATATTCATTGCATTTGTTGGGTCAACGGTGGCAGGTTTTATTAACGCTCTCACGTGCAAATTACCAAGGTCTTTTCGCAATGTTCCTCGGTAGATATAAACTGTCCAACCATATGTCAGGGCCCGTAGTATTTGTGTGTGTGCTACACATGCCTGGAGGAAAGGTTTGGGCGTCGTACGCGACGCCATTTTCACAATATTCTTAACATTACCAGAGTGTCATTATTAGGTGCGAAGCAGCTCTTTGACTAGCCTGTGTAACACTGTCCCTCCGTCCACTCCGTGCTCCCCCGGCTGCAGGTATTGGGGTGATACCAATGAGGTCACGCCTTCCCTCCCTCTGCGCGCGTGTTGATGTCACTCTCTCCCTAGCCTGTCGCCGCTCACCTCGTGTCACCTCGCGCGTTTCACCCTCTCTGCTGCTCACATGTTCTAGCGCACATCGAGTGCAAACACTCTTCAGGCTCGTTTATCTGCCAAGAAACTTGTACGAAACCCAACCCACCTCCCTTGTCTTTGTGTTTCAAAGAAACGTTTACTCGAGTAGATTCTACGCCAAGTTTCGTTTTAAACGGTTCTTGCAGCACCAGCGTGGACGTCCGTTTCAGCTGGGCCAACGGCGTGCGCACCACTGCTACTTCGCATCCCAATATGGTTCCCTTTGGGAAGATGGTCCATACTCTTTAGGGGCGACGGTCCTCTAAATTCTAACCTTCTCATGCGTCGCACGTAACCGAGGGAAGAGACGAGAAAGAAACGAAGGCAGTATCTCCCGAACAGTTTAATAGATGGCGCTGTCTCATAGAAGTACATACAAACTACAGTTGAGTGACGATATTCTAAATGGCTCTGTGCCGCTACTCTCCAATGGGCTGCTGCGCGGGCTGTGCCTTTGTACGCGCAGAGCGAGTGCCTCTCTCAGTCTCCTGGATAGTCACCGCACGAGGTGGACCGTTCGTGGGGCATAGACGAAGCAGAGCGGCAGGCGCGTTGAAGACGCTTGCGCTCGGCTTCCTTGGCTCAGGTCTCGTTGGTGTTACCCGCGCACCATCTGCACCATCTGCAATTTCGAGTGCGATCGGACGCATGGACGCGCGCACGGACGTGCAGACACACGGAAGGATGGACGGATGAACTCTTCGCCCCACTAATCATTACTCACTGTGTGCATATTCTGTGGTTTTTTTGTGATTCTCTTACCCTCCCATACTAATTTTGGTCTACCCAAAATTAAGCAGGTGATCATGAGAGCAACCAACCATAGGCGGCTAGATAGATAGACACAGACGCTCAAAGTGTGTGCGGTAAGCAAAAAAAAATTAACATCTTCTTAGAACGTCTACTACCACGGATGAAATGTCCCTTAGAACGGCTGCTATTTGTACGCTGCGTATTTTTTGTCGGATTAAGTAAGTCTTGGAATATTTTTGAGACTTCACACTGTAGGAAAGGTCAAAATTACTGGGCGAATTTCTAAAGAGAGACGCTATACTGTGATTCGACAATGGTAAAACGTTAGGCGCTGGGCTTAACATAACTTTTTAAGGGGTGGTTGGGGGTGGTGGGGATTAGTTGGACTAGAACAGCTAAGTTTGGCAATCGGTGGCCGCTGTGAACTTGTGCTAGTATTTTGGTATCACATGAAAACTTAAGGCATGAGAAAATTTCGGACTGGAGGGGGTTCAGATTCTCTCCCTCTCCCCCTTTTCGTACAGCCTCCCATTTCGGCGTGATTTTGACAGGGTATTTTATTTTTTTTTCTATACTCAGCTTTCTGAACACAGCTAAAATCCACTAAATCGGCTCAGTTACTCTGATAAACTAGACGTTTTAGCAAAATGAAAATAAGGCACACCCTTTCTGTTTCTTCGGTGTCTTTTCTTCTGGCAGGGGTTCGGCGTCGAATAATTTCAAGTAATGTTCCAACTAGCATAGCAACGAGTTCAGACTTATTACACCAAGTTTGGTAATCTTCACTGTTGCAAAATGTCCGTTTTTATTTTTAAATGCAAAGCATTTCTCAGCGAACTTCGGCGACTTTGAGCGTATCTATCTATCTATCTATCTATCTATCTATCTATCTATCTATCTATCTATCTATCTATCTATCTATCTATCTATCTATCTATCTATCTATCTATCTATCTATCTATCTATCTATCTATCTATCTATCTATCTATCTATCTATCTATCTATCTATCTATCTATCTATCTGTCTGTCTGTCTGTCTGTCTGTCTGTCTGTCTGTCTGTCTGTCTGTCTGTCTGTCTGTCTGTCTGTCTGTCTGTCTGTCTGTCTGTCTGTCTCTCTGTCTGTCTGTCTATCTATCTATCTATCTATCTATCTATCTATCTATCTATCTATCTATCTATCTATCTATCTATCTATCTATCTATCTATCTATCTATCTATCTATCTATCTATCTATCTATCTATCTATCTATCTATCTAGCCACCTACGACTTTCAGCTCTCCTGGCCGTTTCAATAATAGTTCCGACACCATACTTGGAATGGCATAACATGACTGTATGAAAAACATATTCGACTAGTCATAACATGAAAATTGTGACATGCGTGTCATGTAACAACATGGGTACAACCATGTTCATGATGTGCTCACGGCCGTTTCGCTAGCGTCACATTTACCGAATTAGGTAATACGGTACATGAATGGATGACGAAGGTATGTGACGGGTGAAAACATGATAATTATGAGATGCGTGTCATCTGACAACATGACTACATGCGACGCTCATGGTGCGCTGGTGGCCGTTTCTCTAGGCTTCACTAATACGGAATTTGGTATTACGGAACGTGGATGGATGACGAAGGTATGATACTGGTGCAAACATGATAAACATGAAATGCGTGCCTTGTAACAACACGACTACAAGCCACACTCATGATGCGCTCGTGGCCGTTTCACTAGCTTCACATATGGCAAATTTGGTATTACGTGACGTCAATGAATGACGAAGTTATGTAACTTTTGCAAACATGATAATCATGGGATGCGTGTCATGTGAGAACATGACTACAGGCCACAGTCAAGGTGCCCATACATTTTGACGCAACGTGGTGCGCTTGCTCACCCGCGTTCATTTCGTCACGTGACGCCGGTCCCACGCCAGGCGCCGGTCCTGCCATATATTCGCTAGCTCGCGCCGCGCTGCGTTGTTTTGACGCATGCGCGTTTCAGCGCGTCCAGCGTCCCTCAGTCACTAAAAGAGGGAGACCCAGCGTTGTCTGGGTATCGCATCGGCGAGAAATGTAGCTTGTCACATTTCGAGCCAGTTGCCGTCGGGCCGTCGCAACGGACGCTGGTCGTGCCAGTCGCGCCTGGCGTCAGACTACGGAGTTCCCGCATTTTGCTAACGTAATGTCACTGTGCCCCGTGCGCACGCGTCAACGCTACATTGGAGTATATTGGGCCTTTTATGATGCACTCGCGGCTGTTTTGCTAGCTTCACAATACAAACTTTGGTCTTACGTGACGTTAATGCATGGTGAAAGCATATGACTGGTGCAAACATGATAACCCTGACACGCGTGTCCCGTAATAACATGTCGACATACCACGCTCACAGCGCTGGCGGCCATCTCGCTAGCTCCACATATGATAATGATGATGATGGTGATGATCCTTGTTACTCTGGCGCACACCCACAAAGAGGGATCGGCCAAGAACCGGGCGGCAGGATCTTAAGTAGAAGGCTTATGGTTTTTCAAACACAAAGTAATTTTGGACTGAAAGAGTTGTACAGAAAGAAGATCGAAAAATCGAAAAAGGAGTATATCTCAGCAGGGATTGATGCAGGCTATCAGATGCGATTTTAGACAGACGTGATGGTAAATATACTAAATTTGGTATCACGTGACGTGAATAGGTGACGAAGGTAAACGACAGATCCAAACATGATAATCATGACACGGCAGTCATGTACGGCATCATTTACCTCCACTTCATAACGATTTGCTGACGCTGACTTTAAAGTGACATATAAACCTTTCTCATTTCGTGTTTCGCATATCATCGATTCCCACTGTACGTGAGATTTGACAGTTTTTTTACATTTTGCACAGATTCTAGCAGTGGCTTCGGCTATTACGACTGTTCTGCAGCATTTCTTAAAAGTATTTATCATGTAAAATTATATGAAAAATGTTTACGTATAAGTAAAACGATTTTTATGACACAGTTCCACTCAAGTGTGCTCAACTCCGAATAATAATTATGATTGTTGAAATCTCTGAAACCAAGTTATTTTCAAGTAATGCATTACCAGCTGTTTTAAACCACGCGCTGGTAGCGATGTTTACAGTAAAAAAATATTTTGAAGCAAAGCTAACGTCGAGTGATGCGTGCAACAATCCGCGAGATTTAATTTACCAGTTGGGAAAATTTTAGCTGGCATTCCGCCTCTTGTGTCTTCAGATGAGACGGGGTGAACTGTTCACGGAAGTCTTAACAGTTCTCGCTCACAAAACTCGCTCCCATTGAATGACGCTGACGCCTGGATTTCTGCAAAACAAGCTGTTTCGCCTTATGGCATTTGCAGTTACTATGCGAAGGCGGCTGTGTGCTGTAGCGAAGCATGCATTCCTTGGGGCTAGAAACACACGCACGGATCGGCAAGCCACCAAGCGCAAAAGTATGCACACAGCTGCAACAACGACTGGTTTCGGTGTCCGATGCGTGTTGCTGCGGCCACTGCTGGCGTGTTGCAATTGCCGGTGAAAGCAACAGGATAAGCATAAATTCATTAGAAGGCGCGAGTGACGCGTGGCAGGCTCGCAACTCGAGTGAACCAGTATGAAAAAACAGTCTTCTTTCATACCATCTGCCAGCAGGTGTGCACGCACCCTGCAACAGCATGGCCAAATGCGCTTTTCCAAATAGGATATTAGTATTACGCTTTGCCGCCACGTGGTTTCTCTTACCGCCTTTCCTTAGGTCTCTCTCTCTCTCTCCTCCTCTGTCTAACTTGCGCTGAATGTGAAATGAGCCAATGAAAACGTAAAGCCAAAGAAAAAAGGCTATAACACAAGGCCAAGCATTCCAGCTGTCTGATAGGAAATGGGTGCGCGTGCCCTGTCGTGATGTTAGCAGGATGATTGCACGTGCTATGATTTTATTCATCCTAGGTAACAATATCTAATCTAGTACAAAAAATGGGGCTTAATAACAGTATAGACAAATAAAACGACGACATCACGCCTTGATGCACTCACTGAAACACGTGACGCATTCAGAGCCCGTGTTGTGTACTTTTTCCTTCTAATTTAGTCCTGGTCGGCAGTTGCTACACCCAATTTCTCAAACAATTGGTTTAAGTAGTTATTTTTTCTCCTCAATCGAGCATGCTGGATGACACTGATTTGGACAGGAGAAACAGAGCTAGAACAGGACGAATACGACAAAACACACACGGCACTCACCAACAGCCAAATGTTATTGCTTGTCCGTCAATATATACAGGCAAGAAGCCTGACTTTGACCGCTGGCTTCGTGTACCACACCACCAGTCTCTACTAGACTTCATACATGAAGAAAACTTGTACGTGTACTTTTCAAAAAAATTATTATGCTTAGAGGTAGACTTTCAAAATAAAAAAAAGTATGACGATTCTCAACTTCCGCATGAAGTATCAGTGTGCTTCGCATCAAGTTGTCCCGGAATCGTCATCTATAATGAGTTTACTACCAAAAATGTTCGCAGTATTGATGAAAAATATTTCTCAAATTGCTTTCCGATCACGCAATTTCTTGTTCTTCAAGGTTTATGTCGTGTGTCTCTTCTTTTATATGCATATGCCTTTGCATCAGCTATTTCGCGCTTGTCGTAGATTCCGCCATCAAGAATAACTCTACTCGTTCCCTTACATTCCCTCTTTCATAATGAGCAACATATTTTGCACCTACAACCTCAAACTTCTTTTTCGTTTTGTTTAGGCACCATGCTAAATGTGTTCTATATTATACATAAACGATATATTTGTGTTGAGTTGCTGTTTGTCTTTGATTATGCGCATGCTTTTAGATGCTGCTGTGCTAGAATGTATTTATTTTCACTTTATTTTCAAGCTTTAGTTTTCAAAGTATGCCAATGGTGTAGTGAGGGTGCCACCTTCAGCCCCTAATCACCTCTCTGCCATTTCGGCAACGTATTTAGATATGCCTCACCGTAACAAGACTACATTATCATCATCTTAGCTTAACATCTTCGTTCATCACGTCTTCGCTCTCCTCTTCTCCCTCGCCACTTCACATTAGCAGGCCAGAGCAAACTGTAGTTCAGGTCGACCTTTTTGTCTTTCTGGAAAGAAAATACCTCTCACTCTCTTTTGGCACCATCATTAGAATTGTTCATCTTGCATCTTCGGTAGCTCTGTTATAAATTTTTAGAGCGGCCAGTTGAAACTGTTACACCTTTTTTTCTATATAAACATCGCAATCACAAAGAAACACTCACTGAATTGTACGCAATCACTTCAAAGCAAGTCGCAGAAGCCTAAATCCGAAGAATGCACACCGGCTGTTTCAGAACAAGTCTTCGAAATATTTGAAAATCACAGATATGTGACATCTGTTCGATTTTTCCATTACTTCCCCTGTAGCACAATGACTCTTGAAATGTCTAAAAACATCATTAAGGATTGCCACTAGAAAGCTAAAGTACCCTTTTTATATACTGGAGGTAGGTGGTTATTTAAAATACAAGAATTGAAGTTCTTGATGCCCTACAGGGGTGTCTGCACACGTAGGCATTCGGTGAGTGGTGTCAACACGGACCCGAGCCAACGAGGGTGCTTCAACCTGCTCACAAGCCTAGCAGTACGTAGCTTACCCTCGTATTCTAGAACATCCCTTCACTCGAAGCATCACCTTCACGTGAGAAAGCCGATGGGAGCGCCTTCTCTAGGCACGGCAAGTCACTGCATATATGCCATAATCTGCTGCGATTCTTGAGTAGCGCAGCATCATTTTCAGCCGAGCAGTGGCGCAGTGCTCAACTCTGTCAAGTGAAAGGTGAAAGTCGAGTCGAGGAACGTTTCGTAATACGGGGGTTAGACGTGTTCGGGGAAAGGAGGATACCAGGGATTCAGCCACACTGGGCAATCGGACGTTGAAGGCCCCCCGGCAGAAGAAGGACCACTCTTTGGCCCCAGCTTCAAATAGATGGCACTGCTGGGCTGACCCACCAAGAGGAAACGGCAGTCTCTCTTTTTTGTCTGTTTATCTCCCTATATATAGCTTATCTCTTTTTTGAATTTTTGCTGTCATCTTCCTTTTTTCCTTTACTTCTACTTTTCCTAGCGGCGAGCGGTAAAATTTTGTGCTTGCTGAACCTTGGGCAGTTGCATTTGGTTATAACGGTGGTGTATGGCTGACGAACTGAAGTGCTCTATCTTGTAGCGTCCCCTTGTTGGGCTCGGTGATGGGTGGTCACAATCATCACTGAAACTAAAATATTTATGGCAAACTCTTTGCCCGCGACACCTCATCACCACCTGAAAAGGTGGTGCACCGAAGAAAACTTCACATTTGCCATGATCGAAGAATCGTTCCCCAAAACCATGTAATACACAGCCAGCGTTCATTTAAAGCTATATCACCATACCATGTGCCGACATCTCTCGTGGATATTAATTGATATGTGGCGTTTAACGTCCCAAAACCATCATATAATTACGAAAGAGGGCTCCAGAAATTTAGACCACCTGGGGTTCTTTAGCGTGCACCCGAATCGGAGCACACAGGCTGACAGAATTTTCACCTCCATAGAAATTGCAGCCACCACAACCTTAATTGAATCCTGCGAACTGCGGGTCAGCCGCACAGTACCTTAGCCACTAGACCATTACGGTGGTGTAAAATCTTGCACGGAGGCGATCGGTCCAGTTTACAAAGTAAATAAAATGAGAAGCGGCGATCTTTTTCTTGAAGTTTGTGACAGCCTCCAGTACGAGTAACTATCAAAACTTGTAGTTTCTGGAAAAATCTCAGTGTAGGCAGTGCCACATAAATCCATGAATACAGTGTGCGGCGTCATTTTTAATGACGAGCTTCTCAAAGTTAGTGAGAGTGAAGTCCTCGATGGATGGCAAGACCATAATGTTGTCAAAGTAAAAAGAATCATGATTAGGCGATACGACCAACAAATCCTAGCCAAGCACATAATTATAACATTTAGAACCAGCAGCCTACCTGGATTGATTAAAACTAGCTACTGTAACTTTTGTGTGAGACCGTACACGCCGAATCCTCACCATTGCATGAAATTACAGCGCTTTGGACATAGACGCAAAGCTGCAGATGACGCGCAACATGCGTCAAATGTGCATTAAAAGAACACTATTGTGACAACTGCAACTCTCAAGCCTGTTGTGCCAACTGTGAAGGGTACCAACCCGCCTACTCGAGATCATGCTCCTCGTTCAAAAAAAAGAGAGAAGGAAATAATAGAACTGAAACTTAGAATCAACTGGTTTTTCCAAGAAGGCACGCTAACGCTTTTCAAGGCACAACCCATCTGATCCCTTTTTGACCAATGTGACGCGTCGGGGCACCTCGCCACACCTTTTCGCGCTCGCAAGTGCCACTGCCACTAGTCCTGTTAATTAGGAAGGCAATCGCCGGGCTACTTTCATGGGCAGAAGCATCGGTCCCCCGAACTGCACCACGAAAGCATGGATAATTCAGATTTCCAACTATTAGGCGCGCCAGCGAGCCCCGGATGTGGTGCAATCAACGAGCCAGAACCGAGAGTTGATAACAAAACAAAAATGTTTTCTCAAATACGGCATATAAAAAACACACAAATATGCCCTGTCCGCACTAATAAAATACAAAACGTCTACAATCACAAGGTACTCTAAAGAATGCTTAAACAACACAGCAAGATATGCTGAAAACAACGGGCACAAACGAGAACACATGCTAAAATGCGATCTCATTTAATAAACACGACACTTAAAGACTAAAAAAGTTCGTCAACCTTATTCAGTCCAAAGCTCTTGGAACAAAGTTTGAATTATTCTCTTCAAGCAATCACTCACTCAAAGTCCAGCGCTGATCGTCGTTGCGTTGCTCCCGATGCTTCTCTTCCGGGTTCTATGCGTCGTCAAATGTCCGCACTCCAAGAACAAAACTTCTTCACCGGTAACCCATCGGCCACTCACGCGCTGCGACTGCAGAACGCGTCTTCGACCACTGGCGGTAACCACCCACTCTTTTCCTTCTTGTAATACACGCCTTCTACCGCTGGTGAAAAACCTCTTCATCTACTCTGTTTGTTACTATAGAACAAGCACTTCGCCGGATGGCGGCAAACTCTCTTCATCTGCTATTCTATGCAATCTTAAGAATATAGACCCATAGTAGTCAAAACAACACAAATGAGCGCGAAGCAAACATCACGCAAGAAAACGTCCCACATATAGGAGTATCGCTCATGAGTCATGACACATAACAGTCACAGTGGAACACTCAATAAAATTTCACATTGCAACTCAAGTTCACAACCCATGAAGCATAACCACAGGTGCATGAGTGCAACACTTTATCACACAATTCAAACAACACCAACGTACAAGGATTTCACTTTTCAACACTTGTACAATTATATCGATCACATCACGCTAACCCAACAAGCACTTTGACCTAATCGACATACAATTGTGACACAGGATAACAATAATAACACAACATATTATAAATAGAGAGCACGGCACGGCACAGGCAGCTAGTAGGGCTAAACCCTGGCTGCTACCTTTGCAGGCTGGTGTTTAACCTTATGCAGCTTGTTACAAAAATTACAATGGAATCATAATTGTTGCGCCGTGCCCTTGGCGACGTTGGTGTACTGCAGTGGGTTGTTGGTTGTCAATCCTGTTTTTCTTGGTCTCAGGGGATGTAAAAGAAAATCCGGGTCCCAAGACCGTTCAAGAACAGGTTTAAATAACCAAAAGAATGTGATGAGAAGATAAACATCACTAGAGAAGAAGTTGCCGAACTTAATGAAAAGTCAGAAATAATGAACAGCCATCTTATTACCATGTAGGGTATGCAGAAGAAAATTGAAAGGTAAGCAAAAATAGCTCAGCAACAAGCTGAGCGACTAGTGGAATATGAAAACAGAAGTCGAAGAAATTATATACTGGTTTTTGGGGTTCTCGAGGCCGGGAAATAGGCTGAGAATGATTTGTGAGATGCTGTTGTAGATAAAATTTGCAGAAGGACGTTGAATGTAGAAATTAGTTATGTAGAAAGAATTCATTGTGTCGGTAAACAAAAACAAGGAAAAGTAAGACCAGTAATCAGGAAATTCACAGATTACCGTGAAAAGGAGAATGTATTGCGTAATTGCAAGGAACTAAAGGGCACTTCTTTTGGTGTCAGTAAAGACTATTTAAAGGAGACAGTCGAACTAAGAAAGAAATTATGGAAAAGTTCGGCGGCCAGACCGAACTAAAGGGGCGAGAGTCTCAATAGTGCACGATAAATTGAAAATGAGTGGGCGCACGTTTGTCTGGGACGATCAAAAAAATGAGCGCCGTATTTTTCAATATCGTAGTGACAAGAAGGATAACGAAGTTTAAGTGACGCCAGTGCCGAGTGCGCATGTCCAACATGACTCATTTGACTCGGAAAGCTCTGCTGGTAGTTCAAAAAAACCAATCCCACTCATAGCTAAGACTTGTTTCCCAAACTGCTCGCAGCATTGTCAATGAAGTGACGGAATTACAATATCTGGTAATGGCACATGGTCCCCATGTTGTATTACTGACATAAACGTGGTTGCGTGATGGTATACACAGTCATTGCATTGTTCCTCCAAGTTATAAGCTTTTCAGATGGGACAGAGATACGCGAGGCGGTGGTGCTGCTATGATTGTTTAAGTACAATACCAGCTGCCATGATTGAATGCCATGTTTATGAAACTGTGTGGTGTAAGATTACTTTCAACAGTATACTGTACACAATTGGCTTAGTATATAGACCACCTGCGTCCACGCCTTAGTTTATAGACTTGCTAAATGATTTTTTGAGTGACCATGTTAAAGGGAACACGAGGTTGATAATTGCTGCGGACTTGAACTTGCAACACAATGACTGGCAAAATATTATGCCCGGTGAGACTGAAACAATTAGTTCTGAAAAACTTCTGGAAATAAATTTCTGCCATGGCCTGGAACAAATTGTGCGTGAGCCAACTAGGAATACTGGTTCGCCGAAGTCAGTATAAGACCTCGTTTTCTTGTCGCTTAATATAACAGACTACATCCTGGACACTTCAGATGGAACATCCGACTACAAACTGTTTTCCTTGGTCATAAAGACTAGTGCATGCCGTTTAAAAAGACCGCTCCTTCCTGTGAAACTAAAAGATATTAAAAAGGCCAATGACCCTTTCATCTTAGATTTCTTAGAAAAGCAGCTTTATGATTTAGAACGAGCATCTGACTTCGAATCTGTAGAACAATTGTTCCAGATAGTTAAAAGCAATGTTGTAACTTGCGTTCATCACTATGTTCTTACTCGTACTAAGAAAAAGCGCAAACTAAATCCTTGGATGAAACGCAGCATTATCCATATTGTTGGACCTCTGAGCCTTTCTGCTGCGGCGCGGCTCACATCAAGCAAAAACACGCGTTGCCAGATTAAATGCTTTCATGGAACTAAAGAAGAAATAAAAAGACAAGGGTGAGCCGGCGCTGCCACGAGGCCAAGCGTCAGCTCGTGAGGAGGCTCAATAGTGACGATGACTGCTATTCTGCTGTGATGGGTGAATAAAGGAAGTCACAACAGTCTCCCGCGCTGACAGATGACGCTAGGTGGCTTTCAATGGGTACAGTACTGCACAGGATGCTTCACAACAGTGCCGTCGGGCAAGTGTAGAAAGCAAGTCCTCACGATGCCGTCACGTCCACCGATCAGTTCTTCTATGTGAACCAAGGTCCACAGTTGCCTGGGACAATGTTTTTCCTTGTCTTTTGCTTGTCTTTTCTACTCGGAGACTTTTCCTTGTCTCCGAGTAGAACTACATAGCCTTCCTTCAATATGTGATTTCTTTTTGCTTGCTTGAATGTGTAATTCCTGAGTTCAATGAAGTACTCCTTTAACCAACGAGACCAGAAAGTTTGCAGATCCTCTTCTCTTTTGCTCTAAAGTTTCTTCAGTTGATCGTTCGTCGACTCGGTTTTGATTTTGAGGTCGTAAGGTGGTAGCGTTGTCAGTCTTCTTTCAACGAGAAAATCTGCTGGAGATTGGGGGCACCGCTCATCCATGTCATTCTACACATATGTTAAAGGCCGAGAATTTATTACTGCTTCCACTTCCGTTAGTAAAGTGACCAACTCTGTCTGATTTACCAAACGTCGACCAAGCATTTTCTTCAAGCAGGTCTTCACAGAACGTACGAGTCTCTCGTAAAATCCGCCCCACCAAGGAACACTCACGCATATGAATTTCCACTGAATCTTCGAGGAAGAGTAATATGCAAGTACATCAAAATGCCGAATTGTTCGCCAGAGCTTCTGCAGATCCTTGGACGTTTTGACGAAGGTTCGGGCATTGTCGCTGTACATTGTGTGACAGAGGCCTCGACGTGATACGAATCTCCGAAGTGCACAAAGGAAAGCCACCGTCGTCAAATATTCAAGAAGTTCCAAATGAACAGCTATTGTTACATCACAAGTAAAAAGAGCGATGTAAGAGCGCTGGTGAAGATGCCCTTAGATGTAAAGTAGACCCGCAATATCTACTCCACCTAAAAAAACGGAGGTGTTTGTTTACAACTATCCTGGGGCATACAAGGTGAAACTTCTTCAACTGCTTTAGACTGTAGGCGTGGCAGATGACACACCGTCGTATTGTTTTTTCACCAGCTGTCGTAATTGTGGAATCCAGTATTGTTCCCTTATTTGAGTCAGTGTGTCTCATACTCCTCCGTGGAGGACTTTTTCGTGAGCATGATTGATAATTAAAGTAACGAGGTGACAGTCTTTCGGTAGGAGGATTGGATGGCGAGAACCGTACGAGTCGTCCGTAGTCTGAACTTTTCCTTGTACCCGAAGCAGCCCGTTGTTGTCGAGAAACAATCTTAATTGTCCAACTGGACTTTGGGAAGGAATCGGATTCTTGTTTGCGACGCAGTTTCCTTCGTTACCAAAGTGAGCTCTCTGTTCTACGCGTATCATTAGCACTCCACTTGTTGGATTTCTTCAGCAGACAGCTCCTCGAACCTATCGCTTTCCTTCTTCAACTTTTTAACATAACGGAAAACACATGCCTCTACTCTTACAAGTTTTGTGAGGCTGCTGAATCATTCGTTATCAATCAGCGTTGGCATCGATGTTCTCGTGTTAACAGCGTGGATATTGATTTCCGGCCCCGTCTCAGCTGCCTCGAGTTTTCTGTTTTCGAAGTCAAGGTTTCTCCTGAATTCAGGCCAGAATGTATGAGACATGGCAAGCCATCCGGGTCCACACCACCACAACTGTGATCTAGTCAGTTTGTGTACAGTCAAGCTTCGAGTGAGCAAATCTGCAGGGTTTTCTTTTCCGAGACAAAATCGCCATCGAGAATATTCTGTCGAATTTCTGATCTCCTGCGTCCTGTTCCGTACAAATGCTTTACAAGACACGGGGTCCTTGTAAATCCAGCAAAGGGTAATCTGAGATTCTGACCGAAATGGTGCTTCACCAATGCCCAGGTCGCTGTTCTCGATGATGTAGGCATTAAGTGGGCTGCAAGCAAGGCCGACATCAATTCCAGCCTCGCCAAGGTGACTGTCTTTGATGGCGCAACTCTTGTCTTTGCCATTAATAGTATAGTGTAGACGGTACCACTTGAGTCGATGGTACGAAGGTAAGCTACAGCATCGTATGCTGACTCACTAGCGTCGGAAAAGATGTGCTGTTCTGCATTTTGGTAAGCGCCTTCGCTGCCCGGTGCGTGGAACCTGGGAATACTGATTATGTGTAGCATGGATAATTCCTTGCTCCATTTTTCCCAGACAGCTGACAGCTTCATTGGCATGGTGTCATCCCAGCCGAGGTTTTCTCTCCAGAGATCTTGTAGGAAGATCTTCGCCCTTACTATAAAAGGTGACAGAAATCCCAAAGGGTCGTAGAACTTTGCAATAGCTAGGAGCACAAAGCGTTTGGTAATTCGATGCTCCTACATCATAATTTGTAGAATATCCTGGGGCCTAAACGAAAAAGTATCCATCTGTTTGTTACAATAAAGTCCCAGGACTTTCAGAGGTCCAGAATGTGAGCAATGTGATTTTTCGGAAGAAGACATTTCTTGTACGAAGACGGCAGATACAACGGGGTCGTTGCTGGCCCATTTACGAATGTTCATTGAAGCATCTTTGAAGATTTCAATTATCTCTTTATGCATTTGAATAGCTTGTTCAATGGTGTCAGCGCCATAAGAAGATTGTCCATATATATATGGAGTCTTGCAATAGCCGGGCAGTCGAAGGAAAGCGATTTTCTTCGGATCAAAAGTGGTGCTTTAAGGTCGCAGTCAATAGGAAAGGACTTGAATTAACTCCAAAGGGCACTCTCGTTATTCTCCAAACTTCTGATTCCAGCAGTGCACTGTCCACTTGAGGTGAAGTCTTGAAGCACAAGAAGCGAAGTGCATCTCTGTCGTGTTCTTGCAGGCCAATTTGAAGGAACGCCTTCTCAACATCAGCATTCATTGCTATCTTGTAGCATCGGAAACGAAGCAGTAGCGTCACTACGTCGGGATTTAGATTTGTGCCGGCTTCTAGATTGTCGTTTAAGGACTTCATCTCGGATTCGTGAGACGAAGCGTCGAACACGATGCGTACCTTCGTAGTAGATCGGTCCTCACGTATGACGGCTCGGTGTGGCATATAATACCGGGGTCCAATTGGTTGGTCTTCTTTTGAAGGTACCTTTCTGCATATCCCCCTTCGAGGTACATTCGAATAGTTGCTTCGTATTGTTTTAAGAGCTCACTGTCTTTGTTAAGCTTCTTCATCAAACTGTGCAGACGTTTGAGTGAAACTGTGTAGTCTTCAGCCAGAGCAACCCTTTCCTTTCACGGTACCGCCACTTCATATCGATTGTTTTTCTTATTGATGTTGTTCTCAAAATTTGCCAGCACCAATTCAGCGACCGTCGTTCCTCCATTTTCGGCCTTGACACCGGTGCTTTCTATATCCCAGAAACGAGTCAAAAGTTTCGAGATATCTTGCTCGGTCACTGTAAATCATAGGACTGCAATACTGGTACACTGTGTAACATCGGCTGCAGCAGACAATGGTCCTTGCACAGGCCATCCCAGTTTCATCTTGACAGCTTTCAACTTTTCGAACACAGGCTTCACAGTACCCGCTACTATATCCCAATAATAGTCTGATCCAATAAGGACCGCAATCTGTTTGTCTTCTACTCTTTGTAAAGAGAGAGCTCGCGTATCCAAGTGCATCTTGTTCATTTCTCTTATAACGTTTTCTTCTGGTACCAGAATGCATTCAGTGCATATCGTGTCCACCACCAGCGCCTCTATTGAAATAGGAAGCTTCTGGTTTGCAGAGAGAATCGATACAAGCACCTTCTTCATGGTTTTTTGTATGTTATCACCCCCGAACACACCGATGGCTAACGTTTCTTCTTCCATTAGTCCGCATCCAAGTCTTCCATAAGCTTTGGTTGTAATGAAGCTTCGCTGACTTCCGCCATCAAAAAGTACTCGGTAGTGACCGGATGATTTGGTGCCCAATACGGTGGCTGTCTGACTCTGCAGCATTACGACTGACCCTGCCTGCTTGGACACCAGAATGACCGATGCGGATATCACCTTCTTGTCGTTTTTGATGTCGTCGGATGCGCAAACAGATGTGTAGTGCCTTCTTGTGCACTTGCCGCATTTTAACCGGCTTCTGCAATCTTTTGTCATGTGGCCCTGCTTTAGGCAACGAAAGCATCGTCCAGCTTTGATGAGCATCTCTCTTTTGTTTGAGAAGTTGATATCCTTCGAATCACAGACTTCGGCAGAATGCTTTTCAGACCGGGAGAACTGGCATTGTTGTGGACTTTTTGTTAAGCTTTGTAGAGCAGCTGTCATGGAAACGCCACGTGGACGACTGCGTTTTAGTCCTCCCTTATCTGGGGCTAGACAAGTTTCTGCTACGTCTCGTTCAGCAACAGCTTCCTGACAAGTGAGTTGAAGTTTGAAGAATTCCAGAAGCATTCGAAGATTGTTATCTTCTGGAACCGTTACACGGGTTAAATTGCCTTGCGTATTCGAAGAGGATGCAGCCGACAAGGATGCCTTGTGCATCTCGTGAAAACGCAGCCTGATGTCCGTCGGTAGAACTCTTAGCAGGATTTCCTGAAGCATGGAGCAATAAGTTGCCGAGTTTGTGCCAAGCGCCTTGAGGCTTCGAATATGAACCTGTACCTTGTCGTAAAGTTGCCTCAGCTTAGGAACGTCTGTTGACGACGACACTGGCTTTAGATCCAGCAAACCTTGCAAATGGTCGTGCACAATGATCTGTTCATTTCCGAAACGCTTCTTTAGAGTATCAATAGCATCTTTATAGCACTCTTTGGTAGCTTGTAACCCCGATATGGCCGACGCGACCGCTCCGGTAACCAAACTGTTTATGAAGTTGAACTTGTCAACTGTGCTTAACTCGCTGTTGTTGTGGACTGCTGATGTAAACTACGTCCAAAATCTCGGCCATAGTCTGCGGTTACCATCAAATTTTACGAGTTCTAATTGGGGAAGCATGCTTTTGTCAGATGATAACGGGTGAACGTTCGTAAGGAGTGGGGCTGGAGGAGTCAGGCATTCATTCAGCTTGACTCGTAGATTCGGTGTGAGATTAACAACCTTGTCGCGGTATTCTCCAGCGTCTAACGTCTCGCTGTCCAACAGATCGTCTTGCGTCTCCTAAAAAATTGCCTCATCCACTTTCTCTATCTGACCATAAAATGAGCTTATTCGGTCGAGGAATACACTTACTGCTGCTGCCATAACGGCTCGATTTCCTCGCAAGTGGTCTTCCGCCTCGGAAAACAGGGCATCCAGTTGGGGCAGCAGGCTGTGGCGTCGTCTAAGATATCGTTTCATTCTGCCGCCCGCAGTTGATGTATCTCGCCAAGATCGCAGGCGCCGTCTTCCGAGGTGTTGCGGCTCCTAAAGTAGATGATGTTGGCGTCGTCAAAGGTCCCGGTTTTCGGCACCATGTGTTGGACCTCTGAGCCTTTCTGTTGCAGCGCGGCTCACATCAAGCAAAAACACGTCTTGCCAGATGAAAGGCTTCAATGGAACTGAAGAAGAACGAAAAGGACAAGGGTGAGCCGGTGCTGCCACGAGGCCAAGCGTCAGCTCGTGAGGAGGCTCAATAATGAGGATGACTGCTATTCTGCTGCGAGGGATGAGTAAAGGAAGTCACAACACATTTGAAACGGCGAATTACAAGACTCAGAAAAAGGAAACATAGAGCGACGTAAATGGCAGTTATAAAAATCAAGTTGAAAGAAGCTTCTTGGTGAAACGCTTGTTAACTTTTTAAACGTTAGCCATTCAAACTCTGGCGTTGCTTCAGTGAATTAAAGGTAAGAATGGAGCAGATTGATCACGAGAGGCGTATTCTGATAAAAGTTGAAGACTTAGCCGATACTTTTAATAGTTTTTTTCAGTTGGTTTTCACAATAAACCAGGGAGATAAGATTGAGGCATCTGTCAGCACCGACGTAACAACCGCAATGGAGTCCTTTATTATCAATCGTGAAGGTGTTTCTCAGTTACTGCTTGAGCTAGACGCTAACGAAAGAAGCGGTCCGGATAATCTACCAACAGAGTTGATTTATTGATATGTGGTGTTTAAAGTCCCAAAACCACCATATGACTAGGAGAGACGCCGTAGTGGAGGGTTCCGGAACGTTTAACCACCTGGGGTTCTCTAAAGTGCACCCAAATTTGTACCAACAGAGTTTCTAAAGAGATATGCCGAGTGGGTTTCATTTTATTTACAAATATTATTTGTAATCGGTTAAGACGCTATAACTCCTACAAGACTGTTGCAGGGCAGTTGCAATACCAATTTTTAAAAATGGTAATCGTGCATTAGTAAATAAGTACCGACCCCTTTCCTTGACATCGGTTGGCTGTAAAGTTCTAGAACATGTAATTGCAAAACGCATTCCTAGTTTTCTTAAGTCTAACAAGTTACTTTTTTCTGACCAACATGGCTTTTGGCACGGTCCTTCGATGGTCACACAATTATCCGAAACGCTTCACAATTTCTGTAAAAACGTTCATGCGCCCATGCAGGCTGATGTATTTTTGTGGATTTCAGGAAAGCTTTTGATAAGGTTTCCCACCGTAAGTTACTTTTTAAGCTTCAAAGATTAGGTATAATCGAAGAAGTTTTAAAATGGATAGGACCTTATCTATCAACGCGTGAACAGGCTGTAAGACTTGAAAACTATATTTCAAGACAACTACGCGTGCACTCAGGCGTACCTCAAGAGTCTGTTTTAGGACTATTTCCTTTTCTGACAATTGGTAATAATATATGTTTAATAGTTATGACGGCTAATAAAATAAAACTGTTCGCAGATGACTGCTTGATTTATTCCCCAGTAACTTGTGAAAGCGAGCAAATTATTCTCAACAGGCACTTGCAGGCATTAGATGAGTTGTGAGAAAAGTTGGAGATGGAAATAAACTACGGTAAGGCAACATTCACGCATATTCACTCAGGCGGGCGGGAACTGTCTTTTATGTACTACATCAGAAATCTACCTTTAAATAATGCCACTTGTTCAAATACCTAGCAGTTAGTATCATGCACACATTACAGTGGAACTCTTAGATAGATAACATCTGTTCTAAGGTGAATAAAAACTTTATTTACTCAAAAAAAAAAAAGCTGGGACATGCCACATCGAACGGGAAACTAACTGCTTACAAAACAATCATAGGACCAGTCTTAGGGCACTCTTGTATTGTCTGATCACCTCACCAGAAGGTATTGAGGACCAAAATTGAGAGAATACAAAAATTAGCAGTCCGTTTCGTATGTAGTAAATACCGACGCACACACTCCGCCACGGCCTTGTTAGAGTCCTGTGAGCTCGTGTCTTTAGAATATTGTAGACGCAAACAACGCCTACGATTTCTTTTAATAATATAAGCAGGCAAATAAAAATAAACAAGCATTTATATTTTCAGCCACCTGGAAGGCGATGCTATCGTATTAATAATAGCTGAGCTATTGAACCCTAATTCACATGCCCGAATGCTTTCTGCCACTTCTTTTTTTTTTGCAGACGCAATAAAAATGTGGAATAGCTTACCTGATTTGTCTGTACAACAAACGACGTCAGTCAACTTTAATGACGTGTTATACAGCTTTCTCTGCAGTGATAATTGCTAACTTCCGGTGCCAGCATTTGTTTCTCGATTTTTAATCAGCATAGTCACTGCTGTTTGTTTCTTCTTTTCCTGATGATGATTATTCATCTGTTACTCCTATGCGCTATCGAATACCGCTTTATTTTGTGAATAATATGTATTATATGACACCCTCCCTGTAATGACTCCAAGTACGGTGTTGCCGATATCATATAAATAAAAAAAATATTGTGCTCAAAACTGCCAAGCACATGCAAATCCCATCCAATCTCTTATCCTGTGTACTTCGGGCTGCGCTTGCGCCCTTTCTTGCGGTGCTGACACGATCTCTTGTTATTTTTTTGCCTTTTTCTGTTCTGGTGAGCATTTTCGAATGACGGTACTTTGGCAGCGTCTCTGCCATCGTTGACATTTTCGACGCTGCTAAGGTGTCATCACATTTAACTGGTCGCCGCTGGTCCTTCGTCAGCTCATTCGTGGCACGGCCTTGAGCTTGACCGACCGACCTCGTTACCATTTCACACTTTGTGGACGGCGATCGTTTTGCTGCAGTCTCACCTGCATGGTATGTTTTCTCGTCGGACGCGATGACCTTGTGGTCCTTCCTTTGCACCACGGCTTCATCTTGAGCTCGGGTGAAATCCTTCGCGGGATTTTCTTCCCCTGTATTTCGCTGTTCTTCATTTACAAGGGCTCCATCTTCGGGTCTTCCCCCAAACGTTCTGGATCGTTGGGCCCTCGCTCTTCGATGATGTTTCCGATGATGAGGTCATACAGAGGGGTCGTCACGAACAGAGCAGTAACCTTCCCGCGAATGTAAATTGTGTCCGCATCCAAACCGAACCGTCAATTAGATAAACTAGCCTAGTTCTGCCTGTTAACTCCCTTTCCCGCCCCAAGTTTTTTTGCATGATAACGGTGGAGCTTAGGATGTCTCTTAACATCTTCTTGCCCGCAACTCTCCAAGGTTGCGTTGGCGTTCCCTTCGTAACGCCTGCGGGCTGTGTTGTCATTACAGCATCTAATAGGAAGTTTATTCCCATTTCCAACTCAACAAACCAGTAACTGACGTCAACATAATCATTTTTTTCGGTGGCGCATGTACATAGGCTACTTGGCGGACTTTGCTCGCTTTCTTTCGACATGCGTCTGCCTTGTACCTAGTCTGGCCACATTTGAAACATTTTGTAACACTGGGACTAGTAAAGTTGGTTCGACAACTGTTAGTGCAATGACCCCTTGGTCACACAGAAAGCATCGCTTAATACTCGCTTGTGTATGATGCCTGTTTTCTTGGATCTTAGGGACACACCTTCTTAAAATCGACCGAATTCGTGCCACCTTGTGCTTCCAAGAGTTGATCGGCCAATTTAAGAATGTCTTCCATCGACTTGGCTCTCCTCTCTTTCAAGTATAGTGACAGGTTCGGGTGGCAAATGGTCAAAAATCGCTTTCTAATAAGGAGCTCCCTAAGCTCACTGTACTCCTGTGCTGTCTCTCAAAGCTCTATCCATCTGCCCAAATAATGGCTAAGTCAGGTGGCGTACTGCGTAGCTGTTTCACCATCAGCTCACTTGCCCGTCCGAAATACGCCTCGAAAGCCTTCCACAGTGCGTGTAAATCTCTGCAGTAAGGCAACTCTAACTTTTGTATAGTTGGCTGCATTAGTTGGCGTCAGCCCACCGTACACACTGAGCACTTCGCCGCTCAAGCAAGTACTCCAAGCCCATTGATGCTCCAGGCAATTATGGCTCCTGGCAACAGTGTTATCTCTGTGTAGGTAGGCATCCAGGTCGTCCTTCCTTTCGTCAAACGTCACAAGCAGTTTGCTTGGGTTCAAGCGGAAGCCATTATCTTTCTTTTCGGTGCTTTTCATTCTGACCTGAACGGGGGTTTCTCTTCGCTGCTGCGAACGAAGCCGTTCGAGCTCTGTCTCATGCTCTCGCTGCCTTTCCTTCTCAGCCATCGCCACTGGCATCTGACTCCCTTGCGCTTCTCTTTCTTTTTCGCCCTCTCAGCCGCCTGTCCTTCTCTTTACAACTCAGTTGCTTTTTTCTTTTTAACCCTCTTTTTTTCTTCGTTTTCTTTCTGGCTAATATACTTCCATAGCTCGGCGGCAGAAAAAAACCATCTTTCCACCAAAAGCTACCAACTTCTCCAAATCTATGGTGTTCCTCGAAAAGAATTCAAGGCGCGTGCTCAAAATATCTGCCTGAATCAGTCTAGAGAAATGCTCTGCAAACGTGCTAGCGACGCGGTGCAACCCTAAAAATGTTCTGATTGCACTACCAGTGGCTCGAGGTTCTTTCTCCCGACTTGGGACACACCGTGAACCAAAAAGATCCTGTTGCGGACGCGAGATACCAATTGTCACTTGTCCCGTTAATCAGGGAGGCAATCGCTGGGCTAATTGCAAGGGTTGAAGTATCGGCCCCGTGAACCGCACCACGAAAGCACGGATAATTCAGATGTGTTACTAATAGGCGCACCAGCTAACGCCGGCTGTGGCTGAAAGAACACTTCACAGCCGAGAGTTGAATAACAAAACAAAAATATATTCTCAATTATGGCAGATCAAACATTGCACAAGTAGGAACTGTCGGCAATTATTCAATACAAAGCACCTCATGACAAGGTACACAACACCACCATACATACTCAAAACAACGGGCACAAACAACATGTGCTAAATCGCGATGCCATGCACTGAACAAGTCATTTAACTCATATATGCCTGAACTTTGCGATATTAACAAATCTATTTCCTTCGAAATAATAGCTCCTAAGGTCTTCGAAAACAGAAAAAAACTATTATTCACAAAACTTTTCCCAACAACGGTTTTGGCTCCGTCCTACATATAGGACACAAGGCACACGAGGTGTCGTGGTCTGTCAATTTCGAATGCGTACCGCGTGCCGTACCATATTTAGACGAACGGTATAATTTGAAACATTTTGCATGCACTGGGATGTCAATTTTTATCAATGTGTGGTGGTGTTCCCATTGCTGTAAGTACACATTGTTTGCTTTTCTTTGGGGATCACCAAGCGGTCACTGCGTTAATATCAGCGTTGTGCCTCCAGTGCAGACCTGCGGATTTTTGCACGCAATGATTTGTAGCGATATAGTTTTAAGTACGACATTGCGACAGCCCTTCGTAGCATTCTAGGGTCTGTTTGTTTGTTCCCTTCCCGTACAACTAAAATGCGTTGTTCACACGTGGATCAAGAAGTTACGTTGGCATACCGATGGCTACCACTTCACCCTTCTCGTGCCATGTGAGGTACTTTCCAATATTTTGATTCAGTTGGACAACCCAACTCGTTTTAGAATTGTATTTGAAATTAAAAAGGCTGCTTCACCGTGAGCTGGGATCGCTTTTATTTAAAATACCTTTCCACCATGTTCTGCGGTTCAAACCCAATTGAGATCACGGTAACCGTGCTATTTGTCCTTGCAACGGCATTCAAGAATTTATTATTTGGTATTGACTATGTAATCGTAAAAGCCCCGAGATGGTTTTTTCCCTCCAATTTGTTTCTGCGTGCCTTCTTGATAACAACAATATTTACATGTCGCTGCACCAGCATAACTCTCTGGCAGCAGAATGGCAACAAGTGAAAGCACATGATCACCAACGTCCACACAATCCTAGATGTCGCCGGCGTCTGTGGCTATTTTCTTGAGTGAAATGAACTGCAGAGAATCTCCTAAGTGCAAATAAAAGAAAAATATGAACGTACTACACACCCATATGCGTTTCATTGCGTCACGACTAGCTTCACGGGCCCGACGCGTCACGTGTTCCTTAATGTCACAGTGCGATAGCCCATGTGCCTAGCGTCCTAACTGTAGGACACCATTGCTAGACAGACCGCAAACAATACACTTTACAACATATCACAGTCATACACAATTTAATACACACCCAATAATCGACAAACAATCCACAAAGGTATTAGTTAGATAGCAAAGAGTTTTAATCTATATTAGTTACATTTTCTTCCGTGGCATGGTGCTCTGCTTCCTGCACGTGAAACTACAATTTTGCGACTGTGCTCACGGGGACGACTTTTTTTGCAGGTCGAACCATTTCGGCCCCGTGACCGTTTCGGTGACGTCACCAAAACGTTACGGCTGTCGTGGCGCTCTTTTTTTTTCTATTTGCTGTCCGTTTTGAGTCGAGAGAGAGAACACCGTCGAGACAAGCCAGGGCGAGGTGAAAAAACTGTGATCATGGCTGAAGAGGTGGCATGAAGTGTCTGAAAAAGCCTTGCATGTGAAGGTTCCTTCCTCCGTAGAACATACGAAAGTCGGCAAAAAGCATGTTCCGGGTAATATCCGTCGTCATCGAGGATTTAGCATGCTGTCAAGTGTTTGCAATTCGCTTCGCGTCGGTCTTTCGAGTACGCAAACATGTGGAGGTCACTTCAGTGGCAAAGTGGTTAGTGCTTCTTGTTTTGTGAACCCTCATCGCTGCGAAATAGTCGGCTAGTGCCGTAATGCCCCGTGGTGAGACTTCTTATTCGCAACGTTTAGCGTTAGCAAGCGACTGCATTCGTCGCTTCATATTTGTACGGACAAGCACGTACTATTACATGCGGCTTATAGGTGAATATCTTCGACAGATGGCTGGGTGAACTTTCACACTAATAACATAAACTCTCCAGCGAAGTTATAGCCCAAAGAATAAACTTAGAGACAAGCTGAAGGGATTTTAAAATTCAGTCAAAGTTCGTGTTTAGGAACGACCTAAATTATTGTTGACGATGTCATCATTGTTCTCGCAGTTGTAGCAGCAGGAGCTTTAGAACAGGCGAGATGAAAGCTTGTCTCGCTCCACCCCCACGAGCGCGCTGAAAGTGTGGGCATGGAAACATACGTCATTTTTGTTTACATTGGCCCGGATTAAGTGCTCTTTCTTATGTTCAACCACGGCCTTCGTGACTATCCTATGACGTGCCGTTGTCGGAACTAATCGAAGAGGCCATGCTTCAGCAGCGCTGCTGTTGCAAGTGACGCATCATATCAATAATGGCGTCACTGTGTTCGCTTGGCGTCTCAAGATGCCCGGCGGCCATAGCCACCGTTTCTTCTCCAAAAAGAGCTAGTGGCGTACCGTTTCTTCTCTAAAAGGTGCTATTGGCGTTCACTTTTCAAAACTCTAACATCGCTTTTCTAATTCAGCAAGGATCAAACTGTCCTTACACGTTCTTAAGTCATTTTTTTAGAAAAGTGCTTAGCTTCCCTTTAAAGACTTTAAACTGACCCGACGTTTCGTGACCGATTCATTCCCTTTTTCAGGGGTGACTGCTCGGCCGGCTCCGAAGGTGGCAGTTTTAAATGCAACGCATTTCTCAGCAAACTTCGGTGCCTTCGAGCGCATCTATCTATCTATCTATCTATCTATCTATCTATCTATCTATCTATCTATCTATCTATCTATCTATCTATCTATCTATCTATCTATCTATCTATCTATCTATCTATCTATCTATCTATCTATCTATCTATCTATCTATCTATCTATCTATCTATCTATCTATCTATCTATCTATCTATCTATCTATCTATCTATCTATCTATCTGTCTGTCTGTCTGTCTGTCTGTCTGTCTGTCTGTCTGTCTGTCTGTCTGTCTGTCTATCTATCTATCTATCTATCTATCTATCTATCTATCTATCTATCTATCTATCTATCTATCTATCTATCTATCTATCTATCTATCTATCTATCTATCTATCTATCTATCTATCTATCTGTCTATCTATCTGTCTGTCTGTCTGTCTGTCTATCTATCTATCTATCTATCTATCTATCTATCTATCTATCTATCTATCTATCTATCTATCTATCTATCTATCTATCTATCTATCTATCTATCTATCTATCTATCTATCTATCTATCTATCTATCTATCTATCTATCTATCTATCTATCTATCTATCTATCTATCTATCTATCTATCTATCTATCTTGCGTCTCTCATAATCATGTAGTGGTTTTGGGACGTTAAACCCCACATATCAATCATCTATCTATCTATCTAGCCACCTACGACTTTTAGCTCTCCTGGCCGTTTCGAAAGTGGTATCAATATTCTCACTTGGTATAGCATAACATGACTGTATGAAGAACAAATTGGATTAGTCATAACATGAAATTCATGACATGCATGTCATGAATGTCATGATTTGCATTTCAATGTCCTGCAGCTCTTGCGGTGGTTTCGCTCACATGGCATGTTGCAAAACTGGTATAGTATGATAGGATTGCAAGGTGAACACAAGATACAGACCCTAACATGAAAATCATGAGATGCGTGTCATGTAACAACATGACTACACGCCACGCTCAAGTTGTGCTGGCGGTGGTTTGGCTAGCTTCACTTACACCAAATTTGGTATTATGGGACGTGAATGTATGGCGAAGGTATGATACTGGTGCAAACATGGTAAGCATGAGATGCGTGTCATGTAACAACAAGACTACATACCACACTCATAATGTGCTCGTGGCCATTTCGCTAGCTTGACAAATTTGGTATTACGTGACATCAATGGAGGACGAAGATATGTGACACGTGCAAACATGATAATCATGAGATTCGTGTCATGTGAGAACATGACTACATGCCACAGTCAAGGTGCCAATAAATTTCGACGTGACATGGTGCACGTTCTCACTGGCGTTCATTTCGTGGCTTCAAACCGACGTTGCCACGCCAGGCACTGGTTCTGCCATATACTCGCAGGCGCATGCAGCGCTGGGTTGCTTTGGCGCATGCGCATTTCAGCACGTCCGGCGTCTTCTCCGTTACGAAAAGAGCCGGGAGACGCAGTGTTGTATGGGTAATGCGAAATGCAGCATGTCGTATTTCGCGCCCGTTGCCATGGGGCTTCGCCGACAGACGCTGGTTGCTAACGTAGCGTCGCTGTGCCCAGCGTGCGTGCGCGTCAAAGCTACATTGGAGTATATGGGGCACTTCATCGTGAGCATTTCGCGCCAGTTGCCGTAGGGCTACGGCAACGGACGCTGGTTGCTAACGTAGCGTCGCTGTTCCCAGCGTGCGTGCGCGTCAAAGCTATATTGGAGTATATGGGGCCCTTCATGATGCGCTCGCGGCTGTTTCGCTAGCTCCATATATACCAAATTTGGGGTTACGTGACGTCAATAGATAACGAAATATATGACTGGTTCAAACATGATAATCCTGGCACGGGTGCCATGTAAGAACATGACAACATACCGCGCTCAAAGCATGCTCGCGGCCGTTTCGCTAGCTCCAAATATACTAAATTTGGCATCAGGTGACGTGAAGAGATGACGAAGGTAAACGACACATACAAACATGATAATCATGACACGGAAGTCATGTATGGCATCATTCAATCCACCTCGCAACGTTGTGCTGATTTTGAGGTGATATATCATCCTTTTTCCTTCGTGCTTTGCATATCATCGATTCCCACTGTACGTGGAATCTGCCAATTTTTTATTGGTGGTGTCACCCTCTCCATCATCCTTCTTTCCACCACTGTTGTTGCTGTGGTGTTTCTTCAACTAGTTTTGTAGACTGTGGACGTATCAACTGGGTATACACAGAGAACTGTCTCGTTCTGTCTCGTTCAGACAATTCACGCGCCTGCACTGTGAAATGGAAAAAGTACCAAAAAGATAACAACGAAAACAAGCATCTACACGGTGATCAAGTCATGCGCAGGACAGTTTACTGATAAAGATGAGAGTTCAACGAGACAGCGCACAATGCATTCGCACTTTCTTTCCAGGCCAAACTAATCGAACACGCGCGTATGTTTTGCAGCATCGTGACAACAACATGTCGTGACAGGCAAACAAACGAGTGACATAATAACGTTTTTGCACCATGTCACCACAGAACACCCAACATATTTTGCTTACATAAGCAGCATGTAATCGTACGAGCTCCTCCGTACAAATTGGAAGTAGCGCATGCACTCGTTTGCTAACGGCAAAAGTTGACAATAAATCTCAACACGGGGCATTACGGCACTGGCTGGCCCGTGGAAATTTCCGTTATCTCACACCAATTACGGCACCCCAAGGCTTCGTCACATGCTACCTACTGTACTCAACTCATATGAGCAGCAAGACATAAAATTTGACAAATTAAACGCTATCGATGTGCAAACACTATTCTTGTAGACTTGTATTGTTCACATAGGTCACTCTGTGTTGATTAGCGTCATTATTTGTGTACCATTATTTTTTATCTATTTCTTTTATGTAACTTCATTGTGTACCTTTCTTATATACAAAAGCGATGATACACACTCTGCGAATTATTGGGCTCAAATGTTTATGAAGTATTTTTTTTTGTTTGTATACCTTGGCTTGTCATATACTTTGCCTTTTGCTTGTATTATTGCTTGGTTTATTTTATTTGTTTTTCCGTTCTTCTTGTATTTTGTTTCTACCCTATCAATGGTGACGTAGGGTGTATGGTGCTTAGTCAAGCTGCAATAACTGCAGCTTTTTTGCCATCCCCCATTTTCGCCATTGTATCTGTTTCGGTGAAAATAAAATAAATGAAATGAAAATGAAATCTCACAGCATTGAGAGTTTACAAAAGAAGAAGCAAAAACCACTTTGCCACCGAGTGAGCTCCACATGTTTGTGTGTACGCAAGACTGACACAAAACAAATTGCAAACACCTATCAGCACGCGATAACGTCGATGACGATGGATAGGACACGGAACGTTTGTTCCGCTTCTCAAGAGGAAGGCATGTTCATAACCAAGGCTTTCTTAGACACTTCTTGCTATCGCTTTAGCAGTGATACTATACCCGTTATCACATAGAGGTGGAGCAGCTAGGGCTAGTTAATGTGACATGACGATAGTTACAGCGCGAGAACAGAACGACGACACAGAGACAGTGTCCTTCGTGTCCTTCTTGTCTCTGCGTCGTAGTTCTGTTCTCGCGTTATATTTAGAGTCATATCGCCGTTATCACAGTTTTTCATATTTCTTTTAACCTGGCTCTGGATTGTGAGGACTTCAAAAGAACTGCGAATTGTAAAGAAAAATGGTCCTCTATCTGCGTGTTATTCTGCGAATTTTGTCGAAAGACGATAGTCTTGCGTGTGGAGAGAGTGAACAAAACATTTATTTGATGTTGATTGATATGTGGGGTTTAACGTCCCAAAACCACCATATGATTTTGAGAGACGCCGTGGTGGAGGGCTCCGGAAATTTCGACTACCTGGTGTTCTTCATTGTGCACCCAAATCTGAACACACGGGCCTACAACATTTCCGCCTCCATCGGAAATGCAGCCGCCGCAGTCGGGATTCAAACCCGCGACCTGCGGGTCAGCAGCCGAGTACCTTAGCCCCTAGACCACCGAGGTGGGGCCATTTATTTGATGTTCTGCGCAAAAAAACGGTGATTGGTAATCTGGAGACGCTGCCTTAGAGTGCCTCGAGCGCGCAGCGGAGGCGAACGAGCGCATCAAGTCACGCCACACGTGAGACATGAGCGCCACCTGGCAGTTTTTTTTTTGGAAAATGAAACGCGTGGCTCTGAGACGGGTGTGCGCGTCCGTCTCAGAGGTGATAAGGTGTGGAACGCAAACCGACGGGTAGGTGCCAGCACCGTCTCGTCTTAGCAAAGCATTGGAAATACTGGCCTTTTCGTGCAAGCTTTGCATGGTCTGCGCAGCGTGATAAGCGCTACGGTCCTTAAAATTACTTATGTATGCCTTTTCTATTCTAGTAAAAGACGCACATGTAGAATATATACGTGCTGTTATGGTTCCTCAAATATGCGCAATAATTGCTTTTTAAGTGACAATTGCACAAGTATGAATGCTAAACCTTGAGCAACATTGGTGGGCGCTGCAGATGGGGTCGACTATTTCAAGTATCCGATGCCATTAAAAGTAGACAAACAGACAATTGTACACACAGACAGACAAAAATGTTTGCGTCGAAGGTCACTAAGAAAGACTATCGTCTTTAAAAAGCGCCGTAGCAACCGTGACGTTTTGGAGCCGACAACGAATTTGTCACGTGGGCGAAACGTTTCGACCAGTAAAAAAACCATCCCGCGCTCACGAGGCGACTGGTGGTCCGGCGATTGCCTAGACTTGCACGTGAGAGGGGCAGGGCCTCACTAACACACGTCAGGTAGCACTAGCTTTTTTACAGAAAAAACGTTCAATTTACAATGAAACGCTTCAGCGTCCTTCAAGTAGGACACTAGGTATATATGGGTTAAAGGGTAAAAAAGTTCATCAAAGCGAGGAGGATTCCGGCTCACGAAGGGCTAGTTCTTAAAGCGTCCACTATATGCCGGATGAAGTTGAACCCCTTGCCGCCCTCCTTCCCTCGTTCCCGCTTTTCTCCTCACACCACGAAGCTGGCGAGTTTCGTACGGAAAGGGGTTAGCCACTCAACATTTTTTTTCCGTCCCCGCTCATTCTGGGAATGAATGAATAGACTTTATTTAAAATCCGGCAGTTTTACCGAGCAATGTGAGGGCAGAGGGGACTAACCCCTGTTCCTTCCCACTCTCCGTCAAATAATAGTTCCCTCGCCACCAGCGCATTCTTCAGGAGCGGTGCCGTGCTCCCTACCGGGCTGCAGAAATCAGCTGCCTTCTGCTTTTTTTAACCACTACCATCATTATTTTTTACAGAGTTCAAGAGCTGGCCAGTGTGAAGGGCACGAGTATGTTTTGAACCAACCTTGCATGTTTTTTTTTTCAGACTGAGGAGCTCTGTATTTCTTTGGCTCGAATAAATTCCTGTCCACACTGAACAGTATAGTCATGAGCAATTAATAGACGAAGAATTTAAGGCCACCTGAAATGGATTTCTTTATGTTTTTTCTCGTCATATGTAATGCATTGTATCTATAAATTCAGCTTCAATACTCGTGGCTAAACCATATGTTTGGCAACCATAGAATTAGTGCTCCTAGATTGTGCTCTCCGGTTATCTCTTTCAAAGCTCTTCACTTTTTCATTTTTACTTTGCGCTTATTCTGTGCTTCACTGTACATAATGAACCAAACAGAGAAAGAAAAAAAGAGGGTGGAGGTGCCAAGCCTGCCGGAGACGCACAACACAGGTACAGCATGAGCTCAAACAGCGCATTTTTTGGAGCACTTTATAATTTATTGTTAGAATCGCATTTGCTAACGTACCATCGCGGGCATTTTATTTGATACCGTACCTATCCTTGTATAAGATACCACGCTTTAAACAATGGCTGCCATCAAGGGACAGCATTTCCACAATTATTTTTTGTTCTACGACTTTATAGCCTTTTGTTATTAGACTTTGAAGTTTGATCTTATCACTTGTACTTAAGCGACTATTGATGAGTGACTAACGGTTTGTTACACCTCAAACTATTATGTATGTTACTATACGATTGGCCGTATTTCAATTGCCTTGATATAATATAGAAGGAGTAATAGCTCAATTATTTATGTAATGCTTTATTAGGTGACATTTTAATACGACATAAGATTGAGAATTTCATAACTTTTTTGCTCACATTACTTACGAAGAGCTTTATACAACAGTTAGTCGAATGTGCAGTTATCTCCGCGCTATTGATGTATGTGTTGAAGCCCTGTGCATCTATAAAGCAGATATGGGACCTGAATACTTGTCTGACGATTTATGGACTACCATGCTGACTTATAAACCAGTTTTCAAACCACACTGTTTATTTCAGTAGACATATCTTAAGCAGGTAGTCATATTTCTTGCACCTGGACGTCGTGGATTTGAGAGCTTGATTCCGGGATGGAAGTCAAACAATCATTCCGACTAAATCATTCTAAAACAATACGCCAACCTTTAAGTCGTGTAAACGCTCACAAACATTCACTTTTTCCGTCAGCTATCTCCCTCTGGAACAGCCTACCCAACGACATTGTTTGTTGTAGTACGATTGACTCTTTCATCAACCGCATACAGTGTATTGAATTTGCACCATGATTTTTTTAATTTTTTTTTGTTTGTTCATTTTTTTTTCTTCTTTTTTTCTCTGGCAATGTATGTATTTCGATGTATCTGTGTACCCACTCCTGCTTGGGCCGTGAAGGGCCTGCAGTATATTCAAATAAAAAAAAAAGTGTTGTAATCTTTATTATGTGTAATGTAAGTATTACTGGTACTCGATTAAAAAAATTCGACAGATTCAAGTTACCTGGGAATCGACGTTATGCGAAGCTTGCGGAGGTAAGATGACCTTGCTCCATTTTTTTTACTGAGCGACACGACACAAAATGACGCTAAATATAAGTACATATGCCGCACGCACAGATATATGTTCAAGAGTTGCAGATGTTTATATAACCAATTGTTTGCACTTGTGCAACAATGCCAACTGGAACATGCGTATTAGCAACACCAGAAGCTGATATGAAGCGCTGATGCTCGCGAGGATGCTGGCCCTGGACACTGCTACATAAATCAACTTCAGTGCATGGCAACTAATCACAATTGACGTTAAGCCGACGTGACGGTTGTATCAAAGGAGTACATATGTAATGTTTATAAAACTGGGTAGGCAGCACTGCAACTACTATTCACGTTTCACGAAGATTAGCGTATATTTGAAAAGTAGTTCCGAGACATTGCGTAGCTCTGTGGTAAGATGCTTCACTGCAACGCAGAATGCTTGGGTTTAATTTCAGCTGGGACCCTGACATTTATTCTTTGCATTTGCCAGGTTGGCGCCACCTATGTCGGGTATTTCTTTACGCTTGCGCTTTAGAATTGCCCATGTGTGTTCTCATCGTTCCTGGGTAGATACTAAGAGTCAATCATCTGTGGCACATACCCGCATACCAGGGGCACAAGCCCGCCCATGGGTGTTTGCCACCGTCTGTCGGGAAGTGTTTGACGACGTACGCGATGCGATAGTGACGTTATTGATGATGAGCACCCAAACTGAAGCTGATAGATAGATAGATACGCTTAAAGTCGACGAAGTTCGCTAAGAAATGCTTTGCATTTAAAACAAATATTCAAGAACATTGCCCTCACATTCGCATGAGGAGTGGTGTAACTCAAAAGATGCAGTAACAGCCACTCAAACTTTTCAAGCACGATCCAAAACAGGTCATCAACCAGGGGGTTTTCTGAAAAGCCTCTCGACAGTTTTCTCAATTGATTTTAATATAAAAAGAAGGCCGCGTAAGAGATGATCTAAGCAGCCTTTTTCAGAACACCTCCTCTGAATGAGTGCACTTTTGTTTGGTTTGGGCACGTCTGCTCTAGGGGTACTATGTAATATGCGAGGCCCTCTTTGCTTTTGTCACTTATTCAATAATTTACGAAGGTAGCAACAGGTGCTGTACACTCATGGTGGGCTACTTCCTAGTGCACTTCGCTACACCGAGAAATGACACCATGTGCCACCGCTGCCTGCTCTAGTTCCAGAAATAGTAACACTGTGATTGAGAAAAAATATCTATTGCTATAATATGAAAATAAAAATAACAAGAACTGGTCACTGGCAAAACACCACCACAGCTAAGTTTGTGTCTTTGTGCCTTTTGTCTTGCTGTTCTATTTCTGGCAGCTCCTCCAAACTGGGTACTGAGTATTCGAGACCGCCATGCGTTGAGGGGGGATCGGCTCCTTGGTTATGAACATTCCGGCTTCGATATATGGGGTTCAATCACTGGGAACAAGCGCGGATGGGTACCGGGTGCGAGCTCCCACTTTCCACGTGAGATCAAGGCTTCTTGTCTAACAAGACATGACGGTAGTGTGTTACGATGCCGTCATTCTCACTCTGAACGTCATTCACTAAGCGTTTGGCAGTGAGCTTTTTATCTTCGCAACGCAAAGCTTGGTACCACCTTCCGTATTGCGCCGGATTTCTTCGGAGGTCTGTCATGGTCATCGTAATTGGCTTATACCCCAATCAAGACTAAATGATGGCATGCAATTGATGCAGTTTACTATACCTGTATTAAAAGTTCTCTTATAGCAACATGGTCTTCACTTGTTTTGATCATCTAATCACTCTCCCGTGTTATTTTTGTTGGAGGTTAGAACTACCTTTCGGTGTGTGCTTTGATCATGCTTTCAAATTAAAGTTTTAGGATAAACGACTGTCTCTTCGCCTATACTTATATTTGAAGTTTTTATTCATGGTGTACTATTTGATCGTGATAGCTTTAACGAGCTCGTTTCAAAGAAATTATGGTGGTGGCGTCACTGTCAACGTCTCCGGTTGTGAGTGTGAAAACATCATCTAGTCCGTGAAAAAAAATCAAGAATCCTGCCAATCAGAAAAAAAACTTCGGTACTAGTGAGATTCGATTCCAGGCTCTCTGCGTGGTACTCAGGTGTTATACCAGAGAGGCACGCCAATGGTCGAAACTGATAGGAAAAAAAATTTATGAAGTTCATGTAGTAGAAGCTTTCATTATTATTGTGTCGAGCCAAAAAAGCGAGGTTTTATATTTACACTTCCTTTGTTCATGTAGTAGAAGGAATTTCTTCGATCCACGCAATATTATGGGGTACAAGCGTAGGATCGGGTCAGGCGTCTAAACAGTTGAAATGCGCAACGAGTGGGTGTCAGAAAGGCCCAGCCCTCACAGGGCGCTCAAACTTTCATTCGCGTGTTGCTTTGCGCACGCGTAAAAGCCCCTTTGCTGATTCGCAAAATGAACAATTATGGCGCAGTCGACAATTCACAACTGTACTTGCATTAGACATTCTACAATGCTTTCAGACGGCCAAAGTTGCTCGCACAGTCGTTCGTTTCCTCTCGGCACGTTTGAGGCACTCACCGAGACTGAAGCACGGCAAGTAATTGAGAAGGTATTCGCACAGGGCCCGGTTACGCTGTCTTCTACTCTTGAAGGCGAAGCTACCCAAGTATTGTAATTGTAGTGTTTGTGACTGTTTTGTAAATCTTGTCACACAATATACATAATACTCAACGGCGTCACCTCTGCCATATCCACCAATGCTACCGCATCTTATAATAATAATAATAATAATAATAATAATAATAATAATAATAATAATAATAATAATAATAATAATAATAATAATAATAATAATAATAATAATAATAATAATAATAATAATAATAATAATAATAATAATAATAATAATAATAATAAAATGATAATGATAATATAGATAAAACGTTTATTTGCACTACAATATGAATTCTCCGGGTAACGTGCAAGGCTGGATAGCAACTTTGCTTACGATCGTTCGTCTGCTAGCCCGTCACCGCTGGGCGAAAGAGATCAGAGGCTACATATATGACATTCTCAGGCTGCTTATAGCAGCTTTCATGTTGCCCCACGGCACTGCGTAATCATGTTTACGCAGAAAATAAATTAATGAATAAACAGACAAACGAGCGAACAAGTAGCGTGAAGCGGAGACGTCACTGCGGTCGCCGCTGTTGAAACCTGGCCCAAAGCTAATCCGTGTACCTCAAAGTAGATAAATCTTCTCCTCCTCGCTCACCTCAAACATGACAAGCACGTTTTCGCACAAGAAACTACGCAGTGCAAAAACAGTCCGCGAAGTGACGTGGGAATACAGCGAACCATTCGCGGTAGCCGCTTGCACGTCGCCACCGCCGCCGATCACAACAAGCGCACCCCACGTCGCTAGAGGAAAATCGTACTGCAGCGCCAGTATAGTTCTCGTGACCACCACGCGGCCCGCCTCTGCGGCGGATCTTTCAAGCTGAGTTAATGCAAAATACAAAGCACGTTGCCGTTTTCACGGAGGTTTCCTGTTTTTTTTTCTCTGCATGGTCAGGTATTTTGGCAGCCCGGAAATATTCCAGGCACAGCATCAGAAGAGAGTGTACACTGTGAGCAAAAACTATCAGTCTTTGGGGTTTTCGCGGCTCATGACCTCTGAAAACTCTCTCGCGTTTAAAATTACTACCTCGTGTTGGAGTAAAAGGTGGTACATGACATAGTTTTACCGCCAGCTCTTAGGTAAGTAGTGAAAGGATGTCAAAATCCAGTTTTACCTCGTGCGGAGTTTTCCATCACGTGATTTTTAACCTGCGTTTCAGAGTTTATGACCACGTGACTGGAAGCTGCAGCTGCTTTGGCGGCTTTTGGATTAAAACCTCCTGACTGAAGCTCACACTGAATCCTGAATGTACGTGAGGACAACATATGTTTTTTTATATATATATATATATATATATAGTTTCGTACGGCATCGTCGCGCCTCATGACTGACCTCGAGTCAACGCACTTTCACTGGAACTGGGAGCAACATGAGCACTACGAGCGAAAAAGCAATGTGTGAACCAAACAAAAGGGGGGGGGGCATCCAAGGAAAAAGAAACCTGCTGGAAGTTGTCCTGCATATGTTCTCGAATCGTTGGCTTTTACTGTGCGGCGGCCCTGGAGACAGACGTTGGAAGAAGCTCGGGATCTGTGTGTCTGGTTGAGCTGATGAATCTCACGCGTTTCTTACATCTTCGAGCGACCGTGCACTTCCGAGCGCGGGCCTCCGAACCTGTACGTCGTGGATACCTCGCTTTCGTGCTGATTTGCGAAGAGCTGCCAGTGGTAACAAACTTAAGCTGGCGTCATCGTCAATGGTTGCTTCCTGAAGAGTGACCAGTTACCAAAGCGATAAGCGAAAGGCTTCGCTACGTCATCGAAACGAAGCCAGCCAGTGTGAGTGCGTCGCCAGGGCAGGTAAAAGAAGCATCGCATATATTTTGTTCCACAGAAGACAATGTCTGCTGGAGTAAAGTGCATCCCGAAATGGTGACAAAATTCGCACAGGAGACGTATTCTGTGATCGCCAGCTGTCATTCATAGCATAGCTGTGCTCCTCGAAAAGGCCCAGTACGCCGTCGGTAAGAAGCTTGTATATAGGCGTTCACCGCTCTTCCACACCCGTTGTCTTGAATACGTGCTGCTACTTTGTTTGTGGACTGCCGCTCAGTAAAAACCATTGAGCTGCCGTGGTCTGTGTGTAGATAGGTATAATTTATGGACTTGGGCATCAGCAGCGCAGCAGCAGAAGACGGGTGGGGCCAAAGGGCCGGCGCGGGAGCTAATTATTGAATATTCAAAAAAGTGAGATCGTAGGGGTTTACAATAAAAGGTCGGTGTGACACCTGTTGACCTGCAGCCCACCTGAATATTATGCTTGCACGTTTAACCGTTATTGGTAATCGATGCAAAAAACAACTCTCCTACCAGCACTACACGGCAGCTCTGAAAGACATGCCTATATATACCGGATTGTCGAAATACATTCGCGTAACACGTGCAGTCTGTTGAAGTGGTGTTTGATTCTGCATTTGTTGTATAAGTGTTTGTCTGTATGTTAATCTATGTGTCATCAATTCTGCGTCATTCGATTATTGAAATTTTTTTTACTCTTCAGGCGAATGCACCCGTCAACATTAATTTTATTTACCAACTGAACTAACTCCCAGAAATCACCTCGAAAACCTTGTGAAGGCAGTAAAAATTTACTCCCTCTATAGTCGCTCAAAACCTCATAATTTTATAATGACATATCAATAGATTATCTCTGCCATTGAAAATCGTGACAACAACCCAGTTATTTTCACTGTGATAAGCATGCTGTTTTCTTTCATGTGGCAGAACTAATTTATACACTTCTTTCTTCTATTATTCACATATGCATAACATGAAGGATATTGTGCCTTACATTTTCAGTTTCATTCTGTGCGTTATATTTCTTGTGCATGTGAACTAAGGAGCTAACATGTGTCTCTGACATTTGTGCCAATTATTTACATTTTCAGGTGCCTATGAAGGACACATAAGTTCTATGGCAGTGACCTCCCAAATCTACAGTGATGCCGGAGCCTCAAGCAGCATTTCGCCGATCTCCACAAGGCGTTCATGAGATAAACACAGCGCCACACTTTCACAGTGCCATGATTATTATTTATGTTTAAAGATTTCGTTCCACAATTGCTGTTACATTGTGTTGTGTGCCACCATCCTGTGGCTTAGGTCGAGCTCGTAAAATTACGGTGCAGTCACCTCATTTGCGTACCATCAACACTGCAATGTCGCTATTCACAGCTGAAGCATACAGACAAATAAAGAATATATTGATTGTAGCAGGGCTGATGTGTATATAATGCTTCTCTATTGCAAGTTCTTTAGGTCTTGCATAGAACACTGCATTAGAGTGTTGCAATGTAACCACCATTTATGATTGCTAGCATGTTAATTTAGTAGCTTTGTAACGTATTTTATTTAAACATAATTTTGCTTCCGCGTCACGACAATTGGAAAGATGTCGATGATTCAATCCCTCATCGTGCATCTTTAAGAAATTGTGATTTCTACACAGTATTGCATGTACTCAAGATGTGGACGTCTATTCAATTTACACATTAGATTGCTTTGCACTAGATTTGGATGGTCATTTCATTTCCGCATAATTATACGCCTTTCGTTATCGGCGGAGCTTTCCGAATCATTTCATTTCCGCATAATTATATGCCTTTCCTTATCTGCGGAGCTTTCCGCATCATGCGGTTTTCCTTATCTGCTGACCTTTCCGCATCCTGGAGTTCCTTATCTGCGGAACTTTCCGTATCATATGGCTTTTTGTAGTCCAATAATGGCGTATGTGCGGAGCCGCCCATACGGAAATTTTCAGTAGGGTGGGGTAAAAAGTTATTACTCTTCGTACATTGAAAAACTCTGTTAGCACGAGAGTAAATTTTACTTTGACTGGTAGGTGGTAAAAAAAACAAGAAACGCTAGTTTGCTAGAGGACCAGTGGTTTGCCCCGGTTTTGAGGTTACTTCTAGTTATTTTCGTTTAGTGTGTAGGTTTCTTTAGTGTGCAACAGGACATTTCCTTCTTTAGCTGCACAATATATATGGTGGGGATTGCCTCTTTCGGGAAGTGGTTCACACACACATGGTCAGTGGGCTTCAAGACCATACTCTCGGAACCACTTGTTGCCACTTATATAAGTGCTCTGGCTGCCTCAGAGCCTAAAAAGCGACACATGTTCCACGATATACCCCAACTTTCGATTCGGGACAAAGCACATTCCCCCTTTTCGAAGTGGAGCCACAGACAAAGCCGCTATCGCGTACTCGAAGTCGTGTACAGCGTCGGGGTATACGTTCTCCGAGTCACAAAGCGTGAATCAGCAAAAAAAAAAAAAGGTGCCATGGCATTGCTCACAGGCACCGGGTAACGTGTTTATAAATCACAGATTGCCTGCACACAGAGCTTTCTGAATTTACCCTAGCACGCGAATTCAAGAATGAGCCCCACGCGAACCCCTGACGTCCCATACTTTAGTGCCATCTAAACTCACGTGGCAAAATGTACTCGTGACTCAAGCTCATTGGAAACAAGATCTGCCCGCACCTTCTTCTTAAATGGAGCAGTGACCATCTACACCTAACGTAGACTAAAAAAAATTCATGATATTGAAAAAAAATTACCTGTTCAGTGATTTTGTTATTGAGGGTTTCGACTGTAGGGTGTAGCAGATATGGCAAGATGGAAAAATATAAGTGAGGGTGCGGAAGAGGACAATAAGAAGGATGATGCTACTAGGTGCACTGTTTAGTTAGTCTTCGCATTATTTTATTGTTGCCACAATTTATTTTTGCGCAGTGGTCAACCAAATATTTAGAACTTCTTACGTTTTAAATGCTTCTTCAAAACAATACATTTATGAGCTGAAAAATGTGCCATCTAACACAAAGAAGAAGCGCAATCGCCTAATTTCATTTGCACAGTATAGATGTGATGTGCAATGTAAAATGACTGACGATCGATAATTGTTTGCACCAAGTTCACTGTTTTGAGTGATATTACTTTGTCTATTACTGAAATAAAAAGCAAGTTAAAGGCTGCCATATCGAGCATTTACATAAAGACTCTTTGTAATTTAACCGATTACATTCTGCAGCTACCACAGACAAAGGTAATCTAAAACAATATCTTAGTCCCTCAAGCAACAAACACGGATATCGCATTTTTTTACTTCTTTTGTTGGTAATCAAGTAACATCTGGCATTGAAGTCATCATTAAAACATACTTCGCCCCCGAACCATCAACTAGCTTCTTCTAAAACTTGACTAATAATAATGAACCAGGCCTGTTAAAAATACCCGACGCAGTTCACTAAAAATTTGGGGGATCCTTGAGCTTCGCCGTTAGAGTTGAACTTGATAACAATATCCTGTCCCAAGTGCGTACTGTGTTCAAAATCGCATTTTTCAGGGAATACTTTGCATATGCTGCCTTCTATGTCAGGGAAGCGTGCTTTAAACCACGGGCAATAGTGCGCGCGAAATTTTTTCAAAGTTGTTATGCACCCACTGCATGGCCTAAAGGGAAAAGGCACCGCAACTTGTGTCCCTTGCGCCACCGCGGTGGCCTAGCGGCTAAGGTACTCGGCTGCTGAACCGCAGGTCACGGGGTGAAATCCCGGCTGCGGCGGTGGCATTTCCAATGAAGGCGAAAATGCTGTAAACCCGTGTGCTCAGATTTGGGTGCACGTTAAACCCCAGGTGATCTGAATTTCCGGATCCCTCCGCTACGGCGTCTCTCACAGCAATGTGGTGGTTTTGGGATCTTAAACCCCACATATCAACCACCTGTGTCCTTATAGTGGGTGGCACGTTTTCATCCCTGAATTCATAATAATCACATGTCCTGGCACCAGATCGCAATGTACACTTGTACCACCTATTATTACTGCGATATTACATGTTGCGTTGTGAAGCATGTAAAGCTTGCATTTGTAAAGCTTGCAAGTTACTTTCACTGCATTTCTAAGCAGACGAAGCTATTTTCACTGTATATGCAGGCAGATGAATGGCTCTGTGATGAAGAACACTTACTCGCCACGCAAGCGACCCGGGCTCAATCTTCGCAAAGAACCTCAATTTTTCAAACATTTATTTCCGCCTTCCTCAATCGTTTCAGTGACGCACAAGATAGTGGTTCTTCACTCAAAAACAATGATACCGATGCCAACAATGACACCGACGTCGACAACGGAATTTCTGCTCAACAAACTTCAACGCTATCCTGTTCTAGTCAACGCAAAATGGACGGCCAAGTGCCTCTCTATAGTTCTTTATAACTAATCGTTAACGTCTTCTGTGCTTCCCAAGGACTGAAGGTTTTTCACTACATAAATTTGGTGGTAAAGAAACTGCCGGGCCTGCAGGGAAAGTGCAGCCCAGTAACAGTGGAAGCTGTAAAAATGGCCTTTCAGAGCCTTTTTGAACTTTTTGAGTTGCTGCTACAAGCACATATGCAGGGTGCCCACTACGCCATAATTCATAATAATGTTTTTTGTAGTGAAAAGACATGCTGCTGCTAAGCAGGATGCCTCTTCTGTAACTCATAATCACTCAAGGGGATTTGCCAAGAATTGATAACATGAATTGTTTAGACATACTCACACACAAAAAAACGGTATGAAGGGGAACACGGATACTTCCGACGAAAAAAAAATCACAGCATATCCCCGAAGAGCATGATGGCAAGTGAGCGAAGCTCCGGGGGCTCATTAGCCCCCGTTCATTGCCCACTCCTTCATGCAATAACGTGACAGAACATGTGTTTAGTGCATACAAAGTTCATTTGTCTCAATGCGCACATGGTGTTCAGATGCCCGTATGAATATTCAAATAGATAGCCATATCGATATGGATATCCATATGCGTAAGTATATGGGTATCCACATGGATAAGGATAACCATATGAATGGTCATATTAATAGCCCCATGACTTCACCTGTCTCGTCTATAATTGTGTCAGTCTGTGACATGGCAAATAGTATGAGTTCTTTCCTGACAATTGAGAACCATGTAGTCGGTGGACAATGTGAACGCTCGTTCCATCTTCTTTGTGTGCAATTGTTATGGGAGAAGCAAATGGCGATACGGAAGGTCGTATTGTTTCAGTGTCTAGCATCTCTTGCAACTCTTTCTTGCACCGCATTTTCTGCTCCCTTGGAATAGGGTAAGGAGATTTTCTTATGATGGCTTTGACAACCAAATCAAAAGAAGCAATGTGTGGCTTCATCGGTTGAGGATGGCTTCCTATGCATAGAAGTACCGTATAGGTCGTTGCGATACGCTCCGTGCTCTTGACAACTTGTAGGTCATCTTCTCTACCCTGATTTGCCTCTTTCCTTCATGCTCCTTTGACTGGAACGGCATCGTCCTAGTATGCGCTGATACCATCTGATAGGCCCCGCCACCATGATCTAGTGGCTAAGGTATTCGGCCGCTGACCCGCAGGTCGCGGGTGCCAATCGTGGCTGCAGCGGTTGCATTTTTGATGGAGGAGAAAATGTTGTAGGCCCGTGTGCTCAGATTTGGGTGCACGTTAAAGAACGCCAGGCGGTCAAAATTTCCGCAGCCCCCCACTATGGCGTCTCTTATTATCATATGGTGGTTTTGGGACGTTAAACCCCGCATATCAATACCCTGTGATATAATTCTTACAAATCTTATCACTAGTTATTTGCCTATGCTGGAACGAGGCTGTTATTTCTTTTCCTCTTCTCTTTATTGAACAACGCACGAACATAAGACATACACTGTGCACCAATGATAAAAAACATTTTAGAGCCTATGGCAGACACATAAGCAAGTTCACTCTGAACATAATCGAAACTTTCCCACCAGTGACTACCATTATTAATTCGAGAGACGTCTATGAAGAACATAATTAGCAAAGAAATGCTGTCGTCGCAGGAATTTGGCAAAGTGCAGGGCGACGCTCAAGACCGGAGAACTGAAGTCGCACATCTTCTGCTCGGACGCAGAACAGCGTCCCCAGCCAAACACTCGGGCCTATGTCTGACATTGTTACTAATGGCTGCGGTAGCCTCCCGCTGGCTCCATTGACTCGGCGTCAAATTTTGTGGTCAGGCGAAGCAGATAACTCCAACCCTTGAGTTCCCCTAGGTACTCGGGACTCGGAACAGCACAGTAGCCTGTTGATAAGCCCGTACTTTCTTTCTTTAAACTGTTTCATGTCGGTCGATATACTTCATAGAATCACTCGTGAACCGCATTCGATTATAAGCCACTACCACCTAATTTGCATGTCGTATTGAGAACACTACTGTTGTCGCAAAATACATAGTGACTTTTCGGAAAGCAACAGAGATGTTAAACAGCTTTCTCCGTACTGAATGCTTATGTCAGAATATTATTGCCTACGGTAGGGCTATAGATCCTGGGTGCTGACGTGGACGTCACGGACTGCTGGATCAATGGCTGAGTTTTTTGGGTGACGGAAATCAACACCGTAATATAAAACCTAATTACAGCGCTTTTAAACCATGATATGCAAACTCATAAATCCCCTACAATTTTTTTCAGTTAGCTCCCCACTTTCAATACATGTCAGCGACCAGGTCTTATTCAAATTAGGGTGTAGTTCAGCATCTATTGTCGGTAAAGTGGACTGCTCATACTTTTGGGAAGCCCCCTCGGAAGGTGAAGGTTTCAGTTCTGTGGACAAAACTATTATCCAGCATTGTGAATTGGGTGCATTTTGTTTTGTTTCCGTCTTTGTTCGCAGTTTTATAATGCTAAGCAGGTGCCACACGCCATTTATTGAGAGGAAGACCACCGTACCGCGGGGAGGAATGTGTGAAATACACACTACGCCAAAGCCTTGCCTGTCTGGTCAACCCACCAGCAAAAATTATTGAAGCCAGCCTAGCGCATCAATATCCCATATGTGCCGGGTAGAAGAGCTCTCTGGGATTCACGGAAAAGTGGGGGTCAAGGTGAATAACAGGCCTGTTCCGACCCTCACTCGCCTGCTACCGCGGCCGAATGATCGAGCTAATGAGCGACACAAAGGAGTGGTATGCAAGGTGCCGTGCTCTGAGTGTCGAGCAAGCTACATAGGCGAAAGCGAGTGGTTCCGTTTAGCGGGCACGCGCCGGTTCCGGGCAAAGATTCGGGGTCAATGGTTTTGTGGAAAACAGGGACGCACCTGCTGCGTACGACGAAATAACAAAACATTTTTACCTCGCGCGAAGACTATATCCCCTCTGTCATCCGAAATTCTGATGACTGCCGACCAGAACGTATACCCTAACCCGAGATCAATTCACGCTATTTATTGTGACGTGTTCCCCAATCCTGCTTGCCCCGCATGTGGGGATTTAGCCATGATGGCGATCATGCTCTGGGAGTGCGGAGCAATGTACACTAACCCCGACACTACTTCGGTCAGGTGGGAAGCGGCCCTACGCAGCTCACTCCTCACCGACCAACTTTGGTCCACCCAGCAGGCCCGCGAAGCGGTCGAGAGGCTTTTCCTAACGGTCGCGAAGTGAGAGTCGCCTGCTGCGTGCTAACGCGCACCTTGCAGGATCACAATAAAGTTTCGTAACCAACCAAACAGCTCTGCAGGGTGCAGGAATGAATGAGAAAAACGCTTAGAAGGACTCAAGTGAGCTCCAAGAAACTGCGCGACAAGACTCACCGGAAGAACGAGAAAAAATTTAAGCAGCACATGACAACCGGCATTACCCTGCAAGGATGTATAGTGTCGGCGATGTGGTTTTCTTGAAGGCGGTGCCCCAACACACGGGTCACTCAACTAAAACGGAAACGAAAAACTGAGGACCGTTCGGGATAACAAAAGTATTGCAAGCCGACACGCACAGAGCGGCAGAGTTACGCTACGACAGCGTAGGTTTCTCAGTTGAAGGTGTGGACATCTACAAGCAAGATGTCCTACCTGGATGACCATGAAGAGGAGACCGAGCACTAAGCAGACCAAGATTAGGGCGACGAGTCCCTGGCAGTCAGACGCCCGTGGAGGCAACAAACCGTACCTGCCAGGAGGCATAAACATTTATTAAAATGGCATACTAAGGTTTCCGTGGGTGGAGCCCTTATTACAGGGCCCCACTGGCCCGAGCGGTGCCCTCAGCCTGGTCCAAGGTTGCCCTCTGGCTTCCCGGGTCCTGGCGGGTGAGTCGCACCTCCCACGACCTTTTAAATTCGTTTGAGTCACACCTCCCACGACCATTTAAATTCAAAGACCAGCAGAGGGTGAGTTACCTTCTGCTGGTCTTTGTTGGCAAGCCCAAGTGATATGCTGGAGTGTTGGTGTGTCGCCACGGTAAGGGCAGCGGTCAGCAAGTGAGGATGGCCGGACTTTGCTAAGTGTGTGTATGTTAGGATATGTGTTCGTCTATACTCGTCTCCAATCCCTGTATTGCCAGTGGGTGAGTTTACGGTGGGGTGACGCCATCGTCTGCGGGCCAGTCTTTGGCTCGCAAGGATATCTCGCAGGAGTGTGTGTGTGAATTAATTCGCCCAGGTCAGCATTTCTGCGGCTCGGAAAGTTAATGCTCGAGCCATGCGGTCTGCCCGTTTGTTTCCTCCTACATCTTCGTGGGCGGGGCACAATATGATACCGTGAACTTCTTGGAGGTTGGATCCTAGCACGCGTAGGACGCTCTTGCGAAGGACACCTTTGAGAAACAGTCGCCAAGCCTCTTGAGAATCTATGAGAACGTGCGCAGACAGTCTCTCGCACTCTGATGCACGGATGGCTAGTGCTATGGCTGCCGCTTCTGCTACGGCCGTGCTTTTCGCACGCATTGTCGCCGAATCGATCGCTTGGTTTCGTTTGGTAACGACTGCAGCAAATGCGTTTTGCCTCGTTGGGTATGGACTGTAGTCTGTATAGTAAGTGTCGGGGTCATTTCGTAGCGGTTCTAGTGCCGTCACCCCTGCTCGTCTGCGGCCGGCATTAACAGTTGGGTGCATGTTTCTCGGGACAGGGGCGACATATTTGTGTTGCCTGTCTTCTTTGTGTATTTGATGCGTCTCCTCACCGCAGAACTGTGGTGACAAGGGGCAGTGAAGCCTTTTTAGCAATAGTCTGTCTTGCATCGTCGAGTTGAGTCACTCTCTCTCTGCAATCAATACAGCTGCGGCGTGTTCGTCATATGCATTATATACACCAAAGCATTACAAACGTTCTCTGTTAGTGCAGTCTGGGAGGCTCAATGCAGCTTTGTAGGCAATGCGTATGAGTGTGTTGGCTTGTTCTGCTTCCCATCGGCGTGTGTCTTGGTACTTGAGAGCATATGCAATGCGGCTAATGATAAGGCATGTACTAACCTGCTGGTGTCTTCTTCCGTCATGCTCTCATTACTGCAAGTGACTCACTTTATGAGTCTGGCTACGCTCCTTGTCGTGCGTTTCAGTGTTTTAGTGTAAACGATGTGCGGCCTGTTTCCTCTATCAGCATTCCCAACATCCTGAGCTCCGATATTTGCTTTATCTGGCTCCCATTAAGCTCCAGATGGAAGGTTGGAGAGCGTGTTTGGTGGGTGTTCTTGGGCGGGATTTTTATGTATTCAGATTTTTCCGGCGCGCATGTCATACCTGCCTTCTTCGCATATCCCTCAATTGTTTCAATCGCTTGTTGAAGAGTGTCTTGGCGGTCTCTTTAAGATCCTTTCGTCGCCCAAAGGGTGATGTCGTCGGCGTAGATGGCTACTCTAAGTTATTCGTCTTTCTCTAACATTAGATCTATTTTCCGCATCCCTATATTGAATAGTAGGGGGGCCAGTATAAAGCCCTGTGGAGTGCCTTTATTTGTTATGTGAATTTTATTGCCTCTTAGAGTGCCCAATCCTGTGGACGCTGTTTTATTGTTGAGAAAACTTTGAACGTAGTTGTAGATTGTCTCCCACCAGCCTATCTCTTGTAGGGCAAACAATATAGTGTCATGAGATATGTTGTCGAAAGCTTTGCGCAGGTCCAACGCAAGCAGGATTCTGTTCATGCTTCCAGGTTGTGGGTTTAGAACTTCGTTACGAAGGAAAAGGAAGACGTCTTGCGAGGAAATTCCCTGACGGAAGCCAAACATGCAATTGGGTAGGAGATTGTTGTCATCTAGGTACCTCCCAAGTCGTGTATGGATGACCTTCTAAAAAAGTTTACCCAAGCAAGAAGTTATGAATATTGGTCAAAGTTTCTGGAGCAATTTTCGTTTTCCAGGCTTTGGTAATAAAATTGTTTCTGCCTGCTTCCATTCAGGTGGTATGAATCCTCCTGTCTTTCAAATAGTGTCAATGAAGAAATGTGTTAAGTGCTGTAGTGTTTCGCTGGCTATGTTTCTAATCTTGACATCCGTGATGTGATCCAGCCCAGGCGCAGTGTTCGTTTTGAAATATTGCGCTGCAGTGTACACTTCTGCGAGTGATATCGGTTCGTCAAGGGCAGGGTTCGCCCGACCTATATAGGGTGTTATAGTTGTCCGTGTTGTCATTTCGCCCATGTACGTGTCTTAGAGTTCTCGAAGAAGGTCCGCGTCTCTGCCTGCGTAGTCATTAAGTATACGCCTCAGGGCAAGAGTGCTTTCTCTTCGTGTAGAACTAGGAGTAAGCATATTACCAAGGATGCCCCGGTTCTTGTCGTGCTTAGATTTCCCCGAAAAGAGTCGCACAAGCTGCATTAGTTAGAATACACAGTTAGATACTGTGTATACAGTATACAGAAGTATGCAGTTAGATACGGGACTGCGTGTTCTGAAAGAGCAATAGTTTTCCTTTTGCATCGTCTTATCGAGGACGTTGAGACTTCAGAATAGCCGAGTGTTAATTATTTAGCTAGTAGCTAGCGCCAACTATGTAATACGCCATGACTAGTGGCGAACAGCTCAAGTCTAGCCTCAGTAGCCTTCGTGTGACAGTGAAGATGAGTTTGTATACGAGCGCTAGAAATTGGGTTGTTCGACAGCCGCTGTGAGTGTCCACCCCCCCCCCCCGCATGCGACGAACTCGAGCCTCTCTTCGGTATGAACATTCTTCTTTGTTTACTTTTCATTTATTGAAATGGTTTCAGTATGTCTCAAGTGGCCCTGTGAGTGTGTGTGTCCCCCCTCCCCCCCCCCGGAAGAAGTTGGTTTTTAACACATTTATAAGAAGTGGCCTAGTAATCACTTGGGCGTAATCAAATTAAAAAAAAATCAACTATAATACCGAAGCCAAAATGCTCATGAGCGCACCTAGTGGACAAGCAGGAACCCATAACTGTTTAGGACATAGATGAGAGAGAAGTAGTTCATTCATGTTCGTTAGAGGGCCACTCATCAGGTTTGCCAATTTTGAGCTGACAAGCGCAATGTGTAGACGAGGCGTTCATGATCACCTATGCCGGATTTCGCAATGCTACGCGCCGCCGAAAGGGATCAAATTTTAAAATTAACGCTGCTCCCCCTCCCTTCTGCCGGCACGCGCCCAGAAAATAAGGGCATGACGTGTGCGTATGAATGGCCCTACGCACACGGCAATGCAGTGACGTTGGTCCTCTATGTAGATGACTCTGCTCTGACGTTGCAAACCGTGGCACTTGACATGACGAAAATTATTTAACACGCCATGCGTAGTTAATGTAATTTGTTACTTGAAGAAAATAATAAAGCTCCAGATAAATATTGAGACGCAATAAGGGAATGTGAGGGTTTTTTTTTACTTTTTCCAGTGAGTTGCAACGAGGTACAGGGCTAATGTGTTGGAGGAGGAGGAGAAAAACTCAATTTATCCCAATAGGGAAAGGTGCGGTGCTGGAGTGTCAAAGGAGCTTACCCAGCGTAGGTCTCCGCCACCCTCTTGGCCCAATGCAAGATTTGGTCCTGGACCTCAGGCGCGGAGCTGGACATATCAGCCTCCTACTGCTCTGGCGTTTCGCATGCGTTCGTGTACCCGCGGTCAGCGCATCGAGCAGAAGACCACGGTGGAACGCTCCTACGCGTTCTTGCATTCATTGTGCTCATCTCTTCTACCGCGTTTCCAAACAATCCAGCAGAAACCGGCAGAAGACCACAAAATAACGCTGGTTAACAAAGCAATGCCACTCACGTGCTCGGTGGTCGGACTTGTTTCGGCACGTCATGCGCACGTGACTTCTTGGTCAGATGCCTGTGAGGTTGGGGAAGAGATTTGGCTTGCGAAGGCTACGCGGAGGAGCGGCAAGGGTTTCGAGCTCACCTCCTCTCATCCTCGTTTCGCGCCACTTCGAAAACCCCGTTTTCTCAGCTCGTGACAAACCGATCTCCCCAAAAATTTATGTGGCAAAATGTTTCTCATCAGACAGCCAAGAACTTCCACTGTCTAACTGAAATTTGGTATGGGGCATGGTGAGTGGCCCTTTAGCATATGTAGTCATACTTGCTAGAGAAGAGTGCAGCGTATACTGGTGGCGCAATAGCCGTCAGCACTACATAGCACCACCATGCGTCGCCAGTGCCACGAGTAGCCGCTCAAGGCAATTTTAGTTTGTATTGGCATACTGTGAATCTGAATCGCCGACGCACTATATGCAAGTGTGCATACGCGAAGGCGAGAAAATTTATAAAACGCGTAGGTAGGTCAGCGTAAGCTTCAATGTACAGGCCTTCTATTCTATACTGACATGCGTGTTTTCTCGCGATTTTGTCACCACACTGTTGAGCAAACAATGACGTGTCAGACAAACCACTGTGAGGGACGAAAATGTGACGCACAATCCCGAAACTTAACGTGCTCATTTAGTAATGCGTGCCAGTTATGGCAAGCTTTTTGTGTTGTTATTCAGCAGTTCAGCTTCATTTCTAAATTTTCCTCGCGCTGCATGAGCGCTCGAATAGCTTTTACACTATCCAGCTTGTCGCACGTGATGTGAAGTGTCACAGAGCACATCGGAACAGCGTGGCATAGCTTCTCATGCATGCATTGCTGTTAAAGAGAATGGTCGTACAAAAGGAAGGAATTTTAAATCTCCATTGGTCCTCGCCGTATTTTTATAGGCGTGACGAGCTTTTCCTGTTCACGAGTAGTGTAATCTGCCAACTGCGCTGTTAGAAGAACTGCGCTGCGACGAAGAAAAACGTCAGCAGCGCATGAGGGAGAACTGCTGCGTCTGCCGATGGCTTTCTGCCCACAAAATATACCCTGGAGGTTAAATATCATTTTGCCGGCCACCTCTGGGTTACATCGTGTACTAGCCACATCGTGCATTAGCTACATTGGGTACTTCTCATCTATTCCTTGCCCTACGCAACGTTCTAAGGCCGGTGTTGCCGCCGGTTTCTGAAGCATAGTCAAGGCGGGAAACTGGTAAAACTTCTTGCAGGCGCGTAGTTCCTATAGTCATTGGCAACGTTTACGAGACAGCAATTTGTAGAAGACATTACGATGCACCACTAACGACCTGACACAGTTCGCTCATGTGTGGGCTGTTGCGCGAAACACGCCAGTCACTTTTATCCCCTCTTCAACTACCGCGCCACCGGCTCTGTGCCGATTTCCTGTAATAGCAAGCTCAGCCCGCACACCCAAACGACAAATTCGGTTGATGGTTGACATAACAAGGATCGTTATTTCTGGATGTCACTTAACAACATAACAATTGTGTTCTCCCGCTTTTCGGTCATTTTTCGCTGAATTTGACTAGATTTCATTAGTTCGCAATTATAAAAGATGCCCCTTTTTCAAAAAAAATGAAAGCTGCAATGGGTTCATTATTCGAACCTCATCTTACAGAACCTCGTAAATCCAGTAAATAGCAAGTGAATTAAGTAAACCTTGTTAATCACTGCCCTAACTGATGCCTTCGGATAAAGAAGTAACTAAGAAGCAAGCAGTGGAACATCTCATTTTCGTGATCATTGAGAATTTTAGACACATTCTTGTAGCAGCTGGTGTATTTTATCTCATCTAGCGTGATAGTAGCATTACACTACCTATGTCCTGTAAGTTGTACTCTCTGGTTAGAGCAATCAACATAACATTCTCATCTCCAATTTGGGACTTCCAACTTCATCAGAAGCTGAACAAATGCTGTCGATACCCCCGAATACTAGAAAAGCGTTCTAACAGCCCAGCAGACGTTTAGGACCTAAAAAACATGTTTTACAGCAAAATCTGTTATGAGATCACTTTTTGGGTCACGCACAGTTGTCCACAGCCGCCACCGCCACCGGTGTCCGTAACCACATCGCGCGAAATTAGAAAAAAATTGGCCCGAATCTACATATTACACCATAAATGTCATCGAAGGACGATAGTCTTGCGTCTGGAGAGAGTGAAAAAAATGTTTATCTGATGTTCTGCGCAAGAAAATTGGTGAATGGTATTCTGCAGGCGCTGCGCCAAGTGCCTCGAGCGTGGGGTGGAGGCGAACGAGCGCATCTAGACACGTTAGACACAAGTGCCATCTGGCAGTTATCTTCAAAAGCAAGGCATGCAGCCCGCGGAGAAAGATGCGCGCCAGTCTCAGAGGTGATACGGTGTAGAACGCAAAGCGACGGGCAGGTGCCACCACCGCGACGTCATAGCAAAGCGTTGGAAAACCTTTTCGAGCATCGCGTTGCACTGTCAGCGCAGCGCGATTAAACGCTACATTCCTTTGAGTTACTTGTGTGTGCCTCTTCTAGTATAAAGGCAGACATAGGAAACATTGAAGTGTTGTTGTGGCACCTCAGATATGTGCAATAATTGCTTTTTAATTGACAGTAGCACAACTATCGACGCTAAACCTTGAGCAATACTGGTGGGCGCTGCGGATGGGGTTGGCCATTTGGTGCCGTTTGAGGCAATTTTATGGCGAACAAACAGACAAATGTACAGACAAACAGACAAACAGACAGACAGACAGACAGACAGCAGACCAGGCAGACAGATCAAAATTTTTTCCGTCGAAGGTCTCCAAGAAAGACTATCGTCTTTAAAAAAACACTGCACCAATGACACAGTGGGGCTTGAACCCGGGTCCGCTACGAGCACGCCCGATATTCTACCACAGAGTTACGCTGATGCTTATGACTAGTTGTCAAACTTGCCTTAGGCAGACATGACCTAGCACCAACGACACAGTGGGGCTCTAACCCAGGTCCACTGGGTGCCAGCCCACTGTTTTTTTCTTTCATGGTATTTATTACTATGTGTGTTGAAATGAAGATAAAATGACACTCATAGTATGAAACATAGGTACAACCACAGAGCGACAATATACGCTTTAGCGATAAAGAAACACTCGACAATAATGAAGTTCAGTAGAGCAGTGAGAGTTCTTGAAATTGTGCTATGCACAACAGGTGACAAGGCCAAGCACCTCACCAAGATGGGGTACCAGTCCGGTTTGAAGTTAATCTCATCATAAATGTCTTTTAGGTGGACAGCCATTCTAATAAAATCTGAGCTCGAAGAAATCATGGGTTCTGCGTTGTGATCTTGCATACGCGTCTTGCATAGACTGTGCATACCCATGAGAAAAAAAAACCTATCAAAAGGCACTTCATCAAGTGACGTCAGTAAAAGATAACGGATAGTGTAAGAATAATATCAAAATTTCTTCTCAGAGTCTGTTGAAGGACATCCCATAACAAGTTAGCATCTTCCCAACTAACACAGCAGTGTTCTATTGTCTCTGGCAAAACACATAGGTGGCAGTCAACACAGGAAAGAAAATTACCCTTTCTTTTCAACCACCTTTTAGCGGGCAGCGTTTCAGTATGTAGTTTATAGAAGAACGTTTTAGAATTTGGAGACACATACATTTTGCGCACTCGTTTCAAGACGTCATCAATTGGCATATCGGAGTACAATGAACGGTACATTGGAGGTGGAAAAAGCATGAATAGTAAATCTTTGTATAATACTTTACGAGACACTGTGTACATGTATAGCATAGAAAAGTTAGCTTTAAGGAACCTAACTGCACAATAAACTTTCTGCATGAATACCCACCTACACGGAAAAATTTGAAGAAATGGCTATGTCAGAGAAGAAATCCACAAGATTAACCTGCAAGAATGGTGGAATTACGGGATGGGAATTGTCACGGAAAAAGAGATAGCGGGAAATTGTTTGCCATAAATATATTTGTTTCCATTCTAACCCACCAGCGCTAACTGGCCGGAAAATGTCACGACGCATAGACTCAAAAGTAGAAGACCATATGAAGGTTGCAAAAATCCGATGAAGTCATTGTACATAAAATCTTGGCCAATAGATAAGTTGCAATACGTAGTAGAGCTTTGTTGCTAGAAAAGTATTAAAAGATTCAGCTCTCCCAAGTATTGATAGGCTATGGAAAACAAATGTCTGGGCTTGTCGCTGAAGCATCGGAACGCGCTCCTTGCAGTAGTGCGCACTGAATCTATACGCATCTAACGGTACACCGAGGTACGTTGGTGGAGTTTTTGTCCAAATAATTCCTGCATATTAACTAGGTGGGTTACTCACGAGCCAAACCATAATTCTAAACAAAACACTTCGAGGCGTTCAAATGAGCTCCTGATACTATGCCTAATTTCTCTATTACATATAACACATTTTCTATGCTTGGTTTATGTGTGCAGAAGACAGCTACATCGTCTGCATAAGCTAATACTTTCACTTTAGTTCCTCATATATAGAATCCGTGAAGACTACTTGATCGTAATATACTAAAGCATAGCAGCTCTATATAAAGGGCAAACAGAAGTGGGGACATGGGGCAGCCCTGCTTTACAGACGAACAAATAGAAAGTGGTTTCGACAGCTGACCAGTAACAACAAGACAGTTCTAAGATCGATTATAGCATAGTTTTACGCATTTAGGCACAACAGTGCCAACATTGGCATGTTCCAGAAGAGAGAAAAGAAACGAATGACTAACACGACCAAAGGCTTTTGAAAAGTCTACCTGTAACATTGCAAGGCGTTTTTGTTGTTCATAACACTAGTGAAGTACAGTACGAGCGACGGGTATATTGTTTTGTATGGATCGGTCATTAATACCACATGTTTGGTGGAACCCAATCAGAATGGACATCGCAAATTGCAACGTATTTGATAATACTATGGCGAAAAGTTTGTAGTGAACGTTTGACAGTGCTATTGGTCAGTAACCGTCAACCGAGTGAAGTTGTTTCTTGTCCAAATTTTTCAGTATCACAACTGTGTGGCTCTTGCAAAAGTATCTCGGCAGTGTCTCTATGTCATAATTTATTTTATAGAAATCCAGCAATATTGATGAGAGGACATTTTTAAAGGTTTTGTAATATTCAGCAGAAATGCCGTCAGGGCCAGGTGACCTTGATGAAAGTAAGCTGTCATAGCATGCTTAATTTCCTGTATCGTAATAGGACAACTAATACCTGCGCAATCGTCGTCTTCCAATGGGCTCAAAAGGGAAACAAAACTCGCGGTGAGCTTGATTAAGAGTTAGAGAGACTGATTTGTGGGGTTTAACGTCCCAAAACCACCATATGATGATGAGAGACGCCGTAGTGGAGGGGTCCGGAAATTTCGACCACCTGGGGTTCTTCAACGTGTACCCAAATCGGAGTACACGAGCCTACACCATTTCCGCCTTCATCGGAAATGCAGCCGCCACAGCCGAGATTTGATCCCACGACCTGCGGGTCAGCAGCCGAGTACCTTAGCCACTAGACCACCGTGGCGGGGCAAGGGTTAGACAGAGTAGTAAGTAAGCTTTCATAGTACTTTTCGAATCTAGACTTTGTGTCTCTAACGTCTCTCTCAAGAACACCATTAGAGTGAAGATTTCGGGTTACTTTAGAAATTGCGTGTCATTTTTCAATGAGTAAATCTGGACGCGTTGGCTTTTCTGAGTTTATGGTACGTTTATTTCGAGATCTAGTACGTGCTCCTCTGTAATGAGTGGCATTATATGTGTGAAGTTGACATTAATACCATCAATTTCACTTAGGTACGATTCCAGTGTCTTGCATTCCATCTCATAATGGTTGCACAAGCTTTTAAGCAGTGTCTTTTAGATGCGGAAGGATCTTATACTCGCGCCTTGTAGTGCGCCGTCCGCACCGCTTCTCGAACATTCGAAAGCTGACGTGCGCGCATGCGCCGTCGCGCCGTCGCCCACCATCTGTGCCGCGCGCGCTTCTCCTTCGAGAACATTCGACAGCTGACAGCGCATGCGCCGTCGCGCTGTATATATACTCAAGGTCGGCGCTCGCTCGCTCAGTTGCCGCTCGTCGGTTGGTTTGTACGGCGCGTCGACGTCCAAGGTCGCGGTGAAATGAATTCCAACGAATCCACAAACACAATGATCGACGTCCCTTCGACCAGCGCCGCCCTTTCGCATACGTGTGTACGTGTTCACTCATTTAACACCCCCTCCTACAACCACGTTAACCAATTTAGCCATCGACCCAAGTAAGTCGCAATTTAACACCCCATTTCACAACCACGTTAACCAATTTAGCCATCGACCCAAGTAAGTCGCACTTTAACACCCCGTTAACCAATTATATGCTCCGCATCCTCCTCAGTGTTCCCCCGAGGGAAGCTGCGGGCAATTTTTTTCTCGTTCTTTCTATAGAAAGACTGAGTAGCAGCAATCTCTATAGCCATAACACGAACTCCTTGTTAAAAAAGCTCCCAAGCAGCATGTATATGCAAACCTCTTGCGAAAGACTGCGTTAAAGTTCCGCACACTTTTATTAAATTCCTGATCACAGAGGAGCCCTGTGTTTAACTTCCAAAAGGAACATTGTGATTGGAATCGGCTTCTACACTTTGAACCAATTCGTGCAATAACAATACAGTGATATGAGAACGACACTGGGGCAGTGGTACAGGATATTTGGTTGGAAAGGTGTAATAAGGACACATAAATCTGGTCAAGGTGAGCATAAGAACTTTCCTGAACTCTTGTATATGCAGTCACTTGGCTTGACACTCCAATGTGAATGATTCCTGCGTTGTCTACGATTCCGGATAAAAGCTTACCACTCCTGTCTCGCTGACCAATATGACTGCTATGATTGTTAAGGTCAAATACACAATTAAGGTCACTTATTAGCACAGTGACATGGTCTGAGTCAATTAGACAGGACATATTTTCAAATAATTCAAGATACTTCGAAATCTCAATAAACGCATATAAGTTAGTAATTCGCCACGGCGTTCCCGGCAACACAAAATCACAACATATGTATCGAACCTCGTTATCAACGCAAGTACTGATCACCGAACATGACAGGCTCTTTCTCAGAAACAGCCAATAGCCCGCAGATAATCTTTTTGCATATGGGAGGAAGAAAAAGTGGGTGCAGCTCTGACAGCTTCAGAGAATTCTCAAATTCTTGGGACATTCAAAACATTAGTTACCCCGCAGTTGAGACTCCTGAGGTTACTAGGGGTTCCGGGACACTGTAGATTAAGAATAAATGAGTTGGCCGATTCCTTAGCACCCCGCACTTCGTGGCCCAGTTTTACCCACACTGCCAGATTTTGAATATATTACTGCAATAAGATATTGAAAATCAGCAATCTCCACTGATACGATAGAAAAAGTAACTACATGGACAGAATATAACCACCTCAAGTTTCCGTGGTGAACCACTGGAGCCAGTCCAGAAAGCTTGAAGTTTTAATTACTAAACTTCTATGTCGTAACCCCCCCCCCCCCCACCTAAACCTGTATCTACACAGAGCTGGTCAGACATCACCCCTCTGTGCAATCTGCGGAGAAATGGAATCGCTAGAACTATATTTTTATATTGTCCCCGCCACGCTATACTTCGAAAAAAGGTTACAATTTATTCCATTTCTGAAGGATATAGGCGTTAGATTGACGGCGGAAACTGCGCTAAGCTTTGGTGCCTCAGTTTTGGGACATTGCCACAGGGGTGCTTTCAATGCCGTTTGCGATTATATTAAGGCAACCAAGCGTATACCTTTGTGATCTTCAATCAAATAATTATTATTTATTACTCCCCATGGCAAAGTGAAGTAAACACAGCTGAGTGGTAATCACAACACCTGAAATCTCAAAATTGCTCAACTTGACTTTTCTATTTTTTTCTCGTTTACTCTCTTTTTTATGTGGTTTTCCTCACATTAGTCATATTATAATACAAATTGATTACACATAGGTAAACTTATCACAAAAAAGCTGCACTACACTTTCTTGGCCAATCCTCCTGAGTGGGTATAAGCCATCAGCCCAGGGAAACAAACAAACAAGCAAACAAACGAACAAACAAACAAACAAACAAACAAACAAACGAACAGCCTCTACTTTGAGCTCTTTGAATTTTTAATTATTTTGCCAAGATTTTTCAATAATCGACATACCGCAGACTGACGTTCTCCCTTAAAATGGGGGAGCGAAACTGCGTCCACCAACCAGGACCGGGCCGACCACATCATAGTGCGTCTGACGCAAGTTCTCACCCGGGCCCAAGCGTGGTCCACATTGACAATTCTGATGACTACTCCATTGAAGATACGGCTTCGGACAGCGACTACGTAGTCGTACCAAGCCGACGCCTGAAGAGGAAAATCAGCCAAACATCGCCGACTGGCGGGCAAGCACGGACAAAGGCGAGTAGCATGCGGTCGTACACCTTTTCGTATGTGCCGTCATCGAAGACAGGTATCTTGAACTCTCCGAATAGGCAGAGCCTGTCGAAGTACTTTGAGCTCATGGCCCCAGGGAAAGTCGTTGAAATACGCATAAATATTCAAAAGAACATCCTGTCCGTGGAAGTCACGGCGAAGGCCTTATTGGACACGCTGAAAGCGATTGTTCAATTAGGAAACATCCCGGTTCGCGCATTCTCCGCGTACGACGAAGAAACGACAACAGGAGTTATATACGATGTGGATGAGGAGATAACAGACTCGAGTCTCGAGAAACTGCTGTCATCGTCGGCTCCCGTGCTTGTTTTTCATCGCTTTGAACGGACGCGATGTGTTAAAGTTGTGTTTCAGTCAAAGACGTTACCCACACATGTAAAAGTGGGGTACGTGAGGCACTCGGTACGTCCTTACATACCAAAACCTCTGCAATGTCATAAATGCATGAAATTTGGGCACGTTAGTGCAGTTTCCAAGGATTCAGTAACCTGCAAGCATTGCGATGGCCTTCATGATGGTGATAACTGCGATTCTGCGGTCAAATGCCCAAACTGCTCAGGCGTCCACGACGCAACATGAAAGGAATGTCCCAAAATGAGGAATTAAATGAGTATCCTGAAGAAGATGGTTCGAAACCACTCCACTACCAGAGAAGCTGCAAGGATTGTACGGAGCCGTAAACATCGCTCGCGACACCGACGCAAACGAAGCAGCAGTGCTCATAGCTTATCAAATTCGACACACAAAACTGTGTGCTGACCACCTCCTAGCCTACGTTTGTCGGCCAGAAAGGAGAATACAGATGCTCAAGTGCCAATACAGTCCACGCAAGTGCAAGGCAACCAGTCATTGCCTCTCACCACGTCGGAGACTCAGTGGTCTTCACAACCGTCAAGAGCCGCTGTATTGCCATTATCACATAGTGCCCCTACCTACAATGACGAAAACAAGAAGATGGACAACGCAGATGTCAAGGCTATGCTAAATAAATTGATGGGTTTGATGCGTAAGATCCTCAGCAGCCTAAAACCTCTTGCTGCTAAGGCGACTGTGCAGCTACTTCAGGTTTAGGAGCCTCTTCTAGTGGTCCTTCAATAAGTGAATATGGCATTGATGTTCGAAGAACGCATGCGCCAGTCGCTTGTTATGCTCGTGGTCTACGTGGCCGTCTGTCAGGCTTCAGACGATGGGTTTTTAAATATCAATTTTCTGTTATCGTTATATGTGAACCGAATATGGTTTCAAATTTTCGTATATCTGGATATATATAGATTTGGTCCCGCAGTATTGAACGTACGAACAAAGTTCTCGTTTGTATACGCCGTGATTTGACGTTCTTGAGACATGCAGTCACGTTGCATACCAGCAATGATTACGTGAGCCTGACTATAACACACAAAAAGCGGACATTCTCAGTAACAGGAGGATACACACATCCAAGCGCACAGATACACTGCTTCCACCTGGGAACCATTCTTCAAGCAGCACGAAGGCCACATATTGTGATTGGCGATCTTAATGCACATCATCCTCTCTAGGGTAGCACTACAATGAATGATCGCGGAAGGGATTTGGCCAAGTTTATAGGCAACTATGGACTAAGCGTGCTCAACGACGGATCACCTAAATTTATTCGTGCCACGTCCTACAGCAGCTGCCTCGACCTCTGTTTCGTTTCCAGAAGCCTTCTGTCTTGAGCATGTTGGTGCACACAAATTTGGACACTCGCGGCAGTGACCACCTTCCAACCTATGTTCAGTTCAGGTGGTTTCGCCGCACACACACACACTACATCCTTCAAACCGACTGGACACTGTTCAAGGCATCTGTCAAGAACATCATTGCTTCTTCACTGCGTGACACAACCATCAGTAGGTTAACCTACCGATGCAGAGATCAGTATTTGACTCGCAATACGAGGCCATTCGTGCAATCCGTCGCCGTGCAGAACGCCGATACAGACGAACGAAGTCGCCTTCAGACCTTTCCGACTGTCGTCGAGCCCAAGGACATGTTCTTCGGCATCTTGACAAGATTGACAGGCAGCGTTAGAGAAAGTTCTGTGGATCTCTGGACCCTAGGTAACCTCTATATAAGATCTGGCGGGTCGTACGAGGTTTGCAGACAACTCCCTAACAACGTCAACCGTTTCAAGCTGTTGCTCTATATCAAGGGCGGACAGAAGTTGAGATAGCCAGCGACTACTGTAGCGTCACCGTGGACACCACTGATGGTCTTGCCTTGATGTGCGTTTCACAATGCATGAGCTTGACGCTGCGATTTCTGCCTCCTGACGCTCATCGGCACCACGACCTGAGGGATTGACGTATGCTGCACTCAACCATCTTGGTACAGAAGCACGACATATCCTGTTATCTCATTATAACACCTCATGGGAGTCAGGAGAAGTCCAAGCTAATTGGAAATGCAGTCGCATTATGGCGTTGTTTAAGGCGGGGAAGTGTCCTTATGCAATAATAGCGAAAGTTGGGCTAGTTGGTGGTTCATACTTGGGAAGTAAAAACAGTGCAAAAATATAGACAACGACACCGTGCTGAACTCGCAACTAAACTTTACTGAATAAACTTTAGTTGCGAGTTCAGCGCAGTGTCGTCTCTTCCTTTGTCCTTGTCATATTTTTGCACTCTTTTTACTTCCCAAGTGTCCTTATGCACTTTCCTCCTACAGACCAATCGCCTTAGCCAGCTGCGTCGGGAAAGTAATGGAAAGAATGGTACTGTCAAGATTAGAGTGGCTTCTAGAGAGCAACAACTCCTTTCCTGCATTTATGGACAGCTTCAGAAGAGGCCGATCTGCCATTGACGGTGTGGTCGACGTGATCACCAGCGTTGAAGAGGAAAGAAGCCTACGCAGACTAGTGGCGGCGGTCTTTCTAGATATTAAGGGTGCCTACGATGATGTGCTGCATTATGCGATTCTTGACGTACTGGAAGATTTCGACATCAGTGGACGACTGTATGCTTTGTTTCCCCAAGGAGGAGTTCTGAGCCCCATTCTATTCAATGTCACAATGATTGGCCAAGCAGCAGAACTTCCCAGCACGGTGAAGATCAGTGCATACGCTGACAACATATGAATATGGGCATCCGGAACTACTCCTCCGCAATTGCGAGCTCGACTACAGCGTGCAGTGACGATCACATACAAATATCTACGACGTCAGGGTCACACTCTTTCAATCGACAAATGCGCAGTGCTTGCGTTCACGTGCAAGCATATGTCGCAATACCCGATAATAATTAATAGGACAGCGATACCTGCTGTAACGCACCACAAGCTTCTTAGGGCTGTCATACACAGAGATCCATCGTGGACGAGACATGTCACAGTACTTGAATGTAAATTGAAGAACTTTGCTCTCGTTCTTCGCCACGTGGCAGGAGCAAGACGGGGCACATCAGAATCATCATTACTTCAATTGTACAATGCTCTACTTGTGGGATACGTTCGATACAGCATGCCGGTGGTCTCCAATATGAGACCTAGTTGTGCGAAGACGCTAAAGAGTGTTCAAGCTTGTCGGAGCTAACACGGGAAAGATCCAGCCCTGACTCCGTTCAGTTTTCGAACTGATTTTTTTATTATCGCGCTGCACCCGCCGTGCGGCCCAAATGCCAACTTCTTCTTCCTTGACGAGCGGCGCATTGAGGCGCTACAGGGCTCCCCCCGTAGAGCGAGAGCCGTAGGAATCACCAGAGGAGTCACCCAGTAGACATGCTTGGATGTTGGCATCCAGACTTTAGATTGAAACCCCGTGGCCGCGAGAGCGGCGATATACGCAGGTTTCAGTCGATCAGCAGCCACGACGTCTTCACGGCCATTGATGTCCAGCGTGAACGTCTTAGGCGTACGATGGAGTACGCGGAAAGGGCCATCATAGGCTGGTGTCAGTGGTGGCCGTATTTGGTCACGCCGAACGAAGACGTGACTGCAGTCATGCAGATCCTGACTTACGAAAACAAACTGGGGGTGTCGGTCGGCAGGAATCACAGGAGCAAGGTCCCGAAACGTAGTGCACAGCTCTCGAATGTATGTGGAAACATCCTGAGTGGAAGGTGGCGATGGTGGCTCGATGAATTCTCCTGGAAGACGCAGGGAAACGCCATAGACTAGTTCGGCTGATGAGCAGCCGAGATCCACTTTCAATGCTGATCGGATGCCCAGAAGTACGAAGGGGAGGTGGTCGAGCCAACGTTTCCTTGGCTGGTGAGCAGTGAGGGCAGCTTTCAGTTGTCGATGAAGCCGTTCGACCATGCCATTGGCGGAAGGATGGTAGGCAGTTGTGTGGATCTGTCGAATGCCCAGGATATTGGCAAGTGCGGTGAAAAGGGCCGATTGAAACTAACGACCGCGATCAGTGGTGACGACAGTAGGGGATCCAAAGCGCGACACCCAGCCTTATTTGATGTGAAATCCTGTATGTGAGGAAGTGAATAGCGGTCTGGTAAGGTGTGGGCATTGAGAGCGCGGTAATCCCCACATGGTCTCCAGTCGCCAGGATCTTCCTTTGGCCCCATGTGGAGTGACGACGCCCAGTTGCTGGAGGAAGGCCACACAATCCCGAGTTCAAGCATGTGCTCAAACTCACGGCGGGCGATGGCTTGGCGTTCTCCAGATAGTCGACGGGGTCGTGTAAAAACGGGAGGTCCAGTGGTCACAATGTGTTGAGTGATGGAATGGTTCACCGGTGACCCTCTGGTATGCGGCTTTGTCATGTAGGGAAAGTCGTCGAGTATTTTTGCATACGGCGAAGCAGGTGTGAGAGCTCGCAGTCCCGTTGGCGAGGAAGTACAGAGTACACCGTTGATGGAGAGGCGGGTGTTGAGGTCAATGAAGCGATGAGCATGCATGTCCACAGCACGGTTGAAAAAACTGAGGAAGTCAGCTCCAAGAACAGCTTGCGAGACGTCAGCGAGGATAAAAATCCCACGGAACGTACGGCGTAGTCCAAGGTCAAGTGTAAGAGAGCGTTGGCCGTATGTGCGAATTGCGGAATTGTTGATCGCTTGGAGTGGGCAGGTCTGTTCGTTGCGACTGCGATCTGCACACGAGGCTGGAATGACGCTAACCTGGGCTCCTGTGTCGACTAGGAAGCAAGCGCCAGTGATCTTATCAGAAACATAGAAAAGGCGCCATGATTTTCGACCAGTACCACTTGCCACCGTCAGTGGCCGGTCGTCGCATTTCCCGACCAGGAGCACGGGCGAGTGCACTTGCGAGCACAGGCACTGAATCGGCGATGGTACCAGCACACGGTTGAGGATGAAACGTCCCGCGGCGCGTCGGGTGGCCGAAGTTCCGGAGAACGTGGGGGCGTCGAGGAGCGACTGTGTATCTGGAACCTGGATGACGGTCGATAATGCGCAGGTACAAAGTCATCGAGGCGCCTGACAAGGGCGTCAAAACGGTTCTCGATGCTCGCGAGCGCCTGGTCTGCAGCGGTGGGCGGTGGCGGTGTGGTAACGGCGTTGAGGCTATGTGCCCGCGAGTAGTCCGCCACTCGGTCAGCCATTTCTGCGAGTGTGTCTACTGGGACATCTCCTGCAGCTACGAGGACCGGGACCATGCTCTGCGGTAAGCGCTGGAGGAACAACTCACGTAACAGCTTCTCCTCTTGAGGGACGGAGGGGCCGCCAAGGAGCTGGCGCATGCGTCGCAGGAGCTGTGATGGGCGACGGTCACCGAGCTCTGTAGCCGTGATGAGCTGTTGGAGTCTGCTGTGTTTGGACTCAGACTTGCGGGAAATGATAGCTGCCTTCAACGTGTCGTAGGAATGGCTCGGGTGCGGCGACGCTAAAATATCAGCGAAGTCGTCGGATACGTCCGGAGGTAAGCAGGATACCAGATGCCAGTGCCTGGTCTGTTGGCTGGTGATTTGCCGTAGATGGAAGTGTGCCTCGACCTGCAGAAACCATGTGCTGGAGCTGTTGGGCCAAATTGGTCGCAGGTTGACATGTTGAATCGCAGCGACTGCAGTACCGCTAGGTCTGGCGTCTTCTTGGGCGTCAGGACCGGTAGGATTGGTGGAAGAGCCGGCGGGATTCATGCGGTATGATCGGGGTTGTGTGTTCTTTATCGGGACACCAATAACTGTCTGAGCTAACACGGGAAAGAGCCAGCCCTGACAGCGTTCAGTTCTCGAACTGATTTTTTTTATTATCGCGCTGCACCCGCCGCGCGGCCCAAATGCCAACTTCTTCTTCCTCGACGAGCGGCGCATTGAGGCGCTACAAGCTCAATGCTTACGAAGACGCTCGGGTCTACCGTGCTGTACTTCAACAAATGGGACAATCGCAGAGGCTCGGGCTTTCCCATCAGTGTATACATGCTCTGCGAGCCACTTAGAGTTCAACTTCGATTGCTAAGCCGACACAGACAGCACCCAATATCAGTGCTACCCGCCACTCACCTAGAGTGCAGTTTCTCAAGAGTAATACCACGGCATGTGAATATTATACCATCAAGGTTTTCCTCGTCAAATGTCCTTGCAGTGCATCCATGGGTCCTGCATAAACCACCTATTTATTTTACGATACCTGGAATAACAAAGAAGTCACTCGTTTCTTCATTTAGCCTTAGACAACTGACCCTATATCACATTTATACAACGTACGGTTATTCTCTGCACGTGTAAACCGACGGGTTCACCACTCTAAACACTTCCGCCACAGCCTCTGTCATCCCAGACATGGATATCGCTTGACGATTTAAAGTGGACCATAAAACCACTTTAACTACCGCAGAGCTTGTCGCTATCCGGGAGGCAATAATATTTACTTCCGGAGAGCGACCTCGTGCCTGGACGATTTTTTGTGATGCCGAACTCACCTTGCAAACCATTAATTGCATCACGAAGCAAGGTCCGTATTACAGCTTGGCAATAGAAATCGCAGAACTTATTCAGGTTGCTTGAATAAATGGCAATTTTATCACCTTTCAGTGGATTCCCGCGCATTGCGGCGTGATTGGAAACGAAGAGGCAGACGCTGAAGCTAAAAATGCTTTAAGCAGTGGCCATGAACGACGCATTGTATTTTCACGAGCCGACATGAACGCCCTGCTTCGCTGCGTGATGCGCAGCTACACACTTCATCACTGGACCAAATCGGAACAGTGAAACCGGCGACTCCACGAATGGGACCCGGAAATGAGGTTCTTCATGGCCCCTAAACTGAAACGGCAACTCACAACTATGATCCACCGCATTCGTCTTGGTGTGGCGTACACCAGACGTTTCGCACATATCATCGGTTGCAGTGACACAGGTCCTAATTGTGAACACTGAGATGTGCCAGAAACACTTGAGCACATATTTTGTATCTGCCCAGCATATGCACGTGAACGACGAACACTGATTTCATACAACAGAATCGAAAGTTGGGCTAGTTGGATATGCTTCTACTGAACGATATCGCAGTAGGTCATTAACTGATGAGACCGTGTTGGGCCTTTAGCCAGACACCAACCGTAAAATTGTGGTCTTAAAAGCGGTTACAACTTTTTTGGAAGCAACTGGACTATATGCGTGGCTGTAAAGTTTGTCTCAGCTAGAAATAGTACTACATACTCACTTCTCTATCTCACCATCGTCATCCATTAATCTTTCTTTTCCCCTTTTCCCTCCCCCAGTGTAGAGTAGCAGGCTAGAGCAAGCTATGGCTCAGGCTGACCTCTCTGCCTTTCTGTAAATAAACCCATCTCTCTCTCTCTCTCTTTTTGCATGTGAAACGCATACATTATACTCAGAAAGAGTCACAGAGCCCTCCTTGTCTCCTAGCCACTCTCGATTTTTGTCTCCTCGATGGCAACAAAGTCGAGACGCTTTCGAGTTGAAAGTCTATGGAGCGTTGCCTGTTTCTGCGATGATCGGAGACCACGTACATTCAATGCTGCAAAGATAAGTCACTCGGACTGCGCCATGATGACTACTTTATGTTGCGCTTATTGTCTCATGTGGTTAGTCGGGGATGTCGATGGTGAGACTTCGCCCACACTTTTCTTTCTGTGTGTTCGGTCGGCGACGGCGCGTCTTCTTAATAACAGTCACTTCGTCATCGTCGTTGCTTGATTCCGAGCTGTACATAACACTGCGCTTAGGTATTGCAGTATCCACAGAAGCCTGCATATCCTTTTATAACGTCGTACCGTGTTGAAGATACTGCTGCGAAGCTGCGGCACAAGCAGTTGGAGCATGTCCACTGACCTCACTCGTAGGAACTTCCTGCGTAAGCAGCTTTCTGGAGTCATTTGCGGTTGGCTGCTTGCAAGAATCTCCTGGTTCTTTGCGTGCAGGAACTTCATCTGTTTTATCCGCGTCTGACTCCTTCGCATCTTGTGCATCCTTGTTATGCTCTTGGTTATCGCCATGGTGCTGTGTGTGCTGTAGTAGTTTGTTAGCAGAGGTCACGACACAATCCTCAGCGGAATGACTGAAGCGCCGACAGTCATCGCAGCGAGGAGTCCTGCAGTTTCGACGAATGTGCTCAACCTGATCTCTACGAAGGCAGAGAGGTGGGCGGCCGGGGTTCAGAACGAGACTTTGTACCACACAGAGTCAGAAAATGAGGAATGTCACCCACTCAGACTTCATCAGCAAGGGACAACACAACGTCACGATTAAGATTCTGCAATTGCTCCATTTCCGATTCTTTCCAGCATTCTATATACCGATATTGACTTAGTTATCCTGAATACACGCAGTGCCTCTAGAATGTAGGCGTCTTCCAAATGCTCGGTTAGCCAAAGAAGCTTCATTTCTACTTCTGTGGGTTCCGGGTCAATCACAAGGCATCTACGGATTTTCACGAAAAATTCACTTGTGTGACTAGCTTAGTTTTCGTCAGCGTGGACTTGCAAGTAACCATCCGTACATGTGACATTTCAAAGTGACCTATAGAGCTTATGTACCTGAAGTCAATATTGTTCCGAAAAGCGTCTCTGAAGTCCTGAGCCTGGTAAGGGCGACCGCCTAAGTCCGCATGTAGGAAAACAGAATCCACGACCAGCTTACCGGTGGGAAGACGAGGCAGCACAACACTGTAGTCATTGCCGCAGGCTGAAAACCTGAGCAGCACCTCGACTCAAGGCCGATAAATCCTTTGCGGCAGAAAACATGAAAAAAGCGACCGTTCGAAACGTCATCTTTGTCTTTCTCCAATGAGCTGTGCCTGTGCTTGTCACTGAGCTACACAGGTGCTTGTGGCTTGTTGTCAAACTTACCTTAGGCAGGCTTGATGTGGGGAAAGCAATCGCATTTATACGACTTATAAAGCATTTTACAACAGCGAAAGAACAACCAGTCGTCACACAATGCGAATAGCGTAACGAGTGGGCGGTCCAACGCGCCGAATCATCACAAAAGCTTGTTCTTGTTCCCCTATCAAGTTGGTTGGTTGGTTCCTCAACACCTTGGCGCAACCCAACTAGGGGGAAAAAGCCATGAATCGGACGGTGCCTTGCTTTTCAAATTAATTCACTTCTTGAAAGGGAAAGTCGAAATAATGAGGTAATATAGATACTATTTTAAAGTTGTTAGATATCTAAACAAACAAAAAGAACCTTGAAAAGAAAAACATAATAAACACAAAAAAGAAAAAAAATATACATAAAACAACTGAAGTTATCTATTTTTACCATTCCATTCTTTTAGATTCTCGTAAAAAATTCGTAACAGTGGTGAAAACGCTCCTGTGGCTGAAACCAATTGCGACTGCACTGAATGAAAGAATCACCGGAAGTGTCAAGCTCAAGTCCGACTTTCGTAGGGGTTCTCTTAGTAGATTTCACCTTTGACTTTTGGATTTTCAGCATGACAAGAAGGGCTCAAAAGATTCACTCTCATTACAAAAAAGGCACAAAGGCGACAGTGCCAGACCCGACCTGTGAGGGTAAAAGTTCAATGAAGGTACTCGAAAACGCAGCCTTGTAATTACTATTTCTTCCTTTCTTGATGAACACCACTTGTTATTCCAAGGGAACTTTAGCTGTGGATAGCCTGATAAAAACACAGGAGATTTTTCGAAGTTATTGGCCATTGTGCATTTTTCAAAGCGTGATGCTGTGGTATATTCCGAAGCAGGCAAAATAGGTGGAACAGGATCATCATGGGAAGATACAGTTAGTGCATCTGCATGTTCATTGAGAGCTAAACCTCTATGACCTGTTACCCAAACTAGTCGAACGAGTCGCACATGTGTAGGAATGAGCGAGTAGAAAGTTTCTAAGCTACGTGAAAAAGTAGTGAGCTTAAGGCAGTACAGACCGAGAGACAGTCTGTCAGAACAATCACCGCTGATGGATCTTTGGGCAATTTACGCAATGCTAGGACTATTGCCAGTAGCTCATCTTGGTAAATAGAAGTAAAGTTGGGTAATCGAATTGAAAAAGCCCAATATAGAGAGGATGATACGATTGCTACGCCAGCTTTCTCTTCATAAAGAGAAGCGTCTGTCGCTATCACAATTGGTGTTTCTAGATTAGCCAGACAATCTTCCAAAATGCCATTTATATACTGATATGGTAATGTTTTTGCATTCTTGGGATAGATATCATGAAATTCAATCCTAATTGCATCTACAGTGTTGAGTACAAGTATTTCCCAAAGGTTAACTATTAAAGGGTCCAAAAGTTTCTGTGTAAATATTACTTGAGGGCACCGTAATTTAGACTATTGGTGGTTGAAAAATGAGGTCTGCTGGTTAAAGAACACGTACTGTGACCTCCGCCGAGGATATGCATAGATTTTAAAGAATGCTCGTACTGCCTGCCTTCTCTTATCTTTCGATAAGAGAAGGCAGGCAGGGTTCTACGTATATGATATTATTCGCAACATATTTAGGTAGCCCTTGGCATAAGCGTAAAGATTCGTGTTCTAACAGAATCAGTGGTCGAACCTTGTAAGCCGGAGCGCCAGAAAACAAAACACAGCCGAATTCTAATATTGGTCGAATGTACATGCATTGTACCATGTCGAGCACGTCTCCACACAAACCGGCACAATAATTACTGAGCCTACGCAGCATCCCTAAACCACGTGCTCCTTTAGCAGCCTTGTTTTTCATGTGGGGACTCCAGTTAAGTGTTTTGGTGTAGATTACCTCCAAGTGCCTAAGTGATTCGACTGAGGTATGGCGTCTTGTTGGTACATTAGGGAAATTCGCACTGGGGCGTTTTGTGCGAAAACTATGATTGTGCTTCTGTTTATATTGAGGCATAAGTTGAAGTCCTCCAGCTCCGTTTTCAGGCTATTCATGTGTGTCTGCAGAATCAGATACAGTGTGTGAATATCCGCCAACGCAGCGAAAAATGCGACATCATCGGCATACACATAGACCTATACATCTTGCTGTATGAGAATTGTACATATTAGTGTAATAAATAATAAGGGTGATAGTACTGAACCTTGCGCTAGAACTATAGTTTGCCTATATATTGAAGAACTGACACCAGATTGCGACCAGTAAAATTCTCTATCACTTAAGAAAGCATGGATCCAAGCCACAAAGTATTGAGGCAGTCCGATGTTCTGAAGAGAGTCTAGCAATTTCACATGCTTCACGTTATCGTAGGCTTTTGTCATATCTAAGGTTACAAAAGCGGAGTATTGTTTCTGATATCGAGCAAGTTAAATTCTCCTTTCGAGATCCACACGCGCAGACAAAATGGAGCAACCATGTCTTAATTCAATTTGACATGGGCTCAGTTTCAATTTTTCTTACATCCATTGATCTAAACGTCTATATAAAATTTTTTCAACGAGTTTTACTAGGTTCGATGTAAGTGCAAGGCCTGATATTATCTAAGTCAAACCCAGCGCTTTGCATATTTAATAATGGAATAACTTTTGCCATTCTTCAATCGGGTGGAATCCAAGAGCTTCTAAGTGAGTGATTATTAATTTCGAGTACGCCAAGTGGGCATATTTTATGTACTGATTTTATCACCGACGTCGTCATGCCGCCAGGACCAGGAGCAGAATAGGGTAGCGTTCTGACTACGTTTGCTAGTTCTGCATGTGCGACTTTTTCAAAATCCTCAGCCCTATGAGGGGACTGGGCTTGGTATGGGAGAATTGTCGTAAAGCGACTTTTTAGGCCCTGAGCTATATGTTCTAGAAAGGCCTTCAGTTCAACTGGTGATGATACTACAGATTCTATATTTCTTAGTGGCGGAAGAACTTTCTTGTTTCTCAGAAAGCAATAAAGTGCTTTTCTATTGACCGGCATTGAAAGGAACTCACATTGGTCGTTGTTAAACTTGTCCATCGCATTAGTGATGATTCTCTTAAAAATAGCGGCCACATACTTATAATCACTTCACTTCCTGTAACACTGGTTGGAAACTTTTTTCCATGCAGCTCTTCTTAGTCTATAAGCCCGCGAACAGTTTGCATTCCACCAAGAGTTGGTAGAAGGTTTAGAGCTTTCAATGTTGAATTTTGAATTGGTCAACGACTATTTTCAAATGTCGCGTATTCTGATGGCGTCTAGTTCCGCATCATTCGTTCGGTTAAATAAAGCGCCCCGTAATAATTTCTCGAATGTGCTAAAGTTAACATGCGTACCCGATCATCTATTTTCTGAGGTTATTGGGCATACCACTTCAAATAATATTGACATTTGATCACTACTTGTTCCCAAGTTAATCGCAGACCAAGAGAAGATGGACATATTAGCGTTATAAAAAGTTAGATCAAGCACCGAGTACACTGATTACACATAAAAGTAGGAAGTTTTTTGTTTATGCACATAAAGTCATTCTTGTTCACCCAATCCCACAAATGTTAGCCGTTTAACTCTGTTTTAAAACCCCACAAATTATGATAAGAATTGAAGTCACCAACTAATACAATATATTTTTGGCAATAGTAAACGGCAGTATCTATAATGAAATAATTGAGAACACCCGCAGGAAAATAAGCAATAATAAATGAGAATGGGAGGCACCCAGGGATAGTAACGCTTAATGCTAAAATCTCGCTTTGTGAAGTCATTGACTTATAGGGAATTTTAGCTCTATGGGTTATTTTAGATGAGATAAATATTGCCCAATCTCCACCCCAGGTTGGGCGGCCTAAAAAAAACGTGCGGTAATTTTTAATCCTAAAATACCTATTTTCTGCGCGCCTAATTTCTCGTAAAGCAAGAATATCAGGGAAATAATTATCGCAAAGGTGAAGTAAGTCTATGGCTGCTGAAAAAATGGAGCGGCAATTGCACTGAAGTACTTTTAAATTCCCTGTTTTGAAAAGATACCAGCAGCACTCACTGCTTTCTCTAAGATGCTATCCTCTAAAATGCAATCAAGTGTGGCACGTACCAACTTCAGCCATAATTCCTCATCGTCGTCAGCCACTGCATGGAAAATTAGCAGGAAATTTCTTGCAAGTATTTGGCGGATACCACGCTCCTCAGAATAATAACAAAAATAGCATAGCGAATGACAGCCTACTACGCAAAAATTTATTATTAATTCCCTAGTGGGTACCAAGCAAGTGTGCTTGCAGTAGTTACCCAATGAGTGTTTTGAAAAAGCTCTGAAAGGCCGCTCTTCTAGCTTTTGCTGTGATTGTGCTGCGCCTACTGCGCAGGCCAGCTGCCAGATAGGAATTGCTCAGTATTTCGCCGGTATGCGTCAACGGCTGAAGCAGAATGAAAAACATGTTTTCGTTTTGCTTCAGCTGTTGACGCATACCCACAAAACACTGATCAGTTCGTATCGGACAGCAGTAGAGAACAACAGGTAGCGTTCACTTTCACATTAGATCGCTTTTCCTCATACGATGTTAAAACAAAGCTTATCTATGTGTGGTACAGTACAGAATTGTACTACAAAACACATGCTCAAGTTTACAATAGCATGTGGTGAGACATCTGAAGTGAGAGTGACGAGGAGGGAGGAAGAGTACATAGACAGAATTGGAGACAGAGGAGGAAAAAGACATAGAAAAAGAAAGCAACACAGAAAAAGATAAAAGCAAGATATCAATCACGCACCTGCATTCATACTAACACACACACCTACTGACATCCCCCCTCAAAACACACACGCGCACGCGCATTCACACATGCACATGCACAAATAAAGAAACATGAAAATGAAGATCTAATTAAGCGTTTTTTACCCACACGTTCTCAGTCATCGACCAGAGAGAGGAAGATCAAGATAGCAGTTCACAAAAAATTGGTGAAAAAAAGGAACGCGTAGAGAGGTATAGTATTGCTACGTATCAGTGGCATCGAGACAATGAGATTGAAGGGAACAACGAAAAAGAAGTTAGACTGCCACCGAGATAATCAGGATCGCTAGCGCTGCTCGGTTAATCAGCTGTAAATATATCTCTTCTGACTTGGTATCTTTCTCGTAACGTATTATTGGAGTTGTGCGATTCCCGTCCTCGCCACGGCTTTCAATATCACTATTAAGGACTCCACCTCATCCTCTCTGCCCGCCACGTCTCCTGGCCTGCCCATCAACCCCCCGACCGGGAGAGGTTTCGTGACGCTTCCCCTCCTTAAAGACCCTGGCGTATTCTAGGGCCATCCAATGTCGAGAAATCCAATGTCGAGAAATGGCTACGCCTCTGCGAACGCGTCAGCACCACAAACAGTTGGGACCCCAAGCTCATGCTCGTGAACGTCATCTTTTACCTTGACGAAACCCCTCGTGTCTGGTTTGAGACCCACGATGATAACATTACTAGCCGGGACAGCTTCCAGGAACAGATTCATGAGGTTTTCAGAAACCCATTACATCGTAATGGGTTTCTGAAAAGCCGCAGAGAGCGAGTTATAAACGCGCAGACATACTTCCACCAAGCCCGAGAAAAGCTACCTCGAGAATGTCCTTGCACAATGCCGCATAGCCAACTAAAACGTGTCCGAGCCTGAAAAAGATGCGCATGCACTCAAAGGTATCGTCGACGATGCGTGTAAATTAATAGTATTTAACAACGTGTCATCAGTTGATGGCATATTTCAAGAATGGCACTACCTTGAACAGGTTAAAAGTAGACGCATGTACCATCAGTTCTAGCGCCTCCCAATTAACGTCATGACGTCATCGTGCCTCGACTCATATCGTCCGCCAGACACCTGTGACAAATTCACGTGACTTGCAAGGCGTGAACTTGAAGCGGCCGCTCAAGCTACGATGGCGCGTACATCTCCTGAGCTCCCCTTCATTCACTGTACCCCTAATTCGCGCAGTCGTATGGCAGGAAACCACCCGCTCGGGCATTCGCTCTATTTCACCGCCTCCCCTTACCGACGCCCAGCCACAATTTACACCAGCTTACCCATTCACGTTTGCCTTTCCATCAACGCTCCCCAATACGTCCGCATAGCAAACACACGATGACAAGCCCACATGTTTTCCGTACGCATCACTGTTTTGCGCACATTTCTCGCATTTGCAGAAGTCGCTGGGTTCCTCCTTCACAAGCTTTCCCTTGTACCTTGATTTCTCGTCTCGCTTATCGTCATGAGACCAGCGCCGACCACTTTGCCCAGGAACCTGATGCTCAACCCGGTACTCCCGCTCACCGTCACCTTAACGCCGCCACTCTCGTTCTGCAGAGCCCCGCCGACCATCTCCTCCCACTTTCCCATTATATTACCCGACGGAAAACTAAGTGTTGCAGCTCCCAGAGATGGCGCTGCCTCAATATGCCAGACCGAAAATTCTCTATTGACCATACAGACTAAACAAAACATTATCGACATTCAAGTAGACGGTGTTCACGTGACTGCTCTTCTCGACACTGGGACTCAATTTCGCTTCATGAAGTGTGATTCTCGCCGCAAGCTGAAGAAAGTTTCCACACCTGCGACCACTCAGTTCGTCCGTATTCCCGATGGCGCAATGGCATCTACCGTTGGAGTCTTCAATGCTCGTGTAAGCATCGCGGATCGCCACAGAGTTGTTCTCTTTCCCATTCTTGATAAATTCCCCCACTTCGTCATTATAGGCCTCCAATTCTTGTCCGTGCATTCTGCCCTAATTGACTGTTCGACCAGTACGCTCCGTCTCCACCTACTCGCAGCAGAACCTCTTCACAACGGCCAAGTCGGCTCCGCACAACGGGACATGCATGCCTCCTTCTCAAAACTGTGACTTACGTCGAGTCATCTTAATATCACCAGTTCCTGACAGCGACTATGTTCTGACTCGTTATCACCAATGTCCTCATCAGCCGCGACATTACATTACCGCGCGCCGTTCTGTCTTGTCACCTGGAGCCTGCGTGCCTTCAAGTTGTGCACTTTAGTTTGGCAACTGAAGTGCAGCCGTGAGGCATATCTTTGGCATTGATCTACACCTCAGAAGATAACGCAATCGCCGCTCGATACGACCGCTGTTATCACACTCCTCTGTAATACATAACACTGGAAAGGAGGTCTGAGCAGCAAATTTTCTGAAGTTTGCACTCTTAGGGCGAATACTATTCACATTCCATTGGAAGATCGCGACCTTTTGATAACAATTATTCATGTATTGCCTTCGCAGTGACTGTTGTGGCTAATTGTAACACTACCTGTTCTATCGAAAAGGTGGCTTTGACCTCTAGAAGGTTGCTAGCCTGTGGAATCGCAGCTAGTATGGCTTTTAAAGCTGAGAATAACATTGGTATGACAAGATGAGCGGTCGACACAGAGGAGTTTTCTGGTTGCGTTACACATACTGGACGCGATGCGTTCATGCTTTCTCGGATGTTAACCACGTGGTTACTTTTCTCTTGAGGTCCCTCCTGAGACCCTTGTCGAGCTTGCTGCTGGCTTGTTGATGTCCCCGAACTTTTCTCTTGCTTTCGTTGTCCTCTTGCCGCTTACGCGTACGTCAATACAGGGTCCTGGCGTTTAGGTGCTTGTGGTCGAGGAGGCCGTGCAGGGTTCATGGTTTTCATTTTGGGCTCAGGCGCATCATGCTGTTGCGAGTGACCGTAGAGGATGTCATGTTGATATTGGAGAGAACCCGCCTTGTTCTGTAAACATACAAAGAAAGATGCAGCATGGGGCCTCTTGCAATTGGCACCCTTAGGAAGTGTTATCAATTTGCAGTCCTTGCGATGGTGGTCTTCAGCGCATATTTTGCAGCGCCTTGTTCCTCGACAATTGTTTGCCAAATTTCCGAACCTCTGACAATTATATCATTGTCTTGCTGGCCCCAGGTATTCCTCAACCGGACGGCTTGTAAATCCAAGGAATACTTTCTCTGGAAGAGGTCTGTCATATCGGAATTGTAAAATCACACTCCTCAGTAGGTGCGATGCTACCGTGCCATCTTCTTGTCGTATGTAACGAGTCTGGCGTCCAGCCGATATCAATCCCGGCTCTCTTAAATATGCTGTAAATTGTTCTGTGTACTCTAAAGGCACATGTCTGATTTTGCCTACATTTCGCATGTAAGGCTCCGGAATGAATGGCTTCACCAGCAAGCCAGCCACCTGTGCACAAGACAACAAGCTTTTGGCTGAAGCAAGAGAGCTCACGGTGACTGAGAAACTTCCGTCTTTGCTCATTCGGAAAGAACGCACTTTCTCTTTAGCAAGTGCAACAATTTGCGAGGCTACAACGTTTGGATTTACTTTACAGGGGGTTCTCGTTTACTGTATTGGTTTGAATACCACAGAAATTTCCTCAAATCTACTCTTCTTATAAGTCACTTGAGTGAAAGAATCTGCTTCTCACCAGAAATAATATCTTCATCAATAAAAGAGTAGGTTGATGTCCCCTCCTGCATGTTTTCCGTATGCTCTTCACTCTCACCTTTTTCGCAGAACTTATTTCGTTCGACATCCGCAGCTTTCCTCATCGCCTCCAAAACGAGTGTTGGTGCCCTGATGTAAGAAACCCTGGTAGAATCAGGTTGAATTACATTCACGTCGCTTTCGAAGCCACGCTGTGGTAAAGGTGGCCCTTGCCACGCTTGCCCAACCTGGCTGGTTCCGTCCACCACGGTGACGGTGAAACGTCGGCGTTCAGTACCGTCACAACACTTCCTGCTGTCAAGGTCACAGCTAATTTGTTGTCCTGAACACTGTAAATAGCTTTTCACGGCTGGAAAAACTTAATGTGCAGGAACACAGAAGTGAGGGGCTTCACTGTATGGTCCAAGGAAATGAAGCTAAATTTTTCAAACCAGCAGGCAATGAGGGATAGTGAAGCAAAATAAGTTTTAGGCAGGTAGAAAGAACCGAAAGGAGCATATCTAATAGATGGATAATATCCAAACCCGAATGAAAGTAGTATTCCACTGCTTGAAGTTATTACTTCATTGCGAGTAACGGCTAGAGTGCACGAGCCATTGTCTGATGAAAATGGTACACAGAAATCTATCCGTCCATTCATAAAGCAGCGGGCATGTCAACATTACTCAGGTAACAGAGTCTCAACCAAGTATGACTTTAGGTTGCGTGTAATCAACATTCTGCAAGCTGAGGGGCGTTGTGCAGCGCAAACGCATCGACCAACGAGCGATGTTTACCGCAGAAGCTTCATGAGTGACAGCATGGTACGGCCGTGGTGCAGGGAATTTCAAATTGGACGCATGGACTTACTTAATGTCGGCAGAGAGAAACACAAGTCACTGCGAAGCGATTAATTCCCTAACAGAGTGGACGACTCGATTCAAGAAAATCATATGGGTTCAGTTTTTGAGTTGACTTGCTTACTCTCTGATTATTCGCACTCAGTTATCAATATCATCGTGCCATAGAGACTCTAGTACCACAAACCATGGGCGAAGTGACTTACCGAGTTGCTTACCAGTAATCACAAAACGCAACAAATGGGTACCCCAGTGCTATAATAATAAAAAAAACTATTTCAACATAATATCGATAAACAACAGTTAGCACAGCCTTGCTGCATGAAAGAGAAAGACGACGTCGCTTGCCGGTTGTTCATGAACTGTCGCCATCTTGTTCGCCGAGCATGGTCCATCGTATATAATTTAATAGAAAAAAAAGCAGATCCCACGTACAGTGGGAATCCATGATATGGGAAGCACGAATGAAAAAATGTTGATATGTCACTTTAAAATCAGCACAACGTTACGAGGTGGAAGTATATGATGCCGTACATCACTTCCGTGTCATGATTAACATGTTTGAAAGTGTCGTTTACCTTCGTAATCTATTCACGTCACGTGATACGAAATTTAGTATATGTGGAGCTAGCGAAATGGCCGCGAGCGTGCTATGAGCGTGGTATGTTGTCATACCACGCTCGTATCAGGATTATCATGTTTGCATCGGTCATATATTTCGTCATCTGTTGACGTCACGCAACACGAAATTTGGTGTATGTGGTGCTAGCAAAACGTCCGCGAGCGCATTATGAAGAGCTCAATATACTCCAATGTAGCGTTGACGCGCGCGCACGCTGGGCACAGCGACGCTACGCTAGCAAAACGCGAATAATCTACGCCAGGTGCGACAAGAGTCCGTCGGCACGGCCCGATGGCGACTGGCCCGAAATGCGACATGCTGCATTTCGTGTTGATGCGTTACCCAGAGAACACTGCGTCTCTCTGTTTTCATGAAGGAGAGGCGCCGGACGGGATGAAACGCGCATGCGTCAAAGCAGCGCAGCGTGGCGCGCGCCGGTGAGTATATGGCAGGACTGACGCCTGGCGCGGCAACGCCGGCGTGACGCGAAGAAATGAACGCCGGCGAGCACGCGAACCGCGTCACGTCGAAATGTATTGGCGTCTTGACTGTGGCATGTAGTCATGTTCTCACATGACACGCATCGCATGATTATCATATTTGCACCAGTCACATACCTTCGTCATCCATTGGCATCGCGTAATGCCGAGTTTGGTATATGCGAAGCAAGCAAAACTGCCGCGAGCACACCATGAGCATGCATGTAGTCATGGTATTAGATGACACGCATCTCATGAATATCATGTTTGCGCCAGTCACCTTCGTCATCTACTCACGTACCGTAATACGAAATTTGGTATATGTGACGCTGGCGAAACGGCCACGAGCACATCATGAGCGTGGAAACTAGTCCTGTTGTTACATGACATGCATGTCATGATTTTTATATTAGAGTCTGTCTCTTGTGTTCGCCAGGCAATCTTGTCATACCATACCAGTTTTTCAACATGCCATGTGAATGAAACCACCGCTAGAGCTGCAGGAGCACGAAATGTAAATCAAGACACTCATGACATGCATATCACGATTTTGATGTTATTACTAGTCAAATATGTTCTTCATACAGTCATGTTATGCCATAGTGAATTTGGTATCGATACCATTATCGAAACGGCCAGGGGAGCTAAAAGTCGTAGGTGGCTAGATAGATAGATAGAGAGAGAGAGAGATAGATAGATAGATAGATAGATAGATAGATAGATAGATAGATAGATAGATAGATAGATACGCTCAATGTCGCCGAAGTTCGCTAAGAAATGCTTCGCATTTATTAAGTTACTCGTAACATTATTGGTGGAGGTGGACGACTCCCGTACCTCAATGGGGGCGCACAACGGTCGCAACACCGATGACTCTTCGGCTACTTAAACTGCCTGTGACTCATCACCACTGGCCCCTCCAGCTTATTCGACAACCTACGTCACCCTGTCAACCCTGCGGGATCCTGGCACTTTCTCCGCTGCCGGTATCATCGACGTTGACTCCTGGCTGCACCGGCACGAGCGTGTCAGTGCTACCCACCACTGGGATCACACGCTCATGCTCGCCAATGTTGTGTTCTACCTCGACGGCACGCCGCGGACATGGTTTGAAACCAATGAAGCTGAAGTCAGAAGCTGGGATCTTTTCAAAACGAAGATCCGTGATTTTTTCGGCGATTCATCTGGTCGTCAACTCGCTGCCAAGAAGACTCTCGCCACTCGCGCCCAGACGTCAACTGAATCGTCCGTCTGATACATTCTTGACGTCTTGGCGCTTTGTAGTAAGGTAGACCAGCGCATGTAGGAAGACGAAAAAGCTAATCACGTCCTCAAAGGGAATGCTGACGATGCCTTCAACCTGCTGGTTTTTAGTAATGTCACGAGCATCGATATGATCCTGACAGAGTGCCGCCGTCTAAAACAGGCTAAAGCCCGCCGCGTTACCGACAGCATCACGCGCTTGCCGAACACAGTTGCTACTTCCTGTTGTGATGACGCCATCCGCCAAGTTCGCCGATATGACAACCTCACCCGCATCATTCGTCGCGAGGTCGAGGCAGCTTAACCCGTAGTCACTCCATCTCCAACGCCTGATCCTTCACCGACCACGATCTCACTGATACAAGCCGTCTTTCGTCAAGAATAATTGAACGTTGGCCAACACCCCGTTCAACCACTCTACTCTGCCAAGCCTTTTTATCGTCGTCCCTCCGCTCTTCACTTCGGTTCCAGCTACTCTCGACAGTGCAATTTGTCCGAATTGCGTACACTGGACGAGAAGCCTATATGCTTCAACTACCGACGCGTCGGTCATATTGCTCGCCACTGTCGCAATCACTGGGCTCCGCCGGCACACTATGGGCCTCCTGCCCAGGCCACTTCTGTCCACCGGTCGTCCTCAGAATTTGATTTTGATTCTTTTATGCCGACCACATCCTCTGATGCTGTCGCACCTCTGACGAGACCTCGCTACGCCCGCTCACCATCCCCTGCTCGCCGTCAATCTCGTTCGCCCCCACACCACCATCCTGTCTCTCCGACCTAATCGCAGCGCCCCTGACCGGAAAACTAGGCAGTGCAGCTTCTGGAGGTGGAGCTGCATTGACGACGACCTCTGCGAGAAATCCTCGTGTAACATTACGGACCACCCGGAATCTGTTGAACATTAGTTTAGACAATGTACCTGTGTGCGCGTTGTTCGATACCGGCGCGCATGTATCTATAATAAGTGCTGCTCTTCGTGGCCACCTAAAGAAAGTTATCACACCCGCAATGAACCAAGCCGTTCGAGTCACCGACAGGGGAACTGCCGCCATTATTGGAATGCGCTCTTCCCGTGTGACTATTGCCGATAGAAGCACTGCTGTTCATTTCACCGTTAGAGAAAATCGCCCTCATGATCTAATTCTAGGTATAGATTTTCTAAGCGCTCACTCGGCCCTTATAGATTGTTCAGCCGGCTCTCTTGACCTTGAGATGCATCTACTTTCCGATCCGGCCAACCCACCCCCAAGCCTTCTTTGCTGCATTGATTTCGTACGCATTCCGCCTAACTGTGTTACACACATCGACCTCTTCTCTACGCCAACTGTACCCCATGACGATTACATGGTGGCACGAATTCATGCCGTGATGCTTACGCATGGCGTCGCTGTTCCGCACATCATTTTGACAATTGTTGAAAACCACACATGCCTTCCTTTTGTACACTTTGCCCTCACTGCCCAAATTCTTCCCCAAGGTATCTCCCTGGGCGAAATTACAGCCCTACAAGACCATACGGTTGAGCCCTTCAGAGTGGATGATTGCAACACCCCAGACCATGACCCAACACTATCACGTTCATCTGGTGTCGACGTTGACGACATGGTACCATCATACCTCGCTCTTGATCAAGCGGAAGCCCTCCGTCACGTCCTGGAGTCCTATAGTGACATTTTCGACTTCGCCAGCACGGACTTAAGCTGAACGAGTGTTGTTACTCATCGCATCAATATTGGTGACGCGAGTCCCATTCACCGCCGTCCATACCGTATTTACGCGTCCGAGCGTACAGTCTTACAACAGGAAGTTGAAAAGATGCTTGCAAAAACATGATCGAGCCCTCGTGTAGCCCCTAGGCTTCTCTTGTAGTCCTGATGAGAAACAAGGATGGAACATAGCACTTCTGTGTAAATTATTGGCATCTCAACAAAATTACGAAGAAAAATGTTTACCCGTTGCCTAGAATCGGCAATGCCTTAGACTGGCTTTATGCCGCTACGTATTTTTACACTATCGACCTTCAATCTGGCTATTTGCAGATCGCTCTAGACGAGATGGACCGTGAAAGGCCGCATTCGTCACCCTTGACGGTCTTTATCACGTCAAACTTTTGCCCTTTGGTCTCTTTAATGCGCCGGCTACATTCAAAAGAACGATGGACTCATTGCTCCAAGGGTTTAATTGGTCAACCTGCTTATGTTAATTAGACGACGTTATTGTTTTCTCACCCACATTATACTCCCATCTCAACCGTTTATCGGCGATTCTTGAAGTTTTTTGTCGAGCCGGACTTCAATTGAACTTTTCGAAATGCCACTTCACCCGTCGTCAAATAACTATACTTGGCCACCTCATTGACGCCGCAGGAATCCACCCGGATCTTGAGAAAATTTGTGCCATCACAGACTTTCCTGTTCCAGAGTCAACAAAGACTCCTGTTTTCGACACTTTCTTAAGGACTTCGCGATCATTGCACGCCTACTCACAAACCTCCTGAAGAAGGAAGCCCCATTTTTCTGGGGCCGCTGATCAAGCCTAATCTTTTCCCTGCTCACGACCCTCCTTACAACACCGCCGATTTTAGCTCATTTCAATCCATCAGCTTCAACCGATGTTCACACTGACGCTAGTGGGCACAGAATAGGAGCAATGCAATTGCAACACCCCAGCGGACATGACCGTGTTATAGCATATGCTAGCCGACTGCTGTTTACCGCCCAGCGCAACTATTCAATCATGGAACGTGAGTGTCTCGCTCTTGTGTGGGCAGTCGCCAAGTTTCGTCCATACTATACGGGCGTCCATTCCGAGTAGTCACCGATCACCACGCGCTCTGCTGGCTGGCCTTACTCAAGGATCCCACCGGACGCCTCGCTCGTTGGTCCCTACGTTTACAAGAATACACGTTCACCGTACCGTACAAAACAGGGCCGTTGCATCAGGATGCGGATTGTTTATGACGCTACCCTGTAGAAGAAGCTGCCCATACTGACACCTTTCCAGACTTTCTGTCTTTGAGGCAGCTACTCAACCTCGGCCACGAACATCGCCAGGATGCTTCTCTGCGAACCATAATTGACAAGCTTGAGCCAACGCCTCGCGACGCATCTCTACAAATGTTTCTGTTCAAAGACGGGATCATGTATCGCTGTAACTTCAATGCATATGGCCATGACACACTCCACATTATACCAGCACATCTTCGTGCGACAGTCCTCAACCAACTTCATGACGCTCCTTTGACGGGCCACTTGGGCGTCTCTCGCACATACGACCGCGTACGTCGTCGTTTCTTTTTGCCTGGTCTTGGTCGTTTTGTTCGATTCTACGTCGCTGCTTGTGAGCCCTGCCAGCGCCGCAAAAAGCCATTCTCGCTACCACCTCGATTCCTTCAGCCGATCGACATTCGCACTGAACCTTTTTTTCGAGTTGTCCTCGACCTGCTTGGCCCATTCCCGATCTCCTGCTCAGGCAACAAATGGATTGCTGTCGCCACTCACTACGCAACACGGTACGCTACTACACGAGCACTTCGGACGAGTTGCGCAACCAATGGGGCGGACTTTCTGGTACATATCATTTTAGTCCACAGGGCTCCACGCCAACTTCTCACTGACCGGGACCGGACCTTTCCATCAGCTGTCGTTGACAGAATCCCGCGCTTTTGCTCTGCGAAATACAAGTTTGCCACTTCGTACCATCCGCAAACGAACGGTGTTATGGAGCGCCTCAACCGCACCATAACCGACATGCTTTCTAAATACGTAGCGTCCGACCACCAGGACTGGGACGTTTATTTGCCATTTGTGACGTTCGCTTATAATTTGTCACGTCACGGCACTGCCGGCTATTCGCCATTCTATCTTCTATACGGCCGATAACCCGCCCTACCCTTTGACATCTTGCTGCCCTCGGTCACTGAGTATGCCGTCGAAGCCATCGCGCGAGCCGACCGCGCACGCCCACTCGCTCGCAGCCGTCTGCAGGCCTCACAGAAGCACCAAAGACAGCTAGCTCTACGATTCCCGTCATCGAGACGTGCACTTTTCACCGGGTTCCCTTGTCCTTCACTGGTCCCCCATTCGGCGTGTAGGTTTTTCCAAAACTGCTGTGACGCTACACTGGTCCCCACCGTGTCATCCGCCAGGTGACTGACGTTACATACGAGATCGTTCCAGTCGATTTAACGTCATCATCACCAGCTTTGAGCGGCATCGTGTGCATAGCTCGACTCTAGCTTTATCACCCTCCTCCTACCGCATCCGTGTAGGTCAATCACCGAGACGGTGCTTCTACTGCCCGGGGGTTAGGTACACAACAGCCGGCACAGCCTTGCAGCATGAAAGAAAAAGACGACGTCGCTTGCTGGTTGTTGATGAACTGTCGCCATCTTGTTCACCAAGCACGGTGCATCGTATATAATTTATAGAATAGGTTACTCGTAACAATATTTACAACGCACAAATCATTTCAAAATAGAAAATTATGCAAGTGCATTCCAAAAGTGCGATCATTCTCATACCACGAGAGTAAAGAAACGCAAGTGAACCTTTCCCTGCAATTGCGTGAAGTGTTCGGGGACATAAATTGTATTCTCTTGGCAGAAATTATGAAAGCTGCCCCCCCCCCCTATTGCTGCAGCCCCGTGTGGTATGACTGCGAGGGGCAATTTAGAACAAGCGAAGTTGAATGTAATTGTAATGAAAATATTTTTTATTTGGGCTACGCCTCGTCAACGTTTGTTTTGCGTGTCGTGCGAGAAGAAATGGACTTTAAGATGACGCGGTAACAACACACACCACGTTTATGACAAAACATGGAAAGCAAACACAGAGGACAGATCTAGGCGTGACAACCTAATCTTTCATGGTATAGCTGACGCTAAAGAAACCTGGAACGAAACTGAAGCTAAGCTATCAGCAGCGATAAATGAAGTACTTGAATCTTTCTGCACAGAGTCAATTGATCGCGCACACCGACTTGGCCTGTTTGCACCTGCCAAATGCCGCCCAATAATAGCCAAATTTTCCAACTACAAGACCACAGAAAAAGTTTTGTCACTTTGTAACCAGCTGAAACAAAAGAACATTTCAGTGACGGAAGGTTTTTGTCAACGTACCCGCACTTCTCGCCAAAAACTAATTGAATTTGCAAAGAGCTATCCTGGGCGCCCGCAGTCTAAACTGCGCTATAACAAATTGCTCAAGAATAATAAACGTTTCTACTACAACTTTGAACTTGATCGCGTAGAAGAAATACGATCGCGTGGCAACCAATCAGGTCACGGAGACTCCACTGGGCGAAATGCCTCACTTTAGGGAGAAAGGTGGGGTAGTGGCATATCATCGCATCGTCAATCGCATCCGGTATCTGTATTCTTTGCTAACGCCAGAAGTATTCTCAATAAACGTTGTGCCCACTCATCTATTATAGATACATGGGATGCGAAAATAGTAGCTTTAACTGAAATGTGGCTTTCCGCACAAACAACAGACTCAGAAATATTTCACGAGGCAAACAACTTTATGGTATATCGCTGCGACCGCACCGAGCATAGAGGAGGAGGCGTACTACTTGCGGTCTCGAAGGACATACCATCATCACCAATCCAAGTTAACAGTTTACTAGAAATAACCTGGGCTTTACTAACTTTGGGTAGCTGTAAACTGGTTCTAGGTACCTGCTACAGATCACCTTCCTCACCATCCACATTTGTTAACGAACTGCATGACTCCATCAACATAGTAAGCTCTCGTTTCCCTTCTTTACCTATGTTTTTACTCGGAGGTTTTAACTTTCCCAACATAACGTGGAACACAATGCCGATACGTATTTCCCCCTTTTCACAGCAGAGTGAAGATTTCCTGAATACATGCTCTGTTTGTTGCTTGAATCAGTTAGTAACTCAAGCCACAAGAATTACAATCAATACAGCAAGCACTCTCGACCTAATACTAGCAACGCATCCTGACCTTGTCTCCGACATTACATACTTACCAGGAATCAGCGCCCACGTCTTGCTAAACTTTGTCATCAGTATTAGCCCTAGTAAAAAGACTAAACAGCAGAAACGCATACGATACTACCGGAAAGCTAACTTCGAAGCAATAAATAATGAGCTAACTAACTTTTACGATGATTTTGTTGGAGATTTTGGATCTCATTCCGTTCAAACTAACTGGGATCTGTTCGCATGCACAGTCCATAAATTGATAGAGAAGCACATCCCTAATCGCACACTGATTTCCAATCCCCAACCGCCGTGGTATTCCAATTATCTAAAACGCCTATCTAATTGAAAAAAGCGTTTCTTTCGTATAGCTAAAAGCTCGCCTTCACCTTCGCGCTGAACAACTTACAAATCTGCATGCAAACGCCAACTTAAGAGCTCTAAAAACTGCAAAAAACTACTACCTAACTAGAACAATACCTAAAACACTGAAAAATAACCCTAGAAAGTTTTGGCAAATGATTAACCCAACCACTAACAAAACTATATCACTAGAAGATTCATCTGGAAATAATATCCCCGATAACATATGCGCATCAGCTAATAATGATTCATTTTCAAGCCAGTACTCCGAATCTGCCAACATCATACTCCCTTATGTGCACCACTATAATTACATGCCCATGGATCCAGTAATAATTGAAGTACCTGGAATATTGCAACTAATAGATAAGTTACCATTCCACTTCGCTCCTGGCTATGATGGCATTAATAGCAAATTTCTTAAAATCACTAACGTAGTTTGTTTAATGATACTAAGTTATTTATTTCAGCAATCATTGAGTACTTGTCAACTTCCAAAGGAATGGAAAATAGGGAAGGTGGTTCCAATCTATGAATCTGGCCCCAGAAACTCGCCTCTTAATTACCGACCCATATCGTTAACAAGTAATTGTTGCAAATTATTATAACATGTAATCTTCTCTAACCTTGCTAACTTTCCAGAGTCAAACTCATACTTTGCTAAAGCGCAACATGGTTTTAGAAAACAGTACTCCTGCGAGACACAGCTTGCTTCGTTTACTCATAATCTGCATCAAGTCCTGGAACGATCATCTTGCGCTGACAGTATTTTTTTTTATTTTAGCAAAGCATTTGACAAGGTTTGCCATAAATTACTGCTCTTAAAACTAAGCTTGCTAAATATCGACACTAACCTTCTTAAATGGATAGAACATTTTCTCTCTAATCGTTTCCAACTCGTAACTGCTAACGACCATCATTCACCACTAACTGAAGTACAATCCGGTGTGCCTCAAGGTTCAGTGTTGGGACCTTTATTATTTCTTGTATATACTAATGATCTAACTATTGAATAACTTCTAACATACATCTGTTCGCAGATGACTGTGTTATTTACCGCGAAATCACCAATGTTTATGATACTAAAACACTTCAAACTGACCTAAATAATTTAGCTAATTGGTGTAATATTTGATTAATGGAACTTAATATTAAGAAATGTAAGATAATGCACGTATCAAGAACTCGAATCATAACACCTACCACCTAAACAACGTTCCTTTACATTTCGTCTTGTCTTATAAATATCTTGGCGTGCACATCACAAATAAGTTAAGTTGGACAACTCATGCAGAGTACGTGATTAACAGTGCTAATCGCATGCTCGGCTACTTACGACGTAACTTCTCCAAAGCACCCTCTTCCTTGAAACTAGTACTCTATAAGTCTCTCATACGCCCTAAACTCGAATATGCATCCGCCATATGGGATCCCAGTCATGCTAATCTCATCACCTCTCTTGAACTAGTACAAAATAACTCTGTTAGGTTCATCCTCTCTAACTACAACCGCACTGCAAGTATGACTTCAATTAAAAATAATTTATCAGTTATCCCATTGGCTCACCGACGAAAAATCGCCCGTCTTTCACTGTTTCATAAAATTTTCTATCACCCCACACTTCATAATGACCTGATACTCCTGCCTCTGTACATCTCAAACCGTGTTGATCACCGCAATAAGGTAGGAATCGCATCATGTCACACTAGGTCTTTCAGTCATTTATTCCCCGCACATCTCATGATTAGAACCACCTTCCCTCGACTGTCGCAACCATCACTGACTTCAAACTTTTTCACGAAACATTAGCTAACATTCTATAACCAAGAAAATCTGTTACGTATGCTTATTGCTTCTGTTTTTGTATATTTGGAAATAACTATGTTTTATACATTCAGCAGAAACGTTAATATTATCTGTCTTTTACTGTATTGTTTTATTTGTAATTATTGTATTGTTTAATTGAAGTTATTGCACTGTTTTTTTGTATTTTTATGTATTTACCCACTCCACTCTTTGATGCCTTCTTGGCCCTGAGCGTATCATAAATAACTAAAATAAATAAAACAACGAGGCACAAAACGTACGTACAACCAACAGAGAGAACTAAGCTTGATTTTAAAAAATGAACAATTAGCGTTCAAGTAAAAACGTTCGAAAACCAAAGGGCCAGATCGGTGGTACGACAGACGCCGACGAGGTGCAGGGTAGGAGGCGGTAGAAATGGGCTGTGGAATGCTCTCACTTGTCGATGGGCGACACTCTGGCGACGACGGCGTTTAACGGCGTGGGTGCGACTACGGAGCAGTCAATCCGCATCGGAGACGTGATGCTCCAAGCGTGGAATGGCCAGCCCATGCAGCGAAGAGCTTGCGTCGAGACGCGATGCTCGCCGCAACCATGACCATTAGCCAGGCCACGTTCATCGCTGTGCCGAACGGCTGACCATGGAGACGCCTCGCCGAGATCCGCGATGCCCTCAGCAAGGAAGAGAACAGCAGGCCAGGCCGCGCCCCGAGATGCAGTACTCGTGCCAGCAACGCCACCCCAGCTGGTAGTTGGACGGCAGTCGCATGGACAGCCGTGTTCCCTGGCCGAAACCTAAATCGCCTGCGTCCGACACTTTGGCCCACTGTCTTCCGTCTTCCGATGCTTCGGCTCGTCCCCAGCCACAAAGCTTACCGCCACGTAATTGTCACACGTGGCCCAATCGTGGCACGCCACCTCTATGGGCCACCACAGGTCATCAGCTGATTGGCTGACCTCACGCGCACAGTTGGCTCGAAATCACACGCGCTTTGCCCCGCACTTTCGTCGTTGTCGTAATTTTTCTCAAATCCTCACAAGAACCCCCCACACAAGAAAGTTGCTTCAGAAAAACAACTTTTCTCACACAACACAGTGATGGGGAATTAGAACAAGTGTTAATTGAGCTTCGGTCTATCCAGAAATGTCTCGATATCACAATACGATTTGCTTTACAAGGATACAGTCCAGAAGAATGAAAACTTTTAAATTAGACGTGCATACGGGTAACAAGAACCAATACCAAACAAAGTATTATTTCAAATGGCCTGATACTTTTCTACTGTAATTGCATTTACACGCGCAATTTTCGTTTTTCACTCTAACCTAAAGCAGAAATAAAGTTGTTTTTTAAAGCAGCTCTATGAGTAAAATTCAACTTTAACTCTTCTGTACAGGCTACAATACTCTACCCAAGAAATATTTGCTGCAATCTTCTGAATAAACATACAAGAAGCTTTTTTCGGTGAAGCGGGAACACTTTTAGTGACGGGTGTATGCATGTAGCTACGTCATCTTCCACACAAGCCTCTACACGTCAACCGAACAACTCAAGTCTGGAATACCCCTACCTGCAAAGGTTTCAACTTGCGAGGCACTTTAGGGTAACCTATACATTTTGTATTAGCTGCGCTTTTGACCAACCAATCTGGAAGAATTGAAAAAAGACGCTATCTGCCCAGCATGTGCTATGGCTAGCCATTTATTGGGATCTCTATGCCCTATTTCTTAAACAGCAGCAAGGCTGCCTTCACTCAGTCTTCAGAGAGGCTGAGTTTAGCAAGTCCAGCTTACTTGATACTCTTCTGGAAGCGTAGCATGAAACTAAGCAGCGCTTTTGAGCCCTCAAGCTTAACCTCTTCTGAAACTGCAAGGCGCCTACGCCAAACGCCAACTCACAATGTCAAGTGCTGTTCACTTACAATGTCCTTAAGACTGCCCTAGCCGTCACCGTCAAGCCATGTTCACCCGCAAGCTTAGCGTGATCGTTCACACGACCTTAGGCTCCTGCATCACCAACTGTTCTAAAGCCAGGGTGCACGGCTGTTTCGAGTTAGTCCAAGACGGCCTCTATCATCGTGGCAATTCCGCTATTACATTAGTGCGTCATGCCCTCCCGCACAACAACCACGCTACCCTCACGATCACAGAACCTCAATGCTCCTGGCCCTTGCGTTAGCTTGCACCTAACCACTTTACAACCAATTATTTTTTCCTCGGTCGAATTCCTACTATGTTCCACAGTGAATAGTGCAGCCTTTTCCGGGTCCGTATCTCAGCCACGGTACACAAACAAGTTGAGCCTCTTAAAAATATATAAACAAGAGCCTAATCCTGGCAGGCTCGCCATTTATTGTAATGAAAATATTCTTTATTGGGGCTACGGTTCGTCGACGCTTGCTTTGCGTGCCGTGCGAGGAGAAACGGACTTCGAGATGACGCGGTAACAACACACACCACGTTTATTGCAAAACACGGAAAATAGCATAGAAAACAACGTGGCACAAAAGGTACGTACAACCCACAGAGAGAACAAAGCTTGATTTAAAAACATGACCAATTAGCGTTCAAGTAAGAACGTTCAGAAACCTAAGAGCGAAATCGGTGGTACGACAGACGCTGATGAGGTGCAGGGCAGGAGGCGGCGGAAAAGCGCTGTGGAACGCTCTCACTTGTCGATGGGCGACGCTCTGGTGACGACGGCGTTTGACGGCGTGGTTGCAACTACGGAGCAGTCAACCCACATCGAAGACGTGATGCTCCAAGCGTGGAATGGCCAGCCCATCCAGCGAAGAGCTTGAGTCGAGACGTGATGCTCGCTGCAACCGTGACCATTAGCCAGGCCACGTTCATCGCTGTGCCGAACGGCTGACCGTGGAGACGCCTCGCCGAGATCCGCAATGCCCTCGGCAAGGAAGAGAAGAGCAGGCCAGGCAGCGCCCCTAGATGCAGTACTCGTACCGGCAACGCCACCCCAGCTGGTAGTTGGACGGCAGTAGCATGGACAGCCGCGTTCCCTGGCCGGAACCTGGATCGCCTGCGTCCGACGCTTTGGCCCGCTGTCTTCCGTCTGCCGATGCTTCGGCTCGTCCCCAGCTACAAAGCTTACCACCACGTAATGGTCACACGTGGCCCAATCGTGGCATGCCACCTCTATGGGCACCACAGGCCATCAGCTGATTGGCTGACGTCACGCGCACAGGTGGCTCGAAATCATACGCGCCTTGACCCGCACTTCCGTCGTTGTCGTCGTTTTTCTCAAATCCTCATATTAGTCAAGAAGCACTGCTCTTCTTCATGATAATCGATTGCCGCACACTGCAGCGAAAATGTAAATGACTTTCATGGGTTTTTAATGTAATATATTCAATCTTTATCCGTCCAGACCGCACGTAGCTCTCCATCTGATTGCCGTACCTTGGCTTGCTTGAAACGCTGACAAAGCAGACAGGAGTTTCAGCTCGACGGCGAGCTGCACGCCAGCGTACAGAGGTAGTCGAACGCACCACCGGCTGATTTCTTTGAGGAACGTATATAAAAGTTGGCGAAAAAACTTGTTGCAGGCGCTGTTGGCGCTTGTGTAATGGCTTATTTACCGCAAATTCGTGCCACGCTGCGATAAGTCTCCGATCGAGACGATAGCTATGTATAGAGGCAGCTGGCATGATTTTTTAAATGTTCTAAATCTTAATGAAGGTTTACTTTTCACACTGAGTTTTAGTTTGTGACTAGTTAGGTCATGGAGTAAAAAACTTCTGGTGCATTCTCTTTTTTTCAGAAACACCGGTACGCATTTCCAAAGCAACAACGTAAGGTTTTCAGTGATTGGTAGCTTCATAGTTATCCTGTTCGGAGTGCTCGTCCTGTGAACCTTGCTTTGGGACGTTACTTCTTCAACAAGCGTGGACTTCGAGCGATTTCCAATTATGCAGCACTAGAAGTGTTCCTCGAAAGCCCCACACCCAAGATGCTTCCCCTGGCCTTTTCAAGTGTGGCATCGCTGCTCTCCTCAGTAGGGCTTGTCACCTTACCCTCAAATTATTACGTGTATGGCTGGCACTTGGTATGGGGGTCGGTAGCGCCCATGATTGTCCTACCGTTGGCAGCGCACGTGTTTGTAATAGTAATCTGCACCCTCGATGTGACGTCCGTCTTCCAGGTGAGTGGAACGTTGTATTCCGCAAAGAAGTTAGTCACGTTTCATCGTGACCCCAGGCTACACCCAAAGAAAGGAGTAATGTCCCCTTGGGCATTGTCCATATGTTCTTATATTGTGTGACTGTGGAAGAGTATCCCCGATGCATGGTCTCTGACAACAGCGTACATTTGAGTAGACAATCCAGCATACCAATGAAGCAGTTGGGTGCATAGCACACGTCCATACTTTTGAATCTAGCCTCAATTATGAGTTCAATGCAGGTTTTCCAGAATATTTTTCTAGCGTCCCATTGACTTGTGCCTCCACTGTTTTGCAATATGTGAAAAAATTACGGCTGTCATTGTTACATTCCCACAGTTTCAGGGCAGCTATACGAGGTTCCACCACTCGGCGGACGCAACTGCACTCTTCCATGACGAAACGGGAAGCATGGCAAGTAAATTATATTCGAAAAGGAATCAAGTCACCAAAACCCCACTCTCGAGATGTGTTCACCTTGTGAACGAAAGCTCTCTGGACACCACAATAAGTCTCTCTAGGCTGTTGCTATTATGAGTGAACGCCCAGAAATAGTTTGCCGAGGTACCAGCGTTAGCTTTTGCATCAGTTGAGAGGCGGTGTGCCGGAGTTGGGGGGTAGCGTGCGATAAACCAAGACAAAAGTCCGTGACCAACGTAACCCATTTAATAAACACACACACGGTACACCATCGCTATTCAAGTATACAAAAGTATTTATTACCTTGAAATCCAAAGTAAGCCTCACAAATTTCACACGCCAACCGCACTAAAAACAAAACTGTTCAAGTCAATACCAGCCATCTCTAACCTCATAGCTACGCTTATGTTTCGGCCTGTTTTAACTTGTAACCGCTATTGATCTTGTCCCTAATGTCCTGATTGGTGGGGTCTGGTGCCTGTCAGCGTTCTCCACGTTCTCTGCGAACGTCGCCGTCGTTGACTGAAGCCGGTGACATGGCTGATGTCTAGCAAATAGCGGCGTTCGGGAACGCATGATTCTGCGAGCGCACGTGGCCCACCGATGACTGTTTTCACTGGCTTGCTTTATAGGCGGCTTGAGCCAGGGATGTCGACGCTTGCTGTGAGCGGTTGCTGCATCCCAAGCGGCCTCCCTCCAAGCAAGTCAAGGTCTACGTCTACCCTCGGGACTAGCAAGTCACATGTTGCGGAGTCGTTGTCCTCCCACTCCGTCGCCAGTGTGCTTGATGGCGATGCGACCTTCTTCCATGGCCACGTCAACAATGACAGCTGATCGTAGCTTGCGTCCCGATCACAGATTGGGCCATGCGTCTTAATCTACGAGTGATGGTGTGAGCGCTCGTTGGTTGGTTGGACGCAAGACGAATGGCTCAACCTACCTCTGGGGATCGACCTTGAATCGCAAGGCACTTGGATTTTTGGAAAACGTAGGAGCGGGATGCCTAATGAATCTTTTAGGTGAACGAGAAGCTTAGTTGTGCTAACAGGCTAATATAAATTGTTTAAAAACAAAACAAACAAAAAATGGTAAAAAATATCTCGCTCACTCCTCATCGTACTTTATGTACCTTATGGGCTCTTGCTCGTGACATGCACCCCCTTTCAAGAGTTTTTACAGCGAAAGGTGTAATGAGATGAAAACATGGGTCACGCGTGGCGCCGTAGTTCTCCGCCACCGCCGGCACTGGTGTCCGCAACCACTATCACACAAAATCAGGAAACTCAAATAAGAAGTGAGTGATCACTGAATGAAACTTGTTCAACACCATAACCATATTAAACGTTTTCCAGCTATAATACCACGTAAGCTCTGTCCAATCTTGCGTGGCTATATCCCTGAAAGTTGGTATAATGACGCTGCAATCCACTTTTAGCAAAGAAAGCAACATCCTGAAGGGAATACTTCTCAAAACTATCTTTTATTTATTAGCACTGTCATCTTTTCTACATAAGCAGCTAGATCGATAATCTGCAATGAACACACAGTTAAACTCGCTAAGTACAAGTAGCCTATTAATTTCAAATTAGGCACACAGTTCTTGAGAAAAGATAAGCGATCACGAGGGTCTGCTGGCGCGTACACAGAAATTGTTCTGAATTTTGCCTATTCATAGGTAAAATTGCACAAAACGAACCTTCCATACAAAGAGGTAACCACTGTTTCTTCAACAATGCCTATACATTGCTTAAAAAATATTGCACACCCTGCAGAAGTATCCATTGCGTGGCTAACAGACGTTATAACGCGTGCTAAAAAGAACAACGATATGTTCGGTTCTACTCTCGCTTTCGGCCTTTGTCTCTTGGACAACAAGTATGTCCAAGTATTTTTCTCCAATTAGACGTTTAACCTGACACTGTTTACGCCTTGAAGACAATCCATGAATGTTAAGCGTGCCTACGCGAGTCGGTGCAGTCAGACGCGTCATTTTCAACAAGTGTGAACAGACTTACACGATTAACTCAACACCACCAGTGCGTGTCCGAGCTCAAGGCCAGAACACTGATTTTCTGTGCCGTTTGCCGCGCGCAGGTGATGAGGACGCCAACCGAGACATTTCAGATGTATTGCCCTTTTCACCACCAGCCTTGGGCGACGTACGCTCGCGGCGTTGCTGCTTGCAGTCGGATGCCCTCTCGCTTGTCAAGGTAGCGTCCGTCCTCGGACGCTTTGTCGGCGCGGCGCTATCCTCCGACAGGTCACAGCCACGGTGGTCACTGCATTACTGTTGCTGCACCACATTATGATCTTCAGTCGTCTCCTCATCGGTGACCTCAGGCTCGGTCGGGGAACTGCCAGAGCAATCAGATTGTCCGCTTGGTCCGCGTTGCGGCGAACCGTCTTCCAGCATTGGTGCCGCAGTCTCTGCCGCGTCGGTGTCCATATTGCTCTCGTGGCTGTCGTCTACAGCAAGAGACTCGCCGATAACGCTGGCATACGTTCCAGCACAGTCCTCCCTGACGTACTCAAAAGCACGACGCCCCGTGCAGCGCGGTGTCTGATATGCCCACGCCTTCGGCACCTCAGGCAGACTGGTGCTCGTCCATGCATAACAAGTACAGAACCGCAGTAAAAATTGAACAGATTTGGTTGTTCCTCGACTGCCACACTTTCTTTGAGGACCATCCGTACAACTCGCGTTGTCGATTCTGTGAACTCAAATCCAGGAACGTGCCACACGTCAAGACGCACGTCCTTCACTTCACCAAACTCACTCAGAGCCTATCGAAGAGCCTCTCCTGGGATGGGGAGAGGCGCCCAGTGAATCTTCAGCGTAATTTCCTGAATACAAGGATCAACCAATGCACAATATCCACCTTTCACACGTAAGCCACCTTTGCCAACCGCAGTGTCCTTTGCCTGTCGCGTGCGAAACTTGACAAGCCAGGCATGGCTTATCTGCAAGGCACCTATACTACTGACAGCTACGCCGGCTTCTTCAAGGGTTTCTCATAAATGTTCGATTTGATAGGGCCTCTTCGAAACGTCTCCGTGGAGAAAAACACAAAGTTCCATTCCTTCACCAGTCGGCAAAGTCGTCAGTAAAAAGCAGTAGCCCGGTGGAGGGCACGGCCAGCGTCGGCCGTTTGTTCACCTCGCAAGGAGCGAGCCATCCTGCATCTGGTCTAGTCGAGCGCCAGACGTGGAATCAGTGAGCCACGCTGGTGCTTGGGAGCTGTTGACAAACTTGCCTTAAGCAGGCTTGATGTCGGGAAAGCAACCGCGTTATTAGGACTTATAACGCGTTTTAAAACACTGAAAGAACAAGCAGTCATCGCACATAGCGAATAGCGTAACAAATGAGACGTCAAATGCTCGAGCACATTACAAAAGCTTGTCTTTATTCAGCTAATAACTGTGGCACATATGAGCTTCAGGAATAATTCCTCATCTTCATCAGCCCCTGCATCAACAATTGGCACGAAATTCTTCCCAATAGTTTAGTGGATACGACGCTTCTCAGAAAAATGACAAATACCATAGCGAATACCAGCGAACTACTCTAAAACTTTTATTGATGATTGATATGTGGTGTTTAACGTCTCAAAACCATTATATGATTATGAGAGACGCTGTAGTGGAGGGCTCCGGAAATTTAGACCACCTGGGGTTCTTTAACGTGCACCTAAATCTGAGCACACGGGCCTAACACATTTCCGCCTCCATTGAAAATGCAGCCGCCGCAGCCGGGATTCGAACCCGCGCCCTGCGGGTCAGGAGCCGAGTACCTTAGCCACTAGACCACTGTGGTGGGGCTAAAACTTTTATAATTGATGCCTTAGTGGGCATCAAGCAAGTTTGCTTGCAACAGTTATACTATGAGTGTTCAGAAAAGGCTCTCGAAGGCCACTCTTGTAGCTTTCACTGTGACTGTACTGGGCCTTGTGCGCAGGCCTGGCCTTTTTCCTAAAAACTGCTTCTTGTCAACGTCTTTTCGATGCATTATTCTTGATCGCTCACTTTGTGTACTCCCTTATACTCTATTTCTTTTTGCGTTCAACCAGTACTGGTCATCAGAACATAGTTTCAGGAACCCACTTGATGACACACTCCACTGAACTGCTTAGTGTCCAAGAGTTCATAACCTATAGCTATCTATGACTACATTGACAAAAATGGCTAGAAGCAACATGCTACACTCTCTGTTGAAGAATGTTCCCAAAATCTCGCCATAAAACTTGAATTCAGCAATAGTCAATTTTTGGGCCACTAAAAATCTATCACTTTACAAAATTTCGTTTACAGAAGCCACCAGCCTGATAAGGCATTTTTCAATTGGTGCTTTTTCACATTTTGCGTCTTTTTTACATACTTAGTATGCCTGTTCGTGACTCGCCATTTAAGACGCTCATTACAGCTGCTGCCTCTTCTTTCGCTCTTAACTTTAACCATCCGATGCCTCTGGAGAAGGAGGGCGCTGCGAGTGCACGATCCTACCGGTTGTGCAGAACCCCGGCTCTGACGATTTTCGTTCGTAACCATAAGTTACCTCATCGAGCCTCCGAGAACGTCTCGCCATAGTCAATTTAATGTGATTCAGTTCATCTGAATTCCACATTTTGGCTGGTGGGCCTCTGCTATTTGTTTTACGGGCGATTTACGTCTCGACCACGCCAGCAGCATCGCTAGAATTAATGGCCATGGCACCTTTTGGAAGAATGAACAGCCGGCTATGTAGCACAGCCGCAACTGGGGTGGACACCCAAACTGCATATAATCCTGACGGCATGGTTTGGACCAGTGTCTCGTCTTCAAACAATCGACAGGAGCTGCCCGAATCCCCCAAGAGCAAAGTGCTTGCTCCCACGGTCACTCGCCGAGAGCAGTCGAGCAACGCACTTACCGCCGACGTGGTTTCCCAGGCTGCAGCTGAGGTCGCGAAGCGGACGCCGACGAGAGCGGACGTGACCGGTTGAGCTCCACAGTTTCAATGTGTTATCCTGGTGTACCTCCTCACCATCCGAAAAAGTTTAATATCACTGCATTCAAGACTTCAAGAGGAACCAGTGGATACATCAGTTTTGGACCTGGGGCCGATTTTTATGCCACTACGCTTCTAAAAAGTCTTCCACACAGAAGCGGCAACTCTAAGCCTACCTTCTAGTAGGGGAAGCAGCCGCTTGAACATGGGAACGCCGATGACGTTTCTGCAACAGACGGTGCCGATAACGACCGTCCCGACAGCTGCGGCAGCTGCTGTGGTGGTGCAAGAGAATGCGACGAAGATGGCGACATTGATTCGACCAGTTAACGCCTCTGAAGACGAGCGTGACGGCATGGAATGAAGACACCGATACACCTTTGCAAAGCAGCCAAGGGGACTCTTGAACGCCAGTGGAAGGACAACTCCGAAAACCAGTCGGTGACTAGGACGGCTGGAAAATGGTGCTAACGCTACGTCAAAAGAAAGCCTTGGCGCAAAGCAAGAAACTGAAGGCCAAAGTAGGAGAAAACAGAGGCAACACCAGTAAAACGCAACACTCAAAGGTGGCAGCCTGCGACATACGAAAACCGTTCTTCCGGAAACTGCCACCGCTACCGAAAGAGGAATTCAATGTGCGGGTTCGGCCGCATGAGGGACTATGATTAAAAAAACTTTACAAGCCCGCAACTCGCTGAAGGCGTGATAACAGCCTGCCGGGGCCAAGTAAGTGAAGACAAGTTCTTTCTACGCTTAAAGCCAGGTTCCAACATATTTAGAGTGTCGACGCCAGACGAAGCCACGGTGGATCAAATCCGTCGCATAATGGAGCTCAGCGTTCATGGAAGAAAGCAGTCAGTTTATGCACACGTGGCCACTGGAGCGGGCACTGTAACACATGGCCTAACGCCTAACACCCCTGCCGGAGCGATATTTGCAAACCTACGAATCCACACGCAAGGAGTGAAGATCCTGAGAGCACGATTGCTCAGCGATACCAAGACCACTGTCATTACTTTCTGCGGGCCAATAATACCATTATATGTATAATACATGGTTGGTGAGATGCCATGTTACCCGTAAAAGAGCACTATTCAATTATGTTACGCCTGCCGGCAAACCGGGCCTCGCACGGAGGTTTGCCCACAGTCTGGTCTGCCAGTTTGACAAAAATGAGGCATGCAAAAAGCCCAGGAAAACCACAATTGCCTCCCAACCTAAAACTCTTTTGGGGGAGAACATATCACAGGAGAAAAGAAATGCAAAAGAAAGCCTAAACCCCAAACACGTTGCATCATGTCCAGAAAGACATCCAGCAAGAATACTTGGAAAAATACACCCAAGCAATCACCACCTCGACCAAGATGGTTCAGCTCGGACTTCTCGGATGACTCGGGGGGCGAAGACGAAGAATGGCCTTCGATGCACACAGAAATGTAGAAAAAAAACCAGGAGTGAGTCACAATTATGACCAGCCAAGAGGCCGAAGAAGCGCAAGGCGACATCACGCTCCCAATCGCAATCAATATCGAGAAGAAGGTGGGCAGACGTGGATACTCCCAACCCCTAACCCCACTCCTTGCGGCAAAATCATACGTCCAGGCCTCCAGCAAACACCTTGGAGAACATCAACCATACAAAAGTGGGCTGTGCGGGGACGGTTTCTACAGGGGCTTCTATATTATCAAATCCTGGGTACCGGAGAGTCTCGACAGATTATCGCATGCTCAAACAAACTCTAAAAGAAATCAGACTGCAAATGGCTGCCTTAAGAGCACAGATTAAACCAACAGCTCTAGTAGCGCAAGAAAAAGCCAAAAACACGGAAGCAAGCCTTCCTTCTCAAAATTCAATATAAGCGATGCTACAGCAAATGATTCAGCAAATGCAGGCTATGCAAAATTTTTAGAAGCAGTTGTATAACGATTTCCAAAATTTGAAAGAGCAAGTAGATGAGCTTGTCACTAATCAAAAACATCTAAATCGTAAGCATGCCATAGGTAGTCCAAGCGCACTCACTGTTCGAAAAGCCAAAGAAGGTGTAGTCTCTGACTCTACGGATGCGGAGAGCGATAGGAGCCATGGCCACTAATCAGGCAAACCTAAACGACACTGCTGAAATTCGGCAATAGAATTTTCGCACTTTCCAAAATAAAGCAGCGGCCCTATAGTGATACATCGACACGGTGATTGCTAAGCCAGACTTTATATGCCTACAAGAAATCGGCAAGAGCACTGTTAAATTTCGCGACCACTATACGCACTATAATTCAGATTACGCGAAGATCGAAGCGCCTGTAATTACCCACGCTTAGGACACCCGGAGAAGAAAGACAGACTTATTATTGTGGGTGACTTTAATGCCCCAAACTCAAACTGGGGCTACAGAAGAGATACACCGAAAAGAATATTACTTGGTCATGCCGTAGAAAATGCAGATCTACAACTGGAAACGCTAGCATCTTCTCCTTCTTGGACAGGGAATAGCGTAAGTGGCAATGCGTGCAGAAACTTTACCTTTTCGCTAAATGTTTGAGACGGGCGCTTGCAAAACTTGGAGGAAAACCGAGGAAGTGGCGATCCTATCTTAAGCTTCTCCACCACAACTCACAAACTCAAACGCGGACTTGGTTACGCGTCTATAACGAACTCACCTTGATATCACAAGTACCCGTTGCCTTCAACCACGCCAGAAGACGTGGAAGAATAGACACTGAGCCTTGAAGAGGCGTACGAAGCCTCTGCCTGGAAAATTACTCCAACTACAGAAAACCGAGTGGTCAACTCGCACCATTTACATTTGTGGGACTGTAGACGGGGACTCACTAAACGATGGAAACAGCAAAGGCTTAACAGGAAATTAGGAATAGTGATTGAAGAAGTCTCAGAACAGGCGAATGCATACGTGCGTAAAGTACAAGCGGAAAAGTGGGCCCAGTTTACTGATTCTATAAAGAGGACCCCTATCGACATCAAAAACTTGGGCCGTATTAAGAAGCACGCTCGCACTGCAACTACGTGAAGTACTGCAACTACGTGAATCCTTAGAACACTTACAGGCAAGTATCAAGGCGACAATGCCAAATTGCTGCAGAATCTTAGAGAGCGATACATCGCAAAAAAAGATTCACAGTATGTATGCTACACGAGCTAAAGCGAGCCTACAAATGACACGCTAGACGCCCCCGTAACTAAGACAGACCTTTTCGCGGCCACACAAGCATTTAGGAATGATTAATATGTGGGGTTCAACGTCCTAGAATCACCATTCCAGTATGAGGAACGCCGTAGTAGAGGGCTCCGGAAAGTTTGACCACCTGGAGTTCTTTGTACCTAAATCTGAGCACACAGGCCTACAAAATTTCCGCCTCTATTGGAAATGCTGTCGCCGCAGCCGGGATTCGATCTCGGGACCTGCGGGTCAGCAGCCGAGTACCTTAGCCGCTAGAACATTACGGTGGGGCCATAAGCATTTAAGAGAAATTCAGCACCCAGGGAAGATGGTATTACCGATTCTATGCTCCGCCATTTAAATGACGAGCAGCTTGAGTGCTTAGTCAAATACTTCAACGAGCAGATCGGGGACACTGGGCACCTTCCACAGCAGCGGAAAGATGCTAGCATTATACTTATTCCGAAAGCCGGCAAACCTCACGGTCGGCAGAACTTACGTCCGATATCTCGCGCATCCTGCCAAGGAAAGCTCTTTGAAAAAGTTATTCATACGAGGCTCCTGAATTTGATAGGGACTGCAGTCTCTTATCAGAGTACATGCACGGCTTTAGGAGACTATATACACTCAGGAAACATTTCTTAGACATAAGGAGGAGGTCCTAAGCTTGATCCTACGAGAGGAGAGCAAATAGTTGTAGCGCTAGACCTTAAAAGTGCTTGTGACACTATGGTGCATGCACTTTATACTCGAAGAACTCGAAAAGGTAGAATGCGTAGAGAAAGTGTACCATTATATACGTTCCTTTCTCTAGGATAGGAAAGTAACGATAGGAATAGACAACATCAGGTCAGATAAATTCGACATGCCAGGTAAGGGTACACCTCAAGAGGCTGTCCTATCTCCTCTTTTAGTTAATTTAGGCATGAGCAGGCTAGCTAGAAGGTTAGAGCGTATTCAAGACGAAATTCTCACTATATGCGGACGACGTCACCCTTTAGGTGGCAACAGGCTCTCTAGGGTACAAAGAGCAAGTACTACAAGAAGCAATAGAAGCAGTTAATGAGTTTTGGCATGTCTTGTGCACCCCAGAAATCGGAATGGATAAGGTTGCATTGCCGTAACTGCAAAAAAGACCAAAGGGTTTGTCTATGGGTAGGCGACGCTATAATCGAGGAAAAACGGAGTCCGAGTTCCAGGTCTAATGATACAAGCAAATCGCAGAGCCGATTTTACATTAGAAGCGCTGCAAGCGACCACGAAGCAGATAGCCCGCATGATAAACAGAGTTGTGTGAAAAGGTAGAGGTCTAACGGAGACGGAGTCCATTCGAATAATACACGCATTTGTTCTCAGTAGGGTCACATATGGCCGGCTGTATAAAGTGCTCAGCCCTAGTGAAACTAACGGGATGGACGTGATCATACGGATGGCGTATAACGCGAACCTGGGAAACCCACCCGGTACATCCATTGAAAGGCTACAAGCTCTCGCTCTTTATAACGATTTCGAGCGGCTGAGGGCAGTGACCATGCTAAGGCAGAGGGAGCACCTTGACCACTCGAAGGCCAGGAGGCGGGTCCTTGCAGACTCAAATTTTCCTATTCGGCCACAATATAGCGAGGAGGATCTACAGGTTTTCCCTCTCGCTTTAATACAAGTGCCAGCCTAAATAATCTGCACGCCATTAAAATATTCGGAGCGCCGAGCTATTTAATCGATGTGCCAAACATTTATTCCTTGCGCCAACATATTTAATCCAAGCACTAACTCGATGAGGCCGCGCGCCAGTGAGTTTAATCCAAGGGACACCGTATATATTCTAATTGCCAATGACCTTAACTGAGGTGCCAGTCAGTTTAATCCATGCGCTAGAAACACACAGTTAGCCACTTTATATAGCGTAAATGTCAGAATAACGTAAATATGACGTCACAGGAAGAACTTTTCCCTCGGCTATACACGGTATGAAATGAAGTGCGCAGGGCTACTTCCCCTTAACGTTTGGGTGTCATATCATTAATATAAAGAAAACAGTCAGTAGTAATTGCTTTTATGGGGATTTCAATGTATTTGCTCATAGAGTCCATGTTAGTCTTTATTTGACCCCTGCTGCTTCATTCCAACTAACCATGTTCCGGCTACCCATGCGAATCTACGCATACACCATCAAGTATGCGTAGATTCGTGTCGTTTGTTCAGCAGGCGGCCTTTGGCTACTTATTCGCTGAGGCTACCGCAGTCGTCTGCTTAGCCCAGTGATAACAGTGATCGACAGATGATATTCATTCTTTCTTGAAATCATCATCAGCATCATCATCATCAGCCTGACTACGTCCACTGCAGGAGAAGGGCCTCTCCCTTGTTCTACCAGTTAACTCGGGCCTGTGCTTGCTGCGGCCAATTTATACCCGCAAACTTCTTACTCTCATCTGCCCACATAACCTTCTGTCTCACCCTAACTCGCTTGCCTTATCTGGGAATCAATTTAGTTACACTTAATGACCAGCGGTTATCCTGTCTACGCGCTACATGCCCGGCCCATGTCCATTTCCTCTTCTTGATTTCAACTATGATATCCTTAACCCCCGTTTGTTCCTTAATCCACTCTGCTCTCTTCTTGTCTCCTAAGGTTACACCTACCATTTTTCTTTCCATTACTCGCTGCGTAGTCCTCAATCTAAGCTGAACCTTCTTTGTAAGTCTCCAGGTTTCTGCTCCGTAGCTAAGTACCGGCAAGATACAGCTGTTATATACCTTTCTCTTGAGGGATAGTGGCAATCTACTTGTCATAATTTGAAAGTGCTTGCCAAATGTGCTCCCCCCCATTCTTATTTAGTTACTTCAATCTCGTGGTTCGGCTCCGCGGTTATTACCTGCCCTAAGTAGACATAGCCTTTTAAAATTGAAGTGCACTATTACATATCTCGAAGCGCTGCTCTTTTCCGAGGTTGTTGTACATTACTTTCGAATTTTGCAGATTCATTTTGAGATCCACCTTTCTGCTCTCCTTGTCGAACTCCGTAATCATGAGTTGCAATTCGTCCCCTGAGTTACTCAGCAATGCAGTGTCATCGACGAAGCGCAGGTTACTAAGGTGCTTTCCGTTAACTCTTGTCCCTAACTGTTCCTATTCTAGGCTTCTGAAAACTTCCTGCAAGCACGCGGTAAATATCATTGGTGAGATTGTGTCCCCCTGCCTTACACCCTTCTAGATACGTATTCTGTTGCTTTCTTTATGAAGCACTATAGTAGCAGTTCCTCCCCTGTAGATTTGTTCCAGGATGTTTATATATACTTCATCGACGCCCTGATTCCGCAGTGTCTGCATGACGGTTGACAATTCTACTCAATCAAACGCCTTCTCGTAATCTATGAAGGCTATGTATAGTCGTTGGTTATATTCTGACATTTCTCTATAACGTGATTGATTGTATTAATGTGGTCAATTGTAGAGTAGCCTGTTCGAAATCCTGCTTGTTCCTTTGGTTGATTGACTTCTAATGTTTTCTTTACTCTGTTAGCAATTACCTTAGTAAATAGCTTGTATACTACAGAGAGCAAGCTGATCGGCCTGTAATTCTTCAAATTCTTGTCATCTCCTTTCTTATGTATTAAGATGATGTTAGAATTTTTCCAAGACTCTGGTACTCTACCCGTCAGAAGACGCCTTGCAAACAGGGTGGCTAGGTTTTCTAACTCAATCTCTCATCTATCTTTCAGCAGATCCGATGTTACCTGATCCTCACCAGGAGCTTTGCCTTTTTGCATGCTCTCCAAAGCTTTTCTGACTTCTATCATTACTGGTCGGGTGTCATCTGGGTTACTGCAAGTTCTTATAGTATTATGAAAATCAGAAATAACCAATTAGGAAAAAAACTTGCATTTATTCAGGTTCATGTGGAAATAAGTTGTTATAAAAGCATCAAAGGAGATACTCCGGTTTTCATGTAACAGACGACGCTTAGTGTAGCTGAAGCGCGTTTGATTGAAACGTGTGTTTTCATACGGGAACATTTGAAGACGAAGAGAGAGCTTTGTTTGAAGTCATGGCTGGACGCAAACGAGGACCACACTTTAAGAGCTTCGACGAACCTCGTCGAAAAAAGAGCAGAGTATCGGCGGTCGACAGGGCTAGGATTGTGGACGTCTACAGGTGTGGCGGTTACTTAAAGCAACTGGCCGACGCTCTAGGCATCAAGATTAAAACAGCAAGATCAATTGCCGCTGCTGACAAAGAAACATCAAAGCATGGTGGGGATTCATAAAAGAAGTTTGGAGAAGATGTCTTGAGTACTTTGAGACGAATTGTCGACGAAAACTGCACATTTACACTAAAGCAAATAAAGGAGGTCCTGAAAGAAATGCCAGGAGTAACAATCAGTGCAAGCACAGTTGATCGCTTGCTAGATTCCCACTACTACTCGATGAAGCTAGTGACGCAGAGGCCTACAGATAGCAACCGTGACGATATCATGCGCAGCCGCATGCTGTCCGCCCAATGGCTGCAGTCTGATGGACCGCGTACTTGCCGCTTATATTTAGATGAGACTAACTTCACTATCTGGTGTTCCAGGAACTTAGGCAGGGCAGCTAAAGGACAACCAGCTGCGTACATGACCACAACGACAAAGGGAGCGACTTGAACGTAACAGCATGCATGTCCACAGATGGAGTTACACACTGGAGTGTGGTGGACAAAGTTCATTGGGTTGTTTTTCATGATTTCCTCAGTGATGTCTTGGCCCGCGTAGAACGTGATGAGCCAAATACCGAAGCTGTATTCCTTTCTGATAATGCACCTGCTCACGCTCGAGCAAAACAGGCGGCTTTGGCTAACTCCCGGCACTCTATTAGGCACCTGCCTACGTACAGCATCTTCTTTAACACTACAGACGAAGCCTTATCAAAATTCAAGCCACACGTGAGGGCCTACCTAAGCGAGCGTCGTAATTTATTTTAGTGACACCGCAAGGCATGACGAAAAAGGAGCACATGCGTTCTTTGCTGCTAGATGCGGCTCGCTACTCCATGCAACAAATACAGCACGTGGACTGCGCGGCCTTTGATCGGCACAATTTCTCTTTCTTGCCTGCTGCTTGCGTGAAGATGACTTGTGAACGTCTGTCTCCGTGCCCTATGAGACAGCTCTGTTTTAATAAATAAAGTCACCTGTGTCTATGTTGGATTTCTTGAATAATTACTAGTATGCACTTTTGTTTTCCTTATATATATATATATATATATATATATATATATATATATATATATATGCAGAAGAATAACTTTGGTTGCCGCAAGGTTATGAATATGAAGGTAGATGCGCTTTCACATAACAACTGTTTATTGTGCCGACGTTTCGTCGGGAACCCCGTCTTTTTCAAGGCAGAATATTATTCACACATGTTCTGTGTCTTTTTATAGCCTGTCGAGACAGAAGGGAAGGGTTCAAAAGAAAAGTAAAAAAAAGAAAAGAGAGAGAAAAAAAAGAAGAAACATCGAAACGGGAAGACAATCAAATAAATAAAATATAGAAAATCTAGGAGAAGAAGCAAGACCGACACGGCGTAATTAGAAAGGGGCAGCATCTCAACAGAGTAGGGCCGAGGTAGATGAGCAATGTCCTCATTGTCAACAATACCTCCCCCGCACCCACTTTTCCCCAAGTGGGCAGTGTGCCGCCGTTCTTGTATTTCACCTTTCCGTGTAGTCCGCTGGCGGCTTGTTCCTATTTGAAGTTTAGGACAAGTTAATGGGGAGAGCTTGAGTGCTTCGACTGCGTGATGGTGGCGTCGGGAGGAATGAAAAAGCTGATGATTGAGGCGCCGCCATCGATATTCATTATATGATTATATGCAATCGCTCCTTGTCAGTGAAGGAACAGAATGTGCGTTAAAACTTAAAGAAGAAAAAAAAAAGAAAAAGGGGGGGGGACCGTACGACATCCGGGACCACTTATCTGTGCGTTATATATATATATATATATATATATATATATATATATATATATATATATATATATATATATATATATATATATATTTATATATATATATATATATATATATTGTAAGATGGCGTCGAGTACACTCAAGACTCTCCTTTATTGACTCGAGTATGAGCCCCACAACCTAAACTTGACTGGTGATGATGAGTATGTACAGATGAAAAGATGGGACGCATAAATAATGCTCACACTTATTTTCCCCGCGCACTTGAGCGGCCGGCCCGGCCGAGACTTAGGCGGGAAAGGTACGGCGCACAAAGGGTTTAAGACGTGAAACGTGGACTATCTCGGAGGCACGGTAACGACGGTCCGAGGAACCCTCGACGGGAGTGACAAGGTAATTGACAGGGGATGTTCGTTCACAAACAACGTAAGGTCCTAGAAAGCGAGACTGAAATTTTTCACACAATCCGGGTGTGCGAACAGGCGTCCAAAGTAGTACTTCATCTCCAGGACGGAAGGTGACGTCTCGACGAAATCTGTCATAGCGTTGCTTGCGGTCTTGTTGACTGGCCTCCGTGTTGAGTTGAGCACGTTGCCGGGCCTCAGCAAGCCTGGAGACGAAATGTTCTGGCGTAGTCGTCGACGTTTTTGTCATTGCATTGAAGAAAGAGGCGTCAATGGTGAATGTCGGCGCACGACCATAGACGAGGAAGAAAGGTGAATACCCGGTGGTTCGTTGAACAGCGGTGTTGTGTGCGAATGTTACGAACGGCAAGATATTGTCCCAATTATCGTGGTTCGGTCCGATGTACATGGATATCATGTCGATTAGAGTCCGGTGGAATCGCTCTGTCAGCCCATTTGTCTGCGGGTGGTAAGCGGATGTGGTCTTATGAACTGTGCCACAAGTTTTTAGAATTTCGTCCAGAATTGTCGACATGAAGGCCTTTCCTCGGTCACTTAACAACGTGCGAGGTGCACCATGACGCAACACAATGGCTTCTAAAAAGAAGGCGGCAACGTCTGAGGCGGAGCTAGTGCGTAGAGGAGCGGTCTCCGCGTATCGTGTGAGGTGGTCGACGGCTGTGACGATCCAGCGGTGGCCCGCTGGCGTTACGGGAAGTGGCCCGACGAGGTCTATTCCGACAACGGCAAAAGGTGTGTCGGGACATGGAATGGGTTGTAATAAGCCAGCAGGAGCTGAAGTTGGTCGTTTCCGGCGTTGACAAAGTGCGCAAGAAGCGATATAATTAGCCACAAAGGTAGAAAGACCAGGCCAGAAGAAACGGCTCCTAACGCGGTTGTAGGTCTTTTGAAATCCCAAGTGTCCAGCTGATGGTTCGTCGTGCAATGCTTCGAGAACTTGTTTTCGCAGCGAACGGGGAAGTACTGGCACCCACCGATGCCCATCCGCATTGTAAGTATAGTGCTGCAGGACATTGTTCTCTAGCTTGAACAGCCGTAGCTGACGACGTAGTCTGGCATTAGGTGGAGAAGGCGAGCCATTCAAGTATCCGATGATGCGGTTACAGTAGGGGTCGTCACGTTGGTACGCGGCAAACTGGGCGCTGTTGTTTAAAGGTAGCGACCCAGCAACTGCCAGGGGTGATAACGTGAGTGAAGAGGAAGCCGCTTGATCACCTGAGGGGCATTCAGGATGCGTGGTTGGAGGTGAAAGTGGCAGAGGGCAGCGAGAGAGAGCGTCAGCATCCTGATGCTGTTTGCCGGATCTGTACACAACGTCAAAAGTGTACTCTTGCAAACGCAGTATCCAGCGACCGAGGCACCCAGACAAATTCTTCAGCGAGGACAACCAGCATAGGGCATGGTGGTCGGTAACCACAGTGAAGTGGCGTCCATACAGATAAGGTCGAAATTTCTGGATGGCCCAAACGACAGCGAGACATTCCTGCTCTGTTATCGAGTAGTTCTGCTCTGCAGGTGTTAGTGCGCGGCTGGCATACGCAACTACTCTCTCACGTGAAGTGTCGTCGCGCTGGAGGAGGACAGCACCGATTCCGTGGCCGCTGGCATCTGTGTGCAGAAAAGTGGGTGCACTCTCGTCGAAGTGACGGAGGACGGGGTCTGATGTCAAAGCACGCTTAAGGGCTTGGAAAGCACACTCGCACTCGTCAGTCCACGTGAAATCCGTCCCTGACGTCAGAAGCTTGTGTAACGGCCCGGCAATGGCAGCAAAGTGACGGATGAAGCGGCGGAAGTAAGACGCCAGGCCCATGAAACTTTGCAATTGTTTTTGATTGCGCGGACATGGAAAACTAATTACGGCAGCAACCTTGTCGGGGTCGGGTCGAACGCCGTCTTTGCTCACAAGGTGACCCAATACTTTGATGCTTGTGCTGGCGAAGTGGCACTTTTTTGTATTGAGCTGTAGGCCAGCGTTCGAAATGCACGTTAGAACTTCGTCCAATCGCTTAAGGTGCTGAGAAAAAGTAGATGAATAAATGACGATGTCGTCTAAATAACATAAACAGGTTTTCCATTTGAGACCACGTAAGACGGTATCTATCATGCGCTCGAATGTTGCTGGAGCGTTGCATAAGCCAAAGGGCATGACGTTAAATTCGTAAAGCCCGTCAGGCGTCGCAAACGCTGTTTTCTCCTTGTCTGCTTCGCGCATAGGTATTTGCCAATACCCGCATCGGAGGTCGAGGCTGGAGAAATATTCTGCGCCTTGTAGGGAGTCCAGGGCATCATCTATGCGTGGCAACGGATATACATCTTTTTTCGTGATCTTATTGAGCGCTCTGTAATCAACACAAAAGCGGACAGAGCCATCCTTTTTCCGGACCAACACCACAGGAGACGACCAGGAGCTGGATGAAGGTCGAATAATATCCCGTTTGAGCATGTCGGCGACGTTCTCCTCAATAATTTGCCGTTCTGCCGAAGACAGACGGTATGGGCGGCGGCGTACAATGGAGCTGCCTTCGGTTTCGATACTGTGCTCTGCAACGGAGGTGCGGCCCAGAACTTTGCAATGTACATCAAACGAAAGGCTGTGCTTTTGGAGAAGGTCTAAGAGGTCTCTCTTTTGCTCGGCAGTGAGGTGAGGACTTATGGTGTCATTTAAGGTAACAGTGGTAGCCTTGATATCAGTAGTAGCAGACAAAGGCGGTGATTCTGCGTGAAGGGGAACCAGCGAAAAGGGCTCACTGTCAGCGAAGCAGCTCACGGCAGTGCCCTGGGGGAGCATGACTGGCGAAGAAGTTGGATTCAAGGCGGTGACCAATGCTTTACCGTCGTTAAACCGTACAAGGCCGGGTGCTATGGTAAGCCCTGCAGGTTTGGAGCGAACTGATGGAGCTATGAACACGTCACCATTAACTATAGTATCCGAAGCGATCGTTAGAAGTTGTTCATCTCCTGGCGAAATGAAACAATCAGTGGCAGCAACGAAACGGAAGCTGTATGGATCGACATCCGATGAACTCTCAGTAGCTGACATTTGAATGACTCGCTGACGACACGATATGAAAGCTGATGCCGAAGAAAGGAAGTCCCATCCTAAAAGTACTGTGTGAGTGCACAAAGGTAGTACAAGAAACTGAATGTGGTGAAGGATGCCATCTATGAAAACGCGGACTGTGCAAACACTTGAAGGCTGAATAGGGACTCCATCTGCGCAACGAAGGGGAGGACCATCGTAGGGCGTCCTAACTTTCTTCAAGCGGGTACAAAAGTCTGCACGAATTACGGAAAGTGATGCGCCTGTGTCCACCAGTGCCTCTGTCTGTATACCTTCAACATACACCAATAAAACATTCGATGGGCGGTCCGGAGGAGTTTGACGCAGTTCGAAAGATGCAGCTTTCCCTCCCGAAGCTGCACTGTTCAGTTTTCCAGTTGGCGGTCGGGAATTGAAGTAGAAGGTCGGAGAGGAGAAGAGGAACGCCGCATCGGTGAAGGTGAGCGACGACGTGAGAACCGGGAACTGCCAACTGGGTCAAAGTTCTGCGGAGACGGCGACCGACGTGTGCTGTTCGGATACAGCCGACGATAGGGTGGGCCAGTCGCGTAGAAGTTGTCCCGCTCAAGGTTATCGTAGCTTCGTCGTTCGTCTTGCTGACGGCGTCGGCAAAACCTTGAAATATGACCACGGATGCCGCAATAGAAGCAAGTCGGTCGCGAACTGCGCCAGGCGTTGTAAGGCTGGGAAGATGGTCGCGGTGCAAGTGAGTTGAGCGAACCATGCACTTCGGGCGCTGGTAGCTGCATTGGGCTTTGCTGGGGTGCAGGTGTCCTAGCAGCAACCTGAGCATACGTTGGCATGGCCACAGGATATGAGCTCTGGACAGGTGTGACTGTCATCGAGGCCAGGCTCTGGTGGGGCGCAGGCGTAGTGGCAGCAACGTTAGCATAACTGGGCATGGGATGTGAACTCGGAGCTGGTGTACTAGTCATCAAGGCCAGTTCCTCCCTCACGACGTCCCGTAAACTAGTAGCAGGTGGCGTCGTTCGAATGTCAAGGTGGCGAGGTGAAGCCTGTGCATAAAGTTCCTCGCGGATGATACTGCGGATCAGTGCACGCAGCTCTGTTGTATCATGACTTGATCTCATATCAGACATATCAGGTTGTACCCGAGTGGTCTGAAGCTCCTCAAGGCGCTGACAGGTAGCGACAACATCGGCTACGGTTTGGGGATTTTGCACCACAAGCGCGTTAAAAGCGACAGTCGCAATTCCTTTTAGCAGGTGGCGCACACGGTCGTTTTCCGCCATATCGTTGTCGATGCGGCGGCAAAGGGCGAGAACATCTTCGATGTAAGAAGTGTAAGACTCGCCAGGGCGTTGAACACGTGCACCAAGCCTCTTTTTGGCGATATCCGAGCGCACTGACGGGTTGGCAAAAATTTGGCGGAGCTGACGTGTAAAGGCGGGCCATGTCGGAAAATCTGTGGCGTGGTTGAAAAACCACGTCTTTGCGACGCCGCTCAAGTAGAATGCCACGTGGGTGAGTTTTGCAGGCTCATCCCAGTTGTTGATAACACTCACGCGGTCATACTCCTCGAGCCAGTCTTCAACGTCTTCACCCGGAAGTCCTGCGAACAGCGGAGGATCCTTTTGAGGGCTGGTGACCAGGTGAGAAGGGTTTCTTGGCGGTGGGAGCGGTGGCGAAGCTGGCACGCTGGACTGGGCGGCTTGCGACATTACCGGACCCAGGTCGTTTAAGCGGCGGCCTGAACGGAGCTCCAGGGATGTATTCTAGAAGACGCTGGGGTGTCCGAGAACGCGAGAGGACGCAGGAACCGGGCAGCACCTCCACCACTTGTAAGATGGCGTCGAGTACACTCAAGACTCTCCTTTATTGACTCGAGTATGAGCCCCACAACCTAAACTTGACTGCTGATGATGAGTATGTACAGATGAAAAGATGGGACGCATAAATAATGCTCACAATATATATATATATATATATATATATATATATATATATATATGTGTGTGTGTGTGTGTGTGTGTGTGTGTGTGTGTGTAGAGAGAGGGAGAGATGTGGACAGAACAAATGATTTAGTGATTGCGCTGAATCCGCAAGCTTCCAATGTGCGATGAGAGGCATAATGCCGCGTAAAAAACACGTACAGAAAAAAAAAGCTAGGTACAAGGTCAATAGAGTGTTATTATCGTTTTGTTTCCTCTACGTTCGTTTCATCGCGTTGGTGAAGTACGTCACAAAACTACCAAGCTAAACGAACTATCAGTACTGTTCGTATCATAGGAGACATTTAACTTTTATCGAATAAAAAGATAAGAACAAACAATATTGTAAGATGAAACTTCCATTGCCACATCAGGATGATCAGTTTACGTTTAACGTGCACTGCAGGACAAAACATATTGGAATAATCTGTAATTCACAGTGCAGCGTGACGGCCTCCTAATTTCTTGATTATGTAGCTGCCTTTGACCCATGACTGCCCACGGCCAGGTTTTCAATATCTTGGTGTGCATTCCGGCACTCCAATCAACATAGTGAATCCTTTGCATTGCATGACCTGTCATGGTCATCTATTGTTGTAGTGTGTGCCAAAGTCAATATTGAGCTTAGGGACGGACATTGAATTTTATGGCAATGTAAAATATCCAGTACTATGTTTCTGCATTTTTTTCGTTTTCATTATATGTTCTCACCTGTGCCAAGCACTCACTATACAAACTTTCACATAGCAAAGTATAAGCACTCCGAACACGGCTCAAGCGAACCACGGCAGTAATTTGTTTTTCACAAATACTATCGGCGAATACAAATAATAATCATTTATTCTACCTTCCGACTATTGTCTTTTATACTGTAGGAACTGTATTTCAATTGCACTGCCGTTCTTGCGCCCCGTATTCTGGTTTTTGTGCGTGGATTAAGCCGACTGGCACTTGAAATAAAGTCGTTGGCAATTGGATTAAACACGGTGGCACTTGGAACAAATTCAATGGCACGCAGCCTGAGTGAGTTGGCGCTTGGATTAAATATGTTGGCGCTTGGAATAAATGTTTGGCACAAAGAATAAATAGCTCGAAACTCAGATTATTTCATTGGCGTGCAGACTATTTAAGCCGGCATTTGAATTAAAGTGAGAGGAAAAACCTGTAGTTTCTGTACCTGAGACATTACGGGAACAAGTTATAGTTTCTACCATGCGAATAACATGAGTCCACTCTATCATGGCGCAAGGTGCACGGCTAGACCGAGGCAACTCATTAAACATTTTGGTGGACAACGTGACGTAATTTACACGGACATGGCAAAGTACAATCATGGACACATTCTAACAGCAGTAAATTACTTCGAACATTCTAATATAACTATTTCGGCCTCAGTGCGAACCTCTTGTAGGAGCACAGCTGAAGCAACTGCCATAATATTGGCAATTAAACAAGCAGAAGCAAGCGGGCACTCAGTAACAGTCATGACAGACTCGCAAGTGGCTTGTCGAATGTTCATAAACGGACGTTTACGCCGACTAACCCTTTGGCAATTAGGCGGGTGAGGTACTTCACGAATCCTACAGAATCACATGGTGTCCGGTACAGTCGGGGGTCCCAGAAAATGAACGGGCGCACGAAGTAGCTCACGAACTAGCGAACTGAGCTGACAATCCCCCAACTAAAATATCTCAAGAAAACACCCCACACGACATCCTGGAGAACCAGCATAGCGAACGGAAAATATATCCGTCTCCACATCCGCAACTCCGAGTAGGAGACACTCGCACATACTGAAAGATACAAACACCTATCCGCACTTGGCACTATGGCACGCAATATGGCCAACGGTGTATGCCGGTCAATGTCAATGGTGTGCGAGGCGGCCTTCTCTTCCCCAAATTACGTGGGAATGCATGTCCAGGCCACAAAACATAAACTATTCACTGGTACATACCTTACTAAGCGGCCCTGGAAGTCCGTTCTCGCTCGAGCCTACATGGAGACCCAGATGGGTTTTCTTGGATCAGGCTGAGCGTACAGCAATGGCCACTGGAGTCCTGGACTAGGGACCCCCCCTTGCCGCTCTCATGTCTCTCTTGTTTTTGAATAAAGGTTTTCAATCAATGGGCGCAGCTGCCGACGCGAATGCTGACACCCGCTCCCCAACAATTTATTTACCTGGGACATGCTCTGAGGGCCCGAAGCGGAAAAAGCCTTTGTGGTGAACTCAAACCATGCCGAAGCCAGAAGCAACGGACTTCGTCGTTCAGCTCGGCGAAGGACAGTCCCTCGCCGAGGCACTCCCCGAGAACGTGGCCGGACGCGCGCTCGTCGTCCACCTCGGAGCAACTGCATGCGACACGGCTAATCACTGTATTGATGGTGCGGGAACAAATCTGGTCTTATTCTACACCTCGCACCCTCACAGAGCGGATAAGGAAGGAAGGAAAATAGAGGAAAAAGAAAGGCAGGGAGGTTAACAAGCCTATAGGCAGCCGGTTTGCTACCCTGCGCATGAGAGAGGGATGGGGGAGATGAAAGAGAGCAGAGAGGGAAGAGAGAAACAGCACATTTGGGTCCCTCCATTTAGTAGGGGTCCCTCCATTTGCCGGACTAGTGCCTCTGTTTGGGTACCTGCGCGCGGACACCTATGACTCCTTTTACGGAGTAGTGACACTGCGACGACCCGACACTGGAGCTGCACTCTGTGAGAGCCTATAATGGTCCGAAAGTGAAATTCTGCATCTGCGGCCACTGGCCACCTCAAATAAAGTGCGGCTCATCTTTTTCGGCAAGCTGAGCCGAATTACGGTTTTTAGGACGCCCTGCTCATCCCACTGCAGCCATACAAAGAAACGTTCAGCCTGCAGTCGATGCGGCTCCGTTGGGCATGAACTTAACACCTCCTACACCCCAAAACCAGACTTTCGAGGCACCTCCGGAAATGTGGTGCCCGTGCCTGTGCTTCTCATAAGTTAGCGTCCTGGTGCGCTTTCTGTGCTGGATCCCACGTTAATGACGACAGGTGCTGTAAGGAATGCCACAGGGCGCAGCCATGCAAGTTGCCTTTTCCAGCATCGGAAGGTCAGCTGGCCTTGCGAATGCGTAGCGGGTACCTCACTTGTACTCGGCCGCTACGCAGCCCCACTGCCGTGGTCTAGTGGCTAAGGTACTCGGCTGCTGACTCGCAGATTGCGGGATCGAATCCCGCCTGCGGCGGCTGCATTTCAGATGGAGGTGGAAATTCTGTAGGCTAGTGTGCTGAGATTTTGGTGCACGTTAAAGAACCCCAGCTGGTCGAAATTAAGGGAGCTGTCGACTATGGCGTCTCTCATAATTATATGGTGGGTCTGGGACGTTAAACCTCACATATGTATCATCCAAACCAGCCGCTACGCAATTGCAAAGTACTATGTGCATATTCTTGATGCGTGACTGCTGCCAGCGCCACGCATCAAACATTTTGGCTGAGCTTCTTGTGATTGGTTTGAAGCATTCGATGACCCATACGTTAACGTTATGCAGTTCATAGGGTTTGACGCCTGGTCACAGAATTGACCTTGCGTGACGCTTAGTGGTTATTTTACTACTCTACCACGCTAGAATAGACATGTTAACGCCGTTATTTCTCGACAAAACCCCTCCATAGGTTATTTTTGTAAGAAAGTTTCGAGCACCTGCATGACTATACAGTCGATTACTTGGTTGTCATAGAGAGAACCCAGGTTCCAACGCTGATCCTGCTCCATGGTTTTTCTTATTTTGTTTTCTTATTTCGAAGAAAGTGGTTATGAACGATGGCGGCGGCGGGCAACTACGGCGCAAAAAACAGCACTAATTGCGAAACATTTCTAACTGAACTTCGGCGACCTTGTGCGTATCTATCTATCTATCTATCTATCTATCTATCTATCTATCTATCTATCTATCTATCTATCTATCTATCTATCTATCTATCTATCTATCTATCTATCTATCTATCTATCTATCTATCTATCTATCTATCTATCTATCTATCTATCTATCTATCTATCTATCTATCTATCTATCTATCTATCTATCTATCTATCTATCTATCTATCTATCTATCTATCTATCTATCTATCTATCTATCTATCTATCTATCTATCTATCTATCTATCTATCTATCTATCTATCTATCTATCTATCTATCTATCTATCTATCTATCTATCTATCTATCTATCTATCTATCTATCTACGGCTTTTAGCTCTCCTGGCTGTTTCGATAATGGTATCGATACCAAACTTGGTATGGTATAACATGACTGTATGAAGAACATGTTTGACTAGACATACAATGAAAATCATCATATGGATGTCATTAATGTCATGGTTTACATTTCATGGTCCTGAAGCTCTTGCAGTAGTTTCGTTCACATGGCATGATGGAAAACTTGTATGGTATAAAATGATTGTGAACACAAGTGACAGACCTTAACAAGAAAATCACGACATGCGTGTCATGTAACAACATGACTACATACGAAGCTCATGATGCGCTCGCGGGCGTTTCACTAGCATCACGTATACCATATTTGGTATTACGGTACGTGAATGAATGATGAAGGTATGTGACTGGTGCAAACATGTTATTCACCGGATGCGTGCCATGTAATATAATGACGACATCCCGCACTTATGATGCGCTGGTGGCCGTTTTGCTAACTTCAAATATACTAAATTTGGTATTACGGGACGTGAATAGAGGACGAATATTATGACACTTGTGCGAACATGATAAACATGCGATGCGTTTCATGGCACAGCATGACTACATGCTACGCTCATGATGTGCACGCGGCCGTTTTGATAGCTTCACGTGTACCAAACTTGGTATTACGTGACGCGAACGAGCGACATAGGTAGATAAGATATACAAACATGATAATCACGACATGCGTGTCATGTAACAGCATGACTACATACAACACTCGTTATGCGCTCGCGGCCGTTTCGCTAGCTTTACATATGCCAAATTTCGTATTACGTGACGTCAAAGGTGTACCAAGGTATGTGACTGGTGCAAACATGATAATCATTAGATGCGTGTGATGTGAGAACATGAATATAAGCCACAGTCAAGGCTCAGATACATTTCGACGTGCTTCGGTGCGCGTGCCCACCGGCGTTCATTTCGTCGGGTCACACTGGCGTTGACACGCCCGGCACCGGTCCTGCCATACACTCGCAGGCGCGCGCTTTGCTGCGTTGCTTTGACGCATGCGCGTTTCGGCGTGTCCAGCGTCCCTCCGTCACGAAAAGAGGGAGGCGCAGTTTTGTCTTGGTAACGCATAGGCGCGAAAAGCAGCATGTCGCACTTCGTGCCAGTTGCCGTAGGGCCGCGCCGACGGACGCTGGTCACGCCGGTCGCGCCTGGCGTCAGACTATAGAGTGCTCGCTTTTTGCTAACGTAGCGTCGCTGTTTTCAGCGTGCCTGTGCGTCAGCGCTAAGTTGGAGTATATTGGACCCTTAATGATGAGCTCGCGGCCATTTTGCTTGCTCCACATATAACAAATCTGGTGTTACGCGACGTCAATAGATGACGAAAGTATATGACTGGTGCAAACCACTGACCTCCACTAGGGAGCTGGATGGCGCACCGGCGCTACCCGAAGCGGGAGCTTGCGAAGCCACCGGAAGTGCCACCGCTTGTCCCGGAAGGAAGTCGTCTGCTGCGCTACGCGGTACGCGCGACGCGAGTTATGCCGGCGTGCTGCTGTTCTTTGGATCGCGTTTCGTTAATTTCTTTTTTGTAAATACTTGCTCGTGGTTAGAAGAGTAAGCCAAGTAACAATAAGGCGCAGATCAGGGTTTGTTTAATTTGCTTCTAATGAGACAGCGTATGCACGTAAAACTGCCTTTTTTCTGACGCGCGTCCGTTTTCTTTTTCTCAAGATTCAGAGTGGCTGTCCAGTCTTGTACAAGGCGTGGGATCTATCGACGCAGGCCGCGTTCATAGAAGCTTTTACGGCCACTTGCACGTGTCTCTGCGGGTTTCTGAGTGTTTGTTGTATTTGTTTGGTTTGCTCTCGATCTTTTCCTTTTTTTTTCTCGTGGTAGAGAGTGGCCGTCGCTTGAGGGTTAGGGGGGGGGGGGGGGCGTTGCCAACAGTGTTTTCAGCCCGGATTCAGTAATCCACCAAATCAAGTCCCCAGGAGACAGTGATTGGTCTGTGAATCGGGGGTTGGAGCCTAAGTAACCCATCAAAACCACGACACAAGGTCATAGGGTCGAATCCTCAACTTACCTTAACCTTTACTGCGCCTAAATGAGAACTTCCGCAACAAAGTTTCCTATAACTCAGACCAAGGTGTTCCCTGTTTTATTATAACCAGTGTGTTTTATATTAAAAACCGTGTGAATAGAATTCACTTCACATAAGCTTGATACCGATTTATATTAACAGAGAACATGAAACTGAAGAAAAGGACCTGAAGGCCGAATGGCCTGTTTATTGGAGCTGATGTAGAAGACACGTACTGGTCAATTTGTGTGAATGTTTTACTGGTGCTTTAATAGGATAAGCTTTGTCAGCTGCTTGCGGATGTTCCAGTTATCTTGGCCGTCGCCGTCTTCGCGGTGTGATGCATCCTGCTCATTCTCCGTGCTCATGCTCCGTGCAAGTCAGTTACGGGAAATTAAGAATGATTTAAGGGCACTTACGCATGAAACGTCTTTCCAGAAGACTTTTCTGGCCTGCTTGTGCAATTAACAGCACAGCAGGCTGGCATTCTTTTGAGAGAAGTCCAGAAAACACGCACGCCGGCAGCAGTCAGGCGGGAGCAAGCACCAGCTTCCGGGACAAGGCCGCCGACTTCCGGTGGCTTCAAGCCGGCGCGCTCTAAGCGCCATCCAGCTCCCCCTAGTGGAGGTCAGTGGTCCAAACATGATAATCCTGACACGCGTGTCATGTAAGAACATCACAACCTACCACGCTCATAGCGTGTTCGCGGTCGTTTCACTAGCTCCACATATACTAAATTTGGTATCAAGTGACGTGAATGGATGAAGAAGGTAAACGACACAATAACACATGATATAATGACACGGATGTCATGTACGGCATCATTTACCTCCACCTGGTAACGTTATGCTGATTTTAAAGTGACATATCAGCCTTTCTCATTCGTACTTCGCATATCATCGATTCCCTCTGTACGTCGAATCTGCCATTTTTTTGTAATGTAATAATTTTTTACAGCTCCCGCTGTAAAAAATGACCGACTTTTACACTATTGTGTAGAGCGAATTCTGAGCACACCTGTGTCGGTGATCTGATCTTCCGATAAAGTTCAGGGAAACAATTCGATAGAGAAATGCAGCCTAGGTACATACTGCAACGGGACCGAGGGTCGCGTTGCAGTCGTGTACTTTGGGACCCTCGTCTGTGTATTTTACTCCCTGCAACATCCTTTTATGACATGATAATAAACTGATTGATTGATTGATACAGTTTTATAGCACACCTTCAATGGCGTGACTAGTACAGACAATTTCGTGCTGCGCATTACCCATCAAGCACCGCAGACGGAGCGTAGCGCGACTGCCTCGGTAAACTGGAGACATCGAATGGCAGCTCATAGGCCCGTTTCGCAACAGCCACCACAGAAAGGTATCCGTTCATGCAGCACTTTGTATGTATGGTATCGGTAGACGCCTCCACCGCATACCTTACTAATGTCGTTATCGTCGACAGTACAACGGCACACTCAGCTGTGGGGCCGCGGGTGGCCGACGTAGAATCTGTCATCTCGCCACTGTCATTCCCTCCTCCTTGCGCTCTTTTTGCGCTTACCGTCTTTCATCCTTTGATGGGCTCCTATTTCACTCTGTTTCGTCCTCCTTCTCTTCGCTAGTTACGAGTGCAACGACGTCGACGCTGCTAAACGCAGCTACGCGCATGGAAGGACTGCCCCCTGAAAGTACGGATTCGCTTTTTGTGTTGGGGCAACGAAAATAGCGTTTGAAGTTTTAGTGATCCACAGTTGTAGCAATGTTACTCTCGCTACCTATTGACGCAGAAACTAACAGTGAAAGAGTGCTACGCACATTACTCTGTGCATTGCCGGAGTGGCAAATCAATGCAAACGCCTCCAGCTCCGTTACGAGAAGCGAAGCCAGCCGCAATCTCGAGTCAGCCTTGCATGCACATCAGTTCTGACTGAGGGGCCAGACGAAGGAAGAAAGTGACATTACAGGTCACTGGCTCATGACATCGACAAGCTCCACGTTCGCTTTCTTTCGTCCTTATTCGTTCTGTTGTTTAGCCGACGGCGACGCCGCACAACGCCAAAGTGGGTGCCTAAGAGTTATACTCTAAAGACGAAAGATGGACTTCTAAAGGGACAAAGACTACGCTAAAGTGACGCTTGATGTGGGAAATGGTGGTGGAAGCTCTATGAAGGTGGGCGCTGCCGGTGATGATTGAGACGAAGCATCCGCATTGCACCGTATGGAGGTTTGTCGATCTATGCAACACGCGATTACTGCCGCACTGCTTGGGTACACCCCGCCAAGCTAGCGCGAGGGCGAACGACATCGGTGGTGCGGCATAGTGAAAATGAACCACAATTTTGTGCGCCATGCTTTATTTTATGAGCCGCTTCTAGTCTTAGAATATCTGTGTGCTCAGATTTGGGTGCACGTTAAAGTACCCCAGTTGAAGAAATTTCTGGAGCCATCCCCTATATGGCGTCCCTCATAACAATATGGTGGTTTGGGGCGTGAAAGCTCACATATCAAGCACTCAATTAGTATAAGAGTAGTTCAACATGTGCCAGCGTGCCGAACAAGTGAGCAAACTCACCTGCGTTTCTTTCCCCACCAAGCTACTGTGTCCCGAATGAGTGCTAGTCTGCAAGACGAGACGCCACGGACTCTTCGCTTGAAGAGGTACGAAGGACTCCGTCAGTTCTAAAACAAAGCAAGCTTTTGTGATCGTCAGCGGTTGTCTCTCGGAGAGTCACTGGCGAGCCGCCAGTGACTCGGGCGTAGCCAGAATGTGGCACACCAGGCACCCCCTCCCCCCAATTTTTTTCGTCGTGGCGTAGAGAGCAAAAAATAGCCATTTGAAGGGGTTGCCCCCCCCCCCCCCCCTGAAAAACTTCTGGCTACGCGCCTGTCAAAAAGCTGTCACCACTAAGTGGCGGCAACATCAAAATGGCAAAAAAGGCATCGTTACGTCGTCAGCATCATGCCGCAAGGCAGGTGTTGTCAGCACATTGCCGGAGAAGTAAAAAAAAAAATGCCGCGTGGAAGTTCTGTAACAGTAAACAATTCCTCGTGGATGAGTAAGTTATAATGCAAACATTCGTGAAACAAGCGCTGAAGTTTACACACACTCAAAGAGGACCCAGACGAGCGCTTACCAGAAACTGAAAATTTTATTTCGAAGCGAACACTAATAAATACGTAACACACATGTACGTCAATCCGAACCTCCCTCTGTCGTCACAGACAACGTGGTATACCAAAATAATCACTCCCATAATCAAAGACACAAAACCGGGAACACACACGTGTAAAGTCTCCCCAAGAACTAAAAAAAAAGAAATCGTAAAAAAGAAAAAGCAAATGCACTAGGTTATGTTACGTCCAGAAAAGCAAGTTTCGCATGTGTTAGTAGAACAGACGTTTCATTGACGTAACTCTCACCTCCTTTCCTAATTGCGCTTTCATTATGTTCTCGTTGTCCGATTTTTGTGCCTGTCAATTATTCGTGTGGCTGGAGATTTCGGTTGGCAGGTGCAGTCCTTGCAGTGCATCGCTAAGTTTACCTTTAGCAACACGCCCAACTAGCAGTAATTGTAAATGTTAAATTTTATTCCATGCAACAGCTACGGGGAAACAACAAGAGGAAACTTGCTTAGCAGAAAATATTTTCCATCGGTGTAAAACCCAGTTTAAATTATTCGTCTTTCATTCTATGCGACAGCTGCTGTCAAACACCTGGAGTGCGAAAACAAGCGCCAGTACGAGCTAGTCTGAAACACATCCAAGCCGCAGTCCACTGCAATAGAATGAGGGCACGGTGAGAGAACCGCGCGCGCGAGCCACCCCCTTCACTGTAAGTACATAAATCGTTCCTTAACACATCGCAGAAAGCGGAGACCCATCTTTTGTTTTGTGCGCGATACGACGACGATGATGATTGCGCAGGAAGAGCATGCTGTGATCGCCCGCGATTGCTTATCGCATAGCCATGGTCCTCATAAAGGCCAACCTACGCCGTCGGCAAGAAGCTGGGATTGGCGTCACACCAATCCAGGCTTTCGTGACTATGAGACGGCGTTCGGGAATATGAGTCTATACTGTGTCGGCTTGTTCTTTAACGCATTTCACGGACATGTGTTCATGACCGCCACCGATATGTCCACTATCACGATGGAATGCCAGGTGAAAGTCAAATCGAATTCCCTAAATAAATATACATAGGGCGGGCCCAATGAAACGAAAAATCATGCGGTTACAAGGTATCGGTGCAAGATCGCGAATCAAGAACGAGCATGCTGTCTTCTGTAGTGCAAAGAGATCATGGGGTGCTATGCAGTATTGCCCAAACTTCTCGAGCTGACGAGCTTGCTCCGAGTTCCGCTATAGCGGTCATGACACGAAAACAGTGTAGCTCGTTATAGCAGTGTTGATGAAAACGACTACAAGTAGGAGCTTGGCGTGAAAAGCACACGTGAGGCCCTTAAGGTGCTCATCAGAGATATACTGCATGTGAACACGTGAGAACCACCATTTAGTCGACATTTAAACACTGCAGCGACGTGAGCCTCATGTCAGGAGTGTTCATAGGCTTTATAAGCTTTCGGGCAGGTTTCATCGCTCTACCAGCAGCACGGAAATTCTCCTTTTCGAGGGCAACAAAGGTGCACAATCTGCACGTTCGTGCAGCTGGCTTTGCTTCTATAAAGTATTAGGAATAAAAATAGACAGGTTGTCTTAAGGGGCACTCGCATTATAGCGGTCATGCAGCTGTGGGTGTTACGTTAGGGGTACGTGGCATAGGCGTTTCAGCAAGGGGGGCACAATCCCTTCCACTGAGAAAAGTTGGGGGGCTGAGCCCCCTCACTTTTGACAGTAGTCACTGACGGCTGCACGCTGGGGAAAACAAGGCAAAATTTTCCTTCACCACTCTAATTAATCATTTATATTGCTACGAGAAAAAGAAAACAATGTGAGGCAAAATTACAATGTAGTGATAATTTTTCAACATTTCAGCAGTGAAGATTTTTCTTGAAGGCTGTTTGCGGAGTTTTCCGCCCTGTGAAGTAACTCTGAAGAGCAGGCTAGCGCTGAACAGGAGCCCTATACATTACATAACTTGTTCATGTTTTTATTCAACTGTAACTGGCCGATGCAGTTATGGATGGGAACGAAAAAACTTGTAATGTACCGGTCAAAGACTTTGCTGCTTTTGCAAATAACTTTCTTTCACGGAAAATAATTACCATCACCGCTGTTCTGACGAAGCTGCAGTGACCACATGGTTGCGATGAATTTCTAAATAATAAAGTTTTGCTGTGCTGGAAGCGCCAAGAAGTGTTTCTACTTTAATCTCCGATAAATCTAATCAGTCTTACTTACGGCAAACTTGGAGCGACGAAGGCAGCTTCCGAAGCGGCAAAAAATAGTCCAGTAAACTAGAACTTGGTGGGAAGCGAGAATGAGTACTTATAAGTGCTCTAAATACTTATGGTTCCTCAAGGAAAGGTTTGCATTTAAAGGGACACTAAAGCCAAATAACAATTTACGTCAGAGTGAAAGCTCAGTGCATGACCATATCTAAAACGACCATATTATCAAGAACAGTATCCTACTTACCGAGAAATTAAAATAACTGCAGAAGAACACAACCGTCGCCCTAGAACATTCTCAAAATGATCCCGATAGCATCAGGAGGACCGCCTACAATTATTCACTAGTAATCAATCTAAGTGCACTAAACTAATAACCTTCAATACACCAAGAAACGCAATCAAATGCTGCTTGTTTGTTTTTCTTTGATTCATAGAGAACAAAAACGCCAGACGTTATGGGGAATGGCGCTAGTGGTGCAAAAATTCATTTTTTTGCGTGATTACGTCGGACAGGTAATAGCATCTAGTGGGGCGCAGTTGAAACAAAAACGTCTGCAATCTCAAAGCAAATGGCGGGAAATTGATTGCTGTTGTTGCTGGTGTGGATCCTCCAGCTTTAGGTCTGCTGCAACTACACTCTAAGAAAACAGCGAATAAAAAGGGTGTCATTTTGTCCCACAACAATAATCGTGATATATATTGCGTTCCATCCTTGCGCTATCACCCCGCGTCCGGTACATTCCGGTCACGATCGACATGCCCATTATCAGGGTTACACTGCATTCTCGATAGGAAGGTGGCCAGCACCGAGTTTTCAAGAAAGGAAGCGCACGCAAACCAGATGACGATTATTGTTGGGGGACAAAAAAAAACACCCTTTTTACTCAATATTTTTTTAGAGTGTAGAGCAGTAAAGGCAGGCAACGTTGTGCACGGCAATAATGACGTGAATCGATCCGGTCACTCCGCGTCTTGAGGCGGGTAACTTGAAGTTCGCTAACTCGATGCGTACCACTAAAACGTGATTTTATTTTAAAATGAGCCCTTCCTTGGCACGAAACTAACACTACGAGGTTTCTGAACCGCTATTTCAACCATGAACCACGACTTATTAGTTGCATTACTGTCCCTTTGGAAACTGAAATATTTGTGAGCTGTTTTTAGTCAGTAAATTGTTATTCCATAATAAATAATTTATTGTTGAGGAGGCTGCCAAAAACGTAATTGCATTCATGTGGAAAGTTGTGAGGTAACGCAAGAAAGCATCGCGTGTAATATTATTACACGGATCATACATGACAAGCATAAACGTGTTGTGCCAGTGAATGCTGCTTAAAACTGGCTGTCCTCTTTTTTTTTACGCTATGGAAAGAAGTGCTTTGTGTAAGGAAAATCACATGAAAGGGCGAGTGCGTCGAAGTTGTCAGATTTACAAGCCGTCAGTGGATTCCACCGAAAGGGGAAATACAGAAACGGTGGCCACAATGTCTACTTGGGGGAAGGGTGGGTGCATACGAGCAATAGTTTACAAAGTGGCACTGCTCATTTATGTTCGCGTTACACTGTTGAGTTCCTGTCCCTTCCTAAACACGCCATGTCTCTCTTGCTTTTTTTAAACGTTTCTTTCTCCTTTTTCTTCCTTTTGTTGCGTTGTTATAATTTTTCTTCCGTCTTCTTTCCTCCCGGTCTCTCGAGAAGCTATAGGAAGACACGAAAATGTGCATATATTATTATGCATTGAAAAAAATGGGGCTCCCGTTGAAACGTAGGCTGAATAAACAGTTATGTGAAAACATATGTACTTTTATATTTATAACATCGCGGCAACCGAAGTAATTCTTCTGCATATAAGCGTTATCACAAATCCCGCGCTTTAGCAAACAACTGACATGGAGGTTTACGATCCACGGAGCCTCGACCGCAACAATCGGGGACTCGCAGATCCCCAGCGCCCGTTCCCCTGCCCCGTTCCCCTGCCATCATCTGAAAGCCTGGCGCATACATTGGCGACATCGGCCAACTATTGGGCTTCGCCCCTAAAGGTATCTCTCACATCAATCTGCACATTGTTACCAACGACCTAGCCACCACGGATGTCCTTACAGCATTCGACCGCTACGTAGCCCTTCTTGACCGCATTAGGCATGAGAGACCCGAAATCACTATAATGTTTGCCACCCTAGTGTTCCCATGAGCCCCCAACGAACGACTTCGCCGACACAACTGGCGTGCGGTGAGGAGATTCACCTTTGAGGCTCGGGAGTTTAACCTGCAGCTGCTGAATTTGTGTCGTGACAGAGAGCACGTCTTTTAAGTAAACCATCGGATCAGCGCACTCCCGCGATGGAATGTGCTCGTGGCTGATGGTGTACACCCGAGATTCACCGGAGCGTTTCTATTAGAGTGGAACATCTACGACCTGCTTCTCCACCTACGGCGGCCCTACATCATCAACTGCTTGGACCACGCACTAAAGCCGGAGGCGTACGAGCTTCAGTGGACGCCATCCTGCTCCCAGACACGCTGGCGTGACCTTCCCGGTGACACCTGTCGAGGCGGAGAAAGGAATAAAAAGAGAACCAAGCAGCCCCACAAACAGCCGCTACCCATTCTACAGGCCAGGAGATCCCGTCGGGAACCCCATCATGGAGTGCGCGACCACCGTCACGCGTAGCACAGCTGTCGACCGCACCCACGAGACACGCCCCGAAAAAGGGGACGAAGGTTAATCCAGGCCAACAAAGATGTTGATTGTAGCTGTACTACAATCAACAGCAACCAGTGGCCAGAATCAACTATCCCCAAGCAGCGAAAATCAGGAGCCAGCATTAGCCAAGAGTGACCAGCAACTAGCAGCAGGCAACAGCAGTCGCCTACAGGCCAGCTCATCACGGGAGGCACAATGGGATGGAGCTCTAACCCAAACCAGGTACGACCTCCGGGTACCTTATGGTTCTACTCGCCGCGTCTGGGCAAAATGACATACTGGCTGTACGAATGGGCAAACACCGTCCGTTTCAGATGAATCAGGCTACAGAACAGGTTCAAATTTCTTTAAACATAGAAATGTTGTTGCAAAAGAATACGGCAGGAACTTCAAGTGCGTACTTTGGAAGAATATGTTGTACTGGCGGGTGCGGCTCCGAAGTAGCTGCGCTTGTTGCTAACACCATCGATGCATAATTTTGCCCTAGTGGAAATGAAACTGTAAGACAAAATTCTCGACCACGCCCCAGAGGAGCTATTGAACACTGTAGAGGGACTGTGAACGCACTGACAGACGAGAAGCGGTATATAAGAAATAACTGTCCTCTTTTGGAGTGGGAGGCTAAAGAGCTCGACTTATTGTAGCACAAAAAAACGGAGGGAATAGCAAAACTTAAAAGAATGAAATTTGTGCGGGATAATGTCTCACCACAAGCTATACCCACTGATGCTTACATGAAAAATACCAACCCACCTCATGTTCGAAAAGATTTGCCACCACACCTTAAATACTCAAACGTTATTAATCTTTAAAATAAAGAACTATGAAACGAAGAACTGAGTGTACTCTCACGCGGACTTACATTCTGCCCTGGCAATAGAAAGCACGATGAATTCACGCTTCTAAAAGACCTAGACGAGTTCGCACAAAATTACGATTGGAGGAATATTATTTCAGTTAACACCAAAAAGACAACCCGCTAATTTGTGGGGTAATCGGACGGAAATGGAGCCCAGACGGCAACAGAGATCAACATTAAAATCTATATATAGACGCGGTTCAGAAAGACGTCATACATGTTGAAAGGTGCACAATCCAAGTATGAATATCATATCAAGGAAAGAAACAGAGGCACTACTCGCATTGAGCAACCGCGAAGATCTCGTCAATAAACCAGCAGACAAAGGAGGGGCGATCGTTGTTCTAAATAGATCGGACTACATCGAGGAAGGCAGACGACAACTAAATGACAAAGAATTCTACAAACACCTCGACTCGGACCCTACCACTGAGCACAAAAAGATCACTGTAACAACCCTAGAGGATCTCACATGTGAAGGCACCATTGATTTAAACTTCAAAAGGCACGTACTACGATACATTAGCCACCTGGTCATTTTTACATGCTGCTGAAGATTCATAAAGAGGGAAATCTTTGCAGACCTATTATACCAGGCACCGGAATGTTGACGGAACCCATTTCCAGGTATATTGACTCTTTAATCAAAGACATACCACCCACACGTGAATGCTCTTTGCGTGACACAAACCATTTACTTCAGGAAATATCGGACGTTAAAATTTCAGACGGTGCATTTCTCGTAGAGAGAGAAATAACGTTTATTTGCACCCGTCTAGAATAACGGGGGAGGAGGCGTCGGCCTCTGCCCCCCAATCATCCCCCTAGCCATCAGCCGGAATCCCTTGAACTCGGCGGCGGTCAGGTAGAGACCGATTACTTGACGCTGTTCTTCGGCGTCACGGCTGTGTAATAAGGCTTCCCAGGATTCTGCGTTTCTACTTGGAGCATTGTAGGATGGGCAGGTTCATACTATGTGCACTAAACCCGCAGTGTTGTTGCAGTGCGCACATCTGGTGTTGAACACTTCCGGGTGCCATTTACTATAGAAAGACGTCAGACGACGGAAACACGCCAGTTTACAATTTTCGCCACATCATTTCCTCCTTTTTGCTCATCTGTTTAGCCGCCTCTGGATAAATCTTCCGGTGGAATTTATAGTGTGCGGTGATTTTCTGAAAAGTTCGTAGTTCATCTCTCGTTGAGAGGGGCTGCTCGCGCGAAGGCCGCGGGTCAGCGTCGATCAACCAGAAAGTGAGCCCTCGGGCGATCGCGTGCGCCTTCTGATTCCCCTTCAGACCTTGATGGGCCGGGGACAGTACCCGCAGAGATTAGCTCTGCGGGTACTGGTCCTTGTCTTAGAATTTTGGCGGCTGTAGCAGAGATCCTGCCCATATCGTTGTTTTTAATGGCTGACTTAGAGTCACGGCTGACTTAGAGTCACTAACAATCTTAGTGTGCCTTTTTGAGCTATTGCCAAAGTAATCACAAGCTCTTCCGCCTCTGTGGTGGTTTTGTTCTTAGAAGTGCAGCACGAGACGAGGTCCCCGCTCTCGCGAACCACTACCGCTGTGTATGCTCCCTTTCTTTCGTATTCTGCAGCGGCCGTGTAAAGCACGCCAGATCGTGTAAAGCACGCCAGATCGACCTTCAAGTTTCGCCTGCAGGGCTACAGCTCTAGCTTTGCGTCTGCCTTCATGAAACACCGAATGTATGTTTTTTTGCAGCGGTATGATTTTTAGTCTTGTCCTAGTCAATTTAGGTATGCTAGTTGTCTGTCTGGAACACTCCGTGGGCTCGAATCTCAAGCGCTCCATGATTTTCCTCTTGGTTCTACTTCTCAGAAGTATTTTGTGCTGTGACATCATGGCGCCTTCTTTTAGCTCATCTTAAGTGTTGGAGACACCCAGCCCAAGAAGTTTACCCATAGAGGTGTTCGGGAGAAGTCCTAGCACAGTCGTGATGACTTTCCTTATAATGGCTTCAATTTTATCTTTTTCTGCTCTACTTCATTTAAGATAAGGGCAACGTTTAGTACACGGCTTATCACGAAAGCTTGAACTAATCTTAAAAGATTGGCTCCCTTCATTGCCGCATTCTTGTTAGAAATGCGCTTAAGCAGGCGGCACGTCTGGTTCGCACTAGCTTCGAGTCTCCGGATAGTTTGTGTTTTTTCCATTTGCTTGTATACGCATGCCTAGAATTCTAATACTGTCTACGGCTAGAATAGCATTACCATTCACTCGCAAAGCGATGTCACAACCCCTTCCGACGGGATTGTTAATTTTTCTTTTTTGAGATGATAAATAAAGAGCCTCTGATTTTTCTGCCGAGCATTTTAACCCTAGTGGTTCGAGATATTGTTCGATAGTATCTATAGCCGCCTGAAGTGTGCTTTCAGTATGTCTGTCACTACCCCTGTTTATCCACAGCGTCACATCGTCTGCGTATATTGTGTGATGCAGATCTTCGATTCCTTCCAACTTCTCAGGAAGTCCAATCATCGCTATAATAAAAAGAGTTGGAGAGAGTACAGAACCTTGTGGCGTTCCTTTATTCCCCAATTAATTGCTTTCGTGTGACTGCCCTCCCATGCTGATAGTGGCTCTGCAATTTGAGAGAAAGCTCCTCACGTTGTATGTCTTGACGCCTATGTTTAGCGCACTTAGGTTCTTAAGTAAGACTTCATGTTTGACATTGTCAAACGCCTTGGAGAAGTCCAGACTCACAATTACTTTGGTGTCAACAGTCTTTTTGTCTATTATCTCCTCCTTTAGCTGGAGCGTAACATCGCACGTCAATAGGTGGGATCTAAAGACTATCATAGTATTAGGGTACAGGTTTTCATCTTCCATGAACCTAGTCAGTTTTGTCTGGATGACGTGCTCCATCAATTTTCCTACACAAGATGTGATGGAAATGGGTCTGAAATGTTCAAGACTGAGCTTTTTCCCTGGCTTAGGAATGAAGACCACAATGGCCGTTTTCCAAGCTTGCGGTATTTCTCTCTTGTCACAGCATTCTTGCATATAAGCTGCAAGTTGACGAATGGAGCCGTCGTCAAGATTCCTGAGCATTCTGTTGTTGATTTTGTCCGGAGTGGCAGCCGTTTTCGTTTTAAGTCAGTTAATTTCAGTACTGACTTCTCCAACCATGATGGGCTGTCTAGGTCCGGGTCTTCTGAACCAGCGTAGTCAGGGAGCTTTTGAGATTCTGCGGAGCTGAGGTATCGACTCTAACCTCCATTATTAATTCCGTCGTCTGACCTTCATATTTATACACAAGCTTTTGAAGTTGCTGTCGGCCCTCCGACTTGGTTTTTCTGGGTCAAATAGATGCTGTAGTAGCTGCCATGTTTTAGCACTGCCAATCTCTTTATTCATCTGATCACAGATACTACCCCACTTTTGCTTAGAAAGTTCCAATGCATAATCTTCGATCTCTCTATTCAGTGCAGCAACTTCCTTTCAGAGATTCCTGTCTCCTTTTTTCTGACTGACTTTTCGCTCTAAGTTTTTCTTTTTCTTCCACATGCTTACAAGATGTCTATCAACAACTTCCTCATCGCCAGCGTCAATCTCTTCGGTAGCGTCCTGAACCGACTGGATCACCCCTTTACTCCAATCGTTAATATCATTTATGGGGTGCTGTTCCAACCTGATATTTCTAAAGGTCACCCAATCTGTAGTTTTAACTTTTCTCTTATTGATCACCAGCGGGCCATTGGTAACGATAATCTCTAAAATTATATGATCACTACCTAGGTCTTCCCCGGTATTGCAGCACGTGGCGGCGGTGGCACTGCTGACCAGGGTAAGATCAGGCGTCGTGTCTTGAGATACGCTATTTTTTTTCCTCGTTGGCCGCGTTGGGTCCGTTATAAGTATCAGCTCATGTTGTTGAATTTCGTTCCACAAATTTCTGCCCGTAACCTGGGTGAATTTATAACCCAATGCAGTATGATGCGCATTAAAGCCGCCCAAAATCAATAGCAGACCGTTTGCTGAAATAACCTTTGTCTTCGTGAAAAGATCACCAAAGTTGATTTTGCGCTGCCTTGGGTAACGATATATATTTAGGATAAACAGACTCTTGTCTTTGCACTTGCGAGGCGTGAGTTCGATTAAAATATGATCGATCTGCGATTTCCCCTTCTCGTGCTGCAATGTCCCAATGTTTCTCTACAAAGGTCGTACCTTGAGGATCATTACCCGACCCGGCAAAAAGTTTGTAACCTGCTAATTTTGCATTTTTCCCACACTCCTGGATCGCAATAACCTCCGGTCGCTCGGCGTTGATAAGAAAAGATTGTAGAACTGCACATTTGCGCGAGAAACCCCTGCAGTTTTACTGCCAAATCGTATTACTGCAAGGGTGCAGAGCCATCAGGGTTAAGCTTGAGCGCTTGGCATAGCCATTCTATCTGTTAGTCCCTGCTAGCAAATTAAGCCTTAATTTACTCAATAGCGTTGCCTACATGTTTCGTCTGTTCTAGTACAGCTTGTAGCATACCTTGTAATGACTTTCTTTCCACCTCCAGCGCTTCAACTCTCGCTCGTAATTTTCTTCAATTTCGGTTTCTTCAGCTCTCTTCTTCTTTAAAGGTGGTTGGTTTGCTTTCTGAGGTGTTTCCAGCACCTGCCCTGGTTTACTGGTTAGATAGGCCTTAATCTCATCAAGCTGTTTGCGTGATTCCGCATTTTGCTGCTGTCATATCCTATTTTCCTTTTTAAGAGCATTATTCATCTCTGTATTAGCATCCCGGGAGACATTAGTTACCCAACCCACCTGTAGTTCTGTGGATTTTGATTTCTCCTGGGCACAATCCCCACCATCTTGGGGTGCCTTGTGAGAAACGCCCGGCTTCTCCAGTGGTGGCAATCGGGGAAAGGATTGCGAGCGCCCTCTCGATCTACTGCGATACTTGGATTTGCGCCTCGAACGATCTTGAACCGTCTGTCTTGCTGTGCCGCTGCGTGTCTTCTTCAGCCTTATGTCGTTCTTGTTGCTCCCGCGCTTCTTCAAGCTTCAATTCCCACTGTCGCTTCTTCACAACATAAGGTGTCTGAAAAAGGTTTTTGCACCTTTTGTCTTCGGTCACGTGCTTGCCGCCCAGACGGCACCTCGGTGTACATTCATGGTCCTTGGGTGGGAGGCCACCCCGCAACCTCTGCGTTTTTCGTGCGCGCTGTCACATACGTCGGATCGATGTCCCAGCTCATCACACCTGTAACTAACTTCATATCTCTTTTTGTAGAGAAAACATTTCATCGGCGTCCCAAAGCAGATCATCCATCTCGGCCCGTAATCTTCAACAAAGGTGATGATTACCGAAGTGGAGTTGCCCATCCTTCGCACACCAAGAATAGGACGATTCTCTTCGTGTGAGAAAGCCAGTTCCAATTCCCTTTCAGAGAGTCCGATATCAAGTCCACGTACCACGCCTTTGCCACAGCTTTCAGGCGCAACCATATATGTCTTCACCTCGTACTCCTTGCCGTCGAGCTTTATGACTGTCAGGTCCAACATTTTCTTGGCATCATCCTCCCTGGGCGTGCTGTATATCAATGTTTCTTGCTTGTCGTTGACAACGATCCTGTCCTCCTCTCGACTTTTCTGCCATGGAACGCCTGCTGCCATCCTTTCTACTCCAGCAATCACAGGTGCCGAGCGTCTGGTGAGCGTCAGTCCTTCTTTGGGCCTGATAATAACCGTGTGATCCACGTTCAGAAGACGCGGTAAAGTCGACGCTACCGACCACTCCGCGAGCTTTTTTCCCGCCGCTTTATATAAGGGTCTCCCGCTTACACCATGCTTGTTGCCATTGAAGCCGGCCGGAAGCGTCCTGTCTTCTTTTCCGCATCCACTGCTGGTAAACGCCACCCTGGTGGCGCCATCGCGTTCTCGTTGTTGACTCTCCTGGAGCTTCGACACTTTCGACACACTTCGACACTTTCGTCACCCAGTCCGAGCTTTCCAATTCTTCTTGATCGGCATCTCTACCATTAACAGTCACTTCCATCGTCATAGTGCCTCCACAGACGCTCTACAAGCTGACGCCTGGAGACTCGAACGCCGATCCGACCGCCTCGGCGCTAGGCCGAACGGTGGAGTTAGCGAGATGCACAACGTTACCGAACACCAAAGGCGCAATAAAATCCTTTGAAAGCCACTTACAGTCTTTAGAATGGTAGCCACAGGATCATGAGCACGTCCGCAAACTCACACAGCACTTTATCAGCTGGCTGTTGTCCTTTCCGCTTAAAAAAGTGGTCATTTGATGGAGCCGGCGCGGAGCCGTGTCTACACCTCTGTGCTCCACTCGACGGACCATTCCTTGTAACATTAGATGTTAATTCACTCTACGAAAATACCCAACATGACGATAGTGTGAGGGCACTTGTTGAATCGTATGGCAACCAAAATACTACCGCATATCCAAGCAAAAAAGTAATTGAAATCTTAGCGAGACTTGTACTCGAATAGAACAGCTTTGAATTAGCTATAAGTACTACCTTCAAATCAGCGGCATGGAAAGGGTACAAAAATTGCCCAAAAACGAAGCTAACATATTCATGCACCATGTAGAGTCCAAATTTATTCATTCTTGCAATATCAAACCTTTAATCTATAAAAGGTACCTAAACGACATATCCATGATTTGGACACATTAGGAAAGCGAGCTGGTAAAATTCATACAGGCATATTCATACAAATTCATACAGGAACTAAGTGCACATCAGCACTTATTGTACACACTCCTACACAAACATTGAATTAAGCTTCCTTGATGTACTTATTTGAATGGGCTGTTGTGCATTGGTAAATGGAGTATACATACAACCTATGGACAGGCAACAATACCTGCACTTCGAAAGCTGCCACCCGCGACACTGCAAGACCAGCATTCCCTATTCCCAAGGACCCAGATTCCGACGAATCTGCTGCCACACCAAGGACTTCCACAAAATCTGCACACATATGCGTGAAACACTCCTTAGTCAAGAATACCCACCAGCTATCATTGATGACGCCATAAAAAGCGGTGAATCTGGACCGCCAGACTCTTCTACACCACCAAAAAGATGCCGACGAGCACCGTAACGAAAAATTGTTATCAACTTTCACTAGCTACCCACCGAACATAAACAAGGCACTAAAAAACACTTTAACATATTGGGACAGAGCGTGCGACTATCCAAAATTTTCATTCCCCTCCTTGTGTGGTATACAGGTGGCCAAAACGTATAAAGGATCACTGTATAAATTCACAAATAGGCGTGAAACCTCAAACAGGGTGTCATCCTTGGGAAAAAGCAGATGTAAAATATGCAAACACAAGTAGACAACGACAATGGCAGAAAGCACCCACTCGAATTTTTAAGCACAGGATAAGAGGTCCACTGGACTGTGATTGGGATAACTTCATATACCTTCAGGAATGTGGAGTATGGAACATGCAATACGTGGGCCAGAGAGACACTCCATTTAGAATGAGATTCAACAACCATCGGGCACATGTACCTTCTCTGCCAGGCCTTCCACTTTCAAAACACAGTACATTAAAAGACCACAGCTTTGATGCCATCAGGGTTACACTATTGTAAAACATTTTCGCACAATCAGCGAACGGGAACAACGGAAATTTTACTTTATCTGCAAATTCGACACAATAAAAAACGGAATAAATGAACCTGCAGGCACTCTGCCAGCGTTACGATCACTAAAAAGACGCAAACGCTCCACTCTAATCAGTACCCTGCCATTACAACAATATATTACTCCCTAACAAAGCTTTTAGCGTATGCATCTGACATTAGACAGATGGTTTGCCGCATTAAGCACAGCTGGAACGCACAGATAAGTAGTCCCGGATGCCGTACAGTTCTTCCCCCTTTTCTTTTTTACATTTTTTTTCCACTGACAGGAGCCAATGCATAGAATGAATATTGGTGGCGGCGCCACTATTACCGGCTCTTTCATATCTGACAACACCAACATGCACTTCAAGCGCTTAAACTCTCCCCACCGATTTGTTGTAAACTTTCAAGGAAGGCAAGCCACCAGTGGATTGCAACGGAAGGTGAAATACAGAAACGGTGGTCACAATGTTCACTTGGGGGAAGGGTAGGTGCGTGGGAAGAATTGTTGCAAAGTGGCATTGCTCGTTAACGTTCGCCTTACACTGTTGAGTTCCTGTCCCTTCCTAATCCAACCAAGTCTCTCTTGCTCAAGACCATAATCCGTGAGTGTGTAACGTCCGATGTCAAGCTGATGTTTTCTTGAAACAGCCACTCCAGCTTCGAGTTCATAGCAATAAGCGTGTCAATACCTGCGCATGGAGTGACTTCTCCTGTCATCACCGTCCACATTTGGTCGGAATCAATGAAAACACTGATGCCTTCCTCCCCGACAACGGATCCGAATAGTAGTTGATTAGCGATATTTTTTCCAGCTCTCTGTATTTCCGCGATGAATGGTGAATTTGTTGTACTTGCTTCGATATTTTGGCATATGTGCGGAATTTCTATTGCTTTCAAGGTAACTTCAGTGTGTGAAAACTGACTCTGCAATCGAAGCTGCACAACACGTCTCCTTTGCGCTGCTCGACTTGACCTGCTTGACAAAGAGTTGAGCGCAATGATGGTGGACCTCACACATGGCAACTTCAGCTGCTTTGATAGCCTCTTCGTGACGAATATGCCTGACTTCCCCAATCTATGACACGTCTGACATACTGAAATATAACATTCATTACGGCCCAAGCCCGAAACGTCTGAAGAAGCACGCTCGTCGATAAACTCGCGAGAGTATGTTGATTCTTCCCTCGAGATTCACATACAGTCGTGTTGGTGCTTGGCTTACTTGCCGGTGTTCTGGTATTTGTCCTGCCGGTTTCTCGTGTCTTGTGGGTAAATTTCTGCAGATCACACACGATTGTGGCATGTGGCCCTTGGCAGGTAGAGCACGTAATCATGCGCCTGCAATCACACGCCCTGTGGCCTTTCGTCATGCATCGAAAACATCTCATTTCTCCTGATAGAATGCGCTTCTTTTTTAGTAGCGGGAGATCCAACGAGCATTCTCCCGTGGAATGTTGGCTCGATTAGCAAAACACTCAGTTCTCAGGTACCTTCTTTGTGTTGTTATGGAGAACTGAGGACCTGGGTTTTGAGCTACGAGACTGTCGTGATTTGTTCTGCGCATTCTCATTACGACTGTCTTTTCAACGATGGTTAGCGAACTCGCTCTTCCCTAAGCTCTCCACTTCGATAGATAAAAAAACTTGATAGGCGTTCCAGCTCCGTGTTAGAGGCTTCATTACTGCTGTAGGTCACCGCCCGATTGGCGCATGACCAATGGTACTGTACAACAAGATCCTGTGGCAAAGCCCGCAGCAACATGTCGCACAGCATTGCCGAAAAGAACGTCTTGCTCACCCCAATGGTCTCCAGTTCTCTGATGTTTATGATGACTTAGTCGTACAGCTAGCAAAGAGCCGTCGAGTCACTTGAAGCCTGGAGAAGTACTCCTGAGCCTCGTTCGCTTGAGTCTCGTTCTGTCACCGAAGTGTTTCCTGAGCATGTCAATGGCATCCTCGCAGCAACCTTCTGTGGTCGGCAGGCTCACAATAGCTGAAGCTACGTTGCCCCTTAGGAAGAACTCCAGACAGTTCAACTTGTCCGTTGCCGTGAGGTTTCCGTTCCAGTGAATCATCTGGTCAAATTCTTCCCAAAAGTCATTCCACTGGCACAGGTCACCAGCAAATGGGGCGATGGTAAGCTTGAGAAGCTTGGCACCAGACGCTTTAGTGGTACTCGCTACAGACGAAGTCTGAAGCTTCGGTGCTGATGACGTGGCCGCAACAATACGGTCGCGCTTGCTAAGAAGCTCACTCATGACGCTGTTAGCGTTGTCTTCGTATTAAAGGAGGGTGTCGTCCTATTCCTCAAACTCTTCATGTGGTATGTGACTCTCTAGCTCCCTGTTGATTTCGTTCAGCTCATTGTTGTTCGCCTTCAAACGTCCGTACATGGCGATAAAGTGATCGATGGTGGCTTTTGCATCGCCGAGAAGAGCTCTTGCCTCATTCATAACCTTGGTATTGAGAGATCTTCTCGACGTCCGCTTCGGTTTAGCCTTTCCTTAGTGTTCAGTTCACTCATAGCCTTCCGTAGTCTTCCGTGGTCCCTCGTAGCAGTTGCCGGGTTTCGGCACCAAATTGTTTGAAATGGCATACGGTTCAGTGGCAAGAAGCGAGGCCTAAATATTACGAACGACATTTATTTTTAGCTGTTTTGGTCGATTCCTGGCTACTAGTGTCCGCGAACACGGACTTACTTGTGGAAGGAGGCACTTATTCTTTCTCAGTTTGACCTGGCACTGCGCTTGATTAAACAGAGGGATAGATAGATACGCTCAGTCGCCGAAGTTTGCTAAGAGATGCTTCGCATTTAGATCATTCAGAAATAATAGCTTTTATGAACAAGCTGATTGCTTGTTTGTCAGTACATTGGTTTGCTATTGGCTGTTAAGAAGTTACAAGCGCATGCAGCTTAAATCAATAAAACGTTTTTGTCATATATTGGCAACGCCACTTAGGAGGAGTGTGCCTCCATACCAATTCTATTGGCTGTCCTTGGCTGTATCTGTAGTTACACTTTCTTCTGTGTCAGGCAACCTCCCGTTACTTCTCGCATCGCGCACAGGGCATTTGATAATCTCAGCAAGTACGGAGTGAACTAGACTCCAGGCCTATCGAGACATACTGCAACCGGTAAGAACACTGCGACACAAACAACAGGAAATAGCGCAGAAAATGTAGATTTAAATACTAAATAATTGGCTGAATCTCACCCGGGAGGATCGGCCTAAAATCGCGGAGGTAAAAAAAGAAAAATCACAGCGTAATCACGGAGTGAATTGCGATGAGCGAGGCGAAGCGTCCATTCGTCTATCCTTCCCATGGTTGTGTGGCACTGCTTAGTCAGAAACACTCTATTCTGGTTTGCGACACCCAGTTTTAATACACAGGTCTTTTTGCATTTTCTCTCTTACGATTCCACACTGCCGTGTTTGAGAGTCGAACCCTCCTTTTCAAGCTAAGTTACCACCAGTGCGCTGCTGGTGGACAACAAAATTGCCGAAATACGGAGCGATAGCCGTCGCAACCAAATATCCGCACTGGTTTCACTCTTAGTTGCAGCAATCACGCACAGAAAAAACTTTGGCGAAATTGTTTCTTTTCATGGTTTCGTAGTGCAATAAGGTTGGGAAAGAAGACGCGTTCAAGGGAAGTGTCTGAACAAAAAGCCCATGTTAAGTATCATCAAGCCACCGGCGACGCCTTGTGACACCAAGAGTCGCTGAAAAATAATTGAACAGGAGGTTGCTCTTGACAAGTAGTCTAGTCCTCAAGGCAGAAACTGCTGTGAAGTTGTCACTACCGTATGTCGATACATAGGCTTTGGCGAAACGCCTTGGTCAGGGATTTATCAGCGCTGCATGTCTCTATAGTCGTGTCAGTATATAGGCCTTGCGCAGATCACACTGAGTGGAGGACCTCCAGAGAAATCTTTTCGGAAAAAATATCTTCAAGCTTCACTGAAAATTTTTTCTGGCTAGCAAAGTTACACTCTTCGTTTTGTATCTAGGAAACCTCCATTGCTGTAATGTCACCTGTTGGCTGACATTTTACGCTGCTTCTTAAAGGCTCGCTCGACACCATTCGCAGAAAATTTTGATTTGATTACATACACTGTGCAGTGGCTTTCAGAAGTGATCGCTCTAATCACCGATATGATAGCCCAGGTGTTGGTAAATGGTATTCTCACAATTCTTAAACAACATCTTAAACAACAACAATTCTTAAACAACAATTCTTAAACAACATGGAATATAACATTTTTTCTGTTCCCACATCTGCCGGATCACAACAGATAGGCGAGTTTCATTAGTTCGTGTAATGCATAGACTAACTTTCTGTGGCGTAAATGCATGTGCGTGAGAAATTAGGTGGAATTTGGAAATGTTGGTGCGGGCTTCCGACGAAGAGAAAGACGTTGACAAGAAACCGAGCCAACGAAAGGTGGCGACAGGCGGTACGTGCGGCGTTGGCAGAAGGGAAAAAAAGAAAGGTGCGTTTAAAACGCACAGGGAGTAGAACAAGACTTAGCCGAAGGACGCGCCGGACGAGGGTGCTGTTCTGGAAGGTTTCGTGGCCGTGCTTACAAAAGGCCTGGTGCTCTCCTGGTAGTCCGGACAGTGGATCCAAATGGGACACGCCGGACCAGGGTGCTGTCCGTGGAGCTTCTTCTGCCTGTTCCCTGGGGATCGAGTTCTGGTAGTGGAGGTTCCTGTGCGGGGCTTGTTACGAAGCGCGCCTCCGACGACATTACGAAGGGTGCCACGAAATTTCACCATTGCCACCACTGTTACGAAAGACGGTGACGCCAACATGGTCCCGAAGGTGCCACTGCTTCTAACTCCGCCAGGAAGGTCACCAGCCGTTTGGTAGCGTAGGTTTCTCCGCTCGTGACTGCTTCTGCGCAGAGGTGATAGACGAGTGGACGAGACGACGGTGAGTTAAACAAGGTTTATGTACAACATAAATACAGAGGCATTACAAATTTGGCACTGGGGCCGACAGTTTAGAGACTTGAAGAGCCGAGCTCTCTTTTCTGACACATAGGTCGACTGCTCGCGACGCGCCACAGGGCTTTTTTTATATGCACCGGGAGTATTGCTTGAGTAACCAAATGTCCAACCAGAAGCTCCTCTGGCCGTCAGGTCAGAATCCTCCAATGGGGTCGCCGCTGGGCCGTGTCATTCTCATAGAATCCGGAACCGCTGCGCTGCACCTGGCTGCACCCAAGGACGAGTGACGTCGCCACGCATTGCGTCAGACTCGCCAGACAGGAAGGCGACGATTGCTTGGACGGGCTCGCTGTGCGTGCGCGACGGAAAGGCACCACCGCGTGATGACGTCATTGAGTTGTTCGTGTTGGGCGGGCTCGCGTGCTGGCCTTGACAGAGATTGCCTTTTTCAGAGGCATGGACGTACGGTGTGGACTCGCAGGCATAACAGGCTACCAACACCGAGCGCGTCTCCTGCTACGTCGGCGTGCGGGATAAGAACGATAGGTTTCTGGTCGCCGCCGCTACCTGAGACGGTTGAAAGCCGTCTACAAACCCCAGGCCTAAAGGAGGCCTTGTCTCCTGCTACGACTGCACGCGGGATGTTCTACCTATGTGCCTGAGCTCGCTACGGACAAGAGTCATCGCCATGTGTGGACTGTCACAGCCTCGGGGCGCTGATTCAACAAACTGTGAGTGATCGTGTAGCAATGTATACTGGACAGAAGCCACTCGCACTTTAGGTAGCTTAAGTGTGTATTTCTGTGCTTTGTGACAGTCAATCCAGCCCCTCGTTATAAGTGTTGTTTAAGATCTACTCCTGCATCATCTCATATCGTTCATTTGGTTCACCACGCACGCGCAAACGGGACAAACCACCCCTGCCGTTACAATTCTCTGGCGTCCACGAGACAGTACTAAGCTCTTCCATACATCTTTGAGCCAAACGTTGGTTGTGTGTGGTGGACGACGATGGACAAGAAGAGAACGCTTGTTGAGATAGGAATGGAAATAGGACGCCGTGGAGAGGCATTGCTTGCCTGGGTTAGCGCAGAGCAGAAGGACACGATAGATCAGTGAGCTAAACAGTGCGAAGAATCAAAGATAGCTGCACAGGAAGAACACGCGAGAGATTTAGCGTGTATGGAGGCAGAGCGGGTGCTCCTGGAAGCGGGAAGGCGTGTGTTAAAAGCAAGACAGGCGACTTCAAAAACAGCAAGTAGCGAGACCCTGGGTGGTCAAAGTTTCCGCATCCCCCTCAAGAACGAATACTCTAACAAGAATAGGGATGCGCTAGACGCTTACACTCAATGGTTTGAGGGAGTAGCGCCTAGCCAAGGTTGGCCACAAGACAAGTGGACCTTGTGTTTGAGTCTCCACTTGACGGGTGAAGCACTGACGGCAGCGGGTCGCATGTCCGAGGAAGACGATATCGAGTACGGTAGCCTTAAGCAGACAATGCTTCAGCAGTTCCGCTATATGGAAGAAGGCTACCGTGTAAAGTTTGATATGGCAAGCCGGAAAACACTAAAACAGCACAATAGCGTGCCGGCTGTCTTCTAGGCTACTTTGATTATTGGCTAGAACTAGCGAAGACGTCGAAGACATCTGCAGCGCAACGAGATAAGCTCGTGTCGCAGCAGTTTCTATGTCGCTATGACCAAAAGCTGGCGATCTTTCTCAAGGAAAGAGCATGTTACAACCTCGACAAACTGTCCAGCCGACCCGTCTTTAGAAGCCCGAGGGATCAGTAATTTCGATTAAGCCAAGGAAGCATATTAAGGGAGGAGGAAGCTGCCTGGTAGTTTCAAAGCTTCTACGACGGCAGGAAGCAAAGCCTCTATGTTTTCTTTGCAGCACGCGGGAACATGAAGCTTCCGATTGTTGGAGGCTTCATGTTGTGTGTGTTGTTCAACAACGCACCGAAGAAATCTCTGACTGGCACAACCTTGGAGGTCAAAATGTTATACATGTTACACACTATACAACAGCTACGAGGGACGAACGGGTGCCGCTACAAGGAGCTTAGCCTTTAGAAAATATGCAGATTCCACGTACAGTGGGAGCCAATGATATGCGAAGCACAAACGAGAAATGATGATATGTCACTTTGAAATCAGTTCAACGTTACGAGATGGAGGTAAATGATGCCGTACATGACTTCAGTGTCAAGATTATCATGATGGAGTGTGCTGTTTACCTTCGTCATCTATTCACGTCACGTGATACCAAATTTAGCATATGTGGGGCTGTCGAAATGGCTGCAAGCACGCTATGAGCGTGAGAAGTTGTCCTTTTCTTACATGACACGCGTGTCCGGATTATTATGTTTGCACCAGTCATATACTTCGACACCTATTGACGTCACGTAACGGCGAATTTGGTATATGTGGAGCTAGCAAAACGGCCCCGAGCGCATCATGAAGAGCCCAATATACTCCTATGTAGCGTTGACGCGCGCGCACACTGAGCACATCACCGCTACATTAGCAAAACGCGAGCCCTACATAGTCTTACTAAAGGGCCACTCACCAGGCCCCACACCGAATTTCAGTTAGACAGTGGAACTAATTGGGTGTCCTATGAGAAACATTTTGCCACAAAAATTTTTCGAATTGGTTCATCACGAGCGGAGAAGACAGGTTTTTTGAATCGGCGAGAAACAAGGATGAGAGAAAGCTAACTAGAAACCGTTGCCGCTCCTCCGCGTAGCCTTCGCAAGCCAAATCTCTTCCCCACCCACTCCAGCACCCGACCATGAGGTGACGTGCGCATGACGTTTCCAAACAAGTCCAGCCCCCGAGCACGCGAGCAGCGTTGCTTTGTTGACCAGCGTTATTTTGTGGTCTTCTGCCTGTTTCTGCAGGATGGTTCGGAAACACTATCTTGGCCACCATAGAGTAGATGAGCACAAGGAGTGCGCGAACACGTAGGAGCGTTCCACGGCGGTCGTCTGCTCAATGCGCTGACCGCGGGGACACCAACGCATGCGAAACGCTGGCACATTAGCCTCGCATCTCGTATCATTTCACGGGAAAAAAATAAAAAAATAAAAGAAAAGCGCGCACAATTTTTCATTGCGTCTCATTATTTATTTCATGTTTTATTATTCTCTTAAAGCAACAAATACATAAACTACGCATGTTGTGTTAAATGATATATGCCATGTCACGTGGTATACTGTTGACAACGTCAGAGCAGACTCGTCTACGCCGCAGAGGACCAACGTCACTGCTTTGCCGTGTACGTTGGGCCATTCCTACGCCTACGTCATGCCCTCATTCTCTACGCGTGCGCCGGCATAGGGAAGGGGTAGCAGCATTCATCCTAAATTTTGGCACGTTTCCGCGGCGCATAGCGTTGCAAAGTTTGGCAGGCGTGATCATGAACGCCTCGTCTATGCATTGCGCTTGTCAGCTCGAAATTGTCAAACCTGGTCAGCGGCCCTTTTAGGCGCGAACAGCGTCCATCGGCGCGAGCCGAAAGAAACCGGCGTGAAATGCGTCATGCTGTACTTCACGCCAATGCGTTACAAAGACAACACTGCGGCTCCCAGGTGTCCCTCTCAAGCTTTTGAAGAGAGCGGATGTGCGTTTCTTGTTCTCGCATCTGTGAGAGACGCTCTCGCATATCTTGAAACGCTCCCGCTTTCTTTCGCATAGGTTTTTTGCCAGTGCTTTAGCGTTTCCCTCCGCGTTCCTGCCGCGCCCGATCGCCCCCGACATGGAGTACATGGTTCAAGGAACCACGATTTTGGCAGAAAAATGGTCGGACGGCTTTTGGCAGCCATCCCCCGGGTTTCGCGCCCAGGAGAAGTGACGCCTCGAGCTCCACCAGGCAACGCCGCAAGTGAAACATGTCTTCCCAGGGGTGGTGGGCGTGGTTTCAGGGCATGACCTGGGGGCGTCGCTTGCTGGGCACCTGCACGGTGCCCAGCAAGCGACGCCCCAGGGTCATGGCCTGAAACCACGCCCACCGCCCCTGGGAAGACATGTTCCACTACCTAAAATGCCGCCTGACGCCATCTGCATTGAGGGACGGCCAAAAACTCCCGTCGATCTTACGAAGTTGCCGCCATGGCAACTGTATGAAGCCCTGCTGAAGGCCCCGTTACTACCAGACCAGCCGCTAGCGTCCCGCGACAAAGTGCGGGTTCATCCCACAAACAACGCTTTCACCCTTAATGTGCGGGAATCCGTCTGGGCACAAGCCTACCTTCGCATCACGTCACTACAGATTGGAGTCTGGATCATCGAACTTCACGTTTACACCCCACCACCCTACAATGCATTTCGTGGCATCATGTTTAACGCCTACGACCACTTTAATGATGCAGAAATATTCAAGATCTTGCAAGAGAGTAACTCAACTATGCCTGTCGTGGGTGGCCGTCGCATGGGATGGACCAACCACGTACTTGTCACCATGCTAGGAGATTGCTTGCCACGATGAATCTTCTATCAAGGCGTCTACATTCTCCTCTACCACTTTTACCCAAGAGTAGAAGCATGCTTTAACTACCGAAGGTGGGTAATCTAACTGACGTTTACCCTTTTCCAAAACGCAACCACTCTGCGCGTTGTGGCGAGGAACATCCGCCGATCTCACAGGACACCCAACCGACATGCCGTGCCTGCTGCATCGTTTATAAGGGCGGCCACACAACAAACAGTTCGAACTGGAAATACCGTTTCGTTAAGAAGCCTTCCCATCCGGCTACGCACCGGCGCAAATACCCGACGAAGAGCCACAACCGGAGCAGCCGTTAATCTTTCGTACCAATCACTCACCATCCTAAGAGTAGTCGTGAAGCATATGTGAAGCACTGCTATGTGAAGCATAGGCTTAGGAAAAGGGACGTCTCGCATGATCACGAACGCAGGCCTCTGCGTTTTCATTGTGGCGAAGTGGGTCATCAGTACAGATTCTGGCCTTACCGACAGGATAAATGAAGAGGCTTCCCGTCGTATGCACCGTGCCCCGAAACGGCGAACAACCAGCGGGTATTCAGGAGTACTTGTCCACGCGCCAAACCTCGCCACCTCTACGCCAACATCGGTAACGGTCACCATCGCCTATGCGCTACCGGTCATCCATCCCACGTGCACCTTCAAGGCAGTCTGGTCATCGCTCTCCAAGTCCAATCCCGGAAAACTGAAGCAAGTGACTTGTGGAGGTGAGGCCACTGATAACATCAGTAACGAAGATCCTCTAATTTGGTTTGAGGGTGACGACGGTGTATTTCCGGTAAATGGGTGCAGCAATAAAAGCGTTACTTCAGATTTGCGGTTGAGAATAGAAGGATGAGAGCTCAAGGCCTTAGTCGACACCTGTGCTGATTATTCAGTGACAAGTAACAAGATGGTGAAGAAGCTAAACAAAGTTGTGACACAGTGCAGTGGATCGCAGATGCGCATGGCAGGTGGTCACATTATTACGCCCTTTGGCAGATGCACTGCAAGACTTGATATACGGGGCTTTATTTACGTTGCCAATTTCATTGTGCTACCATTCTTTTCAAAGGAACTCATTATAGGAATGAATGTTTTGCGAGCTAATGGCGCCGAATTACCTGCGTACGTCCAGCGTGTCGTTTTCGACTGAACGAGATATACCTGTGGAGGAAACTGAGGAACGCCGCCTAACTGCTCTACAAGTTGTTCATGATGACGTAAGTGTGCCGCCACGCTGCAGTATAGTGGTGCTCGTAGAGAATGGCGCAATGTACAACCACGAAGGCAAAGCAGATACAAATGTAGGGCTCTTTTTGAACAAAGGTGTCTGCGTAGCTCAGGGTCTTGTTCACTTGACGAATGGCCGTGCAGATGTCCTACTCACAAATTTCCCCTATGAACTTCAACACATCGCTCAAAGCACGTCTATTGCTTATATACACGACTTCAGTATGGCGACCGAACCATGCAGCTTAATGGCGTCAACCACTCGACCAGTGGCCTGCAACATCGACACGTCCATGACCGTTAACGAGAGCCTTCCGGACAGTCAAAAGAAACAGACTTATCCCTTAGTAAAAGAATTCTCTGATTGCTTTTGAACAGCCTCGAAGGTCCAGCGCACATCAATTACGAAACAAAAAATTATAAGGCAAAACGAAACGAAGCCTATATGCCAGCATCTATATCGAGTCTTACTGAAAGAACAAAAAATTATCAAGAAGCATGTGGAGGAGATGCTTTCGGATGATGTCATCCAACCTTAAAATAGTCCATGGGCGTCCCACGTAGTGCTGGTTAAGAAGAAAGACAACACACTTAGAGTCTGGGTCGACTATCAAAAACTGAACAGTGTAACTAAATGAGATGTCTACTTCTTGTCACTTATCGATGATTCACTAGATCGGCTGCGATCCGCAAAGTTTTTCTCCTCCTTAGATCTGAAAAGCGGATATTGGCAAACAGATGTCGACGAGCGGGACCGTGAAATAACGGCATTAGTAACACCAGACGGCCTCTACGAATTCAAAGCGCTTCCATTCGGCCTCTGTTGCACGCCAGCGACGTTCCAGCGAATGATGGACACTGCCCTCGCGGAATTGAAATGGCAATCATGCCTAGTATATTTGGATGACGTGGTGGTATTCTCTGCAACATTTGACAAACATATAGAGCGACTACGCATAGTATTGAAAGTAATCCTGTCAGCGAACTTGACAATAAAACCCGAAATCGTGCTGCTTCGGCTTCGAAGAGCTGCGATTCCTTAGACAAGTGATTAGTTCTGACAGTGTTCGTCCTGATCCCGGAAAAAAAAACAGCCGCTGTTCAGAGGTTCTCTACACCCAGAGACAAAATGTCAGTGTGTCGATTTCAAGGTTTACGCGCCTACTATAGGCGATTTGTGGAAAACTTCTCAAAGATTGCGGAACCTCTTACAAAACTAACGAAAGACGACGTGCCCTTCGAATGGGAAAGCGAACAACAGAAAGCTTTCAACCAATTAAGAAATGGACTACAGGGTTCACCAATACATTCACATATAGTGAGACAGCCGACACTTAAGTCCATACCGATGCCAGCAATGTCGGCCTCGGCGCAATCCTGGTCCAGTGGCAAAACCGTCAAGAGAAAGCGTTAGCCTATGCCAGCCGCAAACTCTCAAAAGCTGAGGCAAACTACTCTGCAACTGAAAAAGAGTGCCTCGCAGTCATCTGGGCAATAAACGAATTTCGACCCTACTTTTACAGTAGACCGATCATAGCTGTCAGTGACCACCATGCTCTATGCTGGCTGGCGAATCCAAGGATCCGTCAGGTCGACTAGCAAGATGAAGCCTTAGGCTGCAGGAGTATGGCATTACTCTCTTATACAAATCTAGTAGGAAACGCTGCGATGCTGACTGCTTGTGATGCTCTCCTGTCGATCCAAGTGTACCTGCAGAGGAAGACTTCCCGTTTCTAGGCGTTGTCGACGCATCCGAAATCGCTCAACAACGAGATGAAGCGGATTTGCTGACGCCTATACAACACCTGCAGGGTCTCGACGTTCAAGTCCCTAGCATGTTCTCCAGAGGGCTCTCCACGTTCTGCCTTCGAGAAAGTGTCCTTTACGGACGGAACTTCGAACCTAATGGCGAAACGTTTTGACTAGTCATGCCCACAGCCATGTGAGAGGAAATTATGCATGCATGTCACGACGAGCCAACATCTGGACACATGGGTGTGAGCCGAATATTCGCCAGGATTCGCCTGAAATAAGATTGCCCAAAGTTGCTCGCATCAGTGCAGCGCTACGTGAAAACTTGTCATCAATGTCAACGGCGCAAAACTCCACCCGTGAAACAAGCCGGCCTTCTCTAGCCAATAGACTCTCCGGATGCCCCATTCCAACAAGCCGGCATGGACTTCCAAGGACTTCTCTCGACATCGTGCGCAGGCACGAAATGAATAGTCGTAGCCACAGACTATCCGACCCATTAGGCTGAGACTGACTCTCTGTACAGTGCGACAGCTGCCTATGTCACCGAGTTCTTTGTGAACAACATAGCGCTCAGACATGGTGCGCCCATCGTCAATATTACTGATCGGGGCACCGCATTTACTGCAGACCTAATGCAATATCTGATGCGCATGACAAATACCGATCACAGAAGAACAACGACATATCACCCTCATTCAAATGGCTTAACTGAACGCCACAACAGAACTCTGACGAAAATGCTATCATTGTATGTCGATGTTGAACTAAACAGTGGGATCAAATATTACCCTACATAACAATCGCATATAATACAGCCGTTCAAGAAACAACTCGCGTTTCCTCTTTCGAACTAGTATTCGGCCGAAGAGTTACCACCCCACTAGATGCCATGTTACCACTACGGGACGAAAGCAGCTATCAAAGTGACTTAAATTTCTTCTTGCGAAAAGCCGAAGAAGCACGACAAATGCGAAAATACCGAATACGCCGCCAACTGCGCGTCGATTCTAGTCGGTACAACAATCGACGCAGTGACGCACTTTGTCATCCCGGTGATAAAGTGTGGATATGGATCCCAGTGTGCCGCCGCGAACTCTCTGAAAAGCTTCTTCGGCCTCAACGGTATCAGCGACGTCACTTACGAAGTCAGATCAACTGGACACGTGAGCTCAAGACGCCACAGATACACGGAAATGGTACACATACTCCGCATGAAGCCCTATCATGACAGATTGTCGGAAAACGAGTGAAAGCGCGCAAACACCTTTTCACTGTCTCAAGCATCGGGACGATGCGTCTGAGGAGGGGGATGAGGCCGCGACCGGTTGGCCATGTTCAAGTAGCCCGCCGCAATTTTCGTGGCACGAGCCGCAGCAAGACCCGGCTGGCATGCGCCACGCGTTCGTGTACTCGGGCTATGAGAAAGAGGAAGATAGCTGGATCTGTGCAACTCACCTACTCGGACTCGACGACCATAGTGATTAAACTCGTGGGCACAAGTTCTCCCTAATAAAGACGCTTGTTTTTAGTTTGTCTGCCTCAGTATCGCTACAATATGGCAGTGGAACTGCAGGAGGTACCAAAAGAAACGGAGCCGCCTGCAGCAGCTCGTACAGAAACTGCAAGCTGATCCGCAGGCGACGCAACCGGCCCCGGATGTTATCGCATTGCAAGAGACGTCTACACTCTCCACCCTCCCCGGTTACGTGGCCGACCATCAGCTTGATACGCATGCTTCCCCCTGCACATCTATGCTCTTTGACAACAGCCTCACAGCTGTACAGCACGAATTGGAAGCAATGGGCATTCAGCATACGATCATAGAGATGCTACCACGCAAACGCACAGGCAAGTCGCTATTAATCCTGAATGTGTACAGTTAACCTCGTGAGAAAGCGGCAGATTTCTCTCGCCTCTTCACTGAGACGATCGCTCTCGTCGGAGACGCGCAGCTGCTCTTGCTCGGAGACTTTAACGCACGACATCCCGATTGGGGCTACACACACACAGATCCGAAAGAAAGAAAGCTATGGTCGTTAGTACAAGACCTTCGATTTACCCTACTTAACGATCCACAGCAGCCGCCCACACGCATAGGCAAGAGTGTCTGCCATGGCACATCGCTGGACCTAACACTTTGCAAGGACGTTAAGCGTGCTACCTGGGACAACCCGGGCCTTTTAGTGGGCAGTGTCCTCAACATCCTCGCGATAACAGCTTAAACGCGCCTCAGCAAGACGCAAAAACCTGCAGCTCGCATTACCAATTGGCCGAAATCCCGCCAGTTCTGTGAAAAACAAGCCTCCGACACCATTACGGACATCAATGAATAGATAGCTTCCTCGCAAGAGCACGTGCAAGTCACAATCCGCGATGTGGAGACTACCACCAACTTGACCACAACCGACTCTCGCCTCTTCCACATGTGGGATGCACAGGCTGGCCTCATGCGCAGGTGGCGTCGGCAGTGTCACAACAAGAAATTACACCACCGCAGTGAAGCGCAAGCGCACAAAATTGAAAACCACAGCCTCACTCTCGCGAGACAGCAGTGGGGTCAGCTGTGTGACAGTCTCAACGGGCAGATGAGCTTCAAGAGAACGTGGCACCTACTACAACACTTGCTCGAACCCTGTTTGTCCAAGTCATCTGCGGTGCAACATCGGCTGCGGTGCAACATCGGCTGCTACATCGTTACCCTGGCACGGACGCCGAGCTCCTAGAAGAGTTAGCTCGTTGTTACGTGAACTTCGCCCAGCCGAACGCGCCACTGCAGCACTGATCCCCGTATAGCGGACGACCAAACCCTCGAGAAGACTAAGATATTACGGAGGTGGATATCGACGCCGCAATGCTCAAATTTCGCGCAACGTCGGCGCCTGGTCCTGATGGCGTAAGCAACATGTCCATCCAAAACCTCGGTGTGAAATCGGCAGCTGCGCTCACGCGGTACGCTAACTTGTGCTGGCACTCGGGACACTTACCACAAGAGTGGAAACACGCGAGGTTCGTATTTATACCCAAAGCAGCCGACACCACGACGGTAGACGACGAGCACGATCCCAAGCCCTACACGACGACTAGACCTCGTGGCGCCATGTGGCCTACGTAGACGCGGCTTGCTACCCCTCTCAACCAAGCGCCTACGCATTTAGCGTAATAACTACTCGCACCCCCTCAACGCCAACGCAATCTTGCGAGTAGCAGGCTCTGTCCGTGCCCTACACCCCGCCGAAGCCGAGGAATTGGCCATAGCTCTCGCGGGGTCCTTTGGGTTCACTACAATCCTCAGCGACTCGAAAACCGCTATCTCCAATTTTGCTTGCGGTACAGTTGCTCCCGGTACCTTACGGCTCCTTGAGTTCTCACCCACCTCGAAGACGAGAATTCACCTCCTATATCTGTTATCTAAGTCCCGGCGCACACTGGAAACCCGGGTAACGAGGCCGCCCACCGACAAGGTCGACAATTCCTTAACCGAGCGGTGGGCCCCGCCACGAACCTAGATAACAGTGGCGATCTCCTCATATTATATCACGAAATTGCTCAGCACTATCACTTCGAACATCAAAAAAACCACCAACACATACCAAACTCACGAAACCAAAAGAAATCACATGGTGCCGCCTTCAAACGAACTCGTTTCCGTGCCCTCGCGTATACGCACACATTTAGCCCGATCTGTTCAGTCCGAATTGCTCAAAATGTGGCTCCGTCGCCTCCCTCTTTCATTTATTTTGAGACTGCAGCAACGATCCACCTCCGCTTGATTTCCTGAGTCCTGCCTCGTCCGAGGCATCGGAAAGAGTACTCAGAGATACAAACCTAGAAGTACAGCTCCGGGCCATGTAGCGAGCTGAGGAGGTGGCGCCCAGGCACGGCTTGATAGCCATTCCTCGGTGAAGTTTTTCACTTAAATAAAGTTGGCTCTCTCTCTCTCTCTTGCTTCGTCTGCCACTTTTTGTGACGGAGGGAGTGCAGACGCGCTAAAACGCACATGCGTAAAAGCAACGCAGCGCGGTGCGCGCCTACCAGTATATGGCAGGACCGGTGCCTGGCGTGGCAACGCCAGCGTGACGCGACGAAATGAATACCGGCGAACACGCGCACCGTGTCACGTCGAAATGTAGTGGCGCATTAACTGTGGCATTAGTCATGTTCTTACAAGACACGCATCTCAATATTAGAGAATTTTATTACTGCGGAATGGTGCTACGTACGCATCACGCAAGCGCCTTGCGTTACGTGGCGTCGTTTGCCACTAATCGGCTTTTAGAACGCCGTAGTACCCGCGCACGTAACGAGCGTGAAGTGTGTTGCGCCATCTGGTCGATTAAAATAGAAGTACGTGTTGTTGACAGCCAATGTGAGCCAATCCAAGTGTTATAGCCAAACTATGGCCATATTTTAGGCCACATAAACACACTAAACACTTTTCCCAGAGCAAGGTTCGTGTTCTTCACGATGCCTCCCCACCGCGAGGGATCTTGAAATGGGTTGTGCGTGTTACTTCGCGCAGAAGCGCCAAATCATACGCGATGGAAAAGTAGAGCCGGACGGTGCTTGCCTTGGATGCCGCCATTTTGCAAAATGAAGTCTCGCGCTGTCGCGAACGTGTTCGAGAGCGGCGCGATCACCTCATACGTACGCACGCACGCATCTAATGCGTGCGTACGTAGCGGCTGCGAACGTAACGCGATACGTGCGCGTTGCGGTCTGCGCATGCGCACTACGCAGAACGTGGCGGCCTTACGTACGCAACGCCGCCACGTACGCAACGTACGCAGTACTAAAACTCTCTATTATCAAGTTTGCACCAGTCACATACCTTCGTCATCAATTGGGGTCACGTATTACCAAATTTGGCATATTTGAAGCTAGTGAAAAGGCCGCGAGCGCACCATGAGCATGGCATGTATTCATGTTGCTACATGACACATATATTGTGATTATCATGTTTGCACCAGTCACATACCTTCATCATCCATTCACGTACTGTAATACCAAATTTCGTATATGTGACGCTAGCGAAACGGCCGGGAGCGCATGATGGGCTTGCCATTTAGTGATGTTGTTACATGACACGCATGTCTTCGTTTTCATGTTAGAGTCTGTCGCTTGTGTACCGCATGCAGTCATGACATAGCATACCAGTTTTGCAACATTTCATGTTACCGAAACCACCGCTAGAGGAGCAAGATTATGAAAAGTAAATCATGACATTCTTGACATACTTCTGACGATTTTTATGGTATGACTGGTCAAATATATTGTTCATACATTCATGTTATGACATACCAAGTTTGGTATTGATACCATTATCGAAACGGCCAGGGAAGCTAAATGTCGCAGGCGGAAAGATAGATAGATAAATAGATCGATCGATAGATGAATAGATATACAGGTAGATATATATATATATATATATATATATATATATATATATATATATATATATATATATATATATATATATATATATATTGCCGCAAACCATGCATTGGGTTTGTTTATTTGTGTTTTGTTTTTTCGGCCTGGCTGCGCCGGCCTGTGCTATCGCCGTTTTCACAGCGTTTCGAACAAACGCTATCGAACAACGCTTCAGGCGTTGTTCGAAAGAAACAACGCTTCAAGCATTGTTTGTTAGAAACGCTGTTCGAACGAACAGCGTTTCTAACAAACGCTTTCACGGCGTTCCCGATACAATTCCACTATTCGAGAAACCCCCCGCGCCGAGGGATATAAATTCCCGCACAGCCGATGCCGCGTCATTCGATCGCCGACGCTCACTAGCATGCCCGTCGTTTTGCTGGCCGCTGCTTCGCCGCCTGTGTATTTTTTTCAGTTGTTAGGGGAGCACAGGTTCGCTCCAATAAACTTGTTTTCCTCATAGACAACTGCGTCGTCCTTTGCTGCGTGACATCTGGTGGAGGTGCGGGGTACATGAACCCTAAGCCATTGCCAAGCCGACAAGCACGCCCAACTCGTGTCAGCCGCCGACAGCAAGGCCTTCAGCCAGAGTTTGGACTGCTCCCGGATAAAAAAAGGAAAGAAGACGTAAAAACAACGATGATCAACGCAGGCACCATGACCAGCGCTACCAACTCTCCCGTCATTCTGCAACAACCTCGTGAGCCCCCATCATTCCGAGGATCTCCTGCTGAAGACCCGGAAGAGTGGCTGGAGAAGCTGGAGCGCATCCGCATCTTTAATAGGTGGGATGACGAAGAAACGTTTCGTCTTGTCTTCTTCTATTTGGAGGATGCAGCTCGAACGTGGTTTGAGAACCATGAAGGCTTCCTAACCGACTAGACTGTCTTTAAAAGCGAATTCCTCAAAACATTCGCTACGGTTGTGCGGAAAGAACGAGCCGCCCTTTTGTTGGAGACGCGAATGCAACACCCTAACGAAGGTGTTGTACTGTTCGCTGAGGAAATGAAGATGCTGTTCCGGAGAGCTGACCCCGAAATGGCAGAAGAAAAGAAGGTGCGCTTTCTGATGCGGGGAGTTAAACAAAAGCTCTTCGCTGGACTCATCCGCAACCCCCCTAAGACCGTCGCTGAGTTCGTCACCGAGGCTTCGATGATCGAGAGGACCTTGGATATGCTTTCGCGGCAATACGATAGACCACTCAACACCCTTTCGGAGAACCCGGTAAACGCCCCTGGATTGGCGACGGAAGACTTGCGGGAAACCATCCGCGCCGTCGTTCGCGAGGAACTGAGGAAATTGTTCCCAGCAACGCCGCAGCCCCAAGTCGCCTCCCTCAATGACGTCGTCCGCGGGGAGGTTCAGCAAGCACTGGGGAATTCCACGCCGTCGGAAGCATCTTGCGAACCACTAGCGATGACCTACTCCGCTGCTGCTCGTCGACCCCGACCCGTCCCAACACGTTATCAAGAGGCCCCGCCGTACCGACGCCCAATGTCGCCCGCCCGACCCCCTGTAACCCGAAACGAGGCGCCCAGGAAGACCCAGGTGTGGCGAACGCCAGATAATCGTCCACTGTGCCACCACTGCGGAGAGGCTGACCACGTCTACCGCCGCTGCCCGTAAAAGAGGCTGGGTTTGCGTAGGTTCTCCGTCGACGCACCCCGCCCTCGAGCCGGCCAGCGCCCATTTGACATCGAAGAATACCTGTCGAACACCAGCCGTGGACCATCCCGTTTCAACCGTTCGCCGTCGCCCTACCCGTACCAATCCCCCAACCGTCGCAGCCATGCTGACTTCGCCCGTGGAAGGTCCCCCAGCCCACGAAGGGGAAACTAAAAGCAGCAACTTCTGGAGATGAAGTTGCACAACGGCGAGAAAATGAAAACCCTCCAACGACGCAAGACCGTGACTCACGACATGCCCTCATCCCGACTACCCGACGACACCCTGACGAGACCCCCGAAGACGACGACAGCTACGCTGCGTTACGCGTACATGAAATGACGAAGCCTGCCGCTGAGAAGACGACGATGACGACGCATAGTGCCCGACCATCAACACGTGCAAGCCGCGATACAACGCCCCGACGCACCCGAAATTCGAGGAAAGCGGCATCCGACGTCCAGTTGTCCATCGACGGCCTTGACGTAATCGCCCTCATCGACACGGGAGCCGACTACTCGGTCATAAGCGGGTCATTCGCGTCCAAGCTAAAGAAAGTTACGACCATATGGGACGGTCCGCACATACGCACAGCAGGAGGCCAGCTTGTGACCCCAAGTGGAATGTGCACATCGCGCGTCACCATAGACGGCACTACGTACCCTTCGGAGTTCGTCATTTTGCCTAACTGCTCCCGCGACGTAATTTTTGGAATATACTTTTTGACGGACAATGGCGCAATAATTGATCTGCAGACCAGGTCGATAACGTTTTTTTCCGATCACTCCACGACGCCGCAGCCGAACCTCGGACACCGTGCTGCTGTAAGGATCGCCGACAATCACGTCACCCTGCCACCCCGCGCTAGCTTGATGATCGCCGTCTATTGTGAAGGGGCTGCTCCTGACGTCGACGCTATCGTGGAGACTAACCAAAGGTTGCTTCTAGACCGCGGTGTGTCTGTCGCAAGAGGCATTGCGTAGTTTAAGCAACGCAGATCCCACGTTTTGCTCACCAATTTCACCGAGGAGTACCAGCATCTAAACAAGGGCGCTGCAATTGCGTTCCTCGAAGAAACGCAAGAGGCGAGTCAAGTGATCGCGGTCGCCACCTTTGAACGCGCACGCGCAGATGCTTCCAGGCTGCCACATCCTTTCGACGTGAACCCGGCGCTGTCGCAAGAAAATCGGGACAGATTACTGGAGTTGCTCCGTCGCTACAGCGAGTGTTTTTCCTCGAACTCGAAGTTACGTCAGACACCTTTGGCGAAGCACCGGATAATAACCGATGATGGAGCCCGACCTACCAGACAGTCACCGTACCGCGTTTTTTCACACGAGCGCGAAGCCATTCGGACTCAAGTTGATGACATGCTCAGCGACGACATAATACAGCCATCAAAAAGTCCGTGGGCTGCGCCGACTGTACTTGTGAAGAAAAAAGATGGCACTTTAGGATTCTACGTTGACTATCGGAGACTAAACAAAATCACCAGAAAGGACGTGTACCCCCTGCCACAAATCGACGACGCCCTCGACCACCTCTGCCACGCCAAGTACTTCTCATCCATGGATCTGAAGACCGGCTACTGGCAAACTGAAGTGGACGAGAGAGACCGAGAGAAGACTGCATTTATAACCCCGGATGGTCTATACGAATTCAATGTGATGCCGTTTGGGCTGTGCACGGCGCCCGCAACGTTTCAGAGAGTCATGGACACTGTGCTAGGAGGCCTGAAGTGGCACACTTGCCTCGTATACCTCGACGACGTTGTCGTATTCGCCCGGGCTTTCGACGAACACCTCACAAGGTTGGAATCTGTACTCGAGGCCATTCATACGTCGGGGTTAACGCTGAAGCCTGAGAAGTGCCGTTTCGCGTACGAGGAACTCAATTTCTGGGTCACGTCGTGAACGCCGTGGGAGTCCTACCTGACCCGGCAAAAACATCAGCCATTGCGAACTTCCCAAGGCCGAAAGATAAGAAGGGTGTGCGAAGGTTTCTCGGACTGTGCGCATACTACCGGCGCTTCGTCGCAAACTTCGCACGCATTGCAGAGCCACTCACGCGCCTGACGAAAGCAAGCGCCCTTTTCAGCTGGGAAAACGACCATGAAAAGGCATTCTGCGAGCTGCAACAACGCCTGCAAAAACCCGCCCGTGCTCGCTCCAATCGACGAAAACGCCGAAACGGAAATGCACACGGACGCCTGTGATATCGGTTTGGGTGCCGTCCTCGTCCAAAAGCAAAGCGGTTACGAAAAGGTAATCGCCTATGCAAGCCGTGGTCTGTCGAAGGAGGAGAGAAACTACTCTGCCTCCGAGAAAGAGTGCCTGGCTATTATATGGGCCATTTCAAAATTTCGCCCCTACGTCTATGGTAGACCGTTTAAGGTTGTGACAGACCATCATGCGCTGTGTTGGCTCGCCAATTTGAAGGACCCCTCTGGCCGTCTTGGGCGGTGGAGCTTGCGCCTGCAAGAGTTCGACGTTACAATATTCTACAAATCCGGCAGGAAACACTCTGACGCCGACTGCCTGTCCCGCGCCCCCGTCGACCCACCACCACAGGACTCCGATGAAGACAGCGCGTTCTTCAGAGTCGTGACAGAGAGCGACCTAGCCACCCAGCAGCGTGCCGACCCTGACCTCCACGCCATGATCGACTACCTCGAAGGAAACAACGTCGCCGTGCCTAGGGCGTTTAAGCGCAACTTACCAGCATTCAGCCTCAAAAACTCCATCCTAGTGAAGAAGAATTTCAACCCCGGAACGAGAACAAATTATCTACTTGTCATCCCCGCAGACCTTCGTGACGAAATTTTGGAAGCGTGCCACGACGACCCGTCTTCCGGACATCTCAGAACAGCTCGCACGATTACAAATATCAAGGCGAAATACTTCTGGCCCCGCCTTACATCCGATGTCACCCACTACGTCCGGAGCTGCCGTGACTGCCAGCGACAAAAAACACCACTGACGAGACCATCCGGACTTCTGCAGCCGATCGCCGTCCCAACGAGGCCCTTCCAACAGATCGGAATGGACCTTCTGGGCCCGTTCCCTACATCCCGATCCGTGAACAAATGGATTGTCGTAGCGACTGACTACATGACGCGCTACGCAGAGACCACCGCTCCTCCTAGGGGAACTGCACAAGAAGTTGCAAAGTTCTTTATTAACCAAATTGTGCTCCGACATAGAGCCCCTGAGGTCCTAATCACGGACCGTGGAACGACCTTCACTGCGGAGCTCATGCAAGGAATCTTACGCCAGAGCAACACAGATCACCGAAGAACGACGGCGTACCACCCCCAAACGAATGGAGTAACGGATCGGCTCAATAAGACAATCGCGGATATGCTGTCTATTTACGTCGACGTTGAACATAAGACGTAGGACAAAGTCCTCCCGTACGTAACGTTTGCGTACAACACGGCTATTCAAGAAACCACGTAGATGACACCGTTCGAGCTCGTCTACGGAAGACGGCCGACTACGATGCTCGACGCCATGCTTCCGCACGTAGAAGACGACCTCAACGCCGACGTCCAAGGATACCTCCAACGTGCGGAGGAGGCCCGCCAGCTCGCTCGAGCTCGTATAACGGACCAGCAACTGGTGGATGCCGGACGCTACAATCTCCGACGCCGAGACGCCGAGTACCATCCTGGAGATCGTGTGTGGGTTTGGACTCCCATTCGGCGACGTGGACTCAGTGAGAAACTTCTACGACGCTATTTCGGACCCTACCAGATTCTACGACGTGTTGGCGAACTAACGTACGAAGTGATCCCCGATGGGGACCCCCGTACATCACGACGACGCACGCGGCCCGAAGTCGTCCATGTGGTTCGCTTAAAACCTTTCTACGGACGATGACGAACTTTTAATTTGTGTGGACAGTCCCTCATGTTAGCATCGGGTCGATGCACTCTTAGAGGGGGGGTAATGCCACGAACCATGCATTGGGTTTGTTTATTTGTGTTTTGTTTTTTTGGCCTGGCTGCGCCGGCCTGTGCTATCGCCGTTTTCACAGCGTTTCGAACAAACGCTACCACAGCGTTTCGAACAAACGCTATCGAACAACGCTTCAGGCGTTGTTCGAAAGAAACAACGCTTCAAGCATTGTTTGTTAGAAACGCTGTTCGAACGAACAGCGTTTCTAACAAACGCTATCACGGCGCTCCCGATACAATTCGACTATTCGAGAAACCCCCCGCTCCGAGGGATATAAATTCCCGCACAGCCGATGCCGCGTCATTCGATCGCCGACGCTCACTAGCATGCCCGTCGTTTTGCTGGCCGCTGCTTCGCCGCCTGTGTATTTTTTTCAGTTGTTAGGGGAGCACAGGTTCGCTCCAATAAACTTGTTTTCCTCATAGACAACTGTGTCGTCCTTTGCTGCGTGACAATATATATATATATATATATATATATATATATATATATATATATATATATATATATATATATATATTTATATATATATATATATAGATAGATAGATAGATAGATATATAGATAGATAGATAGATACGCTACAAGTCAATGAATTTTGCTACGGAATGTTTCGCATTTAATATGCCCCACCGCAGAAAGAGCTAGACAGATTTCGAGAAATAGATTGGCCAAGATTGCAAACCAGAACCTTTTCAAATTCAGTGGACCTGAACAGAGTAAATTTTATACCATATCCACAACCAAGCTGTACCGTCTGTGAGCACGAACACGCAGATATGGCATATATTCTACGAAAATGCACACAGGTCACAGTAATATAAGAAAAGAGGACAATATAGAACTGCTCACTGGGGTTGTCTAGTGGTTAAGGTACTCGGCTGCTGACCCGCAGGTCGTGGGATGCATTCCTGGCTGCGGCGGCTGCATTTCCGAAGTAGGCGGAAATGTTGTAGGCCCGTGTGCTCAGATTTGGGTGCACGTTAAAGAACCCGTTAAAGAATCGAGGAACGTCGCCATCGGCACTTGCTCACGTCGGAGCAAGGAGCAAGTCAGCGTATAAAGCAAAAACGCACATGCAATTTAGGTGGCAATTTGTACCCAAATGAAAGTGGTGACTCCCGCGAAGTATTTATTTCGGTATTTTTTCCAGAATACTGAAAGTAAAGCTTGTCGAAAGGTTTATTTTCGAAATTTGAGCATCGACTTAGTCATGGAAACCTGTTCACCCAATCACTTCTCAAAGTGCTTGTATTACGTGAAGCGACTAGCGAGTTGATATAAGAATTGACATTTTCTTGTGCAGGAAGAGCTGGAAGCACTTTCAGGGCGCCTACAAAAACTCTTCAATGATGGACGCCATAGAATATATTCTCTGTGCCGTCCTAGTCATGGCAAACTTTTCATTGGGACTTTACTTCTCTTTCCGCAAGTACCGACAGGATGCATCCGAATCTGTGGTGCTCGAAATGTTCCTCGGAAGCCGCCCACTCTTGACACTTCCTCTGGCTGTATCAATTGTAGCATCGACGATTTCACCAACAGGAGTCGTCGCCTTACCTGCTGACTTCTTCGCGTATGGCTGGCACCTAATCTGGTGGATTTTATCACCGTTGAGCTTTACCACTGGTTATGCGCGTGTTTGTGCCTGTGCTCTACAGCCTCGATGTGACGTAAATATTTCAAGTAAGTGACTGCTTGGTGTTACCACAAAAAAGTGTTGACACATCAGTTCCTCGGCAATAATTGTTATTTTAGAAGGAAAACATGAACTTACAGATTGAGAAAGAAGCGAGGTGCTGCCATATGTTGTAAATGTCAATTGATGGATGAAGAAATTTGAATGAATTTTGGCAATTGATTTAAACCCCTGTCACATGGTGGCATAATTTCATTCGCAGCGAATAACATTCGTAATGAATGTCATTGCGATCTTGCGTTTTGGGTCTAAATGGCCATGCAGAATGACGTTCGCAAATGATGGTAATGTTTATCTGCAGGCTGCTTATACCTACAACTTTGCAAATTAATTTTTACAAATTTGTCTGAGTGCTTCAAAATTTACTGAGACGCAATAATACAGCATCAGTAGAAATAAACATTTTCGTAAACCTCCAAAACAAGACTAGCTTAAAGCCGCTCACAATTTGCAGGTGGCTATAATTTTTGATCGCGATAAATGATGATCTGTGCAACTCCTCCTCTTTTTTAACAATGCCAGCCTGATGCGCCCGGTCCAGCTGATAACCACCCTCTCCTCTAGCCATTTCCCGCTCTCTCCCGTGGCCTAGCCTTTGGTTGTGTTTTGCGGTCATGGGGAAGAGTGGCCCCTCATGCAGCGCCTCATGACGGAAACCATATGAAGTAATTTTTTGTTCAGTTGTGTACAGATCCGTGGGGCGGCACCTTGCATTCTTCGTGTTCACAATATTGGCATTCACGCTCGCTCTGTAATTATACGGTGTTTCGAGATAGCGGGTCACCGTTGGTGGTTCTATGCAGGCAACCAATGGGGAAGCGTCACGGCAACGTTTCTGTAGGCACTGCGACGCAGCGGCTGGATTGTATCAATTCAGAAAGAACCAGCATGATAGAGCTAATTTGACAGACGTTTGATATTGGTGTGAGAAACACATCTATCTCATCTTCGGGGAAAAGCGCTCGGACGCACGTGTAACGCGAGCAGCGCGACCCTTCATACAGCGCTGCATTACGACTACTCCCTTAATGTGGGTGGACTGACAACTCCCATTTACAAGCGCGCCTTCGCACTAAAATTGAAATAAAGGAGGTAGGGACCAGTGCACACAAACGTTCCTTGCTCTCCAGATGTTGTGAATGAATAATCAGAACCGAGTGAAGCGCCTTAACCTTGCCATTGAAAAAACATCACCGACGATGCGGGATTCGGAGCTGTGCCTGTACATGCTGATTTGTTTGCGTAAGGCTTAGGCTTCATGGGTAATTAAGAGATAACTGTGGTGCTTTGGAAGAAAAGATAATTCGTTTGAAAATACTCTTCCTAACTGGTGTCCCGCACTTGCGTGTGTATTCTGCTATTAGCGAGTCTAACAGGGCAACGCTGCGCCAAACAGCAGCGATCGTTTTTAAATATGACCGACAGGAGGCACGAAATAACGCCGTCAAGTCGCAGTCTGGGAAAGAAAATAAGGCTGCATAAAGTGCTTCTGCTATCACGTTGTACGTTAAAACGTTACCTAAAAGTTAAGAACCTTTAATAAACTTCTGAACATCGCTTACACTTGCTTTAAGGCATCAATTTGATAATCTCTTGTCAAGCGCCTGTTGACGAGATTACACAAGTCACGCTTCTATGAGTTCGGTGTACATATTCAACGGGCGAATGTCATTAGGTATGAATGTCACTCACTGTGCCAATGTAGCAGCCACAAAGATGGCATTGACACCTAATGTCACTCGGTGCGAATGACATTACAGGAGCCGCGTAACAGTGGTATAAGAATATGCTCTCGTGATAGCGCTTTTTCCCTTCTGTCACGCAGTCCTTATCCCAAAAATTCTTATTCACAATGAGTGTATAAGCCATTGCTGTAGCTTTTGTGCCTCTCGGCAAAGGCTTTTCAGTATACTATAAGTAGAGCTCCACGTTTTTGGAACAATCCAAGAAAATTCACTCAACACCCGCCGATAAACATTTTGACAATTTGAATTTCTCTGATGAAAACCGACTTTAGTTTGGCATTTTTAACGTTCACAGGGCGTTTCTAAACCTGAAAAATACACGAATCGAAAGGAGCGCACCAACATCAGTGGCAGTGACATCGTAAAGTGTGCTCGCTCCTATTACAACAGGCTTTAAAGTTGTAGTACGAACAATGTAGGCGTTGTGTATTGAAGTATTTGTACTCGTTTGTATACATGGTTGAGTTTGATTTAAGTTTAGGTTTATGTCTGGAAGGTTTGTGCAGTTAAACCTTCTAGACATTTAAAACACACTTCCCGCCGTGGCGTTCTAGTGGCTAAGGTACTCGGCTGCTGGCCTGCAGGTCGTGGGATCGAATTCCGGCTGCGGCAGCTGCATGTTCAGTGGAGGCGAAAATGCTGTAGGCCCGTTTGCTCAGATTTGGGTGCACGTTGAAAAACCCCAGGTGCTCAAAATTTCTGGAGGCCTCGACTAGGGCGTCTTTCATAATCATGTGGTGGTTTCGGAACGCTAAACCCCACATATCTGTGAACCGACCTAAACCCCCTTACTAGGTTTGCATAATATGGGAGTAAAATATTGTTGCAACGGGGCGTGTTGATTCAAAAACGAATGCTGAAGTGTAATGGCGCCGACACCAATCTGCTTCCAAAACAGACCAACTCGTTCTCCTCTTCCTTCCTTCACACGTTTTCACTTCAGCGTAACACTCCCCTTTTTCCGGACGAAGTCCCCTGAATGAGCATCAGTCACGAGGATGAAAGCGCTTTAGGCAGGCAACGTGAACACTCTACGTCTGCCTAGAACGGTAGCCGCGAGATACGAGACGTGCGATCGAACATGTCACATCACGAAACAACCGGTGTAATGGGCTAGGAAATTTCGGTACAGGCCACGCTTGCGAAAGGGTATCCACAGTCATCCTTTTTCTTCTTTTTCGTAATACACGTTCTTGTGCCGTGAATCATAGGCGAACTTGGAGCGATCTTGAGATGCCAACGTGCGGAGCTGAGCTAGGCGATGTGCTTCTTCTGCGCGGTAGAGAGTTTGGGCAACGGAAGACTCCCCATGAGTATGGAAATGCAGAATGGTGTAAAGAAAGTGGCGGGGTGGTCTGACATAAAGAAGATGTGATGAACTGTAGCCAGAGGTTCAGCGAATTGCCGTAGTATAGGCAAAGATGATAAAAGGCAAGATGTCATCCCAGTTCTTGTGCCTGGAGTGAACGTACATCGCAAGCATTTTGGTAAATGTTCTGCTGGTGCGCTCGACAAGACCATTTGTCTGCGGTTTATAGAGTCGAGTGGCGAAAATGGCAAGCACAGAGATGCAAAACTTCTTCTACAACATCGGCTACAAATTGTCGACCACGATCCTTCAAAATAATCCGAGGTGTTTCATGGCGTAACACCACAGAAGAGAGGAGGAACCTCAATACATCGATGGCCATGGCTGTTGGTAGCGCTGTGGTTTTCACATAACGGGTCATGCGCTCGACGCAGACTATAATTCAACGGTTGTAGTTCAACGAGCGCGGAAACGGACCGAGAAGACCGACTTCATCCATTAATGAAAATTATTATGAGAATGAGCATGACGTTAAGAGGTGGAGGAGACCAACTAGGGTAGTACTTGGTCGTTTGTATTGCTGGCATTTATCACAATTGGCCACATACGTTTCTGTATTGTGTCACATGGAAGGCCAGTAGAATCAAGCCAGGAGGCAGTGGTACGTTTTGGTGAACCCTAGGTGCCCCGTCAATGCATCGTCGGGCATGGCATAGAATACGTGCGTTCTCGTATTCTCATGACCACTAAAAAAGGCGGGTACCATCAGCCGCATATTTTTGTTTGTAAAGCAAGCTATCTCGGACGATGAAGCCATGTCTACCCATCGATTGAGCGGCTGAGTCAAAGAGGTCACCCAAGTTTCGGTCGTTGCGCTCTTCTTCCCGGAAGGTGGCGAGGTCGCGAAAAGCAGCGTCGTCGATAGCAGCTAGAAAATTGTCAAAATTGTCCGCGTGACATGAAGTGGTTGGTAGGGGAAGCCTCGAGAGACAGTCGGCGTCTGCATTATGGCCGCCACTCTTGTAGCATATTGTAAAGTAGAATTCTTGCAAACTTAGCGCCCATCGCGCGAGGCAATCAGAAGGGTCACGGAGACCAACCAACCAACATAGTGAATGGTGGTCAGTCATAATCATGAAGTACCACCCGTTCAGATATGGAGGGAACTTATGCACAGCAAAATCCGCAGCGAGGCACTCTTTTTCATTAACGGTGTAATTTTTTCTCAGCCATGCTTAACGAACGACTGGCGTAGGTAATGGGATGTTCGGCGTTATCGATGCGCTAGATGAGCACGGCACAGAGACCGATGCCACTCGCGTCGATGCGTACTTCTGTCGTTGTAGATGGGTCGAAACCGCGCAGTATGGGTCAAGACGTGAGAAGGCGTTTAGGTTCACGAAGCAAGGAATCGCGCTCCGCTGTCCAGATTAAGTCCTTATCTTTGCAAAGCAGTGAAGTCAATGGGTAGACAGTATCACCAAACTTGGGCACGAATCGATAGAAGTATGAACAGAGACGCAGAAATTTCCTTAGTTCGCGTTGTGCCCACGGTTGTTTGAAACAGCTTACTGCAGCAACGTTCTAAGGGTCTGGGCGCCCACCATGTCTCTTTACGAGATGACCAAATAAATACAAGTGCTTCTCGTAGACCGAAGTGACATTTTTTGGAGTTCAGGGTAACGGGAGCTTGTTCAAGGCATGTTAAAACAACGTCAAGTTGATGGTTGTGTTACACAAAAGTGCTTCAAAACTATCGATGTCATCGAGGTAACATAAGCAAATCTACTACTTAAGACCACGCAGTATCATGCCCACAAGCCTTTCAAATGTCGCAGGGGCACTGCACAAACCAAACGGCATGACATTGAAATAAAACAAGCCTTCTAGTGTGACAAAAGCGGTTTTCTCTTTATCAACAAAATGCATAGGTACTTGCCAATAGCCCGATCGAAGGCCTACAGATGAGAAGTAAGATGCCGAATTAAGACAGTCGTTAACCTCGTCTATACAGGGAAGCGGCACACATCCTTTTTCGTCACCAATTTCAGACGCGGGTAGTCGACGCAAAAACCTTCAGGACCCGTCTTTTTTCTACACAAGGATGACCGGTGCATCCCAGGGGCTAGAAGAGTTTCGGTTGACGCCCTTAGTCAATATGTCTTCCATTTGTTTGGCAGTCACCTTGCGATTCGATGCAGACACACGGTATTGTTTCTGTCTTATGGAATGCTGTGGCGAGCCCGCGTATTGGGAACGCGAAATTTGGTAGCGTCCTGGGTGAAATCTAAGAATGAAGCATGTCTGCCAAAGATGCTGACCATGCTTGATGCTTATCAGTGGGTAGTGTCTTGTTAATCATGTTCAAAAATGGCGAAGAGTTTTCAGGGACACAAGCCCGAGTCTCATGCGTACGAGATACGTTCAAGGCGTTATTGCTTAAGGCGTCGATATAAAGGCTTGTATCCGCTTCAAACGAGGCAAGTCGCATACCGCTTGGAAGCACGACAGAGTGGTTAGATAAATTGGACATCCACAGTGTACTTGTGCCACTGGCCGCAGAGCAAATACAGCGAGTCAGGAACACATCATTCTTTGCAACGATTATTGGCATTGGCTCAACAATAGCGTCAAATACATCGTTGTCGGTACTACAAACAGTAACCTGAACGCTGGATAACAAACGGGGCAGTACAATGGAATCTTCACAGGCAGTGAGGGTGTGCGAACAAGTAGCAGGTTGGTCGTCAACAAAAGGAGAGACAAAAAGATCGCTGGTACCGCAATCAGGAGTGGCACCGCACTGTTGCAGAAAATTTAGGCCCAGAATCACATTATGCATTGATTTAGCGAGCACTCTGAATTCGGCATGATAGACGTTATTAGAGATATAGTTTCCGAGTATACACACCAAGAGGTCGTAGCGATTCTACACTCACAGCAAGAAATGTTCCCGCATCACCTCACTTGAACATCGCCTTACGGCCTAATGGGGTTTTGAAATCCACGCTGTTAACGGAGACGCTTGCTACCGTGTCCACTGAAGCTATCGTCGTAACAGTGTCCACAGAAACACAAATCTTGTTATGACGCATGGTCACGGGTGGAGTTGTAGCGATGCGTAGCTGAAGATGACTGGCAACCTGACGTCCATCGGTCGGTCACGCCGCCTAATTTCCTGGCGGTGGTGAAGTCGGAATTCGTTGATGAGACGGGGATCTTCGGTCGCGTGAAGGTGGTGGCTTCAAGCTCCGCACAGACGCCGATGAGTCACTGCGGTGATTCGCCCGCTGGCTCGGCCTGTTGTCAATGTCTGAGGGTCAAGGTGTCTAGCCAACAAGCTGATTGCTGCACCCATAGAAAGTGCGAGGTCGTCAACAGGACGATGCTGCCGTGCGACGGCGATCGAGGCAGAATCGGGTGACATGACCATGGATGCCACAAAGAAAGCATACGGGACGTTCGCGAAGTGCGCCGATGTCAGCAGAAGGTTGATTAGCCCAGTTGTTCTATGCCTGATAACCGGTAGGTGGTCTTCGGGCATAGTCGTGATACAACGGCTGGTACTGACGCTTAGTTTGGCTTGGCCCTCGAGGTCGAGGCGTATAGTTGTAGGCATCAAGGGAGGTGGCGTTGATAGCCGTCACACTGAAGTCGCAGGAAAGGAAGAGCTCTCGGCCATTAGGTGGCGGCCGAGAAGCCGTCTCACGTCGGTCGAGCTCTTCGCGGACTGCTTGGCGAATCATGGATGCGAGATCTGATGGAGCTGGGTGCACGTAGACGCTGGCGACATTAGTGACGTGGGGCAGGCGGCCAAACTTTGGTGTAATTCGCCGGGCTTTCAGCGCTTCACACGTACGGCAGTGCTTGATGACGTCACACACACGTTCCAATCTTTCTTTTACGATGAGGAACTGGTAAACATCCTCCGCGATCCCTTTTAGAAGATGGCCAACTTTGTCCTCTTCGGTGATCCAGGGGCCCAGTGCGTTGCACAACTTGAGCAACTCCTCGATATACATCGTGCAGGTTTCGCCGGGAATTTTCGCTCGTTGCATATAAGTTTGCTCGGTACGCTTCTTCTTCGCTTCTGAATCCCCGAAGCGCATCTTGATTTCATTGACGAACTTCCGCCACGTCGTCAGGCTTTCTTTATGGTTTTCAAACTATACGGATGCGGTTCCTTTGAGAAAGAGTCCCTCATTGTTGAAGTCACCGGTAGTATCCCAGCCTTTAAACCGAGTCGCCCGTTGGTAGGAGCTGAGCCATGCGTCATTTTTCGCAGCTTGTCCAACGAAAGAGGGGTCTGGATGTAGGGCTGCCACAGATTGCGGGATGCAGGTGGCTCGTTGTCATTGTTGTAGTGAGACGCCATCGCAGGTGGAAGACCAGCAAGTCGTTGGCTTCGGCGAAGCTCCACGTATTGTGCCTGAGCAGTCGATGAGTCGTCGTTCATCGGTGGTGCCGTTATCGTACCCAGCACCTGTCACCAAAAACCTGCCACGATGGGGCGCGTTTATTAAAAACGAACAGCGAAGGGTAGTTGCGCCGACATCGAGCTGATCATGATGATGATAATGATGATAATGATAGCCTAAACTAATGGTTATCCTTCCAAAAGAGGCCACTTTATTCTCCTCTTGCTTCCTTCACGTGTTGCCGCTTCAGCGTAACAGTATTGTTTCACCTAAGATTTCAGGGTGTTTATTTAGGTGTTTTGTTGTAGATAACGGTGATGAGAGAGGCAGGTCGTTGACGTCACGACCATGTAACGAAATGCTCGGAAAAGAAGAGTAAGGAGAAAGAACGCCGCAAAAGCGAAACCATTGCGATTTTACTAAACTTTTGAGGTGTCGGCGCATTGCGGATTTTTCGGGGGTTTCCGTGTGCTTCTAAACTACAGCTGCGTCGGTATGCTGGTCTGGTAGTGTTTGTACTTTCCGACAACTGCAGCGCAGTATTTTGGTATTACAGTAGTACAGGAAGCTGAAGTAGTTGTTATTGCGCTGTAAAATAGTGAGAAAAACGCGCGTAATAATATTGTTGTGTCCTCGTGCTGTTTGCTCTATTTTACAATGTTTCGAAATTAGCCTCCTTCTTCGTACCTGTGTTCACACGGAGACGACTGAAAATAGCGTAAGAAACAGGCACACAAGAAGAGGACACACTACACAGGCACTAACTTGCAACATATAGTTTATTACCACCGCACGTTCGCCTAAATCACCAGAAGAATAACATTACATGACATGTATAATGCTGACAAAACAATATATTTTTTAGAAAATAGAATTCGTTATCACTGAGCATAAGCGACAGAGTGCTGACGCACTTGGACCTCAGTGATCCGACAGCCTCAGCCTGAATAATTCCTCTATTAAGCTTGTCCAATACTCCCTTGTTAACTCTGCATGCATTGAATATCGGTGCGCAGCCACAAGATTAACAACGAATGGCCAGCCACCTCCCTTCCCCCCCTGGATATTTTTTGACGTCATTACAATGTTCTCTTATTCTATCATTAGGCAACGGCCTTTATGAACAATATACTCTTTCCCACAAGAAACCGGGTTACGATGAATAACGCAAGTGATGCAGGGAACAAAAACAGTTTGATGCTTCTTATTACAATCTTGGAGTTTTCCGTCGCGGTCATGAAGGCTGCAAAGGCTAGTCAACGTCTTGGGAGTCGAAAAGACAACCCTAACTTCAGAGCACTTAACTAATTTTTTAGGCTGTTCCGATAGCCCCGCCGTGGTGGTCTAGTGACTAAGGTACTCGGCTGCTGACCCGCAGGTCGCGGGTTCATATCCCGGCTGCGGCGGCTGCGTTTTCAATGGAGGCGGAAACGTTGTAGGCCCGTGTGCTCAGATTTGGGTGCACGTTAAAGAACCCCAGGTGGTCGAAATTTCCGGAGCCCTCCACTATGGCGTCTCTCATAATCATATAGTGGTTTTGGGACGTTAAACCACACATATCAATCATTAGGCTGTTGCGATAGCTTGACATGATATGGTATTACAGCAAGGTGCATCCGTTTCTTGGCTGGCCACTCATTTTAAATCCTGCGGCTGCGCGCACCGATATTCAATGCATGCACAGTTATCAAGACCATGTTTGACAAAATTCTAGAAAGATCATTGAGACTGAAGCTATGGCATCACTTGGGTCTAAGTGCACCAGTACTCCCTCTTTTATGCTCAGTGATAAGGACTGGTACTTTAAAAAATTAATGTTTTGTACACATCATACATGTCATGTGATGTTATTCTTCTGCTAGCATAGGTAAGAGTGCGGTGGCAATAAACATTATGTTGGAAGTTAACGCCTGTGTCGTGTGTCCTCTTCTTGTGTCCTCGTCTCTTAGCGCTACTTTCAGCAGTCATAATGCACCAACAAGCCAAATTTTTGACAGTACTATATTCACAAGATCCCACGAAAATTGTTTAAATTTTACCTGACTTGTATGTTGACCCCGTTAAGAGCTTAGGTGAAACATAAAAAAGCTTTCTAGTTCGTCAACTTGCTGTAGCGCCCGATGTCACCTGATGCACGTTGAAGCTATGTACAAGGATTAGAAAATGATCACCTCTCCGTATTTCCGCATCAAAAAAAGCTTAATGGGGGTGAGTTTGTTCATAGGGGCCGTATTATAATTGTAATATAGCTATACAGCTTGAATAGTTCTACTCGTGGAGGAATGTTGGGGATCTGTCATGTAAAACACTCAAACTGTCCATCGTACTTTTCAAAATGTTACCGCGTGTGTCTCAGCGATAACTGCTCTAAATAATATTGTTACGTAAGGTGAGGTAACTTAAGGAGGTTTTTAATGGGTACTGAGATTGGGAACTTTTATGTGCATGAAAGTGGCTTCATTAAGACATCAGAGCTATCAGTTTTAGGGATATCTACTAACTATTCCACTGAAATACGATTGAAGGTTGCAGATATGGAGTAATCACTGTTACGCACACCTTATCAAGGTATACTTTATATGCATATTATTCCGGAAAGCCAGAATTGCTTGAGTGAATTTCATGAGATGGTGTATTCTTTCTGACGCACTAGTGATCTCTGAAGCTTCACGTCGACAAGACTACTTGTATATCGATGATTCTAGAGGGAAAAACCATCCTTCATTCGAGACCCTTATACGCAAAGCATTGGAAAGTTACATCCAACTAGCATTATGTGAACCTACACTTTCTTGGAGGACTGTTGGCATTCAACTGGAAAGATGTACAGTTGTTAATGACATGCTGCTTGCTATAGGTATGACCCGGATTGTTGGCGCAGTAGTGCTTCCAGAAACAATACGGCTTTTTCTTCTGCTATTTGAATTGATGTCGTCCGAGAAGAGAGGATTGCTTTAGTGCGGCTAAAATCGTTGGCATACTTTGTTGTCACTGATGTACTAGTGTGTTCTTAATGACGTATTTTTTCTAAATGTTGCTCAGAAGTACGTGAAGTTTCGCTCCAATAACTTGTGCAAACATTAAAGCTTGTGGGTCTGTCATATTCTACCTAATGTCCTCTAGGCGCTGGCAGCTTTGTAGCATGAGCAGCAGCACTATACCTTTCATTCCTTCTTTTGTTTTTCGATTGTACTTTTTGTGGCCATCTTAATGCGTCTTTGATGCGGGGGTGGCAGCGGTGGTGGCGTCTCTTGAGGTGGATGATTCCGTACTCGACGAGCCATCTGAGAATTTGGAGAGACTTGGTTGCGGCGTCCTTAATTCTATGAGTCAGTCTATGTCTTCGTAATTGTGTGGGTAGCCTTGTTTTACGGGTAGCTTAGTGCGAGGAAGTGTGAATATCCACACAGCTCACGTACTTAGGCTGAATAACAGATTTGCAATCTTCGACACGATGTTCTGAGTAGTATCTTGCACCGGCGTGTGCTTCCGTAACTTTTCGCCATGTGTCCGATTCGCTAGCAATTATAGCACCGAAGTACTGGACCAAGTGCTGGACCTTCATTGGATGGCACGGGAATCCTAAGTAAATTAGTCCTGTACTTGGGTGGCCATCTCGGAATGTAACTATTACTGAGTGAAGTGGATGCGACGTAAATAGCTTATCTTCCTCTTCATCGTCCATCTTCATCTTTCAAGTACTCTAATAGTTGTTCGTCCGAATACTTCAGTGACACATGTCTATTTTTCCCAACATTTCACGTGTGTAGTTCTGGGATGAAAGACATGATAGGCCATATATATTCAATAGCGCCCGAAGGTGTATTTCTGCTGCTAAGAAAATAAAACTGATGCCGAAAGTGGAATTTCCCGTTGTCTTGAATGAGTGCACTTTTTCGTTAACAGCGAAAACATTTTGGCTAACTCTCAATTGGGGTTCACTTTCAAAAAACTAGCACCTTAACTGGTTCAACCAATTCAACCAAAACGTCCTCTGCTCACTTTTTGTCAAACGCCACCAATGTCAACGGTACATCGCCACGCATGTCGTCTTCGTTGCTCGAGACCAGAGTTGAAGTTTTACCTTTGAAGTCGTGTTCGTTTAAACAGGGCTTCTAGCTGTTCGTTTCATCGTAGCCAATTGCTCCAGAACTTGTCGATGCTGTTTCATGCTTGTGAACAAGTAAACGCGTGGGTTTTACAATGTTTTGTCGCATCTGTAAGCTTCTAGATATTTAAGTTAACCACGTTAACGAGCTCATTTCGCAAAAAGTTCGGCTCAGCTCTCGCTGGTTTTCAGTAGAAACTCATCTTGTCTCTGGACGAAAAATCTTGAAAAATGCAAATTAATAAATTGTAAAGCTATTCGGGTGCAAGTAACAAGCAGGCCTTCTACATCAGAGTCACGAGATTTGTTGAAACTGTCTTGGTAACAAACACTTAAGTGAAATCCCAGTGATACGATCATGGCTCGTATGAATTTCGGTGTGTTACAAACGTGTCTGCGATCTCGGCGAAGGCCTGTTAACCTGACATGTACTAGAGTAAGGTTGTTGCGAACTAATTCTTCCCCCAAGATGCTTGAAACGAGCCTGCGCTAGTTCACAGCTACGAACAGGTGTTGTTCCTTAGTGATGTCTGATCGGCAACACGTCTAGTACAATAGGAATGCACAGGTGACATAGTTCACTCCCGTATACTACATTTATTGGATGGTATAGCAATCCTGATGCGGCGATGGCATAGTGGTTAGAGCATCCGCCTCGCATGCAAGAGGTCCGTGGCTCAAATCCCGGTACCGTGCAGTTCGCAACCGGACTAAAAAAAAAAATCCGCGTGTGGATGGAACTGCATTAAGAGGCCTGGGGTGCGGCCTCACCGGCAAAACACCGCCGTGAACGCACTCCCTCACCAAAGAAGGATTGGCCACCCTGGTGCAGTATCTGGCCACTACCTCCCACATGCTTACGTCAAATAACTCACGGCCCTCAGTCCCCAGCAGCTGCGAAGCAACTGACCATGGCGGTGGTCAGATCTGCAACGCAGCAGAGGGTGCTAAGAATCTCTGGATCCGGACAGGCCACCATTGGAACCTGAAATTGGCAACGTTTAACGCTAGAACCTTATCTAGTGAGGGAAGTCTAGCTGTACTATTCGAGGAGCTAGAGGGTGTTAAATGGGATATAATAGGGCTCAGTGAGGTTAGGAGGACAGATGAGGCCAATACGGTGCTACCGAATGGGCACGTCCTTTGCTACAGGGGCTTGGCAGACACAAGAGAACTGGGAGTGGGGTTCTTAATTCACAGAAACATAGCTGGCAACATAGAGGAATACCATAGCAATAATGAAAGGGTGGTAGGTATCGTAATTAAACTAAATAAAAGATACAAGATGAAGGTAGTACAGGCTTACGCGCCTACATCCAGCCATGATGACGCTTCAGTTGAAAGCTTCTATGAAGACGTGGAATCGGCAATGAGTAAGGTAAAAACACAGTATACTATAGTGATGGGCGACTTTAATGCAAAGGTAGGGAAGAAGCAGACTGGAGACCAGGCAGTAGGAGATTATGGCATCGGTACTAGAAACGCCAGAGGAGAGCTACTAGTAGAATTCGCAGAACGCAATAATTTACGGATTTTGAATACCTTCTACCGAAAACGAGAAAACAGCAAGTGGACATGGAGGATCCCTAATGGTGAAAATAAGAACGAAATAGACTTTATAATGAGTGCACACCCTGGAATCGTGCAGGTTGTGGAAGTGATTAGCAAGGTACGATGCAGTGACCATAGAATGGTACGGTCTCGAATTCGCCTAGACTTGAAGAAGGAACGACAGAAACTGATACGCAAGAAGCCAATCAATCAGCTAGCACTGAGAAGGAAAGCACAGGAATTCAGAGTGTCACTGCAGAATAGGTACTTGGCTCTTAGTGAGGAAACCAACCTTAGCGTAGATACAATGTATGTTAATCTGACGAGTATCATTACGGAGTGTGCAGTGGAAGTTGGAGGCAGGGCAAGCTTTTCCACGAAATGAAGAACCTAATTAAGAAGCGTCAAATCATGAAAGTGTCAAGTACAACAGACAAAATAGAACTGGCAGAGCTTTCGAAGTTGATGAATAGACGTAAGGTATGCGATGTAAGAAGGTATAACATGGAGAGAATTGAACACGCTCTGAAAAACGGAGGAAGTGTCAAAGCATTGAAGAGGAAACTTGGGATTGCCAAAAGTCGGATGTATGCACTAAGGGACAAAGAAGGCAAAATAACTACCAATATGGATAGGATAGTTAAAATAGCGGAGGAGTTTTACAGAGATCTGTACAATAGCCAAGACAACCACGACCTTAATACTATAAGAACTAGCAGTAACCCAGATTACACCCCACCAGTAATGATAGAAGAAGTCAGAAAAGCTTTGAAAAGCATGCAAAGGGGCAAAGCTGCTGGTGAGGATCAGGTAACATTAGATCTGCTGAAAGATGGAGGACAGATTGTGTTAGAAAAACTAGCCACCCTGTTTACGTGGTGTCCCCTGACGGGAAGAGTACCAGAGTTTTGGAAGAACGCTAACATCATCTTAATACATAAGAAAAGAGATGACAAGGACTTGAAGAATTACAGGCCGATCAGCTTGCTCTCTGTAGTATACAAGCTATTTACAAAGGTAATTGCTAACAGAGTAAAGAAAACATTAGAATTAAATCAACCAAAGGAACAAGCAGGATTTCGAACAGGCTACTCAACAATTGACCACATTCATACTATCAATCAGGTAATGGAGAAATGCTCAGAGTATAACCAACCACTATACATAGCCTTCATAGATTACGAGAAGGCGTTTGATTCAGTAGAAATATCAGCCGTCATGCAAACACTGCGGAATCAGGGTGTAGATGAAGTATATATAAACATTCTGGAAGAAATCTACAGTGGATCAACTGCTACCATAGTGCTTCATAAAGAAAGCAACAGAATACCAATCAAGAAGGGTGTAAGGCAGGGGGACACAATTTCCCTAATGCTATTTACCGCGTACTTACAGGAGGTTTTCAGAAGCCTAGAATGGGAACAGTTAGGGATAAGAGTCAATGGAAAATACCTTAGTAACCTGCGCTTCACCGATGACGTTGCATTGCTGAGTAACTCGGGGGACGAATTGCAACTTATGATTACGGAGTTAGACAAGGAGAGCAGAAAGGTGGGTCTTAAAATTAATCTGCAGAAAACGAAAGTAATGTACAACAACCTCGGCAAGGAGCAGCGCTTCGAGATAGGTAATAGTGCACTTGAAGTTGTAAAAGACTATGTCTACTTACGGCAGGTAATAACCGCAGAGCCTAACCACGAGATTGAAGTAACTAGAAGAATAAGAATGGGGTGGAGCACATTCGGCAAGCACTCTCAAACTATGACAGGTAGATTGTTACTATCCCTCAAGGGGAAGGTGTATAACAGCTGTATCTTGCCGGCACTTAGCTACGGAGCAGAAACCTGGAGACTTACAAAGAGGGTTCAGCTTAAATTGAGGACGACGCAGCGAGCAATGGAAAGAAAAATGGTAGGTGTAACCTTAAGAGACAAGAAGACAGCAGAGTGAATTAGGGAACAAACTGGGGTTAAGGATATCATAGCTGAAATCAAGAAGAAGAAATGGACATGAGCAGGGCATGTAGCGCGTAGACAGGATAGCCGCTGGTCATTAAGGGTAACTGACTGGATTCCCAGAGAAGGGAAGCGGGTTAGGGGGCGACAGAAGGTTAGGTGGGCAGATGAGATTAAGACGTTTGCGGGTATAAATTGGCAGCAGCAAGCACAGGACCGGGTTAACTGGCGGAACATGGGAGAGGCCTTTGCCCTGCAGTGGACGTAGTCAGGCTGATGATGATGATGATAATAGCAATCCTAGAATGACGCTGACACAGGTATTATTTTGTATTATTTCTTCTTCGGCATCCACAGTGCCAGAGGCACTACAATGCTGAAGGGGTTCACAGTAAGTTTGGACGGTTAAAAATTTGTCATACATAAAGCGTGGACATTGGTAATAATAACAATAGCAACGGCAAATGGACAACATATGTCATTGAAGGCAGTATACAATAACTGTAAAAAAGACACACACACACACACACACACACACACACACACACACACACACACACACACACACACACACACACACACACACACACACACGCTTCCAGGTTACGTTACTTCAACAGGAGTAGAAATGACCGATTTGATAGCGGAGTATTGTTGCGTTGGCACCACACTTTTAGACGTAGCGTCCCGCGCCTCAGCAAAGAGTTACTCCGCAGCCACTCTTTCATCACAGAACTGGAAATCGCTTAGCAAAAATAAGATAGCAATATGAGTTTACCAAAGACTTGGAACTTGTTCAGACAAATAATCAATCCAACTCAGTCGAAGACTACCAAAAGACGCAACCTCACCTAAGTCCAAGATATATACTTACGATAAACCTCCACCGATCTCCTTGAAGAACTTCAGAATCAGTACTTCCGAACATACCACGTCGTATTGCATCACCGCTATACAGGTCCTCCGAATGAGCTCCTCGACCAACCAAGTACAGTATCTGCAGTTTAAGGCGAAGTACAGAAAATACGCACTTCCTGAGCCCATGTACGGACGGTATTCACAACAAAGCACTCTGTAATCTCGATGACCAATCAATGGCCGCCCTTACTGAATACTTTAATGAGTGCTGGCAAAGAGGCATCCTTTTACCACAAAGAAAGAGGGCAAGGTTGTCTTTATGGGTACCCATACCTGGAACACCTCTCCGTACGTCTAGCATAATGCCCATATTTCTCACTTAGTTTGGCGGAAAGCTCATGGAGCATCTACACCAAACAAGGTTTTGCCAGTACCGAAAAGGCAGGAATCCCTTGTCTACTTGCATCTTTGGATTTCGACCTGGGCTTTCCACGCAGGACGTTTTTTTGCAACTGAAACATCGCATTCTCGACTCTCAAACCTGCGATATCAGAGCTATCTCAGGAGTAGATCTCACACAGACATTTGACAACGTTACACACTCAGATATTCAGATAGCATTTCAATCCTGCGAGTCGGCTAAAAGACGCACAAATACGTCCGATGCTTCCTCAGCTACCACAGAGCAACACTTACTTTTGACGATTACAGCCTGCCAGGCATCACGCTTGGCGCACGTAGTAGGCCTATTTTGTTTAACATATAGCTTGTTCATCTGCCTAAACAGATGGGCCAAATGACTAAGAGCCACTTCAGCTTCTACGCTGGTGACATCAGCGTCTAGGCAAACCAAGGCAATGGTGCCGAAATAGAAAAACACTTACAATTGGCACTAATCATTATCGTTACAAATGTTCGGGAACGTGGCTTTACCTGCTCCCTTTCCAAATCGGAGCTCTTTTTTTACCGACCGATGCAACATACTTCAGCCATTCGCCCTATTTTTCTCACGCTAAATACCGATCTCAACCCACTTTTCTCGAAAATTCGGGGGCTAGGGGTACTTTTCGGCTCACATGGCGCACACGAAAAAGTCGTGTGCGCTAGAAGAATGTTACATATCGCTCTTTTTCACTTACTCCTATATTATTGTACACTAAAATGGGGAAACACGACATTATAAAACTTACAGCAAATAGTATTCGTCCAAAAAAAAACGTTGCGTGCAATAGAAAACTGCTCGTATCTGGAACACACAGACTCTTGAATAAAAAAACATAAAATCATAAGGATTCATGACATATACAAGCATAAAATACTAAGAACATAAAAAACGCTAAATTAGGAAGAAAAGAACGATTTGAAGCAATAGTGAATCTTCGAGCAAATAAAATTTTCTGCCTTCTCAGGTATCAACATTCATATAACGTTCCTTTCATGCGTACTCATTAGCGAGAAGAAAAACTTGATCATATACTTGCATTCACCCTAAAAGAAATATACCAAAAATGTTCATGTTCAAAATTGTACTAGTAAAAGATTACCGGACATATTTTTGTAATATATGTCTTTATAAGAATGTAGGGAGAAACCTATGCTTCCTTAGTAGTTTTTAGCAGTAGTTGCCTTAGCAGTAGTTTTTTTCTCTTGTACGTTTAGCAGCAGTGTGTAACATTCATGTTTTGTCTAGTATGTACAGTTCTTTTTGTTAATTTGTTTTGCAGATTGTTTTTTTGTTTTTTCGTTACAACATTGTGGAAAGTATTTTTTGATACCGATATGTTTCGTACTGTCACTGCTGCTAAAAGAAGAACCAGAGCGCAGTTAAGCTGCACAAGTGCCGCTTTTCGTCTAATCTCCTAATTTCGAACAAAAATTACCCTTTATTGGACTTTGAGCAACGCGAAAAAAAAAAGTCATCAGGACTCTTCGAACACACGCTCAGCAGATCCCGGTTGACTCGTCGCGATAGCGAACCGTCAGGCTGGCCTATGCGAGCGAAACACGCTTCGTGTCACCCAGGCTTACAACATAAGCTGCACCACGTAAGCTTTCCCTTACCGACCTCTCTGACAGAAGGAGAGAGACCGGGTTACCGTGCCTCCACGACACTGCACGAAAACAGCCCAATGCTTTTCTCCAAGTAAATCCAATGATAGACTCTTCAAACATCGTGTACATAGTACATTTGAGGAACTAGCCGAGGCCATCTTTACGGCACGCACAAAAATGTCCTCTGTTTATGTCAGTGGCTTGCCGTACTATTTTGTCGCAATTGATATTTACTCATGTTACACACTCATTCGAGGGGGTCACTCTTTCTTTTAACGACCACTCTCTCCTAAACATATTCCCCATTCAGAAGATCATGCATCCTACGCGAGACGAGAAATCCATAAAGACAAGAACTCAAGTCTTCCAGAGACAATATTGTGAAGACCAGGATGTGGTTTAGGTGGACGCGGAAAATATGCGACAGATTTCTGCATGGCCCTTGCGGTAGCTGACAATCAGCTTCTAACTTCGTGCTTCAATGTGACCAATTCCTCGAGAAAGGCAGAATAGGCAGCTATCGCGCTAGGTCTCACACCCGCCACAACAATCATAAAAGACTCAAAATCAGCTATTCTGAACTATTCGAGTGGCTTGATATCCCGGGCTGCTGAACGGTTACTACGCTTCTGGCTGCCTCAGCGTTGCACAACCCTCGTCTAGACGCTGGCATACGCAGGCCTTTTTTGTCGACGAGGATGCTCAATCAATAGCCAAGGTCTGACATTTTGGGCTAGAGAAACGGAGTTCTCTCAGAAGGTCGAGGAGCGCTTGCACTCTTTTCGTGATATTCTTTCGTACTGCCGGGATCATTGAAGAATATCCGCACCTTCAGCTTCATGCTCAAATATAGTGCAGGCCGCACATTGGCGAAACCTACAAACTCGAGCTGTGGTACCCAGACCAATTTCCCTCTTCATTCAAGCTCTGCGGCAAACCGCGTATTTACTACACATCCTCCTCAATGTCCTACCCTCCCACACCGCCCATTTCCGGCAGCGTCAGTGTCATACTGGGAGACCATCGTGACTAGCACTTCTGCTTTAGATGACCGCCGGATCACCTCATGCGCTATGAAGACGATTGCGCTTCAAGGACTTTGCTTAGTAACGGTACCAAGTCAACGTGAAGAGGTTGCTCAGCCCTCGCGCTCTACAGCAGCAATAAATGTTTCTACCACCACTAGGTGTTGTTAGCACTGTCACAGACGACGTGGAAATCACGCGAAAGAGCTGGCACGCGCGTTGTGAGAGTGTCAGCGGTGCGTCCCTGCCTTCGTGATTCTGTGCGTGAGTATTGGAGTGCTTATTGTACCTTCAAATTTACATCACCGATGGCTTCAATATCGCACGTCCTTTTTTTTGCTTTGGAGCACGTTCATGCGGGCTCTTTTGCTCCAGGCAGTATAGTGTCATGTAATGTTCAACACATGCCTTCCACTTCGTCATGTCCTCGCAAGCAGGCCCCCTAAGAAATATGATTCTCACTTGCGGCATGGGTCTGTCATAAGGTCCTATGAAAGGTGGATTAAAACGCCAAGAGACGTAGCGGGCAGTCTGAGAGGAAGAGTTAGTTGATTGATTTGTGTGGTTTAACGTCCCAAAACCGCCATTTGATTATGAGAGACGCCGTAGTGGAGGGCTCCGGAAATTTTGACCACCTGGGGTTCTTTAACGTGCACCCAAATTTGAGTACACGGGCCTACAACATTTCCGCCTCCAGCGAAAATGCAGCCACCGCAGCCGGGAATCGAACCCGCGACCTGCGGGTCAGCAGCCGAGTACCTTAGCCACTAGACCACCGCGGCGGGGCGTGGAAGAGCTAGTCTTCGTAGCGTATACGCACACCTGAGAAGTGACTGATTCGCACTGCAAACTCCAGAATTTGAAGCAAACTTGTGCAGGCTCAGCAGTAAATCTACTGAAAAGGATCCCGTACACCACCTTGGTAAGAAACTAACAGAAACCAAAAAAAGTGGTTCTCAAACTTTCTGGCCTGAATCTATCACGAGCAAAGTGTTCAAGTTAGTTTTCCCGCAGTACTCTCATGCCATTCAAAAAACGGCAGTAAGGTTAAGAAGGGGCGACTAGTGGTCACGAGACTGAACTAATTTGGATCAATTATTATAGAGGCACGTACAAACCATGTAATGGCGAGCACAAGTATGATCGACTGATGACAATAACTATATTGCGGTCCTGCTAGATGCGCTCTGGCACACAGTGACCAACTCCCACGTCGGAACTGCCAGGTCAAGTCTGTCAGCCACTTCGCAAGCTGCGAGAAAGCACAAAGCTGGTCAGCCAGGAGTGGGATGTGGATGGCCTACTTAGACCTGGCCATGGAGAAATCTTGGCATAAACAATAATGGCGAAACATTAGTGACAATAAATCAGGGCTTCTCATAACGTCACTGTGGGCCTGAGAGAAACAATAACCAAAACTTATAGTAATTCTTTTGTTTCGCCTACTAACTATCCTTGTGTTCTGGTTATGCAAATTTGCGATGATGGACGGACGGACGAAAAACTTTACTAAGAAAGTACCTGCAAGTTTGCTGGCCTGGACTCAGACCACTCGGACATTATGTGCGGTGAGGCGTACGCTTTCCAGCATTATCTGGGCTCGCTGGATAGCCCACAGTTGGTCGTGCAGATATGCACTGTAGCCATCGCTGGTCGAGAACGTTCTACCCTAGATTGTCCTCTTGGTATATTACCGTGAGCTGCATCGCCATAAGCTAAGCTGCCATAAGCTGCCACGTGCTTAAAGTGATAACGATTCACGTGAGTGTATTTATTGTCGGGAATTCACTCTCTTTAGGTATAGCGGATTTTAAAAGGTTCTGGTTCACATTCTTCGCCAATGTGTTTCCTGAGTTTTGTCTAGCAGTTCGTGTGACGGGAAGTGTCGTTGTCGTTGTTGCTTGTACTGAGTCAGTATGGGGTGGCACGGGACCAGTCGATCGGCCTCTGTCGTCTGTATCACATATTCGTTGTTGGCTCAGTCATACGAACAGTTTTCGTGACCTCGCAAGATTCGTATCATCGGGTTTACTATTTGATTGTCATATAGTAGAAAGAGCTTCCTTAAAACAACATATATGCCGTGGCAGAAGCGTAAAATCGCACCAGGTGTCATGAGATGTGGATGTGTGTGTGGGTAGCGGTTAAAATTTTGACGACGCGTAGCTTCTCGTGTTGCCCTACGAACGCGCAGGGTCTCTTTCCTGGTTCGCAAAAAATAGTTATGGCTTAATGGGTAGTTAACAACTGTTCTTGCAGTAGGCATTGAAGAATATTTTGAAATGCACACAGCTCATTTCCTGATGGCATAAGTGAGGCATGCAGCAAGAGTGAAATCCAGGCTATCAATCGAGACGGCGATGTAGTCAAACCTTGATTACGCTATCGTGACCACTTCTTGAAGACGAAGCTCAAATATCCTCCGATGTTTCGCAGTCTCGACGAGAGTAGGGCTGATGGCGGTAGTTATAGCGCGCAGAATGAGAGCGTATTAGCCAAGTATTCGTTAATGAACTTCGGGCTTGTAAGCTGGCTGACCCACGAACTCTTCACCAAACGTGTTGTTAGCACGCCGAGGAAGACCTTTATGTCGGAGTAAAAGTCAAAGAAAGGAAAAGGAAGTAAGTGATGCACAAGGCTAGTGAACGAACAAAACCACGAATTGTTCCCAGAACTCAAGCTTAGGAACCTTAGCTTTGGAAACTCACTCTAATAAATATTCGTCTTTTCGACTGTGGGTATCCAGCAAAATACCATAAGATACCGTTTCGTAAAAACACAGGCGTGCTTGGTTTGACCCTTCCCGGAAGAGCGTTGCCCTCTTCACTTTATTTGTGACAGCGCCCTCTGAAAATGTGTCGAAGTCAGGTTTAAGGGTACATTTCTCACACACTCGCAAGTTCCAGTCATACCGCTCTTGAATGCCCAATAGCAGTACTCGCTGTTAGGCAATTTGGCCCATGTCTGAATTCGATAGTCAACTTTGCGTCAAAATGACGAACACACTGAAAACATAGAAACACATACACGCGATTGGCGCTCACGCGCAATCGTTTATTCCTTGAGGAATACGGTATATTTTAACCCACTTATCGCCAACGCACACACAACGTGCTCACACCATCGTCAACCTAATCACAGCGGATGAGACATCTTGAATTGCGCACTTGCTAAGTCATCCGGTTGACTGAAATCTCCCTTACGCAACTATTAGTTCGTTTCCGTATGAAAAACACCTCCACTATTTCTCGTGCTGCTTTGTTCTTTATATACGAAACCACCTTATACTCGGGGAATTCTCTGATCTGCTGCGTCTGCATCCATACTGCACAAGCACGAAAATCCCTCCTCTCCTCTCGTGAGCGTGACGAGATAGGGTAGAAAAGGTGGCGCGAGCGCTGCGCCTCCATTTCGTTTTTCCATTCCCGTTTCTCTCTCTCCGCCACAGCTGTACACTTGTATGTAATGCGGCGCGCGCGGTTCCCCGTTGGGCTCTTCTTCGCAACAGCGCTATGGACGCTCGCGAAACTGAACGTTCGAACTTCGAAGCAGCGAGGGTACGAAAGCGTGCGTTCGCTTTGGTAAAGAAATTGTCTCTCTGTGCAATAGTGTGCGAAATACAATGAACAACGTCAGTGTTGGCACTATAGTTGCAGCTCAAGTGCCACCGCCCGGAGCAGAGGAAGGCTCGCAAAGTCTACCGCACTCTCCACCGTCTCAAAAGTCATATAACCGAAACGGAAACTCGATGCGCACCCCCCACAATGTTTTCGCACCACACCATGGTTGCTCTTAAATGAAGATGATGTTTAGCTTTTTCTGAAGATCCCAATAACGCGTGGCACGCATCCGTACGTCAAATGGCGCCTAAATATGCACTGTCCTTTTTTATTACAGCGAGAGCATGTTCTCTCCCTTGATCATTGGCGCTGCACCCCACGTGGCTGAGACATCGCACTCCGTACGATAGGGATATTTAAAAAACACTTTCAGTGGCAGATTTCGTAGTACTTTTCTATATAAAGTTACACACAAACTTAAGAAGGTGGCTGGTCGGCATGTGTATCATTGGTGCGCGCAACCCTAAATACACTGGCGAAGTTGTACCCTTGCATTACAGGAAGCCATGTCAAACTGCAGAAACCCAGGAAAAAGAAAAATGACCAGCCGTCACAAAAGAACGACTATTTCTTCACCCTATATAAGTTCGTTTCAATCTCCAAGTGTGATACCTATAGCAGCGTATCCAGAAAGCTGGTATTTGTTATCTTAAGACTCGTCAAATCTCAAATACTAAACGGTAGGCATGGCTGAAATCATGTTTTGTGCAATTTTTGCCTTTAACTGTGAATCTCTGATTCACATGGAGCGACCTCAGGTTATGTTCTAGTAACAGTGCGACAACTTCAGGAAGAGACAAAAAAAAGGGACAGGAAAGAGCGCTGGTTGTCAACTGAATTTTTTGAAGGTGCTACGACCGCTTTAATACAGAGTACAAAAAACAGTGTTCATGAGTGACGATACATGTGTGACCATGATAATGTAATCTTAACTGAGAAAATAATACTCTCTTTCGGAAAGGATAAGTGAGGGTGTACTGATGCATAGGTCTTAGGCCTTTTTGATGAAAAAATGCTTCTAAAATCTCTCTTTCATTTTACGTTCTTGCTATTTTCAAAAACCGTGTTTTATGAAACATGGGACTGCACTTGCATTCTTTACAGATTTTTGTCAACACTGTCTTTGTACTCTGTATAAAATTGGTCGTAGCACCTTCAATAAAATTCAGTTGACACTCAGCGCTATTTCTTGTCCCTTCTTTTGTCTCTTCTTGAAGTTGTCGCGTGTTACTAGAACATAACCACGATGTACCAACTCGCCCAAATTAAGCTGTTCTTACCCGAGGTTACTTGGGAACTGTTATTGAGTTCCTAATTACATATGCCCCATTTCTGAGAGTATATTGTTCTTGTTCACAGTATACCCGACTACGGTTCAACAGCACCATATCCATCACTGCGTGCGCAATTTATATCCTTTTAACGGTACGTATGATGAAGATCATCGTTACTAACAAATGGTATGATATCTACTTGTGTTGCGCACAAGGAAGTATTCTATTACGAATGGGAGTTTCCATTGCTGCGAGAACGAGATATTTTACTTGGAGTTGCTTTCAGTAATCTGTAAAGCAGTCATGCTTTTTTGTTTCAGCCATTGCTGAGGTCATCATTCGTTGTTCATTATTTAAGAAAAAATGGGCTGTTTAAAAACAAAATTGACTGGGATGAAGTGAATGCCCACCCGTGTTAACTAGAAGCGACACCGATGTTTGTCAATTCATGCCTTTAGTTAATCCCCAATCATTTGTGCGCTTTGTCTAAGCGTTCCACGGTGGCCGTTCCCACTCCATTTCTTTCTTATAGCACCGTAACAGGCATAGAGGACGCTTAACTTGCCTATAAGAGAATTGTCATTGTTCCTGTTCAGGAAATAAAAGAAACAGTTGGTATTTTGGTTCCACAGATGTGGTGAAGCCTGCAGTGCAGACTGCTGATATGCTCACGAAATATTATCTACGCTGAATTCAGGAACGGCCGCTCTTGAATGTATGACACGAATGCCACTAATAAACGTATTGATAAATGTGTGCAGTAAAAGTAACCTTATGCTATGATATTTCATATGCCATAAAAACACAATGAAAAATTATATACGGCAGCTAAGGTGTAGCGGCTCGAGCGGGGTGCCTTTCCTTGTCCTCTCCTTCACTTTCTTTTACACTGAAAGCTGTTATGAGATCACAATGGGAGTCTCGCGCAACGCCGTAGTTGTCCGCCGCCGGTGTCCGCAACCACATCGCGCGAGATTAGAAAAAAAAAACTCCCAAGCATTTCCCCGAGGGTGAACATGGTTAAGTGCGAGTACACGTGGTGATGCTATGAGGGGTATTTATTAATTCGCACTATTATATTTATTAATCACACTATGGTGCCTTTATGGTGTAATGGTTCCTGGGAATCGCAATTTGATCACACGGGCGAGTTTACGTTAACTCACTGGCGAATGCCAACGGATTTTAACTTTACTCCCCCTCACGACCCGCTCTCGACGGGAGACTGAGAGAGAAGGCGGGCACGCGAGAGAGAGGGGTGCGCGCGCAGCTGCAGCGAGCGAGGAGAGCGGAGGAGCGAGCGAAGGGGGAGGGGGTATAAGGCGCGTTACTGACACCGATATCAGCGTCGCGTCCGTGGCTTATTCGGTAGAGCGTCGCGCTGCGGTCCGCCAAGTCCTCTGCTTTTAAAGATAGAGAGAAGACTGCAGACGCCGCCGACGGCGGTGGATGGTTTGGGGTCGCTTATAAAGTGTATTCACCCTTAAAAAATCTAGTACCAATGACACAGGGGCGCTATAACCCGGATAGGCTGGGTGCCAGCCCAGTATTATACCACTGAGTTATGCCGGTGCTTGGTACTAGAAGGCAAACTTGCCTCAAGCAGGCTTGATATCGGGAAAGCAATCGCATTAGTATGACTTATAAAGCGTTTTAAAAATCGAAAGAACAAGCAGTCATCGCACAATGCGAATAGCGTAACTAGTGGGTCCTCCAATGCTCGGACCAATTATACAACCTTGTTTTTGTTAATCTATTAACTTTGGTGCTCACCCACTTCAGGCATAATTCCTCATCGTCGTCAAACAGGGCATAACAATTGGCACGAAACTTCTCGCAGTAGTTTAGTGGATACCACGCTTCTCGGAAGATTGACGAATTATGGCATAGCTAATGTCAGCCTACTACCAAAAAGTTATTATTAATGCCCTAGTGGGTATCAAACAAGTGATGATGACGTTTGATGTTTGGTTGGGCAAGGGCCATTTTATGGCCAAAGAATCAAACAAGTGTGTTTGCAATTGTTACCCAATGAGTGTTTAGAGAAAAGCTTTCAAAGGGCGCTTTTCTAGGTTTCGCTGTGACTCTGATGTGCCTTCAACGCAGGCCTGGCGTGTTATAAACTCATTCCTTGCTATAATATACATCGCTATGCAATTCTGTGCGGTAACAATGACATTAAACAACCTTCTTTATGTCTAAATTTTTAATGATAACATTTTGGCATGTCTAGTAAACTTATGTACACCTGTTGCTGCGCTTACAACGAATTGACGGATCTATTTTTATCCATGCGAACACAGGTAATTGCAAGGTAGAGCGCATGCTCTGGGCATGAACTAGTTGTCTTGTTGACCAATGTGTTTTTAATGGTAATGAATAGAGCATGTTCATTCAGACGTGTCCACTCTATGTGCGGTGCTTTTTCTTACAGCAAAGTGTGGGTGCTATCTGCATATTGGCAGCTTCGTTGGTTCTCGAAAAAGGTATAGCAACACTCCGTTACTTACTCAGCTAGTTAAAGCACTGCCATCACAAAAAATAAACGTTTAAATATTCGTTCCACAGAAAGTACTAAAAAAACTGTAGGACAAAACTATCATTTGATTCTTTTTCTTTAAGCCGCACTGCCTAGCAAGCCAGACTTTATGACGAATCCGCCATAACGGGCATTCTGGTTATGGTGCTTCGACGGCTGACTTGATGGCTATCGGGTCGAATGTCGGCCGCGGCTGCCAGATCCAATCCAAAAGAATTTAGGTCTGCCTACGTCCACAGAATGAACTCCAGGAGGGCAAAAAACCTGCAGCCCTCCACTATGGCATTCCTCACAACCATATCGCAATTTTCGGGCGTTAAACTTTAAAAATTGTGGTTACTTGACGTCGATGCCACAAATACATGTTATACAAACTCTCTGCATGGAGTAAGTCACACTAGATTTTGTGTCAACCTTAATCATCATATTACGGAAGATTAACTGACAATTTCAAAGCAACGGCTCTGAGCCTAAATTCCATCCCAAAAAGTTTCTGAACAGCCTCCAGCCTTATATACCTGACACTTAAGGCTTGCTCAGACCCACACTCATCAAAGGTTCCGTCAGCTGCACTGACCCGGATTCAGACTCACTGTTCAATCTGAGTCTTGGCGAGTCTGAATGGTTCGAATCATGAGTGAGTTTGCGAACAATATATGCATGAAAAGTGTCGTGAAGCAGTAGTATAGAAAAAATTAGAAACGCTGCTGAGGTAATAAAAGATCCTTTTAAAGAAAGTAGCTCTAGTCTAGCCCTTGTCTGTGGAGTAGCTCACATACGGCGAAAAGAACAAAAAGGTAAATAAGTTTCCAAATTGCACGGTTTCTTTTTCTTGTTAGAAATATTTGGTTTATTTTTTATATCCTTAGTTTCAATTTGATAATTTCGAATAATTTATATTTTTTTATCTTTGTCATTATTTTAAAAGATGTAAGCAAACAAAATAAAAGAAGGAAGGAAGAAAAATAGGAGGAAAAGAACGGCAGAGAGGTTAACCTGTCTATAGGCAGCCGGTTTGCTAACCTGTGCATTGGAGGGGGATGGGGGAGATGAAAGATAGAGAGGAAAGAGGGAAGAGAGAGAAACACAGCGCATTAAGCAGCACACGCGCACACAGTATTCTGTTAGAACTACCCGGCTCTTGGCCGATGCCCCAGCGTAGGTGTGTGTCACAGATGCCAGACTCGATTTTACTTTTATGTGAACAGCAAACCTAGATGCAACCAAGCGCGACGGATGCACATGTGAGTGCGTGCGCTCGCACGTACTCGCGCCTCCATAGCAGCAGCACCGGCACTACTCAGTCGCGATGTACAATACAGTGAACAAAAAACAATGCACCAAAATCTTAGAGAAGGTAGCGCTTTTCGTCACAGAAATTTTGGTCAAAATGATTCTATCACTAAATATGACACCAGAACACCAAGGATAGTTAGCTAAGCGGTGAATAAGTAGGAGCGACTCAATTGGCCATCTTGAGTAAAACGCGCTCCACAGAATGAACGTCATCTTCGAACATGCCCACCAAGCTCGTACACTTTTATTTTTCTCGACCAGGTGACAGCAGATGAATTCGTGTTTTATTGTACCAGATGGCTTTGCAAATGTTGCTATTGCCGCACAGCGTTGACGCGAAAATTGACTGTGCATTCTATTGCACGTTGGGACTGACGAGTAGATATGGCGGTATGAATATGTCCTATTAGCTGCTCAAATAAGCTTTTACCTAAAGGGAACTTGTGCTCGTCATCACATGTTGAAGAGTCGCGAGAAAAGAGCGCAGAAGCGACGTATGACTTCGAACGGTGAAGCGGTGTGCCACCGTCACCTTTGGTTTCGGTGAAAAATTTGAACTGCTAAAAGGCACATGTGCCAGCATATGGGTGGTACTTGTGCAACGGCAGGCAGAGCCTTTCCTTTCAGGCAGATTAGGGCGCTGGTGTATGTGACGGTTGTATGTGATGGTTATGTTTGTATCTCTTCACTCTCCCGAATGTGACGCTGACTGGAAATGCAGCGCTTGCGCTTTTCAAGATGTCGAAGCAGGTGGTGAGGTCACTGAATAATAATGAGATATATCATATTGTCAACTCGCGACAACATCTATCACATCCTCAATGTACACTGTTATGTAACGAGAGTACTTTGAAAGTCTTCCCACTTGACAGCCACAATTGTCACCTACCTGTCTCTCGTTTCTTTCTCTGAAACGGCGCGCTCGCTACATTACTAATCAAAGTTCTCTGTCACCCTCATACCTGCACACCGTTTCTGAAAGTGGAGTACCGCAAATCTTGCGCGAACGCATGGAAAGCGCGTCAAATAGTTACCGATTATAGTTGTGAGGCAGAAGGGCACTACAAATATGCATATGGTGTGTCATAGTGTGTGACTATATTTAGGCAGCTAAAGTTTTCGATCTTCATGTTATCGAGAATCTACTCAAGCGTGCTGCACGTTCGCTGATCGTGGGCGATTTGCAACGCAGACAGTCAAAGATAATTATCGTCAGAAATTTTAATATAATATTCCGGCTTTTTTGCCCCAAAACGAAGATATGACCATAAAAAACGCCATGGAGGAAGGCCGCAGAAATTTCGACCTTGTGGTGTTTTTCACGGGCTCCTACATCACCCTATTGTCAGAAATAAACCTGTCACAAATTAGCACTGTTAATGACCCTCATGCGTGTTCACAGTACATAAGTGCTTTAGAGGTGTTCTGTCAATCGCCTGCGTGTTTTTCTGCGTTCCGCTTAATTGTTTGGAGCGTATGTGAGTATCATAGAGTACCACATTAATGACACACTTCTTGCGTAAAATTAAGGTGCCTACTTTATTCCTCCACGGCGGCAGCATTTCGGTGCGTTAATATTCTAGAGGCCCATCTTCTGTGCGACTTCAGTGCATGGTAAAGAACGCCAGGTGATTGAAACTACTGGAGTCCCCCTACGGCATCTCTCATATTCATATCCCGGGTTTCAGATGCTAAAACCTCAGATAGTATTAGTTTGCCTGAATTCAAAGCGAATATTCTATCAGGAAGGCAATAAAGTTAACGAAAATAGAATATGAATCGGGACACTGCTATCTTCAGTGTGAACCACATTGCTTGGTAATCAATTTGAGCTAGGTTTGATTCTATTTGTTTTCCAGTGTTTCATATGTCACTACTTTGGTGCAACATCGCCATCGGATTGTCAGGAACTGTGTACACAGCACTGGTAAGATCTCTGCTGTCCTTTTTTGCTATCACATGCTTTTTTACATCTGTGTTGACCATTTTCTGAATAGCAGTGTAAGATAATGCATAATCTTGGAATAAAAAAAATGTGTGTGCATATTGGCTACTGATGTAACGGGTTCATCAAGAAGTGTGTATGAATGCCTTCAGTGTAAACGTAACCAAATACTTTTTCTTTTTCTTCACCTTTAACGTTACGTCTTATTTGACCTCTGGAGCCTTAAGATGGCTAGGCCGACCTCGTTTTTCGCCAGCTCACTGGGCAGCCAAAGCACTCTGGTACTTCTTAAGAATACGGGCCTATGCGAACGTCTATGTGTCAGCCCATGTACTGACAACTTTCTTGTCTCCTTTCCTTCTCTTTTGCTCTCTCTCTCATCTTTATACTCCGCTTTCTCATAGTCCCAGCACAAGGCAGCCGACCGGGCATGTGCGTGGTCAACTTCTTTGCCTTCTCTCTTGTTCTTTTTCCTATTCGTCCTTTTATAAAAACTAATCAATTAGCATTTTACCCGAGGCAGACAGGTGGTTGGCTGATATAGATCAAGCCATTTCTGTGAAGACCACATGACGGCATCTGCAATTTTTAAAATGCAGCCGCTAGAAATATTTGTGGCGTGGTGAAACTCAACAAATTTTGCCGGCGAAATCTAAACCATTGCGCCAAGAGGCACCATTGCGACGACCCAGAAGGACCAGCGTCCTTATCGAAGCATAGGGCTAATTTGGTTCGCGAGTGTACGGGCTGTGATTGCTTCAATAAGGTGCATAGCGTGCGTATGCTTACGAAATCAGATGAAGTAAAAAAAGTGCGACCAGTATCAGAAGCAGCGTCGCCATTCTGTTTGGGAGCCACAAGTATTTTTTTTGCGCTCTTCACTACATGGGTTTCAGTTTCTCCAGAGAACTTCATGGTATTTCATAATTCCGTAAGAATTGCGAGCGTCCTAATTTCGGAGTTTTCAAAGAGGCAAATGATCTTCTCAGTAAGACCTTCGCATTTAACCTTACCTTTATCGTCTTCCAAATAGGAGCGTAAATGTATCAGCTTCTGCAAGAAGAATAATATTATGTGTTTACCCATGATAGTATACCACGACCGAAAAAGTAATTGTGAAGACAGCGTGCTTGTGCTAGCGTTTTCTTCCTTTGTATATTTTCGCACGCATTTCGAGTAGCACACTGTGAAAATGTTAGCTTCAGTGACTGTGACAACGACATTTTGTCCGCAAGTTGCGCTGCGTCAATCGCTGGAAATTCAGCTACATTGTCTCATACTGCCGCCAAGTGAGAGAAATAAAATATTGGTGCTCTATCGCGAACATTTGAAGCCATTCATTGTTTTAGATAATTGATCCATATATTTTAACTGAGAAACAGTTTGATTTTATTACTTCCCGTTTCGAAGGGCTGATATTCTGTTTATCTAAATTTGATCGCACCTCGAAGTGTGTGCTGCTCAAAGTCGGGTTTCGTCCACCTGTGGAGACTCGCGAGGATGGTTTAATGTGTTACAAATATAGGCCCTTGCCACCTGCGAATGATTCTGATGCAACAAGTGCGGGAGACTGCTCGTACCTACCTATTTGTGCAGTGCAGCTGGCAGGTGAATTTCCTAGCATGAGGTCAGTGCAGAAGGGAAAGCTACTGAAGATTTATTTCTGGAGCCGAGTTGACCTTGTGTGCGTATGGCAAAGGTGGCAGATGGTAAAATGCCTTTAGATGTGTGAGATTTGCCCAACGTAAGCCCGACGCACACATTTTCACATTGAAAGAGGAATAATAAAATATTGTTTGTTTTTGGTTGAGCTTGAGTAGTGATTCAGGTGAAATTATTTATTTAATTATTCTGCTGCTGTTAGTCGTGTTCCATTTCTGTATTTCAAGAATCAAGTCAACGGCTCAAGATGCGGGCGTAGTGTGCTATTTGGTTGTAATCAAATAACTACAACACTTTTGACGTAAGTCTTGGTTATCGGCTGGCCAATGCAGCCGTTGAACATCGTCCTGCCATCGTCGAAATGGTCGGCTGGATTCTAAAAAGAGACGGAGTAATTATGCAGCAGATTCAATTGATCCTTGCCCAAAGCATCTTGCACTTTCTTGGTGACTATAAAGCGGCTGAAAGAAGTTGTGTTGGCATATGTGGACGTGGTGACTCAACGGGCTAAATCACCACTCGAGGTGCATTTTGATCGATGCCGTCATGTTCAGTTTGATAACGACCATCAGTGGTAGGTTATTATAAAGTAGTGAAATAGTGCGAGTGTTATACCCATTTTCGTGGCTCAAGCAGGGATAAAACCAACACCAACTAAATTTCAAGGCCAAAGGGCTGCCGCAGTGACGTCGCAGGGTGGGTCCCTGTTATGTTACTGGGCATGCTAAGTAAGATTTTTTTCCCCACATCTTTTATTCAGCCCAATTTAGCCGCAGCAGCTGCGAAATCGGGAGTGTTGGTTCTCCTAAAACATGAACAAAACACTGGCTTTCCGCCGCATTTGCGGCGAAGTTGGGCCCCCACCCTCTGACGTCACTGCGGCAGCCTTTCGGCCTTGAAATTTAGTCGGTGTTGAAACACGCTAGCTTTCTCTGTAGCGCGAATTCCCATGAAGGGTGGCCGAAAAAAAAATGTGCACGGGCCTGCATTGCATCTGCACGACGAACGCGACTGAAAAATGTTAGCACAAAAACCATAATATGCATGTCATATACAGCATGATTGACTTGTTGCGCTCATTGGGATCTCGCAGCCGGTTCGTTCGCTTGATATACATCTAGATTGTTATAACACATCATGACTGTAGGACCAATATAAATTACAACTGAAATCAAGGACATCATGACATGCATGCTTTGATTTATTGATATGTGAGGTTTAACGTGCCAAAACCACCATATTGTCACGTGATTACAGAACGACCACAACGTCTGTTCACAGCAGCAGCACTGGACGTCGAGACGAACCAAACGTTAGAGCACGAGCACATCAACAATCCTCTTCTTTTTTCACACCATGGCACATACTATCATTGGCATGGCTAAACTTCGTTCCATGCCTGTGGCATTACCCTCCCCCCTTCGAGAAAAAAGTACCACCCTGATGACCAATGCCGATTAAAAGGTAAAGTAATCGCGTACGCACACAAAGACGCACGATGAAGCAGTGTCAGGTGGCTCGGGGGTAGTGTGGCTTCATCCTTGACACATGAACAATGTCGGCCTGCTGGGAATATTGAGATCGCCGAGCTGTGTTTTCAAGCAGAATTTCGTAGTGGACATCTGTGAGGCGCCGTAGTACTCTATAAGGACCGAAGTAGCGATGAAATAACTTTTCCGAGCGGCCCCTTAGGCGAACGGGGATCCACAGCCTCACCAGATCACCGGGTTCGTAAATAACATGGCGATGACGGGAGTTGTTGTACCTCTGTGAGTCGATGCATTGTTGTTTTTGGATCCGCTCGAGTGCAAGCTGGCGGGCCACGTCCGTGAGCCGGATAAAGTCGTTCGCATCAGTAGGAATATTGTTCATGTCAGGCAAGAGCACGGCATCCAGCATTGTGGTTGCTTCTAGACCGTGAAGCAACCGGAAGGGAGTGAAACCCGTAGACTCTTGAAGCGCAGTGTTGTAAGCGAACGTTACGTATGACAAAATGTCATCCCAGTTTTTGTGATCGCGGTCGACGTACATAGATAGCATGTCAGCGAGCGTCTTGTTTAATCTCTCCGTCAGACCATTGGTTTGTGGATGGTATGCGGTCGTTTTTCGATGAGCTGTTCCACTAAGTCTCGTGACGTCTTGCATAAATTGGGCTGTAAAGGCTGTTCCACGGTCAGTGATAACAACTGTTGGCGCTCCATGGCGGAGGACGATGTTGTTGATGAAAAAATACGGAATATCATTGGCGGTGCCTCGTTGTAGGGCTTTCGTTTCGCAGTACCTCGTTAAGCAGTCAGTAGCGACTACGATCCAGCGGTTGCCATCATGTGACTTCGGGAAGGGCCCAAGCAAGTCCATGCCGATTCGTTCAAACGGTTGTGACGGGGGTGCAACAGGCTGCGATAAACCAGCAGGGCACACAGGTGGGGCTTTACGGCGCTGGCAATGATAGCGCGTTTTAACGTAATGCTTGACATCCTGGGTGAGGTTTGGCCAGTAGTAGCGAGTCCCAATCCTGGCAAGGGTACGTGCGAATCCTAGGTGGCCGGAGTAAGGCTCGTCGTGGCAGGCAGATAAAATGTCAGCACGTAGCCCTGGTGGAACGACGAGGACGTATCCAGTCGCATCAGGTTCGAAGTTCTTTTTGTAGACGATGTCGTTGCGGAGACAAAATGACCCTGAACGTGCGAATGCCGATGGTGGACTTGAGCTGTGACCTTGAAGGTATTTGATAAGTTGTCGGATCTCTGAATCATTCCACTGTTGTTGGGACAAGTCAGATTCACTGACTGCACAAAGAAAATGGCCATCGGTATGATCGTCACTCAATGTCGTCGCGAGAGGCGCGCGCGAAAGGCAATCAGCATCAGTGTGCCTGCGGCCCGACTTGTAGACGACTGTAACCTCAAGTTCTTGAAGGCGCAAGCTTCACCTCGCGAGGCGCCCTGAAGGGTCCTTGATATTGGCCAGCCAACAGAGGGCATGATGGTCCGTAACTACTCTGAATGTACGGCCATACAGATACGGTCGGAACTTTGTTATCGCCCAAATAACAGCAATGCATTCCTTTTCCGTGGTCGAGTAGTTAGTTTCCGCAGATGACAGAATGCGACTAGCATAAGCGATGGGACGTTCAGCGCCGTCTTGCCACTGGACGAGCACTGCACCAAGACCGATGTTGCTTGCGTCAATGTGAAGTTCGGTGGTGGCATCTTCATCAAAGTGCCCTAGTAAGGGTTCACTCTGAAGGCACTGTTGAAGCTTGGAAAAAGTGGCTCTGTGCTCTGGACCCCACACAAAAGGAGTATCCTCCTTCATTAAACGGGTAAGGGGTTCAGCGATGTTGCCAAAGCTCTGGACAAAGCGCCTGTAGTTGACGCAGGGACCCAAAAACCGACGCTAATTCCGTTTGTTCGATGGTGGAGGAAATGCAGCAACGGCCATGGTCTTTTCTGAGTCTAGTGTAATGCCATCGTGACTGATAAGGTGGCCGAGGAACTTTAGTTCTTCGTAGCCGAAATGACACTTCTCCAGTTTTAGAGATAGACCTGCGGATCGAATAGCGACGAAGCCGTACTGAAGTCGTTGTAACTGTTGCTCAAATGTTTTGGAAAAAAACAACGACGTCGTCTAAATTCACGAGGCACGATTCCCACTTCAGACTGGACAGGACGGTATTCATCATCCTTTGGAACGTTGTCGGTGCCGAGATCAATCCAATTGGTAACACTTTGAATTCGTAGAGGCCATTGGGAGTTATGAATGCTGTTTTTCCCCTGTCGCGTTCATCGACCACGATCTGCCACTAGCCGCTGCGTAAATCCATTGATGAAAAATATTGGGCATGTCGAAGTCGATCCAGTGAATTATCTATGCGTGGGAGAGGGTAGACGTCTCTCTTCGTCACTTTATTGAGCTTCCGGTAATCGACGCAAAATCGAAGAGTGCCGTCTTTCTTTTTAACCAGTACGACGGGTGACACCCATGGACTGTTCGAGGGTTTGATGACGTCGTCGTCGAGCATCTGTTTCACTTGAAAACGTATTGCCTCTTGTTCTTCTTGCGACACGTGGTAGGCGTGCTGTCGTACAGGCCGTTCGGTAGGGTCCGTTATAATGCGGTGCTTCACGGTTGGGGTCTGCTTGATGTTGGAGGTACATGCAAAGCAGTCACTATACGTACGTAAAATTATGCATATCTGCTGCTGCTGCGCAGAGGATAGCTGGCAAATCACGTCAACTGTACTGGCTAATGCAGTGTCAACTTCGGCAGCAGTGGCAATCGGAGCGATAGTGGAACATTCTTCGTCATCAATGACTTCAAAGTTCGCGATCGCTGTTCGCTTTGCCAAGTGTTCGTACTGGCCGCCGAAATTCATGATCAGAAGCTGAATCCTACGATGTTTCAGTTGGACGATAGCACGCGCGACACAAATCTGCCGAGCAAAGAGTACCGAGAGGTTAGTTTCTGCAAAGCCACTACTCTTGTTGTCACAGTCGCTCTCCACAGTTACCAACATACTGGCTCGCAGCGGAAGTGCGATGGTGTCGTCAGGAATTCGAAGTGTTGTGGTCGGCGCAACAGCATCCTTTCGTAGGGCTGTATGGTCGTTAGATAACGTTATGAGCAGGTCGCGAAGGTTAATAATGGCTTCATGCTCGCGGAAAAAAATCCATTCCGAGAATCAGGTTTTGGGAGCATTTGCGCAATACAACGAAGGAAATAATGTACGTCGACTCACGAATTCTGAAGCGGGCAGTGCACATTCCCAGCGGTGTCAATAGGTGACCTCCGGAAGTACAGAGGTTGGTTCCGTGTCCCAAAGGTGTCGTTACCTTTCTTAGCTGTGCAGCGAGGTCAGCGCCTATAACACAATATTCGGCACCCATATCTACCAGAGCGGTCAGCGGGTGGTTGTCGACAAGAACAGAGATACGAACAGAGACACGCTTGTCGTCGATTTCACATGACGGTGAAAGGATGTCGTTGGATGTCGGCAGGCAGATCGGGGGAGGGTCTTGTAACGGTCGATCAACAGCGGCCTCATCCCCAGAGATGGCTGTTCTTAGGTTTCCCGGCACGGGCTTGTGGATCTAGGCGATTTTCCTGCAAGGACGTCCACAAAGGTCAATTGTTGGCCAGGTGACGTGGAACGCCGTGGAGACGGTGAGCCGGATTGGCGACGCGGAAGGGTTGAGGATCGTTGGCTTGCCAAGTATTCGGCGATAGCACGGGGCCGCTCACCATCTCTGGGTCGACGAGCATCCGGACGAAAGCCAGGAAGACCCATGTGCCTGTATGCGCACCCACGGTAGATGTGACCTGGTTCACCACAGTGATAACATAGAGGCCGGTTGTCGGGAGCACGCCATACACTGGATTTACGTGTAAGGGGTGGGTGGCCGTACTGCGGCGGTCCTGAGTAGAATGACGGCCCCGTCTGCAGGGTGGACGGACGGGACGGATAGCCAACAGCCGGTTCAGGAGTACGTACTGCTTCCGGGTACGTTAATAGCGGAGCTTCGGCTGGACGCGGGGCCGTCATAGGTTGGACTTCGGCTGCACGCAGAGTCGTCATGGGGTGCACCAGCTGCCAGACCTCTTCGCGAACGACATCCGTTAGAGCAGCAACATGGGGCGGAGAAGACACCACGTGCAGCTTTTGCAGCTCCTCGCGCACAATACTGCGCACGAGCTCCGTCAGGTCTCTTATAGTCGTGACGTCAGGTGTTGGCAGGGCCGACGACACTGACGAAAGACTGCCAGGACGCTCATACTGGTACGAACGCTGCCTTAGCATTCTCTCCATTGTGGTGGCTTCGCGGAGGAAATCCTTTACAGTGCTGGGAGGGTTCTGCACTAGTTCCGCGAATAACTGCTCTTTCACTCCCCGCATTAGGAGGCGCACCTTCTTCTCTTCCATCACTGAGGAGTCAGCTCGCCTGAACAGCCGCGACATGTCCTTAACGAACATGGCAACACTCTCGTTCGGACGCTGGTTTCGGGAATGGAGGAGCCATTCCGCTTGCTTCTTTCGGTCAAAGCTTCGGAAGGTAATCCGCAACTGGTTGCAAAACTCTGGCCAGGTTGTCATAGTGGCTTCATGGTTTTCGAACCAAGTGCGTGCAGAGTCCTCGAGATAAAAGTAGACATACCGAAGCTTTCGCTGCTCGTTCCACTCGTTGACGCTGCCGCAACGGTTGTAGTCCTCAAGCCAGTCGTCGAAGTCCTCGTAAGGGTAACCGTGGAACGGCTTCGGGGTTCACGGAGTGTTGAAGAACCATAGAGGAGGCAGCATCAATGTTTCTTGGGTTTGCGTTCCCGCACTAGCCATAGTACTGCCGACTTGTGGAAATGGTCCGAATTCAGGAGGTAGGCCTAGAGTTTGCCTGCTAGGCCGTAGGTCAGCTGGTTCTTCCAAGTCGCGACTAGTGTCGGGACCTTGCTGCTGATTGCAGTGCATACAACACTACCCCGCACCTCCACCAGAAAATGTCACGTGAATACAGAACGACCACAACGTCTGTTCCCAGCAGCAGCACTGGACGTCGAGCCGAACGGAACGTTAGAGCACGAGCAGACCAACAGTCCTCTTCTTTTTTCACACCATGGCACATACTATCATTGGCATTGCTAAACCTCGTTCCATGCCTGTGGCAATATGATTACGAGAGACGCCGTAGTGGAGGGCTCCGGAGATTTCGTTTGAATGCGGCATTATAAAAAGGTACAACAAAAAAAGATTGGCAGCAAAGGGAAAGAGGAATGCTGCGATAATGAATCAGAGAGCGTTATGGGTATACAAAACATACGAAGTCTTTTGAGGTCTGTGGAAAGGTGTAATGGTTCGAGGGCTTCCAATTGGGAACTTGGTGGTATGCGTGAGGTCAGAGGTGCAATGAGTAATACATATGAATCAAAGGACTGTGGGATGCCTCTGTCGAACGCTCATGGGAAAACTACGAATGAGGCTGTAAACGATGTCTATGCACTGGCTTGGAAGTAAGGGAAGCTCAGAGCAAAATGAGATTTGAAGAGAGGCCTAAGAAAATTAAGGAGTGTAGACGGGCCGGGAAAGTGTTGAGGTACTTGTGGACAAGAGTGTGGACACAAACTGGAAAATAAGAACTAGGAGGCTCACAAAGAAATGTGGGGCTGGTAGTTTAGGCAATATGGCAACAAGGAGAATTAAGCAAAAAGTCGGACAGGCGGAGAGGATTTATTGGGGGACAGCGATGACAAAAAAAAACCAGCTCTCAGTTACTACTGAAAGGACAAGAACAAAATCAGGTGGGAGTCTTCTTATCATAATTCAAAGGGTAGCGCTTTACTGTTTGAAGCGAGGTCGGGTTTGCTTAGAACATGTAGTCATAAAGCGGCACTTAATAAAGAGGAACAACATACTGTGGGAAAGCTAACAAAATGATGGAAAATGCTCTGATAGAATGCGGCGATATCCACCCAGGTATACGTGTGGGTACAAGCCTTCACGAGGCTTTTGGTTTTAGGGACAAACATGAAAACACGTCCGCGATAGAAGCAATTGAGTGATAATTTGAGTATTGGTGACAGAAAAGCAGAGATAAATGACAGAAATAGCGGTAAAATCAGGTCACTCTGCTTGAAGAGGCAGAGATGGAACAAAAATTAGTTTTTGTTAAAATAAAATAAATGTAATCGAAGTAGAGGGGACATTAGTGTAATATAAAAACGTTTTCTTGTATTTTTTCTTGCAACTCTGGTGGAACACACCTCACCACCCCATTATAAAGGGGACGCTCATAGGATTCATCCATACATGTGTATTGATCTTTAAATGCCGTGCAGGTGCACGCTGCGTGGGTGGGTTAGTGTGATGAGAGAACGATCGTTCGAGACAGATGGACAGATGGACGGACGAACAGACACACGGACAGACGGACGGATGGACAGACAGAGAGACAGACAGACAGACAGACAGACAGACAGACAGACAGACGAAAAAGCCAGTGTTTGCACGAAAAAGCCAGTGTTTCCATCGCTTTGCTAAGACGACACGGTGGCGGCACCTGCCCGTCACCTTGCGTTCTGCACCTTATCCCCTCGGAGACAGGCGCGCGCGCCTGTCTCAGGGCCAAACGCTTTGTTTCCCAGAAAACTGTCAGGTGACGCTCATGTTTCACGTGTGACGTGACTTGATGCGCTTATTGGCCTCCGCGGCACGCTCGAGCCACTCTAACGCAGTGTCCCCAGAATACCATTCACCAATTTTCTTAAGGAAGTCGTAGCCATGACAGAGGCTCTCATGAATACCAGTCATGCGCTCCTCACTAGGAATCACACTCAAGCTGATAAAGGTGCACTTCAGTTATGGGATGCACGGAACCGACTGCTTTCAAGTACGGAGAAGCACCATGGCTCCATGTCTGCAGACTGAAAGAGGCGTCAATTTTCTAATGGAATGCTCTACGCCATAAACCTCACGTTTCTCATATTGGAGCGTTTTTGTTCACGGACCAATTTTCCATTATTTTTATTTGTCAGTAACGGGTTCACAATACGATACGGCTATCCAAGCAGGAAACCTTGAAGTTTCCTACCTGCAACGTGCAGAGTGAAGTCATCGTTTATATTATGTGCGAGCTTGCCTATGTCGAGCAGTCTGCAAAGCGTGATGATAACAACCAGTCAGTCTGTTTGACAGCAAAACGTGGCCACCTCACTTTCACGCTAGTAGGTGTGTGTACGAGGTCTGTTATGAAAGTATCTGACCTTATTGTTTTTGCGTGAGCACCTGATGAACTTGAGACAAGCGTGCTTGCATCAGGCGACTTTCGTGCCCATGCATCAAAAATTTCTCGCCTGCCAATAGCGTGAGTCGCTGGGACGCAATGTTTTAGCGAAGTTGTGCGCAGTGCTCTAGTCAGTTTTTCATTAGAAGGAGAATGACGGAGTGACTGAAGCAGCACTACTGCATTAAGTTTTGCCAGAACTGGGCGACAGCCAGTTGGAAACCATTCACAAAATAAAGACGACTTTTGACGACCACGATATGAGCCGCTGACGAAATAAAGAGTGGTAAAACCGGTTTAAAGACAGCCGCCCATCGGTGGAGAGTGAGCCACGCTTCGGTTAGCCATCAGCATGCCGAAATGACCAGGTTTATGCCGAAGTGAACGCTGTGGTGATGCGGCACCGTCGAGTGACCGTCCGGGAAATCGCAGAATGAGACGGGCATCAGCAGTTTCTCTGCAAACTCCATTATGACTGAAGCTTTGGCCATGAAGAGAATTGTGGCGAAATTTGGGCCGAGACTACCTATGGTTGAGCGAAATTCACTTCATGTGTAAGTCTCACCCGAGATGCTGGATTTCACAAGGAGTGGCCTTAACTTCTTGAACACTGTTATCTCTTTTGGCGAGTCTTGGGTGTACAAGTACGACCCAGAAACCAAATCCCAGTCGTCACAGTGGTAGCATTCTACGTCATCAAGACCAAAGAAGGCTCGCCTAGTGCGCAGCGACGTCAAAGTGACACCTAGTGGTTTCTTTGGCTTCTGCAGTGTGGTGCACCACGAGTACGCACCACAGGATCTAACAATTACTAAAGAGTAGTACAGGGATGTCCCCCGTCACTAACGTTATGCTGTGCGGGGCGAGAGGCCTTTGTTGTCAACATGAAACTGGTGCTTCCATAACGAAGATGCTTCTGTACATTCCTCACACTTGGTCCAACATTTTTCGGCGAGAAGTCGCACTCTTGTATATTTAAACAGACTGCTGACTCTCCTAATATGGGTCGTGCGACTTCTGGCTGTTTCCCACACTCAAGACGCCGTTAAAAGGGTAGCAATTCAGACCATGGGAGTACAATATGGCTGCAGCAAGACCTGAGCCAAACACCAATTCAAAAGAGGCCTTCTCAGAATGCTTCTAACAATTGCAGCACCACTGCGGGAAGTTTGTTGAGTCCCGAGGAGACAACTTCTAGGGGGATAAGGTTTCCGATGCTCCAATTATGCCAGTTGATTTTCTTCTACCAAAGGTCGGGTACTTCTTTAACGGACTTCGTATGTCCCCTTCAAGCCGTTTTGACTCTGCAACACTAAGGGCACATTTAGCAGCCGCTCCTGTACCACGGATGATCGCCGGAGATTTCAACGTTCACGACTCCCTATCGGAAGTGAGAAGATGGATAATTGCAGAAGGCAAGTCTTCTCCTTCACTTGAGATCAGGAGGTGCGCTGGGCAAACGACGGCAGTCCTACATTTTTACGGAGATCGTCATACTATAGCTGCCTCACCTTAATGGTACGTCACAAAGTCTAAGCGATAAGGTGCAGTGCTGTGTTGATAACGTATTGGAGAGACCACACATGCCCTTCTTCAAAAATGAAGCGCCTGAGCAAATCACAAAACGGCAACGCTTCAACTCGCATCAACTGGTGAAAGTTCAGGCCATGGAGAGAAGACAGCTCTAAGGAAAATAAAGCATCTCTTCTTGACCCGCTGAAGGATATGATTGGAGATTCTGTTCAACAAACAGCCTATAATTTTCAACCAACGCCAAACTTTTGCGAATATGACGCGGTATAGGAATGGCCCAAAGCAATCCGTCTTCATGCCGAACGACGAAGTAAGCGTTCTGAAAAGGAGGCAAGACGACTGAAAGAATACATTCAGAGGAGAGTCAACTCACATCGGTTTTTTCGGTGCAAATCTTTGTGTGGGTCGCTTGATCTAGGAAAGACTTTAACGCAAACATAGCGTATTGTTCGCGGCCTATGAACAGCACCACATCAACATCACCCCTTCAAGTGCCTTGCCTTCTACCAAGGCCGCCCCGTACTTGGCGTAGCATAATATTTCGGCGCAAAAGTTCCTAATCAGGAATCAGCCTCCACCACGCGTCAACCAGAAAACACACCAACCACAAAACCTTCGAAAATAAACAACTCCTTCCCTAGACCAGCTTCAGGCAGCCTTGATGACACGCAAACAATCTTCACCTGTGTTCTGATGGAATCGTGTAAATACCTCTTTGCAACCTCAGTCAAGCAGCTCGACGGGCTGTTTTATCTCCACCCAACGACTCGTGAAGTAGTGGATTGGTCCATCCTTCGTTAAAATCTAGCCGCCTCATCTCTGTGATTAAGTTATGTAAGCCACGTCTGGACGTGTCCGCTTGTCGCCCCATCGCACTCAATCGCCATATGTTTCGGAAAAAAGATGAAGAAGACGGCTTTGACTAGCCTTGAGTGATATCTGGAAGTTTATGAGGTACATATTTGAGCTATGACCGGCTTTGGGAGCAGGCGGTCTTCTGTCAATATCATCATTGACTTGGTTTTATCAATGGAACGCCAAAAAAACCTGGAACGATTATCTATGGCGATGTTCCTAAACATGAAAGACACATACGATAGCATATCTTATGAAGCCATTTTGGATATCTTGAAAAATGTTGGGCCAAGAAGTCGAGTTTCGGCAGCTACTTGAAGGACAGGACATGCATTTCACCGATTTAGAAAAGCAAAAGAATGCATCATTGCATCTTTGGCAGTGTGCCCCAAGGTGGAGTTCTTACCCCCCACTTTTTAACCTAATGCCCCTCAGCCTCATTGTCACTGTTTCATGATCACGTCAACTATTAATATGTGCAGATGGCATCTAAATCTGGGCCTCCCTAATGGCACGCCTCCATGTGCGTAGAGGGCTTCAGAAAGTAGCTACAAAGATTATAAAGGACCTTCGAGGACAAGACCCACAGCAGACATCAGAGAGGTGCTTGCTAGTTGCATTCAAACATAAGGCGGTGTGCCTGCATGGTGTTAAAACAAACCAACACACCATGAACTACGAGAAAACCCGCCGGTTTTTGAAGACGTAATTGCGACTTTTTCGGGAGCCCTAACAATGCTACATTCAAAATAATTTCCCCGCAATCCCCCTTCTAGAAAAGGTATTTGCTGGAAAAACGTGGAGTGCATCTCTGCGAGCGATCTTTTTCTATTACACTGTTCTGTTCCTAAGTTTTATGCGCTAGAGCTCACCTGCGCTTCGTGGGACTCAAGAACAAAAGTGTTTTCGAGTTTCTTATAGCCTAAGCACTGCTAGAATGGCCTCACCTTCTGATATTCACTTCTACAGCCGTGCCAGTCATCATCGAGCGTGATAATTCAGTCACAATATTATCAGGGTCGACGCTTTTAGAATGCACAAAAGGCATTTTACTCAGAATCAATCGCATCACCTCGCCTCGCTTCGCACTTTTATGCCTCACTCAGCATTCAGCGCCAGTGTACATTTGTATCGCGCAATGCTTCCATTGCACTTCATGCATGCAGCGTGACCTCCAATGCCAATGTTTTCCCTACACCCACTCAAAGCTCGTTTAAGCACTCCTGGCTAGAAAAAGCATAAGCAGCCGTCGCATCTAGCTCTGAAACAGGCCACACTCCTGTTCCTACATGAGGGTATGAGAGGCTGATTGGATGGCTTTATATTTACACAGATGGCTCTGTTACTTTGGTAAGCTCAGCAGAGGCGGTGGTTCTTCTCGCAAAGTCCATCACCTATAAATAAAGTCAGCAGTCTCCCATCTACATGCAACACTAGAATTTATAGCAGGAGAATATTCGAAAGCTCGGCACATCTTACCTGGCTCGAAGGCAGTTTTTCGATGTCTTACGCTATGCTTACGTTATGAGCCTAATGAGCAGTTAGTTGCGGAATAAGGCTTCTTCACCACCAAGCGAGGAGCAACAATACAGCGTCGGCACCAATGGATAAACTCATTGTAAATATGGCAGCGACCCAGCAGATGAGGCCACTCTGTGTGCACCTGACGGTGCCCAATTCACAGCCATATACCATTATCAAGAGTCAATGCAGTTACAAGGCTTCGTTTGCTTGCACGTCACCTCACAGTGACACAGTAGAACTCGATGCAATTCATAATTACTCGCCTACACACCTTCGGTCCCCATCTGAAGCTTTGTCTTCCGCCAGGAGTATCTTGAGCTGACAAGACTACTGCGCCACCTCTGGCTTGGCTGCGTTCAGACATCCTTTCTTGTAAAATGTCTTTTTTATAAGAATGGCCAGCGCCTCAACTGCAGCAGCGAATAAAGAACCACCCCTTTTCCGTGGGAGCACACCGGTTTAACTGCACCAAGACAAGAACTGAACGATGCGTTAGATTGCTCACATGACCACAGTTTTCCCGAAAAAAAAAAGATTGTGGGACACTGGCATAGTCAATTCTCCGCCGAGAAGGCTTTGAATGTGTTATTACGTTGGTTTCAACTGGTTTCGGTGGCAGACTTCGAGCAGTGTTGTAGGCCCGTTTATTTTATAGTTTCTTTGCCTACTGTTCTTTTCCTTTTTTGTCACATCTTTGTTCTCTCATCCTTTACTTCTCTTGATGATATATGGTGTTTTTTGGCGCAACGGCCATTTGATGGCCAAAAAGCGCCAGTTTATGGGACAAGGAATGAGGACGATGATTGTAATTAGCGGCTATATAAGGGCCATAAAATTCCTCGCGGTAAGGCGGGTAAAAACATACAAGTAATAAAATCACGAACATGCCGTGAAAGGTGTGTGTGGTGCGAATAGATGAACAAAGTTGGTGATAATAAAAGACGATGGTGGATATGTATGGCATTAGCACAAGTGCCTCACTCGTTCATACCCTTGCGTCCAAGGGCCGTGAGGCAAGTGCTGTCTTGTGTAGCCACTGCAGCGAAAACCTCTCAGGAGAGGTCGTGCTGCGGAATGCCCGGGTATATGATATGAAAACTATGAATTTCTTTTAAAAACGCTAGAAATGATTTATAACTAAAAAGCCGTTACCTACCGACGAACCCTGCAGGGTGTAAAGGTATATGTTGTCGGTAGGGTAATGGAAAGTGTTGTTTTCTTATAGTGTCCAATTGTTTGCACTGAATTAAAATGTGAAGAACTGTTAGTGCTTCACCACATCTGTCACACAATGGTGGGTCGCCACCGGACAAAAGATATGAGTGTGTCGTGTACGTGTGTCCTATCCTGAGTCTCGTTAGTATTACCTCTGTATGACGCGATTTTGATACTGGCAGCGAATGACCAAGGTGTGGCTTAATATAGTGTAGTTTGTTTTGTGTGTGTGTATCCCACTTGCTCTGCCAGTAGTCCCTGAGGTTTCGTTTGAGAGTCGGCTTAAGATCAAGGGCCGGGATTAGTATGGGTGTAGGGGCAGTGCTTTTGTGGACGGATGCAGCGAGCCGATCCGCCCTCACGTTGCCTTCGATCTCACGGTGCCCTGGCACCCAGCACACTACAACATGTTGTTTGAGTGTGTAGAGTGTGCACAAAGTGGAGTAAAGTGAGACAAGGACCGGGTTTTTTGTTTTTTAAGACTGTGCAGAGCCGTTACCACACTGAAGGAGTCTGTATAAATTACTGCTTTATGTATTTAAAATTGTTTGATGTGTTTAGCTGCCACAAGTATCGCGTAAGCTTCCGCTGTGAAGATACTTGTGCCTGGATGTAGAGGGCCAGCATCCGAAAAGGATGGGCCGACAGCAGCTTAGGACCCAGAGGAGTTGGACTAGGAGGCATTTGTAAAGAACTCAGGACGTGTGTATTTGTGTTGAAGTTCCAGGAAGTATATTCGAATATGGGCAATAGGCGCATGTTTTGTAACTTCTAGAAAGGACACATCGCAGTCTATAGTCTGCCATTGCCACGGTGGCGGATATGCTACAGGAGCCATTAAACTGTGTTCAAGTGAGACTCCAGTTTCCTCAGCTACACTTTTCAGGCGAACTGAGAAGAGCTGCCTCATCGAAGGTCTGTTTTGAAACAGAATTGAGCTCGACAAATCATTAAGAGTAGAGTATGAGGGGTTCTTCTTATCCGCTTTCACCTTAAGGAAATAAACAAAGGACATGTAAGTTCTATGCAGATGAAGCGACCACTCATTTGACTCAACATCAGGCTTTCTACGGGGCTGGTGCGAAAAGCACCGGTAGAAAGGCGGATGCCCAAATGGTGCACAGGGTCCAGCATCTTCAAAGCACTTTGAGTTGCAGACTGATAAACAAAGGCCCGATAATCTAATCGGGTGTGAACGAGGCTTTGATACAGATTCACGAGGCATTGCCTGTAACTACCCCAAGTAGTACGTGACAACACTTTTATAACATTCATGGCTTTTAAACATTTTGTTTTTAAATAATTTATGTGTGGTACGAAGGTCAACTTGTTGTCCAAGATTAAGCCTAAGAATTTATGCTCGGCTTTGACGGACAGACGTTGCCCGTTCAGTCGAATGTCAGGTTCCGAGTGCATGCCTCTCTTTCGAGAGAACAAGACACACGTGCTTTTGTGTGGGTTAAGTCGAAATCCATTTTCATCTGCCCTATTGGAGACCTTGTTTATACCCAGCTGAACCTGCCGCTCACACATTGCCAAGTTGCATGACTTGAAGCCAAGCTGAACGTCGTCGACATATGTACGTTAGAACATATTGCGGGGGATGGACAAGTGCAAGGAATTCATTTTGATAATAAAAAGTGTGCAACTAAGCACACCACCTTGTGGCACGCCTGTTTCCTGGACAAATGTTTGTGAGAGAACACTGCCCACACGGACACGGAATGTCCGGTTTGACAGGTAACTTTCAATTATATGAAACATTCTTCCGTGCACACCAAGGTGGAACAGGTCTCTTAGAATTCCAAAACGCAATGTTGTATCATAAGCCTTTTCGATATCGAGGAACACAGAGAGAAAATATTGTTTATGGATGAAGGCGTCTCTGATCTGTGCCTCGATACGAACAAGGTGGTATGTGGTGGATCTAGTTTCTCGAAACTCGCACTGAAATGGGTCGAGCAAATTGTTTGTTTCAAGGATATGTACAAGTCGGTAGTTTATCACTTTTTCGAAGACTTTGCACAAGCAGCTTGTAAGTGCAATAGGCCTATAACTTGAAGCTAAAGAAGGGTCTTTGCCCTCTTTCAAAATGGGAATAATAATAGCCTCTTTCCAGGAGGTAGGGATAGTGCCAGAAAACCAAATAGCATTGTACAAACAGAGTAAGGTTTTTCGTGTTTCTGCTGGTAAGTTTTTTAACATTTCATACACCACACGGTCAAAACCTGGGGCAGAAGTGCTGCAGGAGTTTAGAGATGTTCGAAGCCTAGCTAGACCGAAAGCTTGGTTATATGCTTCGTATCTAGTGGATTTGTGTTCGAGTTTCTGCTTTTCTATTCTTGTTCTGTATTTATGGAAAGTGTCAGTATAGTGGGATGAGCCGGATACCCGTTCAAAGTGTGCACCGAGGAAGTTTGCCTGATCTTCCAAGGTTTCCCGAGTGTTTACGAGTGGGAGTGAGTGTACTTTTCTTCCTGCTACCCTACGAACCATGTTCCAGACTTTGGCCTCTTGTGTATACGAATTTATCCCTGATAAAAACTTGTGCCAACTTTCTCTTCTGGCCTGCCGACGCGTTCTCCTGCCTCGAGATTTTATTTTCTTAAAGCTCTCAAGGTTTTCCGCTGTCCGCGAGTTCCGCAGCAACCTCCATGCCTGTTCTGTTCCTTTCGCGCATTACGACACTCTGTGTTCTACCATGGGACGTGTCGTTTGCCGGGCATTCCAGATGTTTGCGGTATGCACTTGGCTGCTGCGTCAGTTAGAAAAGCTGTGAAATACTGCACAGCTTCATCTATGTTTAACCTACATATGTCTGTCCAACTCAAACGTGTAGTGTTATGGAACTGTTCCAAGTCTGCTTTGTTTATCAGCCATTTTGGAAAGTGTAGAGGACCTTCATAAGTTGTTTGTGAACTCAACGCTACAGGAAAATGGTCACTACCATATAGATTATTTATGAGTTTCCATTTGAGTAGGGGTAGGAGTGAAGGTGATACGATTCTGAGGTCGATAGACGAATAAGTTTTGTTGGCAACGTTATAGTATGTTGGCTCTTTCCTATTCAACAAACAGGCATCGGTAGAGAAGAGAAATTGTTCAATGAGACGACCTCGTGCATCACAGCGAGAATCGCCCCACAGTCCACTATGTGCATTTAGGTCCCCAAGAAGCAAATAAGGTTCTGGCAGTTCGTCTATTAAAGACTGAAATTCACGTCTTTCAAGACGGTGGTGGGGAGGTACATACAAAGAGCAGATGGTGACGAGTTTGTTTAAAAGTACCGCTCGAACAGCCACCACCTCAAGAGATGTCTGGAGTGGTAAATGTGTACACGCTACTCCTTGGTTAATTATAATGGCTACGCCACCGGATGACGCCACAGCATCATCTCGATCCTTTCGGTATATGACGTAAGCACGTAAAAAAATTGTATTGGAGGATTTTAGGTGTGTTTCCTGTACACACAGCACTTGAGGTGAGTATTTGTATAAAAGCTCTTGTACGTCGTCCAGGTTCTTAAGCAGTCCTCTGACGTTCCAGTGTATAATTTGTGTGTCCATATTGGAAGTAAAGTAGTGCTGTGTGTACGTTAAGAGAGTGACTTGTTTAAGCTGAAAGGTCGAGCTCAAGTACCAGGGCCATTGTCAGGCCCTGTTATGAGCTTTTTAGTTCTCTTGGCGCGCTCCAGAGAGCCGTGCCGTTATTTTGGCACCAGGGGTGCCACCGTATCCATTGCCTCTTCGGAGGCACTGGATGCCCGCTCATGCGAGCTGGTTTTTCGAAGCTTGGGCCTCGCCTGGCGAGGCGAGGCCTTGAGACCCGAGGACCCTGGAGTCTCTGGTCTCTGTTCAATAGTAGGCGGAGTAGACTCAACTACTGCCGCCTTGGGGGCAGGCGCCACAGCCAATGGCTCGCTCTGCGCAGGCCGAAGGAGTGGCGAGGGCTGGTGCGACACTGCCCCCTGGCGCGCCGCATCAGCATATGTGGGGCCGTAAAATGGCGAGACTCTTTTTCTTGCTTCTTTAAATGTAATGTTTTCTTTTATCTTTGAAGTGATGATCTCTTTTTTTTCCAGAAAGAACATGAACGTGAGTACGCGGCATTATTTCCGGCACAGTTCACACAGTGTGATGGTTCTTCGCAATTGTCAGAGTTGTGGCCTGACACTCCACATTGTGCACAAGTTTGGTGACCGCAACAGCTTTGTGAGCCGTGGCCATACTTCTGGCATTTAAAACAACGACGCGGGTTAGGTATGTATGGTCTGATCGACGTCTTTGTGTACCCTGTTTGAATACTTTCTGGCAGATTACTGGAAGCAAACGTGAGTATCAAGTGTTTCGTTGGGGTTACCTTGTTGTCTCTTCTTATGGTGATCCTTTGTACATTGGTCACATTCTGACTCTTCCACCCCTCCAGAAGTTCCTCTTCAGTCAAGCCGAGCAAATAAGCATCAGATACTACTCCACGGGTTGTGTTCATCGATCTGTGTGGCGTTACAGTGATGGGAGTGTCACCAAAAGTTGATAGATTCTGTAGCTTTTCAAATTGTTCTTTTTCTCGAACTTCAAGGAGGAGGTCTCCGCTGGGCATTTTGGTAACTTTGTACCCGGCTCCAAGAGTTTCTGTGAGACATCTGGCTACTACAAAGGGAATACAGTTCTGGCTTGCTTGCTGCTTATCTCACTATGTATAACATGAAAATGGGGAAAGTTTTCACTTGATCGGTTGAAAAAGCCTAAGTCTTCGGTGCGTACACGCTTTAAGGCAGTACGATCACATAATAAGAGAAATGCTCTATGCATGCAAGTTTAATTTTCTTCAGAAGCGTTGGCAGCCCCCACCACGGAGCCCGACGAGGGGACGCTACAAGTTTGTGGATGCTAAAACCTGCAGACGCCAGCCGTACAACGCAACTATAACCCAATGCACCTAGACCAAGGTAGGCTATTTGCACAGGGTTAACCCTAGCCGCCAGGAAGTTTGGAAGTAAACGGAAGAGAGTAGAAGACAGGACAGATAAATAGTAAGCGATAAAGACGAATATGTAGGGAGAGGGAGATAGGAAAAGGCGACTGCCGATTTCCCCTGGGTGGGTCAGCCCAGGGGTGCCGTCTACGTGAAGCCGGGGCCAAAGGGGTGTGCTGCCTCTGCCGGGGGGCCTTAACGGTCCAATCACCCAGCGTCGGCTCCACCCCCAGGATCCCCTTTTCCCCGGACACGGCAAAGCCACGCACGGCTAGGCGTGGGAGGGAGTAGAAACTCCCCCGTTATCTCGGGTCCGTGGTCCTTTACTTCTCTTACCCGTATTGCCAGGCTAGTGTAGTCAACCGGAAAAAGAACTGGCTAACCTCACTATTCTTCCGCTTGTTTATTTCCTCCTCCTCCTTAGTAAAGTGGACTTTCTGGAGTTCGTGTTTCAAATTTAAATTCGAACTTAGATTTTTATAGAAGAAAGCCCCGATGTATGCCCTTTCTCACCCATTACAAAGGCCACAGTGACCTATGTTGAAGATCAAAAGATATGAAAAAATCATTTTCGCTGTACGCTGTTAACGCATCAGTTAATATTCGCACTGAAATATCAAAAAATTCTGTTGCGAATATTTTTGTTGTGACTAGTGTTGGGATTGCGAAAAAGAAACTTAGTTTGTACCACCCTGATTAATTGATTGATATGTGGGGATTAACGTCCCAAATTACCATATGATTATGAGAGACGCCGTAGTGGAGGGCTCCGGAAATTTCGACCACCTGGGGTTCTTTTACGTGCACCGAAATTTGAGCACACGGGCGTACAACAATTCCACCTCCATCGGAAATGCACCCGCCACAGCCGGGATTCGGTCCCGCAACCTGCGGGTCAGCAGCCGAGTACTTTATCCTCTAGACCACCGCGGCAGGGCAGTTTTTTTACCGCCCTGAATGCTGAATTTATCGCAGAGAAAGACATATGGTAACGAGTTTTTGCTATAGGACCAAGAAAGAGCTACTATGTATGAGTGTTCTCGCACAATTGTACCACAATGAGTTTTGAGGTTTTCAATCTATTTTCGCAGCACTATCTTTAGGCATAATCATGCCAGTGTACAGCACGCTGTGCGTTTACTTGGGTTCTCTGAACAAGGTGAGTCTGTTCTAGAATTTTTTTTACCCTATAACATTGCTATATTTTCATTCTTTTTGAAATTAATTCAGTACGTGATCGAGACTTGTTATACGTACAGAGAAAACTGATATTAGTGTGGCATTTTTCTTTTGATGCTCTTTCCTAGTTTCAACTTGAAAAGGACCCACGTTAGGTGTTTTATGAGCTATGTAAGGATCGTAATAAAGAAAAATTATAATGAAACAAACACGAGCCCATTGACATAATGAAGAAAAACGGTCCAAAAACATTGGGGGTACGTACGCATGCATGCGCAACATGCATGCGTACGTACGTACATACATACATACACACACACACATACATACATACATACATGCATACATACATACATACGTACATACATACATACATACATACATACATACATACATACATACATACATACATACATACATACATACATACATACATTAATGTGGCGCTATGATGAATGAGCGACGTGGCCTGGCTAATACCCCATGTTTTTCCTAAAGCACTTCTTCCTCGGCTTCTACCAACCATCGCTATCTTTTTACGTCACATGATTCTCCTTCCCTCCCCGAAAGAATGCGCGAGCTGCAATCTATAAAGCATGAACAAGTGCAGTCTCTTAATAAAGAAATAATGCCAGAAAATGCAGTAGTTCTATGACACACGGCGGTTCCATGCACTTGCAGAAAAGTTCACAGGAAAGGCAGTCTGGTGACATTTAGGAGACTTCAGGTGGGCGAGGTAGACTGTTGTGTTCTGCAGAGCATAACCATGCCTTCAGCATGGATTATGATGATGACACAGTCTGGTTAGTAGTGAGGAACGAACAAGGCTTGAAATCTGTATAGAATTTAATTGACGGATGTCTTTGGCAACGGATCCAGCGCCGCAGCGGCAACAGACGCTTTGTTTCTAGTCGGCGTGCGTGAGAACCAAGGCCAATGGGACGATGTCTTTTTTTCTCCGTTGTATACGTTGTAGCTTCATGTCGCTTTCGTAAATTTCTGTGGCGTTTCCTCAGCTTGGTGGATCGCAGACATGGCCTTGAGAACTGGTGCAGAAATATTCGCGACGTTGCTTTCTGCGAGGATGGCTTAGGCATTGACGTTGTCTTTGCTTCTTTATTTGCTGTTGTCTCTGATAATCTTTGAGCCACAAGTGTACTCGTGAGAAGGTTTCACTTGATCGTTGTTCTTGTTCGAGTAGCTGTTGTAGTTCCTGGGGTTCGTGGAGTTGCCTCTGTTGAAATTGCTCGTTTCGTTGCGAAAGTTGGTCAGATGTGCATCTTTCAGGAACATGAGTCTGCTTTTCTTTGCATGGTGAGTCGGTATTCGATACTGTACTGCAGGACATTTCTTGAGATAAAAGCAGTGTGACAAACTCATGAGAAAGCTTTCCAGATGATTGTGTGCCATCATTCATTGTAAATGTTTCTGTCAGTTCACAATGCGCCGGCATCGGTAGATTCAAAACTTCTGTAGTGCTTCGACTCACATGTGTGTTATCACTTGAAGATGAAAGCACAGAAGAAACGGCCTGAGGTGGTTCTGATGACGTTTTTCTTTTTGCTGCGTAATTGAGCTGATAACGTCTTTTGAAAGGCTCTGGTCTTGAACTTCGGTTTGTGGGCTGGTGTCGTGAGGATTCATGAACTCGTCACGCGTGAATGCCACCACGCGCCCAAAGCCGTGTGGGCTATGTGTGCGACACGAAGCATTAATGATTCGGGTTGTTCAGTGACACCTGGAGTGTTATAGTGCCGTAACACATTGCGAATGCAGATTTAATTGCTCGTGAAACATCAAACTGTAAGTTAGGTCTTTTGGCAAAATGGTCCACATTCCTATCGGCATACGGTGGAATTACCTCGTCTGCTGTGATGGGCAAGTCTCTAGTCGGTATTGTAATGCGTGACGTGTATTCGTACGAGTCGCATAATGGTACATTGGTGGAATATTTACTCTGAAGTCTTGTTAGGGAAATAGGCTCACTGCGGGAAGACTTTGCGTAACTGTGATGGGTGAGTTGAAACGTCTTCAGCTGATGAGGTATGGACAGGTCTTCATCGTATTCTTTGAAACGGGCGATCATTTCTTCTGTAATATTTTTCCAAGACTCATCATCCTCGAAGATGTGGGTGAGGTAAAATTTGAATGCCTCACCTGAAATGTAGTCAGTGAAGTTTGTGATCATCTTTCGTTCCTACCAGTATGCAGCGGCGGCGTGGAGCTCGAAGAGGTTCAAGCAGTCCTGTACGGGGCTGTCGTCCACTGATCTAGTGTACTTGGGTCAACTGAGGATGCTGTCAACTGAGGAAGGTCAACTGAGGATGCTGTCAGGATGCTGGCCATGGTGTAGAGGTGGAATGAACTTGTTTGGTCCACGTTCTGGGTCACTGCGTCTTGCTGAGGTGTTCAATGATGATGGCCGGTTGTTGAAGTGGCTGCCAGGTCTTCATCCCATCGACTCGTGTGACGCTATGATGAATGGGCGACGTAGCCTGGCTCATACTCCATGTTTTTTCCTAAAGCATGTCTTCTTCCTAGGCTTCTACCAACCATTGCTACCTTCTTGCGTCACATATATACATACATACACGTACAAGCAGTTAGGTCGCAGGTCCCCACCTCCGCCATATCAACAATAAACAAAATCCTGCAAAGTTCTTTCGAACAGTCGCTTTTGGTACGCTGTCGATCTCTCGTTGGACTTCGGTAGATTTAAAATATTTTTGAGATCTCATACTGTCGAAACATCAAATTTACTGGGCGAATTGATAGAGACCCTATACTCAGCATTGTAATTAGTAAACGTTGGGCGCTGGGATAAGAAGGAATCTTTAGGGGCGAAGCTCCTTAAGGCGTGCGTCTGTACACCCTCCGATGTATGTAGTAGTTGTAACTAGCCACCGGTGGCACATGCCCGCTCTAGGGCGGGTATGTGTGACAGGGGATGAGAGATAGGAGATGGCGGTATTTGGAGTCTTCACTAGATGGACGCACGGATGGACGGACAGACAGATTAGCAGATGAACGGATGGATGAATGGACGCACGGATGTAAGGGCGGGCGGACGTATGAACAGACGGGCAGACGAATGAACAGACTCACAGACGGACGCATAGACTGACGGATGGACGCACGGATGGTCGCAAGGACAGACGGAAGGAACAACGAATGGACAGACGGAAGCACGGACGGGCTGAAAGAGGCTTCGGCCCAGTCATTATCATTCACTGCATGGATATGCTGTGTATTTTGTTTTGAGGGAAGGGAAGTGTGCATTAGAACGGCCGACTCAGGCAATTGGTGGTCGCAGTTAACTTGCGCATGGTATTGACAAAGTATAGAAATGATATTGACCGAGCATCCGGTCTTTTCGGTATTTAGCTAAATATTGTAGACACACCATTCGGAGAAACAACACTAATCGACTGCACAAGCGACAGTCGTTAACGCAATGAATTCCCTTATATATCTCGGTGTTATGGGGCTACAAAAGAAAAGAAGAATAACGAATTGCTTAACAAATATCGTTATACCATTTTAAAAATAAGAGTGGACATAATACCGAGACTTAAGAGGCTCCCTAAGTAACTTTGTACAAAAAAAATGTTTGACCATTTAGGGCAACATAACATCACCTATTAAGCAGATAGTTGATTATAAGATTCGCAACCGATAAGCCAAGGACGATGTTTGCAAGTTTAGTAAAAAACAGTGAGCGGCTGACTGCGCCAAAAAACTTGCTCAGGTCAGAGCAGACTACGTCAACCTGTTCTCTCTGAGAAATAGGTTAAGAGATTTGCGTCATGAAGCTAGCAATTTTTGTGGTAGTTGAGCAGCCGGGGAGAAACTCGTAATGATTAAAAATCAATGTATTATTAAAGCTAAGATACAATCTGCACATACATACATACATACATACATACATACATACATACATACAAACATACATACATACATACATACATACATACATACATACATACATATACACACACATACATACATGCATACATAAATACATTCATACATACATACATACATACATACATACATACATACGTACATACATACACACATACATACATACATACATACATACATACATACATACATACATACATTTAACAAGTGTTGGTGGAATCGTCGGTTTATTCACACTTGTAAGAAAAGTCTGGAAGGCTACCGGGATGCTGACCGGTTTCTCTGAGGTGACAAAGGCGTTGGCTTTAGGTATGAGCTCGACGAGAACAAAGGTGTCGCGTCTGCGGCAGTTATAAGAGCGTAAAAAAACGGGGGTGGGCATCTCGTGCCATGCTCTACGCGGTAGGTCAGTAAGCGGTCACCGCCAGCGAAAGAGCAACAAAAACTCGAAGTCGCCGGAGCGTCACTTCTTCCAGGTGGGTAAGCCCACCAGGAAAGTGGGAACAACATAGTGGTTTGAGTGCTCGTTCGCTGCATTGGAGAAATTATTTTGGACGTAGTGCCATCACGAATTTATCTTCAGGTAATTGCGGCAGCGGGTAAACTAGGACGGGTGAGTGACTTGCGAAATAAGCCTCTAGCCCGCTGTTTTCAACGCTCAACTTCAACATAACGGCTTCAACAACACTCGCTTATTATCAACGCGTGTCGCAGTAGCTGCCGAAAAGGGCTTCTAAGGAGGTGGCAAGCGCTTCGGCAGTGGCTGCGCCTCAAAGAAATCATTTTTATGGCTCACGTCGCCGACGGGCGGCTTAAAGAAGCAAGGCTTTGTCAGTTTCCACAGCGTGGATAATATTTGCAGGGAAGACAATACGACAGTCATACACGCCTTTTGATGTTATGTGGTTGTTTGTGGTAATAAAAGGGCGCACAACAGTAGCTCACAAGGGTAGGAGGTAAGAAGAGATCGAAAAGGATAGGATTAACATTAACCCTCTCTCTCTCTCTCTCTCTCTATATATATATATATATATATATATATATATATATATATATATATGTATATATATATATATATAGAAAGAGAGAGAGAGAGAGAGGGTGCAGGGACAGCGATGCAATTATGTCTCCACGCTAGAGCACAAACGGGACAAACACGTATCAAAGAAAAGTGGTAGGGGGCCAGGATTCCATCAACCCCGTAGATCAAACAGGTGGCTGGTATGACAAAACGCGACACACCTGGATAGGAAATTTTTATGGGAAATGAAAATCTGGAATACATTTTAAATCAAATTGTTTATTTCGTTAGGTGGATGGCTTTCTATGAAGATTACAACCACAATTTTAATGTGCTTAATAGCTTTAGAGCGCATACATCGCATTATAACCTGTTGTAGGAAACCTGTAAAAAAATATGAGTTTTCATCATTGGAACATACTGTAGAGAGATAATTGTTACATATATATTTATAATTAAATTGATGTCCTTGAATGATTGCTGTAATAAGTTTAGCATCTTTTTCTGTTTACTGCGAGCAAAAGAACTTTCTAATATTCATTTAGGCAGTCACTGTTTTGCCAGTCTTTTTCTTTTTACCATTTTGACTTGTCGTTTCCTCTATACAAACTACTCCAATTCTCATATGCATTGTTTTTTCACTTACTGTATTGGGCTCTGCGAAAGCTCATAGTATTGGTAAATAGTATGCATATATATGTATACTGACTCACCCAGCACACTACGTTACTTCGAATGATTTTTAGCAGTCTACATGATCTAACCTTTCTTGGCCGCAACTGTTTCACACATGGCTGCTTATTCTGAACAGGTATTCCTGATGGTATACACAAGCCTGACATCGCCTTACGTGGGACTTTGTTTACAGGCTGTTCTATTTCCATTTGTCCACTCTAAGGTAAGTGCAGCTACTGCTTAGATGCAGCAGGCAAATATCGTAGTTGTTTTCTAGCATGATACTCGCCATAAGTACATAGTATGGTTACATAAAATGAAACTCGTCACGTGCAAACGTCCGCCTCGGTAGTGTAGCAGTTAAAATGCTCGGCCGTGGGTAGCAGGTTGTACCTGGTCGCAGCAGTCGCATTTCGATGACTGCGAAATTGTAGAGGCGCGCGTGTATCAAGCCAAATACGAAGGGGTGGACACGGTATGCAGTGCGTATGGAAGGGAAGAGGAAAGTGCCGAATACTTGATAATGTTCTGTAAAGGGCTTCACCTTATAGTTCAGGCTGATGGCGCAGAGTTTTCCAATGCACGGGAAATTAAGGACAAGGAGGGCAAAATAGACTTTAAGCGGGGAGAATTAACTAGAAGGAGATTATCTGATCGGTGGCTAATCTCAAGGCACGAGAGCAAATCAATTCTTAACTCCAAAGTACAAGTCTTCAACCTCACTGTTTAAAGAAAAAAAATAAATGTAGTTTTTGGTTCGCTGAGTATTACGGCTTGGTGGCATTAGCCGTCACCCGATCTCAATGGTACAGCCACATCCATCCATCCATCCATCCATCCATCCATCCATCCATCCATCCATCCATCCATCCATCCATCCATCCATCCATCCATCCATCCATCCATCCATCCATCCATCCATCCATCCATCCATCCATCCATCCATCCATCCATCCATCCATACATCCATCCACCCATCCATCCATCCACCTATCCATGCATCCATCCATCCATCCATCCATCCATCCATCCATCCATCCATCCATCCATCCATCCATCCATCCATCCATCCATCCGCCCATCCATCCATCCATCCATCCATCCATCCATCCATCCATCCATCCATCCATCCATCCATCCATCCATCCATCCATCCATCCATCCATCCATCTATTCATCCATCCATCCATCCATCCATCCATCCATCCATCCATCCATCCATCCATCCATCCATCCATCCATCCACCATGCCAGTTCAGATTGGCACGATGGATAGATATGTTTTCGAGCACTCCAAATTGACTGTGCAGATAAGTGGTTTTGCATGTTTTTAGCTTGCCTTTATAATTAATAAGGCAGCAGTTAAAATCTTTGTAGCACTTTTACATTGTAAGCCTTTTTCGGGGGTCAGTCACCAGGTATTTATTTGTTTGTGCTTGTGTATGTGTTTTTTGTTTTTTTTCTTTTGCCACACCGTGGGGGACATGCACGTACATTGAACAGGCAAATGTTTGTAGTAGAGCTTAGACTTCGTCTTTTTCGTAGGGCAGGGATTGTGTTTTGCAATTATCGAGTGAGACAAATCATAAGGACAATTGGTGTCAGAATCACATAGTTAAAAACGCTGTAAAGTGTTCGGGATGCGGGGTGGGTTTGAAAATGAACCCAAGATCAGAAACGAATGGAGAGGAGGCAGACGCCAGTGCAGGCATTGTAAGGTCGAGGAAAAAATGGAGAAAGTGATGGTTGCCCCGAGTGAACTGCTGATCAGAATCACGAAGCTGGAGACTGCGTTGGCGACAGTGCAAGAGAAAACGAGGGCTATGATAAAAATGCTGAAGACCACCGAGGAAACACTAGCGAAGGTGAACAAAGGAGAGGCCGACGAAAAGAACACTAGGGCACTGGCAACCAGACCGGCACAGAAGAAAGAGCAAACAAATTAAAAAAAAACTGGTTCAGCCAGTTCAATTGGCGCAACACCCAGCTTGAGCGAAGTAGTGGTGGGGCTGGGAAGGGACAAAGTAGCCGGCGTCACAGGTGCAAGTAACCCACAGAATTAGGAACCCCCAGCTGAAAAGTAACAGCATGTGATAACCGTCGGAGACTCAAACTTAAATGGATGCGCAAAAGGAATCAAAGAGAGGGTAAGAGGTGAAAAGAGGGTTGCAGTAGGGACGCTACCAGGACGCAAGCTGGAAGCAGTCATGAGGCAAGCGAGCGCAAAAGTCAAAACTACGGTTGATAGACGAAACCTCGTGATAATTTCAGGTGGTGTACACGATGTTTTGAAAGAAGATACGGCAGTACTAGCGACAACACTGGCGAAATGGGTCGATGAAATGCGCGCCACTTCTTCTCACTTGCAGATAGTGTTGTGCACAATACCAGAGGTACCGGTACATGACGGCGGCCTGCAAAGAGCGGTTGTCAACGCAAACCAAGAGATATGACGGATGAGTCAAAAGAAAGGCTTTGAGGTGGGGGAAATGAACACCGAGGTGCATAGGTGGGGTGGTTTTCAAAGAGACTAAATTCACTTCAATGGGCGGCTAAGCCATGAGGTGGGCTGGCGATTTGCAGGACGCGATGTAGCTTTTCTGGAGGGCACGCGGTCTTTTCGAGGTGCAGGATCGCTAGTAATGAGGAAAAAAACCAGGGAGACTCTTTGACAGGTGGTATGGGCAGACAAGATTCCGAAGTGGCACTAGTATTTAAGATAGATAGAGTAGGTGGCAGAAACTGACGTAGCCACGAGGGCCGAGCCAATTCAGACATCGGGTATATCAACATTCAGGGTGGCAAGAATAGGCTGAAGTGGGAAGATATAGAAAAACAGCTAAGGAAGGGGAATCCGATTGTATACAGTTTTGTAGAAACACATCTTAGGGACATGGAACAACCTTTTAACAATCCAGCCTACGCGTGGGAATATTGTGATAGATCAGAAGGCAGCAAAAATGTGGGTGGTATTGGGGCATTCTTTCATGAAAGTACAGAGAGGCAAAGAGTCAACAAGCAGGAGTGCAAGAAAAGTTATGGGTAAAAGAGAAAATGCCAGTGCAAATGACACTTCGTGGTTTGGTGTTCTTGTGGATGGGAGCAAATGCCAGAGAGGAAAACCAGGCAATGGTACAGTGTATATCAAAGGAGATTGAGGAATTAGGAGAACAGTGCGAGATAATTATACTAGAAGATATGAATGTGCACATAGAAGATATAGATGGGTATTCTGACCCAACAGGCAAAATGATCATGGATATGTGTGAAAGGCATGATTTGATCAACTGCAACAGTACCGAGAAGCGTGAAGGGCAAATAACATGCAAGGTAGGAAGGCTGCAGTCGACGATACACTACGCACTGATGTCACTTAGGATGTACGATAGGCTCAGGGGAATGTACGTAGGTGAAACGTGGCTCCAGAAGTCTGGGTAGGGATCACAAACGTATCAAGCTAAGCTTTGGAAGAGCAGTGAAAGTGGGAAGGAGACAAGATGAGCAAATGCAGGAAAACTTTTATTCAGAAAGACAAGTAGAAATAGCTATTAAACAAATGAAGAAAGTAATCACTGAAGATAATGAAACAGTGTGGACATGCACGAATCTAATTAAACTGAGCTAGAGCTTGATAATGCACGTGACAAGTCACCCCTGAAGAGAAGACACCAACCCAAGAGTTGGTGGGATGACGTAGTTAGGAGAGTCATGGGAAAACGTCAGGAAGCCCCTAGGGAACACAGACATGCTAACCAGCGGGGTGAACAGCCATATGATGTTGAAAAAAAAAGGAAATCTTTCTAAGCTGTAAAAGAGAAGCATCCTTCCTGATCAATCAAAAGACTAGAAGAAAGGGGACTCAGTGGCTGGCAGAAGTACATAGAGAGGACAGAAAGACAGCTGCGAAATTTCGAAACCATCTATACTCCATAAAAATTGAAACGAGCCTAGAGCAGAGGTTTATAACTACACCTTAAGGTACTGGGCTAGAAGGGGACGAAGCCATTGAATATATAAGAACAAAGTTGACAGAAACATTTGAACAAAAAAGTGCCTTATGCACCACAATAGACAGGGATAGATCAAGTGGCACAATGGCTCCACTTTCACAACGAGAGTGGGAAAGGGCGGAGAAGAAGGTTCCAAGAAGTACATCAACAGACCCGGATGGTATTCCAATTATGCTGATGAAGACATTGGGTCCGAAGTCTAAACAGACTTTGAGAGAGGCAGTGAGCAGAACAATAATCGATGGTGAAGTCGCTGATGGATGGAAACTTAGCAGGATGAGCATGATCTATAAAAGAAAGGGGGACAAAGATGACTTAAACAACTACCGTCCTATAACAGTGACATCAGTGGTCTACAGGTTGGCGATGCAGATTATAAAGGAAAGACTGCAGGCACGGATAGAGGACGAGGGGGTCCTTGGGGAACTGCAGAATGGGTTTCGGAAACACAGGAGGTTAGAAGACAATCTGTTCTCATTAACGCAGTGCATCGAAAAAGCAGAAAAAATACACAAGCCCCTGTGGCTGGCATTTTTTGGATATCAAGTGAGCGTGCAATAGCGTGGTTCAAGAGGACTTGTGGGAAATACTGCACACACTAGGTGTGGAAGATGGAGTCACTAATCTTTTAAAGGATATCTATAAAGGTAATAATGTTGTTATAAAGTGGGCAAACAGGTATCCAAGCCTACAGAAGTAAAACGGGAGCTTAGGCAGGGGTGTCCTCTGTAACCCTTGTTATTCATGATGTATCTACAAGGATTAGAGGCGAAATTAGAGAGAAGTGGACTGGGCTTCAACTTCTCTTTCGTCAAACAAGGAGAACTGATTGAACAGGCACTACGAGCATTGATGTACGCAGAAGATATTGTGCTAATGGCCGACAAAAAGAAAGATTTGCAGAGATTGGTGGACATCTGCGGTAATGAGGCCGATAGGTTAGATTTCAGATTCAGTAAGGAAATCAGCAGTCAAGATTTTCAATGACAATGAAGGTAGTGAGCTTAGAAAACAGGAGGTCACGCTAGAGATAACAGATAAATACAAATATCTGGGCGTAGGGATAAGCGATGGGGCCGAGTACCTAAGGGAACACGAAATATACGTGACGACTAAAGGTAACAGGAATGCAGCGGTGATGAAAAACAGGTCACTGTGTAATTTCATTAGGTATTGGGTTGTGAGAGGAATATGGAAAGCAGTCGTGGTTCCTGGTCCGACGTTCGGCAATGCGGTCTTGTGCATGAGATCAGATATTCAAGCAAGATTCGGAATTAAGCAACGTGGAATAGGTAGGCTTGCCTTAAGAGCTCACGGGAATACACCAAATCAGGGTTGTACAGGGTTATATTTCATGGGCATCATTTGAGGGTAGAGAAGCTAGCAGCAAGATAAAATTTGAGAAGCGATTGAGAGAAATGGGGGAGGAGCGTTGGGCTAGGAAGGTATTCAGCTACTTTTGTACATGAAGAATGTCGATACAAAATGGAGGAAGCGAATAAGAAGATTGACTGGTAAAAACTTAGAAAACAACCGGGGGCCAAACAAAAAATACTTACGGTTAAGAAGAAGGTGAAGGAAGCGGAGACCGATATAGAGAATTGGTATGATTAAGAAGTCCGCACTGGAGATCTATCGAACTTTTAAGCAGGAAATCGCCAAGTAAAGGATGTATGATAATACTCGGGGTAGTTTTCTACTGTTTGAGGCCAGGACGGGGGTATTGTGAACCAAGACATATCTGGCCAAGTACGAAGGGGTAGACACGGTATGCAGTGCGTGTGGAGAGGAGGAGGAAACTGCCGAACACTTGATAATGTTCTGTAAAGGGCTTCACCCTATAGTTCAGAATGATGGCACAGAGTTTTTAAAGCACTTGGATTTAGGGGCAGGAAGGGCAAAATAGACTTTCAGCGTGTAGAATTAACTAGAAAGAGGTTATCTGATTGGTGGCTAAAGTCAAGACACGGGTGAAAACTAAACCCTTCAGTGAAAAGTACGAGTCTTCAACCTCACTATTTCTTGGAGAAAAAAATAAATCTAGTTTTTGGTTCACTAAGTATTCAGGCTTGGTGACGTCAGCCACCGCCCGATCTAAAGGGTACAGCCATGTCAATCTATCCATCCATTCTTGTCAGTTCGCGTTTATGAAAGGGGCCCTGCAACACGTTTTGAGCATGATGAGAAAATGTTGCCAATCAGTTGTAGAGGCCGGCGAGAACACTCGAACGATGTATTTTAGCACAGCACGTGGCCTGGAATTCAATTAGACAAAAATTGTTTTCTCGTCTCTCAAGAAAAGGCGGAGGAAGCTCAAAAATTATTCGTAGGAGGCCACATATTAGCCATTGGTTGATTTTAACATGCCGTGCTCGGTGTTTATAGCAATCGCCGCAAGAGGCCATGACTTGTTCCTGCCTGCGTGTGCGATCACACTGAAAAAAGCCGCGTATTCAAAGAAACAACGTGGTCGAGGTCATGAGGCGCGCGTGATGTATTTTGTTTCCCATTCTATCCCTTCCTGCTCAGCTTTGAGTGCTTTTGTGGGGATGAGAGAAAAGAGAATGCGACTGCAGCGTGCGACAAATCTTTGCAACTCCGCTCACATTGGACAAATTCTTAAGCTTTTTACGGCGTTCAAATCGTGAGGCAATAAGCTCTTTTACTGAATACACTCAATGATTATCTGAAAAAGTGTTTCAGGGCTCCTTTAAAGGAAACTGATTCATCAAAATTTCAAGAATCCTTCTTTACTGGGTGTCTCGTAATTATGACGGAGTTTTGGCACTTCAATACAAATATAATAAGTGAACGAAAGAGGCGTAAATAAGAGGCTTGTTTTCTTTGTTGGACCAAGTATATTTGAGAACTAACACACAAAAAGATGAATAAAAGTATTAAGGACGTTATCAGAAGTAATTGTAATGTAAATGGGAAGAAAAAAAGGCCGCAAGGGTCCCGTGACGGTAACACATAGTTAAGCTGAAAGTGGCGAGCTGCAATTCTCAGCACTGGCACGCACAGGTTTCCCCTTCCGAGATCGGCGAATGTTCGTGCAGTGTGCGCAGCAATATATTTTGTCAATGTATGGGGCTAACATTGCACTCCTCCTTAACCCCAGATAACGGTTTTCGCTTGCTCAGTGAGCGCATCCTGCGTCATTTATTTGTAAATCCAGCCTCTGTACATCTCAAACCGTGTTGATCATCGCAATAAGGTAGGAATCGCATCATGTCACACTAGGTCTTTCTTTCAGTCATTTCTTCCCCGCACATCTCTTGATTGGAACCACCTTCCTCGAATGTCGCAACCATCAGTAACTTCAAACTTTTTTACGAAAGATGAGCTAATACTATATAACCAAGAAAATCGGTTACCCATTCTTATTGCTTCTGTTTTTGCATATTTGGAAATAACTATTTTTGTACATTCTGTAGAAATGTTGATATTATCTGTCTTTTATTGTATTGTTTTGTTTGTAATATTTGCACTGTTTTATCTGTATTTTTCATAAATTTACCCACTCCCCTCTTTGATGCCTTTTTGGCCCTGAGGGTATTTTAAATAAAAAATAATAAATAAATAAATAAATAAATAAATATATAAATAAATAATTGCTACTCCATCTTTTCTCTCTCTCACGAAGGGCGCTAGCGTGGGGACAATCGTCGTGGTTATGTTTCAAATGTGGCATATGTCAAAGTGGATACAACAAGAAACAGCGTCACACCAAATGCTTGGTTCTTTGGATTACTGCCCTGGAAACGTGACGTTCCTTACAGCATCGCCGAAGACATTCAACACAAGCAATTCGCTCAAGGCTTCAAGGTATTATCACATTGATTCGTTCAGTTCCTGCGCTTGATCATATAAAAAACAAAAAAAAAACAGATCATGAGCGAGGGAGGCTTTCAAATGGAAGAGTGGCTCTTGACGTGACATCAAATTCCTTCACTTTTGGAGTATAAAGTAATAATCCGTGTAAACAATCACGTACGTGGTGCTCATAGATTACTGGAATTTTTATGAATTATTGAAATGTTCAAGAAATCTTTACAGCGATAGTGATGTCATCGCAAACAAAGGAAAGAACATAAAAAAGAAAATTTTCTAAGCAATACACCCACAGCATACCACAGTTAAGTTCACACTGCACGCGTTCAAAAACTGCAAGCTGCTTTATTAGCAGTTCTTCCGGTTTAAAGTGTGCTAACTTTATTTAAAAGTATAATTGAGTGCTGGCGATGCCCTTTTAGATGAGGCGAAATGGAAACTTTGGTTGGGCTTATATGCACGCACTCACAGGAGTGTATATTCGTAAGGGATGAACCACCCTCACTTCATTGTAAGAAAGGTCTTGGTGCACCCGCTCATTGCATCGCACGCCCCGTCTGTGCTGTGTCTATCACCCTGCCTAAATGATAAAGACAGGTGCGGAGCGAGTCATAAATAAAGATGACACGTCCCAACATTATAGTATTGACATTAGCTCAGTGTTTGAGGCCTTGAAGAACCTGTGTAAGTTTATTTAAGACTCCCTCAGGAAGAAGGTGCAGTAGAGTTATGCGACCTTAACATTACTCAAACCTAGAAGTTCTAGCTATTTTCTGTTGGCCAACGCTTCGAGAATCAGTCAAATGGTTCACATCGGTAGTCTATTCACGCTGAAGCAGTTGAATGGTAAGAACAAACAGTGCATGGCGACAGGATTTTGGGTTGCATTACCTTTGACACAACAACCACGTTGTGTCGAAGGATGCAGAAGTATACTACGAGAAGCATATTTGATAAGATATCGGAGTCCATTGGTTTTATTAAATTTACTTCTGCAGAATAACCCTCGTGTTTATAGCAAACGTTTGCGTGTTACATTAAGAAAAGGTGACATACGCGTCAATGACTTTGACCTAATATGGCACCCACCTCAGCAAACAGTGTCACCGCCCTTGTTTCCGTGACGCGGCACTTACTTCGAGGTAGCGCAATTCAAGGAGACATCACGCCAATTTATGTTATTGTATGAAACTATAGGATGCGGTGCTTTCAAGCTTAGTATTGTATGAAGCGTGCATTAATTACACACTGCTTGTTTTATGTATTTCAACTTTCAATAATTTATTGTATACTCTAGCCCACACTGGCCGACACAAGAGTGCTTATGCGCTAGTATGCACACTGCTATTGGCGTAGCCGTTTTTTGTAAGATTTCGAAGTATTTCTTCAGTACGTCTTGTCAGCCATTCGCATTCTTCCTTTGTGTACTAACCTAAAAGGTAACGCTGGTGCCATGCTTAGTCATTCCTTGTACTCGCCATTAGCAGAACGCCTGCTGTACGTTTCAAAATGAAGCAGTGACAGTTCGGGGAATGTCGGCGTGCCCTTCGGAAGCGGAAGTGTGCGTGTTGCCGTCGAGCCAATGCCTTGGACGACGACGGTTGGACAAGGGCCCTCTGAGGCAAAATTACCCGAAGAAAGAGTAACGGAGCCCAATAGGTGCTCACGATCAACGGATAGACCGTTGAGGAGCAAACACAGAGGGAAGCATGCCGCGTGCAAACCCCTTAGTCTGCAAACACGCTGCAAAGGGATGAAGTGCCCGGGAAATGCGGGCAGTGCGCAAACCGTTGCCAAGGTCACTATACGTCCTCCTCCTATCCTGGCTCAGTCTTTCCCCGTATTTGGCTGGTGACGGTTCGCGTTGCATCAGATTCGGAGTGCTCGACCACGGCCGCCTGAATTCGACGATCTAGGAATTACGACGTGGTGCTTGTGTGTACGCTTCGATGAGCGTGCGCTGCTGGTTATACGTTTCCCCGCACCCATGAAGTCTGGAGCAGGTTTCGACACGTCACCACGCCACGCTGGATATCTCTGGCTTCAAGATAGTCACGACCAACACACGACATCAACAGTAGGGAAGGCACACATGGCGGCCGAAAAGACAGCACACCTATCGGATACATTACTTCAGTCCGACTCAGGGCGGAAATCAGCGCTGGATTTTTTCGCAAGTAGGTGATCATTCTTTATTCTACTCTACTTGTCGCGTGTGTGATACGGATCGCGCTTGCCGGCAACGGGCTCGGTCGTGTTTTATATCGCATTCACGGAATGCACCGCGAAGGTCAGCTTGGGCGTCTGCAGTTCGCCTGTGCTTTGTGACCACCTGGAAATTGGCCACCATTGCCGTCGGCCTCCTGTGCGCTCGCTCATAGAGTGCTGGCCTGTCTTCGCCGCCGCGATGAGCTCCGGACTCACGATATTGAGCTGAGACCTCATCGCTGTGTTGGGAGTCGTCGAAAACACGTTGCGGGTTCTCATAACGAGCTTGGTTGTAGTATGTCGCGTGCACCAGCGTGGGCTGACGGGGCTTTCGCTAGCTTCAAAACTCAGTGAAAATTGGTCGCCATTGCAGTTGGCTTCCCCGTCAGTCGGCTGCAAGCAGCTCGGAGCCTTCCGTTGGCCGCGGCGGCAGACTCGCGTTTGCGTGCTGCACTCGCACTCGCTCGAGTTTGTTGAAAAGCGCCGCATTACCGTCGATTTGTTCGGCGCAAGCTTTAAACCAGCTCGGCGCTGTTCCTGGTGGTGGCCAAGCGTACGCTCGCTCTCCTTTTCGAAGTTCACTGGCGGCAGATACTCCGCGTGCAACTCCGTGCTTGGTATCGCGTTCACTTGTTCGAGCTGAACGATGTCGCTCGCTTAAATCTTGCCGACTTGTTGGCGGCAGGGTGGTTCGCGGAGTCGTGGCTGTGGCCACTGATCCTAAGCTGTTGCGCTACGGTGCTCGAAATAAGTCCTGGACGATGTGTGACATCACGGTGAAATGATTAGCATGTCATATCTGACGTATGATTTTATTTCACTTTCCACGTATTTCTAATATGCATTCGTATTCCTCCTCCATCACTTGTGTACTCAAATTTGCATATTTATTGTGCAGCTGTGGGCACACACCATGCAGAAGGCTGTGTGCGCTGGCGTCTGCGACGCTTGTCATCCATCTTCTTTGTCAGAGCAGCTACAGAAGGACTGTACGAGATGTGAAGGTAAAGTTATTCGTGTGTCATATTTTACGCGCATGTTATGGTATTACCTTGCACGTACTTGCCATATTTGTGCATTTTCATCTTCTGTCACGTGTGTCTAACTATTTCTACAATCTTATTGCACGTACAGCCATTGGAACACAGCAGGCAGAAGGCTGTGTGCGCTGGCGTCTGCCATGCCTGTCGTCTATCGCTTCCGTCGGAGGAGCTCCCCAAGGAGTCAACAAGCTGTGACAAGACTGGGCTTGTACACTTCACCATGAATTGATATATAAGAATGGAGAAACTTCATGTATATGCAGAAAAATAAAAGATTTTATTGTCTCACTTTTGTCTTTTGTTATTGCCGTGAATGCGAAAGCAGTTACGCATAGGTGGCTAACTACGTTTTGCGTGTTTTTTCTGCGCTATTTGTTGCTCACTGCACAGAAAAACAGGCGAAAAAAGTTTTAGGGCTGGCGGAAAATAGTTAAAAACAAAGTTTGAGCTGGGGATAAAAAGTTCAATTGACTGGAGTATTTAAGTACATCAACCGTTCGTCCATGGAGGTGCAACTTTAAGGACTAACGGTTGCCCGGTAAGGTGTAAATTTGGGGATGAACAGTTGCGCTATAAGGTGCAAACGTGAGGACTAATTCTTGGTCCTTTGAGGCAAATTGTGGGACTAACAATTACTCAATGAGGTGTATATATGAGGAATAAATGTTAGTCCCTTGAGCTCGTCTGCGGGGACTAACTGTAAGGCCCGGTGCTGTTAGCTCTTAAAGGGAATAATGTTTGTGGCAGTCCTATTAGTCCATCTCTGAAAAGTCGAACCACACACCCGTTTAACAACCTTTTACCTTTGAGGAGTGTGAAGCCAAACGCACGCGCGAGGACTCTCCATCAGAACGCTTTGCCGGTGCAACCTGTGAATTCCTGGGAGGGGGTGGTGGAGGAAGTATCTAGGACGCCTTCGTTGCCACGTGTGTCATGTCTGTCTGACGTTTTTCAAAACAAGCATGCACTTTAACCACATGTGTTAACACAGGCAGATATTTCGCCATTACAGTTCCTTAAGTTACCGGCCTCACATCTTCACTGGCCTTCTCTATTTAAAAAATAGTTACAAGGGTCTAAACAGTTGTTTGCTACTTCTAGCGTGCAAAACTCCTTAATACCTAACCGTGTCTTTCATTGTGGTCCTGGTATAGAACAGTTGGTATAGTCGAAACATGCGCGACATTGATAACCATCAAACAGCATTATAAGACACCTAGAAGCACGAACCATTTATAGGAGTCGGCCACTTCAACGTTGAAATTACGAACGTTAGGGCCTAGTTCTTTTGTTCATTTTAACTGTTCGCTGTTAGGGCATATATGAAACCGTTGCTATAGCCGGAAACATCTTTGTATGTGAATAAAAATGTCTACAATACACAATGACTGATCACGAATTTGTACGACAACATTAAACATGTGCTAGCACAAGCCCTGTATTTAGGTCGGGGACTTTAACGTAGACATAGAGAGAGAGACTTGAACAGCATTAAATAGGCAATTGAATAAAATCAGAATTGTATATGCACATGACGTCGCTCAGTATACAATAAATGAGTCAATGCTCTGGTTTATGTTATTTTCTTCGTGCTGTCGGTAGTAACTAATATGAACAAGGAAGTTTCGAGACTGATCCATGATTTCAAAGATGAAATCAGAAATTCGTGGAAGCAATCGAAAGAAGCGCTAGAGCGAAGCTTCCGATGAGAAGAAGGAAATCTGCGCACTGCAATTGATGAAATGAAGAAGAGCATGGATTTCTTCAGCAAGACCCTAGATGACACCAAGTAAAAACTAGTGGCAACTTTAAAGGAAAATAATGCGCTCAAGAAAGAAAACGGTGTGCTACAGCACAAAGTTTCTTCTCTGGAAAAGAAACTGGCGGACTGCCGATCAGGCCTCTTGCAGTCCGAGCAGTACTTGCGAAATCGAAATTTGGAAATGAAAGGAATAACTGAAAAACCGAATGAGAACCTTGTTGAACTACTCCGAAAAATTGGTCAGGTATTTGGCGAGACTATAACCCCCGAGGACTTTGACGTTTGCCGCAGAGTTCGAACAAAGCAGGTTGGTCATACCAATATAATTGTTCAATTTCAGCGGAGGGACAAACGCGATTAACTGCTTCAGAAGTCGCGCAAGAAAAGGCTAACAAATGCACCCCTCGGCCTACCTGCTGAATGTCCTGTGTTCGTAAATGAACACCTTTGCCCTGATGTGAAGAAAATGCTCGGAATGGCAATAGCGCGCATACGGCAACACAGCTGGAAATTTGTGTGGACGAAAAATGGCACTGTTCATGCACGCCGCACGGAGACTTCGCCTGTTGTCCGCATAATGCGTGAAAGCGATTTGAACAAGATAACGAACACATAATTCACAGACACTACATTATATTCATGCCCAGAATTGAGATGAATCCTTCAGGCTATGCAAGTCCAGGCGACATCATTACGAAGCACAGCATTACTAACAAACTGCTAAAAATTATGCATCTAAATGCAAGGTCGCTGTTGAACAAAACGGATGAGGTAACTGTCCTAATCCAATCATGTAACCTCAATTTTGAAGTTTTGATGTTTACGGAAACCTGGTATAATAATGACGCAGAGTACTATGCACTTCAAGGATACGAACATTTCAATGTAAATCGCAAGGAGGGGAGAGGTGGCAGCATTGCGATTTTAACTTCTTTAAATGGTCATGATATTCTTCGAGAATATAGGGTTGCTACCGAAGATTACGAAGTTCTATGCATTAAAAAAAAGACAGTATTTGCGGTCTTATATCAACCCCCTAATTCCAGCCCCTCTGCCTTCTTTCAGTTTTTAGACAATCTGCTGTTATTTGTAAATGAAAATGGCTACCTACTTACACTTGCTCCGCCGCGGTGGTCTAGTGACTAAGGTACACGGCTGCTGACCCGCAGGTCGCGGGTTCATATGCCGGCTGCGGTGGCTGCATTTCCGACGGAGGCGGAAATGTTGTAGGCCCGTGTGCTCAGATTTGGGTGCACGTTAAAGAACCCCAGGTGGTCGAAATTTCCGGAGCCCTCCACTACGGCGTCTCTCATAATCATATGGTGGTTTTGGGACGTTAAACCCCACAAATCAATCAAACCTACTTACACTTGGTGGGGACTTTATTATAGACATGACGACCAGTACAGCAGCTACTACACAGTTTTTGTCAATCCTGGAGTGCAATGACTTCTACAGTGTAATCAAAGTACCAACCCGTGTACCCGCTACGACGTCATCGTTACTAGACACTTTCATAATAAACACGACTATCGATAATTCAAAATCGGGAATTATAAGCCATGACATCAGTGATCACATGCCCATATATCTTTTCCTCGAACGAAAGACGTCAACTAAAAGCACGTTTACTAGTAATGCAACGTACCGCAAGATATCGGCTCAGTCACTTGATAAATTCCGAGAAGCTGTGCGCGAAACAGACTGGACTGGCATATTTTCCACTAGGGATGCCAATGAGTCATATGACAAGTTTATGAACAAACTGAAAATGCTTTACTTTAAATGATTTCTAGTTCAGCGCTACCGAAATCATAAGCCATCGCGCAAGCCCTGGATTTCAAAAGAATTCAAAAAACAAATCAACAAAAAAATATACTTTACCAGTGTTTTATCAAGTCGAAGGACTTGTCAAAGTAGAAAGATTATAAAGAACTTAGAAATAAATTGAACAAAGAAAAAAGGCAAAATATGACTAATACACGCGTATAATTAATATTGATTGTATGCGCCGAAATAACAAGGTATGGGAAAAAATGAACGATACACTAAATCGCAGGCCAGCCACTACACGAATAGATACACTGAATGTCGATGGTACTTCTATAGGCGGCACAGAACTTGCGGACCTATTCAATGATTTCTTTGTGAAAGTGGGATGCGTAGATCACGGCATTCAGCCCACACTGCATCAAACCTCGTTAAGGGACTCTGTATTTCTAAAGCCCACTAACACTTCTGAGTGTAACCGAGTTGGCACGGCCGCGATAGCGAGCGCAAGCTGTCGCTCCTACGTAAGCGTGACGTCACCCGCCTGGCCTACTTAAACTCGTCACTATAGGCAATAAAGCGTTGTTCGACCCATGATATCGTCTCGTACACATGATGGCAGCGGAAAACAGCCAGCATGACGACACCGCCTACGTTGCCGACACCGCCTGCATTGCCGACAACGCTCCTGCCGCCTCCAAAGCCCCTCGACACATCGCGAGACGCTTGGCTTGGGTGGAAGACCTGGAAAAGCGAGTTTGAACTGTTTTCCACGGCAACTCAGCTGAACAAACAACCAAAAGAAGTGCAGGCGGCGACGCTTTTAGTGACCATTGGGGAAGAGGCTAGAAAAGTGTTCGCTTCGTTCAAGTTTGAGCCAGGAGAGGACACAACCTATGTAACCCTTATAATTAAAAAATTTCAAGACTTCTGCCAGCCCGCGAAGAACCTCACTTACCACGAGTTTTGCTTCGGCTCCCGAGACCAAAAAGAGGACGAAAGTTTCAATGACTGGCTTGTCGAATTGCGAACGCTAGCCCAACACTGCGATTTTGGAGACTTGGAAGAGCGCATGCTTCGTAGCCGCATCATACTCGGTATCCGGGACAAGGGACTGCAAAAGAAGTTAATTTCTGAAAACCCCTCTTACCAAAGAGTAGTCGAAATCTGTCGCATCCAAGAGCAAGGCGAGGAGCAGTTTCGACAGATACGTGGCACCACTGAAGGTGCTGAAACTGCAGCCATAAATGCGTTGGCCAGAGTAACAAAGCCATGTAACAAATGTGGCTACAAAGTTCACCGCGGCAGCCGCTGCCCAGCAACAGAAAAAGCGTGCAAGAAATGCGGAGGATTGAATCATATCGCCCAAGCATGCTCGCAGTCATCCTTCTTGCACAGCGAAGATGCAAAGCGCAGGGAAATATGAGAGCTACATGTTGACGAAAGGTCAGATTTTTTTCTGGACGCTTTAACCGTGAACGCACTCGCTAGCGACCAGTGGACCGCGACAGTTTCCATTGAAGGCCGTCCGATGGTCTGCAAACTTGATACTGGGGCAAACTGTTGTGTGATTTCGAAGGAAGATGTTTTGTCGCTTCCGAGAAAGACTCGTGAAACCTGCCGAGCCACGATAACGAGTTTTTTCGGCCACAAAACGACTGCGCAGTTTAAAGTTGTCGCTATCCGTGAACGATAAACAGCACGATGAAACCTTCTTCGTCATTGAGCAAAACGTGCCGGTGACCCTCAGCGGAGCAGCAGCAGAAAGCCTTGGCTTGATTTATCGCGTTGATAGCGTCGAGACGCAGCAACTCTACCCGGCGGCTCAGCCCTTCACCGATGTTTTCACAGGATTGGGACAGCTGAAGAATTTTGAGTACGAAATGAAGCTCAAACCCGGCGCCGTCGGTGTTGTTGTGCCAGCCAGAAGGGTTCCGGTCGCCATTGAAGAAAAAGTAAAGGCCGAACTTCAACGCATGGAGGAGCACAACGTCATAACCAAGGTAACCGAACCAACAGAATGGTCTAGCTATATGGTAGCCGTAGTTAGAGGTGATAAAGTAAGAATTTGTCTCGACCCAACGGAGCTTAACAAGGTTATTCTGCGTGAACACTACCCTATGCCTGTTCTAGAAGAGGTCGCGCAACGACTAGCTGGAGCTAAATATTTTTCTACCTTGGACGCAACATCCGGGTTCTGGCAAATAAAACTTTCTGACAGCAGCTCCAGATTGTGCACAATGAGCACGCCCTACGGGCGCTATCGGTTTATCCGCTTGCCTTTTGGAATTGCTTCCGCCCCGGAAATATTTCAAGCAGCCATGAACCGCCTCTTGGAGGGCTTGTCTGGAGTAGCGGTTGTAATGGACGACATATTAGTCTGGGGCACAACGAAGGAAGAACATGACAACTTGACCGGGGTGCTTGCACGCTGCCGTGAGCACAACCTCCGTCTGAACTCACAGAAATGTGTCTTTTTACAGGAGCAAGTTCGCTACTTGGGACACGTTTTCACCACGCAAGGACTGAGCCTGGGACCCGATCGCGTCCAAGCCATTTTGGACATGCCAGCGCCAAGTAACAGTAAGGAATTGAAAGTCTTCCTCGGAACGATGAATTACGTGCAGCGCTTCATTCCTCGAATGTCGGTACTCACCGCACCACTTAGAACATTGCTGCGCAAAGATATTGCCTGGGTCTTTACAGAAAAAGAGCATACAGCTTCAATGAGCTGCGCCAAGCCTTAGTAACAGCGCCAGTGCTTGCTTACTTCGATCCGAAAAAGCCAGTCACCCTCTCTGTTGACGCCAGCCACATGGGCGTTGGCGCCGTTCTGATACAAGAAGGCCGCCCTACTGCTTTCTCGTCTAGATCGCTCAGCGATGCTCAGACGCGGTACGCGCAGATTGAAAAAGAAGCTCTGGAGATTGTGCATGGCTGCGAAAAATTTCACGACTATATTTTCGGTCAATCTGAGGTTACGGTGGAAACCGACCATCGTCCGTTGGTGCCAATTTTCAGTAAACCACTTCACCAGTGCCCACTTAGACTGCAACGAATGCGACTGACATTGCAGCGATACGCCATTAATCTACTGTACAAGCCAGGAAAAGAGATGTTTTTGGCTGATGCGCTCTCTCGTTTTCCAAGCAAGGCGTTATTGACGGAAGAAACCGAGTGCTTCAATGTTAACGTCATGGCCCTTGTTCCAGCTTCTGAGCGTCGCCTCGAGGAACTACGTGTGGCAACCGCCAAGGATCCTGCTCTGTCGACTATCCGATCCTATGCAGAGACTGACTGGCCTGAAAACAAAGAGGACGTCCCAGCATGTGCCAGGCCATTTTGGGCGTATCGAAAAGAGATGCATACACAAGATGGCCTCGTCTTTCGCAGCAACAAGGTAACCGTACCAAGCGCTAAGAGCTGAAATCCTTCGGCTTCTTCATCTGGCCCACTCGGGGGCGGAAAAGATGAAAATTCGGGCTAGGAGTGTCATGTTTTGGCCATCCATGTCGAGTGACATTGACCAGGTTGCAGCATCATGCAAAGTTTGCCAGGCTCACCAAAAGCAAAACACTAAGATGTCTCTACTGTCGCATGAAGTCCCCAGTCTGCCATGGGAAATGGTTAGCATGGACTTATTCCATCACGGTGGTAAAGAGTTTGCCTTAATGGTAGACTTCTACTCCTTTTATTTTGAAATAAAGGAGTTTCGATACACAACAGCCCGGCACTTGAAGGAGTGGTGCGCGAAAATTTTCTCTGTCCACGGCTTACCAGTGAAGCTCTGTAGTGACAACGGGCCCCCTTTTAGTAGCCAAGAGCTCCGTGAGTTTCTGCATGAGCTAGGAGTCACCCACGTGACGTCAAGCCCTTATCACCCTCGCGCAAATGGCATGGCCGAAAGGGCAGTTCAAGAAGCGAAAACGCTGCTGAAGAAGTGTTCGTATAACAGCCCAGACTTCCATTTAGCTCTGCTTGAGTTGCGCAATACTCCACGTGATGCTATTCTGATGTCACCTGTGCAGAGGCTGATTGGTCGACAGAAGAGAACACTGCTTCCGGTTCCCTCCTGCCACCTGAAGCCGGCACCATTGCCCAACAGGAAGGTGCACTCCCGTCTCCAGGAGATTCGCCACAAGCAGAAGGTCTACTACAATCGAGGTGCTCGGGACCTGCGCGCCCTCTCACCGAGTCAGAGGGCCTCGTTGTACGACACGCACACACGGACGTGGTCCCCGGTCGTTGTGCTGGGATCAGCGGGAGCTCCACGCTCCGTACTGGTAAAAACAGAAGATGGCCGAGAAATGCGACGCACACGGGAACATCTCCGGGAGGTTCCAGAGCTACCATGCCCCGACACTACCACAACACCTTCCTCAGGCTTGCCAGGCTCGGGTCCCGTTCCAGAGCCGCCACTACCACGGAGAAGCACTCGGAAACGTCGCGAGCCTCGTCGGTACCCCATGCCAGAGCGACCTATATTGCCCCAAGGAAAGGAAGATATAACCGAGTTGGCACGGCCGCGATAGCGAGCGCAAGCTGTCGCTCCTACGTAAGCGTGACGTCACCCGCCTGGCCTACCTAAACTCGTCACTATAGGCAATAAAGCGTTGTTCGACCCATGATATCGTCTCGTACACACTGAGGTGATTGCAACATTTTCATGTCTGAAAAATAGCCGCAGTAGGGATATGGACGATTTAGAAATCAGACCAATTAAGTATGCCATAGACCTTCTCGCTCCTGCGATAACGCTATTTTTAACACATCCTTGTCGACTGGAGTTTTCCCTCACCATATGCAAGTAGCCCGAGTAATTGTTTTACATAAAGGAAGTGATAAAAACAATATTGGCACCTATAGACCAGTTTCTACTCTTCCTATATTGTCGAAGGACCTCGAAAAGATTATCAACTGTAGTGGAGCATACGCACTAACGTGTATGCGCCTTCCAAAGAGAAGGAAAAACCCCGTGCTCTGATTGCACGAGAACCTGGGCCGCCTTTTGCCAGACTTGTCGTACGGCCATTTTTCGTTGCGACATCGTTGCGACTTCTCCGGTTCAATAAACGTCATCACATTTGGTGGAGGCTGCTGAGATCCCCAAGCAGACCTGGAGCTCCGCTCTCGCAAGTTGCCCGAGAGACCACTGCAAAACATGACTGACGCAGTCGCCAACCAGCCCATCCCAGCCCAGCCAGCACCACCGGCTGTCCCGTCTACCTGCCCCGGCGCTACTCGCCAACGGGACCCACCAATCTTCAGCGGCAGTGGCGAGCAAGACGTCGAGGACTGGCTCTCCTTGTACGAACGCGTAAGCGCCAGTAACAAGTGGGACAACGACTCTAAGCTCGCCTACGTTATATTTTACTTGGCAGACGTAGCTAAACTTTGGTTTACGAACCGCGAAACCGCCATCGCCAACTGGTCTTCCTTTAAGACACTCGTCACTGAAGCGTTCGGCCGACCAGAGGTCCGCAAGCTCCGCGCTGACCAGCGCCTGCACCACCTTCACCTCTCAGCTACGCAGCTGTGGTCGCGCGGCCCCCACCGCATCCAGTCGCCTTATCAGCTCCACCTCCTCCGGCCTCGCCTCCAGTTTACAGGCCCTCACCTCGCTTTTTCCATCGATCTAATGAGTGGCGCACTCAAGATAATCGTCCTATCTGCTTCGCCTGTGGCATCGCTGGCCACATTGCACGCTTCTGCCGCCGTCGCCCCACACCTGCAAACGCATACTTCGGAACTCCTACCTACGCGCCGCAGCAGGCCACCGCATCTGCATATGAACAGAGGCACTCAGACTCGGATCGCCGCCCATCGACTGCTCGTTTCCCATCCCCTCGTCGCCGGTCGCCATCGCCTATGCGTCGTCGACCACCTCCTGAGGAGGGAAACTAATCAGTGCAGTTCCGGAGGCAAGAACTGCAACTTGTGCGCAATTCCCAAGGCCTCCGTTTTCGCCGAAAAATGTTGTTGATGTCGATGTTGAGGGAGTTGCCACATTAGCGTTAATTGATACCGGGGCCGCCGTTTCTGTGATGGACGTCAAATTTTGTCGAAAACTGAAGAAAGTGACCACATCTCTCTGTGGCATGGTGCTGTCCACGGCTAGCGCGCAACGCATTCATCCCTCGGCTCTGTGTACGGCGCGCGTCGTCATCCAAGATGTTTTGTACGTCGTACAGTTTTTTGTTCTGCCATCTTGCTCTCATGACCTTATCCTCGGTTGGGATTTCTTATCAGGTCATGAAGCTATCATCGATTGTTCCCGTGCCGAAGTGTCCCTTGTGCCAACATATGAATTTCCACCACCCGACCGGTCTCCTCGGCTCTGCAAACTCATCGCTGACGACGACATCACCTTGCCCCCGGAAGCTTCGGTCCCTGTAAGCCTTTCATGTGTGGCGCAACCTGACGCCACGGTGGTGTTTACGCCATCTTCTGTTTTTACTGAACGCAAGGGCATCGTTCTCCCATTTGCCCTTCTTACAATTGCATCTGGTTTAACCGTAATGCTGGTTACCAACCACTGCAACTACCCCATCAGCTTACTTCGTGGTGAAACGTTGGGATATGTGCAACCTGTCGACCATATCGATGATAATATTCTTCCCGACGAAACGCCATGTCACATTGCCGCAATAACTCATGCGTCTGAGCCATCAAGTTTGTCAGCCTTCGACAATGCTATTGACGCAGACCTTCCCCTCTCGCATCGCCGCCAACTTGTTGCTCTCCTTAACAAGTTTCGCTCTTCTTTCGACTTTCAAGAACCTGCTTTGGGCCGCACCACGACTATCACTCATACTATTGACACCGGCTCACATTTGCCTCTGCGACAGCGTCCTTACCGCGTTTCCGCCGAAGAGCGCCGCGTCATTACGGAGCAAGTAGACGACATGCTTAAACGTGGAGTGATACAGCCTTCTCAAAGCGCTTGGTCATCACCTGTCGTTCTGGTCAAGAAAAAAGATGGCACCGTTCGATTTTGCGTGGACTATCGCCGCTTAAACAAGATTACGAAGAAAGATGTCTACCCGCTACCACGAATAGACGATGCTCTTGACTGTTTACAAGGCGCCGAGTACTTTACATCCTTGGATCTGCGTTCTGGGTATTGGCAGGTGCCAATGGCTGAATGTGATCGCCCTAAAACAGCCTTTGTAACGCCAGATGGTCTATATGAGTTCAAAGTGATGCCATTTGGGCTCTGCAACGCACCTGCCACATTTGAGCGCATGATCGATACCATCTTGCGTGCCCATAAGTGGAAAACTTGCTTGTGTTACCTTTACGACATCGTAGTCTTTTCGTCTGATTTCCCGACACATCTTGTTCGCCTCCACGAGATTCTGACGTGTCTAACTTCTGCGGGCCTACAACTTAACTCCAAAAAGTGCCACTTCGCAGCACGAAAACTAACCATCTTGGGACATGTCATCACAAGAGACGGTGTTCTTCCGGATCCCGATAAGCTTCGGGCTGTCGCTGACTTCCCGTTGCCCACATCACTGAAAGCTCTAAGAAGTTTCGTCGGTCTCTGCTCGTACTTTCGTCGCTTTGTGCCCAACTTCGCGTCCATCATCGCACCTCTAACAAGTCTGCTCTCCAACAGCAAAGGTATATCTGCATGGTCACCTGCATGTGACGACGCATTTCGCCAGCTGCGCCGCCTGCTGACCTCACCACCCATTCTTCGTCACTACGACCCCGCTGCTGCCACAGAAATTCACACCGATGCAAGTGGCATCGGTCTTGGTGCAGTTTTGGCACAACGGAAAGGCACCCAAGCCGAATACGTAGTCGCCTATGCAAGTCGCGCTCTCAAGAAGGCTGAATTGAATTACTCCGTGACAGGGAAGGAGTGTTTGGCCATAATCTGGGCCTTGACGAAGTTTCGCCCGTACCTTTACGGCCGCCCTTTCCACGTGGTCACAGACCACCACGCTCTATGTTGGCTGTCCACATTGAAAGACCCGTCCGGACGCCTGGGACGTTGGGCACTTCGATTGCAAGAATACGACATCCGTGTAGTATATCGTTCCGGTCGCAAGCATGCAGATGCCGATGCACTTTCGCGATCGCCTTTGACCCCAGATGTGGCTTCTCTGTCACCACTTTTTACCACCTTGTCACCAATAGACACCACTGACATACTTTCGGAGCAGCGTAAAGATCCATACCTTGCATTGTTACTCGACTACCTTACCGATCCGTCTGCTGTCCCTTCCACGAGAGCGCTACGCTGACAAGCAGCCCACTTTTCCGTGCGAGACAGCATTCTGTACCGCCGCAACTACATGCCTGGTGGTCGGAAGTGGCTCCTTGCTGTCCCAATTCATATGCGCTCTGACATCTGCATGAATTTCCATGCAGACCCTCAAAGTGCCCACGCAGGTGTCCTGAAAACCTACGAAAGGCTGCGCCAACGATATTACTGGCGAGGAATGTATCGCTTTGTGCAGAAATACGTTCAGTCTTGCACCACTTGCCAACAGAACAAGACACCTCCGCGGCACCTTACTGGCATGTTACAGCCGCTCCCATGCCCGGCTCGCCCATTCGACCGCGTGGGTATCGATCTCTATGGCCCCCTCCCATATAGTCGCTCTGGAAACCGGTGGATTATTGTCGGCGTCGATCATCTGACACGCTACGCTGAGACTGCAGCTCTACCAGCAGCGACTGCCCACGAAGTTGCACTCTTCATTCTCCGCAGCTTCATTCTCCGCCATGGGGCTCCACGGGAATTACTCAGTGATAGGGGTCGAGTGTTCCTGTCGGAGGTCATCCAAGCTATTCTCGCTGAATGCAACATCATCCACCGGAAATCTACCGCATACCATCCACAGACGAATGGTCTCACTGAACGGTTCAACCGCACACTTGGCGACATGCTGAGGATGTACACCTCCTCCGACCACACTATCTGGGACGCTGTCTTGCCTTTTGTTACCTTCGCTTACAACACCGCGACGCAAGCGACTACCGGTTTTTCCCCGTTCTTTCTGTTGTACGGCCGCGAACCATCCCACCCACTCGACACCATACTCCCGTACCGCCCTGATGTATCGGAGTGCTCCCCGCTTTCGGAAGTCACCAGATACGCTGAAGACTGCCGTCAGTTGGCTCGGTCTATGACAAGTGAGGCTCAAGGTCTACAAAAAACCCGGCATGATGACGCTCATCACATAGCGCCTACGTTTCGTACTGGCTCCCTCGTGTGGCTTTGGGTGCCCCCGCACGTTCCTGGCCTGTCTTCTAAACTTCTGGCCCGGTACCATGGTCCATACCGTGTCATTGACGCAACCTCACCAGTGAATTACATCGTCGAGCCCCTAACACAATCGCCAGATTTGCGCCGTCGAGGACGCGAGACCGTACACGTCGACCGTCTCAAGCCCTACTACGACCCCCTCATTGTGCCTACTCCCTGAGTCGCCAGGATGGCTACTCTTCAACCCGGGGGGTATTGTAGTGGAGCATACGCACTAACGTGTATGCGCCTTCCAAAGAGAAGGAAAAACCCCGTGCTCTGATTGCACGAGAACCTGGGCCGCCTTTTGCCAGACTTGTCGTACGGCCATTTTTCGTTGCGACATCGTTGCGACTTCTCCGGTTCAATAAACGTCATCACACAACGTCCGTATTGATCATTTTTCGCAGAAACATAGCTTGCTAACCGAGTGTCAGCACGGTTTTCGAAACACACGGTCTACGGAAAGTGCATTGAATATACAAAATGATCTTTTTCTTCAGAACATTGAAAAAAAGCTTCTAACGTTAGGGTAATACTTAGACTTTAGCAAAGCATTTGATAGAGTCAACCACCAACTGTTGCTTACGAAACTAGAACGATATGGCTTCCGAGGAATAACACTTGAATGTATCAGATCTTATTTAAAAAGTCGACGTCAATTTGTTGAAATTAATGATTATAGGTCACAAACAAAACCTCTAACAGCTGGTGTGCCTCAAGGTAGCATCCTTGACCCGATATTTTCTTTTATTACAATAATGACATCGTAAAAATTAGTGATATGTGTAAGGTTTTCGCTTATGCAGATGACAGCTCGATTATCTTTACAGGAAAAGACTTGGAAGAAATATAGCCTATAGCTAGCACTGTCTGTGACAAAATTCAACGCTGGTCAAAGGCAAACTGCTTGATTCCTAATGAAGCCAAAACAAAAAGTGTCATTTTTCGTGCCCAAGGAAGTTCTACTACATTACGTTCATATGAGATTATCATTACGTCCTCTATTAAAACACTCGGAGTTATATTCACCGAGCAAATGTCCTGGAATGCTCATGTTGACAATGTGTGTGCGAAAGTGCGAAAAGGTATTAGTATTTTAAATCGCTATCGAAATACATTGCCCTATAAATTAAGCGCCTCATTTATCATGCTCTCTTTCACTCACACCTCACTTATTGCTCACTGATAAGGGGAAACACCACCGCACAAAATATTCAGATGATGGAAACACTTCAAAGGAAGGCAGTTCAAGCTATCGCGAATGTTTCTTTCTCCGAACATACGGAAGAGCTTTTCGGCAAATTAAAATAATAAAAGCGGGGGATATTTGGAAAGTGAAAACTCTACAATGCTACAAGAGCGCATTGCTAGGAAAGCTAGATTCATTTTTAACCCTAGCTGATCTACAAGAAAACAAAAGTACATATTCATTTCGCCGCCAGGCCTCATGGCAAATTCCTTTTTCTCGTACAAATTATGGACAACAGCGCCTTTGTCATCCATTGCCTTCCCTACTTAACCATTTCAACAGACAAAGTGTTGAAGTGTTACCGCTAAAGAAAACTAAAATGTTGGACCTGTTCCTGTAACGGCTCATTAACATAGAATTAGAAAAAAAATCCCACTGGTTGTTGATAGCATTCTGCTGTTATAGTAATTTTCTATGTTATAAAAAAAGTGTTTCTCGGTTGTACTTTGTAGTTGCTCTATAGTTGTTTTTAATTTATACATTTCTCTTCCTTCATCGCAATGTTTATTTTATAGTCAGTTGAAATGTTATTATTGCTTTATTGCTTTATACTTTGTAACATGCTTTCTTCTATTGTTTTGAAACAAACTTCACTACTGTCTGCCTGGGGGACCGGAGCTTTGTCAAGCCGAACAACTATCGGCTTTTTCTCCAGTTCTCCCTTTTTCACCTTTGTATGAAATGTTGAAAATAAAAGATTTTTGATTTTGATTTGATTTGTAACGTACGGTTACTCAATAATACAACACCTGCCGATTGGCCCACTTGTGATCATTCGCTTCATGGAGATACATAAAATTTCTATTTGGTTTTGTTCCTTTAGGAACCCACGGCATTACTGCGTTTGTTTTTGATTATTGCCAAACATGTCGCCTGCGCGTAAATATGTCCCCTACAGCTCTGAAATTGTTGATGACCTAGAAATATTTGTTTCCGATAGCCTATATAGCTGCCAACCTGCCGCCCTCTCCTCCTTTGACCAACTGAAATGCTTGAACAGGTAGTGGATATACAATGGTGAAAAAAACAGCCACTAGTTATAAATATTTGCAAACATAAATAAAGCATGAAGTTTCAAGATATAGTGGTGTCCGCAACATGGCATATTCTTTCCTTTTTGGTGATGCTAGCGATAAAAAAAATATGTAGCGTTTTCACATCTCTAGAATAAAAAAAACTTCCATATTCTGGTTTCTTACTTCCTTCAGAATTGCAGAGCCATTTACACTGTCTCGAATGTCCTACTTCTGGAGCAGTTTCTTTGGCATTTTCGCAACAATCGCCATTGGCCTGTTGGTGAGCGCTTTGACATGTAAAGTTTGTATTTTTATGTTGTTGTTGAAACTGTTGGCCCTGTTTTCATAACACTTGCTAACGTGAGAAGAGAGAAACGCTCTAACATTGTAGATTTTGTTGGGCCTAATTTGGTGAACTCTTTCTGAAATAAATACTGCCAATCTTCAAGTTTGATGAGGCACGCATTTTTTCCTTATCGCGTCTAACTTGACTCAATTGTGGCTTCATCACATAACAGTACAGATAAAAATTAAAATAAGGCAAAATGTGAGACGACAATGGGCCAGGGTGGACAAGTTTGGGCCCTTAACGCCAAAACACGAAAGTTTGACGAGTATAGCTTTTATTGATTCCGTGTGGGACTAATTTCAGTTGATGAGCAGTACAGTCATCATCAGTCACTTTGTTAAAAAAAACTAGCGGTGACTTTACTCATCGACTCTAGCGATGGGTTACACGCGTACTGCTCTATTAATTTGGGTTTTTGTGATAAATACAAAGGGAAGCCACCGTAATTACCACTCAACTCTCTAAGTGTTCAAACGATGTTGCAACAGAAGTTCACCCACTAAAAAAAATCACAGCATATCCACGTAATGAATGACGATGAGTGGGGCGAAGCATCCGTCTATCCGTTGGAGCTTCTGTCAATGCGTCCGTCCGTACGTGGGTTGGTGCGTTCGTCCGTGCGTCCGTCTGTGCGTGCGTTCGTCTGTCTGTCTGTCTGTCTGTCTGTCTGTCTGTCTGTCTGTCTGTCTGTCTGTCCGTCTGTCTGTCTGTCTGTCTGTCTCTCTGTCTGTCTGCCCGTCTGCTTGTTTGCCTGTCCGTCCACGCGTCCATCCGTCCATCTAGTGAACTCTTTAAGTACCACCATGTCGCTTCTTTTTTATTTTATATTGATCATATACAAGTACCACCATCAAGCTGACAATCCAAGGAATAAACGAGAGTATGTACCACACTTCTGCTGTCAGGGCTTTGTTAACACCGAGAGCGTGATAACGACACAGTGCTACGTTTTTCGTAACATGCGGACATGCAAATATGTGCCCGAGAGCGGGTATGTGCCACAGTTTACGCACTACCACGGGGAACGCATAAGCCGCGCCATATACTGTAAGCAAAAACTATCCGAGTTTGTGGTTTTCGCGGCTTATGACCTCTGAAAACTCTCTCGTGTTTAAAATTACTGCCTCGTGCAGGAGTAAAAGATGGTACGTGACATAGTTTTACGACCACCTCTCAGGCAAGTAGTAAAAGGATGTCAAAATGTAATTTTACCACGTAGGGAGTTTTCTATCACGTGATTTTTAACCTGCGTTTCAGGGTTTATCACCACGTGACTGCAAGGTGCAGCTGCTCCGGCGGTTTTGGCCCATACCCCCATTGTGACGCTCTCAGTGAATCGTGAGGTACGCGAGGACCACAGATGATTTTTGTTTTTTTTTTGGCATCGCCGTGCCTTAGGACTGACCTCGAGTCAACGCACTTTTACTGGAACTGGGGGCAGCATACGCACAACAAACGAGAACAGCATTCTGTGAACGAAAAAAAAAGAGACGGGGGGGGGGGCTCTCAAAAATGAAAAAAAAGAAAGAAAACCTGCTGTGGAAAGTTGTCCTGCATATTTTAGCCAATTGTTGGCTTTTGCTCGGTGGTGGCCTTGGAGACAGACGGTCCAAGAAGCTCGGTATCTGTGTGTCTGGTTGGGCTGATAGATGCCACGTGTTTTCTACATCATCGAGTGACCGTGCGCTTCCGAGCGCCTCCGAACCTGCACGTCGCGGATATCTCGCTTCCGAGCCGAATCACGAAGATCTGCCAGTGGCAGCAAAATCAATCTGGTGTCACCGTCCGTACTTGCCTACTGAAGAAGCAATAAGCAAAATGCTTCACTCTGTCGTCGGCACCGAGCTGCGGCGGCCAGTAACCAGTGGGAGTGTGTCGCCGGGGCAGGTGAAAGAAGCAACGGATATATTTTGGTCCACAGTAGGTGATGTCTGCATAAGTAAAGTGCTGCCCGAATTGCCCGCCTCATGCACCAACTGTTCTCAAACATGTAGCACGAAGCCGATAAGAGGCAGACGGAACCAACAAGCGGCTGCCGGTGAGCACGAAGAAAACCCGAACGGTGATGTTTCGTTGGAAGTATGCAACCACCGCCGCGTGCCCGTAAGATAGTGGTCACGTGTTCATTTGTGTCTGAAATGACGACGAAATTCGCACAGGATATGTGTTCTGTGATTGCCACCTGTGTTTTATCGAATAGCCGCGCTCCTCGATAAGGCCTAGCACGCTGTAGGTAAGCAGCTTGTATGCAGGCGTAGACCGCTCTTCTACGCCCGTTGTGATGAATACGTGCTGTTACTGTGTTTGTGCCCCGTCGCTCAATGAAAATCATTGAGCTACCATGGTTTGTGCGTACTTAGGTATATTTTATGGACTTGTGCATCAGCAGTGCTAACACGCGTGGGGCCATGAGCCCGGTGTGCCAAGTAATTATTGGATACTCAAAAAAGTGAGATCGCGTATATCTATAATAAAAGGTCAATGTGACATTTTGTGCCGTGCAGCCCACTTTAAGTTCACGCTTGTACCTTCAACCGTTGTTAATCGATGCAAAAAAAGAGCTCTCCTACCGGTACTACACGGCCGGTCAAAAAGTCGGGCCTATATATACCGAATTGTCGAAGTCTAGTCGAGCAACGCGTGCAGTCTGTTCGAGTGGTGTATTATTCTGCATTTGTTGTGTGTGCGTGTTTGTCTGGATGTGAATCTATGTGTCACCTATTCTGCGTTTAATAGGTTCAATCATTTCTGCTATTTAATAAATTTGTCAACTTTGGGTGAATGCACCCGTGAATGTTTATTTTTTACCACTGGAAATAACTCCCAGAATTCACCTCAAAAACCTTGTGAAGGCAGTAAACATTTACTCTCTCTATACTCGCTCAAAACCTCACTGGAGTAAATAATTACTACTCTCCCTACGTTCAAAAACTCAGTTAGCACGAGAGTAAATTTTTCCCTCGATAGTAGGTGGTAAAAAAAAACCCAGGAAATGTAGTTCGCTAGAGGACAAATGGTTTACCCAGTTTTTGAGGTTATCTCAGGTCATTTTCGTTTAGTGTGTAAGGAGGTCTGCCCGTAAATTACAATGAAAGCAGCTAATCTGTATAAAGATAAAGTATTGAAAAAGTTGGATGGCACTTTGTAAATTTCAGTATATGCTTGGCGAATGCCCGTGAGTGACGAAGAATGGTTAGCGCACACACCGCTGTACCATCACGTGATTGCTGAGAAAGTGCGAGGGAGAGATCACAATTGCCAACACTCCATGGTATGACCGGATGCCTCGAGATTGAGCCAGCAAAGGCTTTGACATTAAAGGGGTGGTGCCACCAAATTTGTGGCATGCGTGTTCTTTGCTGTAAGCGTTTCCTTCATCTCCAAGAAGAACAATACACGCGCCGAGATTTGTGTATTTTTGCTAAATAATTTAATATTGCTCTATTTATGAGCGCCATTCTTGATTTTGCGGTGGCGAAGTGGGCAGTGACGTCGATGCATAGGTGGCTTGGTCACGTGAGCACACAAAGCTATGACACGCACCATGCTGAGTTTCGTCTGCTCTCACACACACATGCCACACAGGCACCAGCAAAACAAACGCACTGACAGTCATCATGGCCAGCTGCAGTAATATCCAGGCAGTGGCAAGTCAAAAGGCAGTCGGAAGGAAACGAAGCGCTTATATTTAGAACACAAGTACAGAACGTGAACGAGGAAGCCACCCGACGCTAGAGGCGCCGGTCTTTCATAGGTGCCGAGACCAGGGGAGTGAAACTTCCTATACCCTCCATGGAACGCGATATTCGCTTGCAGCGCCGGACGAACGCCTGGTGTTTGGGGGCGGTACGAAAACATGGCGGCGCATTGCATACATGCACTGGGGGACGCCATCTTGATTACTGAGGATACAAGTGGCGAGGGGGGGGGTATTTAGCGCCAAATTCAATTGGGATGCACCAGCAAGCCCAATTGAGCGAGTGGAAGGTATTCAGATGACAAGCACGTGACCTTCCTGTTGCGCAACCCGCCACATGATGAAAACGGCCATCATTGCGTTCTGATTGATGGTCTGCCCATCCACCTATTTGTGCACTACTTATTCTAAGTAAGACGTTGTTTTTGTTTACGTGTACACATAAATTAGACAAGAATAAAGAGCAGAGTTTGTTTGAATGTTTTATTGCCTAAACGTACGGTTTATGCAGTACAAATACAACTTGAATGTTTTACGTTTTTGGTCGCATACAAAAGTGGACCGCACATGCCAGCATGCTAATAACCTAGTATCAATCCAGTGCAAACTGCCGCACATACGTATATACAAAGACAAAAGAAAAACAGAAATAACTATACACAAGTTCACAGCACGTATCCCGATATAAAATCATCCCATGAGTGGGACAAGATAATAGGGCACACCGCACACATAGGATGCAAGAGGAAATGATACAAAAACTATAAGGTACCGGAGTTAGACATTGCTACATTTTCTATTCTGCATCAGGTTTCTTTATAAAAACTTAAGCAAAAATTTACAAAATACTGAAGCCACTATAGAGTGTTCTCATAAAATAACACGAAGGGTGTATGCTTTTTTCAGCGTAACATACCTATATTGCTTAATGAAAAAAAAAACAAAATACAAGCAGATATCCACTTCAGATATCTGCTTCAGATATCTGCGAAGTACATACACATATCCGCTTCAGAGGCAGAAAATGGTGACCTCAGCTATAGAAGTAGCGGTGGCTCAAAAATGTGGAAGTAGCGCCTACTTTTGCGCATATGTGTGTCTTTTTGTCGTCCGTGTTTTCTGAGCGCTCAGTTTTTCAAGACCTCAAATATGCAAACAGAATCCTAAAAGTTACAAAAACTTCCGCATTTTTTGTGCTTCAGCAGATTTTGTGGTGCGTTGTTTAGCCAAGGAGATGTTCACGAAGCGAATATGCCACAAGAAGCGAATCCTTGCAAAGAGGTGCACAAAGGCTTTCTTGCATTCTTCAAAGCAGAATTTTTGCCTTCCCATACAACTGTGCAAAATGCCTGCCAAAACTCCACTCACATTAGGCAGGTGCGCCACAACACCGATATATTCCAAAAAGCAAGCTTCCATGGCCTTAATATCCTGAAAGCAATCGTCAGAAGGCATTGTTACATTGCCAAATAAATCTGAGGAGATGTTGCTTGCCTTAAACATAGCAAAATACTGGTGTGATGCACAAAGCTGGCGGTCGGCATTCTTCAAAAGGGTGTTGCACACACAGTGTGGAGGCCTGTGCAACAAAAATTGCCGTACGAGATATCCCCCAACATAGTAGAGAACGTTATTCTCTACTATATCAAGGCTAACGGGCTGTTCCTCATCAGGAAGCATATCGACTGTTGGTGCTGCATCACAAGTAGTAGGAAGCGAATGAGGTGGCTCTGACATTTGTGCCAACACAGTGCTGCGATCCTGTTCACAGTTTCCTTCTGAAAAAAGGGCAACCAGTTTGCCAACAGAAATGTGTTTCAGACCTGATGTGAACTGAAGCACATTTGGGTTGTCATTGCAGCCATGCTTTAACCTAAGAAGCCCGAAAAGGTTCTCCAGGGGGCCCTGCTGTAGCCAGCGAGTCAAGAGAACACGAAAATGAAAATCTTGAAAGAGGTCGTCCCAGAGGAGAAGGATAGCCTTTAAGGTGAGCTTCCATGCCTCAACTGTGTGTGGTTGCCGAGGCCCGTCAAATTTCCACCTTTCAACCCACGACAGGCACTCCCGCAAAAAGGCTAGGTGTTCGGACCCTTCCGAAATTGCATACCGTAACTTGTCACTGGCTTTTTTTACAGCAGAGCTATTCAGACAGTCGAATAACTTATCTATCTTCTAGAGAAAATCAGCTGTTGGTTTGGCGGATGCCGGCAACACACCAAGAGCAATGAATACATCAATGGCCACTGAGACCGATTCGCTCATCACCTGGCTGGCATATTTAACTTTCATGTTATTGAAACGCTTCCGGTAAACGTGGTTGTCGGTTAGTTTCTTCGCCAATTTGAGTTTGAGAGGATGCGAGGTTTCGTATAGTTGCGTAATGAAAGACCAATCCACAATTTCTTGCCCGATATGGAGCTTGTGAGGTGCGCGGAGATTATTCCTTGTGCATTTAAGTAAGTGTGGTGTGTCATATAGGAAATAAATCTTGCGGCCTTCAAGCACAAAAAACGGCTCTTCAGGCGTCACACCTAGCTTACTTGCCAAAGTGATGTTGCTTCCCCCCTGGTCGCAGATGAGCGCCTTCACAAACAACCGGGCTCCCTGCAGCTGCTTGATTAATGTTATGATCAGATGATGAAGAGTATCTGCGGGCGTTTTGGTCCTTGATACTGTGTAAGCAACAGGCTGAACCCACGTTTTTGAAATGCCTGCCACAAGTATCAGGAGCGCTGAATTTGCCACGGCTAGTGTTCTTTCACTACCGTCATCGGAGAATCCCATAACTATGTCATGCTTTGCATCATACTGCAGATGTTCCTTCAAGGACATTTCGTCAAATATTAATGTGCACGCACGATCTGTTAAATGCCAATTTCGGGTAGCTTCTTCGAGGGCTTCAGTAGCGGTTGGAATAACTCCGGGAGTCATTGGAATATTTGATAACCACTGCTTTAGCGACCTCACAGTTGGCATGTCAAGCAGTCTTGACAGATGTCTGTACGCTTTCGGACCATGAAAATATAAGTTTAGAGCGAACTGGCGGTGCTCGGGCGACCACCTCCGTCCTCTACGTTTCACGCCATTAATTTTACCTTGAGTTTCAAGCTATCTAAAGAATCGCTTGCGGACGTAGGGCCTAATAGCCTTCAACGCCTCGGACTGGGAAAGCTTTTTAACCTTTCTCTTGCCAATTCTTGACAGTGCCTTCCGAAGCTTTGAATTTATCTTCTCCAGGTTCTTCATTTTTCTGGCTGTCCGGGATGAGCACCTAGAAGGCTTGTGTTGTCGACCCGCTGGATTGGAACCTGAAAGATTTAGAAAACAAGCTCATTTAGACTGTGTTTTTGTGAAAGCTGACGATGATCTTTAAACCTAGTAAAAGTTCTAGCGGCTTTTAGAATTGAAGTGATTATTTCCATGAGTAATCAGTCGGTCATATTTAGTTCTCGATCCTTCACTTATTCAAACTTGGGGCATTGGGAACAGGCCTCTGATAAGCACACTGCTGGGCATTGAGCCTACTAATGGCATGTATAAGCATCGTGGGCAACATGAAGCGTCAACTAATTTTTCCTAATCATTAGCATACTCCTTGTTAACAAACATTATTGGTTATACGTTTAAAATGCTATGTTCAGGAAAAAAACAACGAATTCATAGTCTTCTTTAAAAAACAGTAATCCCTCTTATAATAATAATAATAATATCTGGGGTTTAACGTTCCAAAACCACGATATGATTATGATGGACGCCGTAGTGGAGGGCTCCGGAAATTTCGACCACCTGAGGTTCTTTAACGTGCACCTAAATCTAAGCACACGGGCCTCGAACATTTTCGCCTCCATCGAAAATGCAGCCGCTGCGGCCGGGATTCGATCCCGCGACCTGCGGGTCAGCAGTCGAGCGCCATAACTACTAGACCACCGCGGCGGGGCACTAATCCTTCTTAGGAGGCAACAAACAAGCAAGAAAAGGATCGGACAAGCACTCGTCTCGTCCTGCCTTTCGGTATACATCGCTCTGGTTCTCGTCCCCTAGCAATGAACTAGCTCGCCCAGCTGACACCCTAGTGCACTTTAAGATCTGTTAAATGGTACGTGACATTAAAACAATAACTTCAGGGCATTAATTTATCTGGAATAGTTTTAAAGAGCTTAGAGAGCAATACAATTTGATTGATTGATTTGTGGGGTTTAACGTCCGAAAACCACCATATGATTATGAGAGACGCCGTAGTGGAGGGCTCCGGAAATTTCGACCACCTGGGGTTTTTTAACGTGCACCCAAATCTGAGCACACGGGCCTACACAATACAATTTGCGTACATGAGGGCTCAGTCTGTTGAACTTCTTCATCGGCGCTGTGAGCGGGCATTGCAGTGGTATTCGCGGGCCGAGGAGAGCCTGTGAAGAGAAATTGGCGGAGCACAGATTTCAGCGTGAGATACATACAGCTGGTATTAGGCGTCACATTAAATATTTGCAATTACAATCACTCAGGGCGTTTTCTCACTAATAATTGGTCTCCTCGTGTATTATGTCTCAGTACGAGTGATAAAAAAAGTGTAAACACACAAAAAGATAACGCTACGTGTCACTCACTAATATATGGGTGTCCCAACTATCCTAAACCAATATTTTAAAAATCTTAATGCGATGTGCCTAGAACAGGTTAACATCGTGGTGCCCGTGATGACCTAGCGCGTAACCGAATTCTTGCCAATTACACTTATTTGGCCCATTGAAAATAAAAGTAATTTTGTAATAATAAAGCTAATAAAAATAAAGTACCTTTTGGATTCTTAATTTTAAAAGTGACTTTGAACTAGGGTGTCGTAGAATATATATATATATATATATATATATATATATATATATATATATATATATATTTCTAAAAGGCCAGTTCTGTTGCTCCCACTGTCAGAGCTATCGCGCAATTGTTTTAACAGCGACACCAAGTTGGCCGCTACTCACTCGCCATGTGCGAAATAGCTGATAACGCGCCACATGGAGTACTCTCTCAAGTTATGAGGTCATTTTCGCCTTTTCCTGTAAAACGCTACGCCACGGGTAAAATAGCAGAGACAACTGAATCAGAATCGAGGAGGTTACATGTAGGGCGTTCTGAGTGAGACGTTTGCTCTAAATTTAACGATTGTGAAGCCGGCAAATTTTTTACTTAGCTAGTTATATCTACCAGCAAAATCATGCCGGCGAATCCATGGATGCTGTGTACACCATGCGTTGGTATTATTGGTGTAATCTGCGCGAGAATCTTAAAAATACTGAGTCATGATAACTCGGACAGGTACTCATATTGAGTATTAAGACATTTCTGTAAATAGATGTAGAGGCATGAAAGTTTGTGCTGTTGTATGATCACTTTACAGTATTCCCACCTGGACTTTCGACGTGTGTCTGCCCATCGCCAAAGATGGAAACTGTTGGCACAGCACATCTTAGCAGCCTTGTCTGTCCAGGGTCTGCATAGTCTCTGCTGGTGAAATGGGCAGAGCACAGGCGGTAGCTGCTGTAGATCTGACGAGGTGGTAAATGAGCCAGGTCCTGCTGTCTCGCATACTGAAGCCAAGCGCGAGATCTGGAAAATCAATGTGTGCGTGTGTAGTATTTGTGTTAGAATGGATTTATTTCTGTTTTCAGGCGTCGATGGATAGCTTTGAGTGAAAACTGGCATCTTTATTCGAAGTAAGCGTTATTTGATACATTTCTCATCTTCCTTTCTTATTTGAATTTTTGTAACCAAGACGACTTGTGATAGCAATCCTGAAAGCAAACTTTAAAATAAAATCTGTCTTTATTATTAAGAGACCCGGATACATGCTTCTACTTGCGCGATAGTAATGTTTGGTGGCAACGACCCCAGCTTTCCTCCTAATTCAAAATATATTTTTGCAGACAATAGCAATCATCCCTCACCAAAATCTCTAAACAACTATTCGTATATATATACCGTCGCGCACTGCGTATTCCTCGGGTATTTCTCGCGCCCTGCTGCAAATCTTTCATAAAAACCTTATTAAAACCGGTAATAAATTAGTAGAACACGTAAGTTTACATTGTCCAATTATTTATGGGCTTTTAGCAGCAATTACATTCTTGTAAATATATCGTAATTGTACTTAAGGCTGAAACTGAAAACATGAAATTGAAGTATACATTATAAATTATTACTTTATAAATTTATTGCTAAATTCCTCTGCAATATGCCGTGGGTTTACGTGAGGCCAAGATGAAAACACACAATTGAAACGCAATAATGTAATAACATCCGTCTAAACTCACAAGTGTAATAATTTATGTACTCAGTACTTAATTAACATAGTACTAACAACACATGCTATGAACGTATATGGACCCTCCCTTATAGCCAAAAGATTATGGGAATCGCTTTCCTCCAGCTATGGACATAAATAGGCTGATAATATTCAAGAATAATAATAACGCATGCAACGAGAACACACTGAACGCAGGCAATCAAAAGGTAATAAAAAGAGTTCGGATAAGCTTACACTGTTCTATTAGTTACAGTATATGCTGTTACAAATACATTTGTGACATGTCTTGCATTGCCTTCAGCCAAAGTGCAACATCGAAATGCAATGCACGATCGAAACGCATTAAATTGAAAACGCAAGTATAAACAATCGTGCGTAGCAAATGTATTCGCTGGAATAATTTCCAGATGCTCTGCCATGTTTGTCATGTATAATTGAAGCCGAAAAGCAGACAATCAGAATGTAATGAATAAATTATGTACGTGTAGCTCAATTAAAAACACAGCTACTGCAGCAACCGCATCTTGATATGCCGTGCAAGCGTAGAAAGACAAAACGAGCAGCATGCAGATCGTACCTTTCGTCCGCCGGGATCCGAAAGAATTTTATGCCGGTGTGTCGTGAAGAATTCCGACACCACTCAGCGCAGCACGATTTGTGATGACGGCGAGAATCCATGGATGCGTCTGTTTGGCTGAATCTTGCATGGGTTTCGCTAAAACAAACTTTACAGCGGTAAAAGCGGCCTTTGGGACACCGCAGGCTGTAGCATACATGGGCGCGCGAAAAAAACGCCCCTTTTTCGCCGTGAGAGATAGGATGACTGCGCAGTTCCCGTTTTCCACTTCGGGTGGCGCTCTTATTTTCGCAATCTCGAACTGCAACCTTTAGGTTCACTTGTGTAGTAAAAACTGTGGAGTTAATGAGTAACCTAGTATTAACTATAAAATAGAACAAGAACGTTCATTTAGGTAGTACAGCGCCCAAACGTTAGGATCGCTGTGGTCACGGGACAGAAAAACCGCGAAGTTTCACCCCCCTGCCGAGACGCTGAAAGAGGAGGGGGCAGCCGCGCTGTTTCAAGAGCTCAGGGTCTCTGACAGACGCCTCCGTTGTCCTTGAAGAGCCCGTCGAGTGTCCCTTCAAAAGCACCTCGTGTTTTTGAAGGGCGTCCACAGCGTCTCAGCAAGAAACGCCAGCACACCCGTCACTACGATCTGGTGTGACGCCACGACAACTGCCATTGCTTCTCCTATTCTGAAGCGTGAGAGTTGCTCCGCAAGCGATGGGCCTGGATCCTGATGGTGAGCATTCAGCTACACTTTTACAAGTGAATAAAACATACTCTACGCATTTGTTGCGTCCGACCCTTCGTGTGGAGAGTCCTTGCATACGGAGGAAACCCACAACTGGCTTGGAATATAGCATTGATATTTGGTGGCACCACCCTGTTGGTAGCTCTGAGGCAATACTCTGCGGGTATACCTTTTAGCACTTTCCTGAGGCTGAATAGAACGAATGATACAGATCATTTGTGAGTGAATACGAAATGAATTTAAGTTCTAAGGTGAAAAATTAAAGGGGGGTGGAGGTTCCTAGCGAATAATCTCCTGGATCCAATCAGGTTGGGGTTGGTAGGAAGAACTCCTCGGTGACTGCTAGTCCTTGATAGACAGCCTTGAGCAAAGTGATCATCTCCGTGCTTCTCAGCACTGAGTCTCAAGAGATGTATTCGTAGCTGTTGTATTCGTGTCTGCATTAAAGGTGTTCGTAGGAAGTCCAAGAAGAAATGCGAATATTATGAAATTATTTCTAGTACAAACACTAATTATTAAACTAAAATGCAAGGTGCCCTATTTGTCACATACAGCTGAATTATTTAACAAATTGCGTATTGTTCGAGTTCTATCACTATATGAATAGACGATTTATCGTTACTATAAACAATGCACAAAGAACTAATACAAGGCCTTGCAAAACTTCGTCAGCCAGAAAACTATTTAAAAACATACAACACCTGCAACCCATAGAAATGGCAAGTGGCACGGTGTCGCACAAACTACGGGGAGCAAATGGTCTGTTACCAGCTATCATCACTCTTTAACCAGTTGCAGCAAACAATTGGCGTCGATATTGAAATGTTATCAATGAAAGAGCTCTGTGATGAATGTATGTAAAGATGTTGAAAGGTTGTTAATAATATTAGAACCCTTAATACATTTTAAAAATTCGCCATGCGTTACCTTCTTATTATTTTGTTGTTTTTTAATAAATTTTTTCACCTAGCCATAAATACTTCACGATTACGTCTTTTTTTTTCGTTCTTGTACCGATGTTTCACAGTTTCCGCTAATATGTGTCTTGGGTACCTTGTAATAATGTCAATGCTGTTAAATTGCCACATGATATACTTGGGTGAGATCCATGAATGAAAGAGGACGAAGACGAGCTATCTGAGCTGCTGCTTGGCTAGTCGACTCAACGAGCTCATTATATCAAGTTTATCTTAAGAAACGTGACAGGACTAGTGAAGGTGCTGGGTACAACGTCTCACGATCCTCCCGGTGACCAAAACCCCGCTCAGCAGCCGGAACACAAGCCCTCAACCCGTGAACACTTCTGTTCACAGAGTAAGCCGCCGCCAAAGAGGCCTGCCGCCTGAGACACCAACCACTGACGCAGCGACTGTGACTTCGACACAAGATCCCGTGCAAGCTCCGACACCGTCCACGCAATCTACTGCACCGTCCAGAACACGCTCATGCCTAGCCCCTTTCACAGAGAGCAGCATGAAGATGTTGACGACTGGCTGAGTGAGTTTGAACGTGTTGCAGCGATAAATTAATGGGATGATGCAGCGAAGCTCCGGAACGTGTACACTTGCCTGAATGACGGTGCCAAGACCTGGTTTTTGAACAGGTATTATGTTCTGACATCTTGGCACGAGTTCCAGCGTCGCCTTCTGGAGACCTACAGGAGTCCTGACTGCCGCGAACGGGCAGAGCGTGCACTGCAATCACGCATCCAGATGCCAAACGAGTCCGTCTCGATGTACGTCGAGGACATGACACGGCTTTTCAAGCAAGCGGATCCTGCTATGGCCGAAGAAAAAAGTTGCGACACCTCATGCGCGGTGTGAAGGAACTACTTTTTGCTGGTTTGGTGCGTAGTCCCCCCAAGAGTGTTGCTGAGTTCATTACTGAAGCGGCAAAAATAGAGCAAGTACTGCACCAATGGTCTGCCCTGTTTGACCGTCAAGTGAATGCTGCCTCAACTTCCGAAATTTTCGCCACCCCTGGGAGCAAGAGCCCCGGATGGATTCGCGAGATCATCCGCTCTGTCGTCCGGGAAGAAATGGAAAAGATGTATGGGACAAGACAAATTGATGTCGGTTCTATCACCAGTGTCATCCGTGACGAGGTCCAGTAGGTGCTGCACGCCCACCGGTTTACGCCGATGTCGGTTGATCCGGAAGCGGCTCCTGTGTCTACTGACAGTCGCCGTCGTACGTACGCGGAAGCCTTGCGATCTTCCACCCCTCTGTCTGGTCAAGGAGTCCCGACCCAGACAGTGCCGCACGTTCCGATCCAGACAATGCCATACGTTCCGATACAGACAATGATGCCGTCAGTCACAATTCAGTCAGCACAGGCTGGTTTGGACATCGATGGTCGCCGTGCCCCGACGCGCAAGTCTGATGTCTGGCGTACGCCGGACAGATGACCCCTCTGCTATCATTGTGGTGAGGCTGTTCACTATTACGGCGAATGCCCATACCGGCAACTTGGCCTGTGTGGATTTTCCGTCAAGTTACCTCGTACCCAAATTGGTCAAAGGCCGGCTCAGCAGCGTGCACCCTTTACGCGACGGCAATCGCGGTCCCCATCTCACAGGAGACCCGCAGCCACTGGGCCACGTTTCGAAGTGACGGCACTGGAATGCTCTCCGAGCTCTCGTCGGGAAAACTGAAGGCAGCGGCCTTCGTGGGTAAGGTCACTGGGCCTCATAGTGTGGAAAACCTCCCATCACCGCTTGCACGTAACGCGGAAGACATTTCATCAGAGAAGAATCGCAGTACCGAAGAAACGCCGAAATCCACATCTGAACCCAGTGACCGCGTGTCACTTGACATACCTGTGCTGATTGACGGTTTTCAGGTCAATGCATTGGTAGACACTGGTGCAGACTATTCGATTATCAGCGGGAGGCTAGCAAAAGATCGCAGGAAAATGATTACGCCGTGAAAAGGAACGCGAATTTCAACTGCTGGAGGGCACGTTGTAACACCGCTGGGTCGCTGTACGGCAAGAGTGAAAATTCGTGCGTCTACGTTTGTGCTCAGCTTCCTCGTTCTCCGCGACTGTTCACGTTAGCTGATTATCGGCATGGAGTTCCTTCGGGAGTACGGTGCCATCATAAATCTCCGTGTGCGCATCGTGACATTCTCGACTCAAGGCGCAATAGATCAAGACGCTGATAACTGCCGTAGACCTGCGCTTCGTGTTACGACGACACTGTGACGCTACCGCCTCGAGCGACTGTTCCCATCGAAGTCACTTGTGAAGATTTCTGGGACTGTGACGTGGTGGCTGAAAGAAACCTCTCACTTCCGCTTCTCCAAGGTGTATGCACCACCCGCCACAGTCACAAATACTGGTTACGAACTTCAATCACGAGCACCGGCATCTTTTCCGCGGAACCACCGTAGCCTATGGAGACCCTGTTGCCGACATCACGGAGTGCTACGCGTCCGAGGAAACGTATGAGGATGAGAAATTTCTGGACCACATCGACATTATTTCGACGCTGTCAGACGAGGGAAAGGCAGCCCTTCATGACCTTTAAGGGAGTTTCAATCTTGCTTCACCTCTTCTTCGAAAGTCCGTCTAACACACCTCGCCAAGCATCGAATTATTACCGACGATGATGTCCGCCCCATCCGGCACCAGCCTTATCGCGTTTCTGCCAAAGAACGCGAGGCTATTCAGACGCAAGTAAAATATATGCTCGATGACGGGATTATTCAACCATCCAGCAGCCCTTGGTCCTCGCCAGTCGTTCTGGTGAAGAAAAAAAGACGGAACGCTGCAATTTTGTATTGACTACAGGAATCCTAATAGCGTCACGAAAAAAGTCGTTTACCCGCTTCCACGGGTCGACGACTCCCTCGACAGGTTACGACGCGCGAAGTATTTTGCGTCCATCGATCTAAAGAGTGGCTATTGGCAAATCAAAGTGGATGAACTAGACCGAGAAAAAACCACATTTGTGACTCCAGACGAACTTTACAAATTCCGAGTTCTTCCCTTCGGCCTCTTTTCTGCCCCAGCCACTTTTCAGAGGATGATGGGCAGAGTTATCGCTGTCTTGAAGTGGCAAAGCTGCCTTGTCTACCTCGATGTTGTGGTCAACTTTTCCGAGAGCTTCGAAGAACATCTGAAACGTCTGAGAAAGGTTCTGCAAGCCATTCGCACAGCTAAACTCACGCTGAAACCCCAAAAATGTCATTTCGGCTATCAAGAGCTCAAATGTTTGGGACATGTCATTAGTGCAGATGGAGTGCGACATGATCCAGACAAAACTGCTGCTGTCGCCGCCTTGCCTGTTACATCGATATAAGAGCAGTACGCCGTGTCCTCCGCTTGTGCACGTATTATCGTCGATCTATCGGCAACTTCTCGAAGTTACCTGAACCTCTTACGTGACTCACCCGAGATGACGCGCCTTTTACTTAGAGCACAGAACAAGATGCAGCGTTCATAGAGCTACGACAGAGAATGCAAACAGCCCCTGTTCTTGCCCATTTTGATGAGGACCCTGCGACAGAAATTCATACAGATGCCAGCGACATCGGACTTGGCGCTGTTCTTGTAAAACGACACGTGGCGTTGAGTATGTAATAGCTTACGCCAGTCATACTCTTTCTCGAGCCGAGACCAACTATTCTACATCGGAAAAAGAATGCCTAGCAGTCAGGTGGGTGACGACCCAATTTCGGCCTTACCTCTACGGTCGTCCCTTCAAAGTGGTGACTGACTAGCACTCGCTCTGCTGGCTGGCAAATCCCAGCGATCCATCCGGCCGTATCGCTCGGTAGAGTTAGCGTTTCCAGGAGTTCGATATTACGATTGTGTACAGGTGAGGGCGCAAACACGAAGATGCCGACGTGCATTCTCGAGCGCCAGTGGGGCACGCTGTCAAGGGCTCCGAGGATGAAGATGCCTTTCTCGGAGCAGTTAGCGATTCTGAATTTATGTCAAAACAGCGGACAGACGACGAATTACGCCCACTTATTGATTCCCTGGAATGCCGGAACTCTCAGGTTCCTCAACACTTTCTCACGGGCTGTCCTCTTTTTGTCTAATAAGAGGCATTCTTTACTAGAAAAACACCCGTGGTAGCGACAAAGCATTCCTACTCGTTGTTTCTACTGACATGCGTGATTGCGTGCCACGATGAGCCCACGTCAGGACATTTGGACTATTCGCGAACTCTCGCCAGAGTACGCCAACAGTATTACTGGCCTTGGCTATCAACTAGTGCACATCGATATGTGAAAGGCTGCCGTGAGTGCCAGCGTCGCAAGACTCCGCCTGTGAGACCCGCAGGCCTGTACGTGGACGTACGATACAAAACCTGGGACGAGATTCTTCCATACATCATGTTTGCATACAATACGGCAACGCAAGGAACAACGCGATTTGCGCCTTTCCGACTTGTTTACGGACGCAACGTGCGATCCATGCTTGATGCTATGCTTCCGTGTGACCAAAGCAATAAACTTGCTCCAGGCGCTGGGCAATACACTCAATACGCCAAAGAAGCTCGTCAGCTTTCTCGCATAAACACCAGTCACCAACAACATGCAGACACACGACGTTACAACCTCCGCCATTGAAACGTCACTCACCATACTGGGGACCGAGTGTGTGTGTAGATCCCTGTCCGGCGACCAGGTTTATCCGTTATTTTGGACCATACTATGTTCTTAGACGTGTCACAGATCTTACCTACGAGGTATTTTCGGACGGCGCAGCGTCTTCTCGTTGACAGCTTCGGCTGGAAACCATGCATGTCGTTCGGCTGAAGCACTACTTCACACTGAAACCCCTGTGGCTGAAGCCCTTGTGGTTTCACGTGTTGCGACATGCCGTGACATTGCGCTGCTACTGCTGTTTGTGTTCTCCTGTGTTTTTAAGCCTTCTATTTTTGCGCTTGGCGCAAGCATTGGCGAAACTTCCTCATTTGTGCTGCGAGTACTGGCACTCTCCCTCTTTTGGTTTTTTACATCTGCGTGTGTATGCCTTCATTTTTTCTTTACGAGCATTGAGTCGATGCTTTCAAAGGGGGGACTATTGCCACATGATCTGCTTGGGTGAGATCCATGAGTTAAAGAGGACGAAGACCAGCTATCTGAGCTGCTGCTTGGCTAGTCGACTCAACAAGCCTATTATATCAAGTTTGTCTTAAGAACCGTGACAATATTTGTCCTTTTCATTGCCTGCTGCTCTCCTACCAGAAGGAGCTGTGGCCTCGGCAAGCTACTCACGGTAGTAGGTTTTGTGACAGCTCTTCTATTACTTTTTTCTTCGAAAGATGAAATAAAATTTGATTTAATTTGATTTGATTTCATCCTACTGAGCGTCAAAATGCACAGATCGTCGATTACAGACCACTGGAAAATGAGAGTGAACACAACTGAAATAAATTTACTAAATGGCGAACGAGAAAATGGCTGCTATGGTGAAGGAATCTGGGGGCAAGTGAAATAAATTTAGCGGAAATAGAGGTTTACACAGGGAGCAATGTAAAGAAAAATGATAGGTGAAAATATTCAGGTATCCCAATGAAGCACAATGAGCAGAAAAAACAGTGGTGTTTTGGTCGTCTTAGCTGAAATTGAGAAAAATAAATGTGTACAGGCCGGACATGTGGCAAGAACGCAATATAACCATTGGTAATTATTTCGAGAGTACACAAGCATGTGACGGCAAGGCAGAATTCGGTTGATAAAATTAAGAAGTTTGCTAATTAACATGGTCCCAGTAAACACAGTACTGGGTTTCTACAAGAAGTATGTGGGTGGCCTTTCCCGTGGAGTGGGCGCCCCGCCGCGGTGGTCTAGTGGCTAAGGTACTCGGCTGCTGACCCGCAAATCGCGGGTTCGATTCCCGGCTGCGGCGGCTGCATTTCCGATGGAGGCGGAAATGTTGTAGGCCCGTGTGCTCAGATTTGGGCGCACGTTAAAGAACCCCAAGTGGTCAAAATTTCCGGAGCCCTCCACTACGGTGTCTCTCATAATCATATAGTGGTTTTGGGACGTTAAACCCCACAAATCAATCAATCAATCAACCGTGGAGTGGGCGTACACAGTCGATTGATGATGAAACGAAGACACAGACACAAAGAGCATGAAAAGGGGAAGAAGCCAGCATCGGTATGCTGTCAGCTGAGTATTATTAGAAAAAGAACAGCTTCGTGGTGGAAACAAGCCAGAATGCAGTAAGAAACTTGCGTAAAGCGCCCGCCACGATTTTTTTCTTTTTGTGATTCATTTTTTTGTTTCAATGCGATAGTAATTATATATAGGTACTCAACGCGTAGTTTCCCGGCTTTCGTGTGGTGACGACATCACCTTACTGTATATTTCAAGTGCGAGCGAAAGATGCCAGTCTTCTCCGATGGTCGTAGCTCAAGTGGAGGGGGAATGCTCCATCCGTCTTCCATCGCACCCGTGTGTTATGTTCCGCCCGCTTCGTTTGCGGGTGGAACCCACCACAGAGTGCTACAAGAGCTTCAGCTCACATGACATTCCGATTTGTTGCCATCGAATTCACTGCTGCGCTACAGCCTCACGTCAAATGGTGAGCTTTGTCAATTTCACTTTGTTGCGAGCCAGTGAATACATGTCTTCGTCCCTTGTGATCACCTTCTGTTTGTGTGTACTCGTTACACCATGCAATCATACCAACTAAACCAGCTTATTGGCTTCTTTAACGACACCAGTCAACAAAATCTGCTTTTAAATATATCCTTATTAGAAAATGCCATCTCCAGCGGGATGCCAGTGCGTTTTTCGGCACTAGAACACATTGGAGATACTGGTACACACTGGTATTCACTGGTAATTCGCTGGGCGCACTGGAAAATAGATATGTTGCACAAGCATGGGCGCTGACTTTACCGCTGTCATGCTCGTGTACACTGGAAACTGCTGAAAGCACTGCAATGTTCACTGGCAAGTGCTTGTGAATACTGGAGCACGCACTGTTTCTACCAGCGCAGCGTGCACATTTATGTAGCCTGTGCCATGGTATCTTTCAGTGTCGTTGAATATAAAACGCTTGCTTCGACGGCACGGATAGATGCTATTTGGGTATAGAGACTATTTGTTTTTCGTTTAGATGAACACTGAACTGCGACGTATATGACTTAATAAAAGGACTCGTTAAATCTTGCGTCCTACGACTCTTTGATGAGAATATACTGTTGTCCTAAAAACACAAGGGTCTCTTTCAAGAGAGTCATCTACGTTGCAGGAAGTCATTCACGATGCATCTACGTTTCATCAACCCACACAAATTGAAAAGGTTCTTTTTTTAACGAAGTGTTTCATACCGGCATCTACCATGGCTCCACTGAAGTATTTTCGTCATGGATTTGATGTTGTAAAATATATGCTAACTAATTGCAAAGAAGAAATGAAAAGGGTGGATGTTGTCGTGGGCTGTCGAACCAGCGACCTCCCAATGTGCAGTGCATGGCGCCAATCGCTAGGTCTGTACCTTGTTTAAACGGCTAACGGCAAGCCATACACATTATACCACTTGGCGATCCTCTGAGCTCCGTACCGTTAACGTGTTTTTGTCATCAGCAGCGAGATGGCGCGAAAGCCTCGTGTTGAGCGTTTTGTAGTAATTTTTAACCTTTGGGCGCGCTCTATAGATCGTCAGCTCTTGCGTTTTTCTGAGCGCCGTCATCACGGACCATGACCTCCCCTTCGCGCTCGCTGGACACTCGTGACTCCAAAGAGCACGAAGGTCTCCTCGCTTGCTGCCGCAACCACGTTTACGAAAGGAACACGCTGCTCACACACCAAGAAGTAAGAATTACGACAGTCCTTCGCACTTGTGCTGTTCGATTGTGCGTCTATCTTTCTGTTTGAACATCGTGCTGTAAGTGTCAAGCTTTGACAGCCGTTAGTCTACACTCTTCCTGTGTATGCTCACTCCGTGTGAGTTTTCTGATTGAGGTGCGTGCTGCGAGCTGCTTGCCGTTACTTGCATGACTTCACAATGAGTTGCTGTAACATTCATTCGTTCGTCCTTGTGTGGAAACAATGCACATTCAACGTTCAACTACCTATCTGAAGATACGTTTCACTTTCTTGTTATACCAATGCCTAGAAAGAGGGATCAGCCACATTTTCTTTTTTAGAGCAGTCACCAGCATGCACGGGGACCGACGACCAGTTCTTGCTGTGCCAGTGTAGTGATCCATGGTCCTAATTCTTCGCTCTTCTATTGCTTGGGCAGATATGGCAGTATGCAGACGAAGCATATTTGTTATGTAGTGGTAATGGGTGGTTGATTTAAAAGGTTGGGGGCTCAATGAAAAGCCATGTAAAGTGAACTTATCATCATTTCATGAGAATGATTGTGCTGTCATCAAGAGGGAAAGATAAAAGCGACTTCTGAAAGTTAACAAATCACGCGCCCATTTGGATACGATAAACGTAGGGAGGTAAAGAGGAAAGTGTATGGGAAAGAAAAAGAAAAAAAGAAGAGTGCGACCAAAATGCTTAGAGCACACGAAACTGGCACATGCGCATTTGGGGTTCGCAAACTCTCGCTGAAAATTTTGTCATTAGGGATTTTGTGGCCCAGTGTCTCTACGAAAAAGTCAGAGCATATCCGTAGAGTGAATGATTATGAGAGGCGCGATGCGTTCTTCCGTTCATCTATCTGTATGTCTGCCTATCTGCCTGCCTGCCTGCCTGCCTGTCTGTCCATCCATTCATCCGTCCATCCGTCCGTCAATGAAATATACGAAAACCACAAGCGCCATCTAGTGTTTTACTTCCAAGATCGTATACACAAAGCTGTATTTACTGTGCAATTCATGAATAAAAGGTGGCTACATCCTACAACTACCACTACTGCTACTAATACAGCTATTATTACTACTACTACTAGTACTACTACTACTACTAATACTAATAGTACTACTATTATTACTACTACTAATACTACAGAGGAGGGAAAACCCACACCCTAAAGGGCTTCGCCCCTAAAAAGTAGCCAAGGCCTTAGGATGTCGTTTTTTCAAAGGGGTGTTTCCCGAAGGGGGTTCATTATGGCTTCCAAAGTAGGTAGTTTAGTTTGATAGGTTTGACCATAGCACAGAACGTCTTCAAGTTTCTGTTCAAAGTCATAAAAGTTGCGTGTGACACCAATGAAAGTCATTGATTTTTATAAGTACAAACTGTATTTGCATACGCCACAATATATTCAGAAAAAACCCATGCTCGCGCTACTGAGCATTGCAACTATCTCATTTGGAGCTTGATGCCATTATTTTCACAAAATTTGGACATCACCAGTGCTTGATGCTCTCCAGGTGTTTAAATGAATTCTTGAGAGTTCAGACTTCGGTGGTATCACACAGTATCACACAAACCAGGGTCGAAATTGCTTCTAATATCTTCCAAAATATCCTACAACACTCTCATTGTCTGTCTTGATCTGGTTTATGTACATCAGAAGCTTATCAAATAATGCCAAATATTTATGCAATCACGCGATAAATGAGAAAAAAATTTCGGCAGATCCCACGTACCTGGGAATTGACGCTAAGCCAAGCATGTGGAAGGAAGTTGACTGTGTTGCAATTTATTTATTGCGCGACTTGTCATGAAATGACGCTAAATATATGTACAAATGTTGCACACTAAGACATATGTTGAAGAGGGGCAGATGTTTATATAACCAGCTGTCTGCACTTGCGCAACGATTCTACCTGGAAGATGCGTTTCATCAACACCAAAAGATGATGTCGAGCGCTGATACTCGCGAGGACACTGGCTCTCGACACTGCTACATAAATCAACTTCAGCACCTAGAAACTAGCCACAAATGATGTTAACCCTACGTGACAGCTGTATTCAAGGAGCATGTGTGTAATGTTTATGAAACTGGGCAGGCAGCAGTACAACCACTATTGACGTTTCACGAAGATTAACGTCTATTTAAAAAGCAGTTCCAAGTTCTGGCGTAGGTCTGTGGTGAAATGCTCCTTTGCCACGCAGAATGCTTGCGTTTGATTCCAGCTGGGACCCTGACATTCATTCCTTGCATTCGTTGGGTCGATGCTACCGATGTCGAGTATTTCTTAACGCTCGCGTGTTAAATTCGCCTCTTTGTGTTCTCTTCGTTCCTGGGTAGATGCTAAGTTCCTGGGTAGATACCACCTGTGGTACATACCCACATACCAGTGGCACATACTCGCCCGTGGGTATGTGGCACTGTCCGGTGTGAAGTGTTTGATGACTTACGCGACGAGGTTTTAACATTATTCATGTCCTGATCAGCACGTCATACTCGTTAAACCATCTTACTCTCTGATACCTACTTTGGTTCACACCAAGTTAAGGGGGTTGACTACTTGAGCACCCAAACGTAAGCAGATGAATAGATAGATAGATAGATAGATAGATAGACAGATAGATAGATAGATAGATAGAGAGATAGATAGATAGATAGATAAATAGATAGATATATAGATAGTGATGCATCGTCATTTGCACATGTCACTGCCACTGCGCACGTTGTGTGCGCATACCCCTCAGAGGCTATAAAAAGCCTCGCTCCCAATAAATGTTGTTCACTGTTGTACATTCGTGTCTGTACGCTTCAGTGGCGACGAGGCGGTCGAACCGTTGATGAGGAGGCGGACAACTGGGAGGCTTACCGGCTACGCTTGAAAGCATACTTCGAGGCTCACGACGTCACGGACGAGAAGAAACGCAGGGCAATTTTGGTCACGGCGTTGAGCACAAAGACAGTGGATTTATTGGCTGCACGATGCGCGCCGGCGAAGATACAGGACCTGAAATACGAAGACGCTGTGAAGTTCCTGGGTGAGCGATTTGCTCCGGCGTGCAATGAAATCGCAGAATCGTACAAGTTCTTCACAAGGAATCAGCTTGCACGAGAGTCGGTAAATAAATTTCTCGTGGAAATACGAAAGATTGCAAGCAGGTGTAATTTCGGTAGCGCCCTCGATAGGATGCTAAGGGACCGCATTGTTTGCGGCCTGCGCGACGCTAGTGTTCGTCGGCAGCTGTGGGCAAAAGCGGAACTCGTGCTGAGGGAGGCGGAAGAGGCAGCGCGTGCAGCAGAGATGACAGCGGCAAACGTGGACCACATGGCCAGCGCGCGAAACACGGACAATGTGCACGCTATGACGATGAAGCGCAGAGGCCAACCAACTAGGCATCCATCACTACGAGAGTCGACGAGCAGGGAAGACTGGCGGCACGAAGGGACGTGCCCATGCTGCGGCAAAAGTAGTCATACAGCGGAAAAATGCAAGTTCCGTTCTGTTAAATGCTTCACTTGTAAGAGGCAAGGACACCTAGCCCGTGTGTGCCAGCAGCACCAGTCCCGGCAAAACAAAGTATTCCACTGTGAAAGTCAGTGGTCTGATAATGACGACTACGAACAATTTCTGCTCAACTTGCAAGCGGCATCGGTGAACATGGTCCAGCCAATTTATCGCACCATAGAATGGGATGGCGTGGCTCTCCGAATGCAAGTAGACACCGGTTCCCCCTTGACAATCATCACATGGCCTACCTACACCAAATACCGTCACCTTTGGGCTCGGCTCCAGAAGACTACCTTGCAACTGACTTGTTTCCACGGTCAAATTCCCGTCAAGGGTCAACTCAATATCTCGGTGACGTACGGCGGGACCACACTGGACGCTACCTTGGTGGTGCTGGGGTGCTCTGGACCGGATCTGTGTGGGCGGGACGTCATCGAAGCCCTAGAACAGCACGGAAGGCAGGTTCTCGCCGTCGGAATGAAGGCTGCCCCCGGTAAGCCATCCTCTACTAAGGACAATTTACAAGTGCAGCAGTTGTTAGACGAGTTTCAGGACTTGTTCTCGGAAGAGCTAGGTTTAATCAAAGGGCCACCCGTTGAGTTACGCTTGCGCGAAGGTGTCGTACCTCGTTTCTTTAAGACACGTGCCGTGCCTTACGGGATGAGAGAAGCCGTTAGCCAAGAGATAGATCGTCTCGTTCAGACAGGAATCTTGACACCAGTTGCTTGCGCTGACTGGGCAACGCCTCTTGTTCCGGCAGTAAAGAAAAATGGGTCCATACGACTTTGCGGTGACTTCAAAGTAACAGTCAACGCTGCTTGCCACACGGAAAAATATCCGTTGCCCAAAATTCAAGACATCTTTGCTAGCTTAAGTGGAGGCGAAGTGTTCTCTACAATCGATCTAAAGGACGCTTACAGTCAGCTACCTCTAGATGAGAACGCAAAGCAGCTTCTAGTTGTTAACACGCAAAAAGGACTATTCTGCTTCAACCGGCTCCTTTTCGGTGTAGCGTCCGCCCCAGCAATTTTCCAGAGACGCATGGAAGCCATCCTTCAAGGAATACCGGGTGTTCAAGTTTACTTGTATGACGTGGTTGTGGCAGAGAAGCAAGACAACTGCGAAAAATTGCACGAAGTCTTCCAGAGGTTACGGGACTACGGCGTGAAGCTTCACCCAAGCAAACGCAAAATACGGAAGAAAGAAGTTGAGTATCTTGGGCACCGCATATGCGCAGATGGCCTTTTGCCGAAAGCGGATAACATTGAAACAGTATCAGGAATGCCCAGGCCCACATGTGTGGCAGAGCTGCGGTCATTCATCGGCTTTGTGACGTATTACCATGCATTCCTTGGCAACTTGTCCACTGTTCTCGCACCGTTGTATGAACTGTTAAAGAAAAACGCCCGTTGGCAGTGGGGAGCAAGACAAGAGGCCGCTTTCGAAGCAACGAAACGCCTCGTCAAAGGCGCCAAGTTCCTCACGCACTACGATCCGCAAAAGCCCCTCGTGTTAGAAACGGACGCGTCGTCTTACGGCATCGGGGCTGTTTTATACCACCGGGTCAACGGAGAAGCGAAGCCAGTTGGATTTTGGTCGCGCACTCTGACTGCCGCAGAGCGGAATTACGCACAAATTGAGCGTGAAGCGCTGGCAGTTGTCTTTGGGGTGACCAAATTTCGTGAGTACCTACTGGGTAATACTTTCACGCTAATTACAGATCACAAGCCACTTCTGCGACTGCTCAGCCTGGACAAGCCCGTACCTGCTCTGGCAGCGGCACGGATCCAACGTTGGTCTTTATTACTCAGCGGCTACACGTACACGATCGAGTACAAGGCAGGAAAAACCCTTCCGGTAGCTGATGCCCTGAGCCACCTTCCGGCAAGCTACCAGCACGATGCCAGTACCATGGAGTCCATCAATAACGACGCCCGTGAGTACGTACTTTTTGCTGAGCAACTAGACACCACCCTGATGTCGTCTAGTGATTTGGCCCGGGCGACAAAAGCAGATTGCACCCTCAAGCAAGTCGCTGTCTATATTCACGACGGCTGGCCTAGGAAACTACCGAGATCAAAACCAGACTTACGTCCATTCTTTTTCAAAAAACACGAACTTGTGTGCAGTACTAACATTGTCTACTGGGGCCACCGAGCGATAACTCCGGTCGCCACCCGGAATTCCGTACTACGCATGCTGCACGAGACTCATCAAGGGACGACGGTTTTGGGACGTTAAACCCCACATATCAATCAATCATCAAGGGATGACGTCGATGAAGAAGTTGGCGCGCTCCATATTTTGGTGTCCTGGGCTGGATCGGGACATTGAACGTGTGGTAAACACTTGCCCTGTATGTGTGCAGTGTAGCAGCATGCCACCTGCCAAGGAGCCTGTGCCATGGCCGGAAACCAAGGAGAAGTGGTCAAGGGTGCACGTAGACTATGCCGGCCCGGTTGACGGACATATGTTGCTCATCGCGGTTGATTCGCACACGAAGTGGATAGAGGTGAGCCCAGTGAAGATAGCCAGCGCGGGACGGACTATCGAAGCCTTACAATCAATGTTTAGTAGGTTTGGCCTGCCCCGAACCGTGGTTTCCGATAACGGGCCACAGTTCACTAGCGCGCAGTTTCAGTCGCTCATGAATGAAAACGGAATTCGCCACTTTCGCACTGCGCCTTATCATCCGCAGTCCAACTGTTTAGCAGAGAGGGCAGTGCGAACGATTAAACTGCGACTGCGCAAGAACGCTAGAAGCACACTGCAAGGCCGATTAGACCAAATTTTGTTACAGTATTGCCGCACCCCTCTGCCCAGCGGGAAAACGCCAGCGTTCATGCTTCTGGGTTTTGAGCCTCAATGCAAGTTGGATAACATCGTGTCGTGTCGGCCATTTTCTCACGCAGATACGGAGCACCCCGGAACCACTCGCCAAGTTGGAGACTCTGTTTGGTACAGGAACTACGGGACAGGAGCCAGGTGGAAGGCTGGCGTCGTACAGACCCTCGAAGGCCACCGCATGGTAACCATCAAGGCCGCAGACGGCGAACATCATCGCCGGCATTATGACCAGTTGAGAGGAAGAGAAACCGACAGCACGGGACTCGCTGCCGGTGAAGCAGAAGTCAAGCAAGAGCCCGGGGTTGGGGCACCGCAGACGGAAGCTGGCGAAACCGGTGCACCACTGACCTCAAGAGAACCCCAGAGCCCAGGTGCGCCAGACACAGACAGCCGACCAAATACGCATGATAACCAGGTTGGAAATGACGCCAGCGGCGCGCAATCTGATGGCAATAAAGAGTTCGATCCTTGAAACCATGTTACGCAGGTCCACCAGAAACCGACGCCCGCCGGATCGCTACCACCCTTAAGGGGAAAGAAGGCTGATGCATCGTCATTTGCACATGTCACTGCCACTGCGCACGTTGTGTGCGCATACCCTTCAGAGGCTATAAAAATCCTCGCTCCCAATAAACGTTGTTCACTGTTGTACATTCGTGTCTGTACGCTTTAGATAGATAGATAGATAGATAGATAGATAGATAGATAGATAGATAGATAGATACGCTTAAAGTCGCCGAGGTTCGCTATGAACTGCTTAGCATTTAAAACACCCACTGAGTTCAAGCTCGTGAAAATGTGACTGTTCTGTGCCACTCGTTCATTTTAATGAAAAGCATCGTTCAATAACATCCCGCTTGTGACTGGCGCGCAAGACAAGCAGTGGTATAAGCTATAACAAATCATCTCACGAAAAACTCCACTTCACACAAATGTGGTATAATCTTCACAATAATGGTCATACACATTTTTCTGTGGGTAGGTTTCTGAAGTGCCGCATAAATCATGTAGAAGTATTAAAATAGGACCACATACTTGTTGCCCTAATTTATGAGAAACACGTGCTTTTTTGCGAAGGAAAGAAGTGTGCCTTTACGGGATCGTTTTGCTGGTTAGGCGCAATACAAATGATATCTGAGGGATGATGATGCCATGTAAAGCATACGGGATACTATTGATATATTATTGTGAAGAAAGAAAGTGGGCGAAAAGATAATCTGCCGTGGGCAGGGAACGAACCTGCGACTTTTAAACGCTCCACCGACTAAGCTACCACGGTGGTTATATATATATATATATATATATATATATATATATATATATATATATATATATATATATATATATATATATATATAATGTCACGCACTAGGAGCTCGAAGAAACGTACAAGGGGCGCGGCTGTCAAAATCTGAGACACAAAGAAGGACGTCTCCGCTGGCACGGGTTGCTCGTCTTCGTCTTCGTCGTTCACTGGCACAGAACACCAGGTGGCATATTTCCTCCCCCCTAGAGAGCATCGACCAGATGCTCAAGAAACGTTTGCACAGTAGTGGGTCGAAGAAGGCAACATAAACATTAAACTAAGTAGCGCATGAGAGAAATTGCGTCCTGGGCCCGGCAATGAGAAATAAATGGCATTCACTGTTCACTTGCACCCGAAAAAAAATTCTCATCACCCCGTAAAGTATGGTTTTAGGCAGAGGGCGTGTACAGTCTCAGGTCGTGGTAACCTGCGCTGGGATGATGGTGAGCCTCCGTCTGAAACCACTTAGCAGTTGACGTCACTCACATGTCTGAGTACTATGTAAGGTTCAAGGTACTTTCTCAAGAGTTTATCACTGAGACCTTACCGCCTAATGGGTGCCCAAACCCAAACTTGGTCACCAGGTTCATAATTACCTGCTCGATGGCGAATGTTGTACCACTGTGCATCTGCGCACTGTTGAGTTCTGATGTGCTCGCAGGCCAGTTGACGTACTTCCTCAGCGTGCTGAATGTAGTCACTGATGTCGGGGGCTAATTGGTTGAGCTTGTCGATGTCCTCATTTGGAATCATGGCGTCTAGCGTAGTTCTGATATCTCAACCATAAACGAGTCAAAATGGCATGAAGCGTGTAGTTTCCTGCGTTGCAGTGTTGTACGCAAATGTTACGTATGGCAGGGTGTCGTCCCACGTTTTGTGCTGCACATCCAGGTACACAGAGATCATGTCGGCTAGCGTTTTGTTTAGCTTTCTGTTAAACCATTACTCTGAGGGTGATACGCAGTGGTATTTTGATGGGTTGTATAACTTAAGCTGAAGATATCATCCAAGAGTTTCGCTGTGAATGATGTCCCTCGATCAGTGATGACATATGACGGGGCGCCATGCCGTAAAACAATTTGATGCATAAAAACTGGCAACTTCAGCTGCGGCAGCTCGTGGCAATGCCTTGATCGCAGCGTAATGCGTCAAGTAATCGGTTGCGACAATAATTCATTTGTTGCCGGAAGAAGACAAAGGAAATGGATCTAGGAGGTCCATTCCCACTTGATAAAACGGTGTAGGGGGTGGATCGATCGGTTGTTGAAGGCCTGCAGGCTTTAAGGGTGGTGTCTTGCGACGCTGGCATTCACGGCATCCCTTCACGTAGCGTTTCACACAGGCAAACATTTTAGGTCAGCAGTAGTGTTGCCACACCCGATCCATAATTCTCGAGTAGCCCAGATGGCAGGATTTGGGCTCGTCATGGCAAGCTAATAAGACGTCGTCGCGGAGGGCTTCAGGCACGACAAGAAGATGAGATCTGTCACCAGAACCGGTGTTCTTTTTGTATAATACGCCACTTCGTAGGCAAAATGATGCAACGTTCGTGACATCGGACGAGAAATGGGTGCGGTGCCACCTTCTATGTGGTCTATTTTCATTCTTAGATCGGCGTCATTTCGTTGATGAGACATTAAATCCGGCCCGCTCAGAATTGCCACGATTGCGCCGTCCTCTTCTGCGCTTGTACTGGCGAATTGAAGAGGGGCTCGTGATAGCGTGTCGGCATCTTCGTGCTTTTTGCCTGAGTTGTACACCATGGATCCTTTACCGCTTCCTTCGTCCAGCGTTGTCGACTGCAGAGCATCAACGGAGGCTTATCAAGTGGCCTGCGACCGGTGTGAAGCGGAGGAATTCATCGTGCCGGTTGCGGTATCTTCTGCGCCGGCGCCTGCCTCAGGAACGGACTACCACGTGGTCCTACCAGCCCGTATAAATTGCCTCACGTCAGCCATCCCCTCCAGTGGGCTCGGCAGCAGCACGACGGGCAAGATGCTCAACAATCCATTTCTTTGTACGCTGCAGGTTAGTCCCTACTCTTATGGCAAATGTTACCGTAGCGGTGACCGCTTTTTGTTTCTGCTGCCGTGCCCACTGTGTGTTCTCAATTTACATTTCCATGTGTGCACTTGCGCTAAGAACTTCTTGATTTGCGGAGACGTTGAATCAAACCCTGGCCCCGGTGAGAAGGAAATGTTGGCTAAACTTCTTTCTGGTCAAACTGCTATGACAGCATCTATCAATGAAATTCTGAGTAAGCAAACGAAACTTGAGGCAGATATCACGTCAGTTACAGAACGTTCAAATGGTCTTGAAGTTCAGCTGTCTGCAATAAATGCTTTGAAAACAGATATGTGTGCACTAAAGGATACTGTAGTGAGACTAGAAAAAAACGTGTCGTATCTTTTGGGAAAGGTTGACGGTATAGAAAATAGGAGTAGAAAAAATAACTTGATTCTGTACAGTATCGATGAAGACCCGTCTGAAACACCCGAAAAACTTGTTGAGAAGATAAAAAGGAATGTTTTCGAAGAGAAGCTTAAAATCTCGGTGAGCAGTATCGAAAGGTGCCACAGACTTGGCAAAAAGAACGAGAAAGCTCGCCCGGTTATAATTAAGCTCCTAGATTATCGTGACAAGGTAGAGATTTTGAAGTCGTGTCCAAAATTAAAAGGAACACCGTTTTTGGTCTCGGAAGATTTTTCTAAGAAAGTGCGGGAAATTCGGAAAAAGCTCTGGCAGAGTTCTGCAGAAGAAAGAGAAGCTGGTAGTAAGGTTAAAATGATTTTTGATAAGCTAAGCATTGACAAGAAAATATACAGATGGGACGAAAAAAAGGCAAGCGTTACAAGGTTTCCGGAAATTCCGAATGACTTTATAACAAAACGAAATCGCCATTCATTATCTTAAACGTAAATTGCCACAGCATTGTCAACAAATCAGTCCAGCTTGAGGGACTCATACTGTCGCACGATGCCGATGTAGCCGTACTTACTGAAACGTGGTTAAGCAGTGAAATTTTTGATGGTGAATTTGTCCCAAAAGGCTATAACGTGTTCCGCAAGGACCGCGACCGAAGAGGAGGAGGTGTTGCGATACTTTTCAAGAAATCATTACATCCGCAACAATTGCCTGATATAATAGAAGTTGAGGGCATATTTTGCAAAATCTATATAGGCAAAGTTCGTTATGTTATAGGTGCGGTTTATCGTCCCCCGAACTCTTCTGATAGTGTTCTGGATAAGCTTAGAACCTACTTGCGGCAAAATATAAGGCCACATGACAAACTTATCTTGTCAGGAGATTATAACTTGCCTAATATTGACTGGGAAAATTTTTCTTCTGATTCTACTAGCAATGCTAATCACGAAATGCTAGATATTGTTTTTTCGTTCGATTTACTGCAGGTTGTTAAAGAATACACTAGAGAACTAAATGGTTCAAAATCTATCTTCGACTTATTCTTTTTAAGTGACTCAATCCAAAACACGGCAATATGTGAAGTCATCAGCGGTATTTCGGATCACAGGGCAGTTTTGCTAACTTTTTTAGATATGTGTGTTGATCGCTGCTGTACAGAAATTTTCTTTCCGAATTTTTTCCGAGCTGACGATGAATCCATCCTGGATATCCTTGATTTTCATTACGATGATTTTAAACACGCGGGTAGCAGTGTGAATTATCTGTGGCTTACTTTTAAAGATATTGTCTTTGAATGCGTGGAGCGTTTCATACCGAAAATCGTTAAAAAAACTGAAAACCGGAACCCCTGGGTTACAAGAGAAACGCTACATTTACAGCAAAAACTTAAACGAATAAAAAGCAAAAGAGCGAAATCTCATGATAAAGCTGCTTATACACCGCTGATAGCTAACCTGTCGGGCGAACTAAAACTGCAAATTGCGCGCGACAAGAAAAGATACCACGAAACATCGCTTCCAACTTTTATCAAAACATCACCCGAGAAATTTTGGAGGCTCATCACGCCAACATCCCGCTCGATTGACTCATTCACGATAAGCGGCCAAAAAACATGCAATGAAGAAATAGTTTGTTCCGCCTTCAATAACCACTTCAAGTCTGTTTTCACTTGTGATAACGGCATCCTTCCTGATTTTTCAATATCGCTCCCACCTATTCCAGACCTAGTCATTTCCGAGAATGGCATTTTAAACTTACTGCTGAATCTGGATGTTAAAAAATCAACCGGGCCAGATGGCATTCCAAATGCCTTCTTGAAGCGCTACGCAGAATGGTGTTCTCGCTATTTGTTTATTTTGTATACTCATTCGTTGAATGAGGGCCAACTGCCAGATGACTGGAAGATCGCCAAAATTAAGCCTTTACACAAAGTGGGAGACAAGTCATCTATTCCAAATTACCGACCGATTTGCCTTATATCAACATCATGTAAAATTCTAGAACACATTATTCATAACATATAATTACCTTCATTAATTCTCATAATGTATTAACAAATGTTCAACATGGGTTCAGGCGGGGCTTTTCAACGAATACTCAATTAGTGGAAATTACGCATGACTTTGCTCAAGCAATTGACGAAGGGAAGCAGACGGATGCCATATTTATGGATTTTCAAAAAGCCTTCGATAAAGTTTCGCATACTAAATTACTTCACAAATTAACTTGTATTCTACAAAACAAAAAGATCCTTGACTGGATAACAGCATACCTAACAGGCGTCAATTTGATACGATAAAAAATACATATTCTAAACAAGTTCCTGTAAACTAAGGCGTTCCTCAAGGATCCGTCCTTGTGCCTCTTTTTTTTCTATTATATATAAATGATATCGTCACTGACTTTTCTGTTCACATTAGGTTGTACGCCGACGACTGTGTCTTATATGAAAAGATCACCTCAGTTGACGATCAAATTAAACTAAATCGGAACTTTCTAAAAGTCATTCCGTGGTGTGACAAATGGCAGATGCCTGTTAATTTTGCTAAAACAGTTTTTATGAGAATTTCCCTTAAAAAAGATCCTCTTTTGTTCCAGTACTCCTCCAACAATATCATTCTGTCAGATGTAACTCAATACAAGTACCTTGGTCTCTGGATTACAAAAAATCTATTCTGGTCAAAGCACATAGATTTTGTAGTAGCTAAATCTCTCCGTAAACTTTTTTTCCTAAGGCGTTCTTTAAGATCAACCACACCAAGTATTCGTCTCCTCGCTTACAATGCCATTATCCGTCCTATACTGGAGTATGCTGTGGTCATATGGGACCCGTTCACTCAGACTGATATCCAAAAACTTGAAAGGGTGCAAAAAAAGGTTGTTAAATTCATTTATAACTCGTACGGTCCTACTTCGATTACAAAACCTCTCTTGAAAAGCAAATTTCCAAACATTCCGGACCAAAATCGAATATTGCGCTTAAAATTTCTTTTCCAGTTAATAAAAGGTCACTATGCAGTTGACACATCACATATCGTTCACTTTTCATTGGGTTACGGAACAAGACAGAGACACAATCTTACTATCTCTCCATTGATGCATCGAACAAATTGTTTCAAATATTCTTTTTTTCCGAGGACTATCGTGGATTGGAACAATCTACATAACGATGTTGTTACCCTAAATACATTGTCTGCATTTGAAGAGTCACTGCAGAAATGATTGTTATCTATGTTTGTACCTTGCTTTTTGTTGATTCTCTTGTCTCGAAGAATCACTGTAGCTATCAGTTACATAAGTTTGTATTACATTTGTGTTTTGGATTGTTTGTTTGCCTGTTTCCACTGATGTTTATGTTCATGTTTTGTACCACCCGTGCTATAATCTTGTAAAAGATCGCAGTACCAATAAATAAAAGATAAATAAATAAAATGGTGACATAAAGTTCTGTAGGCGGAGGCTCCATCATTGTAATCATCCTGAAGGGTCTCGTAGATTGGTCAACCAGTACAAAGCATGATGATCAGTCACCGCTTTAAATGTTCTTCTGTAAAGATATGGCCTAAGTTTTGTAATTGCCCAAATGACCGCGAGACATTTTTTCTCTGGTGTCGAATAGTTAGATTCTGCGCGAGACAGTGCGCGACTTGCGTAGGCCATTACCCGTTCAATGCCGTCTTGTCATTGTACCAAAATAGCTCCAAGACCAATATTGCTAGAATCAGTGCGTATTTCTGTGTCAGCATCTTCATCGAAGTGGCCTAGCACGGGAGGGGAAGAGAGCCGGTGCTGTAGTTCCGCAAAGGCAGTCTGCTGGTCGTCAGCCCAGACAAATGGTGTGTCATCACGCGTGAGGCGTAATAGTGGCTCTGCAATTTTGGAAAAGTTTTCAATAAAGTGCTGGTAATACGCGCACAGACTCGAAAATCGAAGACTTTTTATGTCAGTTGGAGTTGGAAAAGCGGTGACGACAGCAGTTTAGTCAGCATCAGGTCGAGCACCAACGGCGCTCACAACGTGACCAAAACACTTCAATTCTTCATAGCTGAAATGACGTTTCTGAGGCTTGGGTGTCAGATTGGCCGATCTAATGGCTTCGAGCACATTCCGAAGGCGATGAAGATGCTCGTCAAACCTTTCTGAAAACACATCGACATCATCGAGGTAGACGAGACAGCTTTTCCACTTGAGGTCTGCCAGGATGGTGTCCATCATTCGCTGGAATGCGGCTGGAGCGGAACAGAGGCCGAAAGGGAGCACTTTGAATTCAAAAAGATTATTTGGCGTTACAAAAGCGGTCTTTTCCCGCTCACGTTCATCGACCTCTATTTGCCAATAACCACTCTTCAAGTCGACGGACGAAAAATACTTCGCGTGCCGCAGCCTGTCCAGAGAATCATCCACTCTGGGCAACGGGTACACGTCTTTCTTTGTGACATTGTTTAACTTCCTGTCCTGTCATTGAAACTGAAGTAGACATGTCGGAGCTTGGCTGTGACATTCCACATGCTATGAGCGGCAACGAAGTCACAGTGGACTAGCCAATCCTCAACATCCTCATGGACAGCCCCATGAAAAGGATCCGGCGTTCGTGGTTTGAACACCGCATTGTGCATTGGCGTTGCTCCTTCTATACCGGCTGGGTTGGAGCCACTTGGGACGGCGCTGCCTGGGATAGTTGGGGCCATCATCCTCTCTGAGAGAAGTTCGAACTCGGGGTCCAGTCCACGGATCCTTTGGCTAGCACGGTGAACAGGCGTAGCCACCGGTATGGGGCTGGAGCTTCTTGTATTGAGAGGGAATCGGTGGATAGGGTACCAGCACCTCCACCAGTTCTCACGCGCTAGGAGCTCGAAGAAACGTACGAGGGGACGCGACTGTCAAAATATGAGACGCAAAGAAAAACGTATGCACTGACACGGGTTGCTCGTCTTCATCTTCTTCGTTCACTGGCACAGAACACCAGGTGGCAATATATATATATATATAAATATATATATATATATATATATATATATATATATATATATATATATATATATATATATATATGCGCTAATAAACGCGGGAGCGCAAGTCAGCGCCACCAGCAGCCATGATGGCATGTGTTGAGCACACTTTTATGCCTGTTTGAAGTCACGAAGTACTCCACTTTATAACGAGCTGAAAGCTGACCCCTAATCTCTTGTACACGACCTGAAGGCGCCAAGTTTGCGATAGTGAGACTTCCACATTGAATGAATAAATGAAAGGTGCGTGCGCTTTTGGGCTAGTGTTCTTCGTTAGACAGAATGATAACGAAATTCAAGAAAGAACCACGCCAAGAAAATTCAGGGAACCTAATTGTAACGTTAATGTCAAAAAAGGAAAGTGCGAGAAAAAGAACTTCATGTATTTATGTGTTTTAAAAAAACAGGCATGCTGACTCAGGATTATTTCCTTGATCTCTCTATGAAAGATGGCTCACTTTTGTTTGTTTCTCGAATAGCAGATGCGAAAGGCAATAGCTGCATCTTACTGTTGAAAATTGTATGCAAACTGCATAACTAGCTTGTTGTGCATCGCGAAAGTGTTTTTTTAAGGGTAATGAATGAAGTCGTATTTATGTTACAGGAGAAATGTGGAGTAAGCAGGAGCAACCGGAATTATGCAGTGATGCATTTGTTAGGCTATGGCGTAAACCTGAGCAACAGCGTGTCGAATCGCAAAACAAGGTGAATATTATAGGGGAATGCAGTAGTAGAAAAAAGTACAGTGTGGCTACAGCAGACAATATATCTTGCTAATAACCACTTCAACCTTTCAGGAAACGAAGACATCAAGATTAGAGGAGCACAAAAGTGGCGCAGAACATTAAAAACTTGTGGCGCTTCAAGAAGAAACTTTTGTGTAGACAAGCTTAGTTATATGAAAGCCTAGCATACTGCTGTCAACAGTGTTTCTGATATTAGCTCTGGCTGTGTTCAGCTTGCGCGCACAAAGACTGTCAGCGCGAACCGTGAATGAGTGCTTTAAATGTTTCATTATTGTGCTCGACTATTTTGTCAAGATTACTCGCACAACGCGAACATTACTGATTATCTTGGAACTAACGTGGTCGCTAGCGATAACACTTGAATATTTGGTGGCACATATACAGAAGCTAATGCACGTAACCGTTTGTGTGTTGATTGAAGGCCGACGTTTTGTTCACCGCCAACAGTGTCAGTAACTCTCGCTCTAATGTAACTTTCCATTTACCGGCCATAAGTTTGGCCAAATAAACAGTTAAAATTTGGAGAAGACGTCTCTACCTTCTTCAGCGTCACTACCCCGTGACAATAATGAATGGTTGAGAAAACTTGAGGCGGATGGTCGAAAGAAAGGTAGCGTTTAACGCAATCATGTTTTTTGCAGGCTTCAAATATGAGACTACAAACAAGATGACGGCGACTGTAACATGAAAATTTGTCGTGACAAATTAATCAAAATATATGCGTTTACTGTTTCCTGGGTGAACTACAATGTCACCTAGTTGTCGAGAAGAGAGTGGTAGATGAGCTCAATTTATAAAAGTTGTGTGAGAACTAGTGTCTCTCTTTTCGTAACGGGTGCAAAGACAAGGTGAGCTACATCGGGCAGAAAACAATTCCTCAAAGGAGAAATAACAGTGACGATACTGAATTCACCTGATATCTTTAAATGAGGATTCAACACAAGAGACGACTAAAATTTATGAGGTCATAGGGTCTTACAACAAGAAAGCATTAATCAGATGATTTGATTTGTGGGGTTTATTGTACCAAAACCACCATATGATTATAAGAGACGCCGTAGTGGAGGGCTCCGGAAATTTCGACCGCTTGGGGTTCTTTAACAACAACAAGCAAGCATATGGTATTCAAGCGCGCGTACTTGAATACCCTTCAGTACCATTTATTTTCTGTATATTTACTAGTATTGGGTAATATATGGTACTGACGCTTAGGTCGCAAAGTTTATGAAAGAATAGCTTACAATGAAGCTTACGCTTTTCAAGTATACTTGATTTTAGTACTTCACTTCTATCACTCCGGCGCTTCTATCTCAAGCATGGCTGCGGCGGCTGCATTTCCGATGGAGGCGGAAATGTTGTAGGCTCGTGTATTCAGATTTGGGTGCACGTTAAAGAACCCCAGGTGGTCAAAATTTCCGGAGCCCTCATCTACGGCGTCTCTCATAATCAAATGGTGGTTTTGGGACGTTAAACCCCACAAATCAATCAATCAATCAATCAATCTATCTCAAGCATATTTCATTTTCGCACGTCCTAGAGAGGTATAGGATTTCGCATTGATGCTCATTATTGTGAGTTATCCAATGAACGTAGGCGTCATTAAAATTTATGGCACATGGTGTATACTTGACTGACATGTGGGGTTTACCGTCCCAAAAGCACCATATGATAATGAGAGACGCCGTAGTGGCGGACTCAGGAAATTTAGACCACCTGGGGTTCTTAACGTGCACCAAAATCTGAGCACACGGGCCTACAAACATGCTGTATACCTCCTGCGAGCTGAAAAAATAAACTTTTTTAGATACGCCTGTTTCAATGTCCATTGTCTTCAATCGCAAATACCGAATAAGCTTCTTTTATGTGCACCGAATCGACAAGTACCAACTGCACTATCGGGCCGTATCAGTAACACCTTGAGTAAGCGCCAGAGCAAGTATCCTTTATTCCAGATAATGCTGCTGTTTTTATACTGTAGGTCCTTGCGCACGCATGCGCATACGTTGGTGCCGAGTCCGCACTTGAGACGCCGCGATATGGCACCAACAAACAGATGCATATGACGACTGCCAAAGTAGTGCAAGCACTATAGTAAAGTAAGGTCAAGAATGCAACCCACCTAAACAAAACAGGGCGGGGGGTACAGGATAGATGGTCCTTAACGTTTCTTCAGCATCAGCCAATTAGCCGTACAACACGTTCTAGCAAGCTAATTTAGCAATTTGCCATCAAGGGTAGTTCAAAGATAATCACCACAGAAGTTATTATAATTGATTTGATATGTGGGGTTTAACGTACCAAAACCACCATATGATTATGAGAGACGCCGTAGGGGAGGCTACGGAAATTTCGACCACCTGGGGTTCTTTAACGTGCACCTAAATCTGAGCACACGGGCCTACAACATTTCCGCCTCCATCGGAAATGCAGCCGCTGCAAGAAGTTATTATAGTGGGGCCAAGCGAGTGCACAAGAATTGTGCTCAAAACAGTGACAGCCTGTGCCCGTGCGGTGAATGCCTTTGTCCACGTCAGAGTCAAGTATGCGCGCACTTCTATTGAGTGCTATAAGAGAAATCTCAGACACTTTGCAAAGCTGGAGAGGTGGAGAGAAATGAAAGAACAGAGAGAAACTTGGTTTATTAGGACGCTGTCCTCGGAATTTCTCAATCACTGGTTTAAAGCAGCTCAGCAGACTACGAGTTCAAAGCTGATGAGAGATATCAAAGAGACATAAGGTGTGTCATCACGATGTCATAGTATGCGGCTTACATAAAGCCGAATTGCTTGTGCACAATGTTTTACTTCATGCCCAATTAAATTGCGCAATTAAATTATTGCACTTTGGTATGAATCACAACTACTATGACTAACATACGTAGAGTTCTGATGCTACAGAAGAAGATTATTCGCTATATTGGTAACACAGATTATTATTCCAGCACTAGAGAAGCGTTTCCTAAATACAGTGTTATTAGAATAGAGAGAGATGACTCGTTTATTAATTTCCGGCAGATTGCTGGGATGTGCTCCATATGGGGGCCGACGGAAAGATTGTGTTTTCCAGCAGCTTACTTGGCCTGCTGGATCGCCCAAAGTTCTTTGTCCAGGCCCGAACTGAGCAGCGCAGTCTGCCAACGCACCCGAAGGTCTTCAATGGAGGCCGGGCGACCAAAGAATTTCTTACTAATGCTGTATATTACCATAAGATATGGTCAAGAGTGGCTCTGGTGGTACAGTACTGGCATAGATTAGAACTATAGACGTCAGGATATATGTGGTGCATGATGACAGGGTTCGTGTGTGTGCGTGTTTGTAGCTTTTGCCACTTAATGGGCTCGGCTTGATTTAGCTTGGGGCGAGGTAAAGGGTACTCCCGCCTTTGCTGTCTATGGTGTTCAATTATGTCAATAAAGTTAGTGAGCCGATCGTCCCATTCCCACACCGGCGCAGAAAGGTCCATTTGGGTGGCTGCTTCGTCTGACGTTACTCAGAACGTAAGACCTCGAGCCACGTTGTGCGCCACTACATTCGGACTGTCCTCCGCGTTACCTAGTGGTGTGGACAGGGAAACTACAAGATGTGCACGTATTTGTCTGCCTCGTGAGTTTCGCCTGTGCTAAGAATCCGCAATGCATAGGTGGAAATTCTGCCGCTGGCGTAGTTTCGAACGGCTGTTTGCGAGTCAATGATTATACATGAGGCGTTAGTGTGGGCTATTGCCATCGCGATAGCCACTTCCTCTGCCGTTTCTACGTTGCATGTGGTGATTGACGCGCTTCTTTTGCATTGTTGTGTGTGATATAAGACAGCAGCCACGAAGTGGTGACGTTCCTGGTAGCGTGCTGCGTCAGCAAGGAGAGCCTCATGGTTGCGCCCAAACATCTTTGACATGGCTCTGGCTCTACTGACGCCTCTACCATTGTTGTGTTCTTGGTACATGTTTCTAGGTATGGGTTCCTCCACCACTTATGAGACCTGGTTCGGTATGGCAGTAACCAGGTTATATTTTCAATTCAGATGCACGAGCCAGAGAGAACCAGCCCGAGTGACATACGATGATGATCACTACAATAATTTTGTGATACAGATGAAGAGTAAGTGCATAGTCAGCGCTCACACTATTTTCCCCCCTTCGCGAAAGAGGGCAGCAAATTAGAAAGGGTTGGAACGCCGAATTTATGGTTTGAGTCGAGAGACGTGGGCGATCTCGGTGTGGCGGCAAGATGAACGAGAAGGATGAGGTCCAGCTAGAGATCTTGGAGGAGAGGGCGACCGAGGAGATGTGGACGGATGCGGTGCGGGATCGTATTTACCAGGTCTCGGGGCAAAGTCCCTTTCGTAAGCTGGATAACCACGTCGTTCATCCTACTGACGGCGCTGGCAGAAACGGGATATATGACCCCTTATGCCACAGTAGAAGCAGACGGGGCGCGGAGGACGCCATGTAGAGTTGTGGGGTGGTCTTGGCACTTGCGTTGTCATCGCAGCCAAATGGTCGCATCCGACGCCCACAGGCACGGTTGGCACTGGTGCAGGGGTTCGTGATGCAACTTCTGCGTACGAAGGCATCGGAAAGTGCACAAGAGACGGGGTGTGTGGAACGCTTGTTATTGATGCCAGTTAGTTCTTGATTATGCCACGCAGGTTGGTAGGAGGTTGGTGGACAGACGAAATTGTTGGGTTGCCTGGAATAAAGCCGTGGATTTCCTCTCTGAAAATTGTGCTGATAATTGCTCTCAATTCATGCTCGCACGTAAAGCGAGCGTCACAAGAGGCGTGTGGAAGGCGCATGGAATAAAGCATGTCCAGGCGTTGGCGTGTAGTGGTGACGTCCCGGACGGTAGTTGGGTTCTGGATAACGAGAGAATTGAAGGCCACATAGTTGATACCTTTCAGTAGGTGTAGAATGCAATCCGCCTCCGTCATGTCATGTGCTCGACGACAGAGAGCCAGAACATATTCATCGTAGGACGTATATGATTCATCGTCCCCCTGGATGCGGATTGCGAGCTTCTGTTTCGCTACGGCAGAGCATCCTGCAGACGTGCCAAATACCTGACGGAGATGCTCCGTGAAGGCCGACCAATGGGAGAAGTCGCTCTCATGATTGTAGTACCAGGTTTTAGCAACGCCATTGAGATAAAAAGGAACGTAGGGCAATTTGTGCGCCTCGTCCCAATAATTACACATGATGGTTCGATCATAACTGCCCAGTCATTTTGCGACGTCTTCACCGCGAAGGCCGGAAAATACCGGAGGGTCTCGGTGAGAGGGACTCACGGTGTAGTAAAGCCTAAGTGGCTGAGAAGGAGAGGTTGCAGCAGCGGACGCGTTGGGTTCTCCCGTCACTGTTGCTTGAGGGCTCAACCGTCGACCAGACTGAAGTTCCAGGGGTGACGGGTAGAGCAGGAGGACGTGGGAACTAAAGCACGCTCCACCACACTGTTAGCTTGGCGGGGATAGTGCGTGGTATGCCGTGTTTGTCTCCGTGTTGAATGTGGTAAGAAATACCAAGATTACATAGCATCTGGCGGCCTGGCTCAGTCTTGGCTTATCGCTCAAATGGAGAGATTTTATGCGCCTAAATAAGTTTCTAAAGGGTATTGTGTAAACCAAGTTGAAGGAGGAGTTCGGTGCTGGTGTTTTGAGAGAAACCTAGCACTTGTTTGTATATTTTCCTAATTAGGCTGTTGAGTTTTTACTTTTGCGCTGTGAACCATCTGTGGTACGCTGCCGTATAGGTGAGTGACTTAGAACGATTGATTGGATCAAAGGGATGATGTTAGCCTCTTTCATTCCTTTGTGTTTATTGGTAATGTGCCTAATGAGGCGCATCGTATTAGACACTCTGGCTTCAATGTTGCGAACTGTCTCTCTGTTGGTACCCTTACTTTCTATGATCAGACCTAGCACTCGAATTTTATCCATGGTGGGTATGGCGTGACCATCAATTGTAGTGAGTTTTATATCAGCGTGTGCCGGTGCTTGGGGATGTTGCTTGGGTGGCCGACCTCTAAGCGTAGAGCAATGTAGTAGTAGCTCAGATTTCTCTGCCGAACGGGATGGTCCAGTTCCTTGTAAATACCGTTCCACTGTGTCAATCACCTCTTGTAATCTCTGTTCAATGAAACCGTCACTGCCGTCACACACCCAGAGGGTGATGTCGTCGGCGTAAATAGTGTGATAAAGTGCTTGGACGGTTTGAAGTCTTGAAGGAAGACTAATGAGGGCGAGGTTAAACAACAAGGGGGAGATCACGGAACCCTGCGGGGGGCCCGCGCTTCATGTGGTTGTTTCAGACGATGTCAGTGCTCCCACAGTGATCGTGGCCGTTTTGCCCATAAGAAAAGCTGTTATATAGTCGTACGTGCGGAGCCACAAGTTTAGGGTATTGACCTGATTTAGAATCAACAACCTTCATACTTTCTGTTTATTACATACTGCGCGATATACTTCTGACTCTATCAGCAAGTACATAAAACATTTGACCTGTTTAGAACGTCGTACAATTGATGCGACCACTAGGAACCCTAAAACATGGTCAGTTTTATATTTCAGGAAGCATTATAAACACCAATGGTTGGTATATACCTGCCATTTACTTTAAATAAACATGAGCGAATTCATGTGCCTAATGAAGCAGACTTGTGTATATATTTAGTACCCATGTAATGTCACATATCGTGACATTCCGTGCAATTGAATTGTGTGTATATGATGTTTTTCACGTAGTTTTTATGATTACACGAATTTTATGTGGCATTCTGCGTTATTTATTCAATGTTTATTTTTGTGTTTGAAGCTGGTTTTTCTAAATTAATACGGATGTTATTCTTTTACCTTGCTATCATTTATGTTTATTGCTATTTGATATCTTATTTGATGTAACACTTTTCATTTTTTTATGCTCTTTCAAATATTTTATTTCACTTTTTTTTCTTGTGCAGTTGTGGTGCTGGACATGTATCTAAACCAAAGTAAAACTAATTTTGATATTCTTTTTAAATTGTTTTACTTGTTGGTTTGGTCTCCAATGCACGGAACTGCTTGTCGTTACTGCCCTGTATAACTTAGTATAGTCTGATGGTTGGGTCTGGTCAAGCTACTTATGCAGCTTTTAACCCAACGAAACCATCCAGCATCTATAAACTAAAAAATAGAATTGAATTGAACTAGCTCATACTTTAATCAGAACTAACTTGAAAGAAATCTAGGAAAAGTGTAGAGGATAGTATATGAAGTATTTACACTGCACGTATACGACGAAAGTAAAGCGGACGAAAATATATCTTGTCTCTGGAAGGTTCCAAATCTCCCACCTTCGAAGAATACAATCAATGCTCTACCAGCAGAGCTACTGCTGCTGTAATCCTTCTTCGCACTTTATGGGGTATATATGTGCATTCAAACCTAGGAGTCTCAATCAGTACCGCTAATGCCGTGATCACAAGTGTGGAACACTTTTTCTACCTGCTGGAATCTCCTGGCGTTTTTTAGCGGCCGCTATATTTTATTTCGCTTTTTTATTGGTGAGTTTTGTACTGGCCTACGGTTGATCCACCGTATCACCACGCACACGTATCACCACGCACAGTATCACCACGCACACGTGGTGATAGCTCAACCTACGGTTGAGCTATCACCACGTGTGCGTGGTAGTCGGGGCCATATGAAATAAGGGAGCAGTGCAGAGCACGTTTCGGGTTAATTAAAAACAGTAGTGTTGCGTTGTGGTCGCATTGATGGCCTATACGCATGATGACAAAAAAATCACAGCTTTTACAGTGATCTTATAATAAATAGGAACATGGTTTACTTAATCATTAAAAGAAGAATTCAAATAATTTAAAAAATAAATAATTATTTTTCAACTTTCAATGCTAGATCATTCGCTTAACTGGCAGGTCTCGCCTGTGATGAGCAACTAAAATTAGTTTTAATTGCAATATTTGTGGCATAATGTGTCCCAAAATCAAAATGGGATTATTTGGCCAGCTGTATTGACCAGCTCTCAAACCACAGAGCATCTGCTTTTCAGTAAGGTGTATTGACATAGCACGGTACGCTGGCTTCTAGAAATTCGCCCCCACAGAAACGCCACCGTGACCGCTCTCATTGTACCAGTGACCATCGGGTCAGCACTCATCCCCCGTTGCCATAGCACCGCGACGGACGTGCAGCAGGCCCGATCCCGCGCCGCATAAATTCTGGCGAGCGGGCGTGTTCTGTATGTTTTCTTTGTAGTTAAAGCGCATTAGCAATAAGTATGAAAACAGCAATACTTTTAGGTGCACAGTTAGTAACTGTCTCTTCGGCAGTTTTGGAAAGATATAAATCTACAACATTTTATTGAGAATTTTCCTCACATTCATTGTTTAAGAAGTCAGCTAATCGACCTCATCTAAATAAACGGGCTGCCTACACCTTAAAGCCTTAAAGTTACAACGAAACACAAGCTTGGGGTCGACAAATATTCTAGGCCCAATTTCGTTACAAGCCACAAAACGGGCACAGGCATTTATGCGGGTCACAAGCCATAGCGAAACGTTGTAAATAGCGGAGTGCGTGTGTGCGAGTGTATGTGTAATCTGTTTATCACTGTATATACACAGCCATTACCCGGTATCTGGAGTGGCATGTCAGGTGAAAAGCCAGGCAAGTTTCTTCTACTCTTTAATAAAATACTAGTTCTTTCCCTCTCTATTAAAACCTAATATGTAGTGCGACTTACATGCGATATTAGGCAACATGCATTATTTTCGTGTTGACATCGGCATTGAGTGCATCGGCATTTTTTTTACTCTGGGAAGAGTTATGCGGGACGACCTGTATACTGCACAGGCCATGTGAAAAATACAGTTCATCACTGCAAAAAAATTGGTTTTGGTGTCATTTAGTTTGAAAATACAGCTTCTAAAAACAACGTGTCTAAGCGTTGTATTGATGACATTTGCTGCCGTTGAATTGGCCTATGCACGAAGCGTATGCCATAACGTAGGGAATGTACGTCTGGTCGTTTACGCCGTCGAAGAGATGTGCCCACGGTCCTTTGGCATAAACGGCCACATCCTCCCCGCCATGAGTGGCACTCCATAAAGGATACGTCGATTGCTGGAGGAAATCGTCGCTCGCTGCGTGGAAACATGTGACAATTAGGTTAGCTGTGCGTTAGCACTTAGCGGCCCCTAAACCATTGAGGCTCAGAATCGCGAACCAACTTTAACCTTATTTAATACTTTACTTAGGCTTCAGTACTCTGTTATTTATTATTTATAGAAGCACCTCACGGGTTCGACGTGGGAAAATTCAGTGAGGGCGAGTTAGAACAAATGTTCTTGTGTTTTACAAAGATCGATCATGATAAATGCAATATAAACATCGCGCCTGTACACGTAGAAGCGTCCGAAGGACGTTATAAAGGTAACATTGATTGATTGATATGTGGGGTTTAACGTCCTAAAACCACCATATGATTATGAGAGACGCGTAGTGGAGGGCTCCGGAAATTTCGACCACCTGGAATTCTTCAACGTGCACCCAAACCTGAGCACACAGGCCTACAACATTTCGTCTCCATCGCAAATGCAGCCGCCGCAGCCGGGATCTGAACCCGTGACCTACGGGTCAGCAGTCGAGTACCTTAGCCACTAGACCACTATGGCGGGGCATGAATGGTAACAGTGTTAAAGATACCTACAAAATTGGTTTGTGAACATCGTCTTACCATGCTTATCAAACAATTAAAGGCAAAACTGAGTAAGGATATTGTCAGGTAATTATGAGGTTGGAAATGCATACGGACCTGTGTTCAAAGATGAGTGAGCAGCATACGTTGGTAAATTTGCTGATGAGTCGACTCACTCGGACTCACTCTATTTCTGAGGCTGTATCGGAATTAGTGTTTATGTGAGTAATATTTTGGTGAGTTTGAATGAGTCCGTTTGAAAGAAAAAAAAACTTTCGTGAGTAGGAGTCCGCTTACCAATGTTGCTTGAACTGCCTTCAATAGTACGACGTAGGTCGTACTAAGCTATTTGGGCATCACAGAAAGGCAAAAAGCGCAAAAAGTAAAATACATTGTTGTCGACTTCCGACTATTGATTGTCTCTGCTACTGTCAATAACCACGTGTGATTTTCGTAAATTGCTTACATGTCTCTTCTTCCGTATAATTTTCACGTTCTCTGTAGCCTGGTCCAACCGCATAGGACAGTACAGTGTATGTGCTTTTAGGTTCTCTCCGTAGTGTGGTGTTTCCAGCTAGTCCTGGAAGAAGAAAGAGAAGAAACCGTCTTAAATCAGTGCAACAATGCGTAAGAATTTCATCTGTTGTTTTACTACAACATTTGGCCGAAATATACAAAGCAATGTGGCTTTGAAATTATGGGCTTTAACGAAGCCCCACAACTGACTCATCAGTCCTTTCAAAATGGCTAATGCAACAATCCGATAAGCTGACAATAATTGTTATGACAGAGTCGGTAATATTAATACCATATTCCGACTACTGAAATGCACACATTTGATGTCGTTCAGATTTATGCTACTTTGCAAGTTTGAATGCAAGCGAAGAGTCCCACTATTGGTTATCGTTATTGTGGGGAACCTTTTTTACTGCTTATCTGCGAATTTCATTAATTGCTACTTTTGGCACAAAGTTTCAAAGTGGCCTAGTTCGTAATTCCTCTGTTGTCTGTTTACCGGTTCTGCACTATTTGTTATGGATAATATACGTACAAGTCGAGGTCTTGTTCGAAATAACGTGCTACTCAAAGTAACTGTGGCTTTTATGCACGCCCCTGTTCCGTGTTACGCTAAATCACAAGCGTCTTTCCGTGAAGACTCCCGCAAGCCTGAAGCGATTTGATAGCGTTATAGAGGACTGAACAACGTGTTCCAACGGCTAGAGAACCTAATTTGAATGGGTTGACTAGCGTGTATACACGAGTGGGTACTCAATATGTTGTTAGCACGCGCTATTTACATAGGCGTTAAATGGCCACTTCCTTCATTGCTGCAATGCTGGCGGTGGGCACACCGACTTATACAGGTCTCGTTAATTGTGAGAAATGTTGAACATTAAAACGAGATCTTATACATTGTTGGACACTTGGTTTTAGAATATACACCACTCATCTCTTTTATAGCGTCGGAATCATAAACATGCACAGGGTTCACCTTCATTGGGGAAAGGGGGGCTGACTAAGGGCGATGACCCTCCCCCCCTCTATCACCCCTGTGCACGCCTATGCTCAGACTTCTTGTCCAAGAAATGAAAATTGTCAAGTGTTCCTCGAGGTGCTGGAACTGTGCTTTTTAGCTCTCATGCGGTTTAATCAAAGTGCATGTTTTTGTCAATCCTTGGTATTTCGATCGTCTGAGACGCAGGTGTTCGAATATCAAGAGCATTCCTACATACCCAGTATGTTTGTTCCCCGACTCGGGTGGCCAGCTATACTCATCGTATGCGAATGATCTGCTGTCACAACGTAGAGGGTTTCATTTTCAGGAAGAGTTCTCACTGTCTTGTGGACGGCCTCATCAAATTCGAGCGTCTCCTGAAGGGCAAGCTTTGCACGGTTAGCATGATGGGCATGGTCAATGCGGCCACCTGTGAAAGGTAAAGTTATATCCTTGAAACAAAATGCAAGTAGACAACATGCTATGCATTCACGAGTCCTTGCATTGCGAATGATTCAGATGTCACCACTTTGCCTTCCGATATTATCAAACGAAGTGCCCCTAACACGCAGAATAAGTATACGCTGATATGTGGGGAGACAAGATTACGTTAATGATCTGATAGTTCTGCCACAAAAAAAAACAACGATGAAAGTTCCACCTCAAGGGCAAATCCATTTATGCGATAGAAAAACCTTAAAACGTAATACGAAGAAGAACAAGCAGCTAAAAAGTTGCGGTGTGCCGCTGAAGAACAAATGAGGCACTGTATGTACTTACAGCAGTCGCAGCACCACATTTGCAGTGCGCTGTTCAGACACAAAGCAAGGTACCCACAAGACATCTGTAAAGCATGATGTGTACTTTGTTGATGCTGCTACTGATGACAACGAATAATTTTGCTGAGCCTCTTGTAATTGGTTGCAAGCATCGAATGACCTGCCTAAAGAAATCGCATTTTGTAAAGCATACCTATTATTTAATTCTTCTGTCACGCTATATACCATCACTCAACGTGATTTGCTGCCCGACATGAAGACCGTTCCGGTTCTTTTGGCTAATAAATTTTGAGCACAGGCGTGATTATGCGGTAGAATAATCAACTACCACGCAGAAAAAAACGGGCTGCGAAAATCCGCCCGTCACTCCAAAGGGGATCATGACAAGTGGATGAAGTACTGTGTATTGTTCTTACCGTAATTCACCCATGACAATTCCCGCTCATATGAGGGACACGTGGATGTACAGTATATTTAATGTGTCTTAGCAGGTTAGCCCACACTTTCCACGCTCTCCCCTCCAGGGCAGCAGCTTGCTGTCGGCGGTGTGGTTTTTCCACTTCTTTGTGAATTCTCGCCTCTGGGTAGCTCATTTTCTGCGTAGACGTTGGGTTTCGCATTCGAGAGGTCGTTATCTTTGGTTTTGTCGGAGCTAACACGGGAAAGATCCAGCCCTGACAGCGATCAGTTGTCGAACTGATTTTTTTATTATCGCGTTGCACCCGCCGCGCGGCCCAAATGCCAACTACTTCTTCCTTGTTGAGCGGCGCATTGAGACGTTACAGGGCTTCTACCCGTAGAGCGAGAGCCGTAGGAATCACCAGAGGAGTCGCCCAGTGGACATGCTTGGATGTTGGCATTTGGACTTTAGATTGAAACCTCGTGGCCGCGAAAGCGGCGATATACGCAGGTTTCAGTCGATCAGCAGCCACGATGTCTTCACGGCCATTGATGTGCAGCGTGAACTTCTTAGGTGTACGATGGAGTACGCGAAATGGGCCATCATAGGCTGGTGTTAGTGGTGGCCGTATTTGGTCACGCCGAACGAAGACGTGACTGCAGTCATGCAGATCCTGACTGACGAAGACAGACTGGGGGTGTCGGTCGGTAGGGATCACAGGAGCAAGGTTCCGAAACGTGGTGCGCAACTCTCGAATGTACGTGGAGGCATCGTGAGTGGAAGGTGGCGATGATGGCTCGAAGAATTCTCCTGGAAGACGCAGGGAAACGCCATAGACTAGTTCGGCTGATGAGCAGCCGAGATCCACTTTCAATGCTGATTGGATGCTCAGAAGTACGAAGGGGAGGTGGTCGAGCCAACGTTCCCTTGGCTGGTGAGCAGGGAGGGCAGCTTTCAGTTGTCGATGAAGCCGTTCGACCATGCCATTGGCGGAAGGGTGGTAGGCAGTTGTGTGGATGTGTCGAATGCCCAGGATATTGGCAAGTGCGGTGAAAAGGGCCGATTGAAACTGACGACCGCGATCAGTGGTGTCGACAGAAGGGCATCCAAAGCGCGACACCCAGCCGTTTGTGAAAGCCTTGGCAACTGTTGGTGCTGTAACGTCGGAAATGGGAAACGCTTCCGGCCATCGGGTGAAGCGATCCACACATGTCAGCAGGTAACAGGCTCCTTGCGATGACGGAAGAGGACCGACGATGTCGAGATGGACGTGAGAAAACCTTGCGTCTGGAGGCCGAAACAGGGATGTTGCCATGACAGTGTGACGGTGAACTTTAGCGCGCTGGCACTCAAGGCAGGTTCGCGCCCAGTGTCGTACATCAGCATTGATGCTTGGCCAAAGGAAACGAGATGTTACTAGCTTCTGGGTCGCACGAATACCAGGATGGCTCATGTTGTGCAATTGATCAAAAAATGCACGACGAAAAGCTGAAGGCACGAAGGGCCGAGGGACACCAGTAGACGTTTTGCACGTTATTAATGAGGTAGAAAATGGAAGCGGGCACTCCGTGAACAATAGAGACGTGGATGAAGAGCGAAGACGATGCAGCTCAGGATAGTTGCTTTGGGCAGCTGCTAGCTCTTCCTTGTCTAGTGGTGGCTGGGTCGACAAGGCATCGATGCGGGATAGTGCATCAGAAGCAGCATTTTCCGGCCCATGTAAGTGTCTGAGATTCACATTGAACTCGGAAATAAAGCATAGTTGACAGATTTCCCGTGCAGTATAATTGCTGTGATTGCGGTGGAAGGCAAACGTCAGGGGCTTCTGATCTGTAACGACGTAAAAGTCCCGGCCCTCCAATAAATGACGAAAATGTTTGATGGCGAGGTGTACCGCGAGGAGTTCTCGGGCAAATGTACTGTATTTTGTCTCTGGTGGCTTCAGTTTTTGCGGGAAAAACCCAAGCGGCTGCCAACCGGATACGTGCTGCTCGAGAACAGCGCCAACTGCCACGCTTGATGCATCGGTGATGAGACGAATTGGGGCATCAGGGACAGGATGTGTGAGCATGGTAGCGTCTGCCAGAGCCTTCTTGGCAGTGTCGAAGACAGATGCAGTGTCCTTGGGCCACTCCAGTGGCGAAGCCGGGTCTTTCTTTTTAGCCAATAGGTCGGTAAAGGGCTTTAGGAATGTGGCGCACTTTGGAAGAAAGTGGCGATGGAAGTTTAGTAGGCCCAGAAATTCTCGGAGTCTCTTCAGTGAAGTCGGGGGTGGAAAGTCTTGAATAGCCTTTACTTTGCTAGCGAGTGGTTGGATACCCTTTGGAGTGACAAGGTGGCCTAGGAACTCTATTGTAGCGATGCCGAAGAGGCACTTATTGGGATTAAGTACGAAGCCGTAATCATCCAGGCGGTGGAACAGGGTGCGCAGGTGGGCTTCATGCTCAGGGCTGGATGAGCTTGCTACAAGGAGGTCATCAAGGTAGGCAAATACGAAATCGAGACCTCGCGTGACCTCGTTGATAGTACGCTGAAAGGTCTGTGCAGAGTTGCGCAATCCAAAAGGCATCCTCACATATTCAAACAGACCGAATGGGGTGGGGATGGCCGTCTTCGGAATGTCGGCGGGTTCTACAGGAATCTGATGGTAAGCCTTCATTAAGTCAATCTTATAGAAGATTGTGCACCCAGCCAAATTTGATGTGAAATCCTGTATGTGAGGAAGTGGATAGTGGTCTGGTAAGGTGTGGGCATTGAGAGCGCGGTAATCTCCACATGGTCTCCAGTCGCCAGGATCTTTCTTCGGCACCATGTGGAGTGGCGACGCCCAGTTGCTAAAGGAAGGCCGCACAACGCCGAGTTCAAGCATGTGCTCAAACTCACGGCGGGCGATGGCGAGGCGTTCTCCAGATAGTCGACGGGGTCGTGTAAAAACGGGAGGTCCAGTGGTCACAATGTGGTGAGTGATGGAACGCTTTACCGGTGACACTCTGGTGTGCGGCTTCGTGATGCTAGGAAAGCCGTCGAGTATTTTTGCATACGGCGAAGCAGGTTTGAGAGCTCGCAGTCCCGTCGGCGAGGAAGTACAGAGTACACCTTTGATGGAGAGGCGGGTGTTGAGATCAATGAGGCGATGAGCATGCATGTCTACAGCAAGGTTGAAAAAACTGAGGAAGTAAGCTCCAAGAACAGCTTGCGAGACGTCAGCGAGGATGAAAATCCAGCGGACCGTACGGCGTAGTCCAAGGTCAAGTGTAAGAGAGCGTTGGCCGTATGTGCCAATGGCGAAACTGTTGATCGCTTGGAGTGGGCAGGTCTGTTCGTTGCGACGGCGATCTGCACACGAGGCCGGGATGACGCTAACCTGGGCTCCTGCGTCGACTAGGAAGCAAGCGCCAGTGATCTTATCAGAAACATAGAAAAGGCGGCATGACTTTCGACCAGTACCACTTGCCGCCGTCAGTGGCCGGTCGTCGCATTTCCCGACCAGGAGCATGGGCGAGTGCATTTGCGAGCAGAGGCACCGAATCGGCGGTGGTACCAGCACACGGTTGAGGATGAAACGTCCCGTCGCGCGTCGGGTGGCCGAAGTTCCGGAGAACGTGGGGGCGTCGAGGAGCGACTGTGTATCTGGAACCTGGATGACGGTCGATAATGCGCAGGTACAAAGTCATCGAGGCGCCTGACAAGGGCGTCCAAACGGTTCTCGATGCTCGCGAGCGCCGGGTCTGCAGCGGGGGCCGGTGGCGGTGTGGTAACGGCGTTGAGGCTATGTGCCCGCGAGTAGTCCGCCACTCGGTCAGCCATTTCAGCAAGTGTGTCTAGTGGGACATCTTCTGCAGCTACGAGGACCGGGACCATGCTCGGCGGTAAGCGCTGGAGGAACAACTCACGTAACAGCTTCTCCTCTTGAGGGGCGGAGGGGCCACCAAGGAGCTGGCGCATGCGTCGCAGGAGCTGTGATGGGCGACGGTCACCGAGCTCTGTGACCGTGATGAGCTGTTGGAGTCTGTTGTGTTCGGACTCATACTTGCGGGAAATAATAGCTGCCTTCAACGTGCCGTAGGGATGGCTCGGGTGTGGCGACGCTAAAATATCAGCTAAGTCGTCGGCTACGTCCGGAGGTAAGCCGGATACCAGATGCCAGTGCCTGGTCTGTTGGCTGGTGGTTTGCCGTAGACGGAAGTGCGCCTCAACCTGCAGAAACCATGTGCTGGGGCTGTTGGGCCAAAATGGTGGCAGGTTGACATGTTGAATTGCAGCGACTGCAGCACCGCTAGGTTTGGCGTCTTCTTGGGCGTCAGGACTGGTAGGATTGGTGGCAGAGCCGGCGGGATCCATGCGGGATGATCGGGGCTGTGTGTTCTTTATCGGGTCACCATTAACGGTCGGAGCTAACACGGGAAAGATCCAGCCCTGACAGCGTTCAGTTTTCGAACTGATGATGATGATGATGATGAACCTTCGGCTTTGCTGGCACTCGCCCACAAAGGGGAATCGGCCAAGAACCGGGCGGCAGGATCATCAAGTGCGTTCAGTCAGGCATTCAGGTAGTCTCGTAGCCGTAAATAATAACAGGTTAACAGGGTCCCTTATGCCCTTATGTACTCGCATACAGCAGAGAAAACTTCCCTGTGGCTATAACCTAATGTAATCCCTCCGAAGGATAAAATTAGTTGCACGTTTATTTTTAAACCTAGCTTCTCAATTGGTTCGACCAGGTATCTTTTCCTTTGATAAGCATAACGTTTACAGGATAAGAAGAAATGATCTATTGATTCCGATTTCTTGCAAAAGAGACACAACGGAGATGCTGTTAGTCCAGCTTTATGTAGGTAGTGATTCAAATGCGGAATTCTGCATCGTAATCTGGTGATTGTAGTTTCTAACCACCGAGATACACACCACTGTTTGTTACAGCAATATCTTAGATGTACGAAGTCTCTGACTTTATCGAATGATAATTTTTCCATTTCTTTGTGCAAACAATACTTTCTATATCTGAGTGCTGTTACGTAGGCAAAATCAGGTAAAATAGGTAAGATTGGTCCGCTTAAAGATGCTTTGGCTAACGAGTCTGCCATCTCATTGGGATAAATCCCGCAGTAGCCGGGTATCAAGAGCAAGTGAAATTTTTTCAGGTTTTCTGGTAATAAACTGCTAATCATACTCAATAATGTCAAATTTGTTGCTGTAGATAGTGCAGTGCATACTGAGAGAGAATCGGTAAGTATGACCGCTTCTGATTCGCTTGCAGGAAGTTTACGAATTGCTGGAATTATAGCAAATAATTCAGCGATGAATATAGGCGTGTAATCTGGTAATCGAACTAAGAAAGACCAGTTGAAAGAAGTACAGAAGATGCCTATTCCAGCCTTTTTGTTCAATACGGATGCATCCGTCGCAATAATGTTGTTTATGGACAGATGAGTCAAGTAATCTTTTAACCGAATATTTAAATATTGAAGGGGTAGTTGTTTTGCATTAGAGGAGAAAATATCATCAAATTTAATTTCAAGTTTTGAACTAGGTGTCTTCGTTATGCAAATCTGATAAATATTTACATTGAGAGGCTTTAGCAATGCTTGAACGAACCTAATCTGAGGGGAGTGTAGTCTAGATCACTGTGTTCCAAAAAATGCGGTTGGTTCTTAAATAAAAACGTGTGAAGCTTGTCGCAGAGGCGAATTGTATATTTTTAATAAAGTTCGAACTGTAAGTATTCTAAACCGAGTTAACAAAGGTGGAAGGCGCGCTTCCACATACAAAACATTATTTGCCACAAATTTTGGGAGTCCAAGACACAAGCGCAAAGCTTCTCTTTCTAATAATATTAATTGTCTCATCTTGTAAGCCGCACTGCCTGAAAATAATACACACCCAAATTCCACGATAGGCCGTACATACATCTTGTAAATCATTATCAATGAACTCCTACGCAATTCTATTTTTCTGTTTCCCCATTTACGTAACCACCCCAAGGCACGTGACGCTTTACAGCCAACCTCGTCTATATGGCTTTTCCAATTTAGCGTCCTATTATATACGATGCCTAGGTATTTCAGGAAATTGACCTGGGGAATGAGCTCGGTACGATACATCAGGGAAATGTTGACACGATCCTTATAAGAGAATTGCAGAAGCGCGCTTTTTTTGACGTTCAATGACATATGGATATTGTCAAGCCATCCTTCTAGCATGTTCATGTAATTCTGTAATGCCTGATACAATGAGTGCAGATCACTGTTTGTTGCGAAGAAAGCAATATCCTCTGAATACGTAAATTTGGATATCCTGATGAGTTGGAATGGAACTTATTAATATGTTGAATAACACCGGGGATAATACTGAGCCCTGAGGTACACCTCGTGTCTGCTTATAATTTTAGAAGAGCATCCATCCAAGAAGCAATAAAATTCTCTGTCTTTCACAAACTCTGTAATCCATGCTGTTATATATTTTGGAAAGCGATGGTCTTGCATCTGCTGGATTAGGATAGGATATTCCAATTTGTCGTACGCTTTAGCTAAGTCTAGAGTGACTAGTGCACAGTATTCGTGGCGATGCCGAGCCAGCTGTATGCGACTTTCCAAATCCACATGTGCACACCAAATGGAGTATCCCGATCTAAAGCCAATTTGTCTAGGGTTTAGTATTGTATGTTCATTGATGTAGTTTATTATACGGGCATTTAAGACTCTCTCTACAAGCTTGACCAGGTTAGATGTCAATGAAATAGGCCTTATGTTATCCAGTGTAAACTCCATTCCCTGTTTCTTAAGTATCAGAATTATTTTGGAAAGCTTCTAATCGGCCGAAATCCAAAACTTTTTCAGTGAATAATTAACTATATTACGGATTTCGTGTGGCGATATTACGTATAACACTTTAATCATTGTAGAGGTCACCCCATCAGGTCCGGGAGCAGCGGGTGGTAAGCTCTTCATCACATCCGCCAATTCAGCTAAATATACCTCCTGAAAATCACAATCCACCCTTAATTTCACCATGGGTTTTGGCATAACTGTCGTAAAGCTGGTTTGCAAGCCTTTAGCAATATTTTCCAAGAATTCAGAGAGTTCGCGAGGAGACATACTGGTGGAATGACTGCTTTCTGTCTGTGGAATCATTTTTCTCGTACGTAAAAACCTGGAAAGCATTTTCTTATTTTTAGTCTTAGACAGATAATTAAATTTATTCATATCATATTCTTCTTTTGCTTTGCGCACTAGACACTTAAAATCAGCGGCCATGAATTTATAATCACTCCAATTTTTGGGGCATTGGTTAATTAACAGCTTTTTCCAAGCTGCTTTTCGCTTTCTATACCCCTTGACACATTCTTGATTCCACCACGGGCTAAAAGATCCCGCTGTGTTCGAGTTTACAGTAAACGTTGAATTTTTTAGTGATCGTTTCAACACCGCACATAGACTCATAGCCCTAAGGTCTTCCTGCATTTCCTCGCGGAAAGTTAACGTAGATATTAAGTCTTTTTGTAATTTAGCATAATTTACGAATGAGCCAAATTTCCCTGCCAAACTAAAGCTCAGGAACTTAATTTCAAACGTAATGGGAAGGTGGTCGCTGTTTGTAGCCCAATCTAATATATTTCGCGAGGATATGCTTAAAGTGGAGCTGGAAAATTTTAAATCAATAGTCGATTTAGTGTTACCTCTTACAAATGTAGCAACGTGTGAGTTCAAGCAAGAAAAGTTATTATCAAGCGTCAATTCCCACAAACGTCTCCCGCATACATCAGATTTGAAGCCCCAAAACACATGGTGTGAATTGAATTCACCACACAGTACTATTTCTTTTCTGGATGAAGCTACCATAATATCAAGGCATCTTATGTCTTGAACTCCGGCAGGAAAGTATACATTTGCAAAAGAGAAAGGCGAGCGGTCTGGTAGCGTTATGTCTAACACCAGAATTTCGTGATTCGTATCCTTACACTGATACGATATCTTGGCTCTGTGACTAAATTTAGTTGATATTAAGAAAGCCAGACCACCACCTCTACTCGGTCGATCCAGCCGTATTAATCGGTAATAATACATGTAAATTTTTTTATCGTTACCAAGCGAGGTTTCCTAGATGGCAATTATGTCGTGAGAAATTTGCGAAGAAATATATTGTAAATCGGTAGTTTCCGACCAAATAGACCGGCAGTTCCACTGCAGAAATTTTGGGGAACCTATTTTGATGCTATACCGGCAGAAGAAACTGCCTGATCCAGAATATCTTTTTTCAAGAAATCATTTTTTGAAAGGTTCTCAAAGAAGTCTTTCTTTGAAAAGTATTTCTTGGATTTTGGGTTCTCAGAAGACTTCTTAGAAGGGGAAGATCTGTTACGTTTCAAAGTTCTTAAAGACTCTGTGTCCACATCTGTAAAGTCTTCTGAATCATCTGTCAAAGGTTCTGACTCAGCCTAAACTCTATTTTTTGAAGGTCCTTCTTTCGGAGAGATAGATCTCTGATTGACTGTCTGATTTTCCTCCTCTGTACCCCTTGAAATCAACAGAGCGTGCGAATCCCGATTTTGCACAGAAACTGTACCAATGATTTGTGTCAGCTGTTGTGTTAACATATCAGCCAAGGCTTCAAAAAGAGTAGCTGCCAGACGCTGCATTGCCTTTTCAGTGGACTTTTCAATAGCCTCAGTTATCGACTTTGCGAGCGATGCATCCATTGCCGCTGTGTGCCGGGATGTTATGCCTGCGTAACCTTTCGATCTTCCATGCATTTCTGCTACCGCCTCCCTCCTAGAGCAACGCCTGCGTTCTATGATTTCTAGAACACCCATTTCTCTTTCTTTTGCACCACATTCAGCAGAGTCGGCAGGGTGCGCTCCATTACACAAGCAGCACTTCTGGTCATCGGATTTGCAATCGCAACTGTCATGACTCTCTCCGCACAGACGACATCTAGCCTGTGATCTGCATTCTTGCATGCTGTGGCCGAATCACCAAAATTTTGAGCACTGCAAAGGTTTCGGGGAAAGTGGTTCTACTTTGTAGATTAGTGGCCATGCCTTAATTTCTGTTGCCCTAACTCTTCCTGCAAAAGTTAGTATAACTGATTCAGTAGGCGATTTTGTTTTCTCAGTCATTCGGGTGCATCGATAGACTGAAACTGCCCCAGCTACAGCAAATAAGTCAAGAATTTCTTGAGGTGTCAGACTCGTATCCACCCCACAGACTATGCCCTTCGTACATGCAAGGTGAGCTGGAATAAACGGGCTCACCGGCTGTGCAGCAAATTCAGAGCAATTCAGAAGCTCTCGGACGCAATCCTGGTCTGCAGAGCAGCACAGGATACCCCCTCGGCCGAACTGGCGGACCTCCGTGATCTTCTGGAAAAGCGACGAGGCTTTCTGAAGCTCCACTTGTATCAACTTCGGATTCTTCATTGGAATGAAACCCCCATTTGTAGGAACCAGAGCCACAGGGACGTAGTTATCTCCACTGCGTAGCAAGGTATCGAGCAGCCAATCCTTGACCGGTTGTGAGGCCAGCTAAGGAGAGTGCCCTTGGCCGGGTGATGAGAAAGACATCAGAATATTCTGACCTGCCTGACCTCCAAAGGGCTGCAACAACGTTTCCGTTGAGAGAAACTAACAAGAAATATGATGAATGAAAAGCAAATCAAATCTTAGCTACAAGGATCCTGCCGCTTGACGTTGAGCCGATCTCCGATAAGCCACGTAGCCGTGAAGCAGCTACTGAGTGTACGTTCGACAGTTCGAACTGATTTTTTTATTATCGCGTTGCACCCGCCACGCGGCCCAAATGCCAACTTCTTCTTTCTTGACGAGCGGCGCATTGAGACGCTACAGTTTCATTCATGGCAGAAAGAGAATATGCGGCCTGGAACGTGCCTCTCTTTCTTCTTCAGCGTCATCATGCGTCGTCTGCGTTGTAATTGATTTTTTTGTCTAAGTGCTCGTTCACGTTCTTTTTCATACATCTCCAGCATTTTCAGCGTGAAGGTCACCGGCAGCATGAGCGCACTTATTCTACACCATCATCAGCCTCATCGTCCTCCTCACAACGGACAAGCTTAAACTCTTAGGCGCTTCGAACCTAACGCAATAAGACCCTGAATACTTCCTCATTTTACGTGTGAGCAGTTACAGACGCTGTCAGACAACTACACCCTGAAAAGTGGCTCTAGCTGTGATTTCACAAAAGTTCTTGCTGTAAAACGTAATGGTACAACCCGTTATGGACTGTTAGAATGCTGATTTTAAACGTGACGCATTTCTTGGCGTACTGCAGGCACATTTGGCCTGCCTATCCAAACTTCATTTCACCGCGACGACTACAACACAACGACAACAGCACGACGATGAGAACACGTGACGCAAATAGCCACAATGTTTTTTTTCTGAACCTGACCTATTTTTATGCACCACAAACGCAACAGTAAACTGCAATCAAGCGGTGTTAATTCGATACACACGTGAAGTGGTACTCAAAACAACATAATAAATCAATATTACCCCACACAAATATGTGAGCAGTGTTTTTGCAGAAAACTTATTTCCGTAGTCGACAATGATACCGATGACTTACTAACGAAGTTATCACCCAGAATATCGGTACGTTCAGTTTCTACGATGATGCAGGTGATTTTATCCTAATCGTGGTCCAAAATAATTGTCCTGTAAGCATTTGCCATACCGCCACATGACTGAATGTAAATGGTGAAAAAACAATGATGTGGCAGCTTTTTAGTCTTTTTGTCGTGCTCGCTTAGCCACACATTTATTTATGTAGTTAGGCGCACCTTTACACACATGCTGGTCTTTCCGACGTATCACATTTCGCACACGATAGCGGGATGCGAGAGATGACGAATGCCTTGCGTTTGACGAAGACGTGCTTATGCTTGTTTTTCTGTCCTAGAGGGGTTTGTTTTCACCCAAAGAGCGGAAGCAGATACGTGTTCATAAAAAGCAAGGCATTCCTTATCAATCGCGTCCCGCTGTCGTGCGGAAAGCACTATTTCAGACTCAACAGCTTGTGTGCAATGGGCATGGCAACAGAACTCAAACGCTGGCCCATGACGGTTTTGTTGCATAACAATTATATGGACACTCAAAGCTAGAATTTTTCGCTTGCGTTACCGTTGGCGTCGATGACAGCCGTCATTCATTGTTTATGTAAGCGTATTTATACAATGAGTTTTTCAAGCGTACACTAGAGGATATTTTGGCGCTAGTGTCTATGGAAGCTGCCACGCATAGTGCTTCAGTGAGCATAGGAATGATGGTAATACACAGATTTGTCTAATCTTTGTAATTTTGGCTCCATGTATGGTCATGGGAATTGAAGCTGTTTTCTCACGAAACAAAAATCAGCAAATATTCAGTGTTTCCGCTTCGCGATCGTATTCTTTTAGGCTTGCTAGTTCAAATCGGATCACGAAGTTGAAAATCGTTTGTCCTTTCCTTTGAAACAGAATGAAAACACAGCAATGAATGAAGCCAGAAGTACGGTTCGCCACCAGCAAATACTAAGGCTAGGCAAATCCGTACACTACTTATCATTCTTATGGTCGCCGAATGATCACAGCGCCAGAGTCCCCTCTAGTTTTTTTAGAAAACTTTGTGACGTATATATATGAAAACTCAAAAAAGGAAAATAATCCCCCAAAAATTGGCCCTGAATCTACATCTTACACTGCAAATATTGTCGAAAGACGATAGTCTTGCGACTGCAGTGAGTGAACAAAACGTTTATTTGATGTTCTGAGCAAGAAAACCGGCGAATGGTTTTGTGGAGGCGCTGCGTTAGTGTTTCGAGCGTGTGGCGGAGGCGAGTGAGCGCATTGAGGCACGTTAGACACGAGCGCGATCTGACAGTTATCTTCGAAAACGAAGGCTTGCGCATCCGCGGAGAAAGATCCGCATTTGTCTCGGAGGTGATAAGGAGTAGAACGCAAAGGGACAGGCAGGCGCCACCACCATGTCGCCGTAGCAAAGCGTTAGAAACACTTACCTTTTTGAGCATCGCGCTGCACTGTCAGCGCAGCGCGATAAACGCTACAGTGCTCAGAGTTACTTGTCTGTGCCTTTCTAGTATGAAGGCAGGCATGAAAACAACGACATGTTGTTATGGCACCTCAGATATGCGCAATAATTGCTTTTTACTTGACAGTCGCACAACTATGAACAATAAAACTTGAGTAATATTGGTAGTGGTGAGCATTCCCCACACATCAATAACCGCCACACATCAATAAATCTTTCAATTACTAAGTGATTTGCGCCTTCCCATGTTTCAGTTTTACGCAAAGCCACAATCAGTGCCAGCGTCAACGTCGCCACCAATGGGAGCTTGAGCACCCGCTGCTCCATATTTGTGCCCCGCCGCGGTTGTCTAGTGGCTAAGGTACTCGGCTGCTGACCCGCAGGGCGCGGGTTCGAATCCCGGCTGCGGCGGCTGCATTTCCAATGGAGGCGGAAATGTAAGCCCGTGTGCTCAGATTTGGGTGCACGTTAAAGAACTCCAGGTGGTCTAAATTTCCGGAGCCCTCCACTACGGCGTCTCTCATAATCATATGGTGGTTTTGGGACGTTACACCCCACATATCAATCAAATCATCCATATTTGTACAAAAGAGAAGAAAAAAACTTTTATATGGACACCCAAGCCCGGGTTCGTATCTACACAAGGTTCCTTTTATTGGCAGTTGGCGTTATGTTTCCTATCTATCTATCTATCTATCTATCTATCTATCTATCTATCTATCTATCTATCTATCTATCTATCTAACTATCTATCTATCTATCTATCTATCTATCTATCTATCTATTCTCTTACGTTTGGGTGTTCTCGTGGTCATCCCCTTATCTTGGCGTGAACCAAAATTGGCACGGGAGGGTTAAATGGTTTGACGAATATGATGCAATGGTCAAGACATGAATCTGTCACGTACGTGGTAAAACACTTCCCACCCACTGGCGGTCATGTGCCGCTGGTATGCGGGTATGTGCCACAGGTGATTAACAGTATCTACCCAGGAACGACGAGAACACACATGCACAGTTTTAACCTGCGAGCGGTAAGAAATACCTGACATTGGTAGCGTCGACCCGTACGAATGCAAAGAATAAATGTCAGGGTGCCAGCTGGAATTAAACCCGAGCATTCTGCGTGACAATGAAGCATTCTACAACAGAGCTACGCAGCTTTCGGAACTACTTCTCAAATAGACGCCAATCTTCGTGAAACGTCAATAGTGGTTGTACTGCTGCCTGCCTAGTTTTATAAACATTACATACGTGCTCCTTGAATGCAGCTGTCACGTAGGGTTAACATCAATTGTGGTTAGTTGCCATGCGCTGACGTTCATTTATGTAGCAGTTCCCAGAACCAGCATCATCGGCAGCATCAGCGCTTCGTATCAGCTTCAGGTGCTGCTAATATGCTTGCTTCAGTTGGCATCGTTGGGCAAGTTGAAACAGCTGGTTGTGTAAACATCCGCATTTATTCAGCATATGCTTGTGCGGACATTTGTACGTTTATTCGGCGTCTTTTGATACCGTGTAGCGAAAAAAAAATTTGCGACCCGGGCACCTTCTCTCCGCTTGCTTCGCATAACGCCGATTCCCAGGTACGCGGGATCTGCCGAATTTTGTTTGGTAGCTTGGTAACATACTTGTTACAACTTCGGAACTCTGACGGGTAACGCATTTATTTTTCCAGTTATCGGTAACGTGTGGTGATTCGTTACTCGTTACTTTTTCTTCCTGCTCGTGCCATTTCGCCAGAGGTTTATGTGACAACTTCTTTTGTCGCAATGTCGGGATCAACCTGCCAAGCCAGGTCGGCAATGGACAAAGAAAGGGCTGGCAGAATCACTTTTGTTTGTAGTAATCGCAGGTAGATATTTCTTAAGGCCTAACTCCCAGGGGGGCGGGGGGTTGAGCCATTGGCACACAAATGCTTGAAGAAAGCAGAGTAACTCACCCCGAGAGATTGAAATTCTTGATTTTCGGAGAAGTCGACCGTAGCAGATGGATTGCTTGCAGCTCTCCCATTTTAAGCCCGAAATGCAGGCTTCCTTGAAGGAAGCGCACGGGCTGGTTTGCTCCATACCACGTGCTGAATGTGGCGCTTCGTTCGTGGGTAAAGCAAAAGAATTTCCCCAGGGGCCCGTGGCAACATAAAACCGATACCGTGTCTCTTAAAGACGATGGTCTTTCTTGGGGACCTTCGACGCAAACAACATTTTGGTCTGTCTGTCTGTCTGTCTGTCTGTCTGTCTGTCTGTCTGTCGTCCGTCCTACCGTCCGCCCGCCCGCCCGCCCAGCAGCCCACCCGCTCTTAACGGTAACCCTAAACGGCACCAAAATGGACATGCGATACTGCAAACAGCCGACCCCATCCACAGCGCCCACCAATGTTGCTGAAGATTCAGCTTTCATGTGTGATTGTCAATTAAAAAGCGATATATCGCGCATATCTGAGGCACCATATGAACTCGTCAATATTATGTCCGTGCATTTTAAAGATGATAGTCTTCCTTGGGGACCTTCGACGCAAAAAATTTAGTCTGTCTGTCTGTCTGTCTGTCTGTCTGTCTGTCTGTCTGTCTGTCTGTCTGTCTGTCTGTCTGTCTGTCTGTCTGTCTGTACGTTTGTCTGTTTGTCCACTCCTAACGGCACCATGTACTTGAAATGACTGACCCTGTCCGCAGCGATCACCAATGTTGCTCAAGATTTAGCGTTCATACTTGTGCAATTGTCAATAATAAGTAATTATTTGCGCTAGTCTGGAGCACCATAACAGCACGTATGTATTATGCACGTGCATGGTTTACTAGAAAAGGCATACATAAGTAATTTTAAGGACCATAGCGCTTATCCCGCTGCGGTGACCATGCAACACTTGCACGAAAAGGCAATTGTTTCCAACGCTTTTCTAATGCACGATGGTAGTGGCACCTACGCATCGCCTTGCGTTCCCCACCTCATCACATCGGAGGCGGGGTGCGCACGCCCGTCTCAGAACCATGCGCTTCGCTTTGGAAGAAGACTGCCAGGTGGCGCTCATATCTCAAGTGTGACGTGATTTGATGCGCTCGTTCGCCTCCGCTACACTCTCGAGGCACTCTAACGCAGCGCCTGGAGAATACCATTCACCGATTTTTTTGCGCAAAACATGAAATAATTGTTCACTCTCTCCACACGCAAGACTATTGTCTTTCAACTACTTTTGCAGATTACATGTAGATACGGGGCCAATTTTTATGGGCGAAGCTTCTTATAGCGACACCCGTTCGTCCCTCGTACGTAGTCGTAGTAGTAGTGTGTAACTAGTCTCACATTTTGCCCTCCAAGGTGGTGCTGGTGGGAAATTTCTTCTGCACGTTGTTAAACAATAAAAACTTTGCAGCGTGCGCTTTCATTAAAGCCGAATTCTGCTGTGTCTCATTCCCCCTTAGCAGCCATTGGCATGTACATTGAGCACTATCTGACGAGAAAGGGTCGCTACGTTATACTCGCTGGGAGTAATCACCCTGGTTTTAGAAAGGTTTAGTGAGCGTTGGGCCGCAGTTCCTTGAATACAGTGAACTAGTATATACCAGGAACTCGAGGTGGTTAAAGGTGGGAAGTAGACACGAAGCGCGAGCCGTAAGAAAGTGTGCGTGTGCCTCCTTTTGTTCAGTCCTTGGAATGTCCGCGGGATGGCGGTGCTTCTATATGAGGAATATATGATGAAAAGATGCGAGATGATGGTACTTGGATTGTTGAATAGGTGGACCAATGGACACACAGGCAGATGCATAGACGGACGCACGGATGGCTGTACGGATGGTAGGACGCATGGACGGACGCAAGAGCGGATGCTTGGATGAACGTAGGGATGGACGCAGAGATGGACGTCCGTGCGCACGAACAGACGCACGCACACACGGGCGGATGGACACACGGGCGGCCACACAGACGCGCGCATGGATGGACGTAAGCAAGAACAAATTGACGGACGGATGCTTCAGCCCACTCTGCATCATTCACTTCGTGAATATGCTGCCATTTGTTTACTAGAAAAGCTATACTAAAGTAATTGTAAGGACCGCAGCGTTTATCACGCTGCACTAACCATGCAACGCTTGCACAAAAAAGGAAGCGTTTTCAAAGCTCTGTTAAGATGACATGGTGGTGGCACCCGCGCGTCACCTTGCGTTCTGCACCTTATCACCTCAGAGACAGGCACGCACCCCAAGCGCTTAGTTTTCCAGAATAACTGCAAGGTGGCACTCATGTGTCACGTGTGACATAATTTGATGTGCTCGTTCGCCTCCGCTGCACGCTCGAGGCGCTCTAACTCAGCGCCTCCAGAACACCATACACCAATTTTCTTGCGCAGAGCATCAAATAAACGTTTTCTTCACTCTCTCCAGACGCAAGACTACCGTCTTTTGACGACATTTGCAGTGTAACGTGCAGATGCGAGGATAATTTTGTTTACAAACCTGGCTAGAGCTGCCACTCTTCTCAAGCAGATTCATAGCGAGGAGCATGGCGTCAGCTTTGTCGACGCGGCAGCGTACCGTGGGAGCCGCGCCTTCTCCGCAGTCGTCGTCGACTCCAAACTGCAAATCACCAACTGCGCATTGGTTCACAGTGACGATCCCACGATTGCCGAGCAAGTGGCCATGGCCCTCGCCATCCACGAAGATAAAAGGGAGGTCATCTGTAGTGACTCTAGGTCAGCTATTTGCGCTTTCGAGCGTGGTGTAATCTCCGAGAAAGTCCTGCGCGTGCTCCAGAGGGGTAGCTGCGATGGTATCAAGCACCACGTACTGATCTGGTTTCCTGCACATGTTGGACAAGTTCAAGGTGCTCCCCCCAACCTTAACGAGTTTGCCCTCGAGGCCGCGCGCGCGCTAACCGACCACGCCAGTTCCGGGCAACGATTCGGGGCCAATGGGGTTGCGGAAAACAGGGACGCACCTGCCACGTACAAAGAAATACCAAAACAATTTTACCTCGAGCGAACACTATATCAACTCCCTCATCTGAAACCTAATAGGCCGCAGGCCCTTATGCTCAGGCTACTGCAGACCGACAGGTACCCTAACCTGAGATCCCTTCACGCTAGTTATCCTGACGTGTTCCCCAATGACGCTTGCCTCGCATGTAAAGATGTATCTACGCTGGTGCACATGCTCTGGGAGTGCAAAGCAATGTACACTAACCCCAACAGTACATCATTCAGGTAGGAGGCGGACCTACGCAGCTTCCTTCTAGCCGACTAACTTTCAGCCGTCCAGCAGGCCCGCGGAGCGCCTGATAGGCTTGGCCTAACGGTCCCGACGTGGGAGTCGCTCACTGCACGCTGACGCGCGCCTTGCAGGACCACAATAAAGTTTCGCAACCAACCAACCTCCCAGTGGAATGACACGAAAACGAATTGTGTGGGCGTTTTGTTTTTTTTAATGTTTAGCGCAAATCACAGCGAGACGTGTGACTCATCTGCCTTCGTTTGGCATCCGTTTGTATTCTCGCGCTTTGCACACCGTGCTGACGACATCCACGTTCGAGCGCTCACAAAGCTCATTTATCCTTCCACGTGAAGGGAGATGCCACATCTGGCACCATGTCAAGGACGGGACGCACACCAGTTACCTCGAGTATGAGGCAATAAAGACCTTCACGTTAAAAAGAAATTCTCGCCGCCTTGACTGGTACCGCCCTGTTTTAACCAAAACCCGTTTATACCTTTGCGACACGAACACTATTGCTAACAGTAACACGAATACCTGAGCTATAGTTAGTATTGATCCACCTTCAGACTGAAAAATGCACAGACACAAACACGGACACAAGAGCAAAATACTAACACAACTGGCGCCGACTTGCTACTGCAGTTTATTGAGGAAAGAAATAGAGTACATATGTGCCACTTCTGTCACATTCGTTTCCTTTTTGCGTCCGCGTTTGTATGCGCGCATTGAGCAGCCATAAAAAGAGCTGTGCCTAACCACGGTTACTGTTAGCAAAAAACACGGCAGACATAGCCGAAGTAAGTCTCCTAACTATGGGTATCCCAAATTGGTGATTGTAGGAGAAATCAACACGCAATACGAAAATCAATAAGGTATATTTGATCAGACATATTATATTTTACGCACATACTACTCAGTATCTCGAGAAGAAACTTAGTTGTCTTTTAAAGTGCTCAATAAACGTATTCTACGTGGCTGGGCAAAATTTAATACCCGTCCCTCTCGAATGTTCATGAAAATTGAACGCAAACAGTATCCCTAAAATAGGGCATTTTGTGTATGAATTGTACGCGCAACAAAGAGCACAAAAACGTTGTACGAATTCCATCAAGAGAAGAAAACTACTTTTGAATAATGTGCACTGGTGTAACACTTCATAATAATAATCGCTACCTAATAGTCACTACAAAGTTGCTACAAAATTGCTATGACCTATTGACGTTGTTCTGAAAAAAGAAATTTTGCCTTTTTTTCTTTCACCGGAGTTGCGTTTGCGGTGATTGAGCTCCTTAGCTAGCGATGCTGACCTTGAACACCTTTCGATAAACGCTTACAAATGTTTGTAGTACTTTATACGAGTTAAAGAGCAAAAAATGACGTTTTTTCACCTGACTATTCTAATAAACATTTTTTTAATGCTTGAAAAGTTGCGCATTGCTTTGGCTAATACAAGTCCGCCCTCCTTATTGGCTTTTGTGTGTACGTAGCCCGAACGCGCACACGCACTGGCATCGATGACGCATGCGTCATGATTTGTGCTGACCAAACACGATGACAGCGGCATAGCACAAGGTGTCACAAACGTGGAAAGGCCTCCCCCTCAGAAAAAGCACTAATATAGGTCTCACTCTTGACCACTGGCACTCGACAGGTAATTCCGGAGGCCAAGAGCCACCAGTTCCGCTTTCGACGATCTGCATTAGAGGTGCTCTTCGAACGAGAAAAAAAGCCGATTACAGTATACTTCTTGAGATTTCAGGTAGGCAGTTCTTGCGATCAGCACGAACGATTGACTATCATACTTTGTAAGCCGCCTAAAAAAATGACTTCATCATGTGCCACACATTAAGAAGCCATGACATGTAACCATCCAAGCGTCTCAAGCTGCTATAACATTGCTAACGTCCGGTAAATTTGTACAACTATTCGCCGTTAGATGACCATTACGAGTATATTTCTTCCTGAGGCTAGAGGTTTTATGTGAATAATAAACTTGTATTTAAAAATTGTGCGGGTTCCCACAGCAAAGACACATTGATTAAACCTTATGATGGTGGTATAACGGCTGAGGTAATTAATGTCTGTTACGTTTTTTTTCGGTGATGGTAGTGTAACGCGTAACCTTTTTTGAGAAAACGTGCAGGGGTAACGCGTTCATTTTTTTGTTAGAACAATGAGCAACGTGTTTCTTTTTGTTTTCAGTGATGCAGGCAAGACTCGTTATACACAGGAATGAAAAAACACACAATGTTAAGTTTAACGCGAGAGTGTCAACATGAAGTTGACATTTCAGTGTTGACCCGACGAATGCAGGAATTATAGCACAGATTGAACTCCAGCATTCTGCGTGGTAATCAATTATTTTAGCATAGAGCCATGCGAGGCCTTGAAACTGTTTTTCACATAGGCGTTCGTCAAACGCAACTGTGGTGGTGGCCCTGGCTGTACAATTTTATGCTCATTACATGCGTTTTCCTATGATGCAGCCGTCAGGCCAGGTTATCCTTAATTTTGCGTAGTTAGGTGCAACGAACTGAAGTTGATTTCTGTAGGAGGGTCCGGGTAACACCAATAATGCTGTTGGCATCGTTACGCAACTGCAAACCACTGGTTTTATAAAACATATGCTAGTATCGAACGTGTGTATTTGCGTACAACATTTCGATATGTCTCTAGCGTCATTCTTGAACGTTTACCCCTGGCCGGACTATAGGATCAGCACGTACGCACGCTCTTTTGACCTGACCTTCGTGTGTAGTTCCCGCTGGTAACCGCTGCTAGTTAACGGCACTGCGGCCCAACCCTCGCTTACGACACTCTCCTCCGCACGCGGGTTTGCTACTAGATTCGAACCCAAACACGTGTGGCTGGTCACATGCGAGGCGTCGACTGAGAAAGAGGAGGAGGAAGAGGGCAGTAAGCTGGCGCGAAGCGCCCCCCCCCCCCCCCCCCCAATGCAATGAGCTGTGCAGAATCTGCCCTAATAAGAAAATAACCCCCATGAATGGATGGATGGATATGGCTGTGCCCTTTAGATCGGGCGCTGGATAGCGCCACCAAGCCGTAATACTTAATGAACCAAAAATTAGATTTATTTTTTCCCTTAAATAGTGAGGTTTAGGATTCGTACTTTGCAGCGAAGGGTTAAATTTTCACTCGTGCTTTGACTTTAGCCACCAATGAGATAACCTCCTTCAGGTTAATTCTACCCGCTTAAAGTCTATTTTGCCCTCACTGTCCCTAAACCCCCGTGCTTTGAAAAACTCTGCGCCATCAACCTGAACTACAGGGTGAAGCCCTTTACAGAACATTATCAAGTGTTCGGCAGTTTCTTCTTCCTCTCCACACGCACTGCATACCGTGTTTACCTCGTCGTATTTGGCCCGATATGTTTTTGTTCGCAATACTTCCGCCCTGGCCTCGAACAGTGGAGAACTACCCCGAGTATTATCATAGATCTTTTCCTTGGCTATTTCCTGCTTAAAAGTTCAATAGATGTCTAGTACGGACGTCTTTATTATGCCAATTCTCCACATATCGGTCTCAGCTTCCTTCACCCTTTTTTTAACCGATACTTCTTTTTGGTTTGGCCCCTTGCTGTTTTCCAAGTATTTACCAGTCAATTGCCGGGTTCGCTTCCGCCATTTTGTATGAACCTTCTTCTTGTACAAGTAGCTGAAAGCCTTCCTAGCCCAACGTTCTTCCCCAATTTCTCTTAATTGCTTCTCAAATTTTATCTTGCTGCTAGCTTCCCTGCCCTCAAATGATGTCCATCCCATATCACCTTGTACTCCCTTATTTGGTGTATTCCCGTGAGCTCCTAAGGCAAGCCTACCCATTTCACGTTGCCTAATTTTGAATCTTGCTTGAACTTCTGATCTCATGCACAAGACCGCATTACCGAACGTCAGACCAGGAACCATGACCCATTTCCATATTCCTCTCACAACATCATACCTATTGTAATTCCCCAGCGCCCTGTTTTTCATTACCGCTGCATTCCTGTTACCTTTAGTCGACAGGTATATTTCGTGTTTCCTTAGGTACTCGGCCCCATTGCTTATCCATACGCCCAGATATTTGTACTTATCTGTTTTCTCTAGCGTGACCTCCTGTATTCTAAGCTCATTACATTCTTTGTCATTAAAATCATGACTGCTGATTTTTACTTACTGAATCTGAAATCAAACCTATCTCCCTAATTACCGCAGATGTCCACCAATCTCTGCGAATCTTCCTTGTCGTCGGTCATTAGCACTATATCATCTACGTACATCAATGCTGGTAGTGCCTGTTCAATGAGTTTTCCTTGTTTGACGAAAGAGAGGTTGAAGCCCAGTCCACTTCCCTCTAATTTGGCCTCTAATCCTTGTAGGTACATCATCAATAACAAGGGTGACAGAGGACACCCCTGCCTAAGCCCCTATTTCACATCTGTGGGCTTAGGTACCTGTTTTCCCCACTTTATTACTTTTATAGATCTCCTTTAGAAAATTAGTGACTACATCTTCCACGCCTAGTGTGTCCAGTATTCCCCACAATTCCTCTTACACCACGCTATCGTACGCTCCCTTGATATTCAAAAGTGCTAGACACAGTGGCCTTTGTTTCTTTTCTGCTATTTCACAGAAAAGGTACCCCCCCCCCCCCAGCAGGCGCGCCGCTGCTACGGACTGTGCACCTAAAGATGTGCAGTTCGTAAGAAAGTGCGCGCCTCCCGCTCCTCTAGCGTGGTAATGCACCTGCCTAATTAAGAAGAACAGTCAGCGAACCTTTTTGCCGAATTTTTCTTTGCTGAACAGGCAGCCCAATCTTTTTGCAATAAAAATGTAAGCCATTTCAAAATATTCGGCTGATGAAGTACTCTCGTACTTATGGAATGCTAATACTATCCTGTTTTCTGTCACCACAAACACAACACCACATTAATTTAGCCACGAAGCGTATTATCAGAGTGTTGCACAGAATGTAGTCCTATAACAATCTTAGTTAGACTTCGAAAGACGCAGGCATCAGTATAGCATTGTTTATACACAAATAAGGTGTAGGATGTCTTATACCGCTAGCATAGCGCTGAAAGTTACCTTAAATCAGTGTAATTGCTCACCTTCAACAAGCAGCACAAAACCTTTGGGCGCTTTTGAAAGTATTTTCAAAGCAACCGTTACCATCTCCGTCAGATTTGGCTTTGTTGAGTTGGGTTCAGAGCGGTTGAGCCAGTACGGCATTTGTTCATTATCGAATAGGCCTGAAACGAATGTCTAAGTTAGGTTGTTGTTTGTAAATAGTTGGGCAATTATTTGACAAAGGGCCAAGAAAGTAGTAGTGATGCGAAGAGAAGTAGCAAAAAGAGTTCTCAGCGCTAAGGTGGGCCTAATTATTGTAACCAGTATTGTTTGCTGATCCTCCTAGTTTCGAGTCAGTACGTTGAGTAAGGCAGCTGGTCCCATTCGCTTAAGTACCGAGGCAAGCTTCCTCGATTCTGAAACATGTTTCGTCATCATGCAGTGTTAAGATTGCAAACCGACTTATCATGTACCGTAGAGCTAGTGCAATAAGTGCTGTCTCATGTTTGTGCTGCAAAACATGACTTTTCCTGTCTAGAGCACTCGGGATCATGTAAATTTATATCACTTATCATTTAGCCTGCGAGCTACAGAGAGCAGACTAAGGCGCAATAATCCTCGCACAAGTGGATAGTCGTTTGTATGTGCTATGACCACACCTTCTGGGAATCGGCCCATGTAACACGGCCTCGTGAACGTCACCTTTGTTTTGAAAATGGCAAATATTCATTTTTTATTACTTGGTGCTCTGCCCCACGCAATTTAAATGTCATCTGATTTAATTTATAAGCAACACATTGCGTTTCAAGCCCTTCCTAGCTGGTGCATATAACAAAGAAAAGCTTCGTGGTTGTTTTTATCTTGACCGTGCTACTGTTCGTCCTTGCGTCAGGAAGAACGAACACACGGACGGGCGGATCCTTCACACCACTTATCATCACTCACTCGGTGGACATGCTGTGATTTTTTTATCTTGAATGCTTCTTTATCAGCGCAGCTCAAGCATTTCATGTCGATGAAGAGAACAATGCTGTGTCTATATGATCGCGAGACCATTTGTGACAAAAATGGACGCGAATTATCATTGCGATGGCATTCCACCCTTACAACTTTTGAAAGAAAATGTCAAAGAAACATGCCAATAAAGGAACATACTGAACATACTTAAATGCCTTCGTAAACTTTTCACCAGCGTTATCAGCCTTGTTCTATAATTATATGTGAGGTTTAACGTCCAAAAACCACCATATGTTTATGAGAGATGCCGTAGTGAGCAGCTTCGAAAATGTTGACCACTTCGGGTTTTTTCTGAGAACACGGGCCTGAGAACACGGGCCTACAGTATTTCCGCCTCCATGAGATATGCAGCCACCACTGCCGGGATTCGATCCCGTGACCTGCGGGCCAGCAGCCGAGTACCATAGCTACTAGACCACCGTGGTGGGGCTTCAGCCTTGTTCTGAAACTTCTTGTCATCTTGTGTTGTTCCTAAAGAGTGGAGAGTAGTTAAGGTGATCCCAATATTTAAATCAGTTTACCGCTGCGTTCCCCTTAACTGTTGTAGCGGAAGCTGCTAAGCACCACCGCATTCTTTTCTATCCCGTCTGCAGCCGGCCGTCGACAGCGCGCCTACACGCGGCGCCAGCTCCTCCTCCTCCGTGTTCGGGGAACAACGCGTTGTCGGGGCCGGCTCCGGGGATTAGACCGGCTGCATGCTACGTCTGCTCGCTCGGTGGCCCCCTTTTCCTCTTTCTTGTAGAAGAACGCGGGGGTGCCTCATTCTCTCCCTCGTCGAGGGGAGCTCTCGTCACTCGCACGGAGTGGAAATAAACAGTCTTGCCCTGCAACTCCAAACCTGCTTCACGTCTCCTTTCTCGCTGCCTCCGGCAGCCGACATTTCCGGCCGCTACAAAATTGGTGACCCGAACGCTTCAACGAACACGCCGCAATGAGCTCCGACGACAACGCTGCTGCCTCCACGCCTGCGGTCATCGCCACAGAACTGAAGCTACCAAATTTTTGGCCGAAAAATCCAAGAGTTTGGTTCAGCCAAGTGGAGGCCCGTTTTCAACTCCGGCACATCACCTCGCAGTCGACAAAATACCTTCACGTCGTCGCAGCCCTGCCCCCCGAAATCGCCGACGCTATCGACGACATTTTGGTTTCACCCCCCGCGCAAGAAGAATATGACACCCTCAAAAAGACGGTGCTGGACCGCCTCGAGGCGCCTGAAGAAAGCAGACTGCAGCAGCTCTTGTGTCGCGAAGAGCTGGGCGACCAACGACCTTCCCAACTGCTGCACCGTATGCGGCAACTACTCGGTGTGCACGCGCGTCAGGACGGCCAGCTCCCACTTCTTCGTGAACTTTTCCTACAACGGCTCCCCCAGTCGGTGCGCGTGGTTCTCGCGGGTTCAAATGAGACGTCCCTTGATCGACTAGCGCAACTTGCCGATCGCATCACGGAATACTCAACTCCAACCTTTGCGCCCATAGCTGCTGCAAGAACACATGAGCAACCAGATCGACTGTCGCGCCTTGAGGAGAAACTGCAACACCTTACCGAGACCATGCAGAAACTTGTGCTATCTGGCGCTCCCCAACAGGACGAGCAACGACGCAACCGATCTCCTTCAAGACACCCAAGCTCTTCCCAGAGAAGCCATGCACGAGATACACAGGACGGAGTTTGCTGGTACCACCGTCGTTTCGGCACGGGTGCTAGCCGCTGCACTCAACCTTGCTCGTTTCCGGGAAACGCTCCGGCCAGTCGTTAACGGCGGCTTACGACATCGGCCCTCCACCCAGCCGCCTGTTTTTCGTAGTCGACCGCGTAAGCAACTCGCGCCTGCTAGTCGACACGGGAGCCGAAATCTCTATTGTCCCGGCAACCCCCGAGGATCGCCGACGTAGCAAGAACACATCGTCGCTGCAGGCAGTGAACAACACTGCCATCGCTACGTACGGCTTCCGCTCGCTGACAATAGACGTCGGACTCAGGCGCCTGTTTCGCTGGGTCTTCGTGGTGGCGGATGTTAATTTCGCCATACTCGGAGCAGATTTTCTCAGCCACTTCAACCTGGATGTGAGCGTACGTGACCGTTGCCTCAAGGATAACAACACATCCCTCAAAGTACGTGGTTTGGAGTCAAACATCTGCTCATCTGGCATCTGCGCCTTCCAGCCAGTATCAGCCTACCACCACGTCCTGGCCGAATTCCCCTCGCTCACCAAGCCCCGCAACACGGAACAGCCGGTGAAACATAACGTGACTCACCACATCGTCACCACCGGGCCGCCAGTCACCGCCCGGCCACGACGGCTGTCCAGCAAAAGGCTTCAAGCTGCACGCAGGGAGTTCGAGCATATGCTGCAGCTGGGAATTGTTCGCCCTTCGTCTAGCAACCATTCATCGCCGCTACACATGGTGCCTAAGGACGACGATTGGCGCCCGTGTGGTGATTACAGAGCCTTGAACGCATCGACAACGCCGGACCAGTATCCTCTGCCACACATTCACGATTTCAGCGCGCGGCTGGCAGGTACGAAAATATACAGCAAGATCGACCTTGTAGCGGCATACCACCAAATCTCCGTCGAACCGCAGGACATACCAAAAACAGCCATAACAACTCCGTTCGGCCTGTTTGAGTTTGTCCGCATGCCCTACGGCTTGAAAAATGCCGCACAGACCTTTCAAAGGTTCATGGATGAGGTCACCCGGGGTCTTCCTTTCATCTTTGTCTACCTGGATGACATTTTGGTGGCCAGCAGAACGCCTGCGGAGCACGAAGAGCACCTCCGCCAGCTCTTTCAGCGTTTGGATGAGCACGGTCTGGTGTTGAAACCTCAAAAGTGCGTGTTTGGAGTAGAGGCGCTCAACTTCCTCGGCCACCACATCACTGCTGAAGGCATTATGCCATTGGAATCGAGGGTGGAATCCGTCAAGAAGTTTCCAGCTCCAACATCTTTTCGCAAGCTGAGGGAGTTCCTCGGGCTCTTAAACTTCCACCGGCGCTTCATTCCGTCTTGTGCTCGAGTGCTCCAGCCATTGACCGACCTGCTGCGCCGAGACGACCAAAAGGCACCAGAATTTTGTTGGTCTGACGAACACCAGAACGCTTTCCAGAAAGCTAAGGACGAGCTACCCGCGGCTACCCTTCTCATTCATCCACGGCCTGAAGCTCCTACACGCCTCATGGTGGACGCTTCCTCCACATCGGTCGGAGCAGTGCTGCAGCAACAGGAGGGCGCCCAGTGGAAGCCACTGGGCTTCTTTTCGAAACGTCTGAAGCCTGCAGAAGCACGGTACAGCACTTTTGGAAGAGAGATGCTCGCAATATATTGTTCCATTAAGCATTTCCGCTACTTCCTCGAAGGCCGTGAGTTCTACATCTTGACAGACCACAAGCCCCTCACCTACGTATTCAAAAACAACAGTTCCTCCTACTCAGAACGAGAGATCCGTCAGCTCTCATTCATCTCCGAGTTTTCTACAGACATCCGCCACGTTCCCGGGTTCGAAAACGAAGCAGCTGACGCCTTGTCTCGCGTCAATGCTTCCAGCACAGAAGTCCTGGACTTCGAAGCTATGGCCGCAGCTCAGCGGGACGACCCCGAGTTGACAAGACTGAAGGGAGGGGGATCTTCACTCGTGCTCTCGGAGGTTGCACTTCCCTACGTCCAGAGCACGATAACCTGCGATACCTCCCAGGCAGCACCACGACCTTTTGTCCCACTGAACTTTCGCCGAGTGGTATTCAACACTTTCCACTCCATCAGCCACCCAGGTGTCCGTGCCACCCAGCGGCTGATAACGCAACGCTTCGTTTGGCCCGGAGTCAACGCGGACGTGCGACGATGGGCTCGGACATGTGAAACGTGTCAGCAAGTGAAAGTGACTCGCCACAATCGGGCTGCACTACAGGAATTTCGGACTCCTGAGTCGCGGTTTGACCATGTTCACCTTGACCTCGTGGGACCACTACCGCCCTGCCAAGGATTTAGGTACCTGCTCACATGCATCGACAGGTACAGCCGGTGGCCCGAAGCTATACCAATTGCGGACATATCAGCTGAGACCGTCGCGCAGGCCTTCATTCAAACATGGGTGTCCCGCTTTGGCTGCCCCGCCCGCATAACAACTGACCGGGGACGGCAATTCCAGAGCAACCTCTTTTCCGCACTTTCAACGCTCCTCGGCACGAAGCTGCAGCATACAACCGCCTACCACCCCGCCAGCAACGGAATGGTTGAGCGCTTCCACCGGCAACTCAAAGCCGCACTGGCAGCGAAACTCGACCGCCAGCACTGGGTGCAGAAGCTCCCGCTCGTTCTTCTTGGCCTACGCTCAACGGTGAAGGAAGACCTCGGCTTCAGCGCAGCGGAAATGGTCTACGGCTCAACAGTGCGCCTCCCGGGAGAATTCTTCTCCGACCAGACACCTTCCGCCCCAACAGCCTCCGATCACATCGAGAAGCTGCGCGCATGGCTCGCGCAACTCAGGCCAACAGCACCTCGCATCGCCCGCAACAGGAAAGTTTTCACTTTTCCTGACATGGACTCTGCTACCCATGTGTTCGTGCGACACGACGCAACGAAGCCGCCCCTTACTCCGCCGTACGATGGCCCATTCAAAGTTTTGGGACGTACTAACAAAACCATCGCAATCGACGTGCGGGGGAAACGAGAAGTCGTCGCCGTTGACCGCGCCAAGCCTGCTCATATTGAAGTTTCCATTCAAGCAGCCTCTCACGTACGATTTCAGTGCTAACCATTGGACTGTGACCTTTCACTATTCAGCCCGTAACTGCTGTCCTCCTTTAAAAGCTCCGCAATCTAGGGGGGGAGCCTTTGTAGCGGAAGCTGCTAAGCACCACCGCATTCTTTTCTATCCCGTCTGCAGCCGGCCGTCGACAGCGCGCCTACTCGCGGCGCCAGCTCCTCCTCCTCCGTGTTCGGGGAACAACGTGTTGTCGGGGCCGGCTCCGGGCATTAGACCGGCTGCATGCTACGTCTGCTCGCTCGGTGGCCCCCTTTTCCTCTTTCTTGTAGAAGAACGCGGGGGTGCCTCATTCTCTCCCTCGTCGAGGGGAGCTCTCGTCACTCGCACGGAGTGGAAATAAACAGTCTTGCCCTGCAACTCCAAACCTGCTCCACGTCTCCTTTCTCGCTGCCTCCGGCAGCCGACATTTCCGGCCGCTACACTGTCAATCCTCCTATCTCTGGTATCATATGTATACTTCTCGAGCACGTCATATGTACACATATATTAAATGGTATGCAATAGCATGACTATAATTTAGAATATTAGCGCGAATTTCGCAAGGGTTTTCATACAATACTGACTTCATCAGATTTATTAACGATTTATTTTCAGCTGTTTACACAAACTTTCAAGCGGACGCCGCATTTCTCCTTTATTCAAAACTCTTGTAGCGTTCTTTATCACATGCTTCTAGTCAAACTAACCTACCTCAATTTTTTTAATGTTGTCTGTTTAGAAAAAGTGGTTGACGATTTAGAGTACTAGGTACTCTAAATTAGAGTACTAGGTACTCTAATTTGGATCTCAGGGTACCAGCACAAACGTTTGGCCCGGATAGCACAGAGCGCTATTTCAATCATTGAGCGTCACTTGTTGACACTTGGCCTATCTTTATCAGCGGAAAAGTCGGCCTTCATGCTCTTCCCGGGAGTGCGACGGAAGTCAACACGTCTGTCGCTGAATATTCGAGGCCACTCAATTCGTTGTGCAACAAGTGTTCGCTTCCTGGGCACTACCATCGACAACAAGCTATTATGGCGACGTGCGGTTGATGGTATAGTAACTGCATCAGTGCAAAGGATCAACGCTCTTCGTCGCATGGCAGGGGTTCGTTGGGGCAACAATCCTATGTCCATGCTTAAATTGAATGATGCGCTTATAACAAGCCGCATTCTTTATCAGCTGCCCCTGATATCACCATCACCAAGCCAGTTCGAACGCCTAGAGGCAGTGCACAGAAAGGGTCTTCGCTTGGCGATGGGAGTCCCTCAGGCGGCTTCAAACACGAAGGTCACTAATGAAGCCTAGTCTCTTCCGCTCCGCCTTTTGGCGTCTCAGGCCTTATTGACGCAGCTGTCAAGACTGGGCGAGTCCTTCGCAGGCACGGCGCTTCTCCGGCGGCTAAGAGCAAGAACTGGCTCACATTTCAACGCGGCACTAAACACATTTCAATATTTAGGCTTGAAACTGCCTAAACGGCGCCCTATGGACCCGCCATGGTCTTTTGTGGATGTTGCGTGCAACTTCAGCGTACCCAATCTACCAGCGAAGCGCACCATTCCAGCCGCGGAAGCAAAATTTCTTGCGCTGGACCACTTGAGCACCATGTACCGTTGCCACCTACAAGTGTACACCGACGGATCAGTGTGCACACAGACTGATAGCTGCGCAGCGGCTTTCTGCATACCCAGCCTGGGCGTGTCATGGTCGGGCCGCCTGGATCGCGTGGTTTCGTCCACAACGGTAGAAAGCGCTGCAATTACGGCGGCTTTGCGAAAACTGCGATCCTTTTCTGCACGAGATGTTGTAGTGCTGACGGACTCCAAATCGGCGCTACAAAGACTGCATCGTGGCCTACCTCAAGAAAAGTTCACTAGGCAATCTCTGGCACTAATCAAACACCTAAATGGCAAGAGTTTTAATATAAAGTTCCAGTGGATCCCATCCCACGTTGGCATTGAGGGCAATGAAAAGGCTGATGCCCTTGCATGCAAAGCACGTACATCGTTTCCAAAAGTAAGAACTCCCAAGACTTACCAGAACAACAAAGATGTGATACGCAATCATTTCAAGGCGATCTACAGGTTTCCACACCAAGCATGTGTAATTCATGGACTTTCTCGTGAAGAAGCGACGCTGTTGTACCGCATTAGAACCGGCTCCGCATACACCCCGGCCTGGTCATTCAAGACTGGGAGATACGCTTCCCCGTTCTGTGCCTTCTGTGGTGACATCGGGGATATTGAACATTTCATTTGGCTTTGCCCACAGTTTGATGCGCAAAGAGCAGCGATGATCCGCACCTTGCGAAAAGGCTGTCATAGGCACCGGACAGTTGATGACATCATCTTTCCTGAAGGACCCGCGGCAACTAGGAGGAACGTGCAACGAACTTTGTTGGTCTTCCTGCGAGACACTGGGCTGTCTGACTCGTGGTGACATTTTCCAAATTAAGGAGATGCTCAGGCGGAACAATTGCCGGCCATGCAGGCCAGGCTAACCCCGCCTGCTGCAACACCACCACCACCACCACCACCACCACCACCACCACCACCACCACCTACTAGGTACTCTGCTGGGGAGAGCTGTGTGCCGTCTCTGCCTCTTTAATGACATGTGTGTTTAGAAAAAGGGGTTAACAATTTTGAGTACTGTATACTCTCCTATGGGAGAGCATAGAGCCGTCCCCTGAGTCTCACAGCATCATTTGCAACTGGGTAGATGACGTGAATGAGACATAACACCGGAATAATGACTTACTGTACAATAGTCAATACGCCTGAGCTAATGCCTCTTTTTTCTGTTCCCGTAACCTCCTGAGTCGCCCAAGGCAGAATACTTGGTTCTCTGTTTTTGTTATTTTTAATAACGATCGGGGAGTAAAGTGTTTTCTCTTAAATTAGATACTTGTCATATGGTTGTGCTTTATATAGCGAATTAGTAATGATGCCGACTGCCTTGACCTTTGAAGTGACATTAATGAAGTAACAGCTGCGTGCTCTTCATAACTGCTGTCTCTAATTGTGTCAATTCAAAGCCAATGCCACTCGCTAAATCATTCCAGTCATTTCTTACAACCTACCTGCTAATAATGCTAGCCTTGAACTTACATCAACAAAAGGAGAGCTTTAATGGTGTTGCTTTGCATGACGATAGTTATAGCCCGAAAACAGAACGACGTCACAGAGACAAGAAGAACACGAAGGGCACGTGTCTCTGTGTCGTCGTTCTGTTCTCGCACTATAACTATCGACATGTCATACCAACTAGCCCAAGCTGCCACACTTGTAAGTTGATTTGCAGTCTAGTTAGCCATCCCATTATGATATAGCACTATCATAATTTCAGCTGAAACAAGGCAAGCGTGAAACATGCACGAACTACCCAAAAATTGTTTACATAACTCTCATCCGTCAGGAAGTTAATTATGTCTTTGTAATATGAGATTCTGATCTAGAATATGCCATCAACATCATCGATTCGTTCAACACCCGTGTTGTTGACTTCATTGATTCCACTTACTGTCCCGGCAATTTAGCATGCCAGATTGGAACCACTATCAAATTGATGACTCTGTGCTCCCTACCCTTATTCTCATAAACTGTACAATCGTTGCGCGCTTCATAATGACTTGCTTTATTCGCCCTCTGCAGCTTTCCCGTGCCATGGCCATGATAACAAAGTAGCCAGCATAAATTCCGGCTGACATCTTTCTTTTAAATTGTTTAAACTACAAGCAATAATTGAATAAAATAACCTAGCGTCATCCACAAGAAGAAAAACTAATTTACAACTTTTTAGCTTTGTTACGCGAAAACAATTTTACTTACTCTTATGTCACTTCCTCTTTTGGTATATACCCAATAACAGTCTTCGCATATGTGTGCATTTAAAGGGGTGGTGACACCAAATTTTGAGGCTATCCCAAGCCTATTGTGAGTTTCCTCTGTATGCAAGGACTCTCCACACGAAGAGTCGGACACAACGAACGAATAGAATTTGTTTTAATTCACTTCTAAATGTGTAGCTGTATGCTCACTCTCGCGATCTAGGCAAATGGCTTGCGCAGCAACACTGACGTTTCAGAATAGGAGAAGCAATGACAGTTGTCGTCGCGTCACACCTGATTTGTAATGACGTGAGTGACCTCCGCCATCCCCGAAACGCATTTTGTAAACAAGGAGAGAGCTAGCACGCCTGCTGTTGCGAGTTTGCTGGTGTCCCTTGCAGAGACACCGTGTGCGTGCGTCATGAACTCAGCTTGTTTTCCAAAAGACACTCGACGCGTCGTTCAGAGACACTGCGCCCGTTCAACAGAGGGGCTGTGTGATCCTCTATCAGCATCTCGGCGCTTATAAAAGGCCGGCGCATCGAGCGTCGGGCTGCTTCCTCGTCCTCGTTCTGTACACACGTTGTAAATATCAACGCTTTGTTTCCTTCTAGCTGCCTTTTGCGTTGCCACTGCCTCGATGCTACTGCAGCTGGCCATAATAACTGTCAACGCGTTTGTTTTGCTGGCGCTTGTTGTGGCAGGTGTGTATGAGAGTAGACGAAAGTCAACGCGATATGCGTGAGATCCTTGTGTGCTCACGTGACTAAGCGACCTATGCATCAACGTCACTTCCCAATTCAGCACCGTGAAACCGAAACCAAATCTGGTCCACATAAACAGAACAATATTAAATTATTTAGCGAAAATACACGAATCTTGTTGTATCTATCATGCTTACTGGAGTTGAAAGAAACGCAAGCGTGCCCCGCCGCGTTGATCTAATGGTTAAGGTACTCGGCTGCTGACCCGCATGTCGCGGGATCGAAGCCCAGCTGCGTGGCTGCATTTCCGATGGAGGCGGAAATGTTGTAAATAAATAAATAAATAAATAAATAAATAATAAATAAATACTTTACGCTATTTAAGAGCATCTAATTTAAAGTAGTGTCCATGCGTACGATCTTGCGTAAAATGCACCCACCTAACAAGTAATCAGTAGAGTTAGTTTCAACCGCTAAAAGCTGGGATCTGTTCCAAACATAACTAGCATTAGTATTATTCTTCATTGCTTGCCAGACATTTATCAAGTTGAGCCCATCGATTCTTGCACCTTTCTTGCATTCTTCATCATATTCCGTAGAATTGAAGAAAACCTTTCTTCCTGCTCCAAGAATGACCTGGAAGGGAAACATAAAAACCTCACAGTCGATACGTTACTAAGTTGGTACCATTAATTAGTAATTGTGTAATTGATGTGGAATGTGATAGCCGTAATGCCGTGTAGTGGTGATAATCAGCGCCTGTGGTATTGCGCAGCTCTTACATTAATAGCGTATGCAATAGATGCGGCAAATAAAAAGTCACAGCTTTGCCCCAAAGGCGAAGCAATGAGCGCGATAGCAACAAATTGGAAGGTCACGCTCAGAATCGAAAGCAGATCGAAACATTCCCCACTTTTCTCACGCACAAACGACGCAAAAAACGTAGTCGCAGGTACAGATGCACGCAAATGAGTGTCCTAATTGTTACTTGGCTGTGTCTAAAGAGTGCGCGCGTTTCGCAAACGGAGTGTGCAATGATTGCAGTTGGATTTGTGCAGCGTTTCAGGTAGAGCCCTAAGCCAGCCAAGATGTACGATCTTCCCCTCCTCCTCACCATGAATTAACGGCGTGCGAGAGAGCGTCACTCTCCTCCTCTAAGTGGAGCAAAGTACGCGTGATACATTAGAGCGGGCGCCACTGCGCGTTGTGGCGAGCGAAAGCCAGCACGCGCTCATTGCGCCATCTTACTGGTAATGCTAGAAACACGATAATTCCCTCCGAGATGTCCGTGAGCAGCGGTAAGTGGTAGATATAAATAGCTTGCCGTCGCAAGGACGATGGACGTGCTCCTCAGTGGCTCAGTGGTTAACGCTTTGCACTTACGATTAAGAGGACCCAACTTCGATTGCGCTCACCGGAGTCTTTTTTGTTATTTTTCTTTCTTGCATTTTTATATGCATAGATACGTACACACATACGATAATTGACGCCGACGTCGACGTCGACGCCAGCGACAAAATACAGCCGAGAGTGTCTATGTAGGTGCTATCGGAATGAAAAAAACGTCAACGTTGTGAACATGTGCTATTTGCCGCAACGTGTTGGCTTGGAGGAACAATTTTTCTATAGAAGTACAGACATGATATTACGACATAGCAGAAGATATACTTTTTTCACTTCCTTGGCGGGCAGTGTTTTTATTTCCTGTACTTATAGGGTTAACAGTCAGCCACAAAACACGTATATTTTGTTTTAGTTTATACACAAACTTATCGTCACCCAGAACCTTCAAGATCACACAGGAAGAAATAAGCTGGAGAGGCTGTTACGTCACATTTCATCAAGCTGGCAGTAGACACTCCTCTCAAATGTGGGCGCGCTACGGCGGATCGTTCATGCGCAGCGGGCGCCAGTAAGAGGGAGGCGAGCCGATTTCGGACGCGTCGGCTGCCAAAGCCGCAGCCGTCTGAACTAGAAAAGCAAAACTTTATTGCTAATTATGAACAAATGGGCAGTGATATTTGCTTGTGAAGTGAGTGAGTGCGGTTCGCAGTCTCAGCGCGAATCTACAATAAATTTGCAGCTTTGCAGGTTGTGTTTAATCCACTGAATGCAAGAGAGCAATGTCGTGAATTGGCCAGATAATCGCCTGGATAGGCGGTTTTCTTCGGCACATATGGTAAGTTCTTGGTGCGGAACGTAACGTAGCATTGAAATGTTATTTAGTTTGTCTTGCTATTTAGCCAGATGAAATACCTCCGAATCCTTCTTTGACCTGTTTCTCACGATTCGGGCGCACGAGTATCGTTCGCAGCAGTGTGCTGGTTGGCTGACTGCGAACATATCGAAAAAAAAAAACATTTACCAAAGATTAGGAGAACCCATGCAAAATGTTACCAGAAAGTGATAAGTCGAAAAATAAACCACCTACTTTGTCATGTAAGTCTAATTCTAGGCTCGGCAAGCTCCGGTAAAAACAGTGTGCCACGTACTGCTTTCCCATAGTTGTGACCATCGTACGCGAGAACAGCTCCCTGCAGCCTTCCGCATTAATGCCTAGTTCACACTGAAACATCCGTTTTTTACAGCGACCGAAATTCCCCTGCCGCCGAAACGCAGCGTCGTTCGCACTGGACGCGCCTCGCGCCGCCGAATATGCCATCTACTACGGGGCGAACGCGGGATGGATGCGCTGTCACCCGGTTGTTGCCGCAGCTCGCAAACGTTACTATGCTATCCGGTGGTGTATACTTCGACGATTCTCGTACGCAAGAAGCAAGAAAAAACAGTACTGGTTACTTTGCTGGCAAGTGGCCGTCTTGCAATGCACTAAGAGCAGAAAAATTACCGACGCCAGCGGCGTTGGTGGGTTCGTTTTGCTCTGCAAGACCGCAACAAGCTCGGTCTCGCCAACAGCAAGCTCGGTCACCTCTTTCACGAATTACGGAGGCGAAGTAGGCACAGAGTAGGTTAAACTCCATTTGGTTTCAACATTCAGTTACGTGCACTGCAGCATAACAAGAAAGTAGGGCTTGGCCGCCATTTTTCAAAATTCCTTGACTAGCGCTTCTATTGGGCCGTGGTGACCGATTCGGCGGCAGACGCCATAAAAATCGGTCCGAGAGCGATCGGCGCGGAGAGGGCCCTTTCGGCGGATCTCGCCGCCACCGAACGGGATTCGGAGCACGTTCGGCGGCCGGAATGCTCAGTGTGAACGCGGCCTAAGAGTTGTAGACGCTGCCATTGTCGTCTTGATAATATAGGCTTCATTTGCTGAAGAACGCAAGCCCAGTGCCAAAAAAAAAACAGCAAAGCTGTGGCACTAATAATTTTCAAAAAAGTGGTCACGAAATTCGAAAACGACCACTTCCGATCTCAAGCAACATAAAATAAACCCGCAACCATGAAGACCAACTTTCACTGAATGATTCTGACACACTGCATCACTTTTGAAGTGTTACAGATGCATAAATATGCACATTCAGACCTACAGCTGGCTATCAACAAAGCGGTTTTACGAGTGGTGATGCAGACGACACGAGACGCCAGCGTGCCCACGTTGTCCCACAACCCTCCCCTCCTGCAAAATCATGTGACTTCCGCCACACTTCTCGCTCTGCTGATCACATTGCAAGGGCCTCTCCTTAGCTTTCCTTCCGCTATGTTCAAGATACTACCACCGCAAGGAACAGTATTATGACGAGCCGACAGACTTCCCAAAATTTGCGAACTCCGTGTCCTGAATGCGATCCTGTATCAGATGCTCTTCACTTTAACTCTGTTCGCGCAGAGGAAATGCCTGTTTGTGCTAAGTAAATGCTACTAGCAGCAAATTACAGAGTGCTGCAAGGCATCAGGAGTTTCCAGCCCCCCAGATCTATGTAACATCTTATTATACGTTACTTTTATACAGCCTTTTCTGCACGAAATTCAGAATGGTTTTCCAGGGAAGCGGTAATAATATATCGGAAAATGCACGTGAATGAGCAAATTACACTTTTAGTGTTCTTGAAGAATCCTAACGCTTTTTGTGCGGTATCAGATAACACTGCTCATTGTTAGTCGAGGCAACCAAGAACACGTGGGCGAAATAATATAGCACAGCTCACAGCCTGGTATTTATTTCATACACTCTCAAAGCCCCTCAAAATCACTTTTTCTTCTAATAACAAGTGATTCTGCATAATGTTATGAGGCCAAACGCCAACACGGTCCCGAAGGCGCCACTGCTACGAAACTCGCCTCTGCCAAGAACGCTGGCTGATAGCGTGTGTTTCTCGATCAGCTCGTGACCGCTTCTGCGCAGAGTTGATAGACAAGCGGACAAGATGACGGTGCAACGAAATTATGATTCAGCGGAAACGGCAATAAGTACGTAGTATATATGCGGTAGCTTACGATAACGACAGGAAAAAATCTTTCAGTCACGTAGTTAATTTATAATCGGTGCTTCAATTGCCAGCCTGCCGACGACGCGGAGTTCCAGCGGTGTGCCCAGGCAAATCGGACAGAACGGGATATGACGATTACTAGAGAATTTCGCCGCGTCGCTCCTTGTGAGCAACACTCCCTGCTACTGAATAGCTTTTTTTGCGTTCAAACCACTTTTAAGGCATCGCGTTTGAAGCATGTTTGTGCGTTTGTAATGCCTCGGCACCACCTAAAGACAGCGCGTTTGTAACGCGTTTGTGCTTCATTGAAGTCGATGGCAAGTCATGTTCATGTAAAGCTGCGTTTCTGAATTTGAAAGTCAGACACTGCAAACCCACCAGTGGGAAGCCCGGACCAGCGTTTGATAAGAGGCATTTCACGCGGCTTTCTTAAGTTAACGTAAAAAAAAAACACACATACTAAGGGGCGCGTCCACGATGTGCGTGCTCGAGGAGCGTAGAGCTGACAATTTTTCTGTCATTCATGTCACATCTGGTCAGCAGTGTTGGCTTCGTTTTTTCTAGTTTTGGTCTCAAAAAACACCGTCGTTTTTAGGCTTTTTTCTAAAGTAAGCGCTTGTATGTCTACGACGACATTCGGCAGGCAGCACTACCTCTAGCTGGACTACCTATATATTAACTTCTTGCGGAGTGCCAAATTTTGTTGCAGTAGACTTTTAAGTCAAGGTTTATGTACAGCATAGAAATAGAGGCGTTACATATTGGGCACTGGGGCCGACAGCTTAGGGACTCGAAGAGCCGAGATGTCATCTCTATGACGCATACGTCAGCTTCTCTCTGATGCATAGGTCGGCTGTTTGGCGAATCACCGCGTGGTACTTTATAGTTCCCAGGTGATCCTTTACTTCATCAACGTTCATTTAGAACTACTGCTGGGTCGCGTCAGAATATTCCAATGAGGGCCCGCCACTGGTTTGCGTCATTGTCCTCAAATCCGGAGCCGCTGCGCTGGGTTGCACCCAAGAAGGAGTAATGTTGCCACGGATTGCGTAAAACTCGCCAGACTACACTCTAAGCGAAAAAGACTAAAGTGGGGTATGCCACTGGTCCTTTAGGGGTCTAAATGCGCTGCCACAGATTTTGAACCAATTTTGGACTAACTGCGGGAGTAACTGCAAGGGCTCAACTGTTACCCCAAGCACTTACTCCACTTGGTTTAAATGTTGGCCCCAGTAGAATGCTCCAGCGGGACTAACAGTTGAACCGTCTGGACCAATGGCAAAAATGGCGACACCGCGTTTGTGCAGTATATTTTATGTTTATTCCAATTTAATCAACACTGAAGATCATAGTATGTTATTCATGCAACACACACACACACACACATATATACGCACCATTATTTCAAAGTAAAACACCGCAAACACTGACTGCCCACGCTGTACTACAGAGAACAGACTCTCGGGTATATATAGCACAGTATTTTGACCTCCCATCTAGTGCCAGTGAGCGACTTTTACTCGGCTTAAGAAAACAATAAATATTGACACCGTAACGCGAAAATTTACATGGGCTTATTCGTAGCATCGATGCGCATCGATCTTTTAATATGGATCCATCTAATCTTCAACATGCCTCCAGCCCGAGAATACGAATTATCAGCTGGTATTCGATCATGTCAGCCGAACCAGCGTTCGCAGTGCTGGCGCACGAGTCCGCAAACACAAACATAGCAGTGGCGCTTGTGCGGGAAAGCCGGCGAAGCAGCCGCAGGCGCCCGCCCCGCCGATGCCATACCGTGTCGGCTTGCCGACGGCGTCACTAGGCTTACGACGAGTACGGCTAAACGACCGCCGGCGATCGCAACATACGGCTGCGTGAAATTTTCGTCGTCGTTATTTTATATTCACAAAGTCACAAATGAACAATAGGTAAGTGCCCCATGTTCGCTGTGTCTTACGGAGTGATGTAGATATCTGTATACTTACAGCGACGAGACCGTTCGCAGGCACGGTTCTTTCATCGTGCTGGTAAGGCACAACCTGTGTACCGCTGGCCGCACGATTAGTCGTATCCGCGATCGCCTACACGTTGGATTTTTGATAACGATTGTCGCATGGATAAAAAGACATAAATTTGCCTGAGCTACTATTTTTGTGAACTTGTACGCGACGTTTCCTTCGCTTGTGCCGGCAATGCACTCACACCGGCAGCCCGCTTGATACCGATGACGTACGAAGCCTACTTTTCCTATATATCGCTTTGAACTTGTGGTCACTGTGTGGGTACACGACCGCTGATGAACAGCTTACCTTTATCAGCATTGTCAGTGTTCACCGTAGTGCGAACTTATTCAGCACATTAATGCGAGTTCTCGGCATTGCCCGTGTTTGCGGAGACTCACTTGGCTTCGGCTCGCCCGTGCCGGCATGGTGGAAACGCGAGGGCACTTGCTGTGTGCACTGACAGCGTGTTGTACCACTTTCCTCTAATAATATCTTCTATTCGTTTCATAGTGCTTCACTTTCACAGTGGCGTATAGCCTATTTAACTTGTTTTCATGATCGCCGACCACGCCGAGCATTGCAGTGCAGCATCGACAGGAGGCGATCACGGCGCAGTTGCCCTCCCCGTTGGTCCCTTCATTGCCGGGCGTTTGCGCAAGACACGCATTGTCATACATTTAGTCCCTGTTGGACGAACCGTTCGTCCATTGGTTTAACGACTGCAGTTAGCCCAACTTTGCCGAATTTCGGCTTCGAGTGTAGATGGTGCTGCTTGCTTCATCGGGCCTGTGAACTGAGGGAGCTCGCCGTACGTTGCGTAAGACAGACAGGTGCCGCCGCTTGATGACGTCGTGAAGTTGATGGCGTCAGGTGGGCTCGCTCACTGGCCTTCACACAGATTGCCTTTGCAGAGGCAATGACGTTCGGTGTGGACTCTCAGGCGTAACAGCACCCCCGCCGCCAGACAGTGTGCCGGAAAGACGAGCTGCTTCCACAAAGCTCGGGTATCGGATGCGCTCGTTCGCCAGGTCCCTCCACGTTCGCCTCCAGGACCAGGGGACGAATATGGCTTCAGGCTAAGTTCCGCGAACACATCCCATTTTTGAGAGCAGATCCCAGCTCCACTGGCTTGTTGCCAAAACTTGTCGACTAGCTTCGCTCATTTCTTATGACGATGTTGCGTCTCAGTATTTGTCGATGGTTCTGCAACTTGTCAAGAACGGTTCGACAACATACAACACATGACATAAGCAAGTGCCTTCGGTTACCCGACAGAACACCAGGCAAGGCATAGTACAACATGCACCTGCCTACGTATCTATCGGAATTTCATTCCCTCTACATCAAGAGGATCATGTGGGACACAAAACTCTTAAAATGAGAACTCAAATTTTTACACGTACAACAACGTAGTGAAATAGAATACAGCATAAAGTTGGCCCCTTGAGATCACTCTGGACGAGAACGCTAAGCTAAGGCCGTGATGAGGACAAATTTTGTCCCGACTTGCCAGCGAAAGACCGCAAGGTCGAGAAGGAACTAACTAAAAGGCACTGCTCAATGCGTCTGCATCAGTGTTTAGCTTTCCTTTCTTGTAGCGAACGTTCAAATGGTGCTGTTGGCGTATCAGGCTCTACCTCAGTAACAAGCCACTTTTAGGCGACATGTTATTTAATCAGGTTATAGGGCAGTGGTCCGGTTTGACCACAAACCTCGAACCGGAGACATAACAGGCTAGCTTTTGAACGGCCCACACTAGGCATGCGCATTCTTTTTCAGAGGTACTGTATGCCTCTTCCTTGTAGCTCAATTTTCGAATGAAATAAAAAACTGGCCTTTCGTCACGAGCGCTATCTTCCTGCCACAAAATGGCTTACATTCTGCGATCACTCGCGACACATTGAACAAAAAATTTTTTACAGAAATCGGGTGCCTTGAGAATGGCCTTTTTGTTTAGGGCCTGTGTCAGTATGCAAAACGCATTCTTTTTTTTAGTCCCCTACCATTTTAACTGGCTCGGACTTCCGGAGTGCGTCAGTTGGAGGGCGGGCAATGCTAGAGTTCTTTGGCACGTAATTCACGTATTTGGCACGTATCCATCTAGGCCCAAAAATGTCCTTATTTCAGATTTTGTTGTTGGTCGGGGATAGTTCATGACGGCGGCTACCTTAATCTCTGAAGGTCTACGCCGGCCACGCCCCACAACATGCCCCAGGTAACACATCTTGCCGCACTCTAGGTGATATTTAGTTGGTTTCATGGTGAGACTAGCTTCTTTCAACCTGTTCAGCACGACTCGCAAATGCACGACATGTTCTTCCTAGCTGTTTGAGAAGATGGCGACATCGACAAGATATGGCAGAGCGAACTCGGAGAGGGCATTGAGAACGTGGTCCATTATGCCTGAAAACTAAGGGCGCATCTTTTTATTCAAAACTCAGCTTAAGTGGACGATACGTTCTGAATGGAGAAACGAACGCGGCATGGTGGCTAGCACGCTCCGTAACGGGTCTTGCCAATACTCTTGCACGAGGTGTAACGTTGAAATGTAACTAGGCTGTGACAGAGTTTCTACCCTCTCCTCCAGATTTGGTATCGGGTAAGTTTGGTGTCTAGTTATGGCGTTAGGACGCCGATAATAGATGCATGGCCTAAGATCTTTTCTCGGCACTGATAGAGGGGATGTACATTCACTCTCACCCGGTACTATGACTCTGAACTCCAGTATTTTACAGATATCCTCTTCCATGATCTGCTTTTGCACAGGGGAACATTGATACGGCTTGCCACGAATCGTTTCCTCAAACGTTAGCTAGATAGCCTGGTAAATCATCGTTGTGTTTCCGGAACGATCCGAAAACACGTTCTTAAATTCGGGAACAATACTTCTCAAGTCCTTCTTCTAGACTTGCTGAGTATTCAATTAACCTAGGCTCCAGGTTCAACTGCTCCAACATTACAATGAATGCCCTCTCGATTACATCACTAGAACTCAAAATGTCTGCTCATTCTTCCTCTAAAGCATTCAAATGCAGATTTACGACCGCTTGACGTTGAATAAATGGTTGCATCAAGTTACTTTGGCAAATTTTCTTTGGCTGCTTTTCTAATTTCACTTCATAATAAATACCAGATAGTTCAATATTATTTTGACAGGCCCTTCCTAATGAACCTCAAGCTTGTTCTCTTTGGACAGCCGCAGCAGCATTACCTGACTACCTACTTCAATTGTGCGCTTCTTCGCCGATTTGTCGTAGTACTCCTTTGACAACACTTGTGCAGCCTTCATGTGGCTTTCCACAAGATCTTTTGTTTTTCGAAGCCTCTGAAGGAGGTCTAGAACATACGCAAATACATCAGGGTCCTCATCAGATCCCTCCAAGGACTCGCATAGCATTCGCAATGATGTTCTCGACTTCCTGCCATACACAATCTCTGCAGGGCTAAAACCAGTGCTCTCATGAGGAGCTGATCTCAAAGTGAACATAGCGGGAGGAATTCACGCTTCCCAGACGCATTTGTGTTCGTAGCAAATAGCTCTCAGCATCCGTTTCAGAACGGATTGCATACGCTCTAATGGATAAGATTGCGGGTGATTGATCGAGCTGTGCACTACTTTTATTCCACATTTATCCAAAAAGGTAGAGGTAAGGCAGCTGGTGAAGACACTAGCGCTGTCGCATTGGATTTCAGAAGGAAATCCGACGCGTGCAAATATAGTTAGCAGTGCATCCCCGATATGAGGGGAATCGAGCTCCTTAAGTGGTATCGTGTCTGGGAATTTTGTGGCTACACAGAGGGCCGTCAGGATGTACCGACAACCTTGCCTTCACTCTTGCAACAGCCCGACGATATCAACTATTAGGTGCAGAAACGTTGCTGTGATAATTGGCACAAGCTTCAAGGTTGCCTTCCACTTCTCTGTGGATTTATTCGCTCTGTGACAATGGTCACATGAGCGTCCAAAGTCTTCGATATCCTTCCAGCAATTGGCCAAAAAAACTCAAGATAAATTCTAGTCTTGGTCTTCTTTATGCCGAGATGTCCTGGCCACGTGTTTTCATGCGCCAGTTTCAATAGTTGGCGTTTATACTTTAGTGGCACCATACTTGCCACCTTGAACATCTGTGTAGCTTCAACACAGGAGCCCTGCCTTCTGAAAAAAGACACATTCTTTTCTTTTGTTCCCAACTGTACGCTTTCTTTTAGCGCTTTAATCGAGATGTCTTCCCGCTGCTCTCGAACGAGCGTTTTTAGATCTACTTTCGACAGCTCGCTCCAACTTTTCGCTACAGGCCAGAGCGCAGCACCCCTCTCGCTCTCGTCTAATGGCATCATGTCGTCTCCTCCGCCGACAGAGACGGCTTCCGCGACGGGTGGCTTGAGTGACTCACCCGGAGAATGACCTGGTTGAGGCTCAATCGCCTCGCCGCCAAGGTCAAGCAGGTCAGCCTCTATAGCAAGTGGTGTTTCACTACACTTAACGAAATCAAGTTCTTGCGAAAGCTGCTGCGTTTGCGATCGCGTGAGCGCCAATTTACGCTAAGTCGGAGAAAAACGATTTACCCTGCTTTTTAAGAAGCTGCTCAGAGTTATTAGAAAAAAGATAAGGAAAAGAATTGGAAAGCGTGGCAGACACAGCGGCTTCCGTGCGAAGCTTACTGAGCGGGCCTTCAATGAAAACCGTAGCGATTGGTAAGCAAGCATTCCGCTCCTGGCCGACTTGCCTGATCAACGCGCATTCTCATGCAAATTTGTCCGGAGATGCCTATGAAGGATGGACAACGTCCATGGTTGCCGCTGAATCTCGAAGCGCTCAAGGCATTTTTCCATCCATGCTAATTTCCTGGAGATGCGGCTCTAGCAACCGCATATTAATTTCCGATACTCCAATTGTCGCGAAAGCAAACTTTTGTTTACAGTTTGCCCGTGGTGTGTAGCCACCGCAACACTCTTTCTCATCACACGTAGGAGTGTGCGGAGCACGACGAAGAACACGACAACTATGGCACATGGGAGGAATGGTAGGCGGTGCTGTCTAGCCCAGCCCTGGTGAATCAGCTGTGACTGATACACAAAGCTGAACGGATGGCTCACGCCAGCGAAGCTCTGGTATTGGGGCACCACCCTGCCGGACAGACTTCGCTCTTCACCCTGTATATTTCTCGGGACACTGGAGTACTAGCCTGTCTGAATTATGTATATAATAAAATTTTCTACTACTACTACTACTGTTTACTGCAATGTGCCTTTCCGTTTTGCAGTTGTAGTAGCTTAGCGGCTTCCGTTATTCGAACGCCCGTGGAGTATCCGTGCGTTCTTTAGGAACCTCACTGAATTTCTCCGCATCCGTTTGCCCTTTCTCTACAGTGTCCTTCGTAAGAGACAGATCCTTTCTGAAATTACGGTGCGGAGTGGGCTTCCGTTCCCATGTTTTTTAAAAAGTCCTCTTTTCTTTCACCCTTTAAACGTGCCCTGCCCTGCTGTGCAACTTTTGGTGAGTATAATACTCTTCAGCTAACTCTGCTGCCTTGCTAAGCTTCACTTCGCCAAGTTTGCCCTGCAGCCAAAGGTTGACATCATCCTCGATTCAGTGGAAGAATTACTCAAAGGCAATGCAATCTACAACTTTATCGCGATTGTCATAAACGCTTTCGCCCTTGAGCCATTCAATTATATTGGCTTTAAGATGAAACGCGAAGTCAGCATGTGACTATTTGCCTTTTTTGCGTACCGGGACCTCTGCCAGAAAACCTAGGGTGTCAACTTATGACATCTCCAAAACACTTCCTAAACCTTGTCATACCTCTCAAGCGCTTCCCTCGACAAGCACGTTATTACGTCGGACACTTCGCTGGGAAGAAGTGCTAACAGTTTCTGCGCCCAAAGAGATCTCTCCAAGGCATTTCGGTCACAAACATGCTTGAACTTGACGAGATACTTCGCCATGGCCTCGCCGACTACGAACAGTGGCAGTTGGTCCCGAACTCTGTGACCGCTGTCTTGAACTGTCGCACAAGCTATGCTAGCCGCCTTCAAACACGTTAGGATTGCTCATTCTATTCCTTTCACCTTGAAGTGCTCCTGTCTCTCGGCCTCCTCACGGGTTTCTCACCTTGGAGCTTTTTTGCGATCGCGAGGCCTTTCAGCCTCCTCGTGACGTGCTTTGAGATCCGCCCAGGCCTCTTCGACTTCCTCAGTTGTGCCTCCTTTATCCTTCATGATCTCAAGGATCGCTTGATTTCGTTTTGCACGGCCCAAAATAAGGCCATGTTCCTCACAAATTTTGATGAATTCTTTCACCTTAAGGTTCTTCATTGTTCACACTAGCCCCTCGCAATTTGCCCCTATTAAGAATCTACTTGCCGCACCCACTATAGATCTACTAACAAGATGCTCAAGCAATTTTTAACAGTGCCATGTTTACACCCTCCGCATTAACTTTGGTTTCAAAGCGCTCTGATTTGGCTTGAAACAATCCAAGCTTCCTTCAATGCTTCACACAGCCCTTTTATAAACTACTATAACCTGTGTTAGAGTAGTCTGGTGAACTGAGGGAAACATATTAGGCACTCACCGCATCAATATCACTGACGCCAGCCGATCCCGCAGCTGTCATTCACTGTTACGAGGCGAGATGCCAACACGGTCCCGAAGGCGCCACTGCTACGAAACTCGCCGCTGCCAAGGTCACTGGCTCTTTGGTGGCACGTGTTTCTAAGCTCGGGACTGCTTCTGCTTCTGCGCGGAGCTGATAGACGAGCAGACAAGACGATGGTGAATATAAAGGAAGGTTTATGTACAGCGTTGAAATACAATCGTTACAAGTTCGGTCGGCTGCTTGGCGAAGCGCCGTGTGGTGTTTTATAGGTTACAGGTGATCCTTTACGTCATCAAAGTACACTAAGAACTGCCGCGGGTCGCGTCACACCCTCTAATGGGAACCCGCCACTGGGTTGCGTCATAATCCTCAAATCTGGGGCTGGTGTGCCGGGTTGCACCAAAGAAGAAGTGATGTTGCCACGTATTGCGTAAGACTCGCCAGACTGGATGGCGCCGCTTGCTTCATCGGACCCGTGGGCTGAGGGAGCTTGCAAACCGGTGCCGTCGCTTGATGACGTCATTGAGTTGATGGCGTCATGCGGGCTCCCTAGCTGGCCTTGACACAGATTGCCTTCGCAGACGCAATGACGTTCGGGGTGGACTCCCAGGCGTAACAATACTCAAAAATATCTGCGCCACAGGTCCAAGTATCTCGTCATTGACTTATTTGACCAAGGCGCGCTCGTGAGTTACTGAGGCCACCACGTGAAGCCGCAACCTGTCCGCGCGTGCACGCGCGTTCAAACAGCAAAGCCCCGCATTTAAAAAAACAAAACAAAAACAAAAAAATTATTGAAAGTCACGAGGCACGCGTGAAGTACCATCCTTGGCCGTGCCATCTCTTGTCGGGACGAGACAAGAGAGAAACAAACTGAGCGTGTGAGAAATTGTTGTATTTACTTCCGCCTCTTTCAACGTTTTTGTGGTTTCAACGTTTGTGGTTGTTCAACGTTTTTGTGGTTTTCAATGCTTTAGGCAACAAGCTTCTTTATTCGTTCCATACCTAGCCGAAAAACGGTTGTAGCAGGCCTGCAATACCCGTGAATTGATGAGGATAAACAACATGAAAATAGATGAAGTTTTGTCATTCCCCTTTGAGGTAGTTCTACGCTACTTTTAATTGAAGTGAGTGTGGCTTACTTTTACAGCAAAAGCTGTTATGACATCACAACTTGGCTCACGTGCAGTTGTCCGCCGCTGCCGCTGGTGTAAGTAACCACATCGTGCGAAATTAAAAAAAAAACTTGCACCAAATACAGTGGGGCTGGAATCCGGGTCCACTAGGTGCCAGCCCAGCAATCTATCACTAAGCAGCGCCAGTGCTCGTGACGTTTTGACAAAGTTGCCTTAGACAGACGTTATGTCGGAAAGCAAACTCGTTAATACGACCTATGAAGCGTGTGAAAACAGCGAAATAACAACCAGCCGTCGCACATTGCGAATAACGTAACGAGTGAGCCGTCCAATGTTCCGACCCATTAGCAAAGCTTGTTCTTGTTCCCCTATTAGCTGTCACGCATACTCACGTGATCCATAATTCTTCATCGTCTTAAGCCGCGGCATGAACAATTGGCGCAAAATTCCTTGCAAGTGTTTAGCGAATACCACGCTTCTCAGAAGAGTGACGAAAATTAGCATAGCGAATGCTGGTCTACTACCGCAACGAATAGTATGAATGCCCTAGTGCGTATCAAGTAAGCGTGCTTGCAGTAGTTACCCAATGGATGTTTTGAAAATGCTCTGAAAGGCCACTCTTCTAGCTTTTGCTATCCCTGTGCTGCACCTTCTGTGCAGGGCCGGTGTTTTTTATACCACGAGGACTTTTACAATCGTCTAGTTAAACTTCAAAACGCAGCGGCATTTTGCAACTGAAAGGCGAATGAACACAAGGCTGCACTGATAAGAGCTCGCACAGGCCTTTGTCATGTCAAAGAAAACCACAGAGTACTTGATTTAGGCTATTAGTGTAGTCACAGATGCACTAGAATGCTATGTTTGAAAGCGCGGTGGCCAGTTTTCGGCTATATGGGTGGATGCTCTAGTGTGGTGTTAATACGTGCCCCACTTTAGATGCCAAACGTACAACTATGGCCATGACCGATGTTACATAGAATTTGTGAAGCAGGAAAGCCAACGTTCATGGTGAGGGGTCGTAAAACTTGAGATTGTTCGCTGGTATTGTGGCGTATGCGGCGCCACAAGCGATAACAAAACAAAAGAAAGGAAAACCATGGCTGCTGCCTCTTTTTAGGAATCGGTGTAACGTGGAAGTGGAACATGTTTTCGCAGAGGTAGTTGAGCGTTAATTGTACAATGTTTCATCCCAAGGGCGAAGAAATGAATGCTACAGCCACAAGCAGCAACGTCATAGGAGGAACGGCAAGCAGCTCACAACTAGCAGCGCACAACTCAAGCAGAAAGCACGTACAAAATTAGCATGCACAGGACAAGCCCGGAAACAGCTGTCACCGCTCCACACTTAAAACACGCTTTTATAACAGAATGAAAGATGCAGGAAACGAATCTACAAGTATACACACGATGAGCGCAAACAGCTGTCAAGGTACTTACTTCTTTGGCTGTAATCAGCGCGCTGCTTTCGCAAACGTGGCCGCGGCAAGGAGTGAAGTGAAGTTCGTGCTCTGTTCACCTATTGTAACTTCAAAGCAAGCTTGTGCTGGAAGCACAAAAGGAACAAGTCACCACGCTAAAGAACAACACTGTAGAGAACCGCCGGGTGGAGGGCTCGTGCAGAGGGACACGCGCGGTGACGCAGCATGACGATCTTTAGAGCAAGCATCTCCAGCGCACACCCATCGTACCAGGTAGCTACTAACGTCAAACACGCGCTGAAGTTGCTTAGCTCTGAGAATCATGAGTGGTATACTGTGTATATAAATGGCTTGCCATGTAGATGTAGGAGAAAGATCGCTTTATGGTATAGATTGGCGAGGGAAGGTTAAGCATACACCAGAAAAAGCGGAGAATGAAAAGGACGCGCCCTTTTGTTCTTTGCCAGAGGCAATACGTTTAACGTGTTTTTCATCCGCAAGCTCTGGCGCGGCCGCTGGACCCAGCGCCATGGCTCTGGTATGTTATGCAGGTCATATATTGCTCACGGAATAATCTGCAGAAGCTTTACAGTGTAGTGGTGGCATCTGTCTGGGATTCTGGATGGGAACGCTGCAGTCGTACAAACGTGTTTTGGCGGGTGAGGAATGGGTGTCTTCGACTAGGTTATCACTTCTTAAACCAATTAGTTAACTAGGTTTTCTTTTCTAGAGATACCCAGTAGCGGCAACTCCAGTGAGCAGTTCGGCAGAGCTTGCTTTTTCCAAGCTTCCTTTTCCCCCGATGTCGATCCTTTCTTCCCTGAACTTGCAACCCTTCGCCAGCGAATTCCGCATATTAAAAAGGAAAATAAAGTCCTAAATAAACAGCTCCCTTTCCTAACTAAGCAACTTGCTTCCAATAACAGGGCCCTGCAAGGCACCTCACTACTGCCGCTCTTGTCCAGGTGGCTACGCCGGCAACCTCGAAGCCTTGTCCTCCCGCTACATGCACTCGGAATAATCATTCAGCTCAAGTAGCCGGCGCACCTACTCCGGAAGCTCAGATAGCGACTACAGCACCTGAGGATTCTTTGCCCACTAACCCAATTCGTTCTAGGGAAGAACACCTCACGCACATTGAGGATCACTTTACGTGCGTTGAAGCGTCGAATACTCGCTTCATTGCTAATTTTTCTGTCCAACGCATAGTATCAGAGGTAACTCAGGCTAACAAAGTCTGAGAAATTACTGAGTTTCAATCCAAAGCATCGCGTTCACCCTCATCTTCGGTTAGCAGTAAGGGTTCAGCTCCCCGATGTCATCATGAGGTGGCTACCATCACATCGCCGCCAGACAATGCCGCCTCCGTACCTGTCGTGCCTCTAATGGCTCTGAACACGACATGAAGGGTCAAACTTAAAATCGTGATAGATAGCACTCATACATTTTTTCAAGTTTGATGTCAAAATTCGAGATTATACAGTGTAACTCTACAGCGTTTGTGAACCGGTGCAAGCGCTCACACCTTTCCTTCTTCCCCCACTCACTTGGCTCTCAGCCGGCCATGTTGGCACTTATATAATCTAGCACGACACCAAATTTTTCTCCATACTGCTCCTATGAGGGAGGCACCACTGCAAACCTTGTTTTGCATAAGACGTACACGGTGATACAGATCGACCTCGATCTTGTCTCCCATACGGCTATTGTATGATATAAGTGCTGTCTCAACGGAGAGGCCAACCAATATTTCGCACAATAAACGTGTATTGCCTCCCTCTTCTTGCGGGGGCGTAATTTGCAAATGTGTTTTGTAAGGTGCTCCACGCAGCGACCTGCCAACCCCTCGTGATTGTCGGGAACTTAAACGCCCCCAGCCCTTCCTGGTGTCATCTATTTGACTAGGACTGGGGCAGAGAACTCAAGCAGCCCATCTCCTCGTTTAGCCTCAGACTGCTTGCCGATCCAGCTCAGATTGCGTTCCGGCAATCCGGCCACACGTGGCACATGTCCTGACCTCTCCCTGACTCGTAACATTCGCTATGCTACATGGGAAAATGTGGGGAAGACTTTGGGAAGTCATCACGTTTCGCTTCACATTTCCTTCACACCGTTGCAGAAAATGCGTCAATACTGGGGCCTGGCCCGTCTCACCCACTGGACCTTTAAATTCAGAATGCAGCCATTTTTCCTGGTTCGCAGCTGCAGGGATTACGCGGCGTGGGCGCCGTATACGTCCTTCATGCCAAGCGGGCAAACACTCGCAGCCTCACAACTTCTAATTTGACTCCTAAAGTTGACCTACACCTCTTACATCCCTGGAATGCTCGCCACGTTTTTATAGAGCACTGTAAACGCTACAAACTCAATAAAAAACTTCGCACTCGCGTCTAGGCGCTCACTGCAGAAGCGGCGGTTTACTGTGCGCAGCTTGCTGTTTAAAATTAGGCTGACACATGCACGAAAGCGCTAAACCAGAAGACATTTAAAAGCACCTGGCGGCTATTTCGTAGCCTTCTGGATTCCTTCAGCACTCGGGCAGAAACAACACTCTCGCTCCACCGTTCTCTGCATGTCTGTGTCGGCACTTCAGAGACCAACTCACGCAAGAATTGTGTGACCAATACATCTGTCGCAAAACTGACCCTATATGCCGAGATTTGATGTATTCCTCTAACCCCAATGCCGACCTCCGTGTCCATACACGCCTTCGAATTAACGGGCTGCACTTGCGAAAATGCGATGGGGTACGGCCCCTGGGTGGGATGGCATCACAGTGTAGCTCCTGGCTAAACTTTTCGACAAGGCACACATCTCGGTACTACACCATGGTCAACTCGATATAGGATGACTCTCCGATTTTGTTGGAATGAATGACATCACTCACTACATCCAACTTTAATCAGGCAAACCAGTCAACATCGAGGCGTTGCGACCCATCTAATTAACCTCCTGCGCCGGAAAACTCACGGAATTCATGGTACACGAACGCCTTTCTGTCTACCTGAAGGCCAGGAGGACCTTTGCTGGCACAATGTTTGGCTTTAGCTCACATATGTCGGCGCAAGACATCCTTTTACATGTTCAACACGACGATAAAGAACCGATTACTATGCGCTGCAACGATAAAGTGGTGCTCACTCTCGATCTTAGAGGAGCGTTTTATAACGTTAAACATAGTAGTATTCTTCCCAGTCTCTCTACCACAAACTGCAGTTAAAAGAGGTTCAATAACATTCAAGCCTTTCTATCCCATCGCGCTGCTTTCATTCACCTCGATTCCATCGAACATTACCCGTACCAATGAGGCACACGAAATACACCCCTAGGGGAGTCCTATCAACCCTACACTCTAAAAAATATTGAGTAAAAGGGTGTCTTTTTGTCCCACAACAATAATCGTCATCAGGCTTGCGTCCGCTTTCTTCCTTGAAAACTCGGCGCTGGCCACTTTTCCATCGAGAGTGCAATGTAACCCAGATAATGGGCATGTCGATCGTGACTGGAATGTACCGGGCGCGGGGCGATAGCGCAAGATTAGAACGCAATATAGATAACGATTATAGTTGTGGGACAAAAATATGACCTTTTTACTCGTTCTTTCTTTAGAGTGTACTTTTCAACCTAAACATGAAGGACTTCCCCTTCCTTCTGCGCGAGGGCCAGAGAATAAACCACGCACTATATGCCGACGACATTACAATTTGGAATGAAAGTGACTCCCCTGCGCAAATTGAAGAGCACCTACAAAGGCTGCCCTTCAGGTGAACGCCTATGCTCATTTGTGCGGCCTAGAAAGCTCTCCAGCAAAATAAGCTATTCTCTCGGTATCCGGTTTATCTCCACCCGAGGTTTCGCTTCCGCCTGGTTCTGTTCCATTAGTCGAAAAAATTTGGACTCCTTGGCTTCGCATTATGAGAAACGAAGAAGCAGACCCGCACCCGATCGTTTGGCTGCATCGAAGGTCAAAGGAACAAAAGAGCGAGCCAGCGCCCCATGGCTTGTGCAGTGCCCATCAACCTTTCTTCCTCCGGTATTTGCAACACACTCCCATGGCCGGCAAATTGCAGCAAAATTCGGGTGCACAGTGGCGAAAGTTGAGGCGGACATAGGTAGGCAAGGTGCGAACGATAGGAAGAGTAGGGTTAGAAACGATAGAAAGAGACGGCTACAAACGATATAAAGAGACGGCTACGATGGAGGGCTTTGGGGAGGCGGTCGCGCTTGGGGAAGCGGTGGCTTCTCTTGCAGGGGAAGTTGTCCAATCTCGCTATAATGTCCAGAATACTTGGTGGTCACATTGTTAGCCATTTTACGTTCACAGTGGGGGATTTTTCACTTCTTGCGCCACTTGTAGTATGAGGAGTCTGATCATGGCCCGCTTTTAGAGACTCGCGAGGTTTCCCAATAATTTGCGCGCTCCTTCCAAGTGATGCTGGTCTTCTGCTCTTGATGTTAGATATAAAGCTTCTGTGGCGGCTGCGTGATCATTTGCTGCATGTCTACTGCGTAGTGGGCGGAAAGGGGGGGTCAAGAAGTCTGTCACGTGTGCTTGGTTCGAAATCACAATGGAGCTGGATGAAGAATCCGGTATCGAGGATTTTTTCCTCGCTCGATGAGAACGAAGATGATGCACAAGCATTGTGCCTCTTTTGTGGAGTGGCCCCATCAAGCAGGGGTATTCGGGTGCTTTCGGTGGTGTCGGAGACTCTTTCACGTGCGCTGTTGTCAGCAGTAATGTGTCGGAGTCTGCCTGTGCCTCATGAACGATTACGTACGTCAAGCTAATATCTTCGAACGGAAGATTCTTAGCCATGGCGAAGTACTTAGAGCCATCACTGCCACACAAGTGTATCCGATTGAAGCACACATGCGCATGGGATCTGCATTAAGATTCTGAAGTCGATCACGATTCTTCTTCCTCGCTTGACGAAGATGACGACGATGACGACAGTGCCGATGCATTCTGGTTCTGTTGGCCAGTGCCCTCGCCCACGACGGTGATCTCGGCCACGTTTGAAGGCACCGAAAATTTATCCACGTGCTCTGTGGCCGGTAGCGAATTGTCGGTATCCGTCACGGTATCACGAATCATGGCGCAAATCGAAGTGACGTTTTCGGTTGCATGAGTTTGAGTCATGGTTTTGTTTTAGAGACATCGTTATAGACATTGCTGCTGGAGTTTACAGATGACTGGTCCATCATGCTATGCACGCTTCGCGAGAGTTCTCGTTTCTACCGGTTTCCTTTATGAGGCCCAAAGCATAGTCCTGGGGCTGCATCGTGTAGCGATTGTACATCAGGTGCAGGTATCTGTTGTCAGGCGCCATGTTCATGTGATGTTCAGTGGCGTCGCAGACGGTCATGGGATGCATGTCATCAATTGAGTGCGGCTCTTAACGGCACTGTTGCTTGCGTCTACGCGGCTGCACTAGGCTGCGTGACGGGCAGGGCGTTCGTTTGTCCTCTTCGTCTGGGACGAAAGACTGTCTAGAGAAGCTGCTGCTAAGACCACAGAAATTACTTGTGGTTGATGCGCATGGTGTACCCGGGGTCTCCCTTGGACAACGAGATTTTCATGGCACACCTTGTAGACGAGTCTTTGCTCTGAAGCGACATGCATCACGTGGAAAGCGGCAGTTCTTTCGGCGTGCGCTCCAAACTCATTCGAGTTTGGTTGATGTTGATATCGGCAGGTCACTGAAAACGAAGTTGTCACTTGCTTCGACGTCAATGCGGGAGAAGCTCTGAGGCTGGTCAAAAGCGAAGTCATGGCCTGCGGTGACATCAAGGCGAGAGGAGTCGTGAGGCCGGTCGCAAGGGAAGTTGATCCCTGCTGTGGTGTCGTTAGGAGAGAGGTCGAGAAGTCGGTCGAAACCAAAGTTGCGGCCATGTCTGACGTTGAGGCGAGATGGTTTAGGAGGCCGTGGGAAGGCGAGATCCCGGCCTTCGATGTGATGCGGGAGGGGCCGATAGGCCGATGGAAAGTGAAGTTGTGGCCCATGGCGACGTTGATCCAAGAGGGGTCAAGAGGCCTGTCGAAGGCGAAGTTGCGGCCTGCTCCAATTTCGAGGCGAAAAGGGTTGAAAGGCTGATCGAAGGCGACGTCACGGCGGGCTGCGACGTGAATGCGAGATGCTTTCAGAGTGCAGTAGTAGTGACGGAAGTCGATGCGGGTGGGGTTGGTGGCCTTGACTCGGAGGCGTGGCTCTCTCTCTGTTAAGCGCTAACGATTTTGCCCTCGAAGTGGCTGGCTGTGATCAAGTCCACTTCCAAGTCTTCGTAGTGAAGGTAAGCCAGGACCTTTCTGCCGAGGTTCATCAGGTGGGTTCTTTCACGACTTTATTGTGAGGAGCTCCTGGAGCCTCAAAGCGGGAGTCGTTAATTTAGCCAGAATGGCGTCGAGCATCTAAATGTCTTTTGTGATCACTGTCCGGTAAAAGCCGTCCGGTACTCGGAGTTTATCCATGGGAGAGAGTGGCAGGCCAGACGACGGGGTAGGTTTCAGCACCAGAACGAAGTGTGAGAAATGAAGAAGGGGACCCGGACTGAATTGTCTGGCTGCACCGAAGGTCACAGGGACAACTGAGCGCGCCAGCTCGCCGTGGCTGGTGCTTGTGCCTGCGGCCCCTTCATCCTCTTTTATTTGCAACACATATCAAATCTTGTTTGGATACCAAGGGCATAATAGCAAGCCTCCGACCAATACTTTTTTGCAGACTAGTTGGTTCATACTTGAAAAATTGAATTGCTGCACAAACTTGAAGAAAAAAACAAGAGAGACAGGAAAGAGTGCAGTAACTGCACTCTTTCCTGTCTCTCTTGTTTTTTTCTTCAAGTTTGTGCAGCAATTCAATTTTTCAAGCCTCCGACGCACGGTGAACCGTATGATACGGTGGGTATCTACCAAGCGCGGTGGCCTGCGTTGGGCCCCGTCCATCTGGTTGGTTCATGCGCTTCAAATCAGTCGCATCCTGTACGCCTCACCTTATTTTCACCTGCGTCGTGACTATGAGCCCCAGCTGGACGTCCTCCTTCATTCAGTATAGAAAGGTGCACTGCATCTTCCCATTGCCACCTCCAACAGCCGATTTGTGGCACCGGCGGTACATAACTTCTTTGCAGAGTGGCGGGAAGCTCTTTGCGTTAGCCAAATTAATGGTCTGTCGTAGACGTTCTCAGGGTGACGTCTGCTACGCAAGCTTGGCCTCAATGCAATCTCTGACCAAGACAATCTGACGCCGAAACTGAATCTGTGGCGTCAAAAAACTATGGGTGAAACCACTACCACAGAGCATGAATCCCATGCTACATTCAGGCTAAGGAATAGCACGTTCCGCGGCACTTCAGGCGCGACACTCCGATCACTGTGGCATTTTATATGTGGATGTCTCGGACCCCTCACTTTCGGGTCACTTGATGGCCGCCGCAACCACAAAAGGAAACGCGTCGATGGCCTCTCCTTTAGAGGGAACACTGTGGCTCAAGCTGAGGAGGTAACAGCAGCTTTGGCCACCTCGCATCCCATCTCATGCACCATCCTGACGAACTCACACTAGGCCTGTTGGCAATACCTTCGGGGTTCTATCGCCGCACTGGCCGCTCAGCTACTTTGGGCAGCCTCTTCCCGTTTTAACCCTCACTCCATTCGTATAGTATGGCCTCGAGCCACTCGGGCCTGCCGAGCAACGAGGCTTGCCCCTTAACGTCCAGAGTCGGAATCTGGCAATGCGAGCCTGATACGCTTGCTCAAAACTCCGGCTTATTACCGGGCTTTGTGCCGCCTCTACCCAGACCCAGCGCGTGTTCTGGGGAAAGCGGACTAGCGAATACTACGCCGCGTCTATATGAACACCTATCTCGGTGGGGCGGGGACGAAGCAATTTTTTGCCGGAAATTAGTGGCACCTGCTCAACCTGCCAGGTCCTGGCCGACAGTTACCACTTTGTTGCTTCGTGCCCCACCTCCTCCATTTTTTTATCCTCTTTCCCCACCCCAACTAGAAAGGCTTGGAAGGAGTACCTGCTTGTCTGCTCCACCTTGAATGGTCAACGCTACTTCGTGAGGCACACTCATGCAAGGGCTGGCGTCCCAGAATAGGGTCTTGATACTTCAGCATTAAATATGCCACAACTTCCTGGTACATTTTCTGTAGTATAATGTTTTGTACCAGCACCGCCACCTGAGACGGGGGTTGATGTGGATGCTAGAAGAGCGGTTTGAAGCAAAATTCATTGTGGCTTTTACTCGAGTAAACGTTTCTTTCAAACACAAAGACGTAGAAGGCGGGTTGGGTTTCGAGTAGGTTTCATCACAGGTAAACGAGCAGAAAGAGTGTTCCCACTCAACATGCAGCCGAGCGTTAGGGATGGTAGAGGGGGTGAAGCGATGGAGAAGTGTGTTGCGAGTAGGTGTAGGAGCAACACCACCTAGGTGTGTTGGGAGGAGCTGGTAGCTGCTGCGGGTGACGGCGAGAGAAACGTGAACGCGCAGCTGTGGCTTTAGCTACTTGGCGTTGTTTTAAGAACTGTGGCGGGGAAAAAGAAGCTCTGCCCACCATTGCGATAATGCTGGGAAGCAGTAAGCAGATGATGGGTGGGCTTATAATGGCGGGCAATTTATATAGTGTACCAAGCTGGGATCTGTACACTACATGTTCTACCACCATGATTTCCACCAAAGGTTAGGCCTACCGACCGAGCCCGTACAATTGTGTTATCCGTGCTTCCGGGTTTCAGAATACACCATTTCGACGAATGAGTATGACAATACAGCGCAGCCATGGCATCAATTAACCTAAATAAAGCATTTTTCATTGTGTATAGTGTCCGCTCAAGAAGCAATAAACATAGATGCGACGCGATTAAAGCACTACCAGAGAACGTAATTAAGTGTCTTCTCACCGACAGCCGCCGGTCGCACTCGCCGGCACTTCTCTAGATTTTGTACGAGAACTAAGACGTGGCAATTCGTATGCTTGGTGAACCAATATGATAGCGTAATGTTTCCGGCACACTGAATTCGTTTTGGCCAAGCCGTTATGTAGTTGTTGCTTTAGCGAAAGAGCTACAGCATTGCGCTGGCGCGACCGCCCTGTACATTACGCGAAAAGCATCCCAATAATCAATCAAATAAATTAGGCGGGCGTATCTATGGATTGTGCCTAGAAGCGTCATAAAGCGTGAGCAGATGTCGCCCTTTAGAACGAGCGCGAAACGGATATTAAACTTGGCAGACCCCACCGGTAAACTGTTGCTGCTCCCCAGTCCACTTGGTTTTTTTTCTTGAAGTTGTGAAGAAGAAGAAGAATAACTTTATTTATGAAGTCCAGCGAAGTTGATTTGGGGCGGGCCTAGGCGTCGGCCACGAGCCCTTGGGCTCGGGCGGCTTCCTCGGCTCGCTGGACGGCCCACAGTTGTTGTTCGAATGAGGAGCTGAGCAGAGCCCCCTCCCAGCGTGTCCTGCGGTCCGAAACTGCCTCTTCGTGGTTTTCATCGTTGCTTTCATCTAAACTCGAGCATTCCCATAGTATATGTGAAAGTGTCGCCCTTTCATCGCAAACCTTGCATTTTTCTGTTAAATACAGATCAGGGTAACAGAGACTAAAGAGAACTGGATTCGGATAAGTATATGTTTGCAGTTGTCGCCACGCAACTGCCTGTTTTTTATTTAACCTGTTGTGTGGCGGAGGGTACTTTCGCCTTTCTAGCTTATAGTGCTGCGTTATTTCGTGGTAACTAGTCATGCGGTCCCCCCACTCCCACTCCCCCCCGCGTGGAACTTCGTCCGAGGCGGCGTCGGCGTTCGCAACGGCTCGGTTCGTGAGTGCTCGAGCCGCCGCGTGCGCCGCCTCGTTGCCGGCCAGCGGGGTTTGTGTGTGTGCGGGGGTCCATATGACGAAAGTGTCATTTTTTTCCCGAATTTTGTCTTCGTTAGTCATTAGGATTCGCAGCGCCTCTCGGGAGACACGACCGTTCGCATAGTTGCGTATCGCTGCTTGCGAGTCACTAATTACTACTTCGGCCTCAGTGGTCGCCACCGCGAGTGCTATGGCCACCTCCTCGGCCGTCTCGGTCAGTGGCGTTTGCACCGTAACGCTCGTCATGCATGTCCCTTTACCGTCGACCACCGCGGCCACGTAACCACACCTTCGCGCGTATCTGGCCGCGTCCACGAATACCGCTTCCTTGCAATTTCCGAATTTTCTCTGCAAGTCCTGCGCTCTCTGGTTTCTTCGGCCGGTGTGATGTTCCGGGTGCATATTTTTGGGCAACGGCGGAATCACTATCTTTTCCCTTACCATCACGGTTATGTCGGCTTTTTCGCCTTGCTGCGTGTGATAGTGGATTCCCAGTTTTTCGAGGATGTACCTGCCCGTTTTAGTCTTAGAAAGTCGTTCATACTGTGCTACGTTGTGCGCTTCTATTAATTCGTCAAGCGTGTTGTGCAAGCCTAGTTCTAATAATTTCACTGTGCTTGTGTTCATGGGTAAGCATAAAGCTTGCTTATACACTTTCCTGATTAAGCAATCTAATTTTATCTTCTCGGCGACGTGCCAATTCAAGTAAGAGGCAACGTACGTGATTCTACTGAGGACAAAGGCTTGCACAAGTCTAATAGTGTTCCCTTCTTTCATACCACTATGTCGGTTCGTAATTCGTTTTAGAAGTCGGATTGTCTGATTTACCGCGTGTTCCAACCTGCGAACAGTTTCGCCATTGTGGCCATTGGCTGCAATATACAAGCCTAACACGCGTATAACGTCTACTTTGGGAATGACGTGGCCTTCCGAGGTCGTTAGCTGTATCGCTTCCTCTGCGTGATTTGCGCTTTGTTCGCTGTATTTGGGCTTTCGACCTCTGCGCGTAGGTCTGTAAACCAGTAGCTCCGATTTCTCAGCCGAGCAGGTGAGGCCCGTGTCCTCTAGGAATCTTTGAACCGTATCGATGGCTCGCTGTAGCGTCTGTTCTATTTGGCCGTCACATCCCCGAGTTACCCACAGAGTAATGTCGTCTGCGTACAGACTGTGGGAGAGCCCGTCAATCTCTTCTAATTTAGCTGGTAACCCTATGAGTGCGAGGTTAAAGAGCAAGGGCGAAATCACCGAACCCTGAGGAGTGCCGGCGCTGCCCATCTCTATCTCTCCTGACTCTAATTCTCCCAATGTGATCCTCGCTGTCCTGTCCGTTAGAAAATCACGGACGTAGTCGTACATCCTTTTACCGAGTCCTAGTTCTATTATTCGGGTAAGTATAGTCGAGTGCTTGACATTATCAAACGCCTTCTTTAAATCTAGGCCTAAGATTGCTTTGGTAGAAGTGGTCATGCTGTCTATTACCTGGTGCTTGAGTTGTAGCATGGCGTCCTGCGTGGAGAGGCTCTTCCTGAAGCCCAGCATGGTGTGAGGAATCAGATCGTGGTCCTCGAGAAAGTTTGTTAGTCTCGCGAGGACCACGTGCTCCATGACCTTACCAACGCAGGACGTCAGCGATATCGGCCTTAGATTTTCCAGCTGTATGCGCTTTCCTGGTTTGGGTATCATAACGATGCGGGCGGTTTTCCACTGTCGGGGAATACGTCCCTTTTCCCAGCATTCGTTAAGGAAAACCGTGAGGTGCTCTATCGATGTGTCATCTAGATTCCGAAGCGTTTTGTTCGTAACCCCGTCTGGTCCGGGCGATGATTTCGTGTTGAGCCTGTGCAGCACCGCGCGTACTTCAGCAATGCTGAAAGGTCTGTCCAAGCACTCGTTCGCAGTGCCTTTGTATTCAGAGTGGAGCACGGGTCTAGTCGGATTAGTGTATCTCATCCTGAGTTCATGCAAGAGTTCTGCGTGGGTGCCTTTGTAGACGTTGATTATCTTGTTGACATTTTGCCTATATGCTGTTTTAGTCTCCTCTGGATCCAGCAGGAACCTGAGGAGATTCCACGCCTTGGTGAACCCTACCCGACTATCCATGCTATTACACGTCTCTTCCCACTGTGACTTGCAAAGCTGTAAAGCGCATTCCTCGATGTCTCTATTCAGTTTAGCTATTCGCCTACGTAAAGTCCTATTGTGTCGTTGTACTTTCCACCGGGCTTGTAGGCTACGTTTAGCCTCCCACATATGCAGAAGCTTACTATCTAGGACCTGGAGGTTTGCTTCAGGAGGGACCTCATGCGTTGCTGCCGCGACATCTTGCCTCAGCATTGATGTCCATTTTTCTATATCTTCGATATTTTCCGAGGAGTCAATCCTATTTTCCCTGTTTTGCCTAAACTTGTCCCACTCTACAAGTTTTAGTAGCTTGCTTTTCTTTTTGCACGGCCCCGCATTGGCACGAATTTCTACAATAGTGTGATCACTGCCCAAATCCTCCTGTGTATTCGTCCAGCATACGTTTGTTATGTTTTGAACGAACGCGAGATCTGGTGACGTATCAGCACAAACACTATTTCCTTGTCGCGTAGGCGCGGAGGGGTCGGTAATGAGAGTGAGACCCTCCAGTAGAGCATCCTCCCATAGGTTTTTGCCTTTCAGGTTTTCGTATTTGTAGCCCCATGCGGAATGATGAGCGTTAAAGTCTCCCGCTACGAGGAGCGCTCGGGTCCCCGCGATGCCGGCCGCCTTCTTGAGTAGCGCGCGGAAGCGGTGCTTAAGTCGAGGGCTACTATACACATTAAGAATGAAAAGACTATTGTCTCGATTCTTTGGAGGTACTATCTCAACCAACAGGTGCGGTATCGCGTTTACCTTTATCTCATGCTGCGTTACGGTTAGGTTACGTTTGACTAGCGTCGCGACGGCCGGTTTGTCCCGAGGAGCGCTATCCTGAAATGACCTGTAACCGGATAACTTAGCTTTAACGTTAGTTTCCTGTAGAAGTATCACATCTGGCTTCTCCTTGTTAATCAGGTACTGTTGAAGATGTCCCCGCTTTCTAGCGTATCCTCTACAATTCCATTGCCAAATTACGTAATTTTTAGTATTGTGAGTAGCCATGATGATAGTAAAATTTAATATTTGCCAGTGTTCTCCCTAGTCTCTGTGTCCACTGGTCTGTGGTACGGTTTCCCAGTCTGTTTGAGGGGCCCGCAGCTGCTAGCTGGTAACCTTCGCTCGTTGTTTTCAACCCTCATCTGCAGGGTGGCGAGTTGTTGCTGTATTTGCTGCATTGTAGTTGTTATCTGCTGCATCGCGCCTGTAAGCTGGCTAAGCATTCGTTCCATTTCTGCTTTACGCGTGTTCTTTTCATCCTCTATTTCTTTCCTGACTATGCTTATGTCGTCTTCGACATCGTGCCGTTTCCTATCCCTTTCCTCTGTTTTATGTGTTTGAATTTCGGCTTGCGCCGGGTCCACTTCAACTGCCCTGCGTTTCGAGGGGGTCGGCACCGTTTCATCCTTAGATAGTACCTCCCCTGGATTGTCCTGCAATCGGATCGTTCCGCCCTTTTTAGCTACCTCATTTTTTAGACTAGCATTTTCCTCCCTGAGTTCCTCAATTACGTTTTTGTATCTAATGTTATCTCTCTCCAATTGCTCGAGTCGTTTTTGAATTTGCATGATCATGTCGTGTTGACCTTCACTGTTAGAAAAGGCAGTGCCAGACCGCGCACGCTCGCCGGAGGCGGCTGCCGCCCAGCTCACCTTGGAGGCTTTGGGTAGACTGTCGTTACCACCGGGTCCGGCAGCTCGCGTCGCTGTAGTGTCGGTACTGGCGGGAGACGTGCCCTGGGACTTAGGTCTGTCCTTGGCTCGTTGGCGCTCGGCGTTCCTCGACCGAGAGCGGGAGTGAGACCGGGACCGGGAGCGGGAGCGAGAACGCGAGGCGGATCGGCCTCGTCTCTCCCCACGCAGCGCCGAACAGGCGTGTCCACTTTCGCCGTACACCCTATAGCTCTTGTCTGCGTCCTCCTCACGTTGCCTTCTTTCCCACTGGCGTTTCTTCACTATGTAAGGAGTTCTGTACTTGGCTTGGCATTTCCTGTCTCCGGTAGGGTGGTCCTTGCCGCAAAGTCGACATCGCAAAGTTGTGAACTGTAAAAAAAAATAGCACTAGTGCCATTAACATAGTGGCAATCGTTACAGGCCGCAGTCACTTGTGTTTAATAAATGTGCAATTTTTAGAAGCAGGTGTAGATCTTGTCTATGTTGTGTACACGACAAACATAAGTTGAACCGTAAGTTTGTATGCCAACTAAGTATTTAACACACAATCAACGTCATGTTGGTGTGGCGCAGTGGTTAGCGTCTTCGAATGGGAGTCCGCAGGTTGCACGTTCAATCCTCCGTGGCGCCTTTCTTTTTACGGGACGGGATTTTTTTATACAGTTTTTATAGAATTGTTTTTTATTTTTTGTGGCAGCTCGTCACGGTGATTCTGACGTCATTTCGCGCTCAAGTGTTGCCGGCACTGCAGCACCCACCCCCGTGGGTGCTGCAGTGCCGGCAGCACCCACGGGGGTGCTGCCGGCACTAAAAAAGCAGTGGTGGTTGCGGATGCGAACACTCGTCTAATTGCTGTTCCTGCCTTCTACAGGTGTTCATCCAGACAGGCCGGGGTCCCGATAGTGACTGCTGCAGCACCTGTCATTTCATCATCCACGTGTCAACGTGGAACGTTGTATTCTGGATAATCTGGCCGCATCATATCTACCGTTCCCAGCATTCCTGTCGTCGTCCTGCGCCTGCGTGGATCTTCAGTCTTGGCATCAAAAGCAGTGACAGGAGGCACGCCCGCGTCAAAGCAGTGGTGGTTGCGGATGCGAACACTCGTCTAATTGCTGTTCCTGCCTTCTACAGGTGTTCATCCAGACAGGCCGGGGTCCCGATAGTGACTGCTGCAGCACCTGTCATTTCATCATCCACGTGTCAACGTGGAACGTTGTATTCTGGATAATCTGGCCGCATCATATCTATCGTTCCCAGCATTCCTGTCGTCGTCCTGCGCCTGCGTGGATCTTCAGTCTTGGCATCAAAAGCAGTGACAGGAGGCACGCCCGCGTCAAAGCAGTGGTGGTTGCGGATGCGAACACTCGTCTAATTGCTGTTCCTGCCTTCTACAGGTCAGTTGGTTTTACGCAACCCTTGGTATTTAGCTCTGTTTTATACCGCAACCACTGCTGCTGCTGCTGCTGCTCTTTGTATTATTTGCTCGCTCGTGTGTTCACTTGTATTCTTCAATAAGTTTCCTGCTTGTGGTATCACAATGCCTACGAATGCCGAATTAGCTAAGAGAATCGAGGACCTTGAGGCAAATTTTGACAGCCGATTGGCAAAGCTCGTGGACAGAATTGTGGGTGACGTTACGACGAAGCTTCGAGAGACGGGATTTGATCTCGGTGCTCTAAATTCAGAGATTAAAAGTATGGATGCTGGCTTGAAAATGCTTAACGACATTGTAGAGACTGTCCGTACTCAACAACAGGAGCTTTGTTCTACTAACAAAGCTTTGAAGAATGAGAACGAGACTTTAAAGAAGAAGGTGGCGGACCTGGAGCAGTACACTCGGATGAACAACGTCGAGATCAAGGGCGTTCCTTCTTCCCATGGGGAGGACTGTGTTGCCATAGTGCAGTCGATTGGTAACAAAATCGACTGTCCTGTATCGGGCACTGATCTTGACGTTGTTCACAGAGTGCCAGCTAAGTCTGGCCAACAGAATATTGTGGCCCGTTTCTGTTCACGTGAGCAAAAGAATGAGTTTGTTAGGAAGGCACGTAAGGCTCGCCTGAATACACGTGCTCTTGGTTTTTCTGGAGAGGGCACTCATGCTGTCTTTGTTAATGATCACCTCTCGCCGGATAACAAGAAGCTTTTTGCTAAAGCACTTGTTCTCAAAAAAGAGAAACAGTGGGCGTTTCTTTGGACTGATAACTGTCAGATAAAAGCAAGGAAATCTACTGACACCAGGGTATTTCGCATAAAATCAGAGATCGACCTGTCTAATATCTCCTAGTTATATCATACATTAGCAATCGTAGCGTCTATCCAATTGCAGGATGGCGTATATTTCACCGTCTGAACTCTCATCACGGATGTCTCACCCATGTAGGGCGTTAATTCACTTTAACGCTCGAAGTATAAGAAAAAATTATGATAATATTACCTCATTGCTGTCGGCCATTGGTCACGAGTTCTCTATCATCTGCATCAGTGAAACGTGGCTATGTGAACATGACAGGGACCTGTTTAAGTTTCCTTCCTATTCTTCTGAATACTGTCACCGAATCGACGATGCACATGGTGGAGCAGCTATTTTTATATCTTCATGCCTTCACTATCATAGGCGACTGGACTTGGCACTAAGTATTCCTGGTTGCGAATCGGTGTGGATCGAACTTCATGAACCACATTTTTCGGAAGATAGTAAGAATTTAGTTGTTGCCTGCATATATCGCTCTCCATCGTCATCTGTCATGGAGTTCTGCCTAGCTTTAGGAGAGGCGTTGAAAACTCTGTCATTAGAAGGGAAACGGGTGATTATTTTAGGAGATATGAATATCAATCTTCTTGATGACACCAACGCAAATGTTTCTCAATACATTTCCTGCTTCAGTGGGTATGGTTACGAGTGCCTCATAACTGCACCTACTCGTGTTCCACTTCATGGCAATGGCACTATAATAGATCACATTTTGTCTAACCTCATTAGTCCTCCTGAAGCAGCTGTCATCGAGGTGCCTGTCACAGATCATTATCCTATTTATGCAAGCATAGACATCTCAAATAATAATAAAATAAGTCGATGCTTCAAGAATATTTTAAATACTGCATCATTCATTAACATCGTCGAGCAGTGTGATTGGTCGGCAGTTAAGAAATGCAATAATGCTGAAATAGCCTACCAACAATTTTCCTCTATTATTTCAAATGCAGTCACGGCCGCTTCAACATTAGTAGTAAGCAGAAAAAAGTACCTTGTCCCAATTAATCCGTGGTTGACACCTAACCTGTTAAAATGTCTGCGGAAAAAGGATAACTTATACAAAAAGACGAAAAAGTGCCCTTTCAATGTTCACCTTCTAAAGCGCTATAAAGAATATTCAAATACATTAGGAAAGTTACTTAAAGCCGCTAAATTAAGGTATTTCGAAGATAAAATAAAGCGAGCCGGAAATGACGTTAAGCAGCAGTGGAAAACTGTAAACAATTTTCTTGGCAGGACTACGGCACATTCAGATATAACCTTGATTCACTCAGAAAAACGTGTGATCGATAACCCATCTGATATCGCGAACTCTTTCAATGACTCATTCGGCATTGATATTCCTCAGTCGACAGCATCCCTCGAACACACTTGTTCACGATTACCACATTCATTCTTCCTTTATCCGACGTCACCCGAGGAAGTGTTCACCGTTATCAATAGTATAAGGAATACAAGCGCTGGTCTCGATAAGTTCTTTGCTGCTGACATGAAACTGATAGCTCATTTAATCTGTGATGCATTATGTCATATTATAAATCTTGTATTTGGAACTGGGTTCTTCCCTACATCTCTGAAAAAAGCAAAAATTATTCCCGTTTTTAAAAAAGGCGACAAGCGTTTAATCTCCAATTACCGGCCTATAGCAATTATTTCATTCTTCAGTAAGGTCATAGAAAAGCTTTTTGCGGGACGTTTACGGTGTTATCTAGACAAGTTTCACATTCTTTCTAACAAACAGTTCAGTTTCAGGCCCGGTTACTCAACTGAACTCGCCATGATATCGCTAACAGAGGAAATTAAAAATGCTATTGACTGCGGTAGTGTAGTTGGAGGCGTTTTCTTGACCTTTCAAAAGCATTTGATTCTATTTCGCACGACATTTTATTTCAGAAACTACAATCAATTGGTGTATCTGGCGTTCCACTAGAACTAATTCGTAACTATTTGCGTGATCGAGAACAGGTGGTATCTGTGTCCGGTACCTTTTCCAACCCTAAAACCATAAACATCGGTGTTCCACAGGGTTCAATTTTGGGCCCGCTTTTATTTTTAATTTATATAAACGATCTTCCTCAATGTCTAGCACATTCGTCCTGTATACTCTATGCGGATGATACCACTATATTAACTACGGATAAAGACGTTGACTCGATGTTGTTTAAACTAAATACCGACCTGATAAATATCGTTAAATGGTTCAATAAGAATAAATTAAGCATAAATGCTAAAAAGTCAAACTTCGTTGTATTTTCGTCACCTAATCGAATTATACCTAGGAACCCCTCTGTCTTCGTAAGCGATACTCAAATTCATTCTACCTCTAGTACAATGTTTCTCGGGGTCAAATTAGATGCACATTTAAAGTTCAATTCACATGTTTTAGAGCTTACGCGGAAAGCCGCATATGCCATTAGAATATTTCTAAAAGTTCGCCCGTTCTTTCGTTTTGAAATATTGTTGTCACTTTACTATGCTTTCTTTCACAGCAACATAATCTATTGCATTTCATCATGGGGGAAATACGTATGCCACTCATTTATCAACCATCCAACATCTTCAAAACCAAGCATTGAGAATAATAACGTTCAGTGGCTTCATGTCCGATGCATCAGCATTACTCTGTTCGCATGGAATTTTATCAGTTCAGAAGCTGACTAAATATTTTCTCGGCATTCTTATTTACAAATATGTGAATGGAAAACTTCCGATTCCTTTGCTACACTCAAGTCAGTTTCCTCAGTCGTCATCGACTCGTTTTGCAAAGGCTAATAACTTCCTTTTACCCAAACCTAGAACTAATTATGGCAAGTTTACTACAAAATTTTCTTCTATTTCCCTGTGGAACTCTTTACCTTTGGAGATCAAAAATAGATCCCTCGAAATGTTTAAAAAAGGCTTGCGTTTGCACCTATTAAATTCTTAATGCATGATACTATATGAACTGAATGTTATTGCATTTTTCTGTTAGTTTTGTGCTCATCGGTACACCTTGTATAACTTATGTTCGCTATTTCGTGTTTATCTGTACAATTTGTATATCTTAAATTTTCTATCCTTACCGTAATAATGCTTGATATTATACAGAGTGAATGTTACTGCATTTTCGTGTTAGTTTTTGCATGCTTAGCTGTACATTTTTATAACTTACGTTCGCTATTTTGTGCTTATGTGTACATTTTGTATACCTTCAGATTTCTTTCCTTACCACTCTTTACTATTACGTTGTATCGCTCATGTATGATTTTATAGGAGGTCTCACTCACAGTCTCACGACTTTGAGACCTCCTTCTGTATTTGTACATAACACATGCACTTGTATCACTTGTATTTTGATTCTGAATAAATTCTGAATAAAATTCTGAATATCCCACCATGCGCCATGGTAGGCGTTTCCCACCATTCACCCACTACATTATTCCACTATAATGATGGGTGGTGGTTTACACCATGCCCACCATTCGTTTTTTTCTGATAGGGTATCTACTGATCTTTTTGATTTGACACAGAGGTTACACGTAGACCTCAATTAGCTAAATGCAGAGCTTCAGAGCTTCTCTGCTGCAAGATGAAACACAAACTGAAATTGAAAAAAAGTTAGCTTCTCCTATATGTTCCAACAGTTTAATTGTCCAGGCATACACAAACATATCTGCGAATCTCTTTCATATTTGCAAAATAGCGTCCTTAACGTCCGTCATCTGTCAGTACAGATGTATTTTATGAGATCTCGTTCGGAGAGATGTGCGATATTGGCCGCCATCAATAGTGAGTGAAGTGTCATGCAGACTAATACATCAGCTAACTTTGCAAGGGCAAAATAAGTTGAGCTTGAATTTCGTGTCTCGATGCTTCTAATACAAGGGCAGACTTCATTACAATAACAAAAGTAGCTTTATATATTTGTACGAATAACGTTATATGATATCGTTTCATAAGGTGCCTTCTTTTCATTGCACTAAAATTACAAGAAAGCATTTATTCGGCACATGATTCTTATTCTGAATAGGTCTTTTACCACACCGCTTTGGCAGTATGAAACATCTCCTAAAGAATAAGACATTCGAGGTCTTACTCCGGATGACAATTTTCGCAATATCGCGGAAGCAACACAATAAAGAGTGAGCAGCGCAGTCTGCATTTCTTCTTGTTCCTTGTGCGGCGCGCTATTACACTTGTCATCACGGAGCACCAGTTAGCCAGATCTTTAACTCTGAGAGATCATTCCGGCGAAAAGACGTGGTAGAAAGGTAAGTGGCAGTACCCTCATGTTTTTTCCAGGTGAATTCAGTATCAGTTGCTGGGCAATATCAGATGCATTGCAGCCTTTCGGGACGTCGTACTGCCATCTACGATAGCCCGAGTGTGCATACGAACCGGCCGGGGTCGCATCCGTGACTGCTGTTGTCGTCACTATGCCAGTCCACTTGCCGGCGTCCTGAGCCCATTGCATGATGCTGTCCACGTACGCAGAGCTGTCATTGTGGCACTGTTTGGCCTGCGGAGGTAGATGGCACAGTGGGCCAATTTGTTAACGCGGTAGTAATGACTCGTCGACAAATCCACAGTTATGGCTCAGAGATCGCTGAATTGTTTCGTCGAAAAACACAACGGAAAACCCGAAACTGGATGAACCCCATAATGTACTTTGCATTAGTGCATGTTTACGTTAACGGTGCAGTTGCATTTGCAGAATGTTGGTGCACATGTTTTTTATGGTAGAAATGATGCAAAAACAGACGCACGTATTGATGACGCTTGTCATTGGTCATTATTTCATACAAGTCAAGTATAGAAATTGTGTATTGGATGATCTCAATATGAAGCACCTAAGAGCAGGACAATTTGTTTTGCATTCATCGCCAGTCATTCTTTGCTTGAACAATCAGTACGTAATTGCAGTGGGTAAAATTAAACCCAACACCTTATTCTCAGAAATTTGAAGTCGTAGTTTCAAGCTGCTTCCCCTAAATTGGTTGTGTGTTCGCGAGCTTGACATTCACATTTGCTAAAACATTGATTTGTGTCTTATCCCCAGATTATAAGTCTGTGTCTGCACACACATGTTCTTGAACCTCCTTGACCTCCGCATGGCGTCGCACTCTGCCATGCGTTATCTTTCAAAGGTCCTATACAATTTGGAACACACCCTTTTGATGGTGTGTTGCTAAATAAATAACCACAACTGGCGTAAACGTCGGCAAGGGCATCAAGCATTCTCAAAAATAATTAAAGGTACTGGTCAAGCATTTTTTTTTCAAATTGAGCAAGAGATTGTTAAGCTAGCTGCTAAGGAACAAAAAAAAGGAAAAGAAAGTTGCAAAAAATGTGTGACGAACGAAGGCTGTTTACTAACTGTTAAAATTGTGTTTTTTTTCTCCCAGTCTCGTGTGCACATAGTCATCATCAACTTGAACGCACAGGTTATACCTCTAATCAAGATAAGTTAACCCCTGACTGTGACTGGACGTACAAGAAGGTTGATTTTTTGAAATCATAACTTGTTTGCAGAAAAGGAATAGCAAACTTGTCGTCACTCTTTCGCTTGTTTAAGTTTATGTCAGAGGCTAAAAAAAGTGCAAGTTAAATATCGTATGAACGTTTAGCAAGGTAAGATATGCACCACCACGCAGAGAAGGATAGAGCTGGTAACACAAAATGAAGGACTTACATTTGTGACGTAAAACAAAGCAAGATATTCATTAATTTCCGTACAGGCGTGGTATGCAGCGTGGCTCAGCTATCTTTACGAACAGTTTAAAATATGCCGGCAAACTTTTTGACAATGCAAACAAATGCCTGTTCCTTACAGTCCAATGAAGTAAGCCACACTGTCTGTGTACCGCTTTTGTATGGTGAGGCCCGTTTACTTAACAGTTTCGAAGCACACATGATGCAAAAATATACTGATTGTTTTTCAACACGTCTCATTGCACAGGCTCTAACTTCACATCTGCTAATTATTAGTATATTCTGCCGGCTAGAGATACCCGCAAAATGCAAAAAAAGAAAAAAGAATGGCCCCTCTATATGCATGTTAATCTGCAAATGTCGTCTAAAGACTATAGTCTTGCGCCTGGAGAGATTGAACAAAACATTTATTTGATGTTCTGCGCAAGAAAATCGGTAAATGGTATTCTGGAGGCGCTCCGTTAGAGTGCCTCAAGTGTGCTGAGGAGGCGAACGAGCGCACCAAGTCGCGTCACAGGTGAGACATGAGCGCATTCTGGTGGTTATCTCGGAAAACAAAATGAGTGGCTCTGAGACGGGCATGCGCGCCCGTCTCAGAGGTATTAAGGCGTAGAACGCAAGGCGACAGGTAAATACTACCACCGTGTCTGAGCAAAGCGTTCAGAACACTTCCCTTTTCGTGCAAGCGTTGCATGGTCAGCACCGCGTGATAAAGGCTACAATCTTTAGCATAACTTTTCTTATGACGGGCGCGCGGCTCTGAGATGGGCGCGCACCTATTTCAGAGCCGCGCGTTTCGTTTTCCAAGATAACTGCCAGATAGTGCTCATGTCTCACGTGTGACGTGACTTGGCGCGCTCTTTCGCCTCCGCAGCACGCTCATGAGACTACAACGCAGCGCCTACAGAATACCATTCGCCGATTTTCATGCGCATAACGTCAAATAAACTTTTTGTTAAATCCTCTCCAGTTTTTTTCTTTCTCATTTGCGCATTTCTCAATAGTGATAAGTAGTAGAACGCAAGGCGACAGATATGTTCCACTACCATGTCACCTTAGCAAAGCGTTGGAAACACTTCCCTTTTCGTGCAAGCGCTGCATGGTCAGCACTGCGTATTAAACGCTATGGTCCTTAAAATAACTTATGTGTGCCTTTTCTAGTAAAGGATGCACATACAGAATACATAAGCGTTGTTAGAGTGCGTCAGATATGCGCGATAATTGTTTTTTATTTGAATATTGCACAAGTATGAAAGCTGAAAATTGAGCAACGTGGGTGGCCCCTGCGGATGTGGTTGGCCCTTTAAATATTCACTGGTGCTGTTTAAATTGCCCAATACTGTTAAGGGGGGGGGGAACAGACAAAGGAAAAGACAGCCAGGCAGACCAAAATTTTTGTGTCGAAGGTCCCCAAGGAGGACTATCGTCTTTAAAATGTAAGACACAGCTCGTTTAACTCTAATTGAACATACGACACCTTGGCAGCGATGTTGAAAGCCCGGCGTTGCACCGAGTGAGCTGTCTTGACAGTTTCAGGGCTCCGAATAAGCGAGTCCTATGAGCCTCACACACTCTCTCTCGCACAGTGATCTCTTCTGGCGATCAGGTTGTGCCACCCTCTGTGAGCGGTGACAACAAATAATGCAACATGGCACCTGTTAGCTCGACAGAGAACGCTTCGTCGACGACATAGTTAGAAGGAGTCCTAAATTGCACGCCAACTCGTAATCTCAAGGGGCATGATCAAATCGTTCCGTTAGAAGCGAGAAACTCACAGCATATCTACTGAGTGAATGAGGACATATGGGGTGAAATGATTCGTCCATCTGTCTGTCTGTCTGTCTGTCTGTCTGTCTGTCTGTTTGTCTGTCTGTCTGTTTGTCTGTCCACTCCTATGACACCACAGCACGCATAGTAGGGAAGGACGGATGAAGGCTTCGCCCCACTGATCATCATACACTCAATTGATATGCTGCGAATTCCTTATTATACTAAAACCACTAACGCCATGTAATGATAATGCGTACATAAACATCTACACAGAGCCCCATCTACTGAGGAATTCTTTAAACTAACTAGAAGTGGCTACTACAACATAAAACTACGAGCGAATGGCCTATACCCAATGGAGCTTCGCCTATTAAAACACCGTCTGCGCTAGCATTCGCAAGCCGTCCTAGGCGCAGTTACGCTCATTGCCGTTCGCTTCGTGTTAGCGTGCTACGGATCGTTGTTGAACAAGTGCAGCTTCCACCCACCCTAGTGGCGTTCAAATCTGATAATAAAACTGCTGCAGTAAGCGCCGCAGAAAGGCAACGTTGTTGATGGGCGAATGTCGAGCCTTGCAAGGGTTAAATATAAGCTAGCGCGATGTGGCCCGGCTGCTTGCTTTCACTCCTGAAGATGTGAAGATGCTTTCCATGGTCAACTGCAGTGTGGTAGTGCATGTATGAGCACAGTATTAGGTTAACATATTACTCGGAAGCGCATATTGTGTCGTTAAGCTTCCTAAATGACGACGCTTTCAAGAAGCCTATCTCAAGTATCAGTGTTCATTGTGTGCTTGTTGATGTTAACTTTGCGCGAGATTCGCGAAACGTTTTATCCCAGCATATGTTAGCCGCTTCATCTAATATAACGGTAACATATGGGCTTTAGTCGTCGCAACAAAGATGCACCACCTGGCGTCAACGTGGGTAGATCTACGTAAAACAATGCTATAGCTGTCAAATACGAATATATGTTAACAAACTATCATATTTCCTCAAAATAAGCACTACTTCTGTGAAGGCAACTTTTTGTGCTATACTTATTCGTATCACTGAGCACCAGTCATGTCTTTTTCTGTCTTTTTACAGCAAAAGTTGTTACGAGATCACAACACAGGTCACATTCGTTGTCGTAGCTGTCCGCCACCGCATCCTCCGGTGTCTGCAACCACTGTCGCATGAAATGAGATATAGTGGAATATGGCGCAGTAGGTAAGAAAACCGAAGGACACAACGGGATTCAAACCCGACTCTGCTGAGTGCCAGCCCAGTATTTTACCACTGAGCCACACCAGTTCTTGAAACTCGCTCGCCAACTTGCGTTAGGCAGGCTTGATGTGGCGAAAAGCTTCGCGTTAATATAACTATAATGTGTTTTAAAACAGCAAAGAAAACACCAGGCGTCACACGATGTGAATTGCGTAACGAGTTGGTCGTCCGATGCTCCAATCGATTACACAAGCTTGTTCTTGATCACCCAATAACTGAGGCGCTACCTACTTCAGGCCTAAATCTTCATCGCCGTCAGTTACATGCATGAAAAATTGGCATAAAATTCCTAGCAACTGGGAAGTGGTGGTTGTTTTTTTTGTTTTCATCTGCACATGGCTCATACCCAAAGGAGGATATTGGCTGATTATAAGATGAATTCGCCCGATACTCTCTGCATTGCTTCATTCGTAAAAGGGCTAGTTATCTAATTATGATTTGAAATGTCCATTCCAAACTAAAAAAAAGCCGTGAGCCCACAACTTAGCAAGAACTTTTTTAGTCGCAATGATGTATTCCAGAACGGCGAATAAAACTTCCCTGTGGCTGTACCTTAGGGTAGAGGCTCCAAAAGGAAGACGAGCAGGCTCTGATAATTACAAGCCCAATGTTTGAAGAGATGGTGCTAATATGCTTTTTCTTAATAACTGGAAACGGTGACAATATAATGAAAAATGACTAATTGTTTTCTCTTGAATAAAGTAATTGCACATAAGGAAATCAATAAACCGGATCTCTGTGTGTAAAAGCCGAGGGAGCTAACGCGGCAACGAAACTTTGTCATGACAACTTCCATTATCCTTGAATTAGACAGTTCGCTGCGCCAGATAAATAACAAGAGCTGGTACTCCGGAGAAGCCATCAGTGCAGCGTCTGATAAATTGTGCTTTATTTTAAGCATGTGCGATTGCGCCAGCGTAATATGTACTGTAGGTGGGAAAATAGGAGTGATCGGTGCCGAAAATGATGCCTTCGCAAGAGAGTCAGACATTTCATTTATCAAAATACCTTTGTGCCCTGGTGCCCAGATTAAATGAATACTTCAGAGATGACAGGGAACAAATTATTTTAAAATTTTCAGTATGGGTGAGTAACCAAATGTGGACTGAGAAGAGCACACTGATGAGTTCGTTGTTATTGCTACGACTGGAATCGAAGTATTTACCTTGCGCAAAGCTAACATTATTGCCATAAATTACATCAGAAAGACAGGAAGAAAACCTGGTAAGGGAAATGAAAATGACCAATCAAGTACAGGACAATATATTCTTCTTCTTTCTTCTCAAATGCGTGAGCGCGATTATTTTAACACAAATGGAGAATTACACCAAGTGCATACGACCGCTTTCTACAGCATAGAAGAGCTGACCGTGAAAGTACTGCGCAGTTAAAATGTGAATAGCTCTGTATGCATTCACTGTGGACATCGTTGTCTCTAATGATGTTCCCTTTTCATGTTCTTGAGTATGCAGTAATTACAGTAAGGCGGGGGGTGGCAATGTTACAACTACTGCTTAAAATACGTTACGCACGTTTTGAAGGAATTTCGCTTCGGGCAAATATATACGGATATGGGGTCACATTTGATGCAGTTGTTCTACTTTTTCTTCATTATCCACGATTGTTAGAATGGCTGAACGACGTACCTTAACAGTAGAGTCCACACCCAATGTGCCCATGTTGGCCTTGACTCCGCAAAGATAGGCGGTTGCAGAGTTCGCCGAGTCAGATGTCTGTGTGTCAAGTCCATACGTCTTTGACAGTGCCACGTATGGGAAGCGTTCCCACGAAAGAACATACTCTTCGCCGCTGTTATTGTACTTGGACTGTCCTTTGTAGATACGAGCCGCAGTGACGGTGCTCACACCCATGCCATCACCTAAGAATAGCACAACGTTTTTGGCAAGATTGGTGACAGGCTGTCTCGATAACTTCTCCTGAATGATTTCATCTCCAAGACGTTCCCAGTAACTCCGATTAGCTGCAGAAAATAAAAGCAAAATTAAATCACTATAGGCAGCAATCATGTACACTGAAGAGATGTGCTTGAAGTAGTTTAGACTATGTGGTGATTGCAGATAACTGAAATTACTGCGACCACAAAAGGATGCCTTCAAGTACTGCTAATTCACGCCACTTTCGTGGCTTGAGTAATGTGAAAAGTTGTTAGTCCACAGTCAGCAAGAGGAAAGGCAGAACATTGTGACTTCGAAAAGATGATGAAAATCGAAGATAACCTGGGACGTTTTAAACAAAAGGGACTTCTTCTACAGCTGTAGGGTACTCAATTGAGAAGCAAATGAGCTTGACCTTCTGAAATATTTCTCTGTATTTATCTCACCAAAATTGTTAAGCTGCGACAGGATTTTAATTGCCAATACATTTCTAGCAAAAATAAAGCCTGTCCTTTTGTACCGCTGCTCATTTCATCGCCTCCTCGGTATCTTTTGCCACCGTACCTTTCATGCCCATTTCTCTTTCCTCATAGCAAGGTAGCAAACCGGAAATTTTCTTTTGGTTAACCTCTCTGTATTTCACTCAACTTTGTTCTCTCTCTCTTCTCGGCATCTTTATCCTTCTGTTTATGAATATTAGACTGTACATAAGTATTCAGTCTGCTCTGCCACGCTTGCCTATTTTTGTTTCGCATGATCTAACACATGAGCACACGCCAGTTGGCCCCTACGGTTAATAAATAATGGGACCTAATGCGTGTTGCATGGGCGTTGGCACAATTTTTTTTCTTGGGTGGGTGGGGGCACCTATATTCAATAGTATTTTGCACTGTATGTCATTCCGAAAAAAAAATCCGAGAGGGGGGCACGCTCCTGGTGTGCCACCCCATGCGTACGCCAGTGTTGTGCACTGCTATATTTATTTCATAAAATATGTGAAAGGCTGAGTTCATCAATTTCTAAAATGGGTGTTTTGGAAATCAGGGAAGCTACCAACTCCCCCGTTGCAAACTAATTCATGGGCGCAGTTTAGCATGAAGACTGGCAGTCTACTTGAGCAAACAATAAATTAGGCAATCGCCTAATTGAACAAGCTATTCAGGGTGTATTCAGCAACACTTTGCAGGTTATATGCCTCATTACTCCACTCTAGAAAAATTGTGCATGTTTGTTTATACCACACAGGGAAAAGACTTTATACTGGCCAGGTTGTTTTCCCTCGCACCGTGCGTAGTGCTGATTCGTACGCTTGTTTTGGAAATACTTTTCGACCTATGGAGCCATGTGTAAGGAGATCAACTGAGGCTGTTCGTCAGAATGTAACACTCTATGCCCGTTATATTAGTGCATTGCTACTCCATAATGCGCGTGCTGCAACAGTACATTCGCCGGATATTCATGACATGGACCACAGCTTGTATACGGGATATTCACTATTCGGCTTGAAACCTGTAAAGTGCCTTGAGAGTGCACCTCAAATGCTATGGATATAATGAGCTTACTGAAAAACGTGGTGCGTGCGTTTTTTTATAACGTGACGAAGAGGATGTACAACGCTTTAGTCCTTTCATGCTTTGTTTAATTCGTTTGACATAACAAGTTGATTTCGAATAATTCAGCTAAGATATTGCAGTTCCCAATCTACCTCACTTAGACAGCTAACGAGCTTTCGCGTTATCGCTTCTTCAATAAACTGAATATGCACATGCTAGAGCTGACCCTTTTTTTTATTTCTTTCCGCCATTACACCCTTATTTGTCTGACACAATTCGAGTGCCGAATATTGACCCCACCGCAAGCTACGTAATTAAATTGTTGCAAACAAAAATGTTTTTTTTGTATTAGGCGCACAGTTTAGTGACAGTACGAATGAAAGTAATGCTGTTTGAATTAGGATTGAATGCATATACCGGCATTCCATTACAGCAACCAGGCACCAACACATGGTGGCTAGGATGTTATTGAATAGAGGTAAGCGGTCCGGCTTTTCGATAGGGCGGAATTGTAAAACACGCGCGAGTACTGAGGAATCACTTCTACATCACGAATAGAACTCACACAAAGTCTCTCATGCATTCGCCTATGACGATTGAACGCGAAAACAATCGCCTTTTTTTCTACGTATCGTTGTATTGCTCCGTCCCCGGCCAGCTGCGAATGCCCTCTGCTTCTCACCAGGTTTTGCACTGCCTGTGTGATCTGGCAACGTTTGATCAAGTGGTGGTGTCATGTGTGACGTCATCATGCTATGTCTTTTAATGTCACGCTCCAGTGACATCATGACGTCACAAATTTCGGCGATAATCGATGTCATCAAGACATGATATGGTGATACCATCATTTGTGATAATGTTTCGCGTCGCTTGTGGTGACGCCGACAGCCAATTTTGGTGTATAGTTTGACAACTAGGGTATTTGATAAGCAAATAAGAGACAATGAAAAAGGGAAAAATAATTACAAGTAAATACTTTATGGAAATGCTGAAATCATCTCATTCGCCCTACAGAAACGCTTGGTAAGCGGTAAAATGCGCGAAAAGAAAATGAAGATTGTGACGTCACTAAACGTCATGATGCCATATTTTGCCTCATGGGTATAGTAAGTCCTACGCAGCTCCCAATAAAAAAGAATCATGCTCATTGTCTGCTCATGAGACCAAAGACTTGACATACCAAATTTTGTGAAATTTTTTTAAGCCAATGTAGACAAAACACGCCGAAGACATTTTAAATTCGTGAACCCAAGGGCGCATATTTCGGCGCAAAACTTGGAAATGGGGCTTCCAATTTGATTTTCTCTTGTATTACCTTCTGGTGGTAGGATTAACGGCAATAGAGTTCTTAGAGAAATCTCTATTTTTATCACTTCATTGTTACACTTTGGTGTCCCTTTAACAGCAATCACACAGTGTTTATCGTTTCAGTAACAATTCTTCACGGCGTCAAACATTTTATGCAGTTGTCGTTAGCGGCCAAAGACACATTCCTCTGCAAAAATTTGCTGATTGCTGTAGCCTACTACATGGACAGTTCATTTGTGTAAACAAAGTGAGCGAAGGAGTTTGGTGCTTATGAGCGTTCTGGAAAGAACACGCAGGTTGTGATTACGCTGGTTTGTGCCATGAGTTATGAATAAATAGGGAGGTACTAATGTCTGCCATGGGGGTGTAGCGGTTACGGAGCTCTTCAGCTGACACAGAGATTGCGTGTTTGTCTCCAACGTGGTGCTGCATTTTGACGACGGCCAAATGATACAGGCTCATGTACTGCGACATGTCAGTGCAGGTTGATTGATTTGTGGGGTTTAACGTCACAAAACCACCATATGATTATGAGAGACGCCGTAGTGGAGGACTCCGGAAATTTTGACCACCTGGGGTTCTTTAACGTGCACCCAAATCTGAGCACATGGGCCTACAACATTTCCGCCTCCATCGGAAATGCAGCCGCCACAGCCGGGATTTGAACCCGCGACCTGCGGGTCAGCAGCCGAGTACCTTAGCCACTAGACCACCGCGGCGGGGCCACGTCAGTGCAGGTTAAGCACCACCAGATGGTAAAAACTTCCGGTGACCTCCACTACTGCACCCCTCTTCTTGGCGATAGTCCGCTGTCTTCACCGCTCTCGTAGATCTTCGAGCTCTACTTATTTCACTGTGCCCTTGTTGGCCCAATAAAATAACATTGAAGAGGAGTGAATCATGTAGAAAATGGCGTTTTACAAAGGAAGCTGTTATGAGACTCGTGTCAAGTGCGGCGCCGTAGTTGTCCGGAGCTGCCGCCGCCGCAACCGGTGTCCGTAACCACGATCACGGAAATAGGAGGAAAAACCTAGTACAAAGGACTCAGTGGGGCTCAAACCCGGGTCCACTGGGTGCCAGCCCAGTATTCTACCACTGAGCCACGCTGGTGCTTGGGACTTGTTCGCAAACTTGCCTTAGGCAGGCTTGATGTCGGGAAAGGAATCACGTAATATTAGTAATAAAGCGTCTTAGAACAGCAAAAGAACAACCAGTCATTACACATTGCGAATAACGTTTCCAGAGGGTCATACAATGCTCCAACTCACTAGAAAAGCGTGTTCATGGTAACCTATGAACTCAGGCGTATAACCACTTCAGGCATAATTCCTCATCATCGCCCGCCACTGCATGAGCAATTGGCACAGAAATCCTTGAAAGTGTTTAGCGGATACAGCACTTCTCAGAAGAACGACAAAAAATAGCATAGTGAATGCCTGTCTACTACCAAGAAATTACAATTACTCATGCCTTAGTGGGTATCGAGCAAGTGTGCTTGCAGTAGTTACCTCAAGAGGGTTTAGAAAAGGCTCTGAAAGACTTCTTTAGCTTTCGCTCTGACTGTGCTGCGCCTTCCGCGCAGGCCAGGCTTTTTAGCTCCACTAACGTGAAACCGAGCGAGGGGCAAATCGTGTAGTGTTTCTTCTTTTTCTACTTGTATTTCACATGCCCGGTTTCACTTCTTTACGCAAGTTGACGTAGGTGTCCTCTCCAGTAATGTAGTCGGGTGTTTGAAGGGCTTACTATTGTTTTCGAGATTTTGAGTTTACGGGTGGCGAGTACCATGCACTTATTGTGGCGCATGCCCATTTTAAGTGTGGTGATTATTAGGAGGCTATGGTCTCGTATGATGTCGCAGGCTGTGGTATGCTGTCTCATAGGCTGTCGCTTGACGTAATAGAGGCAAAATCACATATCGCCTAACCACTTGAGCGCGCACCTGCGTCAAACAGAAGTCTTCTACCTGTTTTTGTTTGAGCGCCTTGATGATGATAATAACTGCGAAGCATGTTACGGACTCTGGCTTTCGTATGCTCTTTTGGCTTGGAGAATCGCAGGTGAAACCACGTGTGGAAATTGAAAGAGAGGAAGCAATCGAGACACAGAAATAGCTGAATAGAAAAAAGAAAGTGGAAGCTAAATAAAAATGAAGAGAGGAAGGCACAGACAACTGGAAAAGAAAACACTAAAGAACAAAGAAAAGAAGAAAAAAGTTGAAAAAAAAAAGACTGCCCCACTTCTCACTTTGTTTTTAGGCTTGGTGCTAATAATCCATGAAACGTTCCGCATGCCGTTACAATAAGTTCATAAGTAAGCTGATGGAGCTTTAAGTTATCCTTAAAAATATTATGGAAACATACAGAATGATTGAAATGGCATACGAAACATTTCAGTACAAATGCGCAGCTAGCGTTGTAAGACGAACCATGACTATATGACACACAATTACGACAATACACAGCGACAGGTTGAAACCCAGAGGTGCTTCGCCGCGTTATTTTCACGTCATAAATGCCTACTAAATTTGTTCACCTTGTGTAGTCATAGTTCCATGGTAGAGTGGAGTCACCATGCGGAGTGAACTTTATGATATACCGTGACTACAAGAAGCACCGTGACGACCAGAGACACCGAGAAGCCGAGCCCCTAAGTGGCTTTGCGCGTAAAAGCTTCCCTGGGCAAGAATAGCGCATCTGTTAGCTTCTTTCGTTCAAGACAAGTGACAATAAACGCATGCTTAGGATTCGTAAAATCTTTTACCTGAATTTAGAGATGAAGTGTGATGCAGATTCTTATGAAAACTTTAGATGCAGAAATCAGATCGACCAATTTGGTGCCGACATGCGTCAGTTACTATTATTTGCACTTGGGAGCAACTCCACCTTTGTGAAACGAAAATTCTAATTATTAAGCCAGGTGCGCTTGACGGACACTAAGGCTGGCGTGCAACGAGGTGGAATAAGTTGAGCTGAATGAAGTAGAATTATTTAGGAAAGAAGTTATATGAAGTGGGAAAATCAAGTGAGTATCGTGGCGGGAGCCATAGCGCGCTAAGTTGTGGGAGTGGTAGGAGGAGTGGCACAAATCCGTAGTCAGAAGGTACCCACTTTCTTTGGGTAAATTCGCCTACGACCTACGACGGCTCCTTTACAAGAAAGCTTTGACTAAAAACAGCCTTGTTGCTGCTAAAATTTCATCAGCAGTCTAAAATTGACGTGCTTGCATAATAGAAATTTGTTTTGGGTTTTCTTTGCGTATTGCATATCAGTACATTTAGCATGTTAGACTGTACTGGAAGTGCAGCAGCACACACTTAAAAAGTACGCAGTTCGAAAGACGGTACAAGCGCTTGTGTCTACTTTCTTAATCCATCGCCGTCTAAGTGGTAGCTGTTCAACTTGCGTAATGACATGACTGATTGGGAAAGGTAATGCTATAGACTTCGTTGTATTTGGAGTTGCTTATGATTAGAGAGACATTATTTAAGCGGCATAGAAGGTAATTCAATAGAATTTTCTGGCGTAAATTCAAGAGAATAAACAAAGACGAGATCAGGGAACGGCACAGATGCTTACTGTATAACTCAGTGATAATGAAGCGTCGGAAATAAATTTTTTAACCCTGAAATAACGTGCAAAACTTGATGGCACCTTCCAAGGCCGAAAATAAGAAAGAGGGAATTACTCCATTATTCGCAGATAGTTCGTTATGTCCGCTCGCATGTGCACACTTTTTGCAGTGTGATATGCGCGTGGCTATCATAATAGAAAAAATCTTTAGGAAACAACAAACAAACAATTGTTCGCTATGAAGCATTGCCTAAAATTCTCGTTTGATGTGAACGATTCTGAGAAACGTCATTTACAATTCTCGCAATTTTCCTGTATCACACAGTTTATCTATAGTGTTTATAAATTGAATTACCTTCTCGACGATAACGAAAAGCTACCTGAAATTATCAGAACATCTCACCTTCATTCTGCTTGTTTGGTACAGGAAATTCAGCGTAGGAAACCTGCAAAATTGTTGCAACAAATAATAGAACACGGCTCATTTTTCTACGAAGAAGCTAAAGCGAGTGAAGCTCAGTTTAAGTAGAACTGCGGAAAATTGACGTAGTTCTTTATACAATTCATCTTCGATTGAAACACCAAGTATGATGCGTGAGAAAATGTCGGCTGTTTAATGCGTTTTATGCGGCATTTCCAACTCTTCAAACTTAAAGCTAAATCAAACCCTTGAAGGGCAAGCGAACTTTCGCCGTCATGGCATTCTACTATTTTTTCAGACAAAACACAAGCCATTTCCCATGTTTTCAAGAATTTAGTATTGATACGAACGTGCCTGGGAACATTGGGCACAAAATATGATCAAGACACGACGAGACACCACAGCTTGTGTACTGCTTTCTACAGCAATACACCACATCTCATTCTCCGAGACCCTAGGCTAGCTATTCGCGTTTTCAATGAAGGCTCCCTTTGTACCACCATAGGTCAGGCCACTCTGAGTTGCTGTCAGAATGCATAACTTCTTAGAAGTGCTTTGCCGAGGCTATGATGTGAGCATTTTGCGTCAACACAAGATTCTAAAAGAAAGGCGCTGCTTATCTTTGTTAAAAACGTCGATAGACTTTTTCGAGTTTTCCCTGGCTCCTCACATGAATGTGTACGAACGATACATCAATATAAAGCCAAGTTGAGTTATGTAAGCAGACGAATAACTTATGAACAAAATGAGCCTATGAGCACTTGAATGGTACAACGAAAACATCATATAAGATAAAGAAGGGCAACCGGGGTCGCTCTGTTCTTGGGCATTTTAAATTTATTTATTTATTTATTTATTTATTTATACTGTCAACCCACACTGGGTGGCTACAGAAGTGACGAACAAGAAAGTAACGTACAAGGTTGCTATGTTCCACGAAAATAACATGCTTTGTATGTGAAGCATTGCAGGTGCAAACACCTTTAACCACGACACGATAACCACGACACCATCGCTTTCTCTGAGAGAGAATGTCTGCGTAGTGACAGTCGTGTTTGAGTCTGTGGCGTCGACGTCTATAGCGGTGCCATTTTAACGACAGGCGTCTGAACTGCCGCCGCCCAGAACAGTCTGGTGGAGCGTCATAATAGGCCCACGAATTCTGCTTCCAAGGTACTTTCGGCATAGTCGGGACTAGAACAGGCAGGTAACGACGCTCCGATTGGGCATGGCTCGGCGCCACCGATGCAGAACCCGTGCTGAGAGCAGGAACGGCCACGGTAGGCGTGGACGCGACCAGCGGAGGAACCTCGACAGCAAGTAGAATACAAACTGACTCTGAAATCATGGCTGGAACACTTAGTGGATGCACCTCTGGTGGATCGAGAACAGACACAGCATCCCGGAGGCCACCACAAGCCGAAAGACGCATAGTCGGGGCGGAATTATCGGCAGGCAAGACGGGAGCAGCAGGAACAATCGACGTTCGGTGAGCTGTGCGCAAGCAGCTAGAGTCTGGAAATGCTCAACCGCAGGAAACACGACAGGAGCAGGCACATCAGAAGCATGTCCATCTGAGACACCGGCAGGTGCAGCACAAGTGAACATGCTCTCAGTCTGGGCCGGAATCATCGTAGTTTGTGAAGTTGAAGTTTGGCCTGGTAGAATTTGCAAAATTTTAGCAGAACTCGGAGGAGCTGGTGGCACAGCATGGTTGAAAGCATAACGTTGTAGCAGTCTGCTCAAGTCACGTAACCGAGTTGACCTGCAGAGAAGCCAGCTGCTGCTACGTGAGGTCGACGCGCTCCTCTTCCCTAGTATGTTCTAACGCTGCCTCAACAGTAAAAGCGTCCCCTATCTGGATGAATGACCGAAGCAGGTCGGGGACACACAGGCCATACAGAATCTGGTCCTGTATCATTGTATCTGCTGCGGTGCCGAAATTGCGGTTGTTGGCCAACCGCCGCAGCGCTAGAATAAATTGAACGGAAGTCTCGTTCGCTTCTTCATTACGTCGTCGGAATTGAGCATGTACGCAGAAAGCGTCATCATGTGGCGTGAACTTTTCGTCCAGAAAAGTTGAGACCTGCTGGTGCGCGTTGCACGTTGCGCCTTGTCCTGAAGCCGGGACGCTTCAAGCAGCGTCTGCTCAGCAGCAGCCTTGTAGTACGCTTGCAATCCCTCCACTTTAAGCGCGTTAAGCAGCAACGTCTTCTTGGCGTCTGGCGTGGCGTCCGGGGCCGCCGCGTCAATATATACTTGCAAGACGCGACGCCAGGTCTTCCACGGAATCAGAGGCACGCCAGGGCATTGCATCGTTCTCCATCATCGTGCCCCAGCTATTGTCACCAGAGATCACAGTACAGCCTTCAAGGCGCAGTTGCTTTGTGATATCTTGCAGCTGAGTGGTACCACAAAACCAATAGCAACAACATTCCATTCGCAGACCTTGCGTTAACCCAGCGCCCCAACAAAACCATTGCAAAATTGGCCTCAGATCACAAGAATTGGGAGGAAGTCCTCCCATACGTAACATTTGCCTACAACACGGCTCTCCAGGAAACCACCAGATTCGCACCTTTCAGACTCGTTTACAGCCGCTATGTCACCACGACGCTTGACGTAATGCTCCTGCCGACTCCGTCTGCGACCACCTCTTCAGATACAAACGCTTTAGTTCAGCGCGCTTGTGCAGCAAATAATTTTGTGCGGCAACGCATTTCGTTTCGTCAAGACCAAAACGCTCGCCGATACAACAGCCATCACAGAGTGGTGGCCTACAATATGGATGACCTAGTCTGTATTTGGATGCCTCTACGACGACGTGGCCGCTCTGAAAAAATGTGCGAGTGTTTTGGACCCTGCCGCCTTCTACATCGCATAGGCAAAGTCAGCTACGCAGTTGTGCTAGCGGAGACATCGCACCATTGCCGCTCACAATGTTTTTATGATGTGGTTCACGTCACAAGAATTAAACAATATTATTCGCGCTGATTGCAAGCAGCAACCTTTGCAGTACCGTCAAGCACCGTCAAGCAGTCAAGCACATTGTGTTTCTTCTTGTTTTCCTTGCAATTATGCCCTGTACTATTCAAGTCCTTACTAACGTTCTCGGCACAGCTTTCACTTTTGTTTTAAACCAAGGTATCTAGCCGAAGCACTTTTTTGGGGAAGAGGGTAATGCCACGCGCTAGTGGTAGTCGAGGCTGAGAGGGAAGAAGTTATTGGCTGCGGAGAATAGAAGTAAACGACCGTTCACAACGTCTCGATCCCTTTGTCATTTCCTCTCGCGACAATAAATAAACTTAAAAGATTCCATAAGTTCACCAAAGGATGACACTTGCTCTACAGGATCGGCGAGCTTCTTCTATTTTTGATAAACCTAGCAAAAAAGCTAAACTTCAAACAGTCAAGAGGCAGAGAGTGAAGGAATATCTCTACTTAGTGTGGCTCTGCCTAAAATAGGTATCATTTGAATGACATAACCAGCCTCTCTTATTGTGGTAAGAATATAAGTGATAAAAATAACCTTCAGGTTTTTGAGAGTGGTCCTCATTTTCAATGAGTGCAAATTCACAACTTCTCCAAGTTATGAAGCAGAGTCATCTCGCCAATACTTCTTAAAAAATACCCTACTGTGAGGTGTGGCATTTTATTAGGTTTGATTTTTGTTTTTTTTCCGTGTATGGCTGTGTTGTAATTTCCAGGTACTACGAAATTCACCTGACTAACGTTTTCTATGCCAGAATTTTCCCTTGGCCAGGCGCACTGTAAATGCGTATTCTTAAGGGCCAAACTACATTTCTTGTCTTAGGCTATATCGCTCAAATATGCCGCAATGCGTGGGTGGTGCAGCATAGTGTTGAAACGCCTTAAACACGGCTATCTTCGATGCCTTCAAGCACAGGATAAAAGTATTATTTTTATTCCTTCACTTATTTATATATGTACTCAAAAACCCCAACTTAAACATCACATTCTGTGTAGTCCTTACACACATATATATATATATATATATATATATATATATATATATATATATATATATATATATATATATATATATATATATATATATATATATATATATATATATATATATATATATATATATGGCATAGTAGGTGAAGCCGAGGAAAAAGAAGTGACAATAGAATAAACATGGTGTATGAGGCAGGTCACGTCTCTCATTCATCATAGGATCACACGAGTCGACAGAGTGAAGACTTGGCAGCTACATGTCATCCAGTACAGGGTAAAAATATTTATTTTTTATTCATTCACCTATTATAGGATGTCCTCAAAAAGCCCATCTGGAACATCACTTGCTTTTTGGGCCATAAAAAAAGGGCACAATATTGCAAGCTGTGCTTTCATATATATATATATATATATATATATATATATATATATATATATATATGTGTGTGTGTGTGTGTGTGTGTGTGTGTGTGTGTTTGTGTGTGTGTGTGTGTGTGTGTGTGTGTTTGACGTATGAAGGCATGGTAAGAGAAGCCGAGGAAGAAGTAGTGACAATGGCCTAAACATAGGGTATGAGGCAGGTCACGTCTCTCATTCATCATATCATCACACGAGTCGACAGGATGAAGGCCTTGCAGCTACTTCATCAACCGGCCATCATCATCGAACACCTCAGCAAGACGCAGTGACCGAACGTGGACCACACGAGTGCATCCCAACTCTACGCTATGACACGCATCATGACAGCACCATCAGGTGACCTTGACATCCCGAGGTTCAGCGGATAAGCGGACGACGAACCAGTACAGGACTGCTTCAACCTATTCGAGCTCCACGCTTCCGCCGCATCCTGGTCGGAACGAGAGATGGTAATCAACTTTACCAACTACATCTCCGGTGAGACTTTCAAAATTTATCTCACCCACATCTTCGAGAACGGTGAGTGTTGGAAAAGTATCAAAAAGAAATGATCACCCGTTTCGAAGAATACGATAAAAATCTGTTCACACCGCATCAGCGGAAGGCTTTTTCAACTCACCCACCACAGTTACACGAAGTCTTCTCGCATTAAGCCTATTTTCCAAACAACACTTCAGAGAAAATATACGACCATCGTATTATCGTATGACTCTTCCGAAAAAAAAACGTCACGCATTCGAACACCGACTGGTAACTTGCACGTCGTAACAGACAAAGTAAAGCCTCCGTATACCGAAGAGAATCTATACCATTTCGCCGGAACACTGAACCTAAGGCCGGCTTTACAAAGAGCAATGAATTCGGCATTTTGAACGTGTTCACTGCACCACAACAATTCAGATGTTATTGAACCACCCAAATTACTTGATGCTTCGTGTCACCCACAAGGCCCAGACGGTTTGGAACGTGTGAGGGTATTTACGCGTGACTAACTGGTGAATACTCGCAATACCAGCCCACATCCTGACGTTCCAGACCATAGTCTTTCGATAGACATTCTCAGCCTAATCACACTGCTAAAAAAGACAAACATACGCCTTCAGAACTACCTCAAGCCATGTCTAATGTGCTCTCATGGTCAAGTGATAACATACATGAGAGTCAAAGCACTGCAAAAATTTTGAATCCACCAACACTGGCGCAATTTCAACTGACAGAAGCATGTACAATAAATGATGACTCACAACCATCTTGGAAGCTTTCTGATCAGTCTGTCATGCTGCTTTCATAGAAAGACAAGCCCAGCAGTAGAGTATCGACTACAGACTATCTACTGATCACTTCATCGCACAAAGAAAAAGGAGACTAATGTTCCTGAATGATACCCATCTGACCAACTTCCGCAACAAAACGAGCAATTTCAACAAAGGCAATTCCACGAACCCCAGGCACTACAACGCTTACTCGAAAGAGAACAGCGAACTGGTGAAACCACATCAGGAGTAAACTTGTGACTTAATCGAAGACAACGCAAATTAAAGGAGCAAAGACAAAGTCTATGCATAAACCATCTTAACAGGAAGCAACACCGAAAAAGGTTTCTGCATCAGTTCTCAAGGCAGTGTATACGATTCAACAAACTGAGAGAGGCCAAAAAAGCTACGAAAAATACATCTGCAGCTACCACGTGCACTATAAAGAAACGCAGACATCATATCATCAGCTTCGGTTCTCACACATGCAGGCTGCAAGCACTCGTTCTGTCTCAGCCATGACACATAAAGCAGCGTATACGACGGTTAACTTGGTGCCTACGACATCCGACCCTCAAATGCTACAATGACTTCCAACCTTGTTCATTCCTCGCAAGAATTGCTGTGTAAGCAGTAATTTCCACCTTCACGCCATGCTTATGTTGGCCCAAGCGCAACATTATACCTCGCCCACCAGAGTTATAGAGTTCACCAAACTGCTTCGTCAGCTTTGAAGATTCAGTGAGCTTGTGTAACTTCCATCGGGATGTGAAACTGTGAATTTGGGCATTATTTTGTTTATTTTCTTGAGTTTGTTATAGTTTGTAACCAGTGCCATCTTTCGGGGGGATGGGGAAGCATGTGACGTGTGAAGGCATGGCAGGAGAAGCTGAGGAAGAAAATTGATATGTGGGGTTTAACGTCCCAAAACCACGATATGATTATGAGAAACGCCGTAGTGGAGAGCTCCGGAAGTTTTGACCACCTGGGGTTTTTTAACGTGTACCCGAATCTGGGCACACTGGCCTACAACATTTCCGCCTCCATCAGAAATGCGGCCACCGCAGCCGGGATTTGAGCCCGCGACCTGCGGGTCAGCAGCCGAGTACCTTAGCCACTAGACCACCGTGCCGGGGCAGGCTGAGGAAGAAGTGACAATGGAATAAACATGGTGTATGAGCCAGGTCACGTCTTGCAGTCAGCATAGCGTCACACACACACACACACACACACACACACACACACACACACACACACACACACACACACACACACACACATATATATATATATATATATATATATATATATATATATATATATATATATATAGGCAGACATGGTGGTTGAGTGGCCGTAGCTTGCATATAGTCAAGTAGATCCTCCGTGAGCGGTCACAACATGGTTTATTTCGGCGTTGTACCACGTGTACAACGCACGAAAGTAGACGTCGTTCTATCAGCCTCGCTTTTCAAGCCCGCAGAGTAGAAGCAAAGCCTCTGTTCTTAACACATTCTCAACGAATCATATGCACACAATTTTTAGCAAAAAAAAAATGGGAGAACTCATTCTTTTGAAAAGAAGTCTATTTAACAATGCCAAAGTTGTAGTACCTTTTCACATGCAAAGAAATAGAATTGGCAAAACAAAAACGACATCTTAAGAGACAGTGAATGTCCAGAGCATAAATACAGCGAAATTTCGAAGATCAAAAGTTTTCGAGACACTAAAGATACTCGTATTGTCTGAAATTTGTATCTCAACAAAAGGGGTAAAACTAGCGTTTTAGATAAAGAAGTGGACTTGCATTTATGTTTATTGTTTGCTAGGACCTCAGTAACATTATGAGCAGCTCTGAATTACTCTCAGCAAAGCCTTTGACGTTAATAATTGTACATCTAGTGGTGAAAAATTAGAAGATCCCACGTACAGTGGGAATCAAAGATATGCGAAGCATGAATAAGGAAGCTTGGTATGTCACTTAAAATCAACACAACGTTATGAGGCGGAGGTTAATGTGCCGCTCATGACTTTTATATCGTGATTATCATGTTTGGACATGTCATGTACCTTCGTCGTCTGATCACGTCACTTGATACCAAATGGGGTGTATGTGGATCTAGCGAAACGGCCGCGAGCACGCTATGACCATAACTTGTAGTCATGTTTTACATGACACGCATATCATGAGTATAATGTTTGGACATGTCATTTACTTTCGGCGTCTGTTCACGTCACGGGATACCAAATTTTCTTTAAGTGGAGCAGGTGAAACGGCCGCGAGCGCACTATGAGCGTAGCATGTAGTGATGTTTTACAAGACATGCATATCACGATTATCATGTTGGGACATGTCGTTTACCTTCGTCGTCCGTTCGCGTCACGTAATACCAAATTTGGTACATGTGAAGCTAACGAAACGGCCGCGAGCTCATAACGAGCGTGGCATGTAATGATGTTCATACATGACATGCATCTCAAGATTATAATTAGAGACCGGATTACAGGCAAATGCCTGTTTTGTTTCTTGCGTTTTTATATTGCCATTTCAATATACGGGCATGAATCAGATGTTGAAGAAAGGTTTCATAGTGTGTTTATAGTACCTATAATTGCTTTTTTACGTTTGTAAATAAATTTCCATAGGTACCTCTAAATGACTATTTTAAAAATGGGTGCCCTTATGAACGCTACCAAACCTCCAACTTTGCTTTCGGGTACAGTTGGAGGCTGGTATTTACGTTACCAGGAAAAGTGAAGCTTTCGGAAAGCTACGGCGGGCAGCCTATGCTCCATGTCATCAGTTCCGTTCAACACTCTCATAGCTAAGAGGCCTCTTAGCCAATAGGAAAGCCGAAAAGCTTCTGCACATGTATTCATCCGCGTCGTGTCGTCCGCTTGGCATATCCCCGGTGGTTTCTCACATGCGTAGGAAATGAGAGGTGTTTCTGTGCATCTGCAGGACGGCGGAGAATGAATGCAAAAGCGAGGTGTTGTGCGGAAAAGTAGAGTGTAGGTGAACAAAAAGTTCACACGGTTTTGTTTTGTTTGTCATTTACTTCTGAAACTGTGCTTCACTAGGTAACATGAAAATTTTTACTTGGACACTCGAAGTTGTTGCGTGCCTAATGAACAGCTTTGCATCACTAAAACTTTTTAATTGGTCCATTACAAACCGCAGAAGCTTTATGCGAGGAGACGAGCTTGAAAGTTCAGACCTTTGCCACACACCCGGTGTAGATTTCGCTAGCCTAATTACTCCCCTGCCACCATCGGTATCACAGCAACTCGGTGCCGGAAGATCATGCGATACAGACCTATCAACGCGTCGTGCGTGGGCAACGACAGATCGCGCACGCAAGCCATGCCGTTTCGACCTTCTCTGTATTGCACTGCCAGTTTCTATGGGATGGAGACATCTATGCATGCGTTTGGAGGGAATGCTAAAATCACGTATCTTAACACAGAGTGCCGCACAGCTTATACACAGCGCCTCAGCACTCGAACTGCTAAAAGGGATGAGGCACCGAGAACATGCAAAGTATTGTAAATGCTGGCACCAGCACGATGCGAAATGAGCGAGAATATTGCAAACATAATTGAGCCGTTTATACCCCTGACACACGGGCACCCACGAACATCGCTTAACTCCTTTGTCTTTCCGCAAGAGAGATGTGGTTCGTTTCACACGGATTTTTTTTTGCGTCAAGGAAGCTAAACAAAGCTTTTCACAAGGGAACTTCGGGGATCTTCCTTAGCGGTGAAAGGTAGTACTCTCATCCCCAGTAATCGGTAGTTACGGAAGGAACGGCCAACACAAAACAGCCACAGCCAACACAGTAAGCAATCAATCGAAGGGAAGTTTTAATGCAATATAGTGTAGAAAATTAGTACAGAAGTATGGGGACTCGTAGTCTAAGCGGCCAGTGAAGGGCATAATCCTGAAAGTTGTAACAAGAATTTAAATAATAGTACTCCCTTAGAAAATATAGTTGATTGACACGGGGGGTTTAACGTCCAAAAACCACCATATCCTCATGAAAGACGCTGTAGTGGAGGGCTGCGGAAATTATAACCACCTAGGGTTCTTTAACGTGCACCTAAATTCGAGCACATTGGCCTACTGCATTTTCGCCTCCATCGAAAATGCAGCCGCCGCAGTCGAGAGTCAATCCCGCGACTTGCGGATCAGCAGCCGAGTACATTTGCCCCTGGACCACCGCGGCGGGGCCTTTAGTAAAAAATAAATGTGTAAGGATCTTACTTGTGCGATGACATAAACTTTATCTGTATTAAAAGTTCTTTCACAGCATAATCAGTTCATAACTTGCGTTAAAATAAAATGAAATACACGTACAAGTGTATGCTTTCAACGGCACTATGCTTTGCCAAAAGTCACCGCGCCGCAATTTCGAAAAAGCGTTTCCGAGTGCGTGTCGTCGGGCCAGCGAACCGGGCGCACCGCGGTGTTTATAACTCGTTTGCTTATTGTTGTGCTCCCTATTCTACTTTAACATGGCCCAAATTCACAGCAGTGGTTGATGCTGGTTTCCTTCCTTTGTCATCAACGCCATTAGTCATGCAGGAGCTATTTGCGAACTGTTCTGTTACTCATCTACAGCAAGGGTTTTTTGTACTGAAAGGAAGACCTATGCCCATTCAACATTGTAAATAAAATTTGGATCTTCTCTGTAGCGCAGCTTCAAAGAGTTCGGCGATAACTTGCAGTGTGTTTGACAGCTAGCGTACGTAGAGAAAACTCATAGCAAAACAACCGTACAGTGTCGCCAGCATTTTTGTCACCAGGATTGCCAACCTCATTGAATGTACACAGGTCCGTGAATAAAGCCAAAATATTTTTCTTGTTTCGATGTAAATAGAATAGACTTTATATATTCGCAAGTACGAGTTAAATTGTATCCAGAAGTATTAAACGCAAAATCTCGCATGCGGAGAAGTTGCTGCAGCGCCTAAGAGGTCCCTTGTGGCTTCTATCCAAAGCTTTTAAAATAGCCATATGCCATGGGCATACTTCCTTCTCCATCGAACCCACTAAGGGAGTTTTAGGTCAATAGAGTTTAAAAGAATTTGGCGGTGGTCGTGTGACAGGAGTATAAGCCTCGCATCTCACTCGATATGAAATTACAAAAAATGACGAGCAATGATTCCATTCGTATCTTTTAATATTTCTGTCAACAATCATTTTTTATTCAGGCAAGAGATTACACAAATTACTCCTGTAAAGTCGAATAATTCTCGCAGTGTCACATACTTCTTTGACGTACTTGTCGCATACGTCCCCTCCACCTTTTGGAAGCATGTGCCCGTGAGATGGAGGTAGCGACGTTCAATCTAACATTTCACCTTTTCCGTGGCGAGTAGCATTAGAAATGTTGTCAGATTTGATCGTGAGGGCACAGTGCTCGCATTTCGCTTGCCTGCTAATAATCAATGAACATGGTGAAGGGTCCCACAGAAAGATTTGAAATCAACTCTGTGTAGTTAAACCAAGGTAATACGAGGCAAAATTAGGGTTCTGGCCAATTTGTCCTTGGGCTATTAGCTCCTGTGTTGCCCTTCTGAGCCATGCTGAAGAGTAACAGACTCAGGAGCGTGTTTATTTGGTGGTTGGCACTTAACTCACTATGCTGGACATTAAAAAGAAAAACCGTATTCTGCAAACCATGCACGTGAAAACAGCATGGCTCTGCTAAACCATTACCCTCATTGTACCATCACAAACTAAAACATTTATGTGTACTATTTTGTCGTATAGACAGATCTGAGACATATTTCTGTGAAATTTTGAGTTTCTTCAAAGTTTACTGCGCCCATATTTACGTTTTTGGGGCCTAAAACAGTGTTTTGCCCGCCTACATTTGGTGCCCTAAACCTACTTTATTAGTGTTTATGTATACGGCCTCTAACATCAAAGTTGCACCCGTCATAAAGCTTCAACATCCGTTCACGTCCCGTAATACCAAATTTGGTATATGTCAAGCTAGCCAAAGGACTGCGAGCGCACCAAGCATGTAGTCAGGATTTACATGACATGCATGTCATACTTTCCATGTTAGGGTCTGTCACTTATGTTTGCCCTGCATTCAAGTCATACCATACGAGTTTTACAATATGTCATATGAACGAAACCACCACAACAGCAGCAAAATCATGAATCCTAGATCATGACATTCGTCCTGTTCTTGTAATTATTTTCATGCTATGACTAGTAATTTTGGTAGAGATACCATTATCGATACGGCCAGGAGAACTAAAAGTCATAGGCGGCTAGATAGATGGATAGATAGATAGATAGATAGATAGATAGATAGATAGATAGATAGATAGATAGATAGATAGACAAGCTCAACGTCGCCAAAGCTCGCTAAGAAAATGCTTTGTACTTATTATTTAGCGCATGCATGCGTGTGTGTTAATAAACAAGAAATGTTGCGCCCCATGACAAATAGAAGCGCCTTCATAGTCTTTGTACGTATTTTTTCAAAGGACCGTATATTGTCGTGAAAGTGTTTTACGGAGCGCTTTTCACGCGTTAAAGGAAGCTTGAAGGCCAGAAAATCCTAAAACCACTGTATTTTCAGGCAATAATTTTTTACTGTGGTAGTCTTAAAGATATTTCTCGAGAGATTTGTGTTCATGTCTGTGTAAACGGAAAATTCACCGGGTGTTTCGCTTAGAATTTTGAGATTAAGTAGATGCGCGCGTCTCGACAAATGCGAATGTGGACTTGTAGAGGCCTATCTGCTTCGCCAAGGCTTCTTCTTCTTTCAGTCACTGTCCACCTTTCATATCATGGCTGTGTTTTGATTTTTAGACTGCACGTAGACAGTCTACGCAGGCTGCTTAGAAGACAGCACCGAGCCCATGCTGTCCGAAAAATCGAACACGTCTGGACGGCTTTTACGCGACGTTGCACCACCTCACGTCAAAAAGAAAAAAAATGAATGAACAAACGCCGCGGTTGTATTTTCTGGCTTATTTCGTATTGAAATCGAAAACAAATATACGTTACTCACATTGAGCGACTGGGGAAGCGTGTGTTTGTGTGCAAACAGCCAATCCGGCGAGATGCGATCTATCTGAGTGATTCGCTGAGTTACCATCTTGTTTAGACAATAAAGTAGCCTGCATCGTATTTGTCTACGATGCAATCTTTTTGGAGGAGGAATAAGCGTTTATTTTCGAAACGGTGTAGCGGTGTAGGTTCCGTGTTGACGTCAGGTGGGAGCTCTCCTCATTCCAGGAACCCTCTGGCCTTCACTGCCTCCTTGGCCCTAACGACGAGACGTCGTTGTTGGTCCAGGTTCTTCAAAGCGAGCTTGGCCTCCCACGCTTCGGGAAGGTTTTCGTTTTTTTACCAGCATCACAGGGGTTCGGCGGAGGCACTAGATCTCTATTTGCATTGCATGGACATTCGAGGATCAGGTGAGCCAACATGTCAGGTATGGGGCAAACCGAGCGAACATATTCGTTTAATGTTAGGTACAATCGGTGCATTAGTATGCCGCGTGCGTATGTGTTGCTCTGCAGTCTTCACGGTATCATGCTGTCCTGTTTGTTGAGCTTCTAGTGTGGTGGTGGATACTCTCTGCGTACCAGCCTATTGTATTGCAGTATTGCAGAGTAAGTCTTAGGTACAGACTCAGCCTCCACGGACGCAGTCCTGGAGTTTAGAAAGCGGGAAGGGGTAGCCCAGTAGGCGTGATCACCGGCCACGGCATCAGCCACCTCGTTTCCCTCCAGCCCTTCGTGCCCAGGAACCCATGTCACACAAGTGAACGGCAGCGGAGTGCTTGGGCACCTCAATATCTGAATTGCTTGGATATATACACGACCTTTGCTGTAGTTTCGCATGGCTGCTTGAGAGTCTGTGAATACCACAGCTGCATCTAAGCACGTTGTGGTAGCTAAGGCGATTGCTGCCTCCTCAGCAGTTTCTGGGCTTCTGGTGCGTACTGTGGCAGACGCGAGCTCTCCACCCCGAGAATCAATGACGCTCAAAGCGTAGGCGTCTCAACCAGGACCCTTGGCTGCGTCTGTATATCTGGCGTCTGGATCTTGGCTGTGATTTCGTCGTAAAGCATTCACTCGAACCTGCCTTCTTTCCGTGTGTTGTATGGGGTGCATATGGCAGAGTATTTGTGAAATACAGAAAGATTCCCGGATGTTTAGCAGAATCCGTTCTTTTTGGTCCTCGTCTGTGTCGACTATAAAGGTTTCGCTAAAGTTTAGCCGTTGTAGCACTGATCTTCCAGTGCGCTAGAGCTTTAGTCGTTCTAGTTGGCTAGCCCTGTGGGCTTCAGCTAGTTGCTGTGGGGTGTTGTTTGCGCCCATTTTCAGCAGTTTCGCAGTGGAAGCCATGAATGTGAGCCCTAAAGCGAATTTGGTGGCCTTACTAATTATGATGTTCAGCTTGTCTACCTCTGCATTCTTCCGGGCGAGGTAGGGAGTGCCATAGGTTATTGGACTGCTGAGGAGAGCTTGCACAACGTGCGGTGTGTTTTGCTCTTTAAGGCCGCTTCTACGGTTGGTGATTCGCTTGACAAGATGCGTGAGTTGAGACAGCGTGCGCTGTAGTCGATAGAGTGTGGCCGCACCTTACCTATCTTTGTGAATGTGGAGCCCCAGTACTCGTAATGTTTCCACTTTCTGGATGGCCTTTCCGTTGACGATGACGCTGAGGTCAGGTTCAATGTAGGCGGAAGGCCACCCTCTCGTTCTACACTTCAGGATGAGGTGTCTTGACTTATTGGGAGCACATTCGAGGCCTTATTTTTTCAAGTACCTCTCGATAACATCTACTGCTTCTTGTAAGCACATTTCTTGCATTCCAGTGTTTGAGGCCCTTGTCCATGACCAAAAGTGGTCCGCATGAAAAGGCATGTCACAGATCTTGTATAGCATCGATGAGGCTGGGTAACCTGATCAATGCAACCTTGAAAAGCAACGGCGAATTGAGTGAACCCGCGAACAATGCAACGTTGAAAAGCAACAGCGAATCGGTGAATTGAGCGAGGAAAGTTCTCACGTAGTTGTATAACCAAGGCCCGCAGTCAAGATGTTCAAGATTGCAAAGGATTGCGTCGTGGCTGACGTGATCGAAAGCTCCCTTCATATCAATTGCTACGATTGAGAAGGATATGTGGGGTTTAACGTCCGAAAACCACTATATGATTATGAGAGACGCCGAATTGGAGGGCTCCGGAAATTTTGACCACCTGGGGTTCTTTAACCTGCGCCCAAATCTGAGCACATGGGCCTACACATTTCCGCCTCCATCGGAAATGCAGCCGCCGCAGCCGCAATTCGAACCTGCCACCTGCGGGTCAGCAGCCGAGTACCTTAGCCACTGGACCACCACGGTGGGGCTTGCTACAATTGATGATTTGCTCCTGGTGCTGCGGTGATCGATGAGGTCTTACTTGAGCAAAATGAAGATGTCTTGCTGTAATAGGTGTTGCCTAAATACGAACATTGTGTTCAGAAAATATCCCTTGTCTTCGAGGTATGGGGTTAGCCTGTTGTGTACCATGTGCTTTAATAGTTTCTCTACACACGAGGTAAGGGATATAGGGCGCAGGTTATCGATGCTGAAGGGCTTGTTGGGTTTCGGGATCATAGTAATCTCTCAATGTTTACAGGTAGCTTGTATCTCACCACTCACCTAGCAAGCATTGAGATACTGCAGTAGGGCATCATTGGCCTGCTGCGAAAGGTTGCGGAGATGCTTGTTCATAATGCGATCCTTCCCTGGGCCAGTGTTTTTAGTAAGTGTAGCTTGTGCTGCACCCAGTTCGGCCAGCCTAAATGGTTCATCTGGTTCGGGGTTTAGTTTTTTGTGTTAGGCTTTGTCGTGTGCCATCGTGGTTATGGGTGCGTCTCCAGACACCTTCTTCTGAAGCTCTCGAAGGAAGTCTTCCTCTTATCTGGCATAGTTGTGTATCAGCCAGCAAATATTTTGTCGCTGCTCCGCCTTGTAGGGCTGTTGTCGAGAAGAGCACGCAGAATGTGCCACGTTTTCTTTGTGCTTAAAGTTCCCTGTAGTGGGTCACAAAATGCAGACCAGTTCTGTCTTCCTAATCTCTCTGCATATTCCTGTGCTTGTTCACTGAGCAGGGCGATTCTCTTCTTCAGTTTTTTATATAGCTTTTGCCTTTTTCATCTCTTGAGAAGAGATCGTCTTGCTTCCCAGAGGTGAAGAAGGTGCGTGTCAATGGCTGGTGGGTCCTCATTCAGCTGTATTCTTTCGGTGTGTTGGTCCGCAATGTCGAGGACCTTCCTCACCCAATGATCTACGTCATCGATGGTGGTCTCAACATTCAGAACACCCCGGAATGAGCCCCACTCCTTTATTTGGGCTGTGCCGATCCTCCTGGGCTTGCAAGTGTGAGCTACGGTTATTTGGTTGATGTGGTTGTCGCTTGCCAAGGTTTCTGGGAGACAGTTCCACTCTGCTGAACGTACATTTAACGTGAACGTGAGATTGGGGCTTGTGTCTCTGGCGACACTATTCCCTACTCTTGTTGCCTGGAGTGGATCGTTCCACAAAGAGAGTCTGTGCTGCTGAGCGGTGTCGTGCAATCGGGCAACTTTCTTTGTGGTCGTATGGTAGCCCCAAGCCACGTGAGGGGCGTTAAAGTCTTCCATTATAACAACTTGATGGCCATCAGTTTGTTTCTTCAGTTCTCGAATCAGAAGGTCAAGTTCTGGCAGTTGGTATTTTGGGTGCTGTACATGCTCGCAACAATGAATCTGTTTTGCGATTTCCTTTCCGGTATTACTTCTATCACGGTGTGCTCTAGAAGTGTGTTTACTGGTTCTAATTTCTGTACCGGGAGAGTCCTTCTTGTGAGGATTTCTGTACGCTTTGTTCGGACGTGGGCGTTGTACCCTTGTAGCCGCACGTTATGTGTATTTGTTTCTTGCAGTGCAATGAGGTCAGGTGGGTCTTGCTTGATAAATTCTTGCAAAATGGCAACACGTAGATGATAGGAACGACAGTTCCACTGTCAGATGCGGAGAGTTGAGAGCGTGTTTGTTGTCTTCTTGTTAGGGACCGCCATCTTCAATTTGTTCAGGTCCCTGCTGGCGCTCGCGAGTAGGTGAAACAGAACGAGAAGTATTTCGGTCTTTGGCTCGTGCCCGCTTCCTGTCAGGATGAACGTCACTTAGAGAAGTATCGAGGTGCATCACGTATGCTATGAAGTTGTTCAGCTGCGCTGCAAGTCCGTCCACTTTGGCGTCAAGCGTGGTAATCTTGTTGTTTATGCTTACGGCGAAATTCGCTGTTGCTGTCTGTACAAAATTCTCCACGGTAGTGTGAATGCTTCTCTATAAAGTTTTTTGTAAGGGCTGGAATCAGGCGTCGACACTAGATTCCACATTGTTGAGGGAATGAGGGCACCCGGTTGTCAATCATGCTTTTGGATGGTAGTGCATTTCTGGTGAAGCTTGTCTATCAGGTCCTTTTGCTCCTCACATCTTTGAGCGAGTGCGAGTGTGAGCGAGATCGGGACGGGGATCGTGAGTTTCGTCGGAGTATGGGCCGTGATCGACCTCGTGCAAGAGTGATGCCAGCGCTGCTGCTCAAATTGGTTGTTTGGCTTTTGGCTTCCTTGGTCCGGGAAGTCTTCATTCCTGAGACTATTACGGCAGTCTCGTGCTTTTAGCCAGTCCATTCGTTGCTGTCGGATGTGGAATGGGGGCGGATTGGGTTCAGGTCTTCTCATGCAATTCTTGCTTGCTGTTTCACACCCCTCTCCTCATATCTTATAGACGGGTTTGCAGGCATGGTCTGGTCGTTGGTTGGCCTTGCCACATTTAGAGCAGAAATCCTAAAGTGGTCGGGGGCAGACATCCTGACGGTGTCCCGTGTGGCCGTAGGTCTTGCAATAATGCACCGATTTTCGATACGGTCTGCAACGAAAGTCGAGACTGTAGAACTTGACGTAATAAGGAACATGCGGCCATTGAAAAAAAATCACTGCAGCTGACGATTGCTCAAGCATACGGGCGTGGAGAATCGTGTACCGCGCCGGTGCACGAAGGCCAGCCTTCAGTTCAGTTTCCGTCGTGCCAGGCAGGAGTCCGCTTATGACAACGCGGGAGACGTCGTCCGGTGTTGTCGTGTTGCCGTTTATGGTGAAGAAAGTGTCGCCAAGTTGTATGCTGGTGATGCCCTGAAGTTTTTTCGCGTCTTCCCATTCTGCCGTGCTTGCTATAATCAGGTTTTCTTGATGTTGAACTTGCACGCACACTTTCTCGCCGAAATATTGCTGTGAAAGACAGCTGGCTTTGCCGATGGCATGCATGATGGTGATATTGTTGCACTTTGCTAGCTCAAGACCTGTTTGTGGGCGGTAGACGACCTTGTATTCGTCAAACGGTAGGCGTGGCATTATAGGCTGGCGACAGTGCGATTGGCATCGCTGCGTTGTCATTTCTTTCTTGCAAAGTTTCTCTTCTGGCGTCATGTTTTCCCCCACGTCCTTCTTGCCTTTTTTTTTGCTCTCATGATCCAAACGCTTTCACGTTCAAATGTTCTGCTACTGCTCTCGTCATACCGGCAGGAGTTCTCTGCGTTCCGCACTTCTATCGCGTCCAAATGAATGGCGCTCGAATCTTCGTCCAGCTGACCACTGTGCGTTTCGATTGTTTTTAGAGACAAAGCTTCTTTAGGCAGCACCCGTTCGTCCCTCGTAGACGTAGTCGTAGTGTGTAACGAGTGTTACATTTTGACCTGCAAGATGGTGCTGGTGGGAGATTTCTCCTGTGCTTTGTTGAACAATAAAAAGTTCGCGGCGTGCGCGTTAACTAAAAGCCGAACGCTCTAGTCTCTCATTCGTCATTAGCAGCCATTGGCATGTACATTGAGCACTATCCGACAAAAAAGGTTTGCTACGTTATACTCGCTGGGTGTAACCTCCTTAGTTTTAAAAACGTTAAGCGAGCGTTGAGCCGCAGTGCCATGAATACAATGAACTAGTATATAACATGAACTTGAGGTGGTTGAAGGTGGGAAGTAAATACGAAGCGCAAGCCGTAAGAAACTAAAAGCCAAATTCCCCTGTCTCTCATTTCGCATTAGCAGCCATTGGCATGTACATTGAGCACTATCTGAGAGGAAAAGGTTGCTACGTTATACTCACTTGGCGTAAGCTCCTCGGTTTTAGAAAGGTTTAGCGAGCGTTGGGCCGCAGTGCCATGCATACAGTGAACTAGTATATACCATGAACTCGAGGTGGTTAAAGGTGGGAAGTAAACCCGAAGCGCAAGCCGTAAGAAAGTGTGCGTGTGCCACCTATCGTTTAGTCCTCGGATGTCCGCTGGATGGCGGTGCTTCTATATGGGGAATATATCATAAAAAGATGCGAGATGATGGTACTTGGAGTGTGGAATAGATGGACGAACGGACACACAGACAGATACGTGGATGGACGCATGAACGGACGCAGGGGCGGAGGCATGGACGAACCCAAGGACGGACGCATGAACAGACGCACGCATGGACGGGCGGATAGACGCATGGACGGTCACACAGACGGACGTATGGACAGACGGAAACAAGAACGAACGGACGGACTAATGCTTCGCCCCACTCGCCATCATCCGCTCTGTTGATATGCTGCCATTTTTTTTTCTGCTTCTTGGCTCATCTTACAAACTGGACACCGCGTGAGCTGGCACTGGTGCAATGCTCCCAGAACCGCTCGAACATTGCCAGCACGCGCCGTGCGCTAAAGGCAGGCACGTCTTTCGATGGGCATGCGTTGTGTGTTAGGCTTAGCCGGGCGGGGGTGTGGCCTTGCGAAAATAAAGAAATGAGGGGCCGAATTCACAAAGCTTTCTCTTTGGCTACGCATTTTCTTAGCCAAAAATTCTCTTATCTGGAGGGATTGCTTAAGCGCGGGTATGGATTTAACTTATTCAGCACTTAAGAGGGCAAGGAGGACACACGATAGCTGATGAAACGACAAGGAAAGAAAGAAGTGTGTGCCGATAATATCGAGGTAGCACGCAAAGCGTCTAACATCGAGAGTATACGATGATAACCAATGATTTGCTGCATCTAAGTTTCAGTTCCGCGAGCGTATGCTACAGCGCTTACGGGATGCCGCGTACGTTGTAATAGGCGTTTTGGCGGGCTGTGCGAAACCAAGCACTCGCCTTTCGTCAACGACTGCAGCTAAAAACTAAATTGCCCGATGGCCTTAAGTCATCGATAAATCTATGCACTATCTCGCCAAGTACAAGTAAACACCACTCCAGGTGCATTACATAAATGAAACCACACATAAATCGATGCATGCAATGTTTGAAAATGTGCCTCGAATGTCTTCCCCTATTTAACGCGACCAGTTACATTACATTTTATTGAAGCTGCGCTGCTACTTAACTAATTCGGTGCAATCTAGCACGGTATAGTGGTGAACGTAAGGGTGTTTTGTACCTATAGTCAAAGGTAGCCTTTGTTACAATATTCTTATTACAAGACACATGAGCGACTTTGGTGCCTGCAGACGATAGTGCGGAAATAGATAACAGCAGTAATCAAATAAAATTGTGACCGCAATTTTGCTGGTTCCATGCACCTCAGCATTTTTATAAAGCCGGAATGCGAGAACGTGCATACGCTTACGCTTAGGTATATGTCTACGTAAAATGAGGGAGACTCGTCAGGAGGTGTCTCAGTGCTAATGCTTTTTACAAAACACGGTGCAAATATTTCGTCCAGCGTTGTTTGAGTGCGCAAACAAAGCAAGGGACGTGTATATGAGTCTTGAGGTCGAGAGACGTTATCACACGTGCGAATAGGATGAAAAGAGAGAGAGAGACTTTCGTTTCAGCTTCGCAAAAGCTTGAAATTGATAGATAATAAAGACAATTTTCTGGCCCAGCAGACGTCAGGGAAAGTCTCCGCAAAGCAGCGTCAGATGCTCGGAGAGCATAAAAAAGTGGAGTACGCGTTATATGGGAGTGACAGCCACTCAGAAAGCGAGATGAAGTGTGACTGTCCTTAGATGTGAGAATCAATGCTAATTAGGAGAGTTGAGTTAATGAGCCAAAACTTTCCTAAATAACGATAATAGAAGCAAACTGAGCATTCATCTAGTGAAAGTGACACTAGTGACAGTGAACTCATAAGAGTTGATTAGCGTTGTCACAGGCCGTTATATATTTTTATTTTCTTATTTATATTTGGCAAAGTATGAGAAGGTAGCCTACGTTAGAGTCGGATATCCGAACGTCATGACAGTAATGTACAAGAATAAATAGCACACGGTTATACAGTCACACGTGGCGGTTTCTATCTTCTAGTAACCTTGGGCGAACGCATTCTAACTATTTTTTCTATTTTTGACAAAGTTTCACCGAACGTTTTTGCATTTGGCTTCATTCGAAGGAATGACGATATATAAGCAATAGGGCAAATGCAAGCACTGCTGCAGTTGACGAGCGGTTACAGCGCTTAACTACAATCTAGGAGGTACTTGGTTCGATTCGCAGAATCACTGAGCACTTTTTTTTTTCAAGAGGTTGCCCGGCCTGACATTATGCGTGGTGGCGGGTACTAATTTTTTGAGAAGTAGGCTTTCGCACTTGCTTCTTTCACTCCCCTTTTGACCCAAAAGCGTTGTACTGTGCTCCTTCAAAAATTAAACAATTCAGGGTTCATAATTTTCTCCTCCATCCTCTCTTATCGCAAAAGTGTCCAGTGCTGAAATACCAATATCATACCTGGTATATTACTTTTCACGTGTTTGGATATTCGACCAGCAATCAGTCTTCACGGTGTTATGAAGAAAATCCAAACATGCAGTGAGCTAACTGTTTTCAGCCAAGTTGACTGCCTTTGTAGGGACACGCTTTTGTGCTAATTCGGTGGGCATCATCACATGCAGCAGACCAAAGAGCACGGACAGTCTGAGCTGACGCAAACAGAGTGATTAGTTTGTGTTTTCTCTCCCGCTATTAGTCATGCTGCACGCTTCAGTGTAATGTCGCTGTCAATGGTTAAAATGAACTACAGCAGTTAATTGAGTTCTGCTGAGAGGGTCCCCTATTGTCCGGAATAGAACAGAACAATGTCAATTTGATTTGTGTGATAAAGAGATACTCTGCTTTTGGTTACCAGAAAAAATTTCTAAACCGAAGTTTATTTTTTAATAACAACAGTTCCAGTGCAGATGAAAGGTGCATGGACGAAATCCGTGTATTCAGCTTGACTACGTTCGTGACCTTAATTGTAATTGCGAACCGGTATCACAGTATGCATCAATATCACACACATATACAACCACGGGTGATAGCTTGCTTATTCTGATTAAAATTGTAAGGTTGAAATTGACATATTCAACCAACGAACTGTGTACGAGATATGCCATGTAGAGTAGCTATGCTCTAAACTAATCTTCGCAGGTTCGTTCCACTTTACCCAATTTCTCGCCCATGACTGTAGGTTGGTAAATGAAACAACTTCTTCGAACACACATATTTTGTGTAAGGTTACATCAATTTTTATGCAGTACAAAACAAATTGAAATGAATGAAAGTACCTAGCATTCATTGTATTCTGTAACTCATGCCCTCCTGCTTTGGTCTCGTAAGAGACTGGCAGTATTGTAAATAAATAAATAAATATATAATAATGGCTCAAAAGAGAAATAACTAGAAAAAAATTCAGCCAAATCACTACCAAACTTACTCACCAATGATAAACGGATTCTCATTCAAAAGATACATACATACATACATACATACATACATACATACATACATACATACATATACGCACACACACATATACATATCTACACCCATACATACATACATACACTCTGGTGTAAATATTAAAATGAATATGGCTATAAAATAATTCTAATACACTCATTTTGAATATACTACAGAAAGTAACTTACGAGAGAAATCCACCGGCACTGCTATGTCTAAACGTGGTGTTTTTCGAACCATCTCGCAAAAGCTTGATGCATAGTTTTCCGCTGCTGCCCAGTGACCAGCAGTTTTTATAAAAAAAAACACAAGAATAAAGCCTTTGACAATGTCATGCTAAAGAAAAGGGCTGTGCATCAATATTTTGTACATGTCTGCAATATCACTCTGTCTATTTACATAGCTTGGCTCATTCACAACCCACTAACAAAGCATGTTAGGACACTTGGCCTGAAAGCTGGCACAGCGCAAATAAATTCTAGACAGAACATGATAAATACAATTATAAGCTACTAAGCTCCTTGGTGCAAACAGTGTTGATATTGACAGTTATAGGCGCCATTTCGTTTCCCAAAACCACTTCTCAAAAATAGAATCAACTTTATTTAGCTAAAGGTTTCTATTCTGGCACGTCGTGGTAGCTCAACAGGGGAAGTGACTCTTTCGGCCAAAAAACAAACCAATTAATTTTCCAATTCGTGAATTCACCCCATGCTAACATTGAGGCAGCTGGTAGACGTGCTTTTGGAGAGAGGAAACCACCACATTCCCACCAGTTGTGGCCTTGGGTAGCTACTTCACTTGGACAAAAATGATGAAAAACACTCCTCAAGAAGTCTTCAAAGTTTGCACATCAACACAGTTCCCATACAGCTGTCTATTAGTCTGCTTGAAAAATATTGAGTTTACTGGTGGGCAAAGACTGTACACTATGTGAAGTGATGCTCCAGTGCACTGCATGTATGTCTTGCGGCTGGCCTCAACTGCGATGTTGCTCAGGACATATGTGTAAAATAACAACTAATACTATGCCACTGCAAAGTAATCATGTGTCATTTGCATGAAACAGGGACCACAATAAAAGAACATAACAACATTTGCCTTCACAAAGTTAAAAAAATATAAATAAATATTCACAAAGTTTTCATAGTTCATCTGAGGATAGTAATATTGGTTGTAAACACATTCTTACTTCCACTGACAAACTATTTTAAGATGCCAGATTCAATATTAGAGTATACCAGCACTTTTGTAGGGCTAAACAATTGCACAGACACCTAGAAAAACACAAGTGAATGCATGCTATAGCTACATATAAAAATAAATACTTTTAATTCTAGTCTCAGTAGAGCTGCATGGATGATAAGTCACTTGCATTACATTATGAACAAACCTATCCGAGCAAAGTATACATTTAAAATTTACTCTTGCACAGTATATAAGTAGACTGTTGAAGGACGGACAGGCAGTGGGATAATACCCAAGCACTAAAATCTACTGTTAAGATATACTAGGAGTAGTGATGATCCTCTTCCTTCCAAATAAAATAATCCACATAGATTCACTTCCTAGAGCTTATTCGCTCATGGCATCATTGGTGCTATACAAATGAGTGTACACTGAAGGAATACATTGACTAAGTACATGATTACTGCATCCATGGCTTTACTTCTTGTACTACAAAGAATGCAAACACAGTTACCATTGGCGACCATGGACGCTGTGATTTCTGGCATGTAAATGTAGAGGCACGCAGGCACTTAACACACATGTTAAAAACTGCAGCTCAAAAATATTTGCCGACTAACACTACTGCAGCCTTTAAATTAGTGTCATAGTTTCGTATCTTCCATGCAAAATTTAAATAATTTCGAATGCAAGCAAATGAACTGCTGAATAATGCACTGCTAAGAAGTTAAGCAGCAGCTGCTCCTGACATCACAATGTGCTCTTTCAGCTGTTGTAAACTTTGAGCAGGAGAACAATCACTGGCAGTCCCTTCATACTTGTTGGTCTTCTGTGCTCTGTTCTTGATACACTTTACATGACCGTGGAGCAACGAACCCCTCGTTACTGCTGGAACTTAGAAAAATACAGATCATTGTTACAACCATGCTACATGCAAGAGTGTATAGTTGTCAATTATGTGCTCATATTTACAGATATTGTATTTTCAGAAGCCAATGACAAGCCTCAACACACACACACACACACACACACACAAAGTGAAGACTGAAAATATATTTATTATGATACAAGAGCAAAACTACAATGTTATAGATGAAGGCATGAAACTTCTGACAGGCATAAAAAGCCAATAGAGTTTTTTCTATTTCGACTTTACACTAGGTGCGAGAAGTAGACTACGAATAAGTTCACTAAGAAACACAAGTTAGACTGCATTACAACACAACATTCAATGTTCATAACTTTAAGGCTGTCTAACATAGCCAGCTCACCATACCGCATATAGGAGCAAATGGGCAGTCTAGAAGACACAAAGAACTTGTGGATTATGAGTGTGCTTGTTGCTGACATCTATTATTCTAAATGAAGAAAACCTTTCAAAATGCACTTCATCAAAGGAAATAATCATACGCAACAAACACAGCGGGCTCCTACTGGTGCCACCAACACTCACCATCATTGTTGATACCAGTGTCTTGCCGGATGGATATGCTGCGTCGTGCACAGAACACCAAAGGAGCGCTCAATGACTTGGATTGCATGTGTGCTAGCTGCATCGCTCTGCTGCTGAAATAGGCTAGCCACAGACAGAGAAATGAGAAGCCATGGCTTTGAAACACACTGAACGTCCCCTTTAGAGATCAACAATGCATACTTAGGTTAGGTACAATTTGTAGAAAAATATATATCACTATGCAATCGTGGTGAACGAGTTCGGCTGAAACTCAAGCAACAGCACTGAGAGAGAAAAAGCTACATTAGGTAAAAGATGCAGTTACTGGCCCTATGTCATCTGAGGCTTCTTCAATGGGTCTTTCTGCTTGCAAGTTGTGAACAGCCAGGCGATTTTCACCCACTTGCTATTTCCTTCCAGAGCACTTGATCCACAGAGGGAGTCACAAGCTCGAGAGCTCAATAAGGAATCCAAGTATTTGTGCTCGTTTCAAAGCACAAGCTTTTGAGTCTCAGGTTATTAGAGTTTCATTCATAAGCTGCAGTCTTTAGGCTTTCAACATTCTCAATTACCTTGCAAGTTAGTACTATAAATGTTGAATAGGAATTATGTCTAAGAATATTACAGGTATCCACTGAAAGCAACCATGCTTGGGTTTTCAATTTGTGCACAGTAAGTGGTGTTCACGTAATTGTATGTATTAAAGAAAAACTAACCTTGCAGCCAGCCGTTAGGCAGTTTTGTGCCATCGAAGCTCCCAAGCAGATCGCAGTCCTTCCAGATGAGGCTGCCATGCATGCTTCCACTCCACATCCGCTGAATGATAACAGTCCCAGCAGTGATATAGGCTTGCACAGTTAGGGAGAACGTGTCCTTCCTATTTTGTACAGGTGCTTCAAGTAATGATGAGGATTGATGTGCCAGAATGTGCAACCGATGCATCACAGGACCTTAACAAATCAATCTCTGCGATCTGTGAAGAGCCAAAAACGAGATTTATAAAAACAATCATTAAAAGCACTCACTTCTGATACTTATTTGAGGAAGCTATCACTTCGTTAACGTGACCAAAATCTGCTATAATCACTTTGAAATAAACTGAAGCCTCATGTAAAATTTACGTACCGCAATATATATGTCCTACTGAAGTATATTACTACCACAGTGGTAATCGTCTATAGAACTAATTTTCCAAAATAACATAAATTTTTTAAGGGCAACCTGGCTCCTGAAAAATAAATTCAAATTAACTTTCCAACTATCAAACGTGGTCAATCGACAGGCCCAACCTCATAATCAAACTAGAACTCACTTGTAACAAATCACAGAAAAACTTTTTATGTATTCGCTCCATAATATATTTATGTATATAACAGTAGTGGTAAATTTTTCATGCTTCAACTTACCATAGAGAAACATTATATCTGGTGGGCTTAAAAACTTGCACACGTTATAGAACTGCGTGAATTATTGTACCGGTGAAATTTAGTTCTGCAAGGTGAACTCACCGATGGCAGCATTTAGTAGCCGTCGGTGTCATGAGGAACCAAGTACGGCCAACAGGCAAAGGGCATCTGCAGACTAGAAGCTGCCAATGACAGCAATGAAGAGCTGGCCAGGCGTGCACGTCCATTAATAAAGTGTAAGAACTGGCCATGACCGGCTGTTGTCAAGGCTCTAGTGCCGTGCAAAACGATGGCCAGACGAACTCGGAAACCTGTAGTTAGGCGACATTGGCCTACAACTTCATCCAAAGCAAGGCACCGGTGAAATCTTTCTGGGGGCCGGAGAGAAGCTTGACCTTCACGGGCTCTCGCTGCCCCATAGAACTCTCAAGTTGTTACCGAAGAACAGTCTAGGCGCGCTTCCAAAGTAACACGATCCACAACAGAATGTAGCATCTCGCAGCTTTTGTTGATCACATCACAGCGCTCGGTCTGGGGGCCGGAGAGAAGCTTGACGTTCACGAGCTCTCGCTGCCCCATAGAACTCTCAAGTTGTTACCGAAGAACCGTCTAGGCGCGCTTCCAAAATAACACGATCCACAACAGAACGTAGCATCTCGCAGTTTTGGTTGATCACATCACAGCACTAGGACTATGGTTATCACAAAAAGGAGAAGTGACGACTTAACAAACAAAAGCGCCAAGCTGCACACAACTTCGCAGGGCAAAACAGTTATCAACGCTGTCTTTCAATTTTCGGTCACACGAGCACAGCTTGTTCACAAGTCTTGGAACGTCAACACAGCACCACTGTTCACAACGAACATCGTTTCACTCCCGAACAGTACATTGCTCTCAAGTAAATAGAAGCGTACGGGCTAACTAGTGGCGAAGCAAGAACTGAGCGCGTAGTTCATACGTTTCCGTACGTACTTGGGGTCACTCAAGTAACGTGTCAAAACACTGTCAATCCGAAATGTTGCACAGCACCCAACTGAGAGACTGGAAAGTCAAGCGAACGAACTGTTACCGGCACACAAACACACATTGCAGGCTTCTCGAGTGCTAGTTGCCGTCGATACATCGACGCCGATCCCCGCTTGATAACCACACCGACGCACAGGCTTCGCTGCGCTTCACCGTACACCATTGCACTGCCACAACTTTCCGCACTGCTTACACGCACCGAAAGAGCTGCTCTAATCACAACACAGCCGGTCAAACGCTGAAGTAACTCATGCGAGAAGCGTTTGCTGAAAGTCGCACCGACCGATATGCTGTTTACGACGCCATGTTGTTTTCGACAACTGCGCAGCACATAAGAGAGGTTTTAGAAATTACTTGAACTATTTTCACGGCGTGAAAAAATTTTCTCTTATGTGCGAGGGGGGTGATATGATGAACAGGACAGGCGTGCCAGATGAAAGAAGTGTTTGGCAACGTCACGGAGTGAGCTGATGTAGAGGGTATTGCTTTACAACCAATCACAAGCTGTGCCTGTCGGCCAAGCCGTCGTCTGCTCGCGTTTGTCGTCTGCTACTATCAGAGCATGCGACAGGGGATTCGCCTTCGCAACGCTATTATTCTCAGGTCAAGCAGTCGCTGCGTCGCTCAAAATACATGTCAGTGGCTCGCTCTACCTTTGATTGATGTTCGTGCGCCAAGATAAATGGCTGGTAATTGACGCAGAGATGAATTCAGCCAAGGTTTGCTCCAGAATCGTGAGGGTTTGCATATTTTCGGTGTCATACAAAGTTACTAGGGCCATTTCATTCCGATTGCTTGCCATATTATCACGGTTCATATCGGTGTCTGAACAGTGAATGTGAAGATGCATGATTTGTTTGTAGTTCCATGCGTAATCACGTGCACCGCTAATACGCTTTGGTTTACAAAATACGCATATTTCCAGATCGTCCCAAAGTGTATCGACAGCTGTATTTCAGAGATCGCAACTATTGGACAGTCAGAGCCAATGAAAGTACACTAGAGGACAAACTTGATGAACCACTCACTGAAAACTTCCTCTCAATTTTATTTCCAATAGCGTGCAAATAATGTGCTCTCATTAACCTCTTTGGTGGTAATTTCCACCAACGCGGCAAGGATCTCGAGTCGCACTTTTAATTGGATGACATGGGGCGCAACACAACATAACAAATAAGGTTGATCCTATGCCATGCCGCGTTCGAATGCACCGACCATTCACGTATCACATTTATTTTCATCCAACCACAAATCTTTACATGCGTAGTTTTATGCCATTGATGCCCAATAGAATTTTTCAATTACTGCGACTTCAAACTTATTGGACGATGGTGGTTTTCAACACCATCCACTGCGTACAACGGAAACAACACGCGAAGCTCAAAGCGCCGAAAAAAATAAAAACGCACCAGCAGTCATCAGGCAGCCCTTAATGGGTGTTACTTAACTCAAAACCAGCCAGGGCACCAAAGTATACCAACGCGGCAGCAGGTTCTAAGTAGCCACATTGTTCCTAAGAGTGGTCCGGACCACTCTTAGGATTTTTTCTCAGCCATGCTGTTTTTACGCACAATTTCGCTTCGTGAATCCACTTACGAGCACTTTTCAGTGACGTAAGCAAATATAGCAACTGCATCACCATCGCTGACATGTTCCCAAGCAGTTACAGCGCGCTTTATTTGCAGCGGCCGATGTGACAACGATGGCCTCTTACGACGTTTTTTCGTTTCGTGAATCGACTTACGCAACAAAATTTTTCTTGCGCAAAAATGTTTTCGTAAGTGAGTTTTGTGAATCCGGCCCCAGGGACTCACTTCGCGGTGTCTAGTGTCCGCCGATCGTTGACATTTCGCTTAATACGCGGATGCCAAAATGAGGGTGGTCGTGAGCCGTAGTGCTAGTTTAAAAGCCAGGAAAGCTGGAGCCCATGTGAAGCTAGTCAGCCCTTCACAGCCCCCTCGTCTTCTCGGAGTTGTCTATTTTGCCAGCTACGTGAGAATTGGAATGAGACTTGGCTGCCGTCTATTTAGCTGTATATTTAGCCATCTGCGGTGAGTATTGGAACACACCCCTTCTCTGACGGTGTAAGAATGACTTGCATCGATAAGGCAGGCACGTGTACACAAAGTACAGCAACGCCATCTTGAGTACAGCAGCGCTCGTTCACACATTGTAAAAAGAAAAAAGCCGTAGCTTAGACGCAAGGGCGAACCAATTGCCATATATCTCCATCTTTTGTGGGCCACAGCGACAGTAGGTCACAACTGTAGAAAATAGAGCACTTTTATAATATATTTTTAATAGTCACTTCAGTCAACTTAAGAACCCCTCAATTATCCGTCTTTGTCAGGGTGTCTTTATTGGACTCATAGGGAATGTTCTCCCCAGGCAAGTATTTCAAAATAAACTTTTTGCTATAAGATTTTTGGTTAATAATATTTATGTCCGCATATTGTTATAATAAAAAGAAGTCAACAACTGCGATGTAAGTTTCATGATCACCACAAGAGCAAGAAGAATACAAACGCAAATAAATATGTCCAGACCATTTTATTTGGTGAAAAATTTATTTTAAAAATAAGGCAGCCTAACTTCAGCCGATTGTACATTCTTATAAGATATACTTTGTGAAGAAGTTCCAGGAAGTGCTAAAATGAATTCATTATTTGCATATATTCACCGATGTCTTTGAGATCACATCACGCAGCGGGTCTTCCGGAACATTTGTTTATGGACCTGCAAAAAAAAGAACAGTTTTTTTCTGATTATCAGTACTTACAATCCAGTGCCTGTAGCGAAATTAAAGTAAAAGAGACTTTTTCTACTATCATTAGTATTTACATATACAACTAGACTCACGGGTTATTCCTGTTTTCTGCCTGGTTGTTTGTCACCCTCTTAAGCAACGCGTGATCTCTGTTCAATTGCGCCCATTTAATAGTTACGCTGGCCTTGGGCAAGCACTTTAATCTTGCCCCAACGTATTTTGTGGTCTCCTCGTAAAATCGTATTCGATGCCTGTCTGGTAGTAATCATTTTATTGTGAGAATCCCAGTGTGTAATAATCTGCTCTTAATGTTTGCCCATATAGAGAAGAAATGAATGTGATCCAGGCGCTATTGCACACATCTATTTACTATATTCAGGACACGGTGCCACCGATGGAAAATATGGAGAAAGCAACTAGCGTTTGCACATTTCTTCACCTAATGCAAAACTTCCATCGGTGAAACTGGCATGAATTTGGAATCCTAAACCACGTTTTTGGATAATAAATTCTTATGCAGACTACAATAAAATAAGACAATTAGGTAAAAGAGGTCAATGAGGTAGCAACTTTGCAATGAGGCTCATTCTAGAAATGCGCTTGGTATAAAATAAAGCACTTGTTTTATTTGAAATTGTGTTATGATAAACTCGTATGTTTCTTTATTGCGATAACAGTCAAATGTGCACTTTCGGCAAATTAGTACCGTCACCGTTACGTCCCTATAAGTCCAAGTCGATGGCATTACCTACGCGTCCTATGTTCTGCAGGCGGAATAAGCTCAGAAACAGGGGCGATAAACGCAGCTGAAGTTGAGAATAATTCAGCCCACCCAGCCCCGTACAGCTCTTCGACATCCGTGATAATCATTCAGTGCGTCTTTCATGCCCGATCAATCAATTGATCGGATTAATTGAATTGGCCTAAGCTTAAGCCAGTTGCAAATTGATTGTACTTCCTATCCGTGCTGTGTACCTATCGTTATTGTAGAGAAGTTTTCTGCTCATCATTTAAGTAATTTTGGTGGTCAATTTGTGACCAATTTTCTATGATGAGGATCTCTCAACACGCCATATATTACATCTCTCCATATTTAAAATGACCCAAACCAGCTAGGCACTGTTAGCTGTAGCACCTTCATGTTAACTCCGTAGCATTCAAAGTTTATGTGTACTTCCTCAGCTACTTCTATACTATCAATACGCCAGCATGAGAGCTTCATTACTTCTGATAGGAAAAGCTTACGTGACAACAAACACACACTTACACCTGAATAAGAACCGCAGGAAACCTGCGAACAAGTTGATTCCAGGAACAGGCTCAAGCATTCGAGCAACGAGGCACACAAGGCCGTTCATGGATGTTCCAGGATTGGTCGTTATTGCGGACGTCAAGAGGCACTGCGGTGTGCGAGAGGTTAAAGCAGCACATGATATCCCATTCTAACTATTTTTTGCACACGACACTTAGCCCTTAAAACTCGCAAACAGAATTGAACTGAAATTATTAACATGGGTATAACGAACAAATTCGATGATATTCTCTTGTTTGTGGCCTCAGGGCATGCACCACTGTGGTTGACGCTCATAAAATTGAAAATATTCAGGAAATACAGGACGCTGAAATAAGCTTAGACCAGGTACTGTGAAATAAATGGCTGTGACGTGGGTATACCTCATTAATTGCCATCTTCTGTCAAATACATCGCGCAATATTCTCTTTAAAAGCATAAAAGAACATCTAAACTACAATATAGCGAAAGCAATTAAAGTAGCACATGTTCATTTTTCTTCTATAAAAGAAAAAGTAAATGTACTGTGAAGCATTTGTTTTGCGGCTCATTTCGATCATATTTATACAAATAGGGCCAGTCTCTGGCTGAGAGGTTGTTATTCTGTGAGCGTGTCACCCTGGTGCATAAACGGCTAAGTGGAAACCTAAACTCAATGAGATTGCTGGGACAAATATTTCACACTGTTCGCATTGACCATGCTTTGCATTACCAGGATTAGAGAATCACGCTTAGGGTAGTCCTAAAGAGATATGCTCGAGGTGGAATTGAGCTGAGCACGGTTACCGTTATGGTGTTGATCGTATTGAGAAGCAGTTGATCCTGAAAAACAAACAAACAAAAAGACGAATCCTTTAGTAAAAAGTGGTAGCTCTCCAAAAACAGTATAAAAATGGGTCTGTTTGAAATTGAATCAGAATAACTTATGAATTTCTGCCACTTCTGCAGAATACTTTGCCTACAAATTGTACATTCGGTAAAAAAGTACGGTGCATTGTGTTTGTAGCAGGAAGTTTCTTATAATGCCGCGACATAGTGCCTGCATTCAAACAACGCGCCCACCACCACGCGCACAGGGACATACATGCGCGCCGTCTATTGTTGCGCAGAGACAATGATGATAGCACGAGAACCCAGCTGGCCCCTGCTGATGTGCGTCACGCGCTTGGGACTCTTCTTGAAGAAGAAAAAAAAGAAGACATCTTGGTGTTCTGCTGTAACGTGCTACGACCATAGTCCCTTTCAGTTGTGGGCACAGGTTCGCCCTTTAATAAATACGTTTTATTATACCCCGAAGTCCATCAACATCGTTACAATATAGCAGCACTATACTCTCATAGAATTGCAGTGTATGTTTTTGCAATGCTTCGGTAGCTTTGCATTAGGCGGGACTTGTTCCAAGGACTGGTGAAGCACAGCCTGACCAAGTACATTTTCAAAGTTTTCCATCGCACATGGTTGGAAGCGATATACGGTTATACTTACACTATAAGCTTCCTTTTACCATTATCATGACATTCTGTATAAAGTAGACGGCTCATAATATCGCACCACGCCTCGTATGTTTTATGTGAGATAGAAAGCGTGCAATGCTAGCCGACCATCGCGCTTCGAGGGTAGAGGAAGCGCGGTCGTCCTCTATTGTCGCGCGAAAGGGCCATGTTGGAATCCCACCAGTGAGGACGCTGCATGACGCTGGCAACAACTGCACAATTATTGCGAAAATATTGAAGGGTTTTTGAAACACTTTTTCAAGTAACCATTGAATGCATTTACTGGAAGAGCTTATTGCCTCACGAATTCAACGCCGCCAGTTTTTTAAGAATCCATCCAATGTGAGTGGAGTCACAAAGGTTTGTCGCATGCAGATTGCATTCTCTCTTCTCTCGTCCCGACGAAAGCGCTAGAAGTTAGCAGGCAGGAATGGAAGCAGCAAATAAAAAAAACTTCACGCGCGCTGCATGACCTTGAGCCTTTTATTCCTTTTTTTTCTGCGAATGCGCACCTTTTTCTGTGTGACCGTGCGCGCATGCATTGGCAGCCTCCCGCGGCGATCGCAGTAGCTAGCGAGCGCGCCATGTTCAAATTAGCCAATGGCGAATAAATAGGTTTGCTACGCTTGATTTTGGGTACATTCCGTGATTTATCGAGAAAAGAGAAAGCAACTTTTAGCTGACTGATACTTTACTTTGAATTGTAGGCCGCATGCTGCGCTATAATATTCGGCTCGCGTGTTCTTGGTAGCCTCAACTACCGATGGCTGGGGTTTTCTGACCATGCTCAAAAAGTGTCAGGACCCCTAAATGCGCGTGGCTGGGCCTAACGGGCCCACAGCAGCGCGTCAACGCAGGGGTTTCTGAGCTGGTGCCGCTTTCAGGCGAGAGATAGAAAGAGCGTTGATACGCAAAGCTGCGCGCCCACTCTCCTGATAGAGAGAGGGCGCGGTGCCGCGTAAAAATTCCACGAGATGTCGACTTGAAACAGGTGCTTCTGATTAGGCATTTAGATGCCTCATCAAATACGAAATTTCACCGCTCGCATGTCGCGTCATGGAACCGAGTAATGCAAAAATTACTATCACGTGATGAAGCCGTCCCAGATCGGCAAAACCAGTAACTTCTTAATGAAGTGATCATGACTGCACACTGAAATCAGGTGATATAACGTCACACGATGACGTTATCACATCGCAACATAGCTTGGTCAAAGGTGGTCTGATCATGGACGTAATGCAAAACAAGGTGAGGTGACTCCAATCCTTGAGGCAACGCAAAATCACCTTAGGGGCAGAAACCTCATGAAAGGTGGCAAGGCGGCATCAGTACGTCGGTTGAGAGGAAAGGTAAGATAGCTTTTTTTCTTCGAGTCGTATTATGCGAATGCATAAGGAAACCTGTGAGCTTTTTTTTTTGATCAGTAGCTCGGTGTTGCTCGCGCTCTGTCTTAAGAGAGATTAGCAGATGTGTTAGTCATCTACACATGCTGGGCTCTCACCCCTTATTGTGCGTTGAAACGTAAAAGAGAGCACTATGTAGTTCACTTGCTACCGCGGTAAGGGTGCCTGAACCCAATGCTCTGTTGAGTTATGCCAAGTCGCAATAAAAACAAGTTAGCGGCTAACGACACTTTTGCTTATGTCGGATTCTGTACTTCGCCCCTGCAGTGAAACAGTCTATTTTCTGCAGCTTCTTGAAAAAAAAGCTCATTGGAATTTTGCACCTATGAAAAGGTCGCGATGAATCTAAAGTATGCGAAATTTCTTAAACCAAATGGGGTAGGTTGCCTTGTCATTTAATTATTGCGCAAATATATCGGAACCTAGATAGTGACTCGTATTGGTAAAGCGAGAGCTTCTGGGTTACACACTGCAAAGTAATTCATAGCTTCTCAGTGTCCAGACAGTCCGGGAAGACTAGCTTGATGAAACGTTAGTGCGCGCTTTCTTGATCAAAATACTGGTACAGTTCCGTGTTCTGCGTGGTTATGGGTAAACACATTATCAGAGTGTTATGCCCTCCGATAATATTGCCATGTTAAATATTAGCATGCCCATATATTGCATCTTACAATAATTAAGCCACATTGGGTCACTCACACCTACACACGAAAAATGGAGGCGATCACAGGGTAAGATAGTACAGAATGATGAACTCAACAAATAAGAATACTCACCGTAGCCTGGGATCCATTCTGGCATAGGATAAGCGTCTGGTTCAGGCACTGCAAGGGAATGAAAAATTTTACTGTATGAATTGTAATATGCCCACTCCACACTGGTTGCCGTGGTTATCAAGTAAAAGAGAAAAAGAAATGTAGTAGGTGGCGCGCAGAGGATTTCAATGAAGTGGAATAAAGTGGAATGAAGTGGCAATGACGTGACAAGAGAATAAAGTCAGTGACTGAAGTGGGAGTAGTGGCGGAGCAGTAGTGGGCGCAGTGGTGAGTTGTGGGAGTAGGGAGTAGTAGGAGACGAGAGAGGAGTAGCACATATGTCTGGCTGGATGTACTCTTTTTCTGTGGGTGAATTCCATAACGAATATGCGCGACTCCTTCGACCACTAATACTATTCACAAATACTAAAGTAAGGTCTAAAGCCAATGTCGCTCCCGTGACGTAAAAGCCTCGGCAAAGAACAGCTTCCGTGTTAAAAAGCACTCGCGAAAATGATATGGGCAGCCAATCGTCCTGATAATTGCCATACCAGACCAATTTGGGTAGCACTAATCTCAAAACCCTAGGTGGCCTGATCAATAGGCCAGAAATACGGCAAAAACAGAACAAAGCTACTTTGTTTATTCTAAGCATGGTCCAAAGAAAGCACGTGGAGAACTGTCTTTACTGTGATTAGGCACACTTGACTCTCCGAGACCGACAAGAGTATTAGTAGTAGTAGTAGTAGTACTTTTATTTACAGTAAGCCGGATGCAGAGCTCACTGCAGGGGCAAAGGGCTAAAGGCGAGCAGCCTGACAAAGGCCCTTGTCCCTCCGCAGTCTGTGACAGTGCAAAGCTTAGACATCAGCACTGACAAACAATCTGTATATTTAATGCATTGGTTTCAAGCAACCTGCAATTGTAAACACAAAATTCAAACATAAATAGCATAAGAAGTTTACATAACACATTTTAAGAATGAGAGGTCACTCTCGTAAAAATTCACAGCTAAACGATATCAATGAAACAACTCACAAAAAGACACAAAATGCATGCGGATACAATGAATTGCGCTGTATACACTCGTATAATTGACATAGAAGTTTATGAACAACTTAAGCATTTGCAGAGGCATGAAACTCCATTGTGTAGTTTCGATAGTGTAGACCGGTGGTTATGAATAAGTTCTTTATTTGTTTCTTGAAAGTCGCACTACTAGCCCTAAAGTTCAATTGATCTGCAAGGGTATTTAAAACCTGAGGTACCTGGTAAGCAATACTTTGTTTTCCATGCTTGGTTCTTGTTCTAGGAGCACGTTTCTTTTGTTCTCGCATACTGTAGTGTGGTCTTTCGGTGCAACTTTCTTCATATAGCTTAGTCTTTTGTATTAACTGAAGCAATTTAAAATAATATAATTGATCAATTCTGAGTATGGAATGTTTAATGAATAGTGGAGCGGTGCGCAAGTCTTGTAGATTCCCCTTGTATTTTTTAAAGCAGCGCAATATTTTCTTTTGTATAGTTATTAACTTATGGTTATTCCCTAGCGATGTCGTTCCCCAGACTAACATCCCATAACTTACTTTATAATGAGGCTGGGTTAGCTAAAGCTAACCCAGCCTCGTTGAAAAGGACCCTTCAGCGTTTGTGATAAACTTGTACAAAGGCATTAAAGGGGCAAAGCAAGTCGAGATGAATAGTTACAGAACAATTAGAGGTGTCCCTGTAAAGTGCGTAGTTCATTTAAAGAAATAGAAATTAACCATGACAATTTCAAGGCATCGCAGAAGCACAGTCCAGTGAGTCTCTAAGTCGTCGCTCCTATTAGAGGTGCAATAGTTACGTTATACAAAGTACGTGATAGACTACTTAATTGGGTGCACGCAGTCTACGTCACCGAACTACGGGCGGGGTTGCAGACGACATTTTTGTTTGTGTGGGTTACCACGTATTTCAAATCTGCGTGAGCAGCGCAGCTGGTTTTACTTCGAGTTGTCTTTTATAGGCCACTGTAGTCTGTCCTTAATGTGTTCCGTAATGAAAAATCTAGCGAATGATGCTTAATAAAGTTGCGATATCATTTCAGGCAGCTGGTAAATGGAGTCGCCTCGGCTTGTTGGATGGACTGAGTGCCGCACTCTCGCTAGCGATCAACGTCAGAACACAACGTTTGTGTACCTTCACCCCTGAAGACATAGCTACACTCTCTGAGTTTACACTTATAACAAGTTATCCCTAATACTTTTTTTCTTTTTCCTCAAGCATTGTATTTCATCTGTAATATTTCTTTTAAGAAGGATTCGATACATTTGAAAATATTGTAATTTCATACAAAATATTAAAAAAATGCCAATGTTTTGTACCCACATTTTGGAAAAAAAATGTTATCGTTTGTCGCTGAAAAGTAAAAACTAATTCACGCAGAGTACTCATCGTAGCTTTTTGTAGAACGAATATGCCTTTATCAGGCATTTGAATCCGACCCAAATGCCTTTTTAGAGCCGAACTGTTTCAGCTACCTTAACCAAGGTCCAAATATTTGCCTGGTAACCCGTTTGTTGAGAAACGCATAGGCACACGCTAAGCCAGGGAAATCAGTTCAAATGCTTGCATGGATCAGGAAGTTTACACAAGCAAGAGAAAAATCATATCAATCAAGCGTTAACTCAACGAAGCTACAAGATAAATTTACATAGCTGTTTCTTCAATTCATCACAGGCAAAAAAACGGCTAGCAGTGCTCTAATAATAATAATAATAATAATAATAATAATAATAATAATAATAATAATAATAATAATAATAATAATAATAATAATAATAATAATAATAATAATAATAATAATAATAATAATAATAATAATAATAATAACAATAATAATGTTTTACTTTTCATCGATAGTTTTTGAAAGATGGCCGCAGGTAAAAGCTGTTCTCGCAAAAGAGGCAGCTTGGCGAGGCCTACAGCGACCATTAAGCTCTATAGCAGTGGCAAACAGTCAGCAATGTGAACTGAACAACTACAACAAAATAAATTATAATTCTAATGCAATGAAAACCAATACATACCTTAGATACGTTAAAAGTGTCGGACAGTGAGATGGAGATTGGAGCGGAGCATGTCTGGTTCCCGGTCAGCAACGTGGTGCAGCCGGGAATGGCCGTCGAGCCACCCAAAGCGCAGAGTGGCGTCAGGGCACTTTGCATACCAGTTAGTAAAGAACCTGCAAAGTAAATTCCGATGGCTTAGAACAGCAACAGGTCTCTTGAGCATAAGACAGTATCGATCCCACAAGAAGTGTTTCTTGAGAAACTGACAGGGAACCTTTTGGACCCATCCAATGTGACTCGAGAGATAAATCCACACCTTTCTTTGCCTTCTCACTTGATTGTATTGATCACCCACATCCAAATCATAATAGATACGATGACGTCCGTACGCTACAATAATTTGTCACGTCATCGTTCCATAGTCTTGACGCTGATGGTCATTTTTGTATTTCATTACCCAACTAAGGCTTTCGCTTTTAAAATGCTTTTATTCACCGCTTTTATTCTGAGATGAATCTTGATGATGATTGATATGTGGGGTTTAACGTCCCAAAACCACTATATGATTATGAGAGACGCCGTAGTGGAGGGCTCCGGAAATTTAGACCACCTGGGGTTCTTTAACGTGCACCCAAATCTGAGCACACGGGCCTACAACATTTCCGCCTCCATCGGAAATGCAGCCGCCGCAGCCGGGATTCGAACCCGCGCCCTGCGGGTCAGCAGCCGAGTACCTTAGCCACTAGACCACCGCGGCGGGGCGAGATGAATCTTCCAAACTTCTTGGCTCGAGCGTTTCTATTTTACAGGGGTATGCAGGAAGGCTTCCAAAAAAACATCCTGTCCCTTTTCTTCTGGGAAGTCTCCCACTTAATTTTTCTCGAATGATTGCGGCATTCATGTCTGGTGACATTCGAGAAAGTTCCAAATGAGACGCCCTTTCAAAATAGCTTGAGAAGTTGACCCTAGGTTTATATTTTTCTGCAATGTTCAAAGTAGCAGGATTGTATTTTATGTAAGTTTGAATATTCACCGCTGACGTTTGACGGAACTGATAAATAAGTCATAAAATTCGCTTTGAATGCAATAGCCAACAAGACACCCCTAATACATTGTATTTTCCGTGATCATCTTCTTTACAGCGTGAGCAGAGTCTTTATTTTAATGCATCAATACGCGCTACTTAAAAACTTAGCCATTAAAAAGAGAACAGCAAACCATAAAAGAGTGCAAAAATGAACAGCTAATCCTTTTGCTGCAACAAATTTTAAAAAAATTACGAGATCGTTGACGATAATGTTGGTCCTTGTTAATCCAAAACTTTTGCAGAATTGTATTATCTGTTCTGCTTCCCTTGAAACAGACTTCACCTTATACAAGGATGCTATTTTATTTCCCTCATTACAACATGGTTCATTAAAAGTACTTTCGGTTAAGTGTGATATGCGTATCAGTAACGCAAAGTGAAAACATACCTTATTGAAAGTGGTTCTTGCAACGTGGATCCTTCCCTATTCTAAAATAACATAACCGCGTGAATATTGCGTATGTGCGCTCATTCGTGAGTGCACGAATGCGCGTCTGTACGCGCACTGCAATAGTTCATTGCATCTAACTCTCATTCATTTTCATTTAATTCACTTGGGCAAATATAATAATATCGTTTGACATTTACCATTCCTAAGCCACGGTAAGCCACGATATAATTATTAGAGGCCGTATTGAACGGCTCCGGAAAATTTGAGCATCTGGGCTTCTCAAGGAGCACCTAAAATAATTGGGCACTTTCGAAAGACTAAAATGAAGGGGCAAAAGAAGAGTGTCTCCTGAAGACTCGGTAGGTCATTTCCAACGTCGGTAGACTGTTGCACGGACGGACGGACTAACCAACAGACAGACAGACAGACAGACAGACAGACAGACAGACAGACAGACAGACAGACAGACAGACAGACAGACAGACAGACAGACAGACAGGCGAATGGATGGACGGGTGGGCGTACGGACGCACAGACAGGCAATTATTTTAATGGACATTCACTTGACCATTCTGATTATATCAACGTATGAAACTTTGCAGAATATTGCAAAGAATTACAACTTACAGAGCTGTGTAAGGACTTAGCATACTTCAAAAATTTTGTGCTCCCTACTTTTATCTCATGAGTGTGTGGCGCAACATTAACGAATAGACATTAGGGTAAGTAAAGTGACTTCGGCATTCCCGTTCGAAAATCAAGCTTCTTTACTGCGAAACGACCGAAATATTGACAGACTCACCTAGTCCGATCGTCCTGAGGACAATGGTGATGACGTCAATAAATGCAGTGACGGCTCCTAAGCCACTGGTTGAAAACAGAGGCGTGAAGAGACACTGTGTGGAGGAAACGAAATCGGACAATGAATGTTAGTTAATAACTTCTTTTCTAGCACAATCATTCGAACACGATGGTGCAGTTTCATTGGGGTCAGTTGGAGACTGACGCATACAAGAAACACGCCAAACTTTGTGACGCATTCAACAGGCCTATTCCAGTGCTTATGCCAGCCTAACTGTGGCGGTAACGTACCGTTCCAGTTATGACTATTAACACAATGTAGATTACGCCATAACGCAAAAAAGCAGCACAACATATTTGAGATAAGAACAGGACATTGTTTGCTTTTAGCGTCGCAATATCATTATAAATGCTGCTGCAAGACTGTCTTCACAAACTGTAAAGCCAACCAATACAGGGGATAAGATAACGCTGTGTGGGTGGGCAGTTGCTCTAAACATTGATGCACTTCAAGCTCGCTCACACCTGCCACCGTGAAGCGACGGTCACGCCACCAAGGTTTGTAACAAATGGTCAGATATGGCCGCAATGCGACTGCTTTCGATTAGTCACTCGGCGCTCAATGTTTCAGTGACGCAGGCGCAAGACTGTGCTGACGACGTGCGCAGAAACAGGGCGTCAGATCATATAAAGAGTCAATGGCGACACCAGCCATTATGAAAGAAGAGGTGAATGTGTGTTGCGAGGAGTGTTTGCCGTGTGCACGTGTGAACATTCTTTCCAGTGGCAGAACTGAACGGGAGCAGTTTGAGTCACTAGTGTGAACAAAACTTTAAGCAATGCTCTGCCAGTTTTCTTTGGCTACATGAATTAGCCTCTTTTACACTTTGGGGCAGCAGATAGCTGCTTTGGTAGGTGTTGCCCTCAGTTACGGTGTGTACGTTCACGTGCTTTTCGAAAAGGGCTTTTGCTGACGCTTTCTAAGCCCGTGCTTGCGTCAACCTATTTTAAAATATGCTTTCGTTATTTACAAATAGGAAAAATTATCGTGCAACGTGTACCCACGGAAGGTGCCAGTTCAAATATATTTGCAAACGATTATGCAAAACAACTGCAGCTGATGGGGCAGCAGCTCCAACCAGGAATTCCTAACAGCGAGCGCCCTAGCGTATCAATATATCAATAAATCCAATAAAACCTTTCTCCCACAAGCAGTTGCCACATGTGACAATACGTTAATGAGTATCCTGGAGTACGTAACACACGGCAAATTGTGTCAACGTGGTATATTGAACAATGTCTATCATTTTCTGCTCTCGCGGATCATTCATATTTGACTCACAGAAAGCTATAACACCCTTCTAACCAGGATAAGCGATTTGATGCGAAGAGTTATAAAGTAAATGGCGCTTACGGAAACTATTAGACAGAATGAGCTGCCAATTGTCGTATTTAGTGTGCCAAACGTTTTTTTACGGGGTCCTCACAACAAGTACGTAATCTTAGCGCAATGGGCGAGTGTCTCATGAGTTTTCATCATGTATATGTGTATGCTTCGTTGCAAAAGAGCCCATAAAATTATGTATTTATGGAATGTGAGAATAAATAAAGGACATGACCATTAGGTAAGTGAGGGGATTGCCCCGACTTGATCTTGTTATTCACATGAATTTCGCAGCAGGTAGCCATAGTAGGGCAGCTTATTTGGCACATTGAAAAATCATCGAAATGCGGGCAGTGTAACGTGTGCGTTCGTGCCACTGTTCTTCCCTAAGCTGGTAAGGGTGATTCTTCCATTAGCCCTGCCGCGGTGGTCTAGTGGCTAAGGTACTCGGCGGCTGACCCGCAGGGCGCGGGTTCGAATCCCGGCTGCGGCGGCTGCATTTCCGATGGAGGCGGAAATGTTGTAGGCCCGTGTGCTCAGATTTGGGTGCACGTTAAAGAACCCCAGGTGGTCTAAATTTCCGGAGCCCTCCACTATGGCGTCTCTCATAATCATATAATGGTTTTGGGACGTTAAACCCCACGTATCAATCAATCAATCTTCCATTATTGATAGTACCTATAAACATTTGCTTCAGCTTTACCTTGCGCAAAGTCTTCTTATTAAAGCCACTAACAACTTTATTTTGGGGAGTTGTGTGCAGGAAGGAAAAAAAGCCCCAGTTTCGCCCCAGGCCAAAGCACTGAATGCATTAGCAAGAAGTCAAAATTTCACACGAAGAACAAAAACCAGATCAATACATGAATGTGCTGCAGTGGCGTGCTGTCTCATGCCATGGCAGGATAAAGAAGGACGCTCAAAAAGATTGCTTATGTATACTGTGAAATGCGTGTACTAATAACTGTCATAGTTTGTACTGGAGGATTCTGCTGCAAATATCCGCATGCAGAAGCGCACGTTTAGTTGCATTTAAATCGTGCTATACGTAGAATGACTCTTGTGAATCTCCTGCCACGTGGTGGTGTTTATTGCCAAGTGTGCCTCATGTTTTTGTTTTTTTTTACTCTTCTACAGCATGACTGATACTAAGGGGGAAGGGAACGCTATAGCGCGCGTCTTGAGAGTAGTTTTAAATTTGAAGGAAAATGTAAAAGCGTTGCGGAGAAAAAACACGGCCAAGCTGTTTCGAGATTTTCGCACCCCAGTGAATAGTGAAGAAATCACTCGTCGCTATATCACTGGTACAAGCATGTACGTAACATTCTTGGCTAGCACAGCGGGCAGTGGAGCGAGGATTCGCAGGTTCCGATTCTCGGTATGTTGCAACCTTTTCTTGCTAATTTATTTTTCTTTGTGCATTTTTACATACGTACATATGAACTTATGGGACATGAAGGCGACGTTGAAAATTAGCTGAGAGTGTCCGTATAACTTTTATCATAATGAAAAAAAAACAATTTATTCCATATAGTTACTTATTTGCTTACCGATAGCAGCTTAGTGAGAGCCGTCACAAGTTCACTCTGTGGTGTCATATGAAGGGAAACAACATAAGCACGGTTAGTACAGAGTTTAATGAAACCAATATGGCAAGACTGTTTTTGAAAAAAAGTTAGCATGCTTTCGTAAGTTTCTAAATATTTAGGGGAATTCGTATATTGGACAAGCGGTGCACCGACCGCCGTCTCCACAATTTTAACAGCTAAGTATGTTTCACGCACCAACACTTAAATGCGACCATTCTGACAAATATTTTCCGCGTTTCGGAATTATAGTTTGTCACAAAATGAATTGGAATATTTGGATTAGGGGCTAGCCCTGGCAAAAAAAAATGTTCGTTTAGTTGAGTTCAAGCTGACGTCATGTGCGCATACATCTGAGAATAGGGTGTAGACGAATTGGTGAGTGAAGAAGGAAACTAGCTCATATGCGCGACTATTGTTTCTCAGAAATAAATGAAATATTGGGCACTGAGAAGTAGTTAACTAGGAGAAGTTTATGATTTCAGCAAATGTGCAGTTAGGTTATGTTTGATTTATTTTTCTAAGAAGCGTGATAACTAAAACGACCTTCATAGACACGCTCAGTGAGCTCGTTCTATAGCTGTTAATATATTGACCATCAGTAATGGTCAGAAAATTGTGGAGCATTCTTAAAATTGTCTTAAAGTTATTCAAACGGGTGCATATGCAAGCACATAAGTGCTGCGCAGAAAAAGCGACCGAATTATTTCCAGAATCTTCATTGTCATACTTACCGCAGATGTGGAGCAAAAATTAAGGGATGTCCCAAAGCACTGTAATAACATACAACAATAAATTAACGCAGAAGCAGGGCACACGAGCACAGAGTGGTTCTCGTGCTTACAGGTGCACGAGTAAAAGACAAAAGGATAGTTATTCAAATTTACATATTTTTACTGCCATTCACCTACATGCTATTCGGGAAAGAAAGAGCAGAGAGGAAATATCGAAGAAACCGAGCCACTAGTTTATTCAAATATTATTTATTATCAATTTATCGCGTATGATTTTTACCGATTGCGCTTTTCAGTTCTTGTTTACGCGACCGTCAGTGGTCTTAGCGTCACAGCTGGCTTTTAATTTTGTACGCATAATTCTAGCAGTCCGAGTTGTGAGAGGAAGCCTAGACGTTGCCCGTTCTTAAGCGTAGCATCGACCTCTCACCCAAAAATTTACGACTAGCCCAAGTGACTTCAAGCGTGTTTCAGTGTCCACAAGCTTTCAAGCATTGGAATCACCCTGCCTTATTTGCCCCATACATGGATGTTGCAAAGTTTATTATGAAGCAAAATCACTTGTTTAGCAAATTAGTGGATGTTCAGCATAAAATAATTTAGAGCGCTAGGCATAACGCACAGACACAAGATAAGGACATCGCGCATAACTCGCACCTAAATTTCTTATGTATGAAAGTTATCTCTCGATGCTACAAGAGCTCACAACTACCAAGAACTTTTGCGTGTAAATCGCTGTTTTCTTATAGGTTCTTTAGGTTCTTTAGTTTTTTTATGTTCTTTATCATGACACGGTCTAACGTGGTGGACACGAATGACATCTCTTCTTCCTTTTTGGCCGAAGTACAATGACAGACATATTTAAGAGGGAGCTTGCTTTGTAGTGTTCCAGTTTCTGGAAGAGATTTCTTGATTGTATGTAAGCATTGAGACCGTAGGAACACGCCTGTTTAACATATGAAAGCTTACAAAAAACATTCAGCGTGAAAAAAAATTAAAAAATCATCCCGAATGGAAATTGTTTTTAGAACAAGGACATTCCAGTTTACAGGTGCAAGCTACCCAAATCTTTTAGCGAGCTGAACGACTTCCTTCTTTCTATTTCGTTGATAACTTTACAATTAGCTCATTGGAAAAACAAATATAAAAATGCGAACCACAGACAAAAAATTGCAGTCTTATATACTCAAGCAACAAGCCATAGTAATGTGTTATAGTAATACGATGGAGTGTAATTCTTTTAACATGTGCGGTTGCGTAAAACAATGCAGTTGCGTAAACAAGCAAATGTGCAGTTGCGTAAACAAGCAAGTTAGATTACGAAAAACATGAACAAATTATATGTGATGTCATATGGAATAATGTTTCCAACAGATAAGATATAGTCCGACTTTTAAAATTTCGGTAACTGCTGGAAACCGCCTCGTTACGTGCGCCAAAGAAATTGTGGAAAGCCCGTGAAGCATGCGAGGTCTTTAACGAAAACTATGATTGGAGAACCGGAGCACGCAAAATACATGTAACAGAGAGTGAAATAGGATGACCGAGAAAATAAAGGGAAAGTAAAAAAAAGTAATACAAAGAAAGAGAGAGACAAGAATAGAAAAAATTTACGGCGAAGCAAAGCATGTGTAACACCTGAATGAGAGTGACGGAAAGGTAACTAAACGGGCAAATAAAAAACAGGGAGAGAACTAGGAACAACCACAAAGCGATAAAACGAAATAGGAAAACAAGTTTAAACAACAGGGAATGATACAGAGGAAGATATAGGAACAGAAATAAATGAATAGGAAAGTGTAAATAGAGAAAGAGAAGAAATAGAAAAAGAGAAAGGAACGAATGATGAAAAAACATAAAAAAAATGAAAAGAAAGAGAAGAAAAAAAGACAACTTTTTGTCGCTATGGAAATAAATCAGTAAGGAAATTGAACAATGATGTGCGGGTGAAGTCATTTTCTTTGAGTTTTCAAATGTGTCATTGTACATATAGTGCTGTGAAGGGTGTTTTAGACCGAAAACCATTCCTGACATTCGGCAGCTTCCAGATTAGACGACGTGGGTAGTGTTCTTGACAAAAATCTTTCGAACTGCCCCTGTGCAGTATGGTTCTTGACGACCTGTCGAATGACGGCTCAGTTCGTACGATACAAAGTTCAACATACCTGCCCAAGATTCAGAATGCCTGGTAGTGTGACATTGATGCAGTTGCCTAAAAGTACGAAAGTGAAGGTTAAGGAAAATGTCATATAAAATTGAACATATGTAATTGACGGTTCAAAGTTCAGTTATAACTATTATTACACAATCGATTCCACTTCCGTTTTTTTTGCGTACGACATTCACGCAATCGCACCATTGCGCGATTGTTTCACATTCGCGAATTGTGCTCTTGTCTCTGAGAACAATAGCGCATAACTATGCATCGACCGAATGCCGGGTTATATTTCCTCCCTGCACCGATTAAATACCAGTGCTCATGTGTTTGCACAAGTTACAGATATAGTTTTCAATAATATTAGCAAACGTGAAAAAATAAAAACAGGGAAACCTTAAAAATAGTACAGAACGAAGGAAAATACTTTGGATGACTTTATTGGAAACAATTAGGTGCGCACAGAATAGAAGAAACGCGAAAGGCAAGAAGACAACGAGCGGCGCGAATTCACAATTCAGTTAATTGAATTAGGCACGCGAAATATATACTTTCCAGGGCGGCTCAATACATCCCCAGGGTAGAGTAATATTCTTGGGACAGCTATGTAGATGTTTAAAAGTATCTGCGAAGAAAGTTATAACGATCATATATTTTCATCACCGTTTCATATTAGGAAGCTGTTGCAGGCATCTAAAAAAGGCGCTAGTTTTATTTACGTGTTCAAGAACTCTCTATAATCTGGTCAACCACGTACTCTCAACAATAGATCCGACTTCGAAGTTTTGTTTGCTGTCAATACGTTTCATGTACACTGATGTACGATGAGCACACATACAGGCAAACGGACTAAATAGTACTGTAATCATGAATTCTGTAACGTTGGTAATAAACTTAAACTGACTTGACTTCATAACTGTGCTACGCCAATTTGCGACTTAGTGCTTTCCGAAAATGTTGTTAAGGTGTCTACCCTGCTCTCCTTTTCTCGTGTTAGGGTCACGCAGTGTCTTGTAATGCAAAATATAGCAATTTTTTGCGTTTTTAAAATAAAGTATTTGTCATTGTCTTTTTAACTGCGAACAAAAGACTGGAATCTACAAATTACCAACACTACACACTCGATTTGGTGCAGAAAACTTGAGATGGCTCCCGAATATGAAAATCTGCAATTTTGAAGTCGTTTTTGGATATACTCAGGAATCATTTCCTGAAAGAACCAGAATACTGTATGTGTCATTATAAATCTTTGAATATATTACATAAAACTTTTCTCTGACGAAGAAATTGGCTTCTGTAATATATATTCTTCGAAAACTGGCATCACCACAGCTTATTTTGATGACTTATGGGAGCTAAATTCCCCAGTGAATACCTGCATCTGCTTCTTGAAGCACATATCCCTATCCTCTCGCAATAAATAATTCTTTTTTTATAAAGTGATGAGACAGTGACTGTAGGCTTGCGTAAATCTTGGCTGCGTAATTCGCCAATGAATGAATTGTAGTCTTACGAATATAAAAGAGACTGCAAAAATATCCAACACCAACGAAACATCACACAACAATGAAATTTCTCACTGGTCGGAAGAGAAGCGAGAGCCGCTGGCAATAAGAGTGCCAAGACAAATAGTACAGGTGCCATGGTTTGAGTTATACGGGCTTTTTGTTGAACTCGGATTCTGAGCTGTGTTAGGCTACCAAGATCTTATGAGGCTACCCGGCGGGGAGCAATGTTATATATAGGCAAATTCAGCACCACGTATGTTGACACTATGCGATGGCAATAAAGAATAATACATGTAACACTACATCCGTTGTAGCACAAATTTAGCCCGTGCCTTGTTGTGAATATTATGAGGAAACCTTTTTACGCACAAATTAGCATTGTGGTGAACATGATGACACGTGGTGTAAATAAAATACTGAACTAAACATTGTTCGCGGCACATGTGGAGAAGCATGCCTATTTTCTTTTTTTAATGACTTTATCACATACGCCAAGCTTTAGCTGATTCTGATGCGTGCAGCGTACTGTCGTTTCCGCAAGGAAAAAACACAAGGTTATATTTTTGGGGCGCTTTCATTCAAGCCCTATAAAGGGCGTAGCTTGCCATTCGTAAAACACGTGAAGTGGCTTCCTGTTAATTTTATTTTGAGTATCGTGTAAAACGTCTAAAACGAACCGGGAGAGGAAGGTTGTCAGTATAACAATAGTCGAAAAACACTTTCATGTTCCTACAGCTGTAGGTGAAATTAAGAAGACTCCAATTACTAGCATATAAGTAGCAGCAAGCAGTGAGAGTAGTGTGTTTAGAAACCGAACGTATGAATGAAATGTTGTCTGGATAATGTGATCATGGTTATGCAACGGTGCCACCCTTTCTATAGTGCTTGCAATTTTTGTCACGAGAAAGTGAAATCAATAATTAATATGTGAGATTTAATGACCCGAATCCACCATATGATTATGATAGACGTAGTAATGGAGGGCTCCGGAATTTTCGACCACCTCGGATTTTTTAACGTGCACGCAAATCTCAGCAGATGGGCGTACTGCATTTCTGCCTCCGTCGAAAAGCAGCAAGAAAGTAAAATCATGCGTCATATTATCCCCCCTCAGTTTTAATTACTAACCAAGACACTGAATATGGACCACTAGCCATTTCACCTGGAGACATATGGTGCCAGTCATTAAAAGATTCGAAGCACTTACGGTACTATATTTTTTGCTTCATATGGAGCAAGTCTGATTCATTGGCAGATTTAGAGTGCTCCCTGTATCATTGGCAGATCTGACGCCGCTCCGCCGCAAGGTTCACTCCACGGAGCAACTTTTTCTGCCAGAAGTCACAAGTGCCTGAAAGCGATGCCTGCTTGCGCCAACGGACGCCGCTGGCGTCAGTTACACCTAGCGTCGGAGCTCACGTTTTGCTAGTGTAGCGTCGCAGGGCGCAGCGTGCCCACTCAGCAAGAAAAGAGACGGGAGCATCGCGTTCCATTCTGACCCTGCCATTGGTTTCAGCGGGAGCACGTGTAGATTGGTAGATTTCTTCCTGCTGCCCTCTGCTAGAATTGAGTGCTCTGGCACTGAGTTCGTCGGCCACTCCAAATCAGCCAATCGATCACACCAATAGTGTTCGAATCTGGGGCTTTTCTAAAGTATTGGCCACCACCAATTACGTGTCTCTTGACAGGAACGTCATTCAGCTGCAAGTGCATCCTCTTACATCAAATGACGTGAATGCAACAGACTGCTGGGCATCAATATAAAAAGTCGCGACATAATAATTTAATAATTTCTCGGGCAGCATGATATTATGAAACATGACATAGTGGAGGGCTCAGTGAATTTAACCCACTATTCGTTCTCTAAGGTACGCCAAAATATAAATAATCGCAGCGCGTGTTGCAGTGTTACTTGGCCAGGGCTGCTTGAAGGTTGATCTTAAAGAAACACAATCTCGTTTTATTATGTCTGGCTTAGGTTGAGCTCGTTCAACTGCGTGAGAAAAGGGTCAATTTGCGAACGATGGTGACAGGTTCAGCACAGAACTGCAAAAAAGCAATACCTAAACACGAAAAGTCGTCTTCCTTATAATTCTAACACATACTACCAACAGCTTTTTTCAGAAAGTGGTTACTGTGTGAATGCTTTCGTGCGATCCACCACGGGACTTCTCTGCCATTGTAGCCACCTCATTGATGCAAATGAGTAATTTGCATAACAAAATTAGCAAGATATCATGTCACACTGTACTTCGTTTATTGCTTTTACTGTCTTCTATTTTGAGGGCCCCTGAGCAACCTCTCGAAATCCTAGAAAAGCTAGGCAGATCCCACGTATCTTGGGAATTGATGTTATGCAAAGCAAGCAGAATAATGGGGACGAAGTTTTTTTGTTCGATACGTTATGAAGTGGTGCCGAGGATATTGCCACCTGGCCATGTACTGCGGCGAGCTTGAGCCCGTATTCAACAGAAACAAACATGGAAGTCATTTTAGGGACAGCGTATGCCCTTGCCGAGGCTTTTTGATTGTGTCGCGTCACTGACCTGCACCTCTGCGACTACGCGGTAATCCTCACCCGAAGTTCCCCTTTTTCACACGCGACAACTGGTGGAAGAGCCGGGGTATTCCTAGCCGATCACCCAAACGCATCCTGGTAGCCCACTACATGCAGTCACAACACCTCTCCACTGAGCCAGCCAGCGAATCCGAGCATTGTCCCCATGTTGTGAACCTCTGCCGGGGATAACGTCAACTGCACCACCCTAGAGCGCTACGGAAAATACTCCTATATCTAACTTCACGCTGCAGAAGCCACGACACTATTGAAAAAAAAAACTGCGTTTCTAGTATCCCCCAACGCTGTACAGTGTGTCCCAGTGTACTACAGCACGCTGAGAGGCACTGGGACCCACTGTACAGCGGGGCCAGTGTCACCCAGTGTGCTAAAACGCACTGGGCCGCACTGTACAGCATAGCCCGGTGTTTTAAAGCACGCTGGAAGGCACTGGCCACGTTTTACAGTCTCGATAATCTTAGCGGCACATTAGCAGAAACTAGGTGCGATCGGCGCACTTTCTGTAAGGCTTCATATTGAATCACGACATGTCGAGCGTAAAATTTACCGAAAATGATGGTATTCTCATATATGTGCTATACATAGATTCAGTTTCCTTAGGCAATGGATGCGAGTACGCTAAAGCATTCATATCTTGATCACGTGGGTCAGAGGCACTGCCAGAATTTTGCTGGGGGAGGGGGGAAGACAAGCGACAACTTTGTTCCTGCAGGTGGGCAGGCAGCACAGAACTTATGCGTCGTGTTTTACCCATGCTTGCTCCTGGAGGTGGTGGGGAGCAAAGGGGGGCATGTAAGAATTTTGAGAAAAAAGGTTCCACCCTACACATAGATGCCCCCCTTGGCACAGGTGCGCTGTCCTTGAAGTTTGATTGAGTTTCATCAATGTATTTCATAAACGGCATCGGTAGAACTGAGAACTCGCTACACCAAATGACAGTAGTATCAGTCTGATAACCAAGATCAACCTACTCTAGCAGTGAGTCGTTGCGGTTCGTACCGTAGAAAGCCGCATGTCCCCGGCAGCCGTTATTCACTAGAATGCCTGATCTTGGTGTTTTTAGCTTCCGATTTGTGTAATCGAAGATGAAAATATGACCATTCAAGGGTCAGTTATGATAAAACTACATCATAACGATTCATCATCATCATCATCAGCCTGACTCCGTCCACTGCAGGACAAAGGCCTCTCCCATGTTCCGCCAGTTAACCCGGTCCTGTGCTTGCTGCTGCCAATTTATACCCGCAAACTTCTTAATCTCATCTGCCCACCTAACCTTCTGTCTCCCCCTAACCCGCTTCCCTTCTCTGGGAATCCAGTCAGTTACCCTTAATGACCAGCGGTTATCCTGTCTACGCGCTACATGCCCTGCCCATGTCCATTTCTTCTTCTTGATTTCAGCTATGATATCCTTAACCCCCGTTTGTTCCCTAAGCCACTCTGCTCTCTTCTTGTCTCTTAAGGTTACACCTACCATTTTCTTTCCATTGCTCGCTGCGTCGTCCTCAATTTAAGCTGAACCCTCTTTGTAAGTCTCCAGGTTTCTGCTCCGTAGCTAAGTACCGGCAAGATACAGCTGTTATATACCTTCCTCTTGAGAGATAGTGGCAAACTACCTGTCATAATTTGAGAGTGCTTGCCGAATGTGCTCCACCCCATTCTTATTCTTCTAGTTACTTCAATCTCGTGGTTCGGCTCTGCGGTTATTACCTGCCCTAAGTAGACATAGTCTTTCACAATTTCAAGTGCACTATTACCTATCTCGAAGCGCTGCTCCTTGCCGAGGTTGTTGTACATTACTTTCGTTTTCTGCAGATTAATTTTAAGACCCACCTTTCTGCTCTACTTGTCTAGCTCCGTAATCATGAGTTGCAATTCGTCCCCCGAGTTACTCAGCAATGCAATGTCATCGGCGACGCGCAGGTTACTAAGGTATTCTCCATTGACTCTTATCTCTAACTGTTCCCATTCTAGGCTTCTGAAAACCTCCTGTAAGCACGCGGTAAATAGCATTGGGGAAATTGTGTCTCCCTGCCTTACACCCTTCTTGATTGGTATTCTGTTGCTTTCTTTATGAAGCACTATGGTAGCAGTTGATCCCCTGTAGATTTCTTCCAGAATGTTTATATATACTTCATCTACGCCCTGATTCCGCAGTGTTTGCATGACGGCTGATATTTCTACTGAATCAAACGCCTTCTCGTAATCCATGAAGGCTATGTATAGGGGTTGGTTATACTCTGAGCATTTCTCTATTACCTGATTGATAGTATGAATGTGGTCAATTGTTGAGTAGCCGGTTCGAAACCCTGCTTGTTCCTTTGGTTGATTGAATTCTAATGTTTTCTTTACTCTGTTAGCAATTACCTTTGTAAATAGCCTATATACTACAGAGAGCAAGCTGATCGGCCTGTTTTCTTCAAGTCCTTGTCATCTCCTTTCTTATGTATTAAGATGATGTTAGCGTTCTTCCAAGACTCTGGTACTCTTCCCGTCAGGAGACACCTCGTAAACAGGGTGGCTAGTTTTTCTAACACAATCTGTCCTCCATCTTTCAGCAGATCTGATGTTACCTGATTCTCACCGGCAGCCTTGCCCCTTTGCATGCTCTCCAAAGCTTTTCTGACTTTTTCTATCATTACTGATGGGGTGTAATCTGGGTTAGTGCTAGTTCTTATAGTATTAAGGTCGTGGTTGTCTCGGCTGCTGTACAGATCTCTGTAAAACTCCTCCGCTATTTTAACTACCCTATCCATATTGGTAGTTATTTTGCCTTCTTTGTCCCTTAGTGCATACATCAGACTTTTGCCTATCCCAAGTTTCCTCTTCAAAGCTTTGACACTTCCTCCGTTTTTCAGAGCGTGTTCAATTCTCTCCATAGTATACCTTCTTACATCGCATACTTTACGTCTATTAATCAACTTCGAAAGCTCGGCCAGTTCTATTTTGTCTGTTGTACTTGACACTTTCATGATTTGACGCTTCTTGATTAGGTGTAATCTGGGTTAGTGCTAGTTCTTATAGTATTCAGGTCGTGGTTGTCTCGGCTGCTGTACAGATCTCTGTAAAACTCCTCCGCTATTTTAACTACCCTATCCATATTGGTAGTTATTTTGCCTTCTTTGTCTCTTAGTGCATACATCAGACTTTTGCCTATCCCAAATTTCCTCTTCAAAGCTTTGACACTTCCTCCGTTTTTCAGAGCGTGTTCAATTCTCTCCATAGTATACCTTCTTACATCGCATACTTTACGTCTATTAATCAACTTCGAAAGCTCTGCCAGTTCTATTTTGTCTGTTGTACTTGACACTTTCATGATTTGACGCTTCTTGATTAGGTTCTTCGTTTCCTGGGAAAGCTTGCCAGTGTCCTGTCTAACTACCCTGCCTCCAACTTCCACTGCACTCTCCGTAATGATACTCGTCAGATTATCATTCATTGTATCTACGCTAAGGTTGGTTTTCTCACTAAGAGCCGATTACCTGTTCTGCAGCGACACTCTGAATTCCTATACTTTCCCTCTCAGTGCTAGCTGATTTATTGGCTTCTTGCGTATCAGTTTCTGCCGTTCCTTCTTCAAGTCTAGGCGAATTCGAGACCGTACCATTTTATGGTCACTGCATCGTACCTTGCCAATCACTTCCACATCTTGCACGATTCCAGGGTGTGCACTCATTATAAAGTCTATTTCGTTCTTATTTTCGCCATTAGGGCTCCTCCATGTCCACTTGCGGTTTTCTCGTTTTCGGTAGAAGGTATTGAAAATCCGTAAATTATTGCGTTCTGCGAATTCTACTAACGATTATTAGACTCTAACTGAATATCTACGATCTAGACAGCAACCGTGGCACAAGAAGTATGGCCCTAAGCCTAGTGGTCATTTCGGCTAGACTGAAGTGCTGCGGCCGTCGTTCGCGGAACGTTAACGAGGACAGAAAGTACTTCCAAACTATCGAGGGGCGAAATCTACAGTGCTCAGTAAGCACTTCAGATGAACGCTGTTTTATACATAGGTATGACTAACCGCATAGCGAGTCACTGTGATTGCCGTAACACATCTGCAGCTACGCTAACAATGTTTGCGGCAAAACGTGCCAGATGATGTGATCCAAGGCAACCCGCAAAGAATGAGGTAACAATTGCAAGTTTAGCGCGAGCACGAAGAGACGAAACACTGCGTATGTAAACAACAAGTTCAAAGTATTGGATACCTGAATTACTTTTAGGATGAAAAAAAAAAAGTAGAGGCCGCTGTGGTAGCTCAGTGGTTAGAGCATCGAACGCGATATTCAAAGAAAAATAAAGTAATCCTCGTGTTTCAGGTGTGGAGTAGCGGGCAGCGTGTCTGGCTCAGAATACGTGATGTGTTAAGGTAATATGTTCGACTCCGGCTCACTCAGGAATTATGAAAATTCCTTTTCTTTTTTAATCTTTTTCCATCGCGTGCGTGTTTCAGCCCTAATTACAATGGGCGCATGACCACAAATTCTAAACACAATTTAAAAGTTAGATTTCGGACAATAATGGGTGTCCCAGTGTGGAGCGCCAGCGTGCCTCGTGCAGTGTGGCACTGTCCCAGTGTCAGCGCCACACTGGACACTGGTCCAGTAATCAGGTATGGCACTGTGCCAGTGCCAGTAGTTTTTGCGATAAGGGAGTGCCGAAGGTATTCTGCGGCTACATTTGGGAGGATGTCGTGGATTGGTTGGCTCACTCTGAACGCGTTGCTGCTTTCAACGAGTGAACCAACGCCGACAAGCTGCGAATGTATACTTCAGCCTTGAGGATGGAGCTCGTACTTGGTACGAGAACCGTGAACCCTTCTCGTCGTGGACGGTGTTGTGCCGTCAGCTGCTGGCAAGTTACGCCAACCCGCGTCACCGTGAACGAGAGGACCGGGTCATTCAATCACGTATTCAAATGCCGGACGAAAGCGGGATGACGTACGTGGAGGACATGACGAGCCTTTTCCGTCGCGCCGACCCAGGTATGGCAGAAGACAAGAAGATGCCGCACCTAATGCGAGGAGTTGAGGAGCAGCTTTTTGCTGGTCTCGTCTTAAGTCCCCCGAATACTGTGGCGGAGTTTTTTACTGAAGCTACGACAATGAAAAAGATGCTGCAGCAGAGATCGGCTGTGTACGACCACCATGTCAATGTTGCTTCGCCGGTGGACCAGGTTGGATTTGCGAGGAGTAAAGTCAGCCTGGAAGCTCTCTGCGAGCTCATGCGATCAGTGGTACGTGACGAGCCGCAAAAGATTCACAGCCCGCCTCCACCAGCTGCAGGATCATCTCCAGCCTCATCAGCAGTGAAGTACAGCACGAGTCTCGTTTTTCAGCGATGCTTCCCCGCCTGTACCGACGGAGCCTCTCCGTGCACCATATTCCGAAGCTGTGAACTGTTACGTCACTCCTGCATCATATGCCGGAGCTGCAAGCCACTACGTCACTCCTGCATCGTACGCCGAAGCTGCGAGTCATTACGCCTCTGCACGCCGTTTCGTACGCCCTACACCTCGCGATGCACTTACATCAATTACTAGTGTAGGCTTTTGACAATCGGCAGCTCCTCCCGCGGAAATCGGACGTATGGCGCTCACCGGACAGGCGGCCGCTGTGATACCACTGTGGCGAAGCCGTACATGTATACCGCGAATGCCAGTACCGCCGCCTCAGCCTTCAGGGTTTCGCCGTCGACTCGCCCAAGCCAAGATTTGGCGAAAGAACCAGAGCGGTCGAGAAATACCTGTCCGAGCAGCTCATGCCACTGCTCTTGCGGTGCCAGTCACGATCACCATCTCCTGGAAGGTCTTCGTCACTTGTCCCGAACTATTCAGGGGCGGCGCCAGCGCAGTCGCTCTTCCCTAGGTGGTAAACTACCAGTGATCTTCGGGGGTGGGGCTGCTGATAAACGACATGAGCAAGGGCCCCCATGAGACATGAGGAAGGGCCCCTAGACATGCCTGTAGTGGTCGACGGCCACCACGATGCTCGTGCTTTATCAGGCACAGGGACTGACTACTCCATAATGAGCAGAAAACTGGCGACGCATCTCAAGAAAGTTGGTACGCCGTGGTACGAAACACAAATCCGTAAATTCGTTCAGCCGGCGGGCACGTCGTCACCCCTCTCGGTATATGCACGACTAAATTCGGCATTCGCGGACGCACATTTCTCTGAAGCTGCCTTATTCTTCCCGACTGCTCGCGAGACTTCATCCTAGGCATCGACTTTTTACGTGAATACTATGCCATAGTTGACCTCCAACCACACACCGTCACTTTCTCGACAAAGCGGCAGAAAAACCTAATGACGGCCATCTCGGCGCGTTTTCTGTTTCGGCCGACATAATCACGTTGCCCCCGCGTTCAAGCGTCCTGATTGATGTCGTGTGTGACGCGCTACGTGACGGTGAGGCAGTCACCGAAGGCAACTTAACGCTTTTTTTTTCATCAAAGGTGTCTGTACGGCCCGCAGCCTCATTACGCTTCACTACAGGCGTGCCACGCTGCTTGTGGCAAATGTCACAAATACAATGAGCAGCGACACCTTTTTCGTCACACCGCTATCGCTTTCGCCTACCCCATCGAAGACGTTGCTGAATGTTTTTCCGCCACATTAATGAACAGCGAGCTACAATCAACATCTACAATCGTTTCTACGGCTCTTGCAAAGGTGGACATTAATTCGAGTCTCACGCACCAAGAAGGCACTGCGCTGGTGGAGCTGTTGCTTGAATTGCAAGAGTGCTTTGCTTTGTCCTCGACGGTGCGTCAAACACACCTTATGGAACACCACATTATTACGCACACCAATGGCTCGTCCATGAAGCCATAACCCTAGCGAGTTTCGGCCAAATAACGTGACGCGATCAATGCTTAAATCAAGGAAATGCTTCAGGATGATGTTATATAGCCGTCCTATAGTCCGTGGTCATCGCTATTCGTTCTTGTAAAGAAAAAGGACCGCACGTTGCATTGCTGCGTGGATTATGGAAAGCTGAACGGCGTGACAAAAAAAGACATGTATCCTCTGACACGCATCAATTATTCACTAGACAGAGTATGGCGGACAAGGTATTTTTCATCCATAAACTTGAAAAGTGAATACTGGCAGATTGAAGTTAATGAAAGAGACCGAGAAAAAACTGCTTCTTTTTTCACTGGATGGCTTGTATGAATTCAAGGTGCTCCTCTTTGGCTTTTGTTCAGCACCAGCGACGTTCCAAAGAATAAGGAACACTGTTTGTACCAGTCTGAAGTAGAACACCTGCCTAGTTTATCTAGATCATGTCGTCGTCTTTTCGGTCACCTTCGAGGAACACTTGAAGCGTCTGCAGGCTGTTCTGGAAGCGCTCCGCACTACTGAAGCCAGAAATATGCCACTGTGGCTATAAAGAACTTAAATTTCTTGGCCATGTTGTGAGTGCAGTCGGTGTTTGTCCTGACCCCGACAAGACAACCCCCGTAGCCTCCTTTCCCGTACGCCGTGACAAGAAAGCAGTACATTGCTTCCTCGGCCTTTGCGCGTACTATTGTTGCATCATCGCCAATTTTTCTAGAATTGCTGAGCCTCCGACTCGTCTCACACATGACGACGTACCATTCGTTTGGAATGAGGAACAGAACGCGGCTTTTATTGATCGACGTGAGCGTATACATGAAGGCACCATCAGTTCTTGCTCACTTCGACGAGGATGCTTACTAGTGTAGTTCATAATGAAGAGAGCAATATATGTCGTGGAGCCGTGCTTCTCCAACATCAAGAAGGCCTTGATCACGTGATAGCTTATGCCAGTCTTACCCTGTTTCGCGTTGAGATGAACTATTTCCCCTCGGAGAAGGAGTGCCTAGCAGTAGTGTGGGCCACTAAGAAATTCAGGCTTTACCTCTATGGTCGTCCATTTAAAGTAAAGACTAATCATCACTCAATGTGCTTGTTAGCCAATTTACGAGACCCACCTGGGCGTCTGGCAGGATGAAGTCTTCATTTGCAAGAATTTGACCTTACCATTGTCTATAACTCCGGCTGCAAGCATGAAGATGCTGATTCCTTGTCCCGTGAACTTACAGGAATTTGTGATCCTGACAATGACAATGACAGTGGCTTCCTCGGAGTTCTCACAGCAATAAACTTGATCGCACGACAACACGATGACGTCGAGATTCGTGCAATCATTGACCAACTAGAAGGACGCAACACACCCATACCTTGACACCTTTCTCGCAATCTCTCTTCGTTCTGTCTACGAAACGGTGTCTTGTATCAAAAACCTCAAACGGCATTGGAAAATCCTCCCTGCTAGTGGTCCCTTCTGACACGTGAGACGACATTCTTGTGGCCTGCCTTGAAGAGCCCACATCCAGTCATCGATAGGTTCTTCAAGAACACTCGCCGAGTTCAACAGGCGGACTACTGGCCGAAACTTGCTACCTACGTCAAGCTATATGTGAAAAACTGCCGTAAATGTCAATGCCGCAAATATGCACCACTCAAGCCTGCAGGCCTAAACACCACCAAGGGCGCCGTTCGATCAAATAAGAATGAACTTACTAGGGCCATTTCCTCTGTCTTCTGCCGGTAAGAAGTGGATAGTTGTAGCGAAATGTTATTTAACGATATATGCCAAGACAAGAACCCTGCAACCAGATACAGCTTCTGATGTTGTCCAGTTTTTTGTCGACCAGATCGTTCTTCGCCATGGCGCCCCGTCTTGCACAATCACTGATGACGGGACAGCTTTCACGGCTAAGTTCATTGACGATGTAGTCAAACTAAGATTCGCGAGCCATCGCAAGACGACGGGGTATCATCCGCAGACTAACGGCCTGATGAAGCTAATTAACAAGACTATCGCCGATATGTAATCCATTTATGTGGACGTTCAGCTGAAGACGTGGGATCAGGTCCTTCCATACATAACATTTGCGTACAACACTGCCATTTAGGAAACGACACGATTTACACCATTCCGTCTCATCTACGGGCGTGAGGTCTAGACAATGCTAGACGCTATGTTGCCACACAATTATGACGGGTATTTCACACGTGACGCTGAGCAGCTTGCTCAATATGCCGAAGAAGCTCGACAGGTCGCACGCGTGAATATCACGCAACAAGAAACTGCAGATTCACGCCGCTACAATCTTCGCCATCGACAGGTCGAATACCACCCATGAGATCTAATTTGAGTATGGACTCCGGTTCACCACCAAAGGTTGTCCGAAAATCTCCTGAGTCACTAAATTGGACCTTACAAAGTAGAGTGTCGCGTGAGCGACGTGAACTATGAGGTGGTCGCAGATGAAACCATGTCGCCCCAGCGTCGAAAACACTACCCAGAGATAGTTCACGTTGTGCGTCTCAAGCCGTACTTCACGGGTTAGTGCGACCGTGACTCGGCCTTGTTAATTTTTTGTTGTTTTGTTATTTCTTGTTGTTATGTGCCCACAGTGTGCACGTTTGGTTTACTTCCGCTTTTGCACTATCATTTGTTGGAGCATCGGGGCGATGCGGTTTTGTTTTTAGTGGGGCATTAATGCCACCTGGCCATAAACTACGGCGAACACGAGCCCGCATACAGCAGAAACAAACGAGGAAGTCGTTTTTGAGACACCGCATGCTGTCACCGAGGCTTTTTGGTTGTGTCTCATTGCTGACCAGCGCCTCTGGCACTACGCGGTATTCCTTACCCGAAGTCCCTCTTTTTCACACGCGACAATATGCAAAAGTGCACGCTCAGGCACTCGTTCAATAGTCACGTATCTTTTATGTAGCCAGTGGTTAACAGTTTTGAAATGATGCCAACTGTCACGGGCATTAGGAACACCAGAAGCAGTAGGCCGATATCACGCGCTAGTGCTCACGAGAAAGGTAGGCCTCAATACTGATACTTGGATGAAATCAGGTCGATAGCGCTTAAATACAACTGACTTTAACTCGATGTGATAGCTGTGTCATAGGTGTACATATGTGATTTTGATAAAAACGGATTGCGAGTACTGACACCAGAATTTCAGCTTCACGAACATTAGAATGCTTAAAAAATATACAATTACCTGCTAAATGGAGTCTTGTGTAGATGCAAAGCATCGGACACTAATGCTTACACTGGCGGCGGCATTGAGGCTTGCGCTCGTCGCTATGCTGCGCTGCAGAGAAACCTGAAAAGGCACAAAGCGCCCAGAGATGCACCGGAGCTTTCTACTGAAACTTGTGAATCACTGCCACTCGGCAATGAGAGACCGATGACTCCACTTTTATAGAGATCCGTAGCCCGCTTTATTTGCGCGAATGCTGCAAAAGTTTATTGCTGAATAACGCACAGATCACAGGCACCACCATAGAGGTCAAGATGCAGTGCCTGTATATACGAAGTGGCTCGTAAACGGTTTCGCAGTGCGAACAGTCGCTATTTTATTTTAAAAAATTCGCTAGCAAACGTAGCTTACCCGTCGCGGTGGTCTAGTGGCTAACGCAGACCCGGACGTCACGGGATCGAATCCAGGCCGCTGCGGCCGTGTTTTAGACACCACTGCGAGGGATGTCTAGAGGAGAGAGAAGGAGAGCGAGCATAGACTAGTAGGCGCTTCCTGCGTGGGCGTTGCGAGGAGATAGAGGGAAGCTTAGGAGAGTAGTGAGGGGATGGGTGCGCATGTGCTGTAGAGGTGGTTTTGCCACACACTGGATTGAGCTCGGCCATTAGGAGCTTCGGATCTAAAATAATTTCGAGACCTCGCGTCGCTCTCTGGCAGAATGTTTCATTGCTTCATGCGGAAGAATGCTAGGGCTGCATTCCTGCTGGGACCCTGGCATTTGTTTCTTGCATTCGTGTGGTTAACACTGCCGATGCCAGCTTTTTCTAAACACTCCCGAGTTAAAGTTACCCATGTCAGTTCTCATCGTTCCTGGCTAGATGAAAAGTATGGACCATCTCCCTGAAGGGAACCGTAATGAAATACGAAGCAGCAGTGGTGCGCACGCCATCGACCCGGCTGAAACAGACGTTGACACGCGTGCTGGAAGAACGCTTTGAAGTGAAACTCAGTGTAGCCTTTACTCGAGTAGACGTTTCTTCGAAACGCAAAGAAACTGGAGCTGGTTTTGCTTTCGTGTAAGCTCTATGGCAGATAAATGAGCCGAAAGAGTGCTTCTACACGATGGGCACTCAAACGTTGCAAGCCGTGGAGACAGTGCAGTGAGAGAGATGACACATGATGAGCGGTGACAGGCTAGGAAGGAAGTGACGCCAACGTGAGGGCACTACAAGGAAGGCATGACCTACTTGACACTGACCCAACACCCCCAGCCAGGGGAGCGTCGTGCGGACGCAGGGACAATGTTACACAGGCTAGTTAAGGAGCTGCTTCGTATCTAATAATCTGCCAATCAACTGTCGCACATATACGCCCACGAGTATGTGCCATAAAAGAATGAAATGAAAGACGATGACCTTAATTTCAGGTCTCGGGGTCCCATGTCGCCCATTTTTAACAAGGTTGGCGCGTTTCTGACTATGAACTTCGTTTGGCCGAGCACCAGGGTACACGTGCGCTTGTACCTATTTATACAGTAAGTTCCTGGGGGCAGCAATTCTGTATTTCGCATAGCAGTGGCAGATGCTCCACAATTTCATCAAGGCTGTGGTGGATTAGGGTACGCTCAGGGGCGTTCGAAAAACCTTACGGGCTGCCTTTAAAGATGATTACCCCCCCCCCCCAAAAAAAAAGGACAAAGCGCCAGGTCGGTGTACACCCCTATTCATTAGAAAAAACTGGTGGGTTCCTGGTCAGCCCTGGGAATTGAACCTGGCATGTCCCGCATTAGAAGCAGACGCTATATCTATGTAGCCAACATTGCGGTTCAAAAGAGGATGTTCTTAATTTTTGGTCTGGCGGTCCCATGCAGCCAGTTTCTCACGGCGTGGGTGCCCTACCAAGCGACTGTAACTTCTTTCTGCCGAGCACCAGAGCGGAAGTGTGCCTGCACATATTTTAACCACTAGCTACCTGGCAGCAGCAATTCTCTGCCTCCCTCATCAGTGGCGGACGCTCCTTTACTTCAGCAAGGCTGCGATTGGTTAAGATATTACCAGGAACCTTCGCAGAAGCCTATTGGGCTACACTTCGAAATGAGCACACAGAAACAACCGAGTGCCAGGTCGGTGTACTTCTGTACCCATCGGGAAAAACCACTGGGTTCCCGGTCGGCACTGGTCGTATAACCTTAGCCACTGCCCCGCTGCCATGGTCTAGTAACTAAGGTACTCGGCTGCTGACCCTCAGGTCACGGGGTTTTATCCCGGCTACGGTGGCTGCATTTTGGATAGAGGTGAAAATGCTTTAGGCTCATGTGCTCCGATTTCGGTGTGCGTTCATGAACACCAAATGTTAGGTATTTTCGGAGCCTTTCACTACAGCGTCTTTCATAGTCATATGGTAGCTGACATATCAATAAATGAATTAACCCACATTGGGAGGGGACACTCTAACCATGTAGCCACCGCAGCAACCATGTATGTTAAGCACAGCAATCGCTACTTTGCGGAAAGGGTTGGATGACGTAAATGACCGGACTTTGAGTTTAATTATGTCATGACCATCAAGTCATATTCGTCAAAGCATCTTAGCCTCCCGTGCAATTATTGCTTCGCGCCAAGCTAAGGAGGTGATCTCGATAGCATCTAAAGGTATGCAGCTACCTAAATAGATAACTAGATAGATAGATAGATAGATAGATAGATAGGAAGAGGTAAATAGATAGATAACTAGACAGATAGATAGATAGATATATATATATATAGATAGATAGATAGATAGATAGATAGATAGATAGATAGATAGATAAATAGATAGATAGATAGATAGATAGATAGATAGACCATCAATGGGCCTGCAGTACGCAAACAAATGTTTAGTATTTAAAAACAAAAACGTAGGGGAAATATAGTCTCTTCTTAACATTTCGTAGCACTAGTGGCTAGTAACCATCACGTCATTAAAAAATAAGCACCAATTGATCGAAGTGCGAGGGGTATCATTTTTAGATTGCCTTCTGTACTGCATTGTCAAGCAGTTGCACATGCGTCCTGTGTTCTCTCGCACGGTCATCGTGCGGGATCAATAATAGGAGTTGAAGTTTCGCTAAGCGAAACCTCCCTACCATCATGAGGGACGCCGTACTGAATGGTTCCGGAAATTTTATCCCCCTAATGTTCTTTACCCGGCAGCCTAGTGTTACCACACGTGCATTTTGTACTTTGCTACTACGAAAAATCCGAAAATGCTGTAGGTCTGCGTACTCAAATTGAGGGCAGGTTCAAGAACGTCAGATGGATGAAATTTTCGGAGCCATTCACAACGGCATCTCTCATATTCATAATGCGGTTTCAAGACGTTAAACCCCTCACAACAATCAATCAGTCAATCAAACAATCAGTCAGTCAATCCATGAAAAATTCACCGTTGCGGTAGGACCTGGTTCCGTGATTTTATGGTGACACGTTCGAATAATTACACTTCGTTTTTGTGGGCTCTTCCTTACGCTAACAAAATTAACAAACAGCATGTAGACGGAAAAGCTAAACCCTTATAGCCCGAACAGCCTTGACATTCCTCATGTTTTACGAGAGAGAGAGAGAGAGAGAGAGAGATAAATAGAGAGGAAAAACAGGGAGGTTAACCAAGCTTGGCTCGGTTGGCTACCCTACACTTGGGGTGGGGGAAAAGGGGGATAATAGAACGAAAAGAGACAGAAAAGAAGAGGAGTAAGAAAGAGAAGCATATACTATTACTATATACTGAGTATATATACTAGAGAAGTATATACTACTATTTATATGTTTTACGAAGAGCAATAAGAGCCAAGGCGCTGACTGCACATGTAGGAAGAGCAGTGAGGGTGAAAAATACATGACGCGTAGTTGGCTACGAGCACTTTTAAGGCTTTTGTCCTCTCTGTCCTGTAGTTGGACGCTTAGCACTCGTAGTGGTCTAAAAACACTTTTAGGGCTTTTGCACACTCCGTCCTGTAGTCAGACGCTTGTATGAGTTAAGGTGCATTTCCCACTCGCAGCAACTAGGAAAGTAACCAGCTCTAACTCGAGAGCCAAGGAGCAATGAACTTACGGGAATTCATGAAGCAACTACTTGAAAGCCGTCATACATGGCGAACAATGCTGCCGAATTCCAGCAGACCCTACTCATTGCTTAAATCGATATCATGTGAAGCAGCCTGCGAATAGCACGCTATGCCGCTTTTTCTTGTCTTGACCCGCCGCGGTGGTCTAGTGGCTAAAGTACTCGGCTGCTGATCCGTAGGGCGCGGGTTCGAATCCCGGCTGCGGCGGCTGCATTTCCGATGGAGGCGGAAATGTTGTAGGCCCATGTGCTCAGATTTGGGTGCACGTTAAAGAACCCCAGGTCGTCTAAATTTTCGGAGCCCTCCACTACGGCGTCTCTCATAATCATATAGTGGATTTGGGACGTTAAACCCCACATATCAATCAATCAATCTTTTTCTTGTCTTGATTCCAAGCGTTGCCAGTATGATTGACGTCATTATACACTCTCACTACTTCTGCGCATGTCAATAACTTATCACGCTTATTTACCATACTGGCGCATGAATGTTAGTTCAGTTTTATCAAAACGAAGATGGCACTATGGTGTGGGCATCTCGATGCCAACGATCCTATCCTGCTATCGAGGCAACCTATTGATGGGTACAACGTAAGTAGCGGACAACTCTCTACGTGTGTGTGGGCTCACTAGCTTTCTTTTTTCATAACTCCTCAGCAGGAGCTTTAGTTTTCCCATATTCCAGTAGGTAAAGTTGTGGTGTGCGGTCGGATAACGTGTTCCGTAGCGACTACTACGTCGAGGGCGCCATTTTTATAAAATTCAGAACAACTAACAAACACGAAATTTATGACAATCGATATTTCTCGAGCGTGGCTTTCTGAGCTTACAGGATTGAATATTTGAGTGCGTTTCTCAAAAAGGTGCTTAACTGACACTAATATTTTGCTGTCGAAGATTAAGTACACAAGTTTTACGCAAATAAAAGCATGAATTCGAGTTGGAAATCAGAAGAGCACATGAAGCCCGCTTCATAGATTGTAGGTACACGGAACCGTTTCGCCAGCGTGGCCAAGCTTTCCGGGCGCGCGCATGCTCAGTTTATAGCCAGTAGTGCGGTGCACAAAATATACTTTACGTTTAGTGGTGTTTCGGAGAGAATAAAAATTTTAGTGCGTTGAAGGTAACGTGAAGCGAATGTGGCAACATCGAAAAGATAGTTCATATCGCGGTAAAAAAAACATCTTAAGAAAATTGCGTTAAATTTATAAAAAAAATTTTACGAGAAACATTTCTGATTTTTAATTTGCTTAGTACAACTGGTAGAAAAAAATAAAAGAACAGCTAGACCTGTAGATGTGGACGCGTCCTCACGAAGAAATAATTTTTTATTTTTACGACCCTTATACCATTCGTTTTTTTACACCAAGCAATGAATGACAATGCCTAGTGCCTTAGAAACAAAAAAATGAGATATTTATATCATTTAATTTGGTAGTTATGGATCCGCTCAGTGTCTCTTTGTGTTGGCATCGTGGCCTCTACGATCATGCGGCAGCGCGCGGCCTCAGTAGATCGCGTAGGCCCCGTATACTACCAATAAATCTAAGCGTGATGTGCTTCGACTCGGTCACATTGCTAACCAATCTTTCTCAGATTCAACAGCGTTACTAGTATTGTATGAAACAAATATGGCGTTTCTAAATACTGTGTCACCCCTGTCTCAGCCACTAAAAAGTATCGCTTCCTATCAACCTTGAGGAGGTGAAAAAGCTCCTCATGTTCCCGGCAGCAGTAAATCAGTCGTTTCACTTTTCTGGTCAACAGACAAGTGCGTTACCGCTCTGACAAGCAGCGCAACGAACTTTGTCAATTGTCAATAATAGAAGATTTCACAGGTAAAAGTGATAAATATTTCAGTGTAGATCACTCCATATTATATTTATTGCGTGTTCATTTCTTGTCTGCCGTATCGTAGCTGTCGCTCGGTTGGCAGACCATCGGTACCATAGTTCGAAGTTCGCAGGCTAGGTACCTGCCCATTGCAAGTCATCTTTTTGTTCACTTTTATTTCTTCACGTTTGCATTACAATTACTACTGGTGCACCCGCCTTACTTTTTTGGCATTATTTTGCGATATTTATTATTAAATGAAGGCATGTAGGTTATTCTGGGCTGAGAAGTATGTTAACAATAGGAGCGCTGTAAATTTAGTGCCACTGTCAATAAACTCCGGAAATACATTAATAGCCCTCAAGGTAAGTGATGAATCCATCAGGAGGGGGGGGGGGATCCATCGACGCATGGCTTCTGACTCGAGTATTCCCGACCTGCATTTGCCGTTGACGGTTGCCACCCGTGTGTAATATCCTGTCCTGAATTTTCTGCGAGTACGCGTACTGTTTTTTCCGCAATTATTGGCAAACTCCCGTTATACAGCAGTGTCAGACATTCTAACAAGGACTACTTTAATAAAAGATTTGCAATTTTTTCTGAACACTTAATGACCCATCATCCTTGAAGGATTTTGGAAGCGAGTTTGTCTGAGAATAAATATTGAAGTGTTCGTAACTTGGAAGATTGACGCTTATAAGTTGTACATGGGGCTGCTAATTAAATACTGTTTGACGAATGTTCCCGTGCACTTCACTGCACTGCTGTTCTTCACAGCAGAGGACAACGATTGATTGATTTGTGGGGTTTAACGTCCCAAAACCACCATTTGATTATGAGAGACGCCATAGTGGAGGGCTCCGGAAATTTTGACCACCTGGGGTTCTTTAACGTGCACCCAAATCTGAGTACACGGGTCTAAGCAGAGGACAACGGCTTTCATTCTTAATTAGACGACAACTATATATGTGCGACGCATGTAAAGTTTGATTTTGTTGTTTCCGTCGTAATCAAAAAGTTATTTCGTCTGTTATCGCCATGGCTCAATATGAAAAAAAAACTTGAGCTAATTGGATTCCGAATGAAACACTTCGCCGCTATCATAACGACGAAGTGTCACAAGTGAAACCTCTATAAACCAAATGAAAGAGGCCTATTGCGTAAGACAGCATGTGACTAACATGTCAATGTGTGTGTACGAGGAGGTAAACAAGCAACTTCGCACATAAATCACAAAATATTTAAAACTAGGTGTTTCCTTTTTGTTATGGGCTGTTCCAATGTGTTCTAATTATTGTTATTTCCAATGGCAATGTGTTGAATATTGTTGTTTTTAATTTTATTTTTAATCCTTTCTTTTTTTCTCGCTTCCTGTTCATTTACTCCGATCACAAGTCTGTTGGTTGGCACTGCTGTAAACCTGCGAAAGTGTACCTTGTCGGGGCAGAAGCTCGTCAACCTGCTTCTCAGTTTCTTTGTTTCTTTGTTTGTTTGTTTCCCTGGGATGATCGCTCATACCCACTCAGGGGGATTGGCTAAGAAAGCGTAGTGAAGTTTTTCTGTGATCATTTTAACTATGTGTAATGAATTTGTATTATAGTAAGACTAATGTAAGTAAAACAACATAAAAAAGAGCAAACGAGAAAAAAAAGAAAAGTCAAGTTGAGCAATTTTGAGATTTGAGGTGTTACGATTTCCACTCAGCTGCGTTCACTTCACTTTTTTCCTGGGGAGTAGTAAATATTAATTTTTTGATTGAAGATCACAAAGGTATACGCTTAGTTGCCTGAATATATTCGCAAATGGCAATGAAAGCATCCTGGTGGCAATGTCCCAAAAATAAGGCACCAAAGCTTAGCGCCGTTTCCGCCGTCAATCTAACGCCTATTTTCAGAAATGGAATAACTAGTAACCTTTTTCGAAATATAGCGTAGCGGTAACAATACAAAAAATATTGTTCTAGTGATTTGATTTCTCCGCAGAATGCGCAGAGGGGTGATGTTGTCTGACCAGCTCTGTGTAGATACAGGTTTAAGGGGGGAACACGGCAACAAAATTTAGTGATTAAAACTTCCAGCTTTCTAGACTGGCTCCAGTTGTAGTTGTAGTTTTTGTAGTTGTTGTTTTCCTCTGCACTGGGATCACACGCACTGGAGGGGATATGCTGAATATAACGTGAATTTCCCTCATGACTTTCGCATTGCTTCATTTCTACGAATGCTAGTTAGTTTTTCTGATTTGAAGTGTCAGTATTGAATTCAAAAATATGCGGTGAGAAGTTTCGCCTACCTTCCTTCCTCTTATTCTTGAACAAAAGTGAATAACCAAACAGTATTATCATTGTTCTCAATGCTTCGAAATATTACACAAATTCATATCTTGAAAATAAATCGTGTGAACGCACAATCTCTATTTAAACGTCTGGAAAGAATATCCCAGACCTATGGTTTGTTCATTAAAAGACTTCAAGGCCTGTTCTAATAGCCACAAGCATACTTTTCGAAGTTACTGCCACTGATGAAGTTGTGCTTGGTTCTATTGATGATTATCAGCTTCGAAACTACCTCTGAACAAGGAAACCACCTTTTCAACACTGAAGTTTTTCAGATATATCCCAACTGTCGATCGAATTTTTCCAAAAAAAAGGGGAGCCCTATTGCCAACATTATTTGAAGGGCGCGGACTTTCATTGAGGCGGGCAAATTGGCCGGGGTACATGCAATCGGAATATATGCTCCAAAGTTTTCATGCTTACAATGCGTCCGCATTGGTTTATAAATTTATTCTCTTCTCTACGTCAGCGTCTTCGGCTTGGATCCCTCGTTGGCGCTAGCAATGTGAATCACTACACTCTCCGGACCAGCTGTCGTTCCCCTCACGCAAGTAATATGGTACCATATTTCCTGTAGACACCTCCTCTGTTCTTCCACTTGGCCGAGAATTATACAACGAGTGTAGAAATCCCTGTTCCTTGGTCGTTTCAACAGCAAGGTATGAAAAGGTGATTAAGGCTTTTGAGTCCAATGCTTTTCTACCAGTAACATGGAACCGGGGTTGATCTCTGGCATTATCGTGCTGGGGCGACAATCAATGTTTATGTTCATCGTACTTCTGTGTTTTTGCTGTTGCAGATGTCATTGTTATACATGATCTTGGGGCGTTTCTTCAGCGTGACACAGCCAACTAAGCCCAGATCTTCGTCTGCTGGCAACCGAAAAAAAAGTGCTGAATGCAGCTAATTGTGGGCTAAAACCTTTGATTGATATGTAGGATTTAACATATCAAAAGCACCTTATGATTATCACAGATGCTGTAGTGGAGGGCTCCAGAAATCTGAACCATCTGAGTTTTTTTAACGTGCACCCAAACTGGAGCACTTGGGCCTGCAACATTTTTTCGCGTCCATTCAAAATTCAGCCGCGGCAGCTGAGATTCAATTCCGTGACCTGCAGGTCCGCAGTCGAGTACCTTAGTCACTAGACCACCGCGGCGGGGCTTGGCTGCATCAGATGCTGGCGATGTAGAACCTCTTAGGGTAATGTACGGCTTCCTCCAAAGCACCCTTTCATGCTCCGTCAAACTCCAGGTATAACTTTTTTACATTTTGTGCTCTCTAGTCATAAGTTCGGTAAGAGAATCAGCCTCCGGATGATGAGGTGCTAAATAAAGAAGCCTGATGTTTCTTTCTAAGGCCCAGTTGCGTTTGCGTAGGTTCTAGCTTCTAAACGCTGGCTCATTGTCTGCAACGATGACTTTGGTGAGCTTAAAAAGTTCTCTCTGCAACAGTGCTGTTAAAAATTTGCGTCTTCTCTTCCAGCTTTGGCATCCACAAAGCACGTGCACTCATCTGACACGATGAGAAAAGCTTTGGCTCTTCAGATGCTTTCACTTTTTCTTTTAACTAGAGAGAAGTCAAAGTAAACCACTTCGATTGTGCGGTTGAGCATTCAGGCAATACCAATCTATTTCCCCGAGCTTTATATTTCTACTAGCATTTGGCACTCTTGGAATGTTTTTGCATAATGAGCAACATCTGCTTTCTTGTTTTCTTATTTAGGTCGCTGAGTAAACATGTAATGCCTTCCACAATCGGTCATTCCCTCCTGAGTGTAAACTGCTGTGATAAAATTTGAGCACTTGCGGCACCTTTGTTTCTGGGATATACGTATTCTGATTGCGCATTCCTATGTCTCGCGTGACATCCCAAAATTTCTGCAAAAAAATGCTTTCGACCGGAATTTATTGTGGCTCTTGGAGGCTTGAAGTCGGGGCAAGGCGTCAGCATCCTGGTCTTCTGGCCCGGTCTATGCATCATGTCGAAACTGAAGTTTTGGTTCTGTCTCATCCATGGAGCTGTTCTGCCCTTGGGCCATGCAAGTCGCAATAAATAGCTCAACACCTTGTTGTCAGTAAAGAGGTTAAAATGGTTGCCTTCCAGGCAACTTCTGAATTGCCTGAAAGCTAATATGACCGCTGTAGTTTTCTTATTTTTGTGTAGTCTTCCTGTGTCTTCGTTAAAATGCAGGAATAGTGGCTGAAGGCTTTAAGCTCTCTGCCAGGTGGATTGTGTTCAGCACGTTGATACATAACGACGCCTGCAGCTTATCGAGCTACATCTGTATGTATTTCCAACGGCACATCTCAGTCGGGCAGTAGTAGTACATGTTCGGGCAAAATGGCTCGGACAATCTGCGAGTAGCTCTTCTCACATTCGCTGGATCAGATGAAGGGAATTTTTTTTTCAGTCAATGTGCTCAAACATTTCATTGCTTGGCATGGTTCTTTAAAAATGCACAGAAATGACATTTGAGTAAAAGAAACACTCTTAAAAAGTGGATTCTATAGGGTTTTGTCAGCTTATTAATGTACTGAGCTCTCTGCCCTTTAGTGCTCTTGGTTTGCCCGTCATAATCTCTTCCCAGAAACACTACTTATCTGCGAATGAACTTACTCTTCTTCGTGTTGGCCCTAAATCAAGCGAAGCTAAGTGCCCAGATGACCTTATCTAGGTGCTCGCAATGATTTTTCTGCGTTTTTGAGAATATAATAATGTCGTCCATGTTAATGATACTGAATATTCCAATGAAGCCCTAAAGTACTTCATTGATCGTCATTTGTAACCATTGTCCAGAGTCCTTCCATACAAAAGGTAGTCTGTTGAATTCGTAAATACTGACAGGGGTGACTAATGAAGTGAGTGTTTTGTATCTTCTTTTAGCTGAACTTGCCAGTACTTTTTACATAGGTCAATCCGGAAAAATACTGACACCTTCCGGTTTCTTCATTGATCTTATCAATTCGTGGCATAGAGTATGGGTAAAGATCAGTTGGTTAATTTATAAACCTGTAATCTGTGCACAGACAAAATAATCGATGTTCTTTCACAACAATTGTAAAGGGTAAAGCGAAAAATGAAGTGAAATGCCTGATGATTCCTGCCTCCAGCATTTTTGCAGCTTCTTCTTCAAGTAGAATTTCTTGTCATGATGATTTTCTCTTTACAATAATGTTGTCTCGTAACAGAAAAGCTACCTCAATGAATTTTGTGGTTTCAGGTATGCACCAAATTCACAAAAGGTCCAAAAACATTTATGGTTCATCTTCTCTGGTAGCCGGCCAACGATAAGCCTTGTTTGATTCAGCGCACTACTTTCAGATCCTAACTTGGTCATTCGAAATTAGGGTATTCTTCACGGGCATCATATCAGGCCTTGATAAGACGCCGTCGAAATTGAGTTTGGTTACTACTAGAACTTCAACATTGAACTTCTCGCCTTCGTACTCCTGACAAACTGGAACCCATCTCTAATACTCTTGACAAGAACCATCATTGCTGCACACACAAATCGGTTTCCCATGTACAATATCTCTAGTGTTTACTAGGTTCTAGTATTTAAACTGACATAGGCGTCAGTGTCAACCAAAACTGACAATGTGTGACCATTTACTGGCATCTAGACTTTCACAATTTTTTTCTTCACGAAAAGACTGTTTTTTGGACAATGTGGCTCTTTTCAAATGGGCTGTGACTGTACACTCCGTCACATGCTTGTGTGTCTAAATTCAATGTTGGCTTTTGGGGCACCTTCAGCTGTGGGTGCATTCTATCCACAGTAATTACCCCTAACGATCTCATCCTCTTCCTCAGGTGTCTTGACCTCAGGTGCTGTGATATACCTCAATGCCGAGAGTTGCTCGTTCATAGAGCTGAGTGATCTCTCTAAAATGTATCTTTGACAGTACTTTGTCATGCCACGGATGACCATGGCGACAACGGAGGAGTGCGACCATGATGGATCTGCTGTAAGAAGTCAGCTTCACTTTTCGAACACGCACTCTCTCATAATTGTGCATTTTTACATTATCCCAAAGCTCTACAAATTGCCCTAAAAAAACTTGTGATGTTTCTCCTTCATGTTGCCAAAGAAGTGTGTGCATATGAAGTTATCATTCCAATAGCAATTCTATGGACACCCTCAGCTGGATATCGCCGCTGGTGTCGGCGTGGGCGTTGATGTCATGAACCGTATATGTATACGTATGCATATATATAAAAACGCAAGAAAAAAAGAATCCGGCGTGCGGAACTGAACGTGGGACCTCCACACCGTGAATGCTAGGCGTTAACCACTGAGCCACCGAAGGATTCTTAGTCCTTTATTGACTTGCATATCAAGGCGGTTCACCTTACACATATTTACATATTGGTCCAAATACAAGTGCGTCTAAAAATACACGCACAAAATTGATTAAAATACCGTCAGCTCTTAGCTGACTATTGATCAATACTTTGGCATTCTTAACAATGGCTCAATGCATACAATCGAGTCTGGTACATCCTCTTGGCCCTTCAACACTTCAAAGAAATGGCCCACAGATTCGTGAAAATATTGGTGGACAGATAGCACTTCTACATACGCGTTTTCAAATGCACATCGGCGTTTCCATTTACTGTGCAGGGTCACAAGCATGATTAGATGGTAACATATGCCTGCCTTGCTTTTAACAAAAAAAAAAACGAATGCCGTTTAAACTTAACGGTATTTCTTTTTTAGAGTTCTCTGTAATACGTCCCAGAGAAAGACCCCGCTCCAGCAATCTATAAACACGTGTTTATTATTTACGGTAGGCTACATAAGTGGCGTTTTGTGCTCCATGGGACGAATAATTCCCCATCCCGCAACCACGATTTAAGTGGTAAGGTACCAGTATGTATTAAAAAAGTTTTGACCCCCGTGGCTACAAGAATTCTTTTAACATGTTTCAGAACATCCTGTCCTAAGCCTGCAGAATATAGCTGACGGTACAATGGCACATGTAGTAAAACATCGACAAGGTCTGAATACAATTTTTTACGTGATTCTTCAGTCCGATATTCAAAAAAATCTCACTGACAGATAGTGAAAAGACAAAACAATCGCCTTTAAGTAACCTTCTATTTGTCCGTGCACATTTGATGACGATACGAGAAATCCCGGCAGCACTCTAGACAACCTTCGTTATATAGCAGTTCTCAAAAAAAGGTCATATACATCACGCAGGAAAAGAAACGATTGAAAATTTGTCTTGCGTACAAAAAACTAATCCGACCCCACCATCTTGAATTTTTAGAAAGAGGTTTGTGCGGCTCGATCTTTCCCAGACAGAGCTCGAAATGAAAACTGTAAATAATCTGTGTATTTTCACTACACTTATTCCGCTGCAGTGCAAAACTTGCAATACGTAGCACAGCGTGCTCACTACAACAAAGTTGCTCATTGTGGCCGTGCGAATATCAACATACCCCAGCCTTTTCATTTTTCTACATCACTGCGCAATGCTTCTGTTTCTCTGAGCCACCGAGGAATACCTCCTGCAACGTTCAAACAGCCAGCTATTTATATCTATTCCTTACCGCTGTTGGTGGGCATCTCGAGGAGAAACTACCGTGTATTAAGCATTATCGGCAAGATGGCGCAATGAGCGCATGGCGGCTCTCATCTCTCACGCGTAATTTGGCTCACGGAGAGAGGGGAGTGTACAATCTTTCGCGTGCCCTTATGTCCCGGTCGGAAGGATCATACGTCTTGGCTGGCGTTTGGCTTGCACTGGAGCAATTCTGTGGTAGTTAGGGGCTCAAAAAGGTCTCTGAAATTGTTGCACAGCCTCCGTCTGCTTTTCATGCACAGCGACGTAACAACTGATACGCTTATTCTCGTTCATCTATACCTGTGAGTACGTTCCGTGCGTCATTTGTGCGTGAGAAACGCGGGGAACGTTGCGATATGCTTGCCATTCCGCGCGTGACCTTCAAATTTGTTGATACCATGTTCATTGCTTTGCCATTGCGGCAAAGCTGTGACATTTTTATTTGGAATCACTTCCGCGCGTTCCCACAAAAAAAAAAAAGACCTCAAATTAGGACACGGTCTTCGTAGCTCATCCACTTGTTTCTCGCCCATACAAATACACAGAAATCCAGCCAGGCATCAGCGCTTGAATTACCATCAAACACGTTCGCTCAAACAAAACTTTTTTCATCTCTCCTATATTTGCAACTGAGACAATAAGTTGTAAATTCTGCTGTTCCTGCTTCAAACATGGCATCTGCACTTCAAGTAAAGTATCAGACACTCCTTCACTGCGCGTGTCAGTGAGATTTGTTGGTGTTTGAAGTTTACGCAGCGGGGAAGCTTTTACCAAATTAGATGCCAAATCATTAAGAGTGATGATCACAGACATGCTAAATTCAGCGAGGAGGTCATTCACAGTAGTTCAGGTGATATGGGCTATTGTCTCCAGAAGGCTCGGAGTAGTAGTGGCTTCCTGTAGCTCCACTTGTCTCTGGCCCTCTGCTTGGAAGCCCACAATAAGAGGTTGTTCTTGACGACGAGTGAAGTGGTATTCAATGTGTATTTGCAGGCTCCTGACCTCGATTGCGCCGTTGTAAAGATTTTATGCAGATAATGTGACTGCTTAGGTTCACTGACACAATTTACTGATGCATACTTTTTCATTGATTGATTTATTCTATTGACACAGTTGCTCTGCAAGGTACTCAATTTACTATATGACATGCCCCTTTCAAAAGAAAGAATATCATGCTACAGATAAGACATTATGCCACAGAAAAAGGCTGTGAAGACACTCCTGCACTTTCTGCGTTCAACCGGTATCTCCAAACGACTGTGATTGAAGCACCCTGCATGCGTGTGCATGTGCGTGCATGTGTGTGCATGTGTGTGCATGTGTGTGCATGTGTAGGCATGCGTAATGTTTTTCCTCTTTTTTATCTTTCTCTATCCTCTTTTCGAACCTTACTTCCCCACCCCCAAAACAGGTTAGCAAACCAGTTATTCTTTTAGATTAACGTCCCTGTTTCTTCCCACTATTCATTTCTCTCCCTTCTCTACCACGTTGTCGTCTTCTGCTTGGATCCCCTTCTGGCGCTAGCGATGTTGATCGCCACACAGCATTAATCAACCAGTGAATGGGTGAATGACTGAATCGGCGACTTTTATTTTCCTTTATCTTTCGTAACAGGAGACTTGACAGCGGGAGTACAGCTTCACCAGAAATATCATTGCAAAGTAATTGAGCGGCTACTCAAGCGCAATGTATAATAATAATAATAATAATAATAATAATAATAATAATAATAATAATAATAATAATAATAATAATAATAATAATAATAATAATAATAATAATAATAATAATAATAATAATAATAATAATAATAATAATAATAATAATAATAATAATAAATAATAACAATAACTTTTTGTCATCTTGAGCTGTGCAAAACAAATAACAGGCCTGTCAAAGGCAGACAGTGGCTTGGAGGACTTGGCCCGGCATATCGGCAGACGAGAGATGACATATATATTGAAAAGCTTTTCATGTAAACATTCAGAGAAAGAATACATGTAACTCATTTACGCTACATATAAACACAGTAACAATCGAGAATCAAGTTAGCGGAAGCAATACTACCTGAACAGCAGAAATGTGAAGACCAGCATTGAAAAATTTTAAACAGGTTATACCCAGTACGCAAGAAACTAGCAGAAAATAATAATGCAATAACTAATGCAGCATTAAAGAGACCTTGAGCTCTTTCGTAGACTGAGTTTAGTCGTTGCCGAAAAACACTGTCGGGGATGTCAATAAAAACAGTAGGGACATAGACCTTTCTAGTAGCTTTACCACATCGTGTTTTGACAAATGGTACAGAGAAGCGGGGAGGTTTTCAGAATATACGAGGTATAATGCATTCGTTTTTTAACTGAGAGCCCCAAAAATGCCGTAATACAACAGTTTGGTTAAAGGACGCTTTGAAAGTCGGCAGGCGAAGTAGAAAAAATTAATTTACATTGTCTGCTGAAGAACAATTATACACAATAGATTTCATAATACCTTTAAAGTATTGTCAACCCGACGCTGCCATCGCGAAGAACAGGAAGCAAATAAAGTGATGCCCTATGGTAGGATACTGTACGCAAAAGCAAGCATGATTGTCACTTTAATATTGGTGGGTGCAATTGATCTAATATTGAAAAGTAACCACGAGATTTTTTCGTAGTCTGTCACAAATGTAAGCCAAATGATCATTCCAGGACAGGTTGCCATCGAGGAATACACCAAGATATTTTGTAGAAATAACATATTTTATGGGAGTACACTTACAGGAGGTGCAATCACGGACATGAAAAAGTAGGGGTGCATTCCTAACCATTGCTTTTAATGAATTTTTAAAGGAAATTAATTTGGTTTTTTCTGATTAATCACCAGGCAATTATCTGTATACCATGACGCAGCCTCATAAACACTGTCTTGTAGTAGCGACAACGCTTTATTGTAACATACATGTTTCGTTAATAGAACAGTGTCGTCTGCATACTGAAATACAAACATTTTGGAACAACAGCAGTAAAATCATTTACGAATATATTAAATAAAAGAGGAGATAAAATGAATTCCTTTGGTTCACCAGCTTTCAAGGGAAGTTCATTACTGAAAGGTAACTGATTGTGTAACCGCACTACCTGGGAACGATCAGAAAGATAATTTTTAAGAAAGTCGCAGAACAGACCCCTAAAGCCAAAAAAATTTTTTTCAAGCAATATAGAGTGGTTCACGGTGTCAAATGCTTTAGAGATATCAAGAAATAAAGCACAGGAAAACATGTTATCTTCCAAAGCATCATTGAGTTCATCGGAAAATTCCTCAAGTAGATCAATTGTGCCACGACCTGCGACAAAACCAAACTGGCGGCTAGAAATAGGCGAAAAATTGATCTAGAAAGGAAGTCATGCATTGCAATAAGAATTTCAGAATTATTTGAGATAAGATAGGTAAAACCGAAATGGGTCGGTAACTGTTAAGGCTATAATAACTTATTATTATTATTATTATTATTATTATTATTATTATTATTATTATTATTATTATTATTATTATTATTATTATTATTATTATTATTATTATTATTATTGTTGTGGTTGTTCTGACGCCTGGTAATTCATTTGATGTTGCAAAATACTTTACTACTCGTAGTAACGCAATTCTTTTCCCGACATCAAGCCTGTCTAAGGCCAATCTAGAAACGAAGTTCGGGAGTTAAACTAATTTCTGGAGTTTCTGGTGTTTTATTATCAGGGTTGAGTTTCAACGTCGCTAAACCATTACAATATTAGGAGTGGCACCATAGTGAAGGGCTCCGCTGATTTCGACCACCTGGAGTTCTCTAACGTGCACCTAAGTACGGGCCTCGCGCAATTTCACCTCCGACGAAACAGCGGCCGCCGCAGCCGGAATTCGATCCCCCAATCATTGGGTCAGCAGTTGTGTGCCATAAGTACGAGACCACCGCGATGGGGCAGCGGTGGCACTGAAGGGTGCATCGCATTATAGTGATGCACTCTTCAATGAACAATACGCGGCGATGATGCTCGCATCATAAATAGCGGTCATCAGCGTGTATACAAACAGCACTCGTTAAGCAGCTCTTGGCTATGATTGATTAGGTTATGGGCGCACGTTTATACCGCTCATTACACGGTTAATAATGTCAATAGTCCAAACTGAATCCGCGGTTGACATATTCAACACTGCCTCTACCACGCCCTACATGATGACTATAAGCTGATAGCTTTGGGAACCAATTCTGAATTATGGCAGGACTCAATAGTATGAAAGTCTTGACTGGTATTCAAAATATTTATTTTTTCTTTATTCATTTAAGAACATTGCTGAAATTGTATCTATGAGAAGTTATAGGAAGAGTATAAGCAAAAAACAATGACAACCTGCAAAGTATTCCCGTTTAATGTGAAAACATAAAACAATCAACACAAGGAGCTCCGAAATATGGGAAATGACGAGGTTCAGAACATATTATACCCACCAGATGTTACGGTATTAACCTTTATACAACTTAAACAGGAATAACGTAACATAACATTCCATGTGATTGTGTGAAAGAGTGAGTGTTGTCTCTGTAAATACCTATGTGGTAGTGCCCACAATGCAGTATATATTTTGTATATACAATCTTTTTTCACTTTTTTTATGTATTCAGTTGATCAACTTTTGCATTGTCAATTGAACGAAATTTTACTTTGCTTACTTTTGAGGTTTTCAGTATGCATTTAGAGGTTTGTATTAGGTATATTTTGCGTTGTGTTACCAGCTTATCATTTTTGTTTCAGTCTTGAATGGTTGTTCTCATGTGTTGTTTGTTTCTGGCTAAAAAATTTGCGCCATGAACCTCTTTAAGGCTTGCTGGCTTTTTGTTCACGGTCCTCAACGTTGCATAGATTTTGAAATAAATTTGATTTGATTCGATTTTATTCATCTATTTATTTTTTTTAATTCAGCAGCCCAGTTTGAGCTATCGAAGGAATAGGCTTTTTCAACTTGAGCACACAAAGAGAAAAGCGATGCCACACTGCAAGAGACAAACAAAAACAAAGAGAAAAAGAAAACAGGAATAACGCTCCTGATAAGGAAAGCGCGATTTATAACATTCATTCAAGAATGCACCTCACGGCAATATTCTGTTTGATCCAGGCAAAATACTTCATTTTTATAATGTGCCGAAAAAGATAAAATGAAATATGTTAGTACGTAATTATAACGGTGTCAGATTGAGCTTGTGACTATTTCTCGTGGGTTCCAGTTTATATAGAGACAAGTATTCGTTAAATATTTTGTAGCGCTAGGCATTGACCAGAATATGCAGCAGCTGTAGGCATTCTAGATCACGTCGCTTGGACAGAGTTTGTAGACATAACGCAGCAAGCTGAGAAAAAGGTGACGTATTCCTGTCATAACGGTGGAAAAATAAATGAATGGCTTTATTTTGAACATATTCCAGTGTGTTGATGTCAGATATTTTATGAAGGTTTGATACGGGGCAGGCCTATTCAAAGATAGGGCGGATTAGCACTTTATATGTGAGCAGTTTTGTTTCGCTAGGAGAATCTTATAATGTACGATATAGATAGCCCAGTTTCTTTAAAGCTTTATTGCAGCTGTATTTCATATGTTTAGAATGAAACATATTGGCTGTGAAGGGGACGCCTGGGTGCATGTATTCGAAAACACGTTTCAAAGAGGAGCTTTTCAAAGAGTAATTGAACAGAGTAACAGAGGCGCGTTCCCAAAAAGAGAGAGTGAGTGTTTTAAGAAAGTTTATGTTCATATTGCATGTGTTGCACCACCTGAAAGTTTGTGCAAAAGAATAATTAGGTAATATTTAGTCATCATTGCTATTAAATACACTATACAGTACACTGTCGTCAGCCCAACGGCAGATTTCGAAAGACACATAATCGGGCAAATCATTCATATATAGTACGAACAAAAGTGATCCCAGAACTGAGCCCTGGGGCACTCCTGATGAGACATTGACAACAGACGAGTTGGAAGAACTGAAAAAAGAAATGTACGGAGAATATTTGTTTAAAAAACAAGCAATCAAGTCAACCAATGAGTAAATGTTAAGAACAGCGTTGTTTATTACACGAATAACGCGAAAATTCCGACACAAACATTGTCAAACCCTTTTTTTCCAACACGCGTGGCACATACCGCTATTCCACTAGGCAAAGTATAAGGGTTTGTGCAACAGAATTCACCTCTCCTTTACCCCTGAAAAAATCGGTGGTTCTATTCAACAAGGACAGATATATCAATTACGAGACTACGATGCCAAGTCCCTTCACTGAAATTTTATCCACACAGGTCTTGTCTGGCACCATCTCCGTTATGCCATCTACTAAACGAGAGTGGATCTCTGCATTGTTTCCTCTCAAGTGTCTGCTTCATTCCGGTTTTGTATTTGTGCCTTCGTTTTCTCTATTTTTCTGTCTTTATATTTTTATTATCATCACTACTTTCTAGTTTTTCTTGTCCTTTCTTTCAATCGTGTTTTCTCTCCCTCATGATCTTTTTTCTTTCTCTCTCTCAGTGTTCTTCTTCTTTACGTTTTTATGTCGCAGTTCTCTTTATTTCTCTTAATTGTGCTTCCTTTTTTTTCAAAAGCATTCCCAGAGTTTCCCTCTCTCGTGCTTTTTTTGGTTCTTATTTCATTTCTCGTTCTGTGCCTGTTTCATGCGTTCGTTTATGTTTCAGGGGTAGTGGCGATTGCCCAATCTTTGTGGCTCATATCCACTCGATCAGTTGACCGGGACTATATTGATGAAACGAATAGGTTGACTAATTAACCAGTTTCATTATCCTAACAGGTACACATAATTATATACGTATAAAATCAGATTATTGCTCTATTCTAAGAATAAATTCGTTTATGTAAATATTTGCATGCATTACATTAAGCAACACACTTTCCTAGGCTATCGGTAATATTTCTGTTAAACCTCCGTCATTCAAAATCTGAACAGTAAACTTTGAAACCACTCGATTCTTCGCCAATCCCCCACAGTGGGTATTCGCCCCTTACAATAGGAGAACAACAACAACAACAACAGTTGACCCCGAGTTGAGGAGAAACACTAGAAGATCATTTCTTTTTCAGGTTCACTGAGAAATGTGAGCTAATAAATTAAGAGTATTTCGTTAGAACCACCCGGTTCTTGACCAGTCCCCCAGAGACGTGGGAGTGTGCCACAGTTTTCAGGCTCTTCTTTCGTTTCTTTCATTATGTTATCGATTCTCGGCCGATCCTCTTGAGTAGGTATGAGCGATGTTTCAGGATTCATCACTATCATCATCTAGTGACAACGCAAGAACTACGGCGAGCTACAACAATCAGATTATTGCTCTATTCTAAGAATAAATTTGTTTATGTAAATATTTGTATGCATTACATTATGCACCACACTTTCCTAGGCTATCGGTTATCATTCTGTTAAGTCTCTATTGTTCTAAATCTGAATAGTAATTTTTGAAACCACTCAATTCTTGGCCAATCCCTCACAGTGGGTATGCACCACTAACAATAGGAGAACAACAACAAAAACAACAACAACAACAGCTTTACTAAGCTTCGCCATTCTCGTCATAATTAGACGCTTCCGTCTAACCTCATGAAGAAGCTTGAGAAGAACGTAATACCCCACCTTATTGACATCTGAAGGGCTCCTATAGAACTATTGCATATTTGAAAACAGGGGTAGACGCGTCGACCTAGTGAGTCGCTTGAGGCGACATCGTGGCGCAGAAGCTGCGCCTACTGAAACCTCGCCACCATCCTCTAGGATCACGTGACAACAGAATAGGTGCTGTAAAGCTGTTTATGATCACAATGTGTGGGGAGCAAACATTTTGTCCTATGCACGCACTGCGCAATACGCCCATTGTTTAAGACGGCAAGTTGGGCCCGTTGGTTGGGATCTATCGGGAACTTGGATCTATCGCTAACAAGATCTATCATGATTTATTGTGAACAGTTGGTTGGGATCTATCAGGTTTAGAGCGCGACGCCAGAAACACAGGACTTTTGCTCCTTGCCTGCCCTGTGTTTCTGGTATTGCACTGTAAACAAGTATACACCCATTGTTCGGAGTTGTATACATCCCCTGCATGTGGTACACATATTGTGTGGACACAAAAAGGCATACAGGTCTATAGCTTTGTATTTCTCGCAATGTATAGACCCCTTGACGCCGCCTCTAAATTTTTGCATGAATTTTGCTGTAATATGGATAAATATTGGAGTAGCAAGGTTATTACTGTAGGTGACTTTTAATTGCCTGGTATAGACTGGGTGTGCCGTGACTCTGGGCTTCATCACAATCAGGATGTTAAAATACTTTTCAAAATCTTGTTAACCCACAATCTCGTGGAAGCTGTAGTTGACCCTACTCGCGTGCATAATTCTTCATCATCAGTTTCAGACATGGTATTTCTTGCTCGCAAATTTGTTGAATTCACGGTAGTTGTCAAGCGCGAGCTATCAGATCACTATCTTGTCTATATTTTCTTGCTGTTTACTTCCTGTAGAAAAACCGATAAATTATGTGCCCATTCTGTCAAAGATTATTCTCGCATAAATGAGGTTTGTGTGATTCACTACTTGAAAAACTGCTTAACTAATTTTGCTGAGAATAATGTAAACATACTTTGAACTCGCTTCGATGAAAAGTCTCATTTTTTCTAGACAAACTCACACTAAATAAACAAAGCCAGTACACAAGCAAACACCATGAACCCCTGGTAACATAATTCATATGAAGCGCGAAACTAAACGATTTAGGAAAGCGCATGAGGCAGCCATATTTTATATCAAAATTGGAAAACGTGCTCGTGCTTGCAGTGCGTAATTGGAAGGACTATTACTTTACCACGTTCCTGTCAAATTTTATTGAAAATCATCCAAGTAAGTGCTGGAATTACATTGCCGAGAGGAAAAAAACTAATATCACAAATGACGGTGAATGGACAGATGATTACTGAGAAGCTACAAACTACCTATCACATTATCAGGTTCGTTAAGTGTTTTTCTGATTTATGTTATTTTTCACACAACTGTTCAATGCCGCAACTTTCTAACGTATATTTTATATCGGAACTAGGTGTACTTGCTATGCTGCTAAGCCTCAAACCCAAAAGTTCTAGTGGTCCTGACAATGTAACTAAATATGCGGTCACTATATTCAAATTTCTCGTTATAATACTTCATACGTCACTGTTGTTGTCAGAATTACCGAGTGAATGGATGACAGCCTGCATTGCACCAATTCACAAGAGGGGAGATTGTCTTCTCGTTGAATATTACCATCCTATTTCTCTTACCTCGTCATGCTGCTAACCTATTGAACATACAATCGCAAACAGCATAACTACATATTTAGAGAAGCATTCTGTTTTGACTAAGTATCGGCATGGTTTTAGGGGGGGGGAGGCATTCGACTGTCACACAGCTGACCGCTGTTGTTCATTTGTCTGCGTCAACTCTTGACAAAAACGGAAGAAGTGACATATTTTTCAAGACTTTCTAAAATCTTTCTGAACTGTTACCCCTGATAAATAATTCTGACACTTGAAAACGCTGGAATCCCAGGATTGTTCATTTCTTGGGTTGCTCAATACCTGACCACCAGCATCAATTAGTGCAAAATAACGGTGAAAAAGCGGTCTTCCTTCCAGTCACATCAGGTGTGCCGCAGAGAAGTGTCCTTGGTCCTCTCCTTTTTATTATGTATTTTAACGACATTGTTAATATAGTTGAAGGTGGTTCCCAGAGTCAATTATTTGCCAATGATTGCGTGCGTTTTCAAGACATTATTTCGATCAATAATCAAATTAGCTTACACAATGGTTTAAATATTAAGCGAGTGTTTTTTGTAGTTCTAGTGATAAATAAAAGTAGGATTCAGCGGACGAACGTACGAAAACGTTTAAGAATTCTTACGTTTCGGCCGGGGTCCGGTCTTCGTCAGGAAGTACCATTCACTGACAAAGACCAGACCTCGGCCGAAACGTAGGAATTAATAAAAGTTTTCGTACGTTTGTCTAGTCAAGCCAATATATATATATGAATGCTGCTGTAGAGTCGAAGAGCCTCACCCCTCCCACCCCTGCCCCACTTGCGAAGAAGTCGGCACACCACTGGGCGCCACTGATTTCTACCCAGCGGGCTCAGGCAACAGCGCACGCAGAACACCTGGCAGACGACAATGCTTTGCATAAATTAACTTGAAGAAAACCGATTAAGTTTGCGGCTGTGATTGCCACTTGTTCTGATGTCAAACAATCAATACTGTGTTCGTACCCTTAGAAAAAGACTTTTGAAAGTGTTCCTAACAAAACCACAACATCAGGCAACCGCATTTCCAGTTTGGCTGCCCCATTTTTAGAGTACAAAAACTGGCCTTAATATGTTTTATTCGAGCAATAACTCTTCTGATACAATTAGTGATTTATTGAGATAGTTTTTAGAATGGTCACTCATTATTACTCTTCTTCCTCGGAGTCTTCACCAAGATCAAAATGATTGCATAGGTTATTAGACTTGGTCAAGTCATACATATTGCTCGTGCACAGCAACTTCATCTGATTGTAACACTTCGTACTTTGACTCACAACATTTTTTGACAGTCCCCATAGCGTGCACTTGTGTTTACCTGAAAACATGAATATACGTTATTAGGTAAAGGCAATAGTGAAGTACAAATATTTCGAGAAGTAAAACCTTTTTATTTTATGCGAAACAAAGTTGTGCATTTTATAACAATTTCACAAAGCTTGCAGAGCCTTTTTAAACAAATTGTCGCAATTCCAAAAGTCTGGGAATTTTATTGCAACGGACAGAAGAACGCTGTTCTCTCATAGACACCAAAAGTGGATTCTGCCAAAAGAACTGCTTCTTCTCCTGATTTGATGATGATGATGATGATGATAATGATGATGATGATGATGATGATGATGAGCCTTTAGCTTTGCCGGCACTCGCCCACAAAAGGGAATCGGCCAAGAACCGGGAAGCAAGTTCATTAAGTCAGTTAGTTATGAGTCAGGCATTCAGATAGTCTCGTAGCCAGAATTAATAACGATAGACTAACAAGGTAATTTGTTTGTTGCCATTATGTACGCACACACGCAAAGCAAACCTCCATGTGGCTATAACCTAATTTATACCCTCCGAAGGATAAATTACTGCCATGTTTATTGTTGAACCTAGGTTCTCAGTTGGTTCGACCAGGTATCTTTTCTTTTGATAAGAATATCGTTGACAGAATAAAAAGAAACGATCTATTGATTCCGATTCCTTGTAAAAAAGACATAACGGAGTTGCTGTGAGTCCAGCTTTATTCAGGTGAGGAATTCTGCATCGTAATCTGGTGATTGGAATTTCTAACTGCCGAGATACACACCACTGTTCGTTCAAGCAAAATTTTAGATGTACGAAGTCTCTGACTTTATCCAACGATAATTTTTTAATCTCCTTGCGCAAACAACAATTTCTATAGATGAGTGCTGTTACATAGGCAAAATCAGGTAAAATAGGTAAGAGTGGTCCGCTTGAAGTTGCTTTGGCTAACGAGTCTGCCATCTCATTTGGATAAATCGCGCAGTGGCCAGGTACCCATACCAAGTGAAATTTTTTCAGGTTTGCTGGTAATAAACTGCTAAGCATACTCAATGTTGTCAATTTTTTGTTGTATATAGTACAGTGCATACTGAGAGAGAATCAGTAAGTATGACTGCTTCTTATTCGCTTGCAGGATGTTTACGAAGTGCTAGAATCATAGCAAATAATTCAGCGGTGAATATAGACGTGTAGTCTTGTAATCGAACTAAAAAAGACCATTCGAAAGAACTACAGCAGATGCCTACTCCGGCGTTTTTGTTTGTTACGGATGCATCCGCCGCAATAATGTTGTTTATGAACAGGTGTGTCAAGTAATCTTGTAACTGGTTATTTAAATATTGAAGGGGGCAGTTGTTCTTTGTGACGTGCCTCTCGCGTGAATCGGTTGTCGTCTTTACCCACGCCAGCGCATAGCTGGGCGCAAATAGGGACGCGGCTAGAAAAATACGTGCTGAAAAATAACCTTGAATATATATGCTGTACTACTATGATTTTGTTTCAAAATCTGGTAATATATATCGACTACACCTTACCAATTGTGATTGCACATGGTAGCTTTGCAAAACTTCTCACAGATTTGTTTAGTCTTGGGTCTCACTTTACACCAAGCTAAAAAGGATTGAACATCATCAAGCAAAACATTTTGAAATACCTTTTGGCGTGCAAATGCGAGGAATAATAAAGTTACCGTTTCAGGGTAGACGGCACTCAAACAAAGTGATCGCACTAGCTATTTACTTCATATTATATGTCGAAAGGCTCTGAGGACCTAGTCAAGATGTGAGTGATTGTTTTTTTCATACGATGAGCAGAAAAAAAATTTGCAGGTCCCACATACAGTAGGAATCGATGATATGCATAGCACGAATAAGGAAAGTTCATAATTCAGCTTGAAATCGGCACAACTTTACGTGGTGAATATAAGTTATGCCATATGTAATTTCCAAGGTATGATTATTATGTTTGCGCATGGCATTTGTGTTATTCGTGAGTACTCGTAACGTGATACCAAATTTGGTAGATGTGGAGCTAGCGAAATGGCCACGAGCACGTTATGAGCGCAGCATGTAGTCATGCTTTATGTACACTCATGTCATGACTCTCATGTTGAGACGTGTCATTTATCTTCGTCGTATACTCACGTCACATGACACCAAATTTAGAATATGTGAAGCTGGCGAAACGGCCACGAGCACGGCATGAGCGCAGCATGTAGTCATGTTTTGCATACACGCATGTCACGATTGTCATGTTTGGACGTGTCATATACCTTCGTCGTGTGCTCACGTGACGAGATACCAAATTTGGTATATGGGGACCTAGCGAAACCACAACGAGCACGCTATGAGTGTAGCATGTAGCCATGTTTTACATACACGCATCTCATGATTATCATGTCTGGGCGTGTCATTGACCTTTGTCGTCCATTCACGTCACGTGATACCAAATTTGGTATACGTGGAGACAAGGAAATGGCCACGAGCACGCTATAAGCGTAGCATTTAGTCATGTTTTACATACGCGCATGTCATGTATTTTATGTTTGAACTTGTCATTTACTTCGTCGTCTATTCACACCACGTGATATCAAATTTCGTATATGTGTGAAGCGGCCACAAACACGCTATGAGCGTAGCATGTAGTCTTGTTTTACATACAAGCATGTCATGATTATCATATTTGGACATGTCTTTTACTCTCATCTTTTCACGTCACGTGACACCAACTTCGGTATACGAGAAGCTAGTGAAACGGCCACGAGCACGCTATGATCGTAGCATGTAGTCATGTTTTACATGCACGCATTTTATTATTATCCTATTCGACAAGTAATTTACCTTCATCGTCTAGTGACGTCACGTGATACCGAGTTTGGTATATGTGGAGCTGCTTAAGCAGTCACGAGCACGCTATAAGCGTAACATGTAGTCATGTTTTACATACACGGATGTAATGATTATCAAGTTTGGACATGTCATTTACCTTGAACATCTATTCGCGTGACATGATACCGAATTCGGCACATGTGGCGCTAGCGAAACGGCTGCGAGTGCGCTATCAGGGTAGCTTGTAGCCAAGTTTTACATGACACGCATATCCTGATTGTCATGACTGCACGAGACATTCAGCTTCGTGGTCTCTTAACGTGACGTGATAGCTAATTTGGTATATGAGGAGCGGGCGAAACGGCCATAGCGCAAATTAAGCAGAGACCGCATTATAGGCAAATGCCTAATTTGTTTCTTGTGTTCCTATCGTGTCACTTGGATATATTAGCATAAATTAGAGGCTAGGGAAAGCTTTTATGCTGTTTTATAGTGCCTATACTTGATTATTTTCGACGTTTGTGCGTAGATGTTTATTACTGCCTATAAATGTCTATTTTCAAAATTGTTGCCCTTATCAAGGTTATTTAGCTTGAAATTTTGCTTTCGAGTACAGTCGGAGATCAGTATTCTCTTTACCAGGAAAATTTAGCTTTGAGAACTATATGAAGTGCAATCAATACTCCATCCTATAAGTCCCTTTTAGCACTGTAGAGGCTGCAGCGTCTCTTAGCCAACAGTATGACTGATTAGGTTCTACACATGTATTCATTCACGTCGCACCGTACACTAGACCTCTCCTTGGTGTCTGATCGCATGCGTAGGGAATAGGAGGTGCTGCTTCCGGAAAAGCAGCCGCACGATGATAGAAAATGAATATGAAATCATGGAGTATCGTCAGGGGAATTTAGAGTATGGATAAAAAGATGTCTAAATGGTTTCACAGCAAAAGCTGCTATGAGATCAAAACTTGGGTTTCGCGCAGCAGCACAGTTGTCTGCCGCCGTCTCCACCGGTGTCCGTAACCGCATCGCGCGAAATTAGAAAAACAAATACTAATGACACAGGGGGGCTTAAACGCGGGTCTGCTAGGTTCCAGCCTGCTATTCTACCACTGAGCTACGCCGGTGCTTGCGAGTTGTTTGAAACTTGCCTTAGGCAGGCTTGATTCGGGAAAGAAATCGCGTGAATACGACTTCTAAAGCAAAAAAGAACGTTTATCCACTGTTGCCCATTCACGATTCTCTTGATCGGCTACGGTGACTGAAGTATTTTTCTCGCTTCGATTTGAAGTGCGGCTATTGGCAAATCGATGTAGATAAGTGTGACCGTGAAAAAACAGCCTTTGTCACGCCAGATGGACTCTACGAATTTCGAGTGCTTCCGTTTGGTTTTGCTATACTTTGGTCTCTGTGCCAGCTACCTTCCAGCGCATGATGGACACTGTGTTAGCCAACCTAAAGTCGCAAAGCTGCCTTGTCTACTTAGATAACGTGATCGTGTATTTAGCCACCTTTTAAGAACAAATGAGTTGGCTGAAAGAGACCCTCGAGACAGTTCAATCGGCCAACATGTTGTTAAATTCTCTGAAATGCCACTTTGGTTACAGGGAATATAAATTCTTTGGCCATGTTGCGAGCGCGGAAGGCGTCGTCCTGACTCCTACAAAACAGCTGCTCTAGCAGCCTTCCTGGTTCTTACTGATAAAAAAAATGTTCGGCTGTTCTGTGGGTTATGTGCATACTAGCGGCACTTAATATGAAATTTTTTGATAATTGCCGAACCCCTTACTCGACTCACCAGAGACGACAGGCAGTTCTTCTGTAGCTCCCAGCCAGGTACGGCATTCACCGATCTGTGGCATTACTTGGCAGCACCACCTGCTTTTGGACACTTAACGAGGAAGCCGAGAGAGAAATTCATACCGACGCCAGTAACGCCGTTCTGGGCACAGTACTCGTACAGCAGCCGGAGAGAGTTGAAAAACCTATTGCTTACTCCAGTCGCACGCCATCGTGCCCAGAGTCCAACTACAGCCCCACTGAAGAGGAGTGTTTTGCCATCGTGTGGGCACTCGCTAAGCTTCTTTCTACCTTATCTCTAAGGACGCCCATTCAGGGCAGGAAACAATCATCACTTGCTGTGCCGGCTGGTGAACCAAAGAGACCATTTCGGATAACTAGCCAAATGTAGCCTATGCTTGGCGGAGTATGACGTCACTGTCGTGTATAAGTTGGGTCGTGCACACGAAGATTCAAACACGTTGTTACACGTGCGAGTTGGGCGTCCCGCTCAAATCCTCGAAGACGACTGCACTTTTCTCGGAGCCGTTAGCGAAACAGACGTAAGAACAAAGCAGCGAGGGGATGTTAAATAGCGGCCTATAAATGAACTTCTGAAGAGCCGCAATGTGTCTTCACCCCTACCTCTGGCTCGTGGATTGTCATCTTTTTGTTTTACGACTGGGCGTGTTGTACAAGAAGAACGCAGCGCAAGCGAGCAAACTTATCTATTGGCTGTTCCAGCAGAGCGTGAGAAAATTCTGTTTACTTTTCCAGACCAACCTTCGTCTGGCCACCTAGGTATCACCCGTACACTCGCAAGGTTGTGCAAGTCTTGCTACTGACCAAAGCTTGCCGCTCGCGTTAAACAATACATCCAAGCCTTTCAAGAACGCCAGTACCAAAAGTACCCTTTGTGGAGCCTGCAGCATTACTTCCCCCAATCGATCCACCTTGAACACTTTTCGATCAGGTCGGCATGGATCTCCTGGGCCCATTTTTTTACTGTTTTCGGGAAGAAAGTGGATAACCGTCACTGCATAATATTTACCCGCTACGCAGAAAAGGCTCTTACCAAAAACACAATGACTTGTGATTAATTCATTGATGATTGTTCAATACGTGAAGATTACCATGCGTAAACGGCATTATGAATATGAGAGACGCCGTAGTCAAGGCCTCCGGTAATTTCGACCACCCGGTGTTTTAGACGGTCCACTCAAATCTGAGCAGGCGGCCCTATAGCATTTTCGCCTCCACTGAAAATGTAGCTCTCGCAGCTGGTATTCACTCCCACGACCTGCGGGTCAGCAGGCGAGTCCCTTAGCCACTATACCACCGTGGTCGGGCCACAGTTTCTGAAGTTGCTTGATAATTTTGTAGAGAGCGTTGTACAAGGCCACGCGGTGCTCCAGTCGTCATCACAGACCGAAGAGCAGCGTTTCCGGCAAGGCTACTTGAACACGTCTTCCAGCTAAGGTAAACCACGCGTCATAGAAATACAGCCTATAAACAACAAACGAACGTGTTTACCGAAAGGATGAACATAGCGATGATTGATATGTTGTCTTTGTACATAGAGGTACAGCACAAGACGTGTGATGACGTAGTGCGTTACGTAACTTTAGCGTAAAAAACCGTCACGCAAGAGACAACACGCTTCACGCCGTTTTGTCTTCTATTAGGTAGTGATGTGTAGATGATAATAAATGCCAAGCTTCTATGCAACATGGTCAGAACTGACAACTCGGATGCCGACTATTTTGTTCAACGAGCTGACGAAGCATGCCAACTGGACCGTGTGAACACTAGGAAATAACAGGACTGTCATGTTGTGCGCGGTACTTTTGTGTGGTGCATCAATAAAAACAACGACAGCAGAGACTGGAGGCTGTTGCATCTACTGCCATTTCTCAGAGGGAGCATCAGTTTTCTATATTGCTGAACAAATGAGTCATGCATGTTTGGTAAGTGACTCATAATCATCAAAAGCCACACGTGGTGAACACGAAGCCTTTCACCAACAAAAAATGCACTGTTGCAACTCCTTGCAGTGAATTCCTCTAGAGAAGCACACGTGCATGGCAGATATGGATGTTTTAGCTAGCCTGAACGCAAGCGTTTTCTGCAACTTAGCTAAGTAATTGTTTAGCCTAAAAGCTCCATGAAAATCTAATGCCCTTTTGTGAACCACATAACATTTAAAGAATGTATCAGCAAAAAATACCATCATTTGATTGGCCGTGCGAGAGAAGCAGACAGCCCGTTTCCACCTCCAAAGCAGCGTAGCTGTCAAGAATATTTGTAGACGGGTGTTGTGTTGCAGCAACTAGAAAAAAAAAACAAATACGAAACTTGAAATGTTTTACACACAGACACTTCTTCAACTTAGTAGACATGTAAATAGAGCTAGTTGGTACAAATGTACCTTACAGCAATAAAGTAATAAACACTAGCAACATCCAACACGAGACAAAAGTGTTTAAGATAAACTGCTTCTTAATTACAAAATGCAAACGCATATTCAACTGCGAAATAACATCAACAAAAAGAAACGGAGCCAGAACTAACCAAATTATGAAAGCCCAAGTTACTTATAAACTTCTTTCTAACGCACTTTGTAAAAGGTGAAGCTCTTGCTACGTTAGTGAAACAGATGGTGTGTTCAAACATCAAAAGACAGACTGATGCAGTGCATCCGTCTGACTTTTCATGCGGTCAGACTGATGACGCAGTCAGACTGATGCAGTGCGTGATAACACCTGTACATCGTGGTCTAGATTTGTTAATCAGACAGATTGTTCATTTCGTTTAAATAAAACAGAATGTGATGAGTGTGTGAGTAAACTGCCTGTCCCACAATACGCAGAACAATGACCTTCACTGTGGAATACTTGGCTTGGGCAGCCATAGTAGTGTACCAAGTACTCTAATTTGTTAACCACTTTTTTAAACATACTTGGCTAAAATAAATTAGTGATCACTGGCTTGATCCATGACTAGGTTTGTCTTTTTGGTATTTTCTTTGTTTTGCTCATTCTTTCGCACCTATATATTGTTACGTGGTTTCCTCGTAACAATATATAAGTGCGATAGTAACAATATATAAGCTAAATGTCAAAGGCGGCTAGATATATAGATAATTAGCTACGCTCAAAGTCACCGAAGATAGCTAAAAAATGCATTGCATTTAAAACCCTGCGGAATGAAGGCGCGTGTAGCACGTCTTTGTTGTTGTCAGTGTTTAGTTTTGAGCTCCGAAGTTGAACTTTCTCGAGACTAAGTTCGAAAAAATTAGTGAATGATCGTACTATGAGAAGGTAGACGTCAAGTAAAGCTAGTAAAGAGGTAGAGTAACACCTTTTGAGGAAACCAAGGAATGAACTCCTCAAACTAGTTTGTTGCATATCCAACGCCGCAAGTTCAACAAATTCAACGCCACAAAGTTTTAGAATATATACAGTTCGAGCGGAGTTACAAAACTTCGTCGCACGCTGCAATAGCATTCTCTGTCTTCGTTCGTCCCCAAAAAAGCCCCGGTTGCGTGTGCCTTAATTTTTTGCCTTTTTATTCCTTCGAACCAGCAGCTTTTTTCAGAGCGTTTGTGCTTGCAAGCGTGGAAAAGTCGTGGATTCACGCGTTAATCTTTGAAACGAACACGCACGTCATGTTGAAATCAGCTATTATCTGATAGATTACTTTTTTGCCGGTGATTTTTGAGCTTGATGAGCTTCTTGCGTCATGTTTAGAGAGAAGAGAAAGCAGTTTCTAGCTGACTTTAAAATTATATTTTTAAAAGGCCCAGAAACAGTCTTTTAGGTAACCATAGAATGAATTCACTAAAAGAGCTTTTTTGTCCACAGTTTCAACACCACAAAAGTTTTCAGAATCTGTTCAGTGTGAGTGCAGTTACAAAAAAGTTTCAGTTGCTGTGTTTCATTCTATCTACTCTCGTCCTGACGAAATCGCTGCAAGCTAAGCAGGGAGTTATGGCAGGGGCAAAGACAATATGTCATGTACGCCTCAAGACCTTGTGTCTCAAGACCTTGTGCACTTTTTTTTTCTTCGAATACGCAGCTTCTTTAATGTGATCGCGTGCGCTTACGTGGAAATTTGCAGTCTCCCGCGGTGATTTCTGTAACGGCCGAGTGCGTCATGTTCAAATAAGTAATGGCTCATAGGAGGGATTTATACGAGTTATTTTTCAGCGTCTTTCGTCATTTGTAGAGAGAAGAAAAATCGATTTTACCTGATTTTGAATAATGTGAATTACAGGGGACGTGTTGGGCTAAAATATTTGGCTCGCTTGTTTCTGGGAGCCTCTATTACCTATCAGCAGATTTTTTTTTGACAATGCTCAAAAAGCGTTGCATGCCCCTTTTAGGTTCATAGCACGAAGGTAGAATGGAATATACAGTACGGAAGAGGAACCACCTATTAAGTTTTGCTTTTTCTGCAAGCAAAATTATACCACTCAAGCCACTGATGGCTTTGGCAGGCTTCGTCCTATAACTTTTTTATTTGAAGAGATTAGTAATGTAGATATATTATTAAATAATAATAATAATAATATTAACAATTTTTGTACACATTCATAATAAGTACAAAGAAACGGTCCTGTCTATGTACCCACGACTTGTGTCACTAGGCCCGGCAGAGCCGGTTGCAGCGATGTGGATAGAAGGTAGCAAAACTGTCGTTGTTTCCTTACAAACGAACAGACAAGCGATTGACACCAGTACTTTTTTACAGGCAGTAAATAAAAAAGAGGAACAAAAGTGGGACACAGAGCATACGTCGCATACAAATAGACCATGTGATTTTACAGCTGAGCGAGTAATTTCTTTAATTGCCTTTTTGAACTCGCTGAAAAACATTCGTCTGGTAAGCAGTGAAAATTTTTGGAATATATACACTTCTACATGCTTCTTCAGAGCTGGTAGAGAACCAGGGTACTATAAAACGCTTATTTTTTTTCAGGGGTCGACGCGCTACATATTGCACTTCAAAGTCATCACACCAATTGTATCTTAGAACAACTGTCTTAATAAACAAATCCTGGAATACACAAAATCACAATTCCCTAAAAACAGTACTGGCACCTATCTTACAACCGTAAGCTACACTTTTTAAAATATTTCGAAGTAAACTATCAATGCGTGTTTTCCAGCGTTCTGAGCAAAACGCAAAAACTGTTATCTCATATCTCACTGCACTATATGCTAACGACTGAACTATCATTTTTTTCACTGGTAACGGCACCAAACTTTATAGATTGAAAAGCGGATATATCACACTTTTTAGTTTGAAATAAATAAATCCCATGTGATGTTGCCAAGACATACCACTATGAAAAATTACGCCTAGGTATCTGAATGTTTCGACATTTTCCACTGGAGAAAGTTTACATGAATTGCAATGTTCGGTTTGAAGAAAAATTGGTATATTCACTTTCTGTGTTTTTGGATGACTTCGAAAGCAGATAAGTTTTGTTTTCTTTTCGTTTACAGTTGTGGAGTTTTCTTCAAACCATATCATAGCATATAAATATCACTTTGAAGAGCATTAATTGCCACTTTATAACGTATATGACGTGTTAATATCACTGTATCATCTGAATACTGGTACACATTGGCTTTACCAATTCCCAAGGGGAAGTCATTTATAAATGAATTGAATAGCAATGGTGACAACACCAATCCTTGTGGCACACAAGCAGTAATATATTTTTTATTGCTAATTACCTCCCTAAATTCCATAACGACCTGTGACCTGTCTTGTAACTAAATATACAGCACATCATAAAAAGGCCCCCTAAAGCTCAAACGAAATAGCTTTTCTAACAAACTGGTAAGGTTCACTTCTTCAAACGCTTTTGCCAAGTCTGAAAATAGAACACCACAGAGCAGGTTCTTGTCTAAAGCCGAGTATATTTCATCGCTAAACTCTTCTAGTAACGTTATAGTACTACAACTAGCAATGAAACCAAATTGTCGGGGTGTTAGTAGCGAGAACTTCTGTAAGAAGGACGTCATATATTGAAGCAAAAATATTTCTAGTATCGGGCAGAGTATAGGCAAGGTAGAAATTGGTCTGTAATTTTCTATTTAATCTTTCTCCCTGCTTTAAACAATGGCTCAACTCTTGCTGTTTTTAATTTTTCGGAAATGAATGCACTCGTTAAAAATCGATTTAACATGAAGAGAATTATACCAGATAATTCTTCAAAGTTCCGTAGAAGCGTGGCCACAGCTACCCCATCAATTCCTGGTTGCTTATATGGAAGAAAACTGAAAATTATTCTCCTGAGATCTTCCATCGATCGCGTTGGCAAATAAGCAGATGCAGGAACAGACTGTTTAAGCATGCACGTGCGTTTTTGCGCATGCGCATTTTTGAAAAAACGCGTGAAGAAGTGGTTGAACCTATCAACCACTACCTCTGGTTTATCAGAAAACGATTTGAGTAGATCAGTGAGTGATCAGATATATTGTATTATTGTTATTATTATAATAATAATTATTATTATTGTTTTTGTTGTTTTTGTTGTTATTGTTGTTACCACTAAAGGCCAACTGTAACAAAATTTGGCAACTCGCAGAAAGTCAATCTATGTGTAGCCTAGGGGGAGGTAGTGCTGCCTGCATAATATCGTCTTCGAAATACAAGCGCTCACTTCAGAAGAAAGGTTGCAAACGACGCTGTTTTAGAGGCAGAAACTTGAAAAAACGACACCAATACGACTCACTGGAAGTGGCGTGTACGACAGAAAATTCGCCTGCTCCGCGCTCCTCGATGACGCCCATCGCGGACACGCCCCTTATTGATTTGTGATGTTTAACGTCCCAGAACCACCATATGATTATGAGAGACGCCGTAATGGAGGGCTCCGGAAATTTCGACCACCTGGGGTTTTTTAACGTGCGCACAAATCTGAGCAGACGGGCCTACAACATTTTCGCCTCCATCGGAAATGCAGTCACCGCAGCCGGGATTCGATCCCATGACCTGCGGCTCAGCAGCCGAGTACCTTGACCACTAGACCACCACGGCGGGGCGATGCACCCCTTAGTAAGCGTGTTTTTTCTATGTTAACTTAAGAAAGCTGCGTAAATATGCCTCTTATTGAACGCTGGTGCGGGATTCCCACTGGTGCGTTTGCAGTGCCTGACCCCCGTATTCACAGACGCTGATTAACTTGAACTTGACTTGCCACCGACTTTAATGCAGCACGACCGCGTTTCGAACGGGCTGTCATTAGACGGGGCCAATGCAGTACAAACGCACAGACGCGTTCCAAACGTGGTCTAATGAAGGCGTATTTCTCAAAAGGAGCAACGCGGCAACGTTCTGTAGTAATCGTCATATCTGGTTCTGTCCGGTTTGCTCGACACACCACTAGAGCTCCGCGCCGTCTGCTTTCTGGCAGTTAGAGCACCAGTTATAAACTAAATACGTGACTGCGAGATTTTTCACTTACGTTATTGTAACGTAACGTATAAATATTACCTATTTATGGCAGTTACCACCAAAGTAAAGTTTCGTTACAAGGTGCCAGTCTGTTCGAATTCTGCCATGTTGTCAGACTCTGCCATTGATCGATGCGAATTGGCCAAGTAAGCACCCCTCTCATTGGCTTAAAAGGCCGTCATTACAAATTTCGACAATATTGCGGAATTGGACAATGTACAGAATAGCACCCACAGTTGACCTTCAATGCAGTGTCAGTGGCATAGGTACGTTTACCACTTAGTTCTGATTTTCGTCTGTGTATGAGCGACGCCAATGTCTTTCAAACGAAAGTCGAATCGCATAATTAGCTGATTGACATTATCGTCGCGCAACACAAAATTTTAATCGCGCAGGTACATAAGCGTATCGTAGTTCCGAATGGAATACTCCTAAATTATCCTAATGACAATTAAAAATTTTCTGCTTTGCCTTCTGTTTGGACTGGCGACTCCTCCTCGAATCCCGGCACAATCAGCACGCAGGCGAAAACGACAACCACCCCACGGGGACGTGGCCTGTCTCTACTGCCATGGTTTGCGAAGGGTCGTGGAAAATTTGTCGCGCAAGGCGATCATGCGTATATATTCATCGCACATCTCTGAATTTCTCACATTTGAGGAAGATGCCAGACCGGCTTCGAAACATCGGGTTTTTTATTACAAGTTCAGGCGGGAGTTCTTCTATTGCTACACTTACTATCCCAATCAGACCAACTTCCGCTAAATCTTTATTTTTGGTTTATTTACTGCATTGAATCCAATAACTATGACGGGTAAGTTGTATGATTTTAAAAAATTGCCTAACATCGCGTAACTTCAATTCACGGGAGCACAAACCTGTAAAATCACGTCACAATAAGTCACACAGTTAAAATAAGAAACCAGCACTTTGGGGCTAGTAACATGGCCACATATCTTGTAACATCTGTTCACCTCATCAAATACAGTGATCAGAACATAAACGTCTCGTGAAAAAATCATGGAGTATCATTTAAGATGCACGCACGTGACATGAATGACGCAACGTGAAATTCACCAGCTTAAAAAGGTCCCGTAAGAGGACTTAATAACCAGTCACATAAGTAAAATCAGTTGATCACGGCGGGGCAGCAGCTACTGTTCTCGACAACAGAACCTAAGTTCGCAGGTTATATGTAGCGACGGTGGCGTTTCGATGGAGCTGAAATGCTAGTGGCCCATGTATTGTGTGTTGTAAGTGCAGGTTAACGAACCTATGCGTATCTGTCAAGCTGCTGGATAGCAGCTCTTTGTTCTTGATTTCACGTTTGTTATCTCGCTATAAGGAATGCCAAATAAACTGTTTGAAACTAATTGTATTAACTTTTGGAGCCCTCCACTACTGGGTCCCTCACAACATTTGTTTGGTTTTGGGATGTTAAACACCTAATACGATTGGTACTATCAGCTTGTTTGACCAACATTTTCTTATACACGGCGTAGGGTTGACCAGATGGCGTTGTTCATCGAAAATTAAAAGCTATATCGTCTACCTTCTGTCTCCAATACAGCGTCCAATGATAGCACTTCATCGCCTTCATGGCAGCCACATGGCGGTGGCTGAGCTTTGTAAGAGAACACCGGCTGTAGAACCACCGTCTCAGTAAATCATTTCCCTAGATAAGACCGAAGGGTGTGGTACATCTTTCGGTCAGCTAAAAGATGTGATCAGGCAAAAGGACTTAAAGCAAGACACATGAATAATGCCGCTCAAAGCTTACAATGAAGATGTTAATTTGGCTGGGGCCTATTCCGCACGTGAAATCAATCTTTTGATGAACGACACTCTATAGTCTAGTGTAAGTATGCAGCAGATTCTTAGACGAGCCAACACCCCAAGTATGTAAAACAAGCAGAAGAGAAACCTTACAGAAGTGCATGTCCGTTGATTTCAGCACGTCTGAAAGGCTTGTACAACCTAGCGGGCGAGTTATCGCGCTCAGAGCACGTGGGCGATGGCTTCACAAGCATATTCAGTGGTTGAGTGCCGCAAAGTGTCAAGGAATAGCGGCTGGTTTTGGTTGCATAACAGATAAAATGATGTATAGCTGACAGTATCACAACGTGGGGAATAGGGAGGGAGCGTCACACATGACTATTTAATATCGCATTCGTGTGGGTCAGCCACAACATGTTAAATGCGAAGCCTTTCTTTGTGAACTTCGGCAAATTTGAGCGTATCTATCTATCTGGCCGCTTACATTTGGGTGCTCTCGTGGTCACCCCCTTAACTTGACGTGAACCAAAATTTAGCATGGGAGGATAATATGGTTTGACAAATATGACGTGCTGGAATCAAACCCAATCATTCTGCGTGTCAATGAAGCATTTTACCACACAGATATGTCAGCTCTCGGAACTACTTTTAGAATAGACGCTAATCTTCGTAAAACGTCAATAATGGTTGCATTGTTGCCTATCCACTTTCATAAACATTACATACGTACTCCTTTGATACAACCATCTTGTTAGGTTAAAGCAAGTAATGGTTAGTTGCCCTGCGCCGAAGCAGATTTATGTAGTAGTGTCCAGCGGCAGCATCCTCGCGAGCATCAGCGCTTCATACGCACTTCTGGTGTTGCTAATACGCATGTTCCAGTTGGCATCGTTGCGCAAGTGAAAACAACTGGTTATATGAGCATCTGCAACTCTTCAACGTATGTCTGTGCGTGCAACATTAGTACATATATTTAGCGCCATTTCATGACGTGTCACTTCATAAAAAAGTTGTAATACGGTCACCTTCCCTCCACATGCTTCGCCTAACGTCGATTCCCAGGTGTGGGATCTTCCAAACTTTTCGAGATCATATCACTAAGTGTCCTGTTTAGGCCCTTCGTGAGACCATTAGTCTGGGGCTGGTAAGAAACTAAAAACTTGTGCTTGGTGTAGACATACCACTGGTTTTCTTCAACGGAAGTAGCGAGGAAGGTGCACGCATGGTCAGTGTGATATTGTCGTGGCGCTCAAGAAAAAATGTTGCATTGAATAGCCGAATGTTCGCCGGATTGGTGCTCGGTGGATAGGTACCTGACTGATTGATATATGGGATTTTAACGTCCCAAAACCATCATATGGTTATCAGAGACGCCGTAGTGGAGGGCTCCAGAAATTTTGACTACCATTGGTGTGGAAGATTCGTCACGCAGTTCATGGCCACAGAAATTTGTTCGTTTTCAGAACTAGAGAGAAGAAAAGAGTCAGAGCAGGTCAAGACCAGCTGTTCACCGTTCAGTAAGAACGGTGAACAGCTCATGGTGTTCATTTAGAAAAAATAACAGGTTTTCTTTGCGCGACAGGCTTCAAAAGCGTAGACAACGTGCAGAGGAAACCAGAAAAGTTTAGTCTAAAGAAAAACGGCAACCTAGCGGGTTGTTTGTGTGAGTTTTCAGGTTGCTTCACTCGCATAAATCGCAAGTAAAACACTGCACCTAAAAGAAAGTCTATAGATTCAAAACAAACCCGACACTGAGTGAACTTTCATTCACTAACGCACCTCTGTCTCTTCATGTAGATTGCTCAGTAATATACAAATATTACAAAATAACGTTGGCAAACTTCACAATACCTAAAGAATAAATGATTGTGTGTTATGTCCTTGTGTTGAAAATCAAACATGTGCGTGTAATTTTTAATGCGGAAATTCTTTTGCAAATGACATTCGTGCACCTAATTGAGGTGGTTTAACCAGGTGTGGGAACGCACATAGGTGAATTGTGTTAACCGGTGGTTCTCTTCAGTTCTCATGCACACCAAAGAGTTTAGGTGCATGTGATTTGACTGCCATGTGCAGTTATATTTCTAAATGCTAGACACTAAAAAAAGAGACTTATTTATTTTATTTATTTCACAATACTGCAGGCCAATGTGCTGGCCCAAGCAGGAGTGGATACATAAAAGAAACAAAAGGTTAAGAAAGAAGGTGACGCTCAAGGTAACCAAGAAACTTATTAGAATGAAAGATGTCACACGGCAAACAATTCCAGTCATCGACAGTTCCAGGAAAAAAACTATATTTAAAAGCATTTGATCGGGCAAAAATTGGGGTTAGAGCATGTTCATGACCATGACGAGTACGTCGTACTGAGAGCGGTTTAATACAGTCAGGGAGATCAATTTTTACAATACCACACAAACAATTGTAAAGAAAGGAAAGACGACTGAACTTTCTCCGAGCTTCTAAAGTAGAAATGTCGTTTAATTGCATTAATGTGGTCGGGGAATCAAACCTACAATATTTGCCAAAAATAAACCTTACAGCCTTTCTGTTAATACGTTCCAGATTCATAATATCTTTCTTGGCATGCGAATCCCAGATAATAGAAGCATACTCAAGCTTAGAACGAACACAGGCATTATAGGCTAGAATTTTAGTACGCGAGGGTGCAGATGCTAGTTTTTCTTTTTAGAAACCATAGCTTACGTAATGCAGAAGTGGTAATGTCAGTTATGAGGGTCGACCAAGATAATTTGCTTGAAAGTGTGACGCCCAAGTACTTATATTTGTCAACATTATTTATGTTAGTGCCTCTTAGAGTATAGTGGAATTGACTAGGGCTTAGCTTCCTGGTGATGCGTAGAAGCACAGTTTTGTTAGTGTTTAACTGCATGCCCCCGTTCTGACACCAGTTATCGATAGCGATAAGTGCATCTTGTAAAGCCACATGATCACACGGTGAGGAAATTTGCTTAAAAATGACGCAATCATCCGCGAACAAACGCACAGACACATTTTCAGGAATAAGAGAAGCTAAATCATTAACATAAATTAAAAACAAAAGTGGCCCTAGCACACTGCCCTGTAGGACTCCAGAGGACACACGAAGAACAGTCGATGAAAAATTACCAATCACTACATACTGATGTCTATCTTGAAGATAAGCCTGAATCCACAGAGCAATTTTTGTAGGTAGTCCAATACGCTGTAATTTGTGTAACAATTTCCCATGCGGCACTTTATCAAAGGCTTTACAAAGATCTAAAAACAGTACATCAGTTTGCCCAGAAACATCAAGCACACGTGAAAATTCATAGACAGTTGTAACTAACTGGGTAACAGTAGATAACGCCCTTCTGAAGCCATGCTGATGCTTTGATAGTACATTGTGTTCACTGAGAAATTCATAGACGTAATTAGCAATAACGTGCTCAAGAAGCTTGCAACAACTGCTCGTAATAGAAATAGGGCGGTAATTCTCAAATGATAAGGGGTCACCTTTTTTATGAATTGGTTTGACACGTGCTATACCCCAATCAGCCGGTATTTCCCCCGTAGCAATTGAAAGATTAAAAAGTCCAGTTAGAAATTTCGATAAGTATTCAGCGTAGCGGTTAAAAAAGCATTAGGAATGCCGTCAGGCCCCGGAGGTTTTTTGGGATCAAGTTGTAATAGCATGTGCAAAACGCCTTCTTGCGTCACTAATAGGTCATTGTCTGAGTTAACGAATGAATTCTCAAGTTCATAATCATCGGTTTGAGAAAAAACGCTCTGGAAGTATGCATTAAAATGTTCAGCAATAGTAGGAGCGTCCGTTATTATTACACCATTAATCTTAATTTTACTACTCCCTGTCTTAGACTCGCTTAAATACCTCCAAAATTTTTGAGGGCTATTCTGAAGAAATTCAGTCAGCGTATTACTAGTGTTTCTTGCTTGTGCCAAGCTTGTTTGTAGTTTGTCTTTCAGTACGTTAAGCTGGGGTGTCATTGGCACATGCTTCTTGCGAAGCCTTTTAATTTTACGCTTCATGTTGATTATTTCTCGGCTAATCAGAGGGTTTGCACGATGCTTATAAGTTTTTAAACACGGTACAAAATTTTCAACACAATGACGTATGGTTCTTACAAACGATTGCCAAGAGGTCTCAACATTGTGTAACAAGGATCCGATATGCGTTTCAAGGTAGTCAATTATAGCTACATCATTCGCCCTAGTAAATTCCTTTATAAGTGTGGCAGGCTGAGTATTTTAGCATGATGTAAAGCCTTATTCCAAGTAAAAAAATCAGTTTATGATCAGAAATGCCCGGTTTGATTGCAACATAGCCATCAGAAAATATTTCACTTAGAAAGAGTAAATCCAAAATCGACCCGCCTCGAGTACAGACTTCCACCGCTTGCTTGAGGTTGAGCAAAAACATGATGTCGAGAATTGAGTCACCCGAAGGAAAGCAGCCATAGCTTAAATTATCCCAAACAACAGATGGCAAGTTAAAATCACCTGTTAGCAAGACGAGTTTCCCACATAAACCTAGAAGTCGATCATATAATTTCATCAAAAACATATCTGCATTGGGTGTACGGTAAAGAGCACAAAGAAAGAAGGTAACATGGTCAAGCGATATTTTAAAAAATATGCTTTCAGCAATTTGATCGGCGAGACAGGCGTCAACGGAATCTTTTACAATGACCGCCACTCCCCCACCACGAGAGCCTCTATCCCGCCTAAAAACTTGATACCCAGGCGGCACAATTTCGTTGTCACTTATCAGACCATGTAGCCAGGTCTCAGTAATGACGCAATTATGTGGGTCATATAAAAGAAGAAGATTTTCAAGCTTATCGATTTTGTTAGCTAGGCTCCTAGCATCAAAAGATATCAAGCGAAGCTGGAACGTTGGGAAATGCCATGCTTTAGCGGGGTACTTTTTAACCTTTGACAGCCATTGACGGGAATTTGAAGAGTCGTTCCAACTGAAAAGGTCGGTACCAATATGGGGCCTATCTTCAACAAGAAATACATCTTTACCGGCATCTTTATCTGCCTTAGCTGACTGCCAAAGCAATTTACGTTTCCGACGCGTTTCCGCACAGTAGTCGTTTTCAATACTAATCTTGGAGCCCTGAAGTATTGAAAGGTTTTTCCAGATAGCCTGTTTTTCCCTGTAGTCTTGGAAATATAGAATTATCGGCCTGTTATCTTTATTGCGTCCAAGCCTGTGAATACAAGCAACAGAAGAGCAATTCACACCTAACTTATTCCTAAACAGTTCATCAATAACCTTACGTTGCAGATCGGATTCAGTTTCATCCTGCGATTCAGCAATACCAAAAACTATCAAATTCGATCTGCGGGTGTAGTTTAGTATGTCAATGAACTTCGCGCTCTGGGTTTGAACGGCCTCTTGAACAGTTTCAACGGTAAAGGTTAGTTTTCCATGGGTTTCGTTAACATTAGCTTCAAGGGCATCTAGGCGCACACCAAAACTCTCGATCGTTTCTTCAGTACCTTCAAGACGACTTTTTAAATCGGCTATCTCTGCCTTGATTTCCCTCTGTCCATCCAGGATTGCCTGAAACATTTGTTCAACAGTAGGACCAGGATTTGATTTCACGTCCCCACAGAGAATAATTTTGCATGAACAGTAGCACTTATACGCAATAAGAAAGCAGGTGCGTGGGCACGGCAGAATAACAAGAAATCTGTTGTCACTACGTATTGAACATTCATATCTAACCTGTACGATGAAGAAACGAAAAGCCGTAAGCCACATGTTCCCAGTGCTTTCACCGCGCCCACTGTCAATGCTGAGGAATGGTCCAGCTCTTATAGCGTTGGTTGCGACTGACGTAGCACATCCGGACCGGAAATGCAGCAGCGCCTCTTCAATGACGGTGACGTCGAAGTCATGTCGCTGTCTTGAGTTGCCTTGATAAAATGGCTCGGCGGTGGGAATCGATGATAAGGCCCCAGCAGCAGAATTCAGCAACGCCTGTACGATGAAGAAACGAAAAGCCGTGAGCCACATGTTCCCAGTGCTTTCGCCGCGCCCACTGTCGATGCTGAGGAATGGTCCAGCTCTTACAGCGTTGGTTGCGACTGACGTAGCACATCCGGACCGGAAATGCAGCAGCGCCTCTTCGATGACGGTACCGTCGAAGTCATGTTGCTGTCTTGAGTTGCCTTGATAAAACGGCTCGGCGGTGGGAATCGATGATAAGGCCCCAGCAGCAGAATTCAGCAACACTTGTACGATGAAGAAACGAAAAGCCGTGACCCACATGTTCCCAGTGCTTTCGCCGAAGAGAAGCCAACTTGAAGAGAAGCCAACATTTAAACGAGCATACCCTTCGACGGTGACCGTGGCAGGATATTTTTTTTCGCTGGCTGCTATACTCTGTTGCACACATCATGTACAACGTTGCGGAAGCTAGCGAGACCTATTGCAGTTGATGCGGTTGCAGCGAAAAGTAGTTCGATGTTCTTGCCACTAATCACTTAAGTTTTCTCTCATTATTACAGTGAGAAGTAACTCAAGATATTATGTGCCGTACAAACAAAAGCATCCTTGAACGTCTCATAATATGTGGCTTTATAGCTTAGTTTAGCCGTGCCGTCGCATGCAGGCTCTCTATCTGGATACGTCACGATGGCGGCCACCTATACTTTCAGTGTTACAGAAGGATAGGACACCAGAGGGTCTTTCGGTACCCGCGTTTGTTTGTGCTCACCCCGCTTTCTTCTGTTTGTCAGTCGCACCTAAGAGGAGCACAAAGAAACGTGAGGGTTCACCGAAACTAATCAGATGTGACGCGAGCTACCTGGAAAGGTGAGGAGTTATACGTTTTGCTGGCCGAACTTCTTGCATAGCTTCTATAGCCTTGCACCTAATGTACGAAACGAAGTATAGACTACCCTAGGGACGTTTTTTAATGGTCAATGGTGCTGTTCAAGAGAAGTGAAGTATGAAACACTAAAACACACATAACTAAACAAGTTTTTCGTTTGTCGAACTGACTAAAAAAACTGGTCAGGTGATTTCTCACGCTACAGAAAAAAAGCGAAGCACCATGGAACTATTCACGTGGCTAACAGCACTGAATATTCCGTTAGAAGTACTCAGTCGACATACAATTAACATACACTTGAGGAACACCAGCCTACATCTAGTCACTTGACTAAATTGGCGTAACAGCACACACCATAAAGACACAAAACTAAAATCACGCAACATTAATATACAACTAGCTACGTTACTAAAGCAACCTAACAACTGGTTAAGGGGACTAGGATCCTTTAACATTTGATGAGATCCAGTTTGGGAACCAAATCCCGACAAAAAGTGCGTGAACTTTAGCCATGTTACCTAACCGACAGCCTTGCCTAACAGCTATGTGAGGTAAAGCTAAAGTATACAGTGGAAGATCATCTACGAATGTGGATGTACAAGAGCCTGCAATACCACGTTAGCACTCCAGACTGAAGTATGAGCTGGACATGCTGCATTCGGAAAATATTGCCGAGTGAATGAGCGACACTAATTGTTTCTTTACAGAGGCGATCCGCTACATTAATGGGGCCTCTCCGAACTTCTAAAGCAATATTAAGCATTAGTACTGGTACCCCAAGCTGCCCCTGTACAGGCTTTCGCATTTCTTTGTATTCTGCGTGGGTGGAGCTGGGAATACAAAGAAACGCAAGAGCTTCCGCACGCTAGAAAGTGGCCTTCCCCGGCAGTGAAACTCTCCATTATCAGGTAATATAAAGGACATGGCGCCACTAGAACTATGTGATGGCTAGTCACGTGACATCTTCTCGTCGAAACTCCGTAAAACATGCGTGATATATGGGTGTACCCTAAAAAACCTATCCTCATGGCCTGCCACACTTAGTAATTTCTTCGCATTTGTATCACAGATTTTGCAGAAGATAGGTTCAACATGAGCGCAACTCTTGGTTTCACCATTTCACCTTTTGAATCGGACTGATCCACTTCTCACGGAGGGCACTGTTACGTGAAAAGCCATGATAGCAAACACTCTACGACTCGTACGAGTGGTTGTGCAGCTCACAAACCAACACCAACCACCACTCATCGCACGCTCATCCACAGGGGACAAAAAATCGCCTGCCAAACTAGCGAAACACTGGCAAAACACCATCAAAGAAGGGAGAACACTGCCGAAAACCACCGCCGTTGCCTTGTGGGCAGCACAGTAAACGCTGCGGAAGCCAAATTAAGCGGTGCCACCTGCTGCGTCACTTTCGTTTATATGCCAAACGTGACGGCTCACAAACAGTGTTGCCCATAATTCTGGCATATCAGCTAAGCAGTTTCGAGGCAATCTTTAAAATTCATATGAAAAAAATATTAGCATCGCTGAAGCTTGTAATTTGGCCTAATTGACAGTAATGTGCAAAGGAAGGAACGCAGCAAATGCCACTGAGATTCATTTGCATAGAAAAATCGCCGGAGTTGACTTTTTACAGCGAGGTGATGGTGCGAATGTATGTTATCGGTAAAATGGGCATTGGCTGCGGCGGTCATGTATTCCGGTGCTGTCAACAAACCACCACCTCGCTTCCGCGTGTGCTTGTATATAGCACTCGGAATTCGATATTCTGGATGACAAGTTTGTCACCTGACTAAATTTATTAGGCGACCACACTGAAGACCATAAACTCAGGTCTGCCCTGTTGAGTAGCTGGCACCTATATATGCAATGCGCAGTGTTCAATTTCATAAGAGTTTCACTTTCTTCGATGTTTTCATCGGATGATAACAATATCGTATCTTAAATCCAATGTCATGTTGCATTTTCTCACACCTTCTTTACGAAGCATAGTATTGTGCAGAAAAAACAAGTGTGCCCACTGTGACCATGCATGTTTCTAGCAGCGCATGTTTTATTTCGAATAATATGCATGCCTGTTCACGCAGCTTGTTTGCTGACTCATATGTCGTTTCGGTTGTTCTCCCAGCTCGCTTGGTGTTCGTCATATTATGCAATATCCACTAAGAACGACCATATTTATGGTTATGCCGATATTGGCGCCTGGTAACCACTTATGATTTCACGTAACCATCGAAAGTTTTATTGCCACCCACCTTTATGTTTACACTACTGAAGAAAACCCCTAGGTTCCAGTACTTCCGCGTTCTCTACGTCATCAAGTCCTCGAAGCCCTTCACAACGACCCGTGTGCAAGCCACTTGGGATTTCAGAAAACACAAAGCCGCATCGGAAACCGTTTCTTCTGGCCGGGCATCTCTATGTTTGTGGCCAAGTACGTTGTATCTTGCCGTCTGTGTTATTGGCGGAAGCGACCAACTTCGTCTCCTGCTGGCCTTCTGCAACCGATCTCGTGTTCCGAGACTCCTTTCGCCATCGTTGGCATAGACGTACTCGAACCTCTTCCCATCACGCCAGCAGGTAATCGTTGGATTGTGACTGCTGTTGATCACCTGACACGGTACGCAGAGACTGCTGCACTACGCACAAGTTTTGCTGAAGACGTCGCAGACTTCTTTCTCAACGCTATTGTAATGCGTCACTGTGCACCTCGCGTCCTCCTGAGTGATCGCGACAAGACGATCCTGTCCACCATAATCGAAACCCTGCTCACAACCTGTGGAACAGTACATAAGACGACGTCAGCCTACCACCCCCAAACTAATGGGCTGACAGAGAGAGTTCATCGGACACTAACAGACATGCTGTCGATGTGTATCGCACCAAACTACGACAACTGGGATACGATTTTGCCGTTTGTGACGTTTGCCCACAACACCGCTGTTCAAAGAACTACTGGCTACTCGCCTTTCTACTTCGTGTACGGCCGTTAACCGACATTTACCATCGACGTCTCTTTCCTAAATGTGCCAACTGACGCCTCGGCAACCGTATCGGAGCAGTTCATCAAAAGGCTCCAGGAATGTCGGCAACGGGCTCGCCTGTATACAGAAGCCAATCAGCGAGATCGTAAGCAATGCTACGACAGCTCTCATCGCGACGTCTCCTTAAGTCCGGGGGATGAAGTGTTGCTTTGGACGCCCATACGTACTCCTGGATTGTGTGACAAGCTTCAGTCACGCTTCATTGGACCCTACACAATCAATAAACAAACGTCCCCAGTGAACTATTGTGTCACTCCCACCGACCTTTTTTCGGATCGTCGCTGTCGTGGTTCGGAGATTGTCCCCGTATCGCGTCTGAGGCCATACGTTGGACGTTTCGTTTCTGTTTAAGCCACGTCCAGGCTGGCCGCTCACGCGTGGGGGGAAAGTAAGTGTTAGCATTATTCATACGCGTCATCTTATCATACTGTAACAGGGTCGTGACGTGGCCGAAGACAGGAGACTTTGTGTTGGAATTTAACTGTTTATTTGGGCGAACCTGTGCCCGGAAAACGGAAAATCCGATTACAGTAGCAGTCTTGGACTGATAGTGGCGAACGGAGCATCGGCCGTCGATCAACTACTGACAAGTGGCGAAGTGCGTCGGCATTTATATATACTCTTGCCATCGAATGTTCTAGGTGGTGGTGAAAACATTTAATAACCATTAAATGGTTACAGAGAGGTGATTGGGTTGGGGCCTTATTGGCCTCCTACCCTCACAGCACTAGGTGGAACCCCTATTCCGGGGCTCCATTGGCAAGCAACGCCGCCCGCGCACGTTGAACCAGAGCCTCTTGGGCCTTCAGGTCTTGACAGCCGAGCAGGGCCGCCTCCCAGTCCTCTCTCGTGGGATTGGGGTTGGGGGGGATAGATGGATTAGACTGGCACGCCCAGACGATGTGAAAGATGTCAGCCACCTCACCACAGAACTGGCACGTGCCATCAAAGGATGAATTGAAATGTTTTAGCACCGCCGGGCACAGTACGGTATTAGTAAACAGTTTTAAAAGGAGGCGCTCGTCAGCGCGATGCAGTCCCTTACAAGGGTCTGGATAGCGCCGGTGCTCCTCCTTGTAGTAATTGGTAATATCTTTGAATGAAAGGGCCGAATTGTCTGATTGCGAGTAGGCTTCCAAAGACAGGGAGATAGCCCGGGAAGAGAGTGCGCGGGCGGCCTGATCGGCCTGTTCGTTACCCCTGAGTCCTTGGTGACCGGGTGCCCAAACCAGATTTCGCGGAGTTGGATTAACGTATCGGCAGCTAGGTTCCAGTATGCGCTGAGCAAGCGGTGAAGCCCACCCTAGCTGATAGTTCCGACAGGCCCCTCGTGAGTCGGTGATGATATGTTTAGAAGAGGGATAGGTGAGAGCCAGAGCGATGGCAACCTCCTCCGCGTGTGTTGCGCTGTAGGCTTTGAAAGTGAGCCCGTTTACGGTGTTTGCGTTGTGTATGACTGCGGCAGTATACCACCCCCCATGGTGCGGGCCGGCAACGTCCACGTAGCACACGTGTTCCTCTTGACCAAAGTGTCGCTGCAACGCTTCCGCGCGCGCCTGGCGGCGACCACTGTGGTTTTCTTTGGACATGTTGCGGGGAAGGGGTCGGACCCGGAGGGCGCGTCTCCAAGGTTCTGGCACTCTCACCCTTTCCTCAATATAGTAATCGTGTTTGATGTGTATTCGGTCCAAGAGGCGGCGACCGGAATGGGTCTGTGCAAGGCGCGTGTATTGGTTAACTAGGTGGGCTTCTCGAAGTTCCCGGTAGGTATTCACCACGCCTAGGGCCAGAAGTCTCTGGTTGGATGTGGTGATAGGGAGGTCGAGAGCCCGCTTGATAACTTTACGGTGGATGACCTCGAGTTGATCATCCTCGTGTTTGGGTAGGTGCAAGTAGGGAGTCGAGTAGAGTATTCTACTCGTTACGAAAGCATGGGCAAGCCGCATTGCATCCCTGCTTCGTAATCCGCCCCGCTTGTTGGAGACCCGGTGGACCATACGGCCCACCTGGTCTCCCACCGTGCGAAGTTTGGCTATTGTAGTGTCGGCCTTGCGTTGGTGGTGTATGAAGAGGCCAAGGACGCGGATCTCCTTGGCCTCACGGATCGGTCCCGAGGGAAGACTGATATGGAGCTGAGTTGTGTCCTGAGGGGAGGGACGTACGTGCACAAATTCTGACTTAGCCGGGGCACACTGGAGTCCGCAGTAGGTTGCGTAGTCGTCGACTACAGTCGCTGCTGCTTGCAGGCATGACTCCATGTGACCCAGGTTACCTTGCGTGGCCCAGATCGTGATATCATCCGCGTAAAGAGCGTGATGTATCCCTGGTAAAGAAGCCAATTTGGGGGGAAGATGAAGCATGGCTATATTAAATAGGAGGGGAGAGAGGACCGCGCCTTGAGGAGTTCCCCTCGAGCCGATGACGTAAGGCCCATGTTCCTCATCTTGTATGCGTATGTAGGCTTTACGGTCTGTAAGAAACTGTCTAACATAATTGAATGTTTTATAACCACAGTTGGTCTGACTGAGGTGGTCAAGGATTACCTCATGCTTCACGTTGTCGAATGCTCCTTTAAGATCCAAGGCCAGGACTACCTTGTCATTGTGGGGGAATTCAACAGGATCTAATATGTCATGGTGGAGCTGTAGAAGTATATCCTGGGCTGACTTCTGAGGGCGGAATCCAAACATGGTGTCCGCAAAAGTGTGCTGTGTTTCTAGAAACTCGGAGAGTCTGTCGCGCACCATCGTTTCCATCAGCTTGCCGACACAAGACGTGAGGGAGATGGGGCGAAGGTTCTCCACGTCAATAGGTTTACCTGCCTTCGGGATGAAGGTCACGAGAGCTGATTTCCATTCAAGAGGGAGAGGAGTTTCTCCGTCCCAAATGCTATTGATGTATTTGAGGAGCGTGGCGTAGGCTGCGTCGGGAAGATTGGCCAACAGTTTGACCGTAACCTGGTCACGCCCTGGTGCAGTGCCACGCTTCATCTTGCGTAAGGCCGCCTGGAGGTCGTGGAGCTGGAACGGGGTGTCCAACTGCGTGTTCTTTTTGCCTGCGTAGGAGTATGCGGCCGTCCGGGGGTCCTTGGTGGTGCACAGGTATCGGTCCCTGAGCGTGTTTGCCAGCTGTGTTGTCGTTCCTGTAAAGTTGTGCATGACCTTATGTAAGTGACGTTGAGTTTTCGTGCGTGTTTGTGTGGGATCGATGAGAGCGCGAAACAGGCGCCACGTGTTGCGACCAGACATCTGGCGTGCAGCCGTGTTGCACCTGTCCACCCAGTTAGTGTCGGCTAGCTGAGCAGCATATTCCGCAGCTTGCTCCGTGAGTTCTAGGATGCGTTTCTTGAGGCGTCTGTTATGTTTCTGTTTTTTCCATCGTTTGGTGAGGCTGCGGCGGGCCTGCCAAAGATGGAGGAGGTGGTTGTCCACGTCCATTTGAGTTTCCGTGAGCTGTATCAGCTGTTCGTGTTGTTTCAGTGTAGACGTCAGTGATTTAGACCAGGTGTCGTATCCCGACTGGAGAGGGTCTACAATAGGTAGAGTGGTGCGGAAAGTTGTCCAGTCTGGGATACGAGCTTGTGTAAGTGGGCGTTTCAAGGGACGCATGTACACAGTTGTGTTTAATACACAATGATCACTACCGAGAGTGTCCTGTGTGTTCAGCCAGTCGGCATGGCGTATGTTGCGTGTAATTGTGAGGTCCGGGCAAGTATCTCGTTGAACAGAGTTGCCTACACGTGTTGGGCTGGCGGGATCAGTGTGGAGGGTGAGTCCAAGTGTAGAAAGAAGTTCCGCAAGCTTCCTTCCACGCGTGTCTTCTCGTGGGTAACCCCATAACCTGCTTGGGGCATTGAAGTCGCCGACGATCAGGAGGGGGTCCCGTCCTGCCACCTGCATAGCTTGTGTGAAAGTTTCGCTGAACGTGACGTTCTTAAGCTTTGGGGGACAGTAAATGTTTAAAATATGAACAGGTGGGTCAGATCGCCTTATAGGCAGCACCGACACCATTGTGTATGGGAAAGGCGGTGTTGTGGGGAGTGTGACTTCCTGGGCGGTATATTGCTTGTGAACAAGTATACATGTCTCCGGGTTGTGTTGAAATGTAGTGTAATTTGTGAGTTTGACGTCCGAGCCGGGTTCCTGAAGGGCAACCACGGCAACAAGGAACTCAAAAGTCTCAAGATAGAGGCGGAAATGAGCCCACTTCTTGTGGTTCTTGAGACCTCTGCAGTTCCACTGTGTTAATAACAACGGCTGAGTTGCTCTGGCTCGCGACCTAGGGTTGGAGGCCATGTTCGGAGATAGAGGGTGGGGTTGTGTTGTTAAGATTACTCAGTTCACCAGCACCCTGTGCTGACGTACTGGAGTCTTCAGAAAAGTCCGACTCATCTGGAGTCACTCTGTTAAGTTCTGAGGGGCGATTAACGTCCCTAATTGGCCCTACGCGCTTGAGGACGCGTGGATTGTCTTGTATCCACTTTTGGATAATGTGAGTTACTGTTTGTGTCACCTGTGCGATGACAGTCTCCATATGACGCGCGATGGTGTCGTGGATAATTTTGGGGAGGTTGGCCAATTGTGTTTCTATTGCATTCACCTGGGTCTCCAGGGCCGCGACGCGACTCTCTACAGTAGTAGGAATCTCCCTGTCTGTTATATTTTCCTCTTCGTCGCTCAACGAGGGCTTAGTAGTGAGATTGGTTTTGAGCGAGTCAAGTTCGCTGGCTAGTTTTTCATTCTGAGATCGCAAAAGGGCGAGCTCATGCCTGAGTTTTTGTGTTTCGGTAGTGCTTGTGGCAGAAGAAGGTGGAGAGGAGAGAGAGGAGGGAGAGGAGGCGACCTCCACCCAACTGCCCACCTTGGGTTGGTTGCGTGCAGCGTTGCCAGATGGAGCGCCGAGAGCTGGAGATTCCGCCGCGCCAGGTGGTAGCGTTGCCGTTGCTGCTTTGCCAGGAATTGGTCCTTTGCCAGTTGACCGGTGCTTTGGTTTTGTTGGGGTCCCCGATGTCCTGGACCCTGGTTGCTGAAGCCTGATGAATTTTTCAGTGCATTCGCGGGAGCTGGTGAGGTGCGGACCCCCGCAAACTATGCACGTTGGGTTGCATTCGTGGGGGGCCATCCCCTCAGGACCAGCGCCCACGTTTTGGCCACAAAGGCGGCATCTTTCGGTGACCGGGTTGGGACAGATATCCGTCCGGTGCCCCAGTGCACCACAGCGGTAGCACGCTGGCACTGTCTTCTTGTACTCCCTGACGGGAGTCAGTTCTGCGTTATAGTGGACGAAACGCGGAACCTTCCTTCCCGCGAAAGTCAACACAGCTACGTTGGAGTTCCCCAGCTTGCGCGCATAGACTAGTTCACCGCCACGCCACTGCACACTATGTTTCAGAGACGCACTGGTTTCGAGGTTGTGCACAGAAATCACGCCGCGACACACATCACCGGTGAGCTTGAGGTGACCACGAAGCGGCAGCGGTCCTTTGCTGGTGTTGATTTGAAAGTCCGACAGCAGTTTCTGAACCACCTCGTTATTCTGCGTGCCACAGATGATGATGTTTTGCTCCCAATTGGGAGAAATGCTGATGTCATTCATGTGCTCCCTTCCGATGAGTTGGGAAATGGCAGCGCCGAGCTCACCTTGTTGAAACGCTGCCTTGAGGGCTACTGTGATGCGTGGCTTGAGCACGATCACGTAGTCGCCAGGATTCATCCTGACCGTTGGTTTCGGCGTCCACTTGGAGACTGGTGAAGTCTTTTGTGGAGCTTTAGGAGATGGAGCGCGAGCGTCTCCAGTGGCTGAATGAATGTTCTAGCGTTATCGCTGGCGGCGGCGTAGGTTTCAAAATAATCTGTACAGTTCACGGAGTCGGCGTGATCTTATCGAAATGATTTACTATAGTCCGAAAGCTTCTCGAAAACTGCAGGCGCGGTTTGCGCTGAGAATTGTGTACTGTTTTGGGGCGATAACAAAACTTGAGAAATAGAACGCGGAATCGCCCCCCTCTGAAAAATGCATCGTCCCGATGCTTTAACTAAAATGAAGGCACATTAATAATGCAAGAAAGTACAATGAATAAATTACGATACAATAATAATACAAAAAACTCTGTTTCAGTTTGTTAACGCGCATAAAATGGCTTGAGGCGCGCGACATGGACGACTTCAAGTCGTGAACGGCGTCATTGAGAGTTCGTGATGCCGTCGGGAACAACCTCGTAATCAAGTAGGCCGAGACGTCAAACCACCCTGTATGTTCTGAAGTACCGTCGCAGAAGCTTTTCACTTAGTCCACGTCGGCGTATCGGCGTCAGCACCCAAACACGTTCACCGGGCTGGTATTCAACGAAGCGTCTTCGAAGATTGTAACGGCGGCTGTCGGTCGTCTGTTGATTCTTGATACGGAGACGCGGGAGTTGTCGGGCTTCTTTGGCGCGTTGAAGGTACTCACTCACATCAAGGTTTTCTTCGTCGGTGACGTTGGGTAACATGGCATCGAGCTTCGTTGCCGGGTTCCTTCCGTAGACCAATTTTTATGGAGATATCTGCGTCGTCTTCTGCACTGCCGTATTGTATGTGAAGGTCACGTACGGAAAAATGGCGTCCCAGGTCTTGTGTTCGACATCGACGTACATTGCCAGCATGTCGGCGATCGTCTTGTTTAGCTGCTCGGTGAGGCCGTTGGTCCGTGGGTGGTACGCTGTCGTCCGGCGGTGGTTTGTGCAGTTGTAGGCCAAGATCGCTTGAGCTAAGTCAGCAGTAAAGCCGTTCCTCTGTCGGTGATAAGGACCTCCGGGGTGCCGTGACGTAGGACGATATTTTCACGAAGAACTTAGCTACCTCAGATGCACTGCCATTTGGCAGGGCTTTTGTCTCGGCGTAGCGGGTGAAGTAGTCGATAGCTACCACGATCCATTTGTTTCCGAAAGCTGACGTCGGGAACGGCCCCAGTTGGTCCATACCAATCTGCTGGAAAGGTCGACGAGGTGGTTCAATTGGCTGCAGAAGACCCGCTGGCCTTGTCGGCGGTGTCTTGCGTCGCTGGCAGTCCCGGCATGTCCTCACATAACAAGTGACGTCAGTGGTAAGACGTGGCCAGTAGTACCTTTCTTGTATCCTCACGAGCGTGCGAGAAACACCGAGGTGCCCTGCGGTCGGATCGTCGTTCATGGCCTGCAGGAGTTCTGGTCGCAGAGCTGAAGGCACCACAAGGAGGTACTTAGCTCGAAGCGGTGCAAAGTTTTTCTTTTGAAGAGCACCGTTTCGAGGAAGAACGATGCAAGTGCGCGCTTGAATACTTTTGGGACTTCGGTGGTCCTGCCTTCGAGGTATTTTATTAGGGCCTCAAGTTCCGGGTCGGCCCGCTGTCGTTCAGCGAAGTCATCGGTAGTTATTGTTCCCAAGAAGTAGTCGTCATCCCGGTCGTCGGGTTTTGGTTGGTCGACAGGCAATCGAGAGAGACAGTCAGCGTCGGAGTCTTTCTTGCCGGACTTGTAAACGACGGTAATATCATATTCTTGAAGTCTCAGGCTCCATCTTGCGAGGCGACCTGAAGGCTCCTTCAAGGTGGTTAGCCAACAGAAGGCGTGGCGGTCGCTCACAACATTGAAGGGCCTGCCGTAGAGGTAGGGGCGAAATTTTAACGTAGCCCAGTTGATGGCGAGGTACTCCTTTTCTGTTGTGGAATAATTGGCTTCTGCTTTGGATAGCGATCGGCTAGCGCAACTAATAACCCTTTCAAGTCCGTCAGTCCTCTGCACAAGAACGGTGCCAAGACCTACGCTGCTTGCGTCAGTGTGTATTTCTGTCTTGGCGAATTCGTCGAAATGGGCAAGTAACGGAGGCGTCTGGAGGCGATGTTTAAGCTCCTGGATAGCGTGTTCCTGCAGCGTTTCCCACTTCAAATCCACGTCGCACTTGGTAAGGTTAGTGAGAACACCGGCGATGCGGGCGGTGTTTTTCAGGAACCGCCTATATTGGGCGCACAGGCCCAGAAATCGGCGCACCGCCTTCTTGTCAGTGGGGGGGGCGGGAAGTCGGCGATGGCGGCTGTTTTCCGAGGATCGGGACGAACTCCAGACTTGCTAATAACGTGCCCCCGAAACAATAGTTCCTCGTACGCAAATCTGCACTTTTCTGGCTTCAGTGTGGGTCCGTACGTCTTGATGGCTTTGAGTACAGCTTCAAGGTGCTGAAAATACTCGTCGAAACTCAAGGAAAACACGAGGATGTCATCCAAGTACACAAGGCAAGTCTGCCACTTGAATCGTGCCAGTACTGTATCCATAACACGTTGAAAAGTTGCAGGCGGTGAGCAAAGTCCGAAGGGCATCACCTTAAACTCGAAGAGGCCGTCCGGTGTTATAAACGCCGTCTTCTCTTGGTCTCTTTCGTCGACTTCGATTTGCCAATAGCCAGTCTTGAGGTCCATTGATGAAAAGTACTTGGCGTTATGGAGCCGATCAAGTGTGTCGTCTATTCGTGGGAGAGGATACACGTCTTTTTTTGTGATTTTGCTCAGGCGGCGATAATCGACGCAGAAACGTAGGGTCCCATTCTTTTTCTTCACTAACACCACGGGGACGCCCATTGACTCTTGGACGGCTGGATGATGTCATCCCGCAGCATCTCATCAACTTGTCTCTTCATTGCCTCACGTTCTCGCGTCGAAACCCTGAACGGTTCTGACGGTGTGGTCTGGCATTTTCTTCGGTTATGATGTGTGCATGGCAGCAGCGCACTAGGCGCTTCCAGCAAAATGCTAAGCCCCTTCTGCTTTATCGTTCAGGTGTCGGCTGCGTGGATCTACCTACAACCGATGCTGAACATCTGCGTGGATTACAGTGGCAGCGTCAACGTTTCACCGAACACACGTATCTTCACTTAGGTGAAGTCACTCTGCCGAACGCACTGGAATCTGCGCATGCTCCTTGCTGGATAACATCTCATCACGTGGACAAGCCTGCTGCTATAAGAAGACCAACACCACAAGCAGCGACCAGTGTGCATGGCAGCAGCGCACTTGGCGCTTCCAGCAAAATGCTGAGCCCCTTCTGCTTTATCGTTCAGGTCAGTAGATACTTGCCTACCCATTGCTTCAGAAGCGATAACCGCTTTTTGCTGCTGCTTTCATGCCCACCAATTATTCAAAAATTTGTTATAGATATCTACACATTTAAAGTTAGACTTTTGTCAAGTGGTGACGTTAAACCTAACCCTGGCCCGACAGAAAAGGAATTGTTGATGCAGTTACTTTCAGGTCAATCTAACATTTTATCTAAACAGGGTAAAATTGAAACCACCATTATCAAATTAAACGACCGTATTGGAAATTCGGAACATCAACTATCCCTATTACTTTTACTTAAAAATGAAGTAGACGAAATGAAAAAAACAGTTGCTAAACTTAAAGGAGCTGTAGGTCTTGCAGCGCAAAGAAATGAAGAACTTGAAAATAGGAGCAGGAGAATTAATCTAGTTATATATGGCATTGAAAAGGCCGTCTCTGAAACTACTGAAAGTCTAAAAACTACTAACAAAGAAAACTTGTTCTTACAAAAACTTGGAATTACTGTAAATGGCCTAGAGCGATGCCACAGACTGGGTAATAAACCGCTAGAAATCGTCCTGTGATAATAAGGTTGTTGGACTATCGCGAGAAAACGTCAATACTTAAAGCATGTTTCAAGCTAAAGAGATCTCCTGTTTCGGTCACTGAGGACTTTTCTGCCGGTATTAGAGAAACCAGGAAGAAATTGTGGCAAATGGCAACGCATGAAAAGGCAAATGGTTCAAAGGTAAAGCTGGTATATGATAAGCTGTATGTAGACGACATTTTGTATGGTTGGGATGAAACCAACAATAAAGGTATAAAATTTCAAAGCGTAACAAATGACACCAGAAAGCAAGTACCCGTAATCTATCCTTGATGTAAATGGCCGTAGCATTGTTAATAAACCTGTCCTGCTTGAAGCCCTTTTTCTTACTCATGAACCAGACATTGCTGTGCTTACAGAGACTTGGTTAAACGATGAGGTATCCGACAGCAAATTTGATCCAAAAAACTACGTCTGCTTTCGTAAAGACTGAGACAGGAGTGGTGGCGGGGTTGCTATATTATTCAGAGCATATTTACAGCTCGTTAGAATGCCTAATATTTTAGGTGTTGAAAGCATTTTTTGCACTACATATATACATAAACTGCGATACATTCTCGGAGCTATTTATAGGCCTCCTGACTCCTTTGTCTCGGTTCTAGAAAATCTTGATGATTACTGGTGCTCTTATATAAAACCAAATGACAAGATAATTCTCGCGGGTGATTTCATTTTTCCGAGTATAACTTGGAATACCTTTTCCACACAGTCTTCAGATCTAAGTGACATTAAAATACCAGACATGATTTTTATTTATGACTTGCTACAGATTGTATCTCAACCTACAAGAATTCTAAGTGCAATTTCAATCCTGGATCTCTTCTTTGTTAGCAGTACTGTAAAAAATCATGTATTGTGTGATGTTGTACCAGGAATATCTGATCATGAAGCTGTCATATTAACCTTAACTGATGCTTCGTATGTTTATTCACTGTCAATCGCCAGTACCCGACCTTTTCTCGCGCTGATGATGAGTCAATCCTCGATTTTCTGGACCTCTCCTTCAATGCTTTGTCAGAAAGCACCAGCAATATAAAAGATCTATGGCTAACTTTCAAAGACATTGTTCAGGAATGTATAGCACGCTATGTACCGCTAATAACTAAAAAAATCAGCTGGTAAAAATGCTTGGATCACTCGACAAGCTCTCTAGCTACAACGACAACTTAAGAGACTAAAAAATCAAAAAGCCAGAAATTTGGTTTGTCCTCTACTTGACGAAGCCATTGCTACATTAGCAACAAAACTAAATCTACAATCTCAGGAGGACAAGGCAAGGTACTATGGTATATCACTTTCTTCCTTTATTAAGACGTCTCCAGAAAAGTTTTGGAGGTCTATTAAATCGAGATTATGTGGCACTACTTCATTTTCTCTTAACGGAAAAGTCATAAGGGATGACAAAGCGGCGTCCAATGCCTTCAATAATCATTTTAATTCTGTATTTACAACAGATAATACTTTCCTTTCAGTGCTTAGTATCACTTTTCCACCTATGCCGGACGTAAAAATTTCTGAGCAGGGCATTTTTAACCTTCTGCTTAATATAGATGCTAAAAAATCTCCTGGCCCGGACGATATACCAAACGCCTTCTTAAAAAGATATGCAGAGTGGTGTGCAAAGTATTTGCTCATATTATTCAAAAAAATCTCTGATTGACGGCGCATTGCGGGAGGACTGGAAAGCCGCCAGAATCAAACCACTGTTTAAATCTGGTGATAAATCCAACATTGCAAATTATCGGCCTATTTCGTTGACATCTACTTCATGCAAAATATTCGGGCACATAATTTATAAGCACATAGTAGATTTCCTTGAAAAGCATGAAGTCCTAACAGATGCACAACACGGCTCTAGACGTGGGTATTCTACTAACACGCAATTACTTGGAATTTCACATGACTTCACGGAGGCTATAAACAAAGAAAAACAAACAGACGCTATTTATATGGATTTTAGTAAGGCGTTTGATAAAGTGTCTCATAATAAATTACTTCACAAGTTGGGCCTTATTGTGACAAATCATACAATATTAGCATGGATTTAAGCTTACTTGACAAACCGGTATCAATACGTTTCCCTAAATAGCACCTGCTCCAACCGAGTTGAATTTGCTTTTGGCGTACCTCAGGGGTCCGTGCTTGGGCCTCTGTTATTTTTAATTTTTATAAATGACATCACCACCAACTATAATGTTAAGATTAAACTCTATGAAGACGACTGCGTGATTTCTGAAATAGTCAATTCAATTCAGGACCAGATTAGGTTAAATGAAAACTTCCAAAAAATCATTTCATGGTGCGAACAGTGGCAGATGACTATTAATTACGACAAAACGGTCTTTATGCGAATAACCCACAAAAAGAAGCCACTTTTCTTTCACTACGGAGCTAATGGAATAGGCTTCTCGGAGGTTGCTGAATATAAATACCGGGGTTTATGGTTCACAAATAATCTATCAAGGTAAAAACATATAGATGTCATCACAAATAAAGCGTTACGTAAATTATTCTTGTTGCGACAATCTTTAAAGTTAGCAACTCCTTCTGTACGCTTCCTTGCATACCAGTCAATTATAAGTCCCATGCTTGAATATGCCGTGCCAATTTGGGACCCTTACACCAAAACAAACATCAGCAAATTAGAAAGAATACAGAAAAAAGTAGTGCGTTATATTTATAATTCTTATAGTCGTTCGTCAGTTACTGAGGTCATCAAACGAAGTGGGCTCCCCACAGTTACGAAGAGAAATAAAATTTTTCGACTGAAACTTTTGTACCAAATAGTTAAAGGACATTACAACATAGATACCTCCCACTTTATCACATTTTCTGAGGGTTATGCTACCAGACGAAGACACTCCTTATTGATAGCTCCTTTAGTTCCACGAAATAATTGCTTTAAATACTCTTTCTTCTGTAGAACTATTGCTGATTGGAACAACCTAACTAATAACAATGTAACACAAGAATCACTTTAATTTTTTGAAAAATGCTTAGAGTAGTTCTTTAGTATCATTGATTATATCTTTTGTTGCATTTGTTCCTTTTGTGTGTCACTTGTAAAGTTCGATTATCAGTTAAACAGAATCTTTTTTCCAACGATGTATCCTCTGTATATTTTATATACCTTACTTGGCATTTCACTAATTACTTCGAATTTTGTTTCGCATCCCTATTTGTGTTGCTTTAACTGTATGCAGTATATTGTCTGCGTTATGCATTTTCTGCGTGTATAATATTTTGCCCTTTCAGAATACTCTGTACCTCTGTCTCACACCTGCTATAGTCTCTGTTTGAGACTGCAGTATCAATAAATAAATAAATAAAATAAATGTTTCGTGATTGGGGTTTGCCGAATTTTCGATGACGATGAAAAGCAATCTTCGTATTGCAGGAGCAGGGCCTTTAGCTGTTCTTGCTTATGGTTCGGAAGTGTGGGATTGACGTCGAAAACTGTGGGAGGGGCTTGGTTTCTCTGAGCAGGTTCCGCAGAATCGGTGAGGGCGAAAGCGCTGGTGGCATCCACAATTTCTTCGTTGTATGCGACCGTTGTTCCTTTGTTCACATGTTTGTACTCATTGCTGAAATTCGTGAGCATAACCGTTGCTTTGCCTCCCCGCAGCTCTGCAATTCCTCTCGCGGCGCAAATATTTCGGGTGACCAACACATGCTGACTGCCTTCAACGACGCCTTCCAAGTCAGGTGATTTAGGAGCGCCGACTGAAATAATGACGCTGGAGCGAGGCGAAATGGTGACTTGTTCTTCCAGCACATTCAAGGCATGGTTTTCTGACGGCGTGCGCGGCGGTAGTGCTTCTTCTGTGGATAACGTTATCGACTTTGTTCTTAGGTTGATGACAGCCCCGTGAAGGCATAAGAAGTCCATACCAAGGACGACATCTCTCGAGCAACGCTGTAGGACTACGAAGTCTGTAGGATAAATACGGCCGTTAATGGTGACTCGAGCTGTGCAGATTCCTGTAGGCGTTACGAGATGACCTCCGGCTGAGCGGATTTCAGGGCCTTCCCAAGCTGTCCTAACTTTCTTTAACTTCGTGGCGAACGACCCACTGATGACGGAATAGTCGGCTTCAGTATCGACGAGAGCGGTCACACTGTGGCCGTCGATAAGAACGTCGAGGTCGCTAGTTCGCCTTCTCGCATTACAGTTAGGGCGTGGCGTCGGGTCACGGCTGCGTCGGCTTGTCGCGCTGCTTCCATGTTGCGTCGTCAGGCTACCTTCGGTAAAAGAGCTTTCGCCGTCAGGGCTTTGCCAGGTTGGCGTTGTGGTCGGAAAGCTCCGTTGCGTCGTCGTCGGGGGATCTTCGGTAGTTCGTCACACAGCAACCGCACCTCCATCGGTTGCTGCCCTTAGGTTCACGGATACGGGCTAGGAGTCCGGCCTCACGTTGGGCCAGAGTACTGCCGGTGGTGCGGTGACATACGGCGGCTAGGCGACAGTGAACGGGAAGAACTTCGTGGTGTCCACTGAGTTTCTGTCAGGTAGTCGGTGATGTCACGTGGCCGTTCTCCTGGCTGTGGACGCGGTGCATTGACGGCGAAGTCATGCAGTCCCATCTGTCGGTACTGGCAACGGCGGTATATGTGTCCGGCCTCGCCGTAGTGGTAGCAGAGTGGGCGGTGGTCAGGGGTGCGCCAGACGTCAGTCTTCCTCGGTGCATTGCGCTGGGCCACTGGCGAACGGTACGACGTCGTTGGAGGTGGTGGTGGTGGTGGCGTCTGGCGACGGAAGTGCGATGGGGCAGCGTTTTGGCGTGCGAGTGGAAGAGGGGCCTGGCGGCGGGCTGCAGCAGCATAACTCGTGGCTTGCAGCTGAGACTCTTGAGACTGAGGAACGCCCAGCGATTGCTGGATCTCCTGGCATACGACGTTCACGATGGATTCCAGGTGAGGCTGCGCTGAAGGAAGTAACTTTCGCAGCTCTTCTTGCACGATCGCTCGGATCATCTCACGCAAGTCAGTGGTTCCCAGCCCTTGAATGCCGGCGTAGCTCGTAGACGAGAAGCTACGGTTATATTGCCGCGTGCGCATATCGCATCTCGAGCGTCTTCTCTATCGTAGATACTTCTGAAATGAATTCGGCGCCCGTCCCGTATTTGGCGGGTTTCTGATCAGCCCGGTGAAGAGTTCCTGCTTTACTCTTTGCATGAGCAGATCGACCTTCTCCTCGGACATGTCGGAGTCAGCGTGGCGGAAAAGTTTTATCATGTCTTCCGTGAATAGCGCCACTTTTCGTTTGGCATCTGCATGCGGGTTTCGAGAAGAGCTGCGGCCTTCTCCTTGCGCTCCACACTTGCGAAAGTGGAGAGGAACCTGGCGCGAAAGACGTCCCACGTTGTAAGGCTTCGCTCTTGATTCTCGAACCAGGTCTGAGCAGCATCTTCTAAAGCGAAATACACATGCCGGAACTTGTCATCGTCTGTCCAGTCATTGAAGGCGGCGATGCGGTTGATATGTGGGGTTTAACGTCCCAAAACCACTCTATGATTATGAGAGACGCCGTAGTGGAGGGCTCTGGAAATTTAGACCACCTGGGGTTCTTTAACGTGCACCCAAATCTGAGCACACGGGCCTACAACATTTCCGCCTCCATCGGAAATGCAGCCGCCGCAGCCGGGATTCGAACCCGCGCCCTGCGGGTCAGCAGCCGAGTGCCTTAGCCACTAGACGACCGCGGCGGGGCCGGCAATGCGGTTGAACCTTTCCATCCAGCTTTCTGGGTCTTTCAGTTTTAAACCGCGGAAAGTTGGCGGCTCTTTGGGTTGTCGGAGCAGGAGTGGTGCAGGCTGCATGGGGGCGGTCATGGTTGCAGTAGTTGATGTCGGGATCCGGGTCTGCCTGGCTGCTTCAGGAAGGGGCCCGTACTCTGGTTTTATTCCCCTCTGCCGGCGGCTTGATCGCAGTTCAGGGTTAGCGTCCGTGTCTTCTTTGCCGCTTGTGCTGGGGTCACGGCTTGAAGGAGGCGCCCGAAACATCAAAGAAGCAGCACCTCCACCAGATGTCACGGGGTCGTGATGTGGCTGAAGACAGGAGACTTAATTTGTGTTGGAATTTAACTGTTTATTTGGGCGAACCTGTGCCCGGTAAACGGAAAGTCCGATTACAATAGCAGTCTTGGACTGATAGCGGCGAACGGAGCGTCGGCCGTCGATCAACTACTGACAAGCGGCGAAGTGCGTCGGCATTTATACTCTTGCCAACGAATGTTCTAGCGTTATCACCGGGGGCGGCGTAGGTTCCAGAATAATCTGTACAGTTCGCGGAGTCGGCGTGATCTTATCGAAATAATCTACTACAGTGCGGAAGCTTCTCGAAAACTGCAGGCACGGTTTGCGCTGAGAATTGCGTACTGTTTTGGGGTGACAACAAAACTTGAGAAATAGAATGCGGCAATATGTACATACTCATCATCATTCGGACCAGTGAAATTGGGGCATGGGCTCAGCAAGCAAAAAGAAGTGTCTTGCAGCGAAAGCGTTGTCTTCCAATATGTTTATTGTTTTGTGCACACACACACACACACACACACACACACACACACACACACACACACACACACACACACACACACACACACACACACACACACACACACACACACACACACACACACACACACACACACGCACGCGCGCGCGCGCACAGTAGATTGTAACAGTGCGCGCGCGGGAGGGGTACATACAGGTCTTTGATCTATAGTAAGAGTCGCATGGCATCCAAGATACACGCCACGCGCTCGCCATCTAGAAGGCCTCACAGTTTCACAATGCCTCACGGATGGCAGCACATTATCTAGCATTTGCTGTTTGCTTGATCAAAGCATCTGGAAATGTATGATAAATTTTCCATTAGATGGACATAGTTGTTTATTTTTGGGGCTGTTTGAATGTTCCTGTGTGTTTTCAGCGGTGATGGCTGCACTATCCCGGCCTGTTTTGACGTAGTTGGAAGCTTCCTAAATGCGCATAAAAATCGCCGAATGGGCTCGTTTTCGTCGTGACACCTCCCAAACAAAATGCGTTCATGGGGCCCTAAAACGTTTTTTCATGTAACCACGGAATTTATCTACCAGAAAAGCTTATTGTTTTAAAAATTTAACGTTGCAAAAACTTTAAGAATCCGTCCGTCACCCGACGTCCTAGTCCCGATAAAAGCCTTGGAGGCTAAGCCGGGTGGCGTGGCAGGGGCAAAGAAACCACGTCACCATGACTCGTGACCTTGAGCCCTTCTTTAGCTTTTTTCTTCGAATGCGCAACTGTTTTAGTGGGATTGCATGGGCACGCGTGAACAAGTAGCTGCTTCCCATGGCGATCTCTGCAACAAGATCTTTCGCTCAGGGATGATTTTTTGCTTACAACCAACGCGGCCGACACCAACGGTAGAATTTTCATTACACGAGCATTCTAACGCTATCACGGTAAAATTTCAGAAAATTGGACCTGAACGTTTTGTGAAAGACCGAACTCAACCCATTTGGTCCAGCTGACTTTCCTGGGCTCCACAGTTCAATTGCTCTTTCAACTTCTGAAACTGAAATGGGCAGTTCCAAACCAACGACACGAGTTTGGGACACTTTAAACATCCAAGGTCAAAATTTCTCTCCAAAACTTCTATGTCAACCTCCGATTGCCTAAAAATCTAGATTTAGGTTAGAAAGAAACATTTTCTATTCTAATAGTCTCGCTGTAAACCGCACCATTACGATGCATATCCGCTACGGTGGATTTCTGCGAGATTATCTCTTTTCTTCACCCAGTGCCCGTTTCGTCACTATTTCACCAGCCAAGAACCTTTCAGTGCGAGGTCGAATTAATGCCCCTCTATAAAGCTCACTGTCCAAAAGTTCCAGCTTATGCCTGGCCTTGCGTATATCTTCCGTGAAAGTTTCTGGTCATTTCGCCTCTTCTTTTAGCATAGCAATAAACTTAGGTTTCAGCAATTGTTACCTTTCTCTTCTCTTGCCTAATGCCACATCCTCTTTCAAAAGCCATAATTTTCGTATGCCAGTTAAAGTATTCCCACTGAGCACCAATAGTTATTTCGATGCTTTCACTAATTTTGCTGACACGTACTAGTACGTTCTCTTTAGAAATCTCGTCTTCCCGTACCTGTGAATGCAGCTTCCAAAGGTCACAGGAAAACCTATTTTGTGAAGCGCCGCTACATTGAATAATAAATCGAACTACGTAGTGATGCGTAAAAAAAATGGCATCTCTGTTGTACAGTGGGAATCGATGATATGCGAAGCACGATTTAGGAAGGTTGATATGTCACTCTAAAATCAGCACAAAGATATGATCTGCAGGTAAACGATGACGTACATCACCTACCTGTCATGAATATCATGTTTGGATGTGTCGTTTACATGACACCAAATTTAGTATATGAGGAGCTGGGAAAACGGCCGCGAGCACGCTATGAGCTTCGTACGTTACATTTTCCTGAATGAAACGCTTGGGTGCATTATTATGTTTGCACCAGCATTATACTTTAGTCATTCATTGAGGTACGTACCACCAAGTTTGGTATATGTAGAGATAACAAAAAAGCGACGAGCGCATCATGAAGGGCCCAGTATACTCCAATGTAGCGTTGACGCGTTCGCGCGCTGTGCACAGCGACGCTATAAGTTATCGAAACTCGAGCACTCGATAATCTGACGCTTGGGACGACTGGCGCGACCGGCGCGACCAGCGTCTGTCGGCGTGGCCCGACGGCAACTGTTGCGAAATTCGACATGCTGCATTTCGTGCCGATGTGTTACGCAGACAACACTGCATCTTCCTCTTTTCGTGACGGAGGGACGCCGGACGTGCTAAAACGCACATGCGTCAAAGCAACAGAGCGCGGCACGCACCAACGAGTATATGGAAGGACCGGTGCCTGGCGAGGCAACGATGGTGTAACGCGACGAAACGAATGCCGTAGAGGACGTGCACCACGTCACGTCGAAATGTATTGGCGCCTTGGCTGTGACATGTGGTCATCTTCTCACATTATTATCTTATTCGCACCAGTCACATGCCTTTATCAGCCACTGGCGTCACGTAAAACCAAATTCGGCATATGTGAAGCTAGCGAAACGGCCGCGAGCGCATCATGAGCGTAGCATGCAGCCATTGAGTTGCATGACATGAATCTAACGTTTATCATGTTTGCACCAGTATCAAAAATTCACCATCCAATCATGTCCCGTAATACCAAATTTGGTATAAGTGACGCTAGCAAAACGGCCGCGAGTGCAGCATGATCGTGGCATGTAGTCATGTTTGTTCATGACATGCATGACATGTTTTTAGATTAGGGTCTGTGTATTGTGTTCACCATGCAGTCATGTCATATCGTACGTGTTTTGCAACATATCATGTGAACGAAACCACGGCAAGTGCTGCAGGACCGTAAAATGTAAGTCATGACATTCATGACATCCATGTAATAATTTTCATGTTATGACTAGCCAAATATGTTCTTTAAACAGTGATGTTATGCCATATACTAAGTTTGGTATCGATACCATTATCGAAACGGCCAGAAGGGCTAAGAGTAATAGGTGGCTAGATAGATAGATAGATAGATAGATAGATAGATAGATAGATAGATAGATAGATAGATAGATAGATAGATACGCTCAACGTCGCCGAAGTTCGCTAAGAAATGCTTCGCATAGAATAAGATTGGTTCGACTACATATTTGTAATTCATTGGTAATATGCTCGCCATTACATAAGCTCTGTCCAGACGAGCGTGACTGAAATTATGAAAATGCGCAAATAAATAATTTTCCCCGCATCTGAACATTCTGCCACATCTTCGAGGCTAAATTGGTCTATAACATTACTAAGGGCTGCTATACTCGGATCCGTGTACAGTGCACTCCTGGTATTGTGATGTGCGGAAAGCACACAGTTGAAGTCTCCCATTATTATACCCTGCCTTTCAGTATTTTAATATTCATCTAGTGATTGAAAGAAAGCACAGCTTTTGGATTGCACACTACGTGTATGCAAGGTGATTACGCGCCAATTAAAAGAAAGAAAGCTTGCGATCTCATACTACTAACCTCCCCGATACACTAGATATAACAGATTCAATGACTAATCCATGTATCTGGATGACAAATAAAGCACAATTGGCTAAGAAACCAATACCAAGACTTATACAAACGCTAAACCGTGAACTAAAAGACCTTATCATGCTCCCAGTTTATTGTTCTCCTTCAACTTTGGTTTATTGTACGGCTATAACATCAAGATCTCGCTCTACAACTTCTACGTACAGTTGATTCAGTTTTTTTCTGCTAGCGAGACCCCGAACGTTAAGTGAAGCAACACGCCAAAAGCTTTTCGTAACTATTCTATGCGGTTGACTGAGATTGGGAGCACGATGCTCACCTCTGTCACTACGCGCAGCTGAGCCTGTCAGATGCACGCCTCATTCGCCATCCTTCGACGTGCCCTCGATGCTATGAAGAAAACGACGCCACCGGACGCCTGTTCGGCGGAATAGTAGGCTGCGGGCCCAATGCCGATCGACGCGGTGGTAGTGCTTTAGATGGTGGCTCTTCCACACCAGCGTCTCCTGCAACGCCACTGTCTCCCACGTCTTTCCGTGATCGTTTGCCTGTTGTGCCGCTGGAAGTTTCCATCGCCAATTCATCCGCTTGCAACTTTTCTTCACTTACTTCCTTCATTACCTTACTTGCTTCTGCTGTCGGTGTCGCTGTCACTGGCGTCGACGTTGTCTCAATGTCCATTACCACACGCTCTTTTAAATTCGAAGCATTTCTTAGTGAACTTCGGCGACAGGAAGCGTATCTATCCAGACACCTACAACTTTTAGCTCTCCTGACTGTTTCAATATTGGTATCAATACGAAACTTGGTACGGCATACCATGACTGTATGAGAACATATTTCATGAGTCATTACACGAAAATCTTGACATGTATTTCATGAATGTCATGATTTACATTTCATGGTCCTGCAGCTCTTGCGGTGGCTTCGTTCACATGGCATGTTCCAAAACTGGTATGGTATGACATGATTGCATAGCGAATTCAAGCGATAGAAACTAACATGTAAATCATGACTTGCGTTTCATGTAACAACATGACTACATTTCACGCTCTTGATGCGCTCGCGGCCGTTTCGCTAGCGTCACAAATACCAAATTGCGTATGACGGTACGTAAGTAGATGAGGAAGGTATGTGACTGGTGCAAACATCATAATTATGAGATTCGTGTCATGTAACAACATAAATACATGCCACGCTCATGATGCGCTGGTGGCCGTTTCTCTAGCTTCACTTATACCAAGTTTGGTATTACGGGTCATGAATGAATGACGAAAGTCGGTACTGGTGAATGACAATACTGGTGCAAACATAGTAAACAAAAGATGCGTGTCATGTAACAACATGACTACATGCTACGCTCATGATGCGCTCGCGGCCGTTTAGCTAGCTGCACATGTACCAAACTCGGTGTTACGTGACGTAAATGGACGACATAGGTAAATGACACATCCAAACATAATAATCACAACATGCTTGTGATGTAACAACATAGCTACATGCCACACTCATGATGCGCCTATGGCTGTTTCGCTAGCTTCAGATATGCGGAATTTGGTATTAGTTTACCCCAATGAATGATGAAGGTACGCGACTGCTGCAACCATAATAATCATAATGAGGTGCCGTAGCACTGGCGGATGTTCGAGCGCAGAGTGCGTCCTCATGGCCGTAGCGTAGGCACTGTCCGCACCACGATACAAGAAAATCTCGGCGAATGTGGCCAGTATTTTCACATCGCAGGCACAGTGGAGCTTTACCTAGGACGACCAGAAGGGCTTGTTCACTAGCAGCTTGCAATTTTAGGAATATCCGTGATGTTAACGCCAGTTTTAAGCTCAAAAGCAATGTTTTTTGTTGTTGGCTCTTTATCCGTAACTCTATCCATAGGCCATCTATTACGAGTGATGTCTGTGACACATTAGGGAAGAACGCCGCCCTCACGTCATTGTCGGCTGTGTTTTAGAGGATCCAGTGAATTTTGATGTGGAGAGTCTTGCTTGTCTGGCCAAAGACGACACAACGCCTACCTTTCACTTCATTTACGTCGCTGCTTGCAAGAAGTCATTTGGTACATTCTTCGCTTCTCAGGGTTACTGCGCGCACGTGGTTCATCTGGCAGGCACCCAAGACGACCACTTGAGAAGGCAGACACAGGTAGTCCAACGTGTCTCTGAAGATTCCCACTTGAAAAGCTTTTGCTTGTACATCTTCGTGCAGGAAAACAGTGTTTAAAAAAAAGCGTACACTGGGCAGACTAGGCAGAACTAAACAGCACTCATCATTTTTCGTTACCACGTTCCTGTACTGCCGCCTGATTTCACCACTTCAACCACTCCGACAGAGCACGACAAGGTGCGTCTGAACTCTTCGGTGTCCCGAAACAGAGTAATAGACTGCACGCGTCTCGTATGTACTTTGACGATTCGGTATATATACGCACAACATTTTGTCCTCTCTTGCAGTGCTGGTAGGAGAGTTTTTTTTTTGCATCGACGAACAATAACGGTTTTAAGTGCAAACGTAAACGTAAGGTGGGTTGCAGGTCACCATGAGTTGCACCAACCTTTGTATTTTAGGCGTGCCCGATCAAACCTTTTGGTTATCGAATATTTAGCTGGCACATCCACCTGTTTGCCCCACTCGTGTTGGTACTAATGTTGCACAAGTCCGCAAAATGTACCTGTGCACACAAAAACCACGGCCACTCAGTCGTTTCAATCAAGTGGCGGTGCACAAATACCGTAGCAGCACGTAGTCAACACAATGGATGTGGAGCGGCGCCTCACCTGTACAAGCTTTTCACCGACAGGGTACTAGGCCTTGTCGAGGAGCATGACTACGCAATGAAAGACAGGTCGAAATTACAGAGAGCGGGTGCTGTGCAAATTTCGTTATGATTTCACACTCAAATGTGAAATACCTGTCCGGTATCTGCTGCTTCCTACAGAGCGATGTATGTATTTCCAACAAAAGATACGAACCACCGTACGTGTTTTAACTGTGCTCACAGGGGGCCGCTCGTTGGTTCCGTCTGCCTCTTATTGGTGCTCGCCTACGCGCTAAATGTTTCACAAGGATTGGTGCATCCAGCGGACCATTCGGGCTGCACTTTATTCCATCAGACATTGTCTTCTGTAGAACGACAAATTGGCATTGTATCTGCATGTTACACTGAAAATGTCGTCGAAAGAAAGCGAACAAAACGATTATTGATGTTCTGCGCAAGAAAAACGGTGAATAGTATTCTGCAGGGGCTGTGTTAGAGTGCCTCGAGCGTGCAGTGGAGGCGAACGAGCTCATCAAGTCACGTCACACGTAAGACATGAGCGCTATCTGGCAGTTATTTTAGAAAACGAAACGCGGGGCTCTGAAACTAGCGTGGGCGCCCGTGTCAGAGATGATAGAGTGTAGAACGCAAGAAGACGGGTAGGTGCCACCACCGTGTCGTCTTAGGAAAGCGTTGAAAACACTAGCCTTTCCATGCAAGCGTTGCATGGGCAGCGCAGCGCTACAAACGTTACGGTCCTTAGAATTACTTATGTATGCCTTTTCTAGTAAAAGATGCACACACACCGTTAAGAGTGGACAAGCACAGAGACAGACCAAAAGTTTTGAGTCGAAGGTCACTAAGAAAGACTATCGTCTTTAAAAGAGGCTGACGTGGAGTTTAGGTGTGCCGGTCTCATGCCACCAATTTTCCACGAGGTGGGTGCCCTCTCAATGTAATATAACTTTGTTCTGCCGAGCTAAGGCAGGAAGTGCGCTTGTACCTATTTAACGTATAGGTATACATGGCGGCCGCGGTATCTGCCTCCCACAACAAAGGCAGATGCTCTACTATTTCACCAAGGCTGTTGTTCCGGTTTTCGGCCCTAGAAAGAATGTCGTGTGAAAACAAAATCACAGCATATGCACGGTGTGCATGATGAGGAGTAGGGCGAGGCATCCATCGGTCCGTTCGCGCTTCCATCCATTTGTTCGTTCTTGCTTCTGTCCATCCTTACGTTCATCTGAGCGACCATTCATCCGTCCGTGCTTCTGTTCTGTCAGTGCATTCGTCCATTCGTCCGTCCATGCGTTTATTCGCGCGTCCGTCCGTTCGTCCGTGCGTCTGTCCATCCGACCATCTATTTAAATCTCCAAGTACCGTCATCTCGCATATTTTCATCATATATTCATCATACAGAAGTACCGCCATCCAGCGGACATTCTAAGAACTTAGCGAGGTGTCATGGCCGGACTAGAGGAGAGACCCGCGCGCACTTTTTTGTGGTCTGCGCTTCGAGTATGGTTTGCACCTTTTAACGCCGCTAGTTTATGGCAATGCGGCCCAACTCACCCTGAACCTTACTAACACCAAAGATGTTACGCCAACCGAGTGTAACGTGGTGACCTTTTTCCGGGCAGATAGTGCTTGAAGTGCGTTTTTCTGTCAGTAGTTCTTTTCAGTAGGCATCAAGTTCAAGTCAAATTTTATAGAAATTAGGCTACCGATACTCGTCTCTGTAAGTTATTTTGTCAGAAACTACTATCTTTTTATTTATGAATAAGGTGCACGAGTTTCCTCCCCAATTCAAAACGATGCGCGCGTGCCGCTCCTCTATTCCAACCGGAAACGTGGCTACCTCCTCCTCCTCCTCCTACTACAACTATTACTACAACAACAACTACTACTACAACTACTACTACAACTAGTAATACTACTACTACAACTACTACTACATACATACATTCATACATACATACATTCATTCATACATACATACATACATACATACATACATACATACATACATACATACATACATACATACATACATACATACATACATACATACATACATACATACATACATACATACATACATACATACATACATACATACATACATACATACAACTATACACACATACATACATACTGTGATGTAACAGTAAAGGCAACCTTTATTAGGCCCGGAAGACACGATGAAGCGACCACGCCCAAGGCACATAACTCAGACAAGCCAAGTCCCCACAGCAGAAGATGACGACCACTCATGATGATGAATATTTGTAAAGATAGATGATGTGCTTAATGAATGCCTACACTAACTTCCCCCCCCCCCCACGCGAAAGCGGTCATTCTGACCGCAGTTCTTGGCCGCATTTTAAAGCGAAGATGAACGCCGTATGAAAGGCTTCATGCGGGATACGTGGACTATTTCTGCTGCCCTGTAGCGGCGGTCCGTCGGAAGAAGAACGGGTGCCACGCGATAATTCACAGGAGACGTTTGCTCCAAGACAGTGTAGGGGCCAATAAAACGTAATTGAAACTTCTCGCACAGTCCGGGAGTGCGAATGGGTGTAAGAAGGAGGACTTCGTCGCCAGGGCTGAAAGACACGGCACGATGGGAGGCATCATATTCAAGCTTGCGATCCTGTTGCTTGGCTTCAGTGTTGACGCGAGCCAGCTGGTGGCAATGAAGTAGACGAGACACGTATTCTTCACTTGAAGATGAACATGGTTTGACAGGCGCAGAGAAGAACGAAACATCGAGGAAAGAAGAGGGGAAGCGACCGTGGACGAGGTAGAACGGCGAGTAACCGGTTGTGCGCTGTACAGAGGTATTATACGCAAAAGTGACAAATGGCAAAATGGTGTCCCAGTTTCTGTGGTCGGGTTCGATATACATCGCAATCATGTCTGACAGTGTACGATGGAAGCGCCCAGTCAGGCCGTTCGTCTGAGGATGGTAACTGGAGCTTCTTTTGTGTGTAGTGCCGGCTGCCTTGAGCACTTCTTCGACGATTGCTGAAAGAAATACTCTTCTACGGTCGCTCAGGATTACACAAGGAGCTCCGTGTCGAAGGATTATTGCTCGAAGGATGAAGTCGGCCACTTCCGAAGCTGATGCAGAAGGCACGGGAGCTGTTTCGGCGTAGCGAGTCAGGTGGTCGACAGCTGTAACTATCCAACGATTGCCCGTGACTGTCATAGGAAGCGGACCATACAGGTCAATGCCAACTACCTCGAATGGTTGCAGGGGACACGGGAGCGGTTGTAATTGTCCACTTCGAGTTGATGTAGGTAGCTTGCGACGCTGACAAAGGGTGCATGAGGCAACGTACTTCGCGACACAGGTGGACAAGCCCGGCCAGTAGTAGTGACATCTTATGCGGTCATACGTTTTCTGGAAGCCCATGTGTCCAGCAGACATGTCGTCGTGATATGTCTTGAGGACTTGAGCCCGAAGAGAGCGAGGTAGAACGGGCACCCAGCGTTGACCATCAGGGTGGTAGATATGACGGTACAGGACGTGGTTGTTGAGCTTGAATTGCGTCAGCTGTCGGCGAAGACGGGCGTTAGGGGGCCGGCAAGTCCCGTCAAGACGGTCCATGATGCGGCGACAGTAAGGGTCAGCACGTTGGTGAGATAAGAACAAACCACACTCGCTTGGAGAAGTTGGGTCCAAAGTAGTTAATGACGAAACATGTAGGGAAGAGACGGCCGAAAGCTTCTCGTGTGCAGCAGTGGCGGGTTTGTTAAGCGGCTCCGAAGAGAGCGGGCAACGCGAAAGGGCGTCGGCGTCTTGATGCTTGTTTCCCGACTTGTATGTGATAGTGAAGTCGTATTCTTGTAAGCGAAGAATCCAGCGACCAAGGTGGCCGGACAAGTTCTTGATTGTCGAGAGCCAGCACAAGGCGTGATGGTCCGTAACCACAGTAAAGTGGCGGCCGTGGAGATAAGGTCGAAACTTTTGTATCGACCATACGACCGCTAGGCACTCCTGTTCGGTGATGGTATAATTCTTTTCAGCAGGGGTCAGTGCACGGCTCGCGTATGCGACAACTTTCTCACGTGAAGATTTGTCTCGCTGTAGAAGAATTCCACCAATGCCTCGACCTCTAGCGTCTGTATGCAGGAGCGTAGGGGCGGTTTCGTCGAAATGGCAGAGGACTGGTTCGGATGTGAGTGCACACTTCAGTTGGGCAAACGCCGCTTCACATTCAGGAGACCACACAAAGGCGACGCCTGATCCGAGCAACTTGTGCAATGGTGAAGTTATTGAGGCGAAGTCTCGAATGAATCGGCGAAAATAAGAAGCGAGGCCGAGGAAACTGCGCAAATCTTTGGCTTTTTCAGGACGCGGGAAGTGTTGGACAGCGGAAATCTTGTCAGGATCGGGACGAATACCGTCCTTGCTTACGATGTGGCCTAACACTTTAATCGTCTTGCTCGCAAAATGGCACTTCATGGTGTTCAGCTGAAGGCCTGCGTTTGCAAGGCACGTAAGAACTTCGTCCAGTCGTTGCAAGTGCTGAGGGAAGGTTGACGAGAAAATAACGATATCGTCTAAATAGCACAAGCAAGTCTTCCACTTCAAGCCTCGTAAAACTGTGTCGATCATCCGCTCGAATGTTGCTGGAGCATTGCAAAGGCCGAATGGCATGACGTTGAATTCATACAGCCCATCTGGTGTTGAAAACGCTGTCTTTTCTTTGTCATCCTCGTGCATGGGTATTTGCCAGTAACCTGAACGCAGGTCTAGGCTTGAAAAGTACTCAGCACCTTGCAGTGAATCCAAAGCATCGTCTATGCGTGGCATGGGGTAAACATCCTTGTGGGTAATCTGATTAAGTGCTCTGTAGTCCACGCAAAACCGCACGGAGCCATCTTTTTTCCTTACTAAAACAACAGGGGATGACCAAGGACTCGTGGAGGGACGTATAATGTTCCGTTGCAGCATATCGGCTACATTTTGTTCAATGATTTCACGCTCGGATGAAGAGACGCGATATGGTCGACGGCGTACGATGGAAGTGCCATCGGTCTGGATACGATGCCTAATAATGGACGTCTGTCCCAGAGATGAGGAATGGGCATCAAACAATCTCCTATGCTTTTGTAGCAAGGCAAGCAACTCATCTGTCTGTGAAGAGGTCGGTTCTGGACTAATAGTCGCAGCAAGAACAGAAACGCTTGATGAACGTCCAATAGAAGGAAGGTCAGAACATGCTGGCATAAGAGAGACAACAGAGACAGGTTGAGATTCAGAAACGCAAGCGATTGCGGTGCCTTTAGGAATGAGAATTTTTTCAGAAGTCTGGTTTGTAGCGTAGAGAAGTCCGGAGCCATTGTGGAATCGCGCTAGACCTGAAGCAAAGGCTATACCTCTTGCGAGACAGCGTGCAGATGGTTGGACAAACACGTCACCAGAGTCGATCACATTAGAAGTGATGGCAACTATCCGCTGATGACCAGGTGGTAGCTCGGTCTCTTCAGCAGCGAGCAAGCGAACGGGCTTGTCATCCGCATACAGGGCATAGTCAGTTTCCATCATATGAACAACATTTTCTTTACAGCAGATGGAAGCGTTCGCCGTAGACAGAAAATCCCAGCCTAATATAATCTGGTGGGCGCACGAATTCAGCACAGCAAATTGTACAAAATGAAGAATACCAGCGATGAAAACACGAGCGGTGCACATTGCGGCAGGTCTAATGGCGTCCCCTTGAGCAGCATGCAGTGTAGGTCCATCATAAGGGGTGGTAACTTTTCGTAGACGTGAGCACAAAGAACGATCAATCACAGACAAAGAGGCACCAGTGTCTATTAAAGCGTCCACGTACACACCTTCTATTAAAACAGCTATCGTATTATATGGACGCACTGGAGGAATTTCTGTCTTTTCGTTCGATGCAGCTTTTCCTCCAAAAGCTGCAGAGGTTAGTTTTCCGGGCGTTGGTTGGTGAATTGCGAGACAGGTCGCAATGGAGACGTGGAACGGCGGAGGGGTGAGGGTGAGCGGCGTCTAGTAGAGCGGTAGGAACTTGTTGGCTCAGATGTCGCAGTTGGAGACGGTGAGCGGCGTAGCGGCGGATCATAAGGACGACGTTGGAAAGCGTACCAGCTTGTCCCATCATCCCGTCCGTAGGTGTCGAGTCCACGACGCTCGTCCTGCTGACGCTTCCGACAGACGCGTGCAATGTGGCCCCGATAGCCGCAGTAATAACAGATCGGACGATGCGGCCTACACGGTGGGTGAAAGGGCTGGCTAGTCACACTCGGAGTTAACGAAGCCAGCGGGACAGGCGTCGAGTGTGCGGGCATCGGTTGTACCACGGGTGGGGAGCCAGCGAGGACTTGTGCGTACGTCGGTTGAAGTCGAGGTACTGGAGTGTCTACAAACGCTGGCCTGGTCATAGACGCCAACTCCTCTTTAATAACATCCCGCAAAACATTGTTGGAGGGGGGAGGTGGACTCGGTGTCATTGAGAGGCCGAAAGATTGTAGCTCTTCCCGTATAAGCGCCCGGATCATGGCACGAAATGAGGCATCAGTCGTGGTAGTGGTTTCAGAGCTGTCCGGCGGTAACCGTTGGGATTCAAGTTCTTCCAGGCGTTGGCACGTGGCAACAACGTCAGCGACCGTAGTCGGGTTCTGAATTACCAAGGCATTGAACGCGACCGTGCCTATCCCTTTTAGTAGATGACGAACTCTCTCTGATTCAGACATGGACGTGCTGAAACGGTGACAGAGAGCAAGCACATCCTCTATGTACGATGTGTAGGACTCACCGCATTGTTGCTTGCGAGAATCCAGTGTCTGCTTCGCGAGAGCTGAACGAACCGCCGGGGTGCCAAAAGTTTGGCGAAGCTGTTGCTTGAAACGCGTCCCGTCCGTAATGTGTGTTTCATGATTGAAAAACCATGTTTTCGCTACGCCCGTGAGGTAGAAAGAAACACGGCGAAGTTTGGTAGGATCATCCCAGTTGTTAGTGGAACTCGCTCGATTGAACTGGTCCAACCAATCTTCCACATCTTCACCTCGAAGTCCGGCGAACGTGGGCGGCTCACGCTGGTGCGCGGTGATAATCCACGATGGATAGGCCGTGGTAGCCGGGGCCGTGGAGGTAGACGCAGAAGCGCCGGTTGGCTCGTCCTGAGGCATGTTACCGGACACCTGGTACAAACGACGACCTGAGCGAAGCTCCAGGAGGCAGATGGGGCTGGGAGAGGACGGAAGATCGTAGAGCACGCTCCACCACTTGTGATGTAACAGTAAAGGCAACCTTTATTAGGCCCGGAAGACACGATGAAGCGACCACGCCCAAGGCACAGAACTCAGACAAGCCAAGTCCCCACAGCAGAAGAAGATGACGACCACTCATGATGATGAATATTTGTAAAGATAGATGATGTGCTTAATGAATGCCTACAATACATACATACATACATACATACATCGTCGACGCTCGACCGATTACTTAAGAAGCATCGCCCCTAAATGAACCCGAGCCCTAGACGAAGACGTCTAGCATTTATCTTACAGCTACTTCAAACTCGCTCTGCGTGCTCCTCGTTGAAGTACGCTTTGATTGCAGTGGCATAGTACTTCAAGACTCGGGGTTGTGGTGTGAACTGAATTATGCTTGCAGACGGCACTCCGCCAACCACCGATTGTCGCTGCTGGCAGGTATAACTTTAACATCAGCCGTACCTGGTAGCACCCGTTTGTTTAGCTTGAGAATGCCCTCTTCCAATGCCTCAAGTTTCGACGAAGCCTTTCTCTTTTCTAGACTATGGTCTTTCTTCAATGTGACGTCGAGACGTCACATAGCAGAAAGATCACAGTCACGATCTAACTTCGTACTGCTATGCAGGAATAGAGCAGCCGTAAACGCTGCACTTCTCTCACGTTCCATGGTGCCCTGAACGCTCCAGCCGAACTTGGTTTTCACGGCGGTCAAGTAGGTAAGTAAGTGATCAGCCTTTCCAGTCACGACCTTCTAGTAGACGTTGGAAACAAGTAAAACGCTTTCTCCTGTAGGTGCCGATGCGATGCTTCTTTCACCTGCCCAGGGTACACACTCACACTGGCTGCGAGCCGGCTCCTTGCTGGCGATGTAGCGAAGCCTTTTGCTTATCACTTCGATGTTGCTACTGATCACTCTTCAGGAAACTACGACTGATGATGACAACAGCTTGATTTTGTTACCACTGGCCGCTCTCCGCCATTCGGAACGGAAGCAAGGTATCAGCAATGTCAGTGTCGGCGGCTCGCGGTAGGAAGCGCACGACCGCTAGATGACAGCAGAAACACGTGAGATTCATCAGCGCAACCAGGCACATACAGTGCGAGCTTCTTACATCGCCTGTCTCCAGGGCCACCGGAGAGCAAATGCAAACAATTTTCGTAAATCTGCAAGAGAACTTTCTATTAGTAGTTTTTTTAGCATTCCTTTATTTTCTCGTCCACAGTATGCTTTCGACGCTCATCACGCCTAAGCTGCTCCCAGTTGCAATGAAATAGCGTTTACTCGAAGTCAGCCGAGAGGGGCGAAGATGCTATACCAAAAAAAAAACATCTGTGGTGCTCCGATACTTTCACGATTCACTGAAAGTGTCACTCGAGAAAATAGGAAGTGGGGGGGGATGGCGCGAAGGCTGCCGGAGCAACAGCAGCTGTTACGCGGTAATACACTCTGAAATGCAGGCTAAAATTCACATGATAGAAACCTCCCAACGCCGTAAAACTGGATTTTAAGAACCTTTTACTACTTGCCTGAGAGTCGGTGTTACAACTATACATCATGCACCATCTTTTACTCCAACACAAGGCAGTAATTTTGACTGCAAAAGAGTTTTCAGAGGTCATGAGCCGCAAGAACCCAAAATCAGATGATTTGTACTTATAGAACATCTTTGCTGGCGCCGATGGCACCGCAGTAGAAGACTGGCTCGCACTTGATGAGCACGTGAGCGTTTTGGGGTAACGGTGGTGGATTGACAAGCTTGGTATTCTGTCTCTCAAAATAGCGAGCTTCTAGTACAACAAAACACCTGTTTTTGTGACTTGGTCCAAATAAAAGATCAGCATCATCAACGTTCTTGGCCGCCCTAAAGTTCGCGAGCCGAAACACAAAGACGGCTTGCACAAATGAGCTCAGCAAGCCGGTGAGCCCTTCTGCAGTCATATCAAAGATGTCACCGACTTAGGTAGGAAAGTGAACCGCACCATGTGTAAGTCTCAGATGATCCAGGACGTCATAAAAATTATCAAGCATGCATTCGCCACGCTGCTCGCCAAAAGACCCTGGCAGAGTGGTCGAGGTCATAACGCTGTGTCAGAACTACAAAGAGCTCTGCTCGCAGCGTTCGATAACCCATTGATCTCCGTCACGAGATGCAGAGCTTGCTGGCTTGGTGACCAGTTCCTGCGTGGTGACATTGCCGGCAGAACTTTTTATTGTTGCTGTAAAGATGCCACAGAGACAATTAAAATGAAAAAAAGCAGTTTGATAAAAGCACGTGTATTACGGCTTGAAATCCCAATAGGACCATGCGTAGATTGCTTGCAGCGCCCAATTCCTTGTATGTTACTACTCCTCCTTCTTTTGGTTGGTTTCAATAAACTTCAGTTGTAAGATGTGCTTTCGCTATGCCAGTCCAGTTTTGAGTCCTCAACTTTGCAGCCCAGCCTTTACCTTCAGTATGTTCCAACTAGCCCCTGCACAAGCTTTTCCTAATACATATATGATAGCAATTCGCCTTGTCCTCTCTGCCAGCAAAATAAAAAATCGTAGAACCCTTGAAACCGAAGTCGTAACACGCAACTGCAGACCCTTCAGTGATGGTGGCACATACTATGCCGATTATTGATTGAAACGTAGGGTTTAACGTCCCAGAACCTTCATATAAATATGAGAGACGCCGTAGTGGAGGGCTCCGGAAATTTTGATCTTCTGGAGTTCTTTAACGTGCACCCAAATTCGAGCACATAGGCCTACAGCATTTTTGCCTCCTTCGAAAATGCAGCCGCAGCAGCCGGTATTGCATCCTGTGACCTGCAGCTCAGTAGCCGAGTAGCTTAGCCACTAGACCACAGCGTTGAGGCGATACCATGCAAAGATATTGGTGCGAGCAGAGAATCTTGATGTCAGTGTGCGTGCGTGGTCTTTGCCTGGTCTAGGCGAATAACGTGACTGCTGATGTCTGAGTACTGTAAATTTTTTTGGAAAGCAAGAGCAACAACTCCACCAAACAGTTTTATGCTTGCTAACTCTGGACGCACATTGTAAACATGTGATTACTAAACGTATTTCTATTTTTCGCAATTATTGTTCTCAATGTTTTACTTGTTGGAGCCAACTGTTTATGATTTCCTGTCTTCTTGCACATAGACTTTTTGTTTTGATTGTTTTCAATATTTCAGATATTGCTTTTTACGTTCGTGTGAACATTTAAGTCTTCTAGTTTTTAGTACTGTTGCTAATTTGTTTTTCTTACTCCCACATATGCCCTATAACGGGCCATCATTCCGGTCAGGCTGTTTGACAACAGCTTTCAGCCGATGGTGTCCGCCAGAATTTTTCGTATTTCTGTAAATACAAATATGTTCTTGTCTAATAAAACGCATATTTTCTGCTGCTACATAAGCTCAACTCGGTCATGCACAAATATTATTGAAACTCTTCACTTCTCAAGACGCCAGTGCTTGAAAAAGTGTTCAGAATGCTTACCTTCGGCAGCAACGCGAAGCATGAACCGCACTCGCGTGCACTCAACGTCTAAAGAATATTCGCACAGGCATATGTTATTCTGTCCTTCATGTCATTAACATCGCTGGGCTTTGTTACGTAAACTGAAGCTTTAACATAGCCTCAAAAAAAAAAAAAGCCGAGCGGAGAAAGGTTTGAAGATCTTGGTGGCAAATACATCACTCCTCCTCGCCCAATCCACTGTTGCGCTAAACGTCTGTCAAGCCAGTTCTTCGCCCTGGTTGAGAAACGTGATGGTGCTGCAGCGTGCTTGAACCATACTTCGCGCAGATAATTCTAGCAAAATCTGAAGACAAGGTCATTATTGACAACACCCATTATTTCTGCTGTGCACGTTTTCCCGTTCAAGTTGTCATCAAAAATGTGAGGTCCGATGATCCTGCCCCGAGTATGCCGCACCACATATTCGCACTCCAACTAACTTGACGCTTGAGCTGCCTCAGCCAGTGTTGGTTTTCTTGTGCGTAGTGATGGGCATTTTGAAGATTAACACTTTCATTTCGGCAAAACCGAGCTTGATCAGTCCAAATTATTCTGTACAAAAAGACATTTTTTGGTCAGTGTTCATGCAGTCCCAATTGCTGATGTGAACTAGCTTTTATAAGACCACCATATTTAGCTCTTGATGAAGGTACACGCAATATGAATGGAACTACTGCTTTCTTAAAACATTTGTGACTGTTCTGACGCTGCGAGCATACTGATCGGCAATCTGTCAGAAGCTGAGCTCTGGCATCGAGGTTACGCACGCGACAACGTCAATTTCAAAGTCTTCATCGACGATTGCCTTCGTGGTACGTCTTGGAAGGTGCACAGAGCCTGTTGTATGAAAGCGTCCAAATAGGTTTACGAAAGTGGGCCTTCTTGGAAGCGGACAATGTGGGCGGCAAGATGTGCGAAGCTTCATTGTTAACGAAGCATGGCCATTCATTTCAGCCAATGCAAGCACTGCATCAACATTTTTTGGTAGAATACTTCACGCCAGAAGCAGCCATATAAGCTAGAATTGACTTTCCATTGATTTCTCTTGTAGACCTTCCCTGTAGAGACGCTGTGCCAACGGAGGCACCCCGGTACAGGACTGGTAAGCTAACGCGTTCACAAGATGTCTCTATGTGACCTAAATTTACAAAAACTGTAGCGAAACATGATCTCCTGTTATCGCGTTCATCAGAATCCTGTGTAAGGGTCACGGTGCACTGCGCTGTCACAATTTGATTTCGCTGGCCGAGAGAAAAGTGTGATTGTTATAACGTATGCCTACACTTCCACCCTCTTTACACACTATAGACCACACGCAACAGATGCGTCACTTTAGGGAAGAGCTTTGCGTGGACCCTCTTGCTTGCGTAATCATGCAGAATACAATTAAACTTCGGAACCGGATATCTCGGAGCACAGGCGTGCTATAAAAAAATTTCGAACTGAACTTGTGTACAAACATCACTGTCTACAAGTTCAAACTTACTGCCAACTTACTGTAGCCTGTAAAAAGTTAAGATAGAAATTTTATTTATTTGGGTTGCAGACAGCGTTTGTAATTATCTTACTTTCTCTACCCCTGGGCCCTTTAACCTATTTGCGCAAGTGGTTCTCACGTGCCTTTGAATGCCTAATAAAAAAATCATAAAATTTATCTTCGACCACCCACGGTATATTACGGTTGTTTATCTTAATTTTGTTTGTATCTTTCAGTTTTCAAGCCAGCTGAGGTAGTTGGCTATTATTAGAGAAGAAATCAAATGACCAACTGCAAGTTGAACAGAAAAAATAATTTGGAGGAAGGTATTGAAACAGTTCAAATAAATTTATCGAGAGCTTTTGAAGGAACCCATCCCTGAGTTCTCATCAGCAATAAAAGAATCAAACAATAACATTGGTAAAAGAATTCTAAAGTATATAAGGAAAGGTACATAATTTTTTAAACAAGATAAAATCTGAGCAGCGAAAGAGCAGCCAATTGTGGTAGTGATTATTCACTCTGAACAGTTAATAGTGTTCCCAACGCTAGTCGGACATTATAATATAGTACTTAAAGCTGTTTTAAATAAAAAGCCTATTGGACAAATGTTATTCGCCTTATAAGGAACAATTAGAGCCGAGGTTCATTAAGATAGAGAAATAATGGATTTCGCCACTACAAATGACATTTTGATAACAGGAGATTTGAATTCTAAAAAAAAAATGTGGGAAGGAGAGCGATCAAAAAAGAGAGGAGGAGTAACTGAATTTGTGAATAGCAAAAACCTTATTATAATAGATGGTAAAGCTAGTGAAATTACATTTCATTCTGACAGAGAGAAAGTTGGGTCGACTTATCCATATTTAAGGCAACAATGTACGCGAAACAGTAAAAGGTCTTGAAAGCTAACACATGCAGTAGAATAAATACATAAAAAACAAGTTACTTGGCCTTCAGAGAACCCCCCTATTCAAGAAAAACAAGAAGCTTAGGCATTACCACGGTGCAATAATACTTTAGGAGGGTTAACGCCAAGACAATCCGCTGCCCGATAACGCTCTGCTTAGCTAGAAACCTAGGACATGGCGCTACAAATTTTGCTTCACTAAAGATCGAAGATGAAGGGGCTTTATGCCCCGACTTCCACTCCCCCTTCTCGGTGTAGGAAAGCCCCGTGATGAAGAAAGTAGTGGTGCTCATTCATCATCGCCACAACACCCTCGCCACAACACCAGTGTCTTCCCTTATCACCGCCTCTTTCGCAGCGCCGCTCTATGCGTGTCACGTGGTTGATATCACGTGATTACCCGGTTTTCTGAGATTATGTAACCGTCGTCTACGGGCCTGATGTGCTTTGCAGAATTTCTCAGCAGCCCGCCACGCTCCTCAGTCTGGCGAACCATCTATTGGCACACCGCGAACGAGAACATAACCAGTCCCTCCGCGCCAAGCGCTCACTCTGCGGCGTTCACTCGCCTAAAGTATTCTTGCACCGGGGACAACAAGTACTGTTGAAATAAATTGGGAAAAAGAAGTAAAGCGGGCAGACACACCAGATCCCTTAAAAGCCTTCGCCATTATATTCTGCTATACGTTTGAAAAAGTATGCACAAAGTATAAAAAAAACGTTACTGGGCGAATATATTAGGAAAAAATGTGTTGGTCACAGGGATTGAATATTCAAACAAAAAAAGCACGCGCTATGAAACGACTGTATAAGTAGAGGATATATACGCCAAATACTCAAAAAGGCATATTACGAAAAACATTATTGATATATAAAACTATTAAGACGTTCGTCTTAGCTCTCTAGATTTCACAATGCGTCTTCAATGTTTGAAAGAAGTTGTCACAGATGCGAGCGTTGCCGGCTGATTTGCAGCACAGTGACTCACAATCTCAGAATAGATCGCGTCCAAGAGGGCAATGCCTCCATATTAGGCCAAGCTTCGGCTTGTGGCTCAATTTCGAAAGCCTGTGTCCATTAAATAACTGCGCAGTTTTGTAGTCTCCCGCTTCTACTTTGAGAAATTCGTACGAATTTTCGCGAGGATCATAAAAGCGATGACGAAGTTCCGTCAAAGTAAAGGGCTGCTCATTAAGTGCTCCTCCAAATGTGACGAAGCGTTCGCAATGCACCACCATTTGTTGAGGTCTCCTCCCATACTACGCTACTGTGACCCTACGGCTCGAGCGAAGGCGCACACGGACGCCAGCAGTGTAGGCCTCGGAGGTGCTCCGGCGCCGGGCTAACCAGGATTCTCCAAATATGTCTACGCTACTACGACCCTACGGCTCGAACGAAGGCGCACACGGACGTCAGCAGTGTACGCCTCGGATGTGCTCCGGCGCGGGGCTAACCAGGATTCTTCAAGTATGTCGTAGCAAGTGCAAGCCGTATGCTCACCAGAGCCGAGACGACTTACACTGTGAAAAAATAGACAGCCTGGTGATTGTTTATACAAAGTTTCGACCACATTTGTATGGTCGCCTGTTCGATGTCGTCACCGATAATTACGCACTATACTGACTGACAATATTGAAGGATACCTAAGGGCGTCAAGCCTGCTAGACTCTTCGCTAGCAACAGCATTACATACGGGCTCCCTGCACTTTGCTTGGTATCCCTGGTTTCTGCTCAGTATCCTTCATTGCCGTTTTTCTGGTCATTGTTTACATCAGCGTTACCGAACAGCGAAAGAATCTTTGAATCACTCGCATTTTCATTCATCTGCAGCTCCATGCACGTGCGCCTCGTATTGTTAAGCTCACTATTTGAGCATACGTGATGCCCTCTTGCAGCAGCTCAGTTACTACACCAATGGTCGGCAGTGGCTTCTCGTAATACCACGCAGTCTGCGTTCGTAAACACATGAGTCCTTCCACTATAATCTGCAAGAGTTGCACTCTGCGGTATCCAAAAGTTGTCCCGTATTCAGAAATGCTGCTTCTGGCGAGGGATGTACCACTACTTTCGTTCGCTCCTATCTCGATCGCCGATGCCTGGAGCCATCAACACACTTGTTGCGAGCCGCTACTTTCGTTCGGTCTACTCATGTGTTTGGGTGCGTGGGCATTGATTCGTATGCACGAATCCCCCATACGTCAGCTGCTAACAGCTGTGCTATCATCACCGTAGAGCGTTTATTACAATACACCAAAAGAACCGATCATCCTGCGGGTTCTGCACGCGATGTTGTTTCATTTCTTCTGCCCTAATTCATACTGCGTCATGGTGCACCCCAGGAGCATCTCAGCGATCGAGGCAATGTCTTCCTGGCGGCAGTTGTCAAAGCCATTCTGAAGGAGTGCTATTGTGTTCGCGAAAAAAAGTACTGCTTACAACCTGCAGAAGTGGCCTCACCAAACCGCACACTCGGCGACATGCTTTCGTAGTACATCGCCACTGACCACACGCCTTGGGACGCTATACTGCCTTTCGTCACGTACGCCTACATTACGATATCCTCGAGCACTGCTATTTTTACGCCCTTGGTCCTCATAATGCGTGCATATCTTATGCTTGACTATACACTTTATTGCATTTAAACTACTCTCTGTGAATAAGTAGTTCAGTTTCTTTTTTCGATTGTTCTGTGTACCATTGTTTCCTTAATTACTTGCCTAACATCGCTCAATTGAAGTTGGCAAATAATTCAGCTCATATGAAATATGATATGTACACATAAAACAATTACATGCTCACGGTAGTAATAATATATAAATCATTGTGATAAAATGAGCTTCAGAAGAAACCTCTTACTTCCTTCAATAGCATTGGCGGAGACTCTGGTAACTTCGTCCTTGACAACTACTTCGAATTCGGCATTTTCTTTTCTGCAAAGAAAAAAAATGTTGAATGGTTTCGGCACAGGTTAGAGAAAACTCAAGTGTTATTTCGACCTTCATTCCTATGCGATATTATTTACAGAAAACTCTTTGCATTGATTTGTGTTTCGGCACACGCGAATTGCACATGCAGTCGCAGTAAAAATGTGTGCTAAAACTATTTCCGAGGCTACACGAAAGCAAAACATTTGCTAAGCATAATAGAAGTGTTTTTTGTTTTCAGCTAAGAAAGCAGGGGCGCTATTTGGGATCAGCTGAGTTTCGCGAAACTCGGCATCTTCCCGAGTTCTGGTGACACCCCCTTAAGAACGAGCCATTCGCTTCGATGGAACCAGTCATCGCGTCAAGGGCAGCTAAGTTGTTTGGTGTCTTCAAACCACAGGCTTCTTATTTCATCTGTTAGTCGTTCCACTGAGAGCAGAAGTGCACCCATGCAATAAATGTGTCAGAAACATTTCGTGATGATGTTTTCAAAGGCACGTGGTGTTTAAATTGACTTTGAAGCTTTTAACGCCTGCACTAACGTTTTTTAAAATAATTCGCATGGTGGCCACTAAGATCAGGACCAGCCGAGGATCTTACAACAACGCGACCATAGGTTAGACCGAGGGCATTTATTAATCATCATGGTCAGCCTGTGCATTCTAGTGTGCTGCTCGGCCGAAGTGAGTCGTCGTTGTTGTCATCGCCCGCTAGCACCTGAGCATGTGCGGCCGGTTCATTAGCTATTAGTGACGAAGCTCCTAAAGCCGTGGGTCTATCCATAACTGGTCTGTAGGACGTTACGGCCAGGTTAATTACTCACTCGCAGGTGTGGATGGACGAACGGATGGAGACAGACGGGCAGACAGACAGACAGACAGATGAATGGACGGACGATTAAAAGTTTACCAATAAAACTCTTCGAAGCGTCGTCCCACTCATCATCATTCACTTCGTGGATATATGCTGTGATTTTTCGGCTTGACAGCATACTTGACTAGTTAGTCCAGGATGTGCTATGAGCAAGCTAATTACGCCAAGCCATGGTAAAGCCGAGGTAATTCAGCCACATCTTAAGAATACCATGCTAATGAAGCCATGTAAAGCTAGAACCTGGCTAAGTAAAGCACGCCATTTGATGAGCTAACGAAACTCTGTTAGTTACCACGACGTTACTCATGAGTAGGTTGAGTAAAACCATGCTGATTAGCCCTTACGAATATGATGAGAATTAGTATCCTGATAATGAGAATTAAGTTTAATAGGTCGACATTGATCACGGCCTCAACAACTGAGACTGAGATAATTACCCTTTAATAAAAGCTCATCAATGAAGACAAGGCAGCTCAGTGTATTGGTTGTTAAGCGTCAGCCAATTAGCACAATCAAAATTACGACAGAATTGATACGGTCGTTACTTCGAAGCTGACCAAGTACATAAGAAGACAATCAACTTAAAAGGTGCAAAAGTTCAGGCTATGACAAACTCCTTTATGGCTTCAGTCTTGCATAAGTAGCGGAAGCTCACTAAATTATTTTATATGCAAAGAAGCTGCCAGTCAGTGTTCATTGCATGAAACACTTGACAGTCGCACCGGCACCTTTAGAGTTCAGAGTTGATATCACGCCTTCTCAGAATCAACAAGTTTGTATGCGAGTTCACGCGTTCATCAGTTTGATTGGCAGATGCCTGGCACGAATATCGGGTAGGTCCACCAAGTTTTCTCTTGCCGAGGAGCAGTACTGACGTCGAGCGGCACGACTAACCTATCAGCTGTATTGCGCAGACCTTGCACACACGCACGCTGAAGTAAAAAGATATCAAGAAGCGGCTACAATGCCTAATAATAAATTTCACCACGTTCACGACATATCTAATCACAGCCGCGTTGCCGACAAGACGCCAGCGCCGCTGGTGACGCCCTGTTTTTATATATATCTGCAATACTTGATTGAAGCATAACGAGCAGCACGATAGTGCTGCATGTGCACCCTTGCTGCCTTCGAGAGTTGATATTTAAATGCTGCAGGTGGAACAAAATAACCTGTGCCAAAGAGAACATATGCCTATGGACACACCAGTGGCAGGCGTGGGTTAAGTTGACAGAAATACAGCACGATAACCACACTGACGTCGCTGCACTGCTAAAATGTTTAATGGGTGGTGGCGCTGACGTGCTCACACGTGGCGCTTATTTGATAACCATCTAAAGTGTCCTACAAGTTTTTTTTTACTGCCACTTTTTTTACTGCCACGTCATTTTTGTCAACGCTGATATCACGCTCTCCGCACTGTCTTCATGTCACGGCCACCACAAGCGAGCTCAGAGAAAACTCGGCTGCCCGAGAAGCTCTGGCCATCTTGCATTACACCCCAGTTGTTGTGTTGAGCCTCCGCCCCATCCCTGCACAACGGCTCGGAAGTATTCTTCAATAAGTTATGAATTTCCTATTTCGTTAGAATAATAGGAGTTGTAATGGGCCGCATGAGTGCTAAGATGATATGTTGCTTTGTGCATCAGTGTGCGTGTGTTTGTGTGTTTACACTTTGTCTCGCATTTGTCGGTTTTCTGTAGCGCCTTATAAAACGTTTCGTTTCGCCGTTTCTAAAGATATTTTGTAAGTGTAATAAGCCTATATGCATAACAGACACCAAGGATGTACGCCTCGTTCTGTTTATTTTCGTGCAGCTCATCTCGCATGAGCGTAAGTTGCCTGAATACGCAGGCTTTTACAGCCAACCACTGTTTTAGTTCCCTCAACTCTCCTCTGAAGTAAAGGTTATAACGTTGCTCTGGAATTCTCGGTGCCCAAAGAGCACGGAATAAATAAATAGTCTTTCGGCTATTCCTGTAGAGGGACGTAACATAAGTACAGCGACTGTTGTGCAGGTACTTTCCTTGTCGAATTCACATAGACAACCTGCAATACTTCAGCTGTAAATATATGAAAAGAAGGTGCCGCCGAACACTCAGTCTTCTGAATATATCGTGTGCAGCGTGGATGTAATGAGGGTAGGTTTATTACTTGTCGGAAATGCAGTGGATACTGCTTATGTATTGTTTCAACACAAAAATTCAGAAGCACTTCCTCATCAAAAATATGGGGAAGCGTAGGTTTCGCGATAAACATAGGAAACAGTGCTTTGATAGAAGCCGAAAGAAGAAAGCGACACAAATGCACAGAAATTGCAAGAGTGTATAAGTCTTGTGTCATGTATTATAATGAAACCCCATATAGTCGCCTAATCTACCTGTATTCTTCGACGTTAGGTTCTTGGTAGTGTGCGCCTAACTTAATGTTGTTCTTTAGCTTTTCTGGGCGATCCTATTGTAGCTCAATGTAGCGGATGCTGTGTTACCAGAAAAATATCATGACTGCGGCACATGCTCTGTTCATTGATTTCTTCATAATCCTCGCCTTCATGGTCATATGGTTCACTTTCAATGCACAAATATGAATTTCTACAGCTCAAGAAGCACCAACTCTCAAACGCACAAGACAGTGGAACAAGGTGCGTACAAGACAGCAGATGTGCACAAGACAGTGTAACCGCCCTCTCCTACAGTCAACTATTCCGAGGCCAAATTCCTCAGCACCAACCACCTGCACGCGAACACCCGAGCGATCGTGTGGGAGGAGATGCGCAAGATGTTACTTTCGCCCCAGTTTCGAGGTAATTCAATCGCCGACATTGGCGGTGAGGAAGTTAGACAATTCCTTGGAGCCCCTGAAGCACCGCAGCCTGGGGGGGGGGGGGAAGCTATGAGCTACGCTGCTACAGTCCGCCATGACGCTTCTGAAAGGCCATGTCAAGACATTGCCCTACCACAGTTCCACCACCAGACTTCACCAGCACCACCACCGACGCTATACGACCTACCTGCCAATGAGCGCTACGCTCTCAGGAAGGCCAACGTCTTACGCGCCCCTGACCCCCACCCCCTATGCGACCGCTGCGGTTAAGCTGGGGACACCTTCCGCCACTGCCTGCACCAGCGAATGGGGCTACGTAGTTTCGACGTGCACGCGCCGCCTCTACAGCGGGGTAAACGACCTGAAGATATTATTAAGAGACAATGTCCCGCTAAAGTGGTTAGATAGGCACTGAGAAAAAACGACGTGATTATGGGGCAGGGCACAGCTTTTGTTCTGCATCTTGGCTTGCACCTTGGCGCAGTGCAAATATATATTCAAACGCCTAGTTTGCCGTGTGCCTTCACGTAACATATTGGTGAAGGTGCTGGGTAAGCTTGAGTTTGCCCGATACGGTGATGTCCACGTGCTTCGGCAATGACGGAAACGTGTCCCACTCGTTTACATCGAAAGCAAATCGGCCTGTCGTTAAGCGTCCTCCACGCATTTGGGTCACGGTTACGTGGACCAGGGAGGCAATAATGCTGTGGGTGGCTGGAGGTAGATGAACTGACTGCGTCGAGACGGTGCACAGAACAAACCATGTGAATACTCTCGTTGGCCAATTCTTGGTGAAAAACGGTCTGTATTAGCGATATGGTCGGCTGAGGATCACTCAGTGCTAGTGCTCTCAAGGGTGGGGGTGATATGGCCTCGATTTCGCGGCGTACGATTCTCGTATGTCGGAGTGTGAATTGGGCTGGGTAACTATACGGAGATCCTCCCAAGTTGACGTCGCAGCAGTGTATGGAAAGCGCATAAAGTGGTGGGCAATGCGACGGCTCTTAGCCTCTTGAAAGCGTTGGTACTCCAAGATAACATCTTGAATGGTGGAACAGCTTTTGAACACAAGGAGTTTGAATGGATCGTCTGCGATGCTCTTGAGCACGTGCGCTACCTTGTCGGCTTCAGCCATGGTTCGGTCAACGTTTCGGCAAAGGTTCATCACATCTTGTACATACGTGAAGTAAGACTCCGTGGACGTCTGCACGCGTGTGCTGCCCCAGCGTGGTGGTCTAGTGGCTAAGGTACTTGGCTGCTGATCCGCAGGTTGCTGGATCGATTCCCGGCTGCGGCGGCTGCATTTCTGATGGAGGCGCCAATGTTGTAGGCCCGTGTGCTCAGATTTGGGTGCACGTTAAAGAACCCCAGGTGGTCGAAATTTCCGGTGCCCTCCACTACGGCGTCTCTCATAACCAATGGTGGTTTTGGGACGTTAAACCCCATAAATCAATCAATCACACGTGTGTCAAGTTCTTTCCCAGCGGCCTGCTTGCTGCCGGCAGATTGACCAAACAACTCACGTAAGTTGGTCTTGCACACGTCCCAGCTTGTGATTTTGTCCACATTGTTATTAAACCATGCCTTGGCTGTTTCTTTCAAATAAATTATGATGTTGCCAGCATTAAGGTTGGGTCCCCCTGTGATTTTCGCTGACGATCTCGTAGAGTTTAAACCACTCATCCACTTCTTCGCCCTCCGTTCCTGGAAAGTTGCCGATTTGAGACTCACCGATTACCTCTCAGGAGCGTAGCAGACACCCCGAAGACCATTCTGTTCTCCGTCGCCAGGCCGCTACATGGCACCGCAACGCAGGCAGTACACCAGCCCTACTCGGGGCCGTTGACAGAGTCCACATTTAAAAAACTTCTGCAACAAAGTTGAAGAAAGAGAAGACTGCATAGGAAGGCCCGGAAATTCCGACTGCAGGAGGTCACGTAATAATGGTGATTGTAGTCTGCACAGCAAGAGCAACCAACAATTACCAGAGCCATCCTGTCAGCTCTGCAATCTTTCAATACTGCTTCAAAGATGTCGTATTTGTAATTGACTTCCTAAGGCAACACGGTGCCTTCATCTCCCTAGGTCTGAGTCAATAACACTAACCTCCCAAACACGCTGCCAACCCGCGTAACACAATGAAATCAGGGATTTGCTGCAGAAAACTGAGGCGCAAAAAACATATCGTGAAGCAGGAAAAGCCGCCGAGGAGAAAGAACAGCGCGAACTCCCAACTGTCTATTGACTGTCTGGGAAACGAACAGGAAAGAAAACAAGATTGCACATGCGTGCACAGCCAACAAACATCACACAGCATCACGATCAAGGCACTACGTTATCCGAAAACTGCATTTCTGTTGAGTACAACACAATAGAAGTATCACTGATACAATCGGGTCCTTTCTTTTTAATAAAATAGGCTTCCAAGAGCTCTCTAGCTGTTTGTTTTTGCTCCTATCAAGAATCACCATTTTCTCAAACAACGGCACATATTCGCTGGCTTCAGAAATGCAGTTTTTAGATAACGTTGTGCCAGCGTGACGCTGTGCGATGTTTGTTGGCTGTGCACGCATGCGCGGTTTTGCCTTCTTTCCTGTGCGTTTCCTAGGCGGTCATTAAACAGTTGGTAGTTGGCGCTGTTCTTTCTTCTCGTATGTTCTTCCTGCTTCACGATATGTTTTTTGCGCCTCAGTCTTCTGCAGCAAGTATGCACCAACTGGCCCAAAAAAGTCCTTTTAGAATCATGGATTGATCGTGCTGAAAGACGGCGTCACTATTGCGCCTTGCTCAGGCGTCATCATTTAGGTTGGTGCCGAAACATCCGCAGGGTTCGAAAGCATTATGGAGGGCAATGAGCACTTGTTCCTTGGCAGCCAGATTTGTGTTGCAAAAGGTATCGTCGAGCTGCGGAAAGGGAACGCAAAAGTTATGCTAACGAATTTCTGCAACGAGTACAAGCACATGAACAAAGGCACTATGGTCGCCTACATCGACGAAATTATGGAAGCCATTATTACTTTCGCCCATGCCAATTCTTCAGAACCTACTCCGAGAAACAAAGCTCCTCACACAGATTTCGACATCAGTCCGAGCCTTTCAAAGCATAAGCAAGAATAGCTCGAGGCCCTGCTCCTGAAACAAAAGGACAGCTTTTTGTCGTCATCGAAAATCCGGTGGATCCCGGTCAAAACTTTTCAGAGAAGCAGGAAAGGTCCGACCAGTACGTCAGAGTCCTTACAGAATTTCAAGGCGGGAACTAAAGACCATAAGAAGGCAAGTCGACGAAATGCTAAGCAATGACATCATGAAACTGTCTAAGAGTCTGTGGGCATCACCCGTGGTGTTGATGAAAAAAACAGATGGAACCTTACGGTACTGCATCGACTAGCATCACCTAAACTAAGTCACGAGGACGGGCGTGTATCCACACCCCCTGAAGACGATGCCTTGTGTCGACTCCACCACGCTTGATCCTTTTCATCGATGGACCTCGAAACCGGCTACTGGCAAATCAAAGTCGACCGGACAGACCACAGCTAGACTGCTTTTATAACACAAGATTGCCTACTCCCCTTGCAGGTCATGCCTTTCAGAGTTTCTCTGACTGCGCTACCTGCGAACGCGTTATGAGTACAGTACGTTTGGACTTGCAGTAGCAGATTTGCGTTGTGTACCAAAACGACGTCGGTGTGTTTTCCTCAAACATCGACAAACACCTCCAGTTCCTCGAAGCTGTTCTGCAAGCGATCAACACCTCTGGACTCGCTCTGAGACCAGAAAAGTGCCGCCTCGTTGCTGAGCCACGTCATAAGCAAGTTATCAGTTCGCCCCAACTCGCGGAAAATAGCTTCCATTGCCACCTTCTTGCAGCTCACGGACAATAAGATCGTATGTCAATTCCTTAGCTTGTGCGTCTATTGGAGGCGGTTGGCCATTCCCTTCACCCGTATTGCCGAGCCACTCACTAACGTTACCAGGAGCGTCGTTGAATTCAACTAAGAAACGCCGCTAAATGAAGAATTTCAGGAACTAAAACAGTACCTGCAGATTTTTCTGTTACGTGCGTATTTCGACAAACTCGACGCGACAAAAATACACACCGACAATACCAGTGTAGGACTCGGTGCTAATCTTTTGCAGAGGACTGATTAACTGGAAAGGGTTATTAGTTATGGTAGGTGGTCGCTATCCAATGCAATAGCCAGTTATTCCACAACCCAAAAGGAGCGTGTCGCTATCATCTGGGCTACGTCTAAGTTTTGGCCCTACCTTTTCGGCAGGCCCTTGAAAGTGTTGAGCGACCATTAGGCTTTGTGTTGGCTAGCTAACTTAAAGGACCCTTCAGGTCGCCCCGCATGATGGAGCCTGAGATTTCAAGATGACCTTACAGTCTTTCTTAAGCCTGAAAGATAACACTCCGACGCCCACTGACCGTCTCGTGCCACCATCGACTTACCAGCAGCCGGCGACCTGGGTGGCGGCTGCTTCTTGAGAATGGTAAGTCACAACGACTTGGCATAGCAGTAGGGAGCCGACCAGAACTCTGGGCCCTAATTCAGTTCCTCGATGGCAAGACTGCCAATAAACCAAAAGTATTGAAACGTGCACTTGCGTCTTTTGCGCTGTGAAGTGACCTTTTCTAAAAGAAGAACTTCTCACCCCTTCAAGCCGAGTACCTTCTTATGGTATCTACACTTTTCGACTAGAAATTCTACAGGCCTACACGACGATGCCACTGCATTACACCTCTGTGTTTCTTGCACGCTTGCGATAAGACAAGGTATTACTGGCCATGCTTTACCGCCGACGTCACTCATTACCTGAGGAGATGTCGAGACCGTCAGTGGCATGAGACACCGTCAAAATGGCCTGCAGAACTTTTGCAGCCCATCGAACTGCGTTACCAATCGTTCAAGCAAATCGGTATGAACTTGCTTGGGCTGTTTCTGACGTCGGCTGGTGAAAACAATTGAATAGTCGTTGGTACTGACTACCTTATTCGCGTTGCGGAGACCAAAGCCCTGCCCAAAGGTAGTGCATCTGAGGTAGCCCAATTCTTCAACGAAAACGTTGTCCTGCGTCACAATGCCCCGAGGTCCTCATCACAGACAGAGGTGAAGCATGTACTGCTGACCTAACTCAAGTAATTTTGGCATACAGCCAGACAAGTCATCGCCGTACGACAGTGTACAACCCACAGACTAAAGGGTTGAGCGTAACCAAGTTCTTCGTCAAAAACATCATCCTGCATCATGGAGCTTTTTGGTCATCATTACTGACAGACTTACGACAATTAGAGCGTGCCTAACTCAAGTAATCGCTAGTAACAGCGAGACAACATGCCACCTGTTCTCCGCCTACCATCCACAGAACAATGGCCTCAGCAAGTATCCTAATACCGTCCCTAATATTTTGACCATGTAGGTCGACGTTGATTGCACACAAGACGTGCGATTCAATTCTTCCGCACGTCACCTTCGCGTACAACTGCCATGCAAGAAACGACGCCAATGATGCCGTTCCCGTTGTGGTAAGAAAGGAGCTCGGCCACTACGCTTGATGCCTTGTTACCCAACGTCAGTGAGGAGCATACAGCGACATGACTGTGTATCTCCAGCGCGTCGAAGAAGCTCAACAACTTGCCCGCGTGCGCATCAAAAACAAACAAACGACTGACAGCCACCGTTACAATCGTCGAAAAACTTCTTGGAATTATAGTTTAACGACCCCGTTTTGGTATCAATGCTGTTTCACCAACGTAGAGTGAGCGAAAACATTTTACGATGGTACTTCGGACCTTATAGGGTAGTTCGGCGTCTTGGGACACTCGATCACGATGTCGCAGAGAGTAATACTAACTCTCAACGGTGGTGTGAGCGACGAAAGACGTTCACTTCATGCGCCTCAAGTCATTTCATGCGTGCGAAGGAAACGGAGAAGCGCATTTTTCGTTCTCGTTTCTCTAATAAAGCGCTTTTTTATTACTGTGCTTTTTTGTGGCATTTATTTTTCCCATCATCCCTTTTCACCACGGGGCCATCCTTTTTAGGGCAGGAGGTTAATACCATGTGCGTTCTACATTACTTCTCTTGCTTCATTTGGTTTGTGCCCACAAAGCCTGTCAAGATTAGTGAGCACAAACTGCACCTCTTTGCTTGAGAAGGTTCGTGAAGTTGTAGATTGTTCTGTTTAGATGATGCGCAAGATACGAACACTCAAGACTATTTCAGAGCTCAGGCGCCCACCAGCAATATGGCTAGAATATTCAACGGGACATGTATAAATGCAGACGTGCTTCATCGCTGGCCAGTCGTTGAACGGCCGACGCCCAGTTTACCGTTCTCAGTGCCAGTCTGTATTGCTGTAATCTGACTTTTCGTTGACCGGCCACATGATCGGCCAAAGAAACACTTTTAACTTTGAACAACGGTCTGCTCCTTTCATCGGATTCATGACTCTGTTACAGGGTCCTCTTTACAAGGTGAACTAGAATAAGCGTCCGACATAGTACACCTACCAATCTTGTTGGAATGACGTTCAAAATTTCAAATATTTAGGAATTTGTTTAAAATAGAGTATGTCTGCGCACAATCTCGTTGAAAGCATCTTTGGGAAGCTTGTAATATGATGTGAATGTTGTGACAGCACACCAAGGTCCTTCCTGAGGAAGCTTGTGATCCATTGTACACAACATATATAGCCTGTCTTGGAATATATTCAGGAATATGGGTCAATTGTTTGGGACCTTCTAACGACGAGGAGTGGTGGCATTAAGAAGACGAGGAGTGGTGGCACTAAGGAGACGGTGATCGTGTGACGCGAGAGGCAGGTGGTGGTGTTACACTGCGGTCAGAGGCCGGAGATTCCTTTCATAGCGGTCTTAGGATCTCTCAAGACACGCTTCCCGCGGGTCCCATTCGCCAGCCTACCTAATTTCGGGGCAATGCGACGAGTCTTCTGTTTTTGAAGCGTACGGCCCTGATGTTGGACGTCGGAAACAAAGATGAGGTCAACCCTGCCTATCAGAGAATCGCAACCGTATTCCGCTATGCCTTTTAAGAAGTGTCCGAACCTGCCTTCTTCAGAAAACTGAGGGCTTATAATCTTCCAAAGCTTAAGAACGTCCTCTATACAAGTAGTGCACGTTTCTCTTGGAGTCTGAGCTATTTGCCCAAGAGTCCGCTCCACGCTTTCTTTTTTTGAGTTGGAGTTAACAAAGCCCTTCTTCAGTTCTTAAGCAAAAAGAGTCCATTTTTTTCAAGAACTCATCATGGTTTTCGTACCACACCAGGGTGGTGTCCGTGAGAACTAGCGTGATGTTATTCAGTTCATCGAAAGAGTTCCAGTGCTTTTACCGGCTCATCTTTTTGTAATGTGTTAGCCACGCGTCCACATCTCATCCTGCCATTCCCGCAAACAGGTGGGGTTCAATGTAGTGATGCCTAGGTGTAGCCAGTGTAGACCTGTGCGTGGTTGAGGCGGTTGATTCGTGACCTTCGCTTTGGGCCATGATGACTGTTGTCAGTGGCGGACCGTCAAGGCGACGAGTCCAGCGACCTCAGAACAGCTGTGGCTCTGTGGTATGTTGACGTGTCGTACTCCGGCACCTTCATTACTTTGTTATGCCTACGAGAGGGGTCTATTCAGAGGTGACGTAATGGTCGACTCGAAAGTTTTCAGTGAACACGCACCAGAGACCTCTTGCCGACGATGATGATGATGATGAGGAGGAGGACGATGATGATGATGCGAATGATGATGCCTCCACTATGGCTCTTGCTCACTCAAGGAGATTGTCCAAGAATTGAGGATATGATAATTAGGACTTTTCAAATGGCACGTAATCTTAACAGAAAGATAATAAAGCACACGTCAATACAGAAAGAGTGCAATAACTCTTGGCCATTCCGAACATACAGAATGATATACATCTTGAATTGAATTGCTGTAATATTTAACGCGTTTATAATTCATGTTTGGAATTTTCTTATTATTACTTTATTAACAAATATACAAATTGGAATTTAGAGGCGCATTCGTTTTGTTTCCTGAGGATAACTACATATGACATCCAAGGCATTTCTGGAGTTGTAGTCCAGAACCGAGCCCCTAAAGATAGTATACTGTCGATGGTGAAGGGCATTCCAGGGTTAGCGAATGGAATCACAAAAAGGCGTTTTTTTTATGGCAACATGAAAAAAATAATGATTCATTGATTCCCGATCTGCAAAATCCTGCGCAGGGGAGGTATGTCCAGACCAGCCCTGCGTGAATATAGATTTAAAGAAGGCACACTGCATCGTAATCTTGTTAGCACAACTTCCATTTGTTCAGTATACACCAATCGGTTCTTTATTGATATTATGAATGTCTCACCTCCGTGCATGATGTTACTTATTCTATGGAACCAGTCCTGAGAGAAAATTTTTGATATTTTATCGCCATTATTCTGGCAAGCACCGGAAGGACAGAAAATATTGGGCCATTTAATGCCGTTCGAGTTAACAAGTACGCCATTTAATTTAATTCTAACCCGCAATGTCCAGGTGCCTATAATTATTTCAGGAGATTCAGCTGTGGAGGAATTAGCGTAAGGAATGTCCCTAAGGCATCTGATTTTGATGCCTCAAGCTGTCAGTGACGTACATACAAAAAGAGTGTCTGTAATTATTATAGCAGTATGAACGTTCAAAGTTAGTTTTCGTAGTGCTAGAATAATTGCCAGAAGTTTAGCTTCAAAAATAGGTGTGAAGTCTGGTAGTCTTGCTGAAAATGACTAGTCAAGTGAAGGAGAGTAAATACCTGCTCCTGCTTTTTCGGCCAATACTGGAGGATCAGTGGCTATCACATTATTTCTTTCCACGAGTGCAAGATACTCTTGCGAACGGCTGTTGAGAACCCTGTGTAATTTAAATTTACGCCTACAAGAAAAATCTCATCATATTTAAGATAAGAGTTTGATTTAGCACGTTTACTGCTGTTACATCTGAAATTTTCACGTTTATTTTTTTGTTTGCTTTGGAATAAATTTTTTTGTGGTGTATGAAAACGTGGCCAATGAGCAAGGAAAATAGTCTGGGTCATCGATGAATAGATATTCTGATCGTCTAAACGAATAGCTATAGAATTTTAGATAGTCTGAACAGTCAGCACATGGCATTGACAAGGCGGAGTTGATAAGCCCGCTTCCTGGTACAAAACATTGCTTGCAACAATCTTAGAGAGCTCTAGGCATAGTCATATGGCCTCACGCTCCAAAACAATTAAAGGCTTAGGTTTATAAGCAGGGCCACCTGCTAATGACACACATTCAAATTCTTGTATGGGAAGCATATACTTTTTGTCAGTCATACCCAGAGTGCCACTGCGTGAACAATAGCCCCGCCTGGTCAATCTGCGATTCATGCCTAAGGCAAGTTGATCCTTACATGCCATACTCTCTATGTGAGGAGTTCAGTTGACTTTATCATTATAAATCTTTCCTAAATATTTAAGCGACTCAACTCGTGGAATATAGGCTTTTCTTTAAAACAAATATTGAGATAGAATCTGTTAACAGAAATATCAACATTGCACTATTGTTTACATTTAGTGACTTATATAATGTTTCTTGTCACCCCTCTAGCAAATTAACATATCTCTGCAGATTTTTATATAAGGACTCAAAGTCAATGCCTGCTGCAAAGAAGACCATACCGTCAGCATACACGTATACATGCACATCCTGGCAGTGAGTATTATTCAACAACCTCGTTAGGTTGTTGAATAATATTGGAGACAAGACTGCCCCTAGGGGGACCCCGCGGGTTTGTTTAAATTTTGACGAAGCGCAGCTCTTTTTAAAGCAAAAAAATATCTTGTCCTTGAAAATTTTCCCAACCTGAATGGCATTTTATTTCAGTGATACTGAAGATACTTCTTATCCGATCGATATGAGAAGTATCTTCAATACCACTGAAAATTTACCACTGCCATCGGATTTGGCTATGTCCAAAGTCACTAGAGCAGCACGTTGCTTTTTTTGCGAGCAAGTTGAATGCGGTTTTTTAAATCAGAGTGAGCAGACCATATCGAACAGTATTCTTTGAAGCATATTTATTAGGGTTTACTAATTAATTTTCTTTCGTACAGCTTGTTCATCTCTTACAAAGCACCTTCTCAAGAAGCTTTACCATATTACAAGTACGGGAAAAAGGTCTTATGTTTTCTATATAATAGCCAACACCTTGTTTTTTCTGTATCAGAATTATTTTTTTCTAATTTCCAAGTGTATGGAACCCAGCGGTTTCTTAACAAATAATTTACAGTGCTCAGGAGGTCACCTGGCGAAAGTTTAAATCATGGTTTTATCATGGCAGCTGTAATTCTATCTGGACTGGGAGAAGATGAGGTTGCATTCCGAACAACCTGAGCTAATTCTTCCAATGTAACTCCAGTAAAATTTGTTATTACCATGGGATGTATTAGATCATACACTTTTCATGATGTGAATAGACACTCTAAGCCTTTTGCTATGAGTTCCGAAGATTTTTTTCATCTCATCGTGCGACATGATTTCGCAGTCTACATTGGTTGGAGATGGCAGAATTCTACGCGATCTGAGGAACCTAAACAGGCCACTTTTGTTCTTAATATTTGAAAAATCGTCATTATGCATTCTATCACATTGGCTTTTAGCTAAGGAATTTGTGCGCTCAAAATTTGCAGCATTAAAATTTTATACGGGCCAAGTACGTGAACACTGATTATACAAAAGTTTTTTCCACACTGTCTGGCGTCGTCGGTAATCCCGTGCACACTCATGATTCCAACATGAATTGTGATTTGTGCTGTTTGCAGAATTCACTAAAAATTCAGCTTTTTATAAGCTCTTTTGAGCAACGCACATATTGTCATACCTTTTGTGTCTTCTGTCTCTGCAAAATTACTGGTCAAGGCAGATTCTAGATCTTGCCTAAATTTATTAAGATTTAGATATACTCGATATTGACTGCATGATTGTGTTGTAGGACAAACAATATCAAATATTACTGGCAAGTGATCGCTGTTGGTGGCACGCTCTAAGACAGTCCTGATGAACTAGTGACGGAATAACTAAAGAGCATAGATCCAACGCTCAGCGAGACATGCCACTAATCATAGTAGGTGTTTGGGAATTGAGGCACGAGAAATTGTTATCTGCCGTCCACTCCCACAACCGTTTATCACAATGATCGGTTCTAAAAGTCCAACAGGTATGGTGGGAATTGAATTCTCTCACCAAAATTTTATCTCCACAAAGAGATGCGAGTGCAATGTCCCAACATCGTGTGTCTAGAACCCATGTAGGGAAGTATGCATTGACTAGTAAGAAAGGCAGGCAACCTTTCAAAGTGATTTATAAGGCGAAAATTTCGCTTTCCAGTGACTTGTACTTATACGCAGTTTGAGCCTTTAGACCTAATTTATTATTATAAAATGTCCTACCTCCCCCTTTCAGTGGACTGTTCAGACGAAAAGATTCATATCTATCTAAATAAGAGATCTGATGTGCTGAAAGCTAGGCAGGAAAATAGAGGGAGAAGAAAGGCAAGGAGGTTAACCAGCCTATAGGCAGCCGGCTTGCTACCCTGCACGTGGGGGAGGGATGGGGGAGATGAAAGAGAGCAGAGAGGGAAGATAGAAACAGCACATTTGGCAGCACATGCGCGCACACTCAGTCATAGTCCAGTCTTGTCTTTCGCTGTGTGTGACATTGCTGTTACAGTCGCTTGTTCAAGTCGGTGTCGCGTAGGAATTTCAACAGAGCTTTCGTCGCCTTCTGTTGCAGTGTCTTCTCTCGGGCACTTGACAGAATAGTGTCCACAGACATTTGGCTGTTGTCGATGCGCGCAAAAGCAGACGCCAGTGTCTGTCTCTGGATTTCATACAATGGACAGTCACACAGGATGTGGTGTAGCGTCTCTTCGCAATGACAGGCATCGCAGAGAACGTTGTCGGCCATTCCTATGACAAAGGAGTAAAATTTTGTAAATGCCACTTCTAGCCATACGCGATGAAGTAGGGTGGCTTCTCTTCGGTCGAGTCCAGTGGGCATGCGGAGATCTATCAAATAGGACAGGTGGTGTTGACGATTCGTATCGATGCTTGGTGGGCACCATAGTGAAAACGTGATTTCACGCGCAAGTCGTCGAAGATTACTGGCAGCATCAGTCCTCGAAAGTGGTATGGCTTCTTTTCGTGTTCCTTCAAGGGCTGCCCGCGCGAAAGTATCGGCATGTTCGTTTCCTATGATGCCGCAATGACTTGGCAGCCATTGAAGCGTCACATGATGCCCTTTCTCGAGTAAAGTGTGGAGAAGGCATCGAATTTCGAAAACAAGCTGTTCGTACGGGCCGCGACGCAGTGCTGAGAGCACAGATTGTAGGGCAGCCCTTGAGTCGCTGAAAATCGACCATTGTTGCGGTGGTTCCCGATTGACCACACAAAGTGCAGCGCGCAAAGCAGCTAGTTCCGCTGCTGTAGATGCCGTGGAGTGGTCAGTCCTAAAGCTGATGGTAACACCTCTTGCTGTGGTAACTACTGCCCCTGACGAACACTGGTGGTTCGTGGAACCATCGGTGTATACATGTATGCTGTCTGAATATTTCTCGTGCAAAAGAAGAAGATACAGTTGTTTCAGCACGGGTGATGAAAACTCAGATTTCCTCCGGATCCCTGGTACACTAAGATGCACTGTGGGTCGAATAAGACACCAAGGTGGTATGGATGGTTTAGATGCATGAGTGAAGCCCGAGGGAAGTTTATCGTTGTATTTCACGATAATTTTGGCGAACGATGCTTGGCGCCTCTCTGAAGGCAACAGTGCAAGGTGATGGCCGGGGGCACGTGCGAAGTATCGGATGTGCGTTCTCAAGACTTCTACAACAATGTGAGTTTGTATCGGATAGTCACCAGCAATTGCAATTGTTGCTTCTGTTGACGTACATCTGGGCAGACCGAGGCACACTCTCAGCGCTTGGACTTGTACTGCCTGTAAAACACGAACATTGGTCTTGCAGGTATTGCTAAGCACAGGCAAGCTATATCTGAGGAAACCGAGAAACAGGGCCCTGTAGAGCTCCATCATTGCGTCTACTGACATCCCCTACGTCTTTCCTGCCAGGAACTTGAACAGTTGAGAAACAGCGGTCAGGCACTTCTTCATATAGGTCACATGCGGACTCCAACAGAGGTCCCTATCAATAATGATACCCAGAAACTGGTGGGTTTCAGCGTAAGAAATCGGTCGCCCACAGATTGAGATGACATAAGGGGTCTTTGCTTTGCGAGTGAAAGCCACCAGGGCGCATTTTTCTGGTGATATGCTGAGACCTTGTTTGTACAAGTAGTTGGCAATTATAGTTGCTGCTTTTTGAAGCCAGGAACGTATCTGAGGACGTGTGACTGCCGATGTCCAGACACAGATGTCGTCTGCGTATATTGATATTTTAATGGTTCTTGGCAAGTATTCAGCAAGGCCAATTAGTGCAAGATTAAATAGCGTCGGGCTAAGAACTCCGCCTTGAGGAACACCCCTGGAAGTATAGCGTCGCGTAGTTGGGCCATATTCTGTTAACACAAAGAATGATCTTGCAGCCAGGTAACTCGAAATCCACCGAAAGACTCGACCACCAAGGCCAACCACTGCAAGAGCACCCAAAATGGCTTCATGTAGTGCATTATCATAAGCGCCTTTCACATCTAGAAACAAAGCTGCAGATATTCGCTTACGGGATCTTTCGTGCTGAACGTACGAAACTAGATCAACGACATTGTCAATAGAAGAGCGGTCGCGTCGGAAACCAGCCATTGAATTTGGATAAATCTTGTAGTGTTCAAGATACCACTCCAGGCGGCCTAGTATAATCCGTTCCATTATCTTCCCTACGCAGCTGGCCAGTGCTATTGGGCGGTATGAGGTTAGTTCGAGTGGGGATTTGCCCTGCTTCAAGATGGGTAACAAGCGGCTTACTTTCCAGTCATCAGGAACATTGCCATGCTGCCACGAGATGTTGTAGAGGCTCAACAGTTCTCTCCTTGCACCTTCCCCAAGGTTGCACAAGGCTCGGTACGGAATACCATCTGGGCCCGGAGAAGTTGAACGCCTGCAGAGAGCTAGTGCCGCCTCGAGCTCCTCCATTGTAAAAAGGAGGTCCATGTGGTAGTCACGGGAACGGGGGACGTCACCTCTCACTGGAGAATCTGGACGAGTGGCTTGGTTGGCGATCTGCGCACAGATATCTTCTGCGACATCGATGTCTGGCCTCCTTTGAAATAGCGCGAGCGCTTTGAATGGAAAGCGCTGTTCCGTAGGGTGACGCAGACCTTGCACCGTTTTCCAAATGTGTGAGAGTTGCTTGCGAGGGTCTAGTGACTGGCAAAACGTTGTCCATCGTTCCAACGCTAATCTATCCATGCGACGCCGAATCTTCTTTTGCATGCTCCTGGCTGCCCTAAGATCGTGAATTGATTTTGTACGCCGATACCGACGCTCCACCCGGCGTGTCAGTGCTCGGAGTCGCTCCAACTCTATATCAAAGTCGTTTCGTGTGGAAGATATCCTCACCGTGCGAGTGGCGTTTTGCATTGTGCTCTTAATTGTTTCCTCTAACCCAGATCGTAGGCCATTGCTGCAAGCATCTTCCATGTCAGATTTGAAGTTGGTCCATTGGACTGCTCGAATGGTCGTCCGTGGACCATAACTAGACAAGCCTTTGATGTTAAGGTAGATTGGAATGTGATCACTTCCTCGTTTCTCAACATCTGGAAACCACTTGACGTATCCCGCGAGGGAGTTGGAGACAAAAGCAAGGTCGAGACAGCTGCCGTATGTCACCCCTCGAAGAAAAGTGGGGCTACCGTCGTTCAGGAGAGTAAGGCCATAGTTGTAGGCGATATTTGCTAACCTGCGTCCTCTTGCATTTGTCCGTGTACTTCCCCATGCGTGATTGTGCGCTTTGAAATCACCTATGAGGACCCATGGTGCAGGACACACTCTCAAAATATCCGCTAATCTCCTGGAATTGAGATTACTTGACGGTGATATATAAACGCCTATGAGAGTAAACACGAGTTGGTTCTTTTTCACAGTGATGCAGACATACTGATTGTCATCGTGAGGTGCAATTGGTTGCACAACATACGTCAGTTCACGACGAACAAAGACGATGATTTTGCTGCACGCACCGTTCGTTGAAGACATGACAGCTTCGTACCCCGATAGTCTTATTGTTTTCGACAAATTGGGTTCACAAATGACGATAATTGGAAACACGTTGGTAAACACAAACTGACGAAAATCTGAAAGGCGTGATTTTAGTCCTCTGGCGTTCCATTGGATGACGGATGCAGCCTTGACTTCTTTAAGAAATGTTGAGGTGTGAGTAGCCATCTTCCTAGTTGAGAGATTCAAGCACTGGGCTTAGGGCGTCCAATAGTCCAAGTGCGCTTCGAGCAGATGGTGTCTTCATGTCGACTAATATCGCTCGGATGGCTTCTATAAGGGAACGCAGCTCCGAGATCACTTGACGATAAGTTTTAGGCAAATCTTCCATGGTTGGAGACGGCTCTTGTGTGGCCACAACTTGCAGAGGTTCCTTGGCAGAAGAGCACGTCGGGAGCGTGGGCCATTCCTCCACAGAAGGAGGCTTCTCTGTTTCTTTTGTAGAAGGGGTGGGCCCTTTAGCGGCGCTACTGGATGGAACCGCTACAGAGTAGGAAGGAGCGTCTTGGGAATGTGCCTTCTTTGAAGACTTTCGATGATGCCGACGTCGACGCCGACGCCGGACTACTTCAGCTGCCTCCCTGTGTGTTGAGTTGTCTCGGGCCATTTGTCTGAGAACCGCGCGCTTCTTTTGGATTCGAGGACAGTCTTTCGACGAGGCAGCATGAGGACCACTGCAGTTGGCGCACTTCAGAGTAGTTGCTCGACAGGCGTCTTCAGCATGAGATTCAGCGCAGTGGGGACACAGTCGTAAGTTGGGGCATACGCCCTTGACGTGTCCTAGCCTGAAGCACTGATGACATTGAAGTGGCTTTTGGATGAATGATCGAACCGGATGTCAAAAATGTCCAACTTTAACGTGGGACGGTATGCAATCTCCCTTGAAAAACACTTTTACGCAGTGCGTATTTCCAAGGCGCCGCACTTGCGTAATGAAAGCTAGGTTTCTTGTAATGCAATTATATCTGGATTAAATTTTCATGCTAAGAATGATAGATAGGCTACTGCTGATTGAATTCATTGATGATTCCTGTGAAGAATTTCAAGTGACCCTGTGGTTTGGATAGAATTGTTTCGGTGATTGCCTTAATATTTTTCCTGTTAGAAAGTCGGCTTAGGTGGGCTGTCCTTTTGGTATTTCTTGGACTTTGGGTGGCTAGATTGCGTACCTTTTTTTCTGAAAGGAGATCTTGGGAACTTTAGTGATCGGGCGTCCATCTTCATTTCATCTATATTTATTATGTCTTCCCGGGCAGCATCGCTTTGACCCAAAGAGAGTTCAGCACTTGAGCACCCTGTGACGAGGCATTTGAGACTACCTCCTATGAAGGTCCTTTAATTTCGCTGTTGTGAATAAGTGGACTGAAATTTTCAGCTGTGCCCAATAAGTGAGCCATCTGGTTCATGAGTATATGAGTCAATGCCTCATAAAGGCATTTAGATGGGCAATCTGTCGCCTTTTCCATAGCTTTATCAATTGCTTCCGCACTAAAAGAAGAGAGCGACCCTTCCATATCTGGTATATGACGGGCTGTAATGCAAGCATATTCTAAGTTTCGTGCTTGAATTCCAGCTACTGGTTGCTTACGAGAGCATCGCCTACGTTCTGCTATTTCAAGAAGTTGCAGTTGACGAGCCTTCGATGGAAAGTTTAAAAAGAACAGAGCATGAGCTCCCTTACATAAGGAATACTTTGCATTGTTAACTTGACACTATTCAGAAACGTTCCCTTCTCCACATACTCGGCACGTGACAAAAGACATGCAACCTTTTATGGTGTGTCCATAACGCCAGCGCTTAACACATTGAAGAGGGTGAAGGAAGAGAGGTTCGACTCGGTAAATGATAGGTCATGCATTCATTTCTGATTGTCGGACTGCTCCTTCAAACGTCACTATGACGGACTCGGTTGGTATTTTCTTCTTGTCAGCAACACGTGTGCACCAATGAACTGAAATAACATCTGCTGGCGAAAACAGTTCTAGAATTTTAGTTGGTGTCATGTTGACGCCAACGTCATGAACTAGACCTCCGGAACATGCTAAATGTGGTAGAATAACCGCGCTCACCGGATTAGATGCAAACATCGTATACTTTATAAGATCTTGCACGCAGGACTGGTCCGGGGAAAAGCAGAATATACCCTCTTTGCCCAACTGGCCGACCTCAGTGATGGACTGGAAGTGGGCCGTCGCTGACCGTAATTTTGTTTTTATCGCGTTCGGGTTTTTCAACCGAATGATGCCCTCATTGGTAGGGACTAGCGCCATAGGAACAGACGATATGCCGTTACGCAAGAAAACACCCCCTGGGAGCTCGTGCGGAGGAATAGACACAGACCAGAGAAAAATCCCTGGTCGCGGCGAAGAATAGGGGATTCTGTCTGCTCCAAACTGCACGAAAATACTTCTGAACCAACTATTGCACTCCAAGAAATTATGAAAGCCTTATAAAATAAATCACTACTTAATCCTTGGTCAAGACCACCCATGTAAGGAAGAGCTTCTTCTGTGCTGCTGCTTCCTAGACCGAACGTCCTCTTCTTCTTTCACCACTCTGTTCCCCGCTATACAGAGGTACATACCTAAACGACATATGTGGTAACAATATATTGTGATATTGTAGCGATGCTGAGGCAGACAGGCTAAAAAGCAAGCGTCTTTATTAAGGCGAACTTGTGCCCACGAGTCTAATGACTAGGGTCGTCCAAGTCCGTGTAGTCGAGTTGCACAAGTTCAACTGTCTTCCTCTTCCTCGTAGCCCGAGCGCACGAACGCGTGGCGCATGCCAGCCGGGTCTCGCCTGGTGCTCGTGCCACGATGATTGCGGCTAGCTACATGAATGTGGTCAACCTGTGGTGGCATTATACTCTCCTCAGACGCATCGTCCCGATGTTTGAGACAGTGAAAAGATACATTCGCACTCTGACTCGTTTTCCGACGATCTGTCATGATAAGGCTTCATGCGGACTACGTGTACCACTTCCGTGGGATCGCGGCGTCTTGAGCTCTCGTGTCCAGCGGATCTGACTTTATAAGTGACGTCGCTGATACAGTGGAGTACTTCATAAGGGCCAAAGTATCGGCAAAGAAGCTTTTCAGAGAGTCCGCTGCAATGCACTGGGATCCATATCCACACTTTGTTATGATATGATAAAACGCTTCACTTCGTCGCTTGTTGTACCGACTAGAATCCACGCGCTGTTGGCGGCGTATGCGGTATCGTGATTCTTCGGCTCTCTTCAAGAAGTGATCTAAGTCAGATGGATAGCTGCTTTCGTCCCGTAGTGGTAACATGGCATCCAGTGGGGTGGTCACTCTTCGGCCGAATACTAGTTCGAAAGGGGCAACGCAGGTTGCTTCTTGGACGGCTGTAATATATGCGAGTGTTATGTAGGGTAATACTTCATCCCACTATTTATGTTCAACATCGACATACGTTGATTTCATTTCAGACAGAGTTCTGTTAAGGCATTATTTAGGCCATTTGACTGAGGGTGATACGCGGTTGTTATTCTGTATTTGTCATGCGGATCGGGCACTGCATTAGGTCTATAGTAAATGCGGTGCCCCGATTCGTAATAACGTCGATGGGCGCACCATGTCTGAGCTCTATGTTGTTCACAAAGAACTTGGTGACTTCGGTAGCTGTCTCACTGTACAGAGCGTCAGTCGCAGCATAACTGTTCAAATAGTCTGTGGCTACGACTACCCATTTCTCGCCTGCACACGATGTCGGGAAAGGTCCAGGAAGTCTATGCCGACTTGTTGGAAAGGGGCATTCGGAGGATCTATAGACTGGAGAAGGCCGGCTGGTTTTACGGGTGGAGTTTTGCGCTGTTGATAATAAGGACAAGTTTCCACGTAGCGCTGCACTGATGCGAACAACTTAGGCCAATAGTACTTCAGGCGCATTCTGACGAATGTTCGGCTCTCAACCATGTGTCCAGATTTTGGCTCGTCATGGCATGCATGCAGAATTTCTTCTTGCATGGCTGTGGGTACCACTTGTAAAAACGTTTCACCATTACGTTCAAAGTTCCTCCTATAAAGGACACCTCCTTAAAGGCAGAACATGGAGAGCCCTCTGTAGAATACGCAAGAGACTTCGACGTCAAGACCCTGCAGTTGTTGTATTAGCGCCAGCAAATCCGAGTAATCTCGTTGTTGTTGAGCGATTTTGGATGCGTCAACAACGCCTAGAAACGAAAAGTCTTCCTTTTCAGCTACACTTGGATCGGTGTAGGAGCGTGGTAGGCAGTCGGCATCGCTGTGTTTCCTTCCAGATTTCTATACGACACTAAAGTCATGTTCTTGCAGCCTAAGGCTCCATCTTGCTAGTCGACCTGACGGATTCTTGAGATTTGCCACCTAGCATAGAGCATGATGGTCACTGACAGCTCTGAACGGTCTACCATAAAGGTAGGGCCGAAAATTGTTTATTGCCCAGATGACTGCGAGGCACTGTTTTTCAGTTGCAGAGTAGTTTGCCTCAGCTTTTGAAAATTAGCGGCTGGCACAGGATAACACTTTCTTTTGACCATTTCGCCACTGGACCAGAATGGCGCCGAGGCCGAAGTTGCTGGCATCGGTTTTGACTTCAGTGTCGGCTCTCTCATCAAAATGCCCAAGTATTGGTGAACCCAATAGCCGTTTTCTTTATTCGTCAAAAGCTTTCTGTTCGCTTTCCCATGTGAAGGGCACGTAATCTTTTGTTAGTTTCGTAAGAGGTTCCCCAATCTTTGAGAAGATTTCCACAAATCGCCCATATTAGGCCCATAAATAAAAAAATCGATGCACAGACTTCTTGTCTCTGGGCGTAGGGAACCTCTGAACAGCAGCTGGTTTTTCGTGATCCGGACGAACGCCGTCAGAACTAATGATATGTCCAAGAAATCTCAGCTGTTCGAAGCAGAAGTGGCATTTTTTGGGTTTGGTTGTGAAGTTTGCTGACTAGATGGCGTCCAATACTGTGCGTAGTCGCTCTAGATGTTGATCAAACATTGCAGAGAATACCACCACGTTATTTGAATACACTAGGCATGACTGCCATTTCAATTCCGCGAAGACAGTGTCCATCATTTGCTGGAACGTCGCTGGTGCGGAACAGAGGCCGAATAGAAGCGCTTCGAATTCGCAGAGGCCATTCAGTGTTACGAATGCCGTTTTTTCACGGTACCGCTCGTCGACCTCTATTTGCCAATATCCGCTTTCCAGATCTAAGGAGGAGAAAAACTTTGCGGATGGCCGCCGATCAATTGCATCGTCGATACGTGGCAGTGGGTAGACATCGTGTATAGATACACTTTTCAGTTTCGGTAGTCGACACAGAATCTAAGTGTGTTGTCTTTCTTCTTAACGAGCACTACGGGGGACGCCCATGAACTATTCGAAGGCTGGATGACATCATACGAAAGCATCTCCTCCACTTGCTTCTTGAGAATTTCCCGTTCTTTTTGTGACACTCGATATGGATGCTGGCATACAGGCCTCGTGCCGTCTTGCGTTAAAGTATGTGTTTCTTCATTGACATGCGCTTGACCTTCGACGAAGTTGAGAAGCAATCAGAGAATTCTTTTATTAAGACATAAAACTGTTTTTTTTACTGTCTGGAAGGCTCTGGTTGACGGTCATGGATGTGTCAATGTTGCAGGCCACTGGTCGAGTGGTTAACGTTGTTAAGCTGCATAGTTCGGTCGCCATACAGAAGTCGTGTAAATAGGCTACAATCATGCCTAGAGCAATGTGTGGAAGTTCATTGGAGAAATTTCTTAGTAGGACATCTGCACGGCCATTCGTCAAGTGAACAAGACACCGAGCTACCAGATACATTGTTCAAAAACAGCCCCACATTTGTACCGCTATGCCTTCGCGGTTATAAGATGCATCTTTCTCTACGAGCCCCATTATACTGCAGCATGGCGGCACAGTTACGTCATCATGAAGAACGCGTAGAGCAGTTAGGCGTCGTTTCTCAGATTCCTCCACAGGTATAGCTCGTTCAGTCGAAAACGACATGCTGGACCTACGCAGGTTATTTACGGCCTCATTAGCTCGCGAAAAATCCGTTCCTCTAATGAGTTCCCTTGAACAATCTGGTAGCCCAATGAAATCAGCAACGTACATAAAAACCCGTATTTCAAGTCTTGCATTGCATCTGCCAAAGGGCGCAATAATGTGACCACCTGCCGTACGTACCTGTGATCCACTCCACTGTCTCATAGCTTTGTTTAGCTTCTTTACCACCTTATGACTTATCACTGAATAATCACAGCCGGCGTCGACTAAGGCATTGAGCTCCCATACTTCCATTCTCAACCGCAAATATGAAGTAACACTTTCTTTGCTCCACCCATTTACCAGAAATACACCGTTGTCACCCTCAAACCATCTTGGAGGATCTTCGTAATGGACGTTATCAGCCACCTTACCTCCACAAGCCGCTTGCTTCAGTTTTCCGGAAGTGGACTTGGAGAACGATGACCAAGCTGCTTGAAGGTGCACGTGGGCTGCATGACCGGTAGCGCATAGACGATGGTTACCGTGACCGACGTTGGCGTAGAGGTGGCGAGTTCTAGCACGTGGACAAGTACTTCTTAATCTCCGCTGGTCGTTGGCCGTTTAGAGGGCACGGTGCATATGACGGGAAGCCTCTTAATCTGGCCTATCAGCAAGGACAGAGTCTGTACAGATGACCCGCTTCGACACAATGAAAACACAGAGGCCTGCGCTCGTGATCACGCCAGACGTCACTTTTCCTGGGCCTATGCTCCACGTAGCGATGTATGCTACGTGCTCCTGGTGGCAGATAGGTAGCCGTTGGTTCCCGTGGACGATGTGCGCTGCGTGCTGCAGGTGGGACAGGAGTCGCCATTATCGCAACTACTATGTTCGAATAGGTCGAACCGGCTGCAGCTCACGCTCTGCCTCTCGTATGGCCTGCTTCAGTTCGTCTTGAACAGCGTCTGTAACAGATAGGGTTGTTGTAGTCTGGGGCATTTGCTGTCTGCTCAGTTCTGTAATAAATGATCTATTGAGCTCTCGCAGTGCTTCAATGTGGTTTCGCACGCCTCCAGAGAATAACTGTGCAGATGCGCCGTTTATAGTGATACACAACAGCCGGCACAACCTTGCTGCAAGAAAGAGAAATACGACGTTGTTTGCTGGTTGTTGATGAACTGTCGCCATCTTGTTCACCGAGCACGGTTCATCGTATCTAGTTTATTAAATAAGTTGCTCGTAACATAATTGGTGGAGGTGGATGACTCGCGTACCTCGCTGGAGACGCGCAGCCGTCGCAACACCGGGGACGCTTCAGCTACTTCAACTGCCAGTGCGTCATCAACACCAGCCTCTCAAGCCGGGTCGACAACCTACGTCACCCTGCCACCCCTGCAGGATCTTGGCACCTTCTCCGCTGACGGTATCATCGACGTTGACTCCTGGCTGCACCAGTATAAGCGGGTCAGTGCTACCCACCGCTGGGAGCCGCGGACATGTTTCGAAACTAATGAAGCCGAAATCACAAGCTGGGATCTTCTCAAAACTAAGATCCATGATCTTTTCGGCGATTCATCTGGTCGTCAGCTCGCTTCCAAGTAGACTCTTGCCGCGCGCGCTATGACGTCTACTGAATTTTACGTCTCATACATTCTTGACGTCTTGGCGCTTTGTGGCAAGGTCGACCAGCGCATGTCGGAAGACGAAAAAGTTACGTCTTCAAAGGAATTGCTGACGATGCCTTCAACCTGCTGGTTTTTAATAATGTCACGAGTATCGCACGATTCTGACAGAATGCCGCCGTCTAGAACAGGCTAAGCCCGCCGCGTCACCCACGGCATCACGCGCGTGCCGAACACAGCTGCTACTTCGTCTTGCGATAACGCCGTCCGCCCAGTTCACTTATGTGACAAGCTCACCTACGTCATTCGTCACGAGGTCGCGGCAAGCCAACCAGTAACTACTCTATATACAACGCCTGATCCTTCATCGACCAGTATCTCACTGATACAAGCCGTCGTTCGTCAAGAATTATCGAACGTCGGCCAACACTCCGTTCAGCCAGTCTACTCTGCCGAGCCTTTTTATCGTCGTCCCTCAGCTCCTCACTTTGGTTCAAACTAGTCTCGACAGCGCAATTTGTCGGAATGGCGTACACTAGACGAGAAGCTTATATGCTTCAACTGCCGACGTGTTGGCCATATTTCTCGCCACTGCCGCAATCTTTGGGCTCCACCGGCGCACTATGCGCCTCCTACCCAGGCCACTTCTATCTAGTCCACCAGTCATCCTCAACATTTGATTTTCATTCCCCTATGCCGACCACATCTTCTGATTCTGCCGCACCTCTGCCGAGACTTTGCTACGCCCGCTCACCATCCCCTGCTCACCGTCAATCTCGTCCGCCCCCAAAACGCCGTCCTGCCTCTCCGACATATTGGCAGTGCAGATTCTGGATGTGAAGCTGCATTGACGACGACCTCTGCAAGAAATCTTCGTGTAACCTTACCAACAACCCGGAATCTGTTGAACGTTACTTTAGACAATGTACCTGTGCGCGCGTTGACCGATACCGGTGGATGTGTTCATAATGAGTGCTGCTCTTCGTCGCTGCCTAAAGGAAGTTATCACACCCACCTTGAACCAAGCCGTTAGAGTCGCCGACGAGGGAACTGGTGCCATTATGGGCATGTGCTCTGCCCGTGTGACTATCGCCGATAGAAGCACTGCTGTTCTTTTCACCGTTATAGAAAATTGCCCTCATCATGTAATTCTAGGTATGGATTTTCTAACCACTCACTCGGCCCTTATAGATTGTTCAGCCGGCTGTCTTGACCTTGAAATGCCTCTACTTTCTGATCTGACCAACCCACCCGAAAGCCGTCTCTGCTGCGTTGATTTCGCACGCCTTCCACCTAACTGTGTTACACATATCAACCTCTTCTATACGCCACCTGTACCCGACGGCGATTACATGGTGGCACCAACTCATGCCGTGATGCTTACGCATGGCGTCGCTGTTCCGCACACCATTTTGACTATTGTTGAAAACCGCACATGCCTTCCTACGGTTCATTTTGCCCTCACTGCACAAATTCTTCTCCAAGGTATCTCTGTGGCCGAAATTACTGCCCTACAAGACCATACAGTTGAGCCCTTCAGAGTGGATGACTCCTGCACTTCAGACCGTGAACCAACTCTATCATGTTCATCGGGCGTCAACTTTGACCACATGGTGTCATCAGACCTCACTCCTGATCAAGCGGAAGCCCTCCGTCAGGTGCTGGGGTCCTAGAGTGACATTTTCGACTTCGCCAGCACGGCCTTAAGCCGAACGAGTGTTGTTACTCATCGTATCAATACTGGTGACGCGAGTCCCATTCCCCGACGCCCATTCCGTGTTTTCGCGTTCGAGCGTACAGTTATACAACAGGAAATCAAAAAAATGCTTGCAAAAGACATAATCGAGTCCTCTTATAGCATCTGGGCTTCTCCTGTCGTCCTGATCAGAAAAAAGTATGGAACATGGCGCTTTTGTGTGGATTTTCGGCATCTCAACAAAATTACGAAGAAGGATGTTCACCCGTTGCCTAGAACTGACGATGCCTTAAACTGCCTTTACGGTGCTACGTATTTTTTCACTATCGACCTTCGATCTGGCTATTGGCAGATCCCTGTAGACGAGATGGACCATAAGAAGACCGCATTTGTCCCTCCTGACGGTCTTTATCACTTCAAAGTTATTCGGTCTCTGTAACGCACCGGCCACATTCGAAAGAATGATGGACTCATAAGCTCTGAGGGTTTAAATGGTCAACCTGCTTATGTGATTTAGATGACGTTATCGTTTTCTCGCCCTCATTTGACTCCCATCTCGATAGTTTATCGGCGATTCTTGAAGTTTTTCGTCGAGCCAGACTTCAATTAAACTCTCCGAAATGCCACCTCGCTCATCGTCAAATAACCGTACTTGGCCACTTCGTCGATGCCGCAGGAGTCCGCCCGGATCCCGAGAACATTCGCGCCGTCACGGAATTTCCTATTCCGAAGTAAACAAAGGACGTTGGCAGATTTGTGGGCTTGTGCTCCTACTTTCGACGGTTTTTTAAGGACTTCGCGATCATTGCACGCCCACTCACGAACCTCCTGAAGAAGAACACCCCGTTTTTCTTGGGCGCTGATCAAGCCTCATCTTTTTTCCAGCTCACGACGCTCCTTATAACTATGCTGATTTTAGCTTATTTTGATCCATCAGCTCCAATCGAGGTTCGTGCTGACGCTAGTGGGCACGGCATAGGGGCAATGCCATTGCAACACCAACGCGGACATGACTGTGTTATAGCATATGCAAGCCGACTGCCATCCACGGCCGAGCACAACTATTCAATCATGGAGCGTGAGTGTCTCGCTCTTGTGTGGGCAGTCGCCAAGTTTCGTTCATACATGTACGGGCGTCCATTCCGAGTGAGTCACCGACCACCACACGCTCTGCTGGCTGGCCTCTCTCAAGGATCCCACAGGACGCTTCGCTCGTTGGTCGCTACGTTTACAAGAATACACGTTCACCGTAACGTACAAAACAGGGCGGTCGCATCAAGACGCGAATTGTTTATCACGCTACCCTGTGGAAGAAGCTGCCCATACTGACCCCTTTCCAGACCTTCTGTCTGTAACACAGCTACTCAACCTTGGCCACGAATAACGCCGGGATGCTTCCTGCGAACCATTATTGACAAGCTTGAGTCAATGCCTCACGACACATCTCTACAAATGTTCCTGGTCAAAGATGGGATTCTGTATCGCCGTAACCTCGATCAATATAGTCATGATTACTCCCCGTTATACCAGGACATCTTCGTGCGACCGTCCTCAACCAACTTCCTGACGCTCCTTTGGCGGGCCACTTGGGCGTCTCTCGCACATACGACCGTGTACGTCGTCGTTTCTTTTGGCCTGGTCTTGCCCGTTTTGTTCGACGCTACGTCGCCACTTGTAAGCCCTTCCCGCGCCGCAAAAAGCCATCTTTTCTACAAGCTGGATTCCATCAGCCGATCGACATTCCCACTGAACCTTTTTTTTTTAGTTGACCTCAACCTGCTTGACCCATTCCCGATTTCCAGCTCAGGCAATAAATGAATTGCTGTCCCCACTGACAATGCAACACGGTACGCTATTACACGAGCACTTCGGACGAGTTGCGCAACCCATGTGGTGAACGTTCTGGTATATGATAATATTTTAGTACACGGAGCTCCACGCCAACTTCTCACTTACCGGTGCCGGACCTTCCTATCAGCTGTCATTGAATAAATCCTGCGCTGTTGCTCTGCCAAGCACAAGTTTTCCACTACATACCATCCGCAAACAAACGGTCTTACGGAGCGCCACAACCGCACCATAACCGACATGCTTTCTAAATACGTAGCGGCCAACCACCAGGACTGGGACGTTCATTTGCCATTTGGGACGTTCGCATATAATTCGTCACGTCACGACACTACCGGCTGTTCACCATTCTATCTTTTATGCGGCCGAGAACCCGTCCTACTCTTTGAGGCCTTGCTGCCCTCGGTCACTGAGTATGCAGGCGAAGCCATCGTGCGAGCCAACCACGCACGTCAACTCACCCGCAGCCGCCTGCAGGCTTCACAGGAGCACGAAGGACAGCTCCACGATTACCATATTCGAAACGTGCACTTTTCACCGAGTTCCCTTGTCCTCCTCTGGTCCCCCACTCGGCGTGTAGGTATTTCTGAAAAACTGCTGTCACGCTACACTGGATTATACCACGTCGTTTGCCAGGTGACTGGCCTTACATACGAGATCGTTCTAGCAAATCCAGCGTCATCATCCTCACCTTCGAATGACATCGTGCACATAGCTCGACTCAAGCCTTATCACCCTCCTTGTACCGCATCGGAGTTGCTGAAGCAGTGAGACGTTGCTTTTACCATCGGGGGGTCATGATACACAACAGCCGGCACAGCCTTACGGCAAGAGAGAGAAACACGACGTTAGTTGCTGGTTGTTGATGAACTGTCGCCATCTTGTTCGCCGAGCACGGTTCATCGTATATAATTTTTTGAATAAGTTGCTCGCAAAAAAAATTTAGGTTGTACTGCCGAGCACGCTTTTCCAGTGTTTTTTTGATGGTCGTCGCTTCCGAGTAAAACTCTGCAACTGTGCTTGGGGGTTGCAGATGAGAACGGCGAACAGCTATTGCTTCTCTCCGCTCATTAGATGGCGCACCTTTTTATCCTAAGCCATGTTTTAATCCACACGCTTGAACAGACGGACCATTTTCTCACTGTACATAGCAGCACACGTGTTTGTGAGCAGGTTCCTTGATCAGAGATCAGCCGTTGCCTTTTCTTTCCGGTCTAGGTTCGCGAACATAGTCATCGCTGGTCTTCGAAGTACCTACCAGGTAGACAACGAGGTTTCATGGTTCTGAATATACGTCTTTGCGAAGTCTTCCAGGGCAAAGTATACGCGACGGAGCTTCACTCTTTCGTCCCATTCATTCAAGCTCGCCACGCTCTCGAACAGGTCCAACCATTCTTCCACGTCCTCGTACGAGTCGCCGTGAAATACTGGCAGCTGGTGCGGTTGGCTGGTGAAGATGCGCTGGTATTAACTGGCTAGTCACAGTGATGGTGTCCATTGTTCGAATTCCCCTGGTGTGAAGTGAAGAGGACTGATCTCACGTGAGTCACCTCAAAGATGGCGACTTGCCCTCTGCTGTAGAGGAGTCAATTCCACGGGTCGTCGGGGCTACGCTGTCTGGAGCTCGCGGGGCTTCGATTCATTACCCATCGCCTCCACCAGATTTGTAGCGATGCTGAGGCAAGCAGGCTAAAAAAACAAGCGTCTTTATTAGGGCGAACTTGTGCCCACGAGTCTAATGACTATGGTCATCGAAGTAGGAGTAGTCGAGTTGCACAGATCCAACTGTCTTCCTCTTCCTCGTAGTCCGAGCGCACGAACGCGTGGTGCATGCCAGCCGGGCTTTGCCTGGTGCTCGTGTCACGATGACTGCGGCGGACTATTTGCAAGTGGCCAACTTGTCGCGGCAATATCGCGTCTGCTGCATCTCCTCATACTTCTGCATTCCCTGACATTCGCCTTCACGCGCAGTTTTCAGTGCAGACCATAGTATGACTTGTGAAAACTGCAGCCTTCGTCTGCTTCATTGAGTGATAAAGGTCTCAACACTGATACACAGAATCATTAGCGCTCTGCTTTGTCTCTGCTGCACTGTTCTCCACATCACAGGCTGCCACCACAATAATAGTTTGTCCTCTGACTCGAGAAACTGATTGCCCCTCACAGAAGCAGCGCCTCCTTCACCACTTTTTGCTAAACCCTGGTATTGGATTTATTTCAACGGATGTTTTCATATACAATGTAAACATCATCGCTGCAACAGAGTGACATCTTAAATTTATGATTTCCCAAGAAAGGTAACTATGAGAAGTATGCGAAGTGCATCTGTTGACATGTGTATAGCGCCACACTGCAACTGAAATAAAGGAGCAAGTCATACAAGTGTGGTGTCATTGCGACCCTAAAAGTATTATCGGACATAAAGAAATGCCAGCAATATAATGAATTATTCTGATAATATCATCATCATTGAACATCGTCGCCATCAGTCATCGTTATTTTTCCTGTTAAGAAGCACTCCAAAGTATTAGACTGCGAGGAGGGTGTAATATGTATTAGCCTTTTTCGTCTAGTAAACAGCTGATTTCTTGTACGAAAGTTTTTTTAGATGCACGCCGATGTCCGTAATGGTAGTGCCATAGCAATGGTGCTAGGCTGCTGAAGTGAAGTTTGTAAATTCGATCCTGGCCGTGGGACCCCATTTGATTCAGACGAAATATTAGGAAAGCGTACACTGCTCAATGTCACTGCACGCTAGATAACACCAAGAAGGTAAAAATTTTCATAGCCCTTTATTTAGGGTGTCCCTCACGATTCCATAATGGTTTTGAAACGTTATGCTCCAAAAAATAGTACTACACACACAGAGAAGCCAGTCAAGTTCAAGTATTCAAAGCAATTTTTCATTAAGCCCAAAATCAGTATCTGTAAGGCGTCGCTTTCAGGCTATTTAAAAAGTTCATGTGCATTTTCTATGTGCCTAAACACTTCGACCACTACAGATACTTAAGAACAGCCGCTATTTTTTTCTGCGTAGCAGAACATAAATTTGTTGAAACAGCGTAATGTATATCTGTACAGCCATCAGGCTGACTCATCGGCAGTTAAAGTGACATTCCTAAACTCACTCTCAGCCATCTTATTCTATTTGTGAGCTTTCACTGCAACATGCGAATATGGTGGTTTTGGGACGTTACACCCCACAAATCATTCAATCAATCAGTATGCGAACGACGCCACCCTGAGTTGCAAAGAGAAGTACGCGAAGACTTTAAAAGTTGTCGAGAACAGCTGAACTCGGTTTAAAAGTGAGGCAATAACAATTTCGCTGTCCTCTACAAAAATGAATCACGTTGTCGTAATTCACAATGTCATTGCTTTGTCATTCAACGCCTCTTGATTTCACTTTAAAGAGGCAATGAATGCAGTATAGTGCTTTCTTTCCAAAATAATAACAAACTAATACTACTTTGCCTTCTTCACCACGGAAGGAGTCCGGAACGAGCACACGTCCACCTTCTCAACTTTTTTTTTCAACAACGTCACTAAATTGCTTTAACCGCATTTATCTCTTGTAGATAAACATAAAACAGTGCACCTTTTCCAGAGGCCAAAAACAAGTAATAGCGCAATAAAATATACCTTAAAATTGACGTATCAAATCTTGAGTTTGTAGGCCTATCTGTATTTCAATGAGGTGATCCTCCAATAGAATAGTTCAATAACCATAACAGTTCACTGCACACTATTAGGCGAAATGTTTCGGCGTCTCATCAAGCCTGAAATGTCCCTGTATATATCGGTGGGGATGGTGTCAGACAGAAGCCAGTACCATGAAAGGCACGTGACGCCCACAAAAAAAAAACAGCAAGTGAAGTAAGTAGCAAATGAGAGCAATAAGAAAATAACCGTTATAGAAGGAGGTCTAATAGAAGGGTATAAGAAAGCAGCTGGCATTTTCTGTGCCTTTCTCAAACTAGTTTATATGCATTGCACTGTTTGAGTGTAACAAAAGGCGATATAAATATTGCATTGCAATATGGTATAATTGAAATTATCAGAAGAACTAAAGTAATCAACCCAGTGCACATAGCGTTCAAGTGTGTCACCCATTATTTTATACACGTGTTGTTATACTAGAATCACCGGGTCGCTGCTGCATTGACAAACGAATACTGTAAGGTAAAGCCATCTTCCTGTTATTCTCAGCTAACCTACGAAGGAGCTGAAAACACGATTCTTGGCTTCACGGGCCACTGATATACCACCTCTTCATTTTTTTTCTTGCCATCGCATGGTTCTCTACTTAACACCCTCAATATTCACATACCAGCAGCCGACCCCACACTTCTACCAACCCCCTGACCCATACACACACAGATAATAGTTAAACCTCTCCCAAGAAACATCCACGTTACCTACCATTCGGCCCGCCGCAAGGCCCGTGCAAAAGCTCTCCACAAATACTACGGTTCTGAAGAGGACGCCGTATGGGTGGATGCAGCTTGCACGGGCGACGACGCGGCAGTTGCAGTCATTGATCGCACACTCCATCCCATTGCAACTCTCCACCTTCCTCCTGCATCCACCCCGGAATCCTCGGAAGAAGCGGCGATCGCGCTTGCCCTCGCACACACTGATACCCGGTACGTCCTTTCCGACTCGAAAACCGCGATCCTAAATTTCGCGCGAGGACGAGTCCACGAGAGCGCTTTCAGAATTCTCAGCTCGCCCACCAAAAACCCGGCCCGCCATGTGGAGCTGATCTGGGTGCCTGCGCATTCTGGAAATCCCGGCAACGAAGCCGCCAATGACCACGCCCGAGGTTTCATCAACCGGGCGGCGGCGGAATCGGAGTCGGGCTCTTCCAGGGAGCGCATGCATTCGTTCAACGAGATGACCCAGTCATATCGCGCCGAACGCCAGCTATACCCACCACCACACCGATCCCTCAAAAATTTTCACCAAATATTATGGCGTCGCCTTCAGACCCGCACCCTTTCCTCCCCCTATTTTCTTTCCCGCATTTACCCGGGAGCGTACGCCGCGTCCTGTGCTCAATGCACTCACCCCCACGCTACCCTTACCCACATTCTCATGAAATGCCCGGCGGACCCTCCCCCGCGGGCCCCGTAGCCACTGACCACATGGGAGAAAGGGGAGACCTTGCTGCGCTCGACGGACCCGGCAAAGCAGAAAATCGCCACTGACTGGTCCGCCCACGTCATGGAACTGCATGAACTCATGAACGCATCGCGCAGTGGGGTCGTGCGGGGACCCTGGGACGTAAGTGCCCAAATCCCTTGGTCTAATAAAGTTTTACCTCCTCCTCTCGGTCTTCTTCGGCGCCCGAAATAGATGCTAGAACAACATCGCATGGTCTTACGTCAGATGACATCTTGACAGAACTTCTTCATCATGACGTCATATAGTTTAGTCATTATATAATAACCATTTTTACGTCCCTTATACATGATGTCATGGGACGCACGCCACTAACCATAGAATTTCTAATTGGTTACGACACCTTAGAATTTTCTCCTAGTTGCTTAAGACATCTTAGACTTTTCTCTGAATGATCGTATTGCTGATGGTATATACAATGATTTATGCCCAATAACCTACAGGATAACTGTTACAGGGGACAAATTGTTTCACTCAAAATTTTATGATAATAAAATATAGTGAAAACGCTATAACTAGGTATAGTAGGGGTGAAAAGTTAGACTCTAACGAAACTTCCAGGGCTTAAAAAAAGAATAGCACGCAGAATTTTCACACGAAGTCAAATATATAGCAGTTAGCCATCTAGAGAAAATTAGCCAATGGCGCAGCGCAGCATTTTTCTCTTTCGCGTAGGTGAATACATGACACACACACTTTTAAAATTGGCAAATACTAGGGGCATGACAATATAAAAAGGATTCTACCGATAATATTAACTTCCGATGTTTACCAAGCAATATAGCTCTGCATGCAGTTGGGACCTACTTGCATTCGATTTCGCCACAACGGTGCTCAAGAGGGTAATGTATAACCATAAGAAGTTTCGAGCTTGACTAACATCACTCACTTTAACACAAATACCTCTTAGATTATGACTAAAACTGTCGACGTTCCTATACCCAAGATCAAGAACTTAACTTTACATTTTGCTTTTGGTTCCGTCAGTCCAGGAGAAATATACAAAATTTATTGCATATTGGCTGCAAGTATTTGAAAGTAAACTTAACGCTTCTAGAAAAATACAAGGATGTTGTACGTACAGCACATCAGAGTCCAAGAAACACGCCACAGTGCGCTGGGAACCATTTAGTGATTTCGCCATTAGCGCCGACTCGATGCACTTGCAGTCTGTATGAACCCTATCTTCCTCCGACACCATCTGTAGGTATATGACGCCGTCATTCTTGAGGAACTGTGCGAAGAAGAATAGCGTAATATCAGAAAAGCAGGATTACAGTATTATAGTTCCCTAACTAAACACACGCACACACGCAATATGCATGTACTTCGGAGCAGCAAATTCGTTAAAGCGATATCAACGAATTTAATGCTATTCGAAGGAAAGCTATGAGGTAAATATTTAGGATCCATTTGCTCGTAACGCCATTCGATTCTGATGTTTCTCAGGTTTAATTATACGTGACACAAGTCCAACAGGCTGGGAAAAAGTTTCAAAAGCATAGAAAATTTAGGTCTTATATTGATTTACGGCAACTCGTGTCTGCCCACCATAATAAGTAGCAAAATGCCAGTCTAACTTCAGTTAATTCAGCTGTGGTAATTCAGTGCAAAAATCTAACAATAATAAAACTATTGGTGTATCTATGTATAAAATGTACCCAAGATTTCCAGACTCTCCTTCCAAGTCACGACGAGAGATCATGGTATAATGTTACGTAATACTATTTCCACGCAAATATGTGAACGATTGTGACAAGAAATTCTTGACTATTCTAAAGTAGATAGCTCATGTTTTTCATATCAACGCCTACAGTTACGTAATTGCTTCTGCATTGGATTAAAGTGGCACGTTTTCTACACGTAAACTTCGGAAGAGAAGAGAGCCAACTTAGGGGCAGGGTTAAGTTCACATTTAATGGTTTTTACCGGCGGACTGTGCACCGTGGTAAGGTCGTGCCATTATTTGGCGAGCCTCCCAAGATTTTTTCTCTGTGCGGCCCAGTCACACTTTTGGCTGGGGTGGCAGGATGGATAACAAAACGTTGAATGCCGTGGCGGAAGACGTGGAATGACCAAAGAGGAGACGCTTAAGTTGTTCGAGAACGCGCAGAAATAACCCGAAAGGAAGCACGAGCACAAGAAAGAGAGGGAGCACGAACAGCACGAGCGCGAAAAGGATATCCTCGAGCTCAAGCTGAGGTTATCGGAGATAACTACTTGTCCACGCAACGCGGCGGTGCTGCGAGCAGCCTAACATCGGCGTTGGGCAGCTCGCCTACTTCCAGACCTCTAGCTTATGGCACCCTTTGACGAACGAAGAGACGACCTCGTCTTACGTGCATTGTTTCGAGCTCGTCGTGATCGCGCAAGGCTGGGGAGTAGCGAGGTGGCCAATGGCTCGAGTCTTTCTCTAGTAGGAAATGCATTGAGTGTATTTGGTAACATGCCAGCAGGGGAGTTGCTAGACTACGATTTTGTCAATAATGCTTTATTGGAGTGATTCCGTCTGACAACTCAAGGGTATCGGGAAAAGTTTTGAACCTGTAGACCTGAGAACTCTGACACGGGCAAGCAGTTTGTCTTCCACCCTGCTAACTATTTTGATCGATGGATCCAGCTGTCACAGACAGAAAATACACATGAAGGGGTCCACGATAGGATAGTAGCCAAACAGTTCCTGAACTGTTGTAACTGCAAGTTAGCTTTGATTGATTGATATGTGGGGTTTAACGTCCCAAACCACCATATGATTATGAGAGACGCCGTAGTGGAGGGCTCCGGAAATTTTGACCACCTGGGGTTCTTTAACGTGCACCCAAATCTGAGCACACGGGCCTACACCATTTCCGCCTCCATCGGAAATACAGCCGCCGCAGCCGCAGCCCACATCGATTTTGGTGCCGACGACCCGGCAATCAAGCCTACAACGACCCGAGCCTTTCATTCCTGGTGTGGGTGAGCTGCGCTGCGAGCTAGACCGACATGGAGCGAGCGAAGAGCAAGCGGGCCTCGCGGCGATCGATGAACACGAGAATCATCAACGAGGTCAACCAGGTGCTCCAGTCCAATGAGTTCGAGCTTTCTGGACTTCGAATGCTGCACGGCCGCCTACGCGCCAGCAACGTGGAACTTAAAGCCTTGAACAACGAGGTTGAAACCCTGATCACTGACGACCTGGCGGCAGACGACTATGAGGTGGTCATGCAATACGATGACGCCGCTAACAGTACTCTGGCGTTGCTCGAGCACCACATTGAAGTTCTGAAGACTTCTGCTACGCCGGCGTCGTCTACAACTCCAGCCATGGGCGCAAGGACCTGTGAGGGTGCACCGAGCGAGCATGAACGACTTCCACAACGTGAGTTCGGCGCACGACTTCCCAAGCTGGAGCTTCTTCGTTTCGATGGAAACGTGATCAAGTGGCAACCCTTTTGGGATATGTTCCTGCACTCCGTGCACGAGAACCCAAGGCTGTCCAACACAGACCGGTTTCACTACTTGGCCTCACTTCTAGATGGACCTGCAGCTCAGGCCGTCGCCGGTATTCAGGTGACAGATTCTTGTTACGATGACGCGCTGGAAATTTTGAAACGTCGGTTTGGAAACAAGAAAGTCATTGAGCAGAAGTACTTAGGAAATTTGCGCACGCTCAAACCAGTGAAATTAGCGAGTGATGTCACTGCTCTGCGCAAGCTTTTCGACACAGTTCAACTAAACAGGAGGGGACTGCGTAGTCTTGGAATCACGGAGTCATCCTACGCGGCTATGCTGAATGAAGTTCTGCTCAAAGTCATACCAGCTGACATTGTCGTAGAATACTTCAAAAAAGAAAGTATGGAGAACACGACGGAAACGAGCCAGGCTTCATCTGATCAGGAACTTGAGCAGCTGATGAAATTTCTCCGCATCGAAGTTGAATGTCGAGAAAAGAGTTCTTTAGTGAACAATTTGCCAACGACATCGAACAACAGCGTACCTGTATTAAATAGATCATTCAAGAAGCAGTCCGCGACTCCTACAGCATCCGTTCTTCAAAACAAGACACTATCTTCCCCCTCGTCCTGTTTTTTCTGCGCTGCTACCGATCACAAGACAGAGGACTGCACGAGTGACATGACTCTGGCCGAGAAGCGCAACAAACTTGTAACAGACGGTCGATGCTTCCGGTGCACGTCAAAAGGACATCTGGTCCGCAATTGCCGGCGGAGAGTGCACTGCCAAGCATGCAAGCGCAGACACGCCTCCTCGATGTGCAATACTAGTAGTTCTGAAACACCATCAGTGACTAATGCTCAGAAGAAACCGAATGCTACGGTGCAAGTTTCCACTCAGAGAGCTTCAGTTCCCCGACTCATCAATGATGTTCTTCTCCAGACTTTTCGAGCTTGGGTAACGACTTCATCTCATTGTTGCTATATACGCGGTGTTCTCGACAACGGAAGCCAGCGAACGTTCGTCACTGAGAGCGTCGCTTCCAAGCTAAGTCTACCTGCTGTTGCCGAGACCGAACTCGCCATCAGTGCGTTTGGTAGAGCGAGCGACCCAACCCGACGATTCAAAATGGTCAAGATCACGCTCCGCAGTCAGCACGACGACCTAACCATTGACATTGAGGCCATAGTGGTGCCCTTTATTTGCGAGGAGATGATTGAAGCACCAAGGCAGAGTCGTCTTCTTCAAGCCATCGCAGCGGAGGGGAAACATCTGGCTGACGCAGTCGTTTACCCGAGTGTAGATTGTGAGCCAGGTGTGAGTGTCCTCATTGGATCGGACCAGCTTTGGAAGTTGATGCCCAACACGAGTGAAGTGAGGTGGGATGAAGAAAACCCTGCCTTACTCGCCATTAACACAAAGATGGGCTGGACTCTCCAAGGCCCCTTATCTGGTGGTGGAAGCACGAGTAACAAAGCAAGCACCCAAGTATGTGTTCTTCGAACAGGTTCCCACGAAGACGACCAGATCGCCTTCCCATTACAAAGATTTTGGGACCTCGATGCTATCGGAATTGCCGACACGCCGACGTCTCAGTGCAACGCAGATATTTTGGAAGAATTCAACAACACTACCAGGCTTCGGAAAGGACGCTATGAAGTTGCGTTGCCATGGAAATCACCTCTCGTCGACATGGCCGACAATCGCAAAGTAGCCCTTTCGAGGCTCCATGGACTCGTCAAGCGGCTGTCACCAAACGACGAAGCCATGAGAGCCTACGATAAGGCTATCAGGCCGTATGAGGTGGACGGTCATGCTGAAAAAGTTGAAGATGCCCCTTATTGTACACAGCACCTATACTACATGCCGCATCGAGAGGTAATCCGCGAAACATCTACGACGACGAGACTTCGCGTAGTCTTCGACGCATCATCGCATGCATCAGGAGCTTGTTCTCTCAACGAACAACTCGAAAAAGGTCCTAATCTGAATGCTGACCTTTTCAAGGTTTTGATCCGGTTTCGCCTTTTCGCCATCGGAATTACAGCAGACGTGCAGAAGGCGTTTCTACAAATCAGCATTCGAGAAGAAGACAGAGATGCTCTTCGTTTCTTGTGGTTTGAAGGGCTACCAATGTCAGGCAGACCACTGCCAAAAATACAAGAAATGCGAATGACCAGAGTTCCATTCGGCACCTCCGCAAGCCCTTTCCTATTATCTGCAACGTTGAAATACCATTTCGATCACGTTGAACAAATTTACCAAGTAACGGCCGCAAAACTGAAGGCAAGCTTCTACGTCGATGACCTAGTTTTCGGAGCTTCAACGACAAAAGAAGCGCTACAACTCTACGAAGAGACGAAGGCCATAATGGAGCTGGCCGGAATGAAAATGCAGAAGTGGTCAACAAACTGCGACCTGTTAAGAGAGAAGCTCAAGCAAGCAGGAGAGACGTCAGCTGAGCAGGTCACACAATATAAGGTTCTTGGGCTATCCTGGAACTACACCGACGACACCATTTCGGTGAAAATTGACTCTGTGACGAAAGTCTTAAAAGCGGGACTTTGTACCAAGCGAACTGTGCTTCAGGCTTCATCACGAATTTTCGACCCCTTGGGACTGCTAGCACCGTTCACCATTCGAGTTAAAATACTTTTTCAGAAGATATGGATGCAAGGACTCGATTGGGAAAGCGTTCTCCCCGAGACATTGAAGATCGAGTGGGACAAGTGGACTGTCGAACTTCAAGACCTCAAAGACTTTAGAACCAAGAGGTATCAACTAGACAACAGCAGCCCTGATAAAAGCACTCACCAGCTGCATATATTCACGGACGCTAGCCCGTGTGCCTACGGAGTAGTGGCATACATACGAGTGGAAGACAGTACCGGAGCGGTTCGACTCCAGCAGCTGCTCGCTAAGTCTCGGGTCGCTCCAATCAAGGGTCTCACTTTACCACGCCTGGAACTCGTCGCTGCGGTTCTTGGAGCTCGACTTCTTAAGCTACTTGTGGATACTTTGCCACACACAAATATAGAATACTTCTGCTGGACCGACTCCCAAGTTTGCTTGAGTTGGATCAAGTCTACAGCCACCAAGTGGAAGCCCTTCGTTTGTAACAGGGTAATTGAGATCCAAGGGCTCACAGACCCGAGTCGCTGGAGACATTGCTCTGGAAAGACAAACCCAGCCGACTTAGTTACAAGAGGGATATCAGCGCATCACCTTTGTACTAGCGATTTATGGTGGCATGGGCCTGACTGGCTATCTGGTACCCAAGAAACGTGGCCGGCAAGTGAAGCTGGTCCTCATGAGTCAACGGATGAACTATGTAGATCAAACGACGAAGACACAACAGTTTTGGCTTGTCAATGCTCGCAAGCAGAGCCACTTTTCGAGCTCGACAAGTACAGCAGCTGGATACGAGTTGTTAGAATCACAGCTTGGATTCGAAGATTTATTCACAATTGTCGAGTGCACACCAGTCGTCGTCTGATGGGCCCACTCACTGCCCCTGAGATAAAAGAAGGCGAGTTTACATGGATGAAGAATGCACAAGCGGAAGCCTTTAGTATAGAACTCGCCTCATTGTTAAAAAACCAACCATTAGCTAAGGCATCCCGAATTCGTAATCTGCATCCATTCCTGGACAATGATGGGATTTTAAGAATCAAGACCCGGCTTGACAACGTAAAAACATCAGAATACGTGAGGTGCCCGATTCTACTACCAGCTGACCACCGCTGCACATACCTCATCATCGACCGCACGCACCGGCGCCTGCTGCACAGTGGTGTAAACGATACCCTTTCAGAGCTACGCGAGTGTTTTTGGGTGATTAAGGGCCGCCAGTGTGTGAAAAAAGTGCTCTCTAGGTGCAAAGTGTGTGCTAGATTCAAGCTCCAACCTGCAACAGCCCCTACCGCACCACTGCCGACCGACAGGGTTAAGAGATCACACCCTTTTCAAGTTGTGGGTGTTGACTTTGCTGGTCCCGTTTTTGTGAAAGGAACCAGTCCCGTGAAGGCCTATATCGTTATTTTTACGTGTGCCGTCGTTCGGGCGATCCATTTGGAGTTGTGCTCCGATATGACGGCGGGGTCATTTTTAATGGCTTTCCGTCGGTTTGTGTCGCGACGCGGCTTGCCTAGTGTTATTTATTCCGACAATGCTCTAGCTTTTCATGCTGCCAGTCGCGACTTAAAAGTGATGTACAGAGCTTTGAGAGACTTCCAAGTACAGGACTTTTGCTCTAATAACCACATTACCTGGAAATTCATTGCAGAACGTAGTCCTTGGTGGGGTGGATTTTGGGAGAGGATGATTCGCACTGTTAAAAGCTGCCTACGGAAAATTCTAGGGAAAGGTTGCTTTGATTTCGAGCAGCTTGTGACCATTCTTGCCGAAGTAGAAAATGTAGTGAATTCTAGGCCATTAACGTACCTCTCCGCTGACGCTACCGATCCAGCTGTACTTACACCTTCGCACTTTCTAACCGGTAGGAAGTCTACTACACTGCCTAGTGCTAATACTGCTGAAACGTCGGGAACTCGCTCCGATACTTTAAAGCATTGGAAGTACAGGCAGCAAATAGTGGCTGATTTTTGGAAGCGTTGGTATAAAGACTACCTCTTGTGCTTGAGGAGTGCACACATTAGGCGAGTACAGCCTTGCAACCAGCTTAAGGTTAACGATGTAGTCGTCATTAAGGAAGACAAGGTGCCCATAACTTTTTGGAAAGTTGGTAGAGTTACTGACGTGTACTTATCAAGTGATAATCACGTTAGAGCCTGCAAGATTGTCTTGGCAGGAGGTACGGAAGTTACGAGGCCAGTACAACTTTTATGCCCGTTGGAGCTGGGCGATTGAACTTTCGGGCGCGGAGGATGTTGGAAATTGTTTGAACCTCCCTCTCAAAAATCGATGTGGGAAAACCACGCTTCGGAGTTTAAAGGCACCAAATGAAGGAGACGCAAACGCCAGCATCCATGGTAAAAGAGCGTGTTCTATTTTCGGCTGGTCTCTTCCTCTTCCTCGTCGTTCTCCGTCTCTTGGTGCGCGCGCTATTCGCGCGGGAGGTTCAAACAATTTCCAACATCCTCCGCGCCCGAAAGTTCAATCGCCCAGCTCCAACGGGCATAAAAGTTGTACTGGCCTCGTAACTTCCGTACCTCCTGCCAAGACAATCTTGCAGGCTCTAACGTGATTATCACTTGATAAGTACACGTCAGTAACTCTACCAACTTTCCAAAAAGTTATGGGCACCTTGTCTTCCTTAATGACGACTACATCGTTAACCTTAAGCTGGTTGCAAGGCTGTACTCGCCTAATGTGTGCACTCCTCAAGCACAAGAGGTAGTCTTTATACCAACGCTTCCAAAAATCAGCCACTATTTGCTGCCTGTACTTCCAATGCTTTAAAGTATCGGAGCGAGTTCCCGACGTTTCAGCAGTATTAGCACTAGGCAGTGTAGTAGACTTCCTACCGGTTAGAAAGTGCGAAGGTGTAAGTACAGCTGGATCGGTAGCGTCAGCGGAGAGGTACGTTAATGGCCTAGAATTCACTACATTTTCTACTTCGGCAAGAATGGTCACAAGCTGCTCGAAATCAAAGCAACCTTTCCCTAGAAGTTTCCGTAGGCAGCTTTTAACAGTGCGAATCATCCTCTCCCAAAATCCACCCCACCAAGGACTACGTTCTGCAATGAATTTCCAGGTAATGTGGTTATTAGAGCAAAAGTCCTGTACTTGGAAGTCTCTCAAAGCTCTGTACATCACTTTTAAGTCGCGACTGGCAGCATGAAAAGCTAGAGCATTGTCGGAATAAATAACACTAGGCAAGCCGCGTCGCGACACAAACCGACGGAAAGCCATTAAAAATGACCCCGCCGTCATATCGGAGCACAACTCCAAATGGATCGCCCGAACGACGGCACACGTAAAAATAACGATATAGGCCTTCACGGGACTGGTTCCTTTCACAAAAAACGGGACCAGCAAAGTCAACACCCACAACTTGAAAAGGGTGTGATCTCTTAACCCTGTCGGTCGGCAGTGGTGCGGTAGGGGCTGTTGCAGGTTGGAGCTTGAATCTAGCACACACTTTGCACCTAGAGAGCACTTTTTTCACACACTGGCGGCCCTTAATCACCCAAAAACACTCGCGTAGCTCTGAAAGGGTATCGTTTACACCACTGTGCAGCAGGCGCCGGTGCGTGCGGTCGATGATGAGGTATGTGCAGCGGTGGTCAGCTGGTAGTAGAATCGGGCACCTCACGTATTCTGATGTTTTTACGTTGTCAAGCCGGGTCTTGATTCTTAAAATCCCATCATTGTCCAGGAATGGATGCAGATTACGAATTCGGGATGCCTTAGCTAATGGTTGGTTTTTTAACAATGAGGCGAGTTCTATACTAAAGGCTTCCGCTTGTGCATTCTTCATCCATGTAAACTCGCCTTCTTTTATCTCAGGGGCAGTGAGTGGGCCCATCAGACGACGACTGGTGTGCACTCGACAATTGTGAATAAATCTTCGAATCCAAGCTGTGATTCTAACAACTCGTATCCAGCTGCTGTACTTGTCGAGCTCGAAAAGTGGCTCTGCTTGCGAGCATTGACAAGCCAAAACTGTTGTGTCTTCGTCGTTTGATCTACATAGTTCATCCGTTGACTCATGAGGACCAGCTTCACTTGCCGGCCACGTTTCTTGGGTACCAGATAGCCAGTCAGGCCCATGCCACCATAAATCGCTAGTACAAAGGTGATGCGCTGATATCCCTCTTGTAACTAAGTCGGCTGGGTTTGTCTTTCCAGAGCAATGTCTCCAGCGACTCGGGTCTGTGAGCCCTTGGATCTCAATTACCCTGTTACAAACGAAGGGCTTCCACTTGGTGGCTGTAGACTTGATCCAACTCAAGCAAACTTGGGAGTCGGTCCAGCAGAAGTATTCTATATTTGTGTGTGGCAAAGTATCCACAAGTAGCTTAAGAAGTCGAGCTCCAAGAACCGCAGCGACGAGTTCCAGGCGTGGTAAAGTGAGACCCTTGATTGGAGCGACCCGAGACTTAGCGAGCAGCTGCTGGAGTCGAACCGCTCCGGTACTGTCTTCCACTCGTATGTATGCCACTACTCCGTAGGCACACGGGCTAGCGTCCGTGAATATATGCAGCTGGTGAGTGCTTTTATCAGGGCTGCTGTTGTCTAGTTGATACCTCTTGGTTCTAAAGTCTTTGAGGTCTTGAAGTTCGACAGTCCACTTGTCCCACTCGATCTTCAATGTCTCGGGGAGAACGCTTTCCCAATCGAGTCCTTGCATCCATATCTTCTGAAAAAGTATTTTAACTCGAATGGTGAACGGTGCTAGCAGTCCCAAGGGGTCGAAAATTCGTGATGAAGCCTGAAGCACAGTTCGCTTGGTACAAAGTCCCGCTTTTAAGACTTTCGTCACAGAGTCAATTTTCACCGAAATGGTGTCGTCGGTGTAGTTCCAGGATAGCCCAAGAACCTTAGATTGTGTGACCTGCTCAGCTGACGTCTCTCCTGCTTGCTTGAGCTTCTCTCTTAACAGGTCGCAGTTTGTTGACCACTTCTGCATTTTCATTCCGGCCAGCTCCATTATGGCCTTCGTCTCTTCGTAGAGTTGTAGCGCTTCTTTTGTCGTTGAAGCTCCGAAAACTAGGTCATCGACGTAGAAGCTTGCCCTCAGTTTTGCGGCCGTTACTTGGTAAATTTGTTCAACGTGATCGAAATGGTATTTCAACGTTGCAGATAATAGGAAAGGGCTTGCGGAGGTGCCGAATGGAACTCTGGTCATTCGCATTTCTTGTATTTTTGGCAGTGGTCTGCCTGACATTGGTAGCCCTTCAAACCACAAGAAACGAAGAGCATCTCTGTCTTCTTCTCGAATGCTGATTTGTAGAAACGCCTTCTGCACGTCTGCTGTAATTCCGATGGCGAAAAGGCGAAACCGGATCAAAACCTTGAAAAGGTCAGCATTCAGATTAGGACCTTTTTCGAGTTGTTCGTTGAGAGAACAAGCTCCTGATGCATGCGATGATGCGTCGAAGACTACGCGAAGTCTCGTCGTCGTAGATGTTTCGCGGATTACCTCTCGATGCGGCATGTAGTATAGGTGCTGTGTACAATAAGGGGCATCTTCAACTTTTTCAGCATGACCGTCCACCTCATACTGCCTGATAGCCTTATCGTAGGCTCTCATGGCTTCGTCGTTTGGTGACAGCCGCTTGACGAGTCCATGGAGCCTCGAAAGGGCTACTTTGCGATTGTCGGCCATGTCGACGAGAGGTGATTTCCATGGCAACGCAACTTCATAGCGTCCTTTCCGAAGCCTGGTAGTGTTGTTGAATTCTTCCAAAATATCTGCGTTGCACTGAGACGTCGGCGTGTCGGCAATTCCGATAGCATCGAGGTCCCAAAATCTTTGTAATGGGAAGGCGATCTGGTCGTCTTCGTGGGAACCTGTTCGAAGAACACATACTTGGGTGCTTGCTTTGTTACTCGTGCTTCCACCACCAGATAAGGGGCCTTGGAGAGTCCAGCCCATCTTTGTGTTAATGGCGAGTAAGGCAGGGTTTTCTTCATCCCACCTCACTTCACTCGTGTTGGGCATCAACTTCCAAAGCTGGTCCGATCCAATGAGGACACTCACACCTGGCTCACAATCTACACTCGGGTAAACGACTGCGTCAGCCAGATGTTTCCCCTCCGCTGCGATGGCTTGAAGAAGACGACTCTGCCTTGGTGCTTCAATCATCTCCTCGCAAATAAAGGGCACCACTATGGCCTCAATGTCAATGGTTAGGTCGTCGTGCTGACTGCGGAGCGTGATCTTGACCATTTTGAATCGTCGGGTTGGGTCGCTCGCTCTACCAAACGCACTGATGGCGAGTTCGGTCTCGGCAACAGCAGGTAGACTTAGCTTGGAAGCGACGCTCTCAGTGACGAACGTTCGCTGGCTTCCGTTGTCGAGAACACCGCGTATATAGCAACAATGAGATGAAGTCGTTACCCAAGCTCGAAAAGTCTGGAGAAGAACATCATTGATGAGTCGGGGAACTGAAGCTCTCTGAGTGGAAACTTGCACCGTAGCATTCGGTTTCTTCTGAGCATTAGTCACTGATGGTGTTTCAGAACTACTAGCATTGCACATCGAGGAGGCGTGTCTGCGCTTGCATGCTTGGCAGTGCACTCTCCGCCGGCAATTGCGGACCAGATGTCCTTTTGACGTGCACCGGAAGCATCGACCGTCTGTTACAAGTTTGTTGCGCTTCTCGGCCAGAGTCATGTCACTGGTGCAGTCCTCTGTCTTGTGATCGGTAGCAGCGCAGAAAAAACAGGACGAGGGGGAAGATAGTGTCTTGTTTTGAAGAACGGATGCTGTAGGAGTCGCGGACTGCTTCTTGAATGATCTATTTAATACAGGTACGCTGTTGTTCGATGTCGTTGGCAAATTGTTCACTAAAGAACTCTTTTCTCGACATTCAACTTCGATGCGGAGAAATTTCATCAGCTGCTCAAGTTCCTGATCAGATGAAGCCTGGCTCGTTTCCGTCGTGTTCTCCATACTTTCTTTTTTGAAGTATTCTACGACAATGTCAGCTGGTATGACTTTGAGCAGAACTTCATTCAGCATAGCCGCGTAGGATGACTCCGTGATTCCAAGACTACGCAGTCCCCTCCTGTTTAGTTGAACTGTGTCGAAAAGCTTGCGCAGAGCAGTGACATCACTCGCTAATTTCACTGGTTTGAGCGTGCGCAAATTTCCTAAGTACTTCTGCTCAATGACTTTCTTGTTTCCAAACCGACGTTTCAAAATTTCCAGCGCGTCATCGTAACAAGAATCTGTCACCTGAATACCGGCGACGGCCTGTTGGCCGATGTGGGAAAACCACGCTTCGGAGTTTAAAGGCACCAAATGAAGGAGACGCAAACGCCAGCATCCATGGTAAAAGAGCGTGTTCTATTTCGGCTGGTCTCTTCCTCTTCCTCGTCGTTCTCCGTCTCTTGGTGCGCGCGCTATTCGCGCGGGAGGTTCAAACAATTTCCAACATCCTTCGCGCCCGAAAGTTCAATCGCCCAGCTCCAACGGGCATAAAAGTTGTACTGGCCTCGTAACTTCCGTACCTCCTGCCAAGACAATCTTGCAGGCTCTAACGTGATTATCACTTGATAAGTACACGTCAGTAACTCTACCAACTTGTTTTGATAGCCTGACTGGCTATCTGGTACCCAAGAAACGTGGCCGGCAAGTGAAGCTGGTCCTCATGAGTCAACGGATGAACTATGTAGATCAAACGACGAAGACACAACAGTTTTGGCTTGTCAATGCTCGCAAGCAGAGCCACTTTTCGAGCTCGACAAGTACAGCAGCTGGATACGAGTTGTTAGAATCACAGCTTGGATTCGAAGATTTATTCACAATTGTCGAGTGCACACCAGTCGTCGTCTGATGGGCCCACTCACTGCCCCTGAGATAAAAGAAGGCGAGTTTACATGGATGAAGAATGCACAAGCGGAAGCCTTTAGTATAGAACTCGCCTCATTGTTAAAAAACCAACCATTAGCTAAGGCATCCCGAATTCGTAATCTGCATCCATTCCTGGACAATGATGGGATTTTAAGAATCAAGACCCGGCTTGACAACGTAAAAACATCAGAATACGTGAGGTGCCCGATTCTACTACCAGCTGACCACCGCTGCACATACCTCATCATCGACCGCACGCACCGGCGCCTGCTGCACAGTGGTGTAAACTGTTACGTCTGTACAGCCGCTTGTGACTGTAGACGATTTATTAAAGGACAGGAAACGTGAACAAGTTCAAAAGCGTAGCCCAGGCGTTGGAGTCACTCCTGGCCAGCGTTCGACGCCAGGCTCGCGCTCGTGCCACAGCGCCAGTGCCCCGCGCGCACTTCGTTAATGTCGTCTTCTAAGGCGACATGTCACTCTTCCTCCCTTAGACGAAGTCTCCATAGCGGTCTGGAGGTCGCCTAACCTCTGGTGGTCGCAGTTGCCGAGTGGCCACTGCCTGTGACGTCGACGGTTGCGAGGGAGTGTGATCTTGCATCTCGGGCGATTCAGGCGGTTGAGCAGCTGAGCTCGATGGCGTCTCTTCTGGCGTTGCGTCCAAGAGATCGTCAGCTGCGCTCCAATCTGTCCGCGATTGGGTTGTTTGTCTGGTCTGACTCGTTTTCCTCATGTGATTGAGGTGACGCCGAACCTTTCCTTGGTCGCTTTTTACAAGCCAGGATCGTGGTCCGACGCGGCGCAGTATTTCGCCTTCAATCCAATCTGGCTTTTTCAAAAACTGCCGGATAAGCACTCTATCCCCTATAGCGAAGCGGCGTGATTTTTGCAATGCCTCCTGGCTCTCAGGACTTCGCTTATCCGTCTCCCGCTTAAGAAGATCGAGAGGGCAGAGCAATTCTCGTCCGAACATCGCTCTCGCCGGTGTCATACCTGTGGTAGTGTGTATTGTCGTGTGCTGCCGATACAGAAATCTTGCAAGTCGGCACTGTATGGACTTGTCTGCATCTTTCAACAGCGCTCTTTTCAGCTCCGCCACATAGCGTTCTGCCTGGCCGTTTGTTGCCGGATGATATGCTGGTGAGGTTGCAGCCTGTATGCCGTTCGACGCATAGAACTGCTTGATCTCGTTGGAGATGAATGCTTTTCCGTTGTCGGAGATGACCTTTCGGGGAATGCCGAACGTTGCAAAGAGGCTTCGGAGCACGTCGATTACAGCCGCGGATGTTGCTTGTGTCACGTGCCGGACTTCCACCCACTTTGTGTATGCGTCCACAACAACTAAGTAGGTGCGTCCGAGTAGTGGCCCCGCGAAGTCAACGTGCACCGTGTTCCATGCTGTCTGGGGACGGTCCCACGTAGGAATAGGAGCTTTGGGTGGGCTCTTTTGCGTTGCTTGGCATTCACGGCACTGTCGCACCGTTTCCTCGATCACCTTGTCCATTCCGGGCCACCATACGTAGCTCCTTGCGCACTTCTTCATGGCTACCATGCCTCTGTGACCCGCATGCAGAAGTGCCAGAACACGGGATCGTGCTGAGCTCGGTATGATCACTCGGGATCCAAGTGTGATGCACTCGCGCTGTAGTGCTAGTGCGGTCGCTCGTCGTCGGTAAGGAGCAAACTCATCTCCAGTGAGTTTCTCCACTGTACCATCCTGCACTGCCTTGTACAACCTCTGCATGATGCTGTCTTGTTGTGTCAGGCGTGCTATCTCGGCAGCAGTCAACGGAGGTCTCGATAACGCTTCGAACAATAGTACGTCACCTGGAGGCCAGGGTTCATCGAGACGTTCTTGTAATGGCAAACGGCTCAACGCATCCGCGTTTTGATGGTTCTTGCCACGCCTGTAGATTATGCTGTAGTCATACGCCGATAACTTGATGCACCATCTGGTCATCCGTGGAGAAAGGACTTGAGCCGTTGGCTTTTGTGGACCCAGTATGCCGAGCAGTGGTTGGTGGTCAGTGACGAAAGTCACCTTTCTTCCCGCAATATACTTGTGGAACTTGTGGGCTGCAAACACCACAGCAAGGCCTTCTCTGTCCAATTGAGCATATTTGCGTTCTGCCGGCCCTAGCGTCCGAGATGCAAAAGCGATTGGCGCCTCTCTATTCTGGTCATCACGTTGAGACAGAACAGCTCCTATGCCATATGGTGAAGCATCACAAGAGACAAGAAGCTCCTTCTGTTCGTCGTAGTGTGCCAGTACGGTCTGACTGAGCAGCAATGCCTTAAGCTTGTCAAAGGCTTCTTGATGCTTTGTCTCCCATCTCCACGTGGCGTCCTTCTGAAGAAGCTGGTATAGGCAGCTGGCAACTGTTGCCCTGTTCTTCAAGAATCTGTCGTAGAAAGCCAGCATTCCGAGAAATGATTGAAGCGCTTGTTTGCAGTTTGGTGCTGGAGCGTCCGTTATGGCTCGAACTTTCTCTTCGTTTGTGTGGACGCCTGTCTCGTCGATTCGGTGTCCCAGAAAGAAGACTTGTCGCACCGCAAAGCAGCACTTGTTTTTTCCGAGGCGCAGATTGTAGTTTCGTAGCCTCTTCAGCACTTCTTCCAGTCTCTCGGCGTGTTCCGTGGCGTCTTTCCCACTGATGATCACGTCATCTAGGTATGCGCACACGCCTGTGATGCCTGACAGCATTGTCTCCATAAAACGTTGAAAAATGGCTGGGGCTGCAGAAATTCCGAAAGGCAACCTCTTGACCCTGTATAGTCCCTTCAGCGTGTTCAGGGTCAATATCTCTGCTGTCTCTGGCGTCACGTGAAGTTGCTGGTACGCTTGTGCTAAATCCAGGGTGCTGAAGACCTTGCCTCCCCTCAAGTGGCTGAGCACTTCATCAGTTGAGGGAAGTGGGTAGTCTGCCTTCTTTGATACCTGGTTCACTGTGCAACGGTAGTCGCCGCATATTCGCAACGAGCCATTCTTCTTTCGAACCAGTACGAGAGGCGTTGCCCAATCCGAATGCTGTGCTGGCTCGATTATGCCTTGACTTTGCAGTCGATCCAATTCTGCTTCTACAGCTGACCGGAGCGCGAAAGGAACCGGCCGTGCTTTTAGGAACTTTGGTTTCGCTCCTTCCACGAGGTCTAGTTGTACCGCTGGACCGATGTGTCCTGATATGTCCTCGTCGAATACAGATTGGTACTTGTCGAGAAGCTTCGAAACAAGTTCATCGCCGGATACATCATTGATGCCCGTGATCTGTATACCCAGGTGAGGAAACCAGTTTCGTCCAAGGAGGTTACAACCTGCTCCCTTGATGACAACAAGTGGTAGTGTCATGGTTTTGTTTCCGTGCGTAACAATCACCGTTGCACATCCGAGAACTCGAAGAGACTGTCCTGACCATGTGCGTAGGAGCATGTTGTCGGTCTGAAGCCGTGGTCGATCATCTGTCCACGTAGCTTTGAACGTGACCTCACTGATGAGTGTGCAGGCTGCACCCGAGTCGACTTCAAAATCCAAGAACTTGCCATGTACGCGTAGCCGAGTCATGACCTTCTGTGTGCTGAACGCGTTGGTTACGGTGTTGAGCTCGTAAAGGGCCACGTCTGATGAGTCCTGCTGAGTCGACACTGGTGCTGAGGCAGCTGTCGAAGTTCCTTGTTGGGGATATTCGATGCTGTTGCTCGTTTTTGCTTCTTTCCGCTTTTTCAGACAGGCTTTTTCAATGTGTCCGCGTTTCTTGCAGTAGTTGCAGGAGACTGTCTGGAACTTGCAAGTGTCCGGATTATGTAGCGCGTTACAACGCCAACAGCGTTGTTTCTTCTTTTGGGCAGAGGCACTAGAGTGACCTTGGTTGTCTATCTTGCATGTGCTTATGCAGGATTCGTGGAACTCTTTAAATTCGGTTTTCACGCGTTTCTGGTCTTCGATGGCGTTTTCGGCTCGCAGTGCAAGGTCGAAAGCTTTCTTGAACGTCAAGTCCTTTTCTGCGAAGAGCCGTTGCTGGACCTGCTCGTTCCGAAGACCGCAAACGAAACGATCACGCAGCATGACGTCCATAGGCAGCATTGTCGGATTCGCTGCAGTGTCTGCGCTTGTCCCGAAATTGCAATCTGCTGCTAGCTTCTTGAGCGCCGTGACGTAATCACTGACCGTTTCGTCGTGCTTTTGGTCACGTCGCTGGAATCGTGCCCTGCAGAAGACCTCAGACGGTTGTGGATCGAAGTGAGCCTTGAGCATCTTGACTATGTCCTCGTAGCTCACTTGGTTGGGCTGCTTGGGTTGAACGAGGGCGCAGACGATGTCATAAGTCTGTTCCCCGCACAGCGTTAGCAGATGAGCACGTTTCTTCGATGCGTCCGTAATCTCGTTAGCCTCGAAGAAGAACTGTAGCCTCCCATACCAGGATCTCCAGGAGCTGGGGCTGCCGCTGAATTCGGGTAGCCGACCGAAGTCGGGCGTCGCCATGTTATTTCCTTGACGTCGGTGGAGTGCCGATGAGTCGATCCAGTCTTCCTCGTCGCCAACTGTTACGTCTGTACAGCCGCTTGTGACTGTAGACGATTTATTAAAGGACAGGAAACGTGAACAAGTTCAAAAGCGTAGCCCAGGCGTTGGAGTCACTCCTGGCCAGCGTTCGACGCCAGGCTCGCGCTCGTGCCACAGCGCCAGTGCCCCGCGCGCACTTCGTTAATGTCGTCTTCTAAGGCGACATGTCATAAACGATACCCTTTCAGAGCTACGCGAGTGTTTTTGGGTGATTAAGGGCCGCCAGTGTGTGAAAAAAGTGCTCTCTAGGTGCAAAGTGTGTGCTAGATTCAAGCTCCAACCTGCAACAGCCCCTACCGCACCACTGCCGACCGACAGGGTTAAGAGATCACACCCTTTTCAAGTTGTGGGTGTTGACTTTGCTGGTCCCGTTTTTGTGAAAGGAACCAGTCCCGTGAAGGCCTATATCGTTATTTTTACGTGTGCCGTCGTTCGGGCGATCCATTTGGAGTTGTGCTCCGATATGACGGCGGGGTCATTTCTAATGGCTTTCCGTCGTTTGTGTCGCGACGCGGCTTGCCTAGTGTTATTTATTCCGACAATGCTCTAGCTTGGGAAGTCGTGCGCCGAACTCACGTTGTGGAAGTCGTTCATGCTCGCTAGGTGCACCCTCACAGGTCCTTGCGCCCATGGCTGGAGTTGTAGACGACGCCGGCGTAGCAGAAGTCTTCAGAACTTCAATGTGGTGCTCGAGCAACGCCAGAGTACTGTTAGCGGCGTCATCGTATTGCATGACCACCTCATAGTCGTCTGCCGCCAGGTCGTCAGTGATCAGGGTTTCAACCTCGTTGTTCAAGGCTTTAAGTTCCACGTTGCTGGCGCGTAGGCGGCCGTGCAGCATTCGAAGTCCAGAAAGCTCGAACTCATTGGACTGGAGCACCTGGTTGACCTCGTTGATGATTCTCGTGTTCATCGATCGCCGCGAGGCCCGCTTGCTCTTCGCTCGCTCCACCCTGCTAACTATTTTGATCGATGGATCCAGCTGTCACAGACAGAAAATACACATGAAGGGGTCCACGATAGGATAGTAGCCAAACAGTTCCTGAACTGTTGTAACTGCAAGTTAGCTTTGATTGATTGATATGTGGGGTTTAACGTCCCAAACCACCATATGATTATGAGAGACGCCGTAGTGGAGGGCTCCGGAAATTTTGACCACCTCTTGTGCTTGATGCATTGAGTGTATTTGGTAACATGCCAGCAGGGGAGTTGCTAGACTACGATTTTGTCAATAATGCTTTATTGGAGTGATTCCGTCTGACAACTCAAGGGTATCGGGAAAAGTTTTGAACCTGTAGACCTGAGAACTCTGACACGGGCAAGCAGTTTGTCTTCCACCCTGCTAACTATTTTGATCGATGGATCCAGCTGTCACAGACAGAAAATACACATGAAGGGGTCCACGATAGGATAGTAGCCAAACAGTTCCTGAACTGTTGTAACTGCAAGTTAGCTTTGATTGATTGATATGTGGGGTTTAACGTCCCAAACCACCATATGATTATGAGAGACGCCGTAGTGGAGGGCTCCGGAAATTTTGACCACCTGGGGTTCTTTAACGTGCACCCAAATCTGAGCACACGGGCCTACACCATTTCCGCCTCCATCGGAAATGCAGCCGCCGCAGCCGGGATTTGAACCCGCGACCTGCGGGTCAGCAGCCGAGTACCTTAGCCACTAGACCACCGCGGCAGGGCAACTGCAAGTTAGCTGTCTTTCGAAAAAAAAATAAGAAGCTACATATGGCAGAAAGGATGACGAAGAAGGCGGATCATTTTATGGAGGCTGAAAGGCAGACAAATTTGGAGAATAAGGACAGTGATAACCTCGAGGAAGAGGTTAGGAATGAGACGCCAAGGGGCAAAGCATGTGCACTTCTATGATGCTTCTTGTGTAATCGACCAAGACAGACAGACAGACAGACAGACAGACAGACAGACAGACAGACAGACAGACAGACAGACAGACAGACAGATCCACTCGGCCAGCGGATAATTCATGGTTTGCTGATAAAACCCTTCGAAGCTTCGCCCCAGTTATCATCATCCAATCTGTGGTTATGATGTGATCTTTCAGGTGCATCCAGACGACAGAACAAACCGCTCTCTCGACCCGTGGCCCCATCATCACGTGACCTTCCAGTTCCGGTCGGGGGAGTCCGTAGCTTTTCACGAACGGCCCACCAATGTACATTTTCACGAGCGGCCCACCGCTGTCCTTGGCGGCAGGCCGCTCGCTTGGACGGTTGGAGTGTCACCGAGAGAAGTTTTTTTATTCTTCTTTTCGGCAGCTGAGTACGCCAGAGGCATCTCGAACTTGCGGGCGCTCTTTGAAGACGCCCGTACGGCGACGTTTGTGGTTGAAGCTACCCTAGGCCCATGCTTTTTTCCTCCCATTTCCGATTGCGCGTTTGTATGTGGCAAGCGGATGGGTCATGGGACTTCTAGGGGCGAAGGTTCTTAAGCCGTCGTTCATGCGTCCACTATGTATGTAATAAAAGTAGTAGTCGTAGTAGTAGGTAGCCACCTCCAGGGCCGGATCAGAGGAACAGCACGCGCACACTCTTTTGGATTGAGAAAGAAACCCGCGCACGGTAATCATAAATTAAGAGATAGTTGTTTTCGACGAAGTACCCTACAGAGACTTGTATCTGTGACATATTCTGCAGTAAAGGTGGCCTTGAATTTGATGCTTATTGAAAAAAAACTAGTAACAGAAGAGCGCACAATAAGCAATATCTGAACAGAAAAGGTTGCTATGTTAATGTCGCTGGGCGTAACCTCCTTGGTTTTAGGAAGGTTTAACAAAGTTTCGGCCACAGTGCCACGAACTAGTGGTGGTGAAAGTTGGGAACTAGACACGAAGCGCTGGCCATCAGAGAGTGCACGCGTGCCGCTACTCCAGTCCGGACATGCCACCTCTTGCTTAGCCCTTAGAATGTCCGCTGTATGGTGGCTTTTCTATAACAAGAATAAATGATGAAACGAAGTGAGACGACGGTACTTGGAGTGTTCACTAGATGGACGGGCGGTTGGACAGATGCGCGGACGGGTGGAGGGACAGAGAGACTGACAGATGCACAATGAATGGACGCACAGACAGATGGTGGGAAACATAGACGGACGGACGCACGGATGGACAAACGGGCGCACGGACATATGCATAAACGGGGGGACTGGGCGGATGGACGCATGGACAGATGAATGGACGCATAAACGGACACACGAAAGGACGGACGGACACATGGACGGACTGAAGGATGGATGTTTCGTTTCACCGTCATTATGCACTTTGAGGATATGCTGTATTTGTTTACTGTCAAGTGACTAGGCCATCCGCTGGTCAGTCCGTCGTCTGAATACAGCATTAGGGGCGAAATTCTTTAGGCTGCGAGTCATGCGTACCTTATGTATAATGTAGTACAGTTGTGGTCGTAGTATTATGTAGCCACCTCTTGTTTAGTGCTTGGAATGTGCGCTGGATGGCGGTATTTCTATATAGTGAATATATGATAAAAAGATATGATACGGTGATACTTGTAGTGTGGGCTAGATGGACGAACTGATGGATAGGCGGACGCATGTGTCAGATGAACGGATGCACGTACATACGAACGAACGGATGGACCGACAGACGCACAGATGGTCGCACAGGTGGATGCGTGGACAGACGCATGAAAGGACACATGGACGGAGGCACAAACGAACGCACTAAGGCACGGATGAACCCACGGACGAACGCATGGATGGACACACAGACCAGTGGAAACACGGGCGGACTGATGCACGCTAAGCCCCACTCATCATCAATAAACAGGTTTAGTTGCGTGTCCGCAGCAGCCCTGTGGACGCAGCTTCCCCTTGCGAATGGCTGGTAGGCTACGTTTGAATGGCTGCTGCAGATTCGCAACTAAATCTGTGAATTCACTCCATGGATATTGTGTAGTTTTGGGGGAAAATATTTTTTAAAGAGGTGCCTGATGTGATGAGAGACACGAGGCACACGCCGTATGTTTATAAGCGCGGCGACGGTGCCCAAGAAAGGAAAAAAGCCCCCACTTTCCCGACAGAAATGATGAGATGGAAACATTTTATTAAACAAATAAAAAAATTGGAATGGCCTCTATTTTAGGACACCTATGGTAACCTCCGCGACAGCCCAGGCTCTGAGATTGAGGGCCCAGTAGACCTCGGGGGTGCCATCGCGAAGTTTGCCTTCCCACTGCTCTGGGGTACGGGTGTACCGATAGATTAGATGGAGGGGAGGGAAGTAGATGGCAGAGCACTCTATGTTAAAGTGACAAGTTTGGGGATAGCGCCACAGCCTGGACAGGCATTGGTAATACGAGTCGGGTAAATTTTATGCAAGAAGTGGTGGTTCGGGAAAGTTCAGGTCTGCAGTTGGTGAAGTGCGACAGACTCCTCGTATATGAGTCTATTGTAGTCGTTGGTCTATGTGCTGTTGTGTGACTTCGTGATATGTGAGAATTACGTGGGGAACCTGGCTCTGCGCTGGCCACCTCCCTGCGCGGGGCCACTCGAAGGTTGAGTTCTCGGGCAGCCGCATGAGCACGATCATTACCCGAAAGTGAGGCATGGCCAGGAGTCCAGAGAAGATGTATGATGTGGATATTGTGTGAATCAACTTTAGATGTGCGTGAGAGAATAGAATGCGAAGTTTAGGTAATACCGCGACCTCTTAGTGAAGCCCTACATGCCACTTGCAAATTGGTGAGTATGTAGTATGTTGTCTTGTGGAGGCACAAGGGGTGTTGGATCGCCGAGGTAATCGCTACGATCTTGCTCGAGTCGGTGGCTGAAGATGGGAGAGAGATTGAGGCAGCACTTACAATCTCATGAATGCCGCTAAGTACCACGGCTGTGTGTCCGTTTGTCGTGAGAGACGCGTCCGTGTAGTAGACCCCATTCTCCTAAACGTCGCTGAAAGTGCTTCAGAAATCTCAATCATGCCCTCCGATGTTACGCTCAGGGTGCATGTTGCGTGGCAGGGGATGTCGCGAAGCATTCAAGCTATTTCGAGAGGCATGGAGGTTACGTGCGTTTCCGAAGAATAATGGGGAGCTGGGTAGCCCAGGCAGTAGAGTACGCGTCTATCCGTTGGTTTGAGAAGAAGGCGTTAGCACTGACTAATACACTGCGCTTCGAGCGAGTACTTAATCGAGGGAGTTGTGCACTCCAAGTGTCATAAGGCGCTGCGTAGTAGTGCTGCGGGATGCCCAAAGCGACCTTGATGGCCTTATGAATGAGCGTGTTCATCCATTCATGTTGTCCATGGGTTAAGCGGCGAAATGGAAGGTGACCAATGAAGCGACTTGCAATGAACGCGTCCACTAGTCGAACCATCCCGGAGTCCCAAGGGCCAACTACTGACGCGTCGGAATATTATGATGACCAGCCCCATCTCGCGTGAGAGAAGGGAGATGGTGTGTCGTGCCCCTATCGGCTTCACCGTGAGGTGCAAGCATGCTTGCTCGCTTGGAGAGAGAGGTGTTCCTTCGACTAGTGTATTGATATGAGGCGGGGGATTTTCACTGCGGTCACAAAATACAAGAAGCTCAGGCTTGTTTGAGCACAAGTGAGGCCACCCCATCGAACATATCCTGACACGACCTCTACCACTTGCTTAAGGCAGTCTTGAATTGCGCTGTCGGAATGCCGAAACGTCCACAACGTGATATCGTCAGTGTAGATGGAATGATGCAGGTCCTCAGCTTGCTCAAGTTGCTTAGGGAGACCTAGCATAACGATAATATATATTGCTGGGGAATTCACGGCTCCTTGACGGTTGCCTCTGCCTGGTAGATGGATGATACTCGAGCGATGCCGGCCTATACCTATTGTTGTGGTACCATCACAAAGCAAGGCTCTGACACAGTTATAAACGACAACGCTCTAGCGCAATTCGGCGAGGTTGCTGAGAATGAGTTCGTGCACAACATTGTGAAAGGTGACTTAAGGTCCAGCGCAAGCAAAAAGCGGGATAGGACACCCCGAGATAGACCCTAAACCTGATTTTTCAACTGGAGCAACACATCTAGTGTGGATAAGCATGAGCGAAAACCGAACTGCGTGTCGAGAACACTGCGCTCGTAAAATGGCTGCAAGCGCTGCAGTACATGTTCCGTGAGCTGGCCTATGCATGACATGTAACGGGAACGGGTAGCAAACTTTCGACGGAGAGGGGTTTGCCTAGTTTCGGGTTGAGGGAAATTTTCATATGTCGCCATGCTTTGCGTAGCGTGCCGTTTCGCCAATGCTCGTGAAACGGGTCCACCAGGTGCGTAACATCTGCGTCGCTGAGACTTCAAAGTGACGTGTACCGAATGTGGTCAGTACTCGGCGCTGAATTTTTGCGGATATCCTACAACTTGGAGCGGATCTCTTGAATTATGATTGCGTCATATAGGACACTGAAAAACTCGGTGTCGTATATGTATGGGTGATACTGGGAACTCGCTCCAGAAGAGATGTAACGTGCATTTATTTCCTGCAGGAGACGGTCAAGAGAGTCCCTAAACGATTGAGAGAGGACACTTATTCACTTTTGAGTCACATATACCATATTTGATATTACGGTTCGTGAATGGTAGACGAAGGTATGTGTCTTGTGCAAACTTGTATTCATGAGATGCGTGTCATGTAACAACATGGCTACATGCCACACTCATGATGCACTCGCGGCTGTTTCGCTAGCTTCACATATGTGAATTTTGGTAGTACGTGACGTCAATAGATGACGAAGGTATGTGACTGAAGCAAACATGACAATCTTGAGATGCGTGTCATGTGAGAACATGACTAAATGTCGCAGTCAAGGCAACAATACATTTCGACGTGACACGGTGCATGATCTCGCCGGCGTTGCCACGCCAGGCGCTGGTCCTGCCATATAATCGCAGGCGCGCGCCGCGCTGCGTTGCATTGACGCATACGCGTTTCAACGCGTCTGGCGTGACAACGTCACGAAAAGAAGGAAACGCACTGTTTTATGGGTAACGCATTGGTGCGACATGCAGCGTGTCGCATTTCGTTCCGGTTGCGTCGGGCCGCGCCGACAGACGCTGGTCGCGTGGGTTGCGCCTGGCGGCAGACTATATAGTGCTCACGTGTTGCTAACGTAGCGTCACCGTGCCCACCGTGCGTGCGCGTCAAAGCCACATTGGAGTAGATTGCCCACTGCATGGTGCACTCGTGGCCGTTTCGCTAGCTCCGCATATACCAAGTAACGTGTTTACGTGACGTCAATGGATGACAAAATATATGAGTGGTGCAAACATTATAATCCTGACACGCGCGTCTTGTAAGAACATGATAACATACCACGCTCACAGCGTGCTTGCAGCCATGTCGCTGGCTTCACATATACTGAATTTGTTATCACGTGACGTGAATAGATGACGAAGGTAAACGGCTTATTCAAACAGGATAGTCAAGACTCGTAAGTCATGTACGGCATCATTTACCTCCACCTCGTAAAGTTGTGCAGATATAAAGGGACATATAAACCTTTCTATAATTCGTGCTTCGCATATCATCAATTTGCACTGTACGTTGGATCTGCCAATTTTCCGTCGCTGGCAACACACTCGACAAGCAGTGAATTACTACTTTGGTCTGTATTCAAAAATTTGTACTAATGCCTACCTGGAAGGCAAGAACTGTTGTGAATATCAATACAGCTGATATTGCTTTGGTAGACATTCACTACTTACCTAGGGGCTATCCGACGTCTGCAGAAAATAGCCGTTCAAGCTATTAGTTTTCGCGCCTAAATAAAACTACGAGACAAATATTTTTAGCTAAAAGTCCCACCATTCGATTTATTACGCGAAATAGGTATGGCAAAGTGCATTACAAGTATAAGCAATGACAATTATCCGCTCAACATATTACAAGGAACCGGTTTATTTTGCCATAATCGAGCTAAATCACACTTGTGATGATATATACAGATGAAGAAGACGTACAGGTGATCATGACATGTAAAGAGTATAAAGAGTTATTCGGTTGTCACGCTCACACTAATTTTTCCGCGTGTGGAAGCCGCTGCCTGGTTACCTGAGAGGATTATGAAGTGTGTCGCGTATAAAGCTTTAAACGAGATACATGCACTATCTTTTTCCGTCAGTAACAATGATCAGGATTAGTGCTACGAGGAGAAACGCAGTAATTGACCGGAGATGCCTGCTCGACTACCGTGTACGGCCCAATAAAGCGACTCATGAATTTGTTACATAAGCCGGGAATGCGCAATATAGTCTATAAATTAACTTTGTCACCAGGCGAAAAAGTCACAATACGGCGAGACGAGCTGTAGCGAGATTTTCGAGTGTAGATGAGCTGTCGAGAGTTACGTCCAGAGCAAAACTCGGGAGCAAAACTCGGGAGTGGGTCGACCATGGAAAGAAAATTAGCGGAGAAAAGCCCGTAGTGCGTTGATCAGCCATATTGTGGGCAAATGTCACGGAGGGTAGGATTGCATCCCTGTTCGTTTGGTTGGGGTTTGTGTACATAGCGAGCATGTGCGAGAGGCTCCGATAAAAATGCTCAGTCAATCCGTTAATCCGTGGGTGGGAACTAGAAGTGGTCTTGTGAACAGTGTTGGAGGCACGCAAAACTTTGTGGACAATAGAAGAGACAAAGATTTTGCCACGATCACTCAGGAGAACGCGTGGGGCTCCATGGCACAAAATATATGATATGTGATGGATGAAATCAGTGATTTCAGTGCAGTCTCAGATTGCATAGAAGCTATTTCTGCGCATTGGGTAAGGCGGTTGACGGCCGTGACAATCCAGCGATTTTTATTTGATGTTATTCGCAATGTCAATCGCCTATAGGTGGCGCAACGCGCAATCCAAGATGTCTGCAGAAGGATGATCAACCCGTGAACTCGCAAAAAGATAGAACGCACGGACGTACTCCTTGTGCCCCTTTCACCGGATAAAATATTAATCGTGAAATCAATATATATCAAACCAAAGTACTTTCCCAATCAATAGGAACTACTGAATGTTCACTGCCATATTGCTTAACGCAGTGCAAAGGGTTGTGGTGTCAGTTGATTGAACGTGTATGAATGATGCTTTGCGTAATCCTGGTGTGCAACAGAAAACTGCGCGAACCGGAATTCACTTTAAACTAAATGGCACTCCAATATCGATTGTGCCCAGTCTGTCTGGTGGATTGGCCGCAGTGGTAGGTCACTAGCGAATAGCACGCCGTTGCGGCTGCACAGGAACGAAAGTTTACCGTAGCGATGTTTTGCTATCATATTACGCCGTCGTTATTTGCGCTGTAAGCATCATGTACCTGCTTCTTCAATGGAACACACGAATTTACCTTCTCATTAACACTTTTGTCACAGCCATAATACGACTGTAAAGGCTGTTGCACACCAGTGACTAGTGGCGGTGTCACGACCGTTCGCGACTGGCGACCAAAAAGTGACTGGTTTTCACACAGGCAGAGGCTGCATGCGAGCGACCGTAAGTCGCAAAACCGGAGAGTCACGTCCAGATCACGTTATAAGTTGGAACTCTGGAGACCAGCACCGATCACGTGATCGCCGCTAGATGAGTGAGCGGAGCAAACCGAGTGTGCCGCATTCATTGTTTTTGTCCGTTCTCGCATAGCGTTCCCAACAGCGTCAAGGAGTTCGGTTCAAGCGAAGAACAAAAGATTGTCATTGTGCTGGTGTGCTGTGCCATGGTGTCAGCGCTGGAAGCACAGATGCCTTCAAAGAAAAAAACTGGCAGATCCCACATACAGTGGGAATCGATGATATGCAAAGCACGACTAAGAAGGGTTGATATGTCACTTTAACATCAGTACAACGTTACGAGGTGGACGTAAATTTTGCCGTACATGACTTCAGTGTCATAATTATCATGTTTGGATGTGTCGTTGACCTTCGTCATCTATTCACGTCACGTGATGCAAAGTTTAGTACTTGTGGAGCTAGGCAATTGGCCACGAGCACACTATTAGCGTGGTATGTTGTCATGTTTTACATAACAAGCACGCCAGGATTATTATGTTTGCATCAGTCGTATATTTTCGCCCTCCGTTGATGTCACGTAACACCAAGTTTGCTATATGTGGAGCTAGAAAAATGGCCGCGAGCACATAATGAAGGGCCCAATATTCTCCGATGTAGCGTTAACGCGCGCACGCTAGGCACAGCGACGCTACGTTAGCAAAACGTGAGCACTCCATTTTCCGACGACAGGCTCGACCAGCGTCCGTCGGCGCGGCCCGATGGCGACCGGCGCGAAATGCGACATGCTGCATTTTGCACCGATGCGTTACCCAGTTAATTCTGCGTCTGCCTCTTTTCGTGACAGGGACGCCGGACGCGCTGAAACGCGCATGCGTCAAAGCAAAGCAGCGCGGCACGCGCTTGGCATGGCAAAGCCGGCGTGACGCACCGGCACCTGGCATGGCAACGCCGGCGTGACGCGTCGAAACGTCAGCCAGGCTGCTCCTGCCCACAGGACATCCAACCCGTCGTTGAAGAGACGGACGTTGTTCAAAACACCTACTCGTCGTTACTGCAGCATTACAGGCATGAGCGACGAGTATACCCTCCACCACACGCAAGACTGACAAAAGAGGAAAGCGTGATACTGAGACGCCTGCAAAGCAGCACATACACACATGGTTGGAGCCCCAATGTACCGTCTCTACCCAACGAGATATAACTCTATGTACCCACTCTACAGCGTTCCGGATACCCTGGCGCACTTGCTTCTTGCATGCCAGTGTATTGCCAGACGTAATCTGCAAAAACACACGACCGATAATGAAGCAGGACAGACGAACAAAGATATAACCGAAACGTGGCAGGCAAAGCTCGCCCTCGAGGACCTGGAAGACCAAGAACAACTCGGTGCCAGGGCCAAGGGGGCATTAGAAGCCAGAGGGTTTCTGGACTAAGGAGCCCTTCCACATAAGTGTGACACCGGGCATTGCTCGGGGCACTGTTTCAAAAGTCAACGTTCGATTCTCTCTGTCTCGTGTCATAGCCTACAATGCCGCACAAACGCGTCTAGAACGAAATGTCTTAAGTCGTTGCCAAGGCTTGAAGCACAAACGCCTTCCAAACGCGCTGCACTGAAGGCGGTGACAAGTGCAGTTCGAAACAAAAAGTGATTCTGAATACGGAGGAAAGATAGTGCACAATTTATTTGCTCTTTGCTTTGGCAGTGTTTAGCTTCTTGCGAATGCCGCCACGTAAATTCAACTCTTTGCTCGAGCTGCTGCGCCCCGCCATTTCCAAGGCAAGTATTCCGTGGTGGCCATGGTGCCACAGACCTACAGGAACGCACTCGTTTGTGTATGGCGGCAGGAGGCCAGCGCAATGAAAACACAAAAAAAAAACCCAAAAATTGAGCATCGCTGATTGGTTCCAACAGCTTTGCGACTGCAGTGGCATGACTGAAAAATCGGTCAGGAAGCTACTAGCCAACAAAGACTAGTCAGAGTTTCGACGAGCTGCGGAAAGAGCGGATTTCTACTCGACGTCCAAAACTCGACACGACCTTTACATCTGGGTTAACCATTGGCGCCGTTTCCTCCGAACAAACCATGTTAATGCAGAATCCAGGAGTTTGTCCGAGAAGTTTCGCGCCCATTGTCTCTTGTGCCATACGTCCTGATCAGTGAGCACATGCTGACCCCAACGCTCCGCAAGGCAATTGAAGAGCAAGTTTCTGACGCCCTGTCTCCCACATACAATCCTCCGCCTATCTCCGCCCCTCTCACTTATGCTGAAGCCGCAAGACGAACGCCCCCGTCACTACCAACCGTCTCGGATCTTGCTAGACAGCCCCGTCCCCTCTACGCAGCAAGTCCTCCTACCCAGCTCCTCCACCAAATTTTAGAATACTGCTAGACGCATGTCGGGGTAAAGCAACCGTTTATTGGGCCTAACAGCACCACGACAGCAACCAGCGGTTTCAGCAGCAGCACGAGCCTCCGCCACAACAAACGTCTTCTTCGTCGTTCTTAGAGCCGTATTTGTCACTACAATATATATATATATATATATATATATATATATATATATATATATATATATATATAACATAACTTGAGTCAAGATAATGAAAATGAAAGACACTTCAGTGGCGAGTTGATCCGAACGCGTACTACTCGCACTAGCCTGAACGTACTTGGGCCATTTTTTATTTCTTTCCATAATAAATTATTATTATGATTTAATTACCCAGTTTTTGATTCTTGGCTGGAAACCCAAATTATGAACGCTGAGATGTAGATAAATTTGAGAAGCCACCGACAAAATTGTTTCCTGTAGGATACGTCTAGCATTAATACTTTTCCCGCATCGTAAAAAAAGCTATAGCAGTACTATAACAGTCCACACACACACACACACACACACACACACACACACACACACACACACACACACACACACACACACACACACACACACACACACACACACACACACACACACACACACATATATATATATATATATATATATTATATATATATATACATATATATATATATATATATATATATATATATATATATATATATATATATATATATATATATATATATATATATATATATATATATATATATATAAGGGGCAGAAGTGTATACCCAAGGGCTTGTTTTTCCGTGTTACGAGGAACTATTAGTCAGCTGCCCACTCGTAATATGTTCACGTGCTACGTGACGCCAAACATGCGCATAAAACAGTGTTTCACACTCGTCGCTTGGCTTATAGATGGAGCTGACTGACACTCCTACTTCTAAATTCACATATAAACCTAAAAAAGTGGATGGAGGGCAGGCCGCTGTGATAGCTCAGGGGTTAAAGCATCGAACGCGTTATTGGAAGGTCGTAGGTTTGATTTCTGCTCACGGCTGGTTATTTTTCACCCACTTTTCTTTCTTTTTATTTACATTCCATTGGTTCTAATAACTTCCCCTGTACATTTCTTTGCATTACTGCCTGTTAGATCTCATTAACACACACACACACACACACACACACATATATATATATATATATATATATATATATATATATATATATATATATATATATATATATATATACTGTTCATTTTTTGTTATCTTCTTTTAAATAACAACGATATGTCTCGTTGTTATTTCATATATAGTGAATGTGTTTATATTTATCTTTTGTGCTTTATTGTTTTAGAATGGTGCTTGTTTTGTATTCAAATGTGTATGGTGAACACTTGATGGTTAAATAATTGGATGTGTCCCCAATACTAGCCCTTGGCTAAGGGGCTACACGGTGTTTGCGTTTGATTTAAATTTGCTCTTTGCCAATAAAAATCCCCCATTATCACACTAAACACAATTCTAAATGCATGGTTTTCAAAGAAAGATAAATGCGTTGCTGGCGTGGATATTTATGTTACTGTTTTTTATCTTTTTATGTGTTGCTTTTCATCAATCTCTGAATTCTCCTATTACTTGAACAATACCATGCTTTCCCACACTTCTTCCTACAAATACCTAGGTGTTCTTCTCACAGAGAATCTTTCATGGGCCTCACATATCGAGTCTACCTGTGCCAAATCATCACGTTCACTGGGCTACCTACGCCGCAACTTGAGAAATTCCCCTACTAATATTCGAAAACTAGCCTTTCTTACCTTTATTCTGCCAATATTAGAATTTGCCTCAGCAATTTGGTCTCCTCATCAACACTACTTGATTATTATGGTAGAAAGAATTCAAAATAGAGGTGCCCGCTTCATATCACGAAACTACGACATCACGTCAAACGTAACGCAAATTAAATCAGACCTTAAACTGCCGTCATTGGATAGCCGTCGCAATATTGCTCTTCTCTGTCTGTTCCAGAAATATATTACCTCTAATAAACGAACGCGGCTTCAGCTTCAAACACCTCACTCTTTTTCACGCAGATTGCATAATCAGTTCAGCTTCATGCGCATATACGGGTCAACTAATGCATTCAATTCATCAACACTGCCTCGGGCCGTTCGTCTTTGGAATGACCTTCCTGATTGCATAGCCTCCATATCTAATCCCGATACATTTCGCCGTCAGCTACTCACTCTGTTCACCATGTGACCCTGTTTTTGTATTTTCAGTGCATTGCGTAACGGTGCTTTATATTCCCCTTGTCTTTTATTTTAAAATGTATCCCTCTGTCGCCATGTTCATATCAACAAGTGCTGTATTCCCTCAAATGTACCTCACCCTGTATAGCCTAAAATGTGATCTCATTTATATATATACATAGTTTTCGTTGTTTTTGCACTGATCCTGCCTGTAAACGTTACCTGTCTGTACCATTTTGATTCCTCCCCCCCCCCCCTTACCCAATGCCCTGTTCTGGGGCCTGTAAGGTTTTTTTTGAATAAAGAATAAAGAAGAATAAAGAAGGGCATTTGTTATTTTTTTACGTATTCTTCACAAGGAATAAGTTGGTGTAATACTCACGCTTACAACAGTATCAAATGATATTGATCGAAGAGGTTCTTTTAAAGAAGGCTTATTTTGTCCCAGTTTCCCCTGTTCCTCAGATGTTCTTTCTGTAAAGACACCAACACTCGCGTGTGCGAATCAGGTAATACTATTTTTAGCACTCATTTTGCTTCGACTATAGACGACAAGTTCACTAAAGAATCACTGGATTGCAACTGATTTCTAGACCATTCAAAAAACAAAAATTCTGGCGTGCAAGAAAACGCAGAATAAATTGCAAAGCGTACTGGTGAAGGTCAAGAAGCCAATGCACTCGGAGATAAATACAAAAAGACATGGCTGATCCTAAGTGCGGTCGAAAATTTTAGATGTGCAGTAGCTTAACACTGAAGTGCATAATAGCTCACACTTTTAAAATGACAGACTACAGAAAAGTAGTAATAGTAAGCAGAAAGGTCGGGCTCTAACAGCTCAACCTTCCTTTTCTCCTCGACTTCGTTTTTTAGACTGCTGTTTTGCAAGTTTGGGTGAATCTGTACTTCACTGAACTTGACCAAGTAGCCAAAACAAAAGCCTTACTTAAAGCCGAGGCCTTGTCCATTCCTCTCGTGGTGTCCTTTGGAGCCACTACGCACGCTCATCCCCTCCCATTCACGGTCCTCTAGGAATACTGTACTCTATGCAGTGGCATGCACGACAGGTGGTGCGACAGCTGCATATTCCGCTGTTGCGCCATGGCAGTTACGTGGTATAAAGAACTCCACACATCTCCGCACAAACGAGAATGGACGTGTCATTTGTCGCTTGTTTTGAGAAATTGTGAAGAGACGTAGTCGATGAACTGACACACACATCAGTGATCACGAAAAGTAGAATCAGTGCTCTGATCAAATGCGGAGTGTCCTCACTGGTGATGTCCTACGTTGAGAGGACGTTTATTCACCGATTGCCATGAAATCTAAACTTTGCTGGACATTTAAAGGATGCACCATCTTTTGGACATCACAGTGGGCCACAGCGAAAATGACGCTCTGCGCCTTGAAAACTCATGTAATGGAATAGGACGATTTTCCATGGCCCTCGGGGAACTGGTTCACATTGGCATATCTGGCAGAGTTGACCGATCTATGGAAAGCAACAAGGCGACGCAACATTTTGAAAACAACATCCCATACTTCTACGGAAGATACGAAGTGGCAGTATCTTCGAAAGATGAATTGTGGTTTTCGAGAACAAGCAAGGTGCTGCCACAAAGATTTGTAAGGTACTCACGCTTCTAGCAAGACAGAACGGATTGTTAGAGTTATACGATGACACCATACGCGAGCACGAACGAGCGACACAGGCCGAAATAGTTGACCACGTTCCTCTGGAGCCGAACAAGTTCAACTGCATGCCACACAAGGAGGTCGTCAGAGAGCTGGTGTTGAGAACTAAATTTCGCGTGATTTTCGACGATTCTTATGAAAAATGATGCAAGTTCCTTAGTACGTGCCTTGAAAAGGGACACAAACGCTACCGAGACCTTGGAAGATAGTTCTGCGTTTAAGAACACACCCCATAGCAATATTTTCTGGCTTAAAGAGGGTATTTTTACAAATATCAATACGTGAACAAGAAGGAGACTTCATGTGCTTCTTCTGGTTTGCCGAAGACGACTTAATCGGCAGTCAGATACAAGAATGAAGGAAGACGCATGCTTTTGTCAGAACTACAAGCAGCTTGTATCTGCTTACGGCGTTCAATCACTGTGTGAGGAGAACGCAAAGTGCCAAAGTTGAAACAGCAAACAATATGGCTGAGTCATTACGTTAAAGACCTAGTCACAGGCACCGACATACAAGACGAAGCTGGAAAAGCTTGTCTTGAGGCGCAAGAAATCATCAAATCAGCACGAATGGTTCTATGCCAGTGGACCCCAAACCCTACACATTAATTGGTTGCCCTAGAACGACAGGAGCAATCTGCAAGTAAAGATCTGGTAGTCCTTCATAAAGAACCTCATGAAGTCATTGGCGTTGCCTGTAATCCCACAGGGGACTAGTTCAGCTGCTCTGTCGAAAGGCTGTTATTTTTTATAAAGTAAACTTGACGCTAAGTGGTTTATCCTGGAGGCAAAGTTGAGAATATTATACTCACTCTGAATCGTCCAACCATACTATATTGCCATACGAATGCTATTCTGAAAACTGTAGATACGCAAAATAAGCTGAGATGAGCAACTTTTTGGTAACTTGTGACGCGAATGACAAAGACTACTGCAGCTGCTTCCACAACTGCAGGAAATAGCGATTCCTCGCTCTCTTGGCGGAGGGTGAAGGTTACCAAGTGTAATGCAACTGCATGTCTTCTGCGATGCCAGCGCAGCAGCATACGGAGCCCTAATCTACGCCATCACTGCTAGGACCTAACTACCAAAGGCATGATTGGCACCCATTAAGAAAACGACGCCACCACGCCTGGAGCTTTTGGGTGCATTTGTAGGCGCAAGACTACTGACATACGTGAGCAGTGCACTCAACGGAATTAATATTGAATACACTATGTGAACATACTCCCCGTTTGTATTGTAGTTCATAGGAGGATACGGCATGAAGTGGAAGCCATTCGTTGGTAATCGTATCACGAACATCAAGGGCCAAAAAGAATAATCTCAAAGAAGATATTGCCCAGGATGGGAGAATGCCTGTGATCTACTAACGATAGGCGTGGCAGTATACAAAGATTGGGCCAGATCAGTCTGGCGGTATGGTCCTGGCTGGCTACATTGCACAACGGACAAGTGGCTTCTTCGTTGTATACTTTATTGTAAACTACCTGAATCGAGGTAGCAGCAGTTCAAGTAGTGACTGCAGCTGAGACCTCTAATGGAGTTATAGACATCGAGCATTTCAGAAAGCTTCAGTGCTTGTTGCGAATCAGAGCGTAGATGTTTTCATTTACAGGCCACTCCCGACGCAAAACAAGCAACTAGCCACTTGACAGCGACAGAACTTGGTCCATGTGAGCACTACAGCGTTAAGCGCATCCAAAACGAAAAATTTAGTTCAGAACGCAGCTGCCTAACGCGTACGTGGACATTAAAACCGACGTCCCGCATTGCCTACCTTCGTCGAGTTAGAGACGCTGGCGGAATTTTTAGACTCGGTAGCCGTTTTTCGCTCTTAAATTCATCACCACGAGTCAAACATCCAATACTTTTTTTTGCAAAGCATTATTACTCTACTGTGGTCGCCATTAGAACATATAAGCAAGTCTTAATCGGCAGTCCTACACGAGAGACGCTTACTCAGCTCCGAGAGTGCTATTGGATTTGCCACGCGCGTATTTTGATGAAAAAAAAAGCTCCCACCTCACCGAAGCGAATCGTGGGGAAATGTGAATGCATTGCGTAGCGCCCATAACGGCGTTTTGGGCGCAAGAACATAGCGTTAGCACAATAACAACTTCTCTTTTTTCTTATACCTTGCGGCCAGTAGCGCCATTCACCACACGTGGTGTTTTCTGTCGCGAGAAACTCGGTATGTGTTTCCAACTCTACCAGCTAGCGTGCATGGTGAAAAATACCAAGAAGTGAACAAAACAGTGTGTTCGGCCTAGCGTTGGCTTTGCACAGCGGTGTCTCGAGCACAGATTTCTTGATGACCTGATAGGTGTCCAGCGGGCGAACTGTCGAGAGTGAGGTGCGAACAGACGGGAAAGTGTGGCAGAGGGAGGAGAGGGAGCGAACGGTGAGAGAAGGAACGACAAAGTGCTGCACCTACCTCCTTCTACACTCTCTCGCATCACATGCTCTGGTTGCTAGGGGCAAAGATAAGAGCACGAACCCAGAGTGGTTGCTATAGTAGAGGAGGTGAACGGATACCAACGGATGCCTGACGTAGCCGAACCAAGAACTCCATTCGCATTAAAAAGGTTATAGGCACCGTCCGCTGACAATATGTCGCTGCGTTGCTGGCACTATTTCATTTTAAGTTCGGTCACGTTGGCCGTTAGGGGCACGCAGAAAACAGACATGCGCACGCGTTTCCGTGTATATCTGCTGCAATCCGCCCACCCACATAGGCAAGGAGACGCGGGTATCGCGTTCAATTTTGACTGACCCCAACCTTATATTGCGTTCTGTCATTGCTAGAAATTGCGTTCCGGCGCTGGAGTCACACTGAAATTCTCGACTGCACAGTGTCTTTATGTAACTGCAATGTGCGCAAACGATTCACTGCCACCAGGAAGTGCTCCGACAGCGCATATTTCGATTCACCGAATAGCGCCAATAAACCCTTTCAATGTTTTGGTATAGATTTTGTCACTGGAGACGCTTTAAGTGGCCACCAAAGCGAACGTAAAAAAACCGGCTCCTGCTTAAGAGAATGATTTCCTGTGGAATTCATGGATTTGTCGCCGAGTTTTCAGTCCCACTGTGTGCCTACGTTCTTAAGAAATTAGTAGATACCACCTTTGTGCCGGTGAGTGTACATTATAAATTGACCTTTTTCACGAGAAGTACAGCGCCCTTAGCGGTGAGAGCCAAAAGCGAATTTGGTGACTTTCCAGTCAATGCGACAGCGTTAGAGCTTGCGCGTTCCTTTGCACACATCACATCCGAGATGGTGCGCCTACAGGTTTCGGAGGCCACGAGCCACCAAAAATGTTGTGGGGTGGCGCCGTGGAAGTATTTCCGGTGTGCATGCGCAGATGGGGCCCGTGAAAAAGGTCCATTTTGGGACAGTTTTACATGGTAATGCCACCGAAGCAATAAAGTCTAACCAAGGAGGCGATTGCCGGCAATGCGTCAGCCCGACGTCAACGTGACTCAAAGCTCGGCTTGTTCAAGGAGCGGCCACTGAGAATGGCAAGTGAAGCAGATGGAGAGGGCGCCTCACCAGATGACTGAACGGAAGACAATGGTTAGAAGGAAGTCGAAAGGAGACGCTCGATGAATAAGCAAGCCTCAGTTAGCAGTGCAGCGACAAAGGGCTTGGATAAGACTGGCGTTGCGGGAGACGCTGAAGCTAGTCGTAGTACACAAGACAGCAAGCACAGCATCGTGGAAGCGGAATGCATGCCGCCAATACCCAAGGACTTTTGCGTATTGTGCTATGATTCCATGAAGGACTAGGCATCTCGAGAATAGGCGCTGGAGCTGGGTCAAGTGCAATATTACTGGCGCCCGGTGTCAAAGAGAAGTAGGCCATGCAGGACGTCATCTGTTCCAACTTGCCGCAGAATATTATGATGACTAGCACTTCGGACCCAACCAGAGCTTCAAGATACCTCCAGCTGAAGGGAAGTCACACTGGGGGCAAATTTTTCAAGAATGGCGCATACGTCACGGCACCCTTTCGACACTTGTAGAGGAGAGATTCGCGGGATCGCCGTAGGTGATACTCAGGACACTGTGACCTGAAAGATTTTGAACACGAACAACGCGCTGGCGCTACAGGTCAAGGGAATCAAGGATAGTAGGACAATCAATATAGCGTTCGAGATTCGCGAGATACGGTCTTTCAATTTTCTTCCTTTACTGCAAACACATCGACATTTGGTGCAGAAGACTGAGGCGCAAAAACAGAACGTGAAACAGGAAGAGTAGGAGAGAAGACAGAACAGCGCCAACTACCAACTGTTTAATGACCATCTAGGAAATAACTGGAAAGAAGACAAAACCGCGCATGCGTGCACAGCCAACAAACATCACACAGTGTCATGAGCAAGGCACTAAGTTATCCAAAAAAGGCATTTCTGTTGCGTACAACAGAATTGATATATCACTGATACAATCGGGCCCTTTCTTTTTGATAAAATAGGCTTCCAAGAGCTCTCTAGCTGTTTCTTTTTTGCTCCTACCAAGAATCCTTGCTGAATCCTTGGTTGGAATCCTTGCTGCAGAGGGTGAAAGGCAGAGTGTCTAATGCGAATGCGTGCCCGACAGAGAGAGAGAGCGGGTTAAGCATGAGGTGGTCCTCTATATACACCGTGTGAGCCATAACTTCAGGAAGGTGGCTTCCCGTTATGCTGTTCCGGTTGTTTTTTCAGCTCCCAACAAACTTGCTCAATTGTGCCCACGTATCACATGCGATGGGCAAAGGGGCTGCCAGAAGCAGAACACAAGACTTTTTAGGCGCTGTGCACAAGGCGTGGTATATGGGACTCCCCTAGGCTGTGGCAAGTTCTATACCGGTCAAACGGGGCATTGCATTAATGACAGACTGAGGGAGCATGCCCATAGTTTAGGCAAAAGTGAGCATGCGCCTCTTACAGCGCACTGTAAAGCCTGCGGATGTGTGACATTGTTTGAAAGGACGGTGATTCTTGGTAGGAGCAAAAACACAAACAGCTAGAGAGCTCTAGGCAGCCTATTTTATCAAAAAGAAAGGGCCCAATTGTACCAGTGATACATCTATTGTGTTGTACGCAACAGAAATGGATTTCTTGATAACTTAGCGCCTAGTTCATGCGGCTGTGCGATGTTTTTTGGCTATGCACGCATGCGCGGTTGTGCCTTCTCTCCAGTGCGTTTGCAGATGGTCATTAAACAGTTGGTGGTTGGCGCTGTTCTGTCTTCTCTCTTGCTCTTCCTACTTCACATTATGTTTTTTGCGCCTCAGTCTTCTGCACCAAGTATGCACCAACTAGCCCAAAAACAAGTACTTTTAGAACATCCACATTTGTCACGTCTGTGGAAAGCTGGGATATTGGTCTGACGTCTGTGCAAAACTAGCTGAAACCATTTGGAGAGGCTGCAAGATCAACAACCCAGAAAAGCTGCACCAGTGCGATCCAGCGATCCAAGATGCAGGTTGTGCGACAGTCACCAACCCATGCCCAACACTGAGAGCAAGATCAGGTTTATAGTGCCATACGTTATCAGACACTGACGTTCGGATAGATCGCGAGCAGCCGCTCAAGTGCGCGACGCATCAGTGATATTAAGTCCAGAATTCAACGACGAGCAGCTGTTTCCAGCTGTCAGAACCCAAAGCATCCAGACTACACGAGAACAAGAAGGGGACGGCTCCAGGACAGCAGGAGGTGGTATTCCAGAAGAGGTTCCAGGCCAAATGCCTCGTCAAAATCACAGGAAACTCTAGTTCTCAAAGCCACTTTCTGGGTCAGGAGCAACCTGAACGACACCCAACGGGCCAACTGCCTGCGGCCCAGTTCGAGGTCACAGATTCCTACCCACCCACGACGCCGGCAGTGGCACTGAAAGGCCGCTGGGCTGAGCGAGTGCGCAATAGCATTGCAGGGGTGAGGACAAGTTAGCTCCCAGAGCATGACATAATTGCACAGCTAGAGCGAGAAAACGCGAGACTTACAAAATCGAACGAGAGGCTATCATGAAAGGTGAAAGAAATATAAAAACTTTTCGCTACGCAAACCAGCACGCAGTCTTCCCAGCCCAGGCCTCAGCGAGTTGCTTCACTGTAGCATAACACGTGGGATACTTGAGAGCGACGAAAGCAAGGGCAAAAATGGTGTAACACGTGGAAGCCAACCAAAGAACATTCTTTTGTATATTGCTGTTCGTAACCAATATCTTCTGTAGTGCTTCGGCCCTGAGGGTACAATAAAAAAAATGGAACAACTATGTCAGACATGAAAGAGGTATTGGACACGCTCAGCAAAATAGTAGCAGATTAAGCGAATAGATGGGCAGATTACAAGCAAGCCTGGAGGCACTAAAAGGGCGTATGACTTTGCGCATAACAAAGGTCGAAGCGTACCTGCAAAACACAGTAGTGCCTTCTCCTATATCGAATCACCTCTCTCGCCACCAACACCAATGATGCCAAACCTGTTGACGGGTCCAGCATCAGGCTCTGGTGGCCTATCTAATAAGCATGATGGTAACACTTAATGAAACCTTCAGTATCTGGGCATGAAACTGTAGAGCTTCTTCGAAAAAAATACAACCCTACAGCAGTATATCAGCAGCAGTCAAGAGTCATATTATTGCAGGAAACCGTTTCACCGCAAGCGGCGCTGCCGGAATTCCAGCCTGTAATTGAGGATACTCAAGGAAAGGGATTTGCAACTCCATGTGCAACAAACTAACGCCCGTAGCCCACAACTATAAGATAGAATTAGGTGAGTTAGAACTCGTTATGGTAGGGATCGTGGCGGCTACCAGCAACCGCCAGAGCAACTTCATTCTTAATATATTAGCAGCCCAAAGAAACAAAATCAAAGGTTCAAGATGGATCGAAGAAAGCTGTTACTAACTTAAAAATTTCAAGAATGCCCACCAGTGCTTGAAGGGGATTTGAACGACCCTAACCATACATGGGGCTACAAGCTCAACACCGACAAAGGAAATCGACTACGGCAAAGTGCCAGTGACCTTGATCTCTTTCTAATCTCAGAACCCCGCCTACCAACAGGGCTTGGTATATCCTTTTGTAGAGGTTAGTTTCCAGACCTTACATTTGCATGCAAGACCAGGACGGCCCAGTGAACGAACCTTGCTGAATATCTCGGGAATGACTACTGCATTCTTGCCACTACCTTTTCTGTGGAGTATAAGAAGCAGAGAGAATTCCACGTCACAGACTGGGATAAGTTCAAGAAGATAAGGACGGAAAAAGAACAAGACGGTCAAAAACCGGGCTTGGATTGATATGTTTAGGTTGACGTCGTAAAACCATGATATGGTTATGAGCGACGCCGTAGTAAAGGGCTGCAGAAATTTTGACCACCTGGGGCCCACATCTGAGCACACGCGCCTACAGAATTCCCGCCTTCATGGGAAATGCAGCCGCTGCAGCCGGGTTTCAATCCCAAGACTTGCTGGTAAGCAGCAGGCTTGGAGCAGTGGGTCAAACAGATTAAAGAGGACATCCAATCCATCTCCTCAACCATTACCGTAGATTTAACAGTTGAAACAATGGATACCTGTCTCGTTCATTATTTAGGCGAAGTGAGCACTACTGAACCACTGAAGGGTCAGCGCCAGAACCTATGACTGAGAAAGAAGATAGCTGAGGTAAACAGATCAGTCGAAGAACAATGTCGCGCACTATCTAGGCAGCAGTGGGACAAAATCTGCAACTTCGTCGACGGGTAAGTTCGCCATGGCAAGACATAAAATATGATAAAACATATCTTCAATAAAAACACCGCGAAAACAAATCTAAAGCATGTTATCACTCGAATTCTCCATAAACAGATAGGACTCTCTACGGAACAGCAAGTCGTTCAAGGGCTCATGCATAGGCACCTCCCAATAAAAACAGAATTGTCCGCACTAAGTGGACAGTACCAGAGCACGCCAAATCTAGGTCTCAAAAGGTGGCCCGTGACCAGGACGATATATCAAACTGAGCCCTTTGTAACCTTGATCAGGCTTCGATTGAGACCCTGAAAGATATGATCAATTTAACATGAAGAAAATGCAGGGTGCTAGTACAGTAGAAGCTGGCCAACACGATCCTCATTCCTACGTCAGGAAAGCCTCCTAATTTAAACAACATGAGGCCAATATACTTGACATCATGTACTGGCAGGGTTGTAAACCATGCCGTACTGCACAGCGTAAACAAGTACTTGTACGATAATGACGCCTATACACACAATATGGTTAGGTTTAGGGCCGGGCTATCCACGCTAGACGCAATGAAGCTTATCAAGCTCCAGGTCATCGACAGCGAAGCCAAAGGCGTGAGAGCTATTTTGTGCCTGGACATAGAAAAACCATTTGGTGACATCTATCACTCAATCATACTCGAAGCGGTTTCCAAGCGTGGTCTGAAAAAATTTTTCCTTGACAACGTGTGGTCTTTCTTTGCAGATTGGAAAGCTGTGATGAAAATTGCCGATATCTAGACTGCAGCAATCGAACCAGAAGAAAGGGACACGCCACAAAGAGGAGTGATTTCCCAATACTGTTCAACATTTCCATGAATGGATTGTCAAAGAAATTATCGAGCATTCAAGGAATGAAGCACACCATCTACGCCGAGAACATTACCATCTGGTGCACAGGGGGAAGCAAGGGGCAAATTGAGAGCGCCCAGCAAGAGGGCGTAGACGAGTCAATCCGCCCTTCTGGGTTCAGGTGCTCCTCGAGCAAGTCAGAGCTCTTACTGTATCGGAATACACGTCGGGGACCGAAGCCCAGAGGTTGAAAGCCATTAACCAGACGAACATCCACTTCCTTACAAATCAAGGAAATGCCATCCCAAGGGTCGACTCCATCAAAGTTCTGGGCAAGTTGATAGAGTCTACTGGCACTAACAGCAAATCTATAGCCAAGTTAACTTGCAAAACAGACAGTACGGTCCACCTCATACACAGACTGGCTAGCGAAAATGCGCTCGAAGAAGACAACCTCATCAGGTTGATGCATCCGTTTGTGCTAAGTCACTTCACGTACGAGGCAGCAATGAACAACTAGTCCAGAGCAGAGTCCGGGAAACTGATTGTGCTCCTCAGGATGGTTATCAACAAGGTCAAAGGCCTAACCAACACACCCGCACCGAGTGTGTACTTGAGCTTCTCATTCGCAACACGCTTGAGAAATAGCAGAAGCACAAAAAGAGCACTTTTTACAATGTGATTTATTACAAGGTCGGGGAGAATGATTCTGCATGAGCTTGGCCAGCACGCAATGGCAAATAGCCTCAAGTACTATGATATCCCCGATAACTTAAGAGGAAGTATCGCAGTGTTTCCTATACTACGAAAAATGCATCCAGAGCACAACATCGGAACAAAACAAGCGAGGGCGAGGAGAATACTTCGCCAAGTCTCAAACGAAGAAAGAGGGGCCTTCTTTGTTGACGCGGCTTCCTACGCCAAGAAGAAAGCTTTTGTGGCTGTGGTGTTTGATGAGGCTGGCGGTGTAGTAAACTCAGCGACGGTCAGTACAAAAGACCCAATTATTGTGCAACAGGTGGCCATTGCCTTAGTACTCAGGATAGATAACATTGAAATCATCTACAGTGATTCCGTGGAAGCACTATGGGCCTTCGAAAATGGTACGGTCTCAAAAAAAAACGTTGAAAATATATATGGCAAGAACATTACGCATCAGTTTCTGAGTTGTTTTCCAGCTCACTCTGTGCAAATCAACGACCTTGTACCAATTTCAATGAAGCAGCACACGAGGCGCCACGAGAACTGCCAACCGGGCTTCCTGGGCAAACGGGCTACCGGTGAAGGAGATAGCTGGAAAATTCTCACAGCATGTAACGAGCTGACTAGACATTCCTACCTGTGCAGAAAGATTTTCTCTTTACCTCATAAAAATCGAACTAGGCCCCAAGCACTAACATTACGCAAATTGCAAACCTGGACGTACCCTACATTGAAGATGTTACACATTATCGGTATTGTCACATATACCCAGGTAAGTTTTGCACACATTGTGTTGAAATAGCTTCATTGGAACTTATTCACAGGCAGTGTACTAAATTCGCTCATTTACTGAACGTCACCTTGGCCAGATGGGGAGCGACAATCCGCTGCTCGTCCTTGGCAGATGCGCTCTGGGCTATCCACCAAGGCCGTGAGGTGGCTGCGGAGCTCGGCCTCTTAGTCCGCACGGGGGAGCGGCACTCGACGCAGTGATAGTGTTTCGAAGGACCCAATAAAAGTTTGTCCAATTCAAGCAAAATTCGCCGTCCCGCTCTTAGCACGCACGGAAAAAAGGCAAGGCAAAGGTTTATGAGCCACTTTTAACTTCTGCTGTTTCTCGAGCAATTCACCTTTTGCTTGTTCCCAGCATCACAGCCGAAACAGTCATCTTGTGTTTGTGACGAATTGTCAGCCAAAACAAAACGGACTGCCCAGCGTAATCTATTCAAATAATGCGAGGACTTCTAAAGTGAGATCAACGAATTTAAAACGCTTATTCATAATGTTAAAAAAAAAGATGTCGCGAACTATCTCACCGCCAAGCCCCGCCACGGTGGTCTAGTGCCTAAGGTACTCGGCTGCTGACGTGCAGGTCGCGGGTTCAAATCCCGGCTGCCGCGGCTGCATTACGATTGAGGCGGAAATGTAGGCCCGTGTGCGCAGATTTGAGCGCGCGTTAAAGACTCCCAGGTGGTCAAAATTTTCTGAGCCCTCCATTACGGCGTCTCTCATAATCATATGCTGGTTTGGGGACGTTAAACCCCAAATATCTATCTATCTATCTATCTATCTATCTATCTATCTATCTATCTATCTATCTATCTATCTATCTATCTATCTATCTATCTATCTATCTATCTATCTATCTATCTATCTATCTATCTATCTATCTATCTATCTATCTATCTATCTATCTATCTAATCTCACCGCCAACGGTATTCTCTGGAAGTAGGTCGCGCCCAATGCACCATGATGTGGTGGATGGTGGGAGCGGCTGATCAGATCAGTAAAGACTTCGTTGCGAAATATTCTCGGCAGAGCCTGCCTTAGCTAGGAAGAACTAATGACAGTGCTGATATAGGGCGAAACAAGAATAAACTCTAGGCTGTTAACCTTTGTAGAGACTGACGCAGCGAAACCGTTCACGTCGACGCCACCGGACCTATTGCTTGGACGTTGATTAACTGCGATGACGTATGATACAGTTTAAGTTAATGCCAGTTCGAGAGGATCGGATGCCATTCACCACCATGCTTTTATGTAACTTCTAGCCGACATTCATGGGAACCGATGGCGGAAAAAATATTTGCTTTAACTCCAATCTGCTCATTTCGCACAAAGTCAATGAGCTATGAAGTAAACAAAGGTGACATTATTATCGTGCATTCTGGTGCGTCACCTAGACAACCATGGAAATTCGGAAGAATCGTTCAGGTTTTTAAAAGTTCAGATGGGCGTGTCCACTATTGCAGCAAGCCCCGCCGCGGTGGTCTAGTGGTTAAGGTACTCGGCTGCTGACCCGCAGGGCGCGGGTTGGAATCCCGGCTGTGGCGGCTGCATTTCCGATGGAGGCGGAAATGTTGTAGGCCCGTGTGCTCATATTTGCGTGCCCGTTAAAGAACCCCAGGTGGTCTAAATTTCCGGAGCCCTCCACTACGGCGTCTCTCATAATCATAGAGTGGTTTTGGGACGTTAAACCCCACATATCTATCAATCAATCAAGGTAAAACAGCAAGAAGATGTAATCGTGACAAGACCCATACAAAAGCTACATTCACTGATACTCCATGATTAATTTCATTGGACAGTTAGCAATGGAGTTTTCATCGCGACCGTGAGCCAGCTTACAGGAGACGAAGAGGAAGAAATATGAAGGAGCTCGAGAGAAAAACCAAGGACAACTTTTTTTACTGTTTCTTTTCGGTTCGACTCCCCGACTATACCACTGTATTCATGGCAGAAGATTTGGCTATTGTTCTAGCCCTATGCAAATTACCCTGAAACAAATCAGCAAGAGTGATCATTACAGACTCATTATCAGTGTGTACTGCGCTTTCTGTGGCAGGAAATGCCAAGCAGATGATAACGTGTCGTCATTTATTAACGAAAAACGTACAAAAACTGCATTTGCTGGTACAAGGCTGCCATGAAATAAATTTGAAGAAAATGGCGAATACATCATCCCAGTTTTAAAAGATATGGCTCACGTTACAGCGCGAACGTTAAGAAATGCTTGTTTCAAATAATAAATTTGTAAATTTGGCCGAGTTAAAGTTTTACAGCAATTAAGACATTGATGGAATAAACAGTAGTGTGTATCTTGCCAGTTAAAAGTTACCTATTACATATTGCGCTGTGCAGTTCCACATCTAAATTATTACCTAAACAAAGCTGAACTCAAGGCATCATCGTTGTACATTTTTTCGCAAAACAATTGCAAGAATTTATTGTTTTATTTGATTCTGTTGTCGTTTTACCTGTCAAAAAGAAGATTCTTAAAAAGTTAGTCAATTTGTAAAGAACCCACTGTTTAGCGTCGATGGCACTGAATGGTTGGCCGGCTGACTGGTCCCATGACCGTCCTGGGTTGAGCAGGAGCCTTCTCAAATTCAACAAGTTGGTATCTAAGTTCACGCACCATTTAGTTCAATTGACAGGTATTTGTGGCGAGAACCGGGTACACTCTTCACGTTTTCTCTTCTGAGGAGCAGTGACTACGCCGCAACGCTAATGAGCGGCACGATTCATTTATCAGGTTTATCGCGCAGAGTGTGCACACACGCGTGAAGCAGAAAGGCTATATCACCACGTACGTAAGAAAACTCGCATTCAATGTCACCACACCTAAGACGTATTTTCTCACAGCTGCTTTGTCATGATAATGCGAACGCTCCTTGAGACAGCCTGTTCTTATATTTACTTGCAGTGTTTGATACAAAAGAAATGAGCTGGAAATTTTGTGCGGCGGGTGAAACAAAAGAAGCTGATCTGAAGTTGAAAAAAAGCTTTGGAAGACGCTGTGGGAGGCGCGATGTTGAGTTACCAATAGAAGGAGCAACAGTGACGCTAACATCACAGCACTGTTGTAATGTAGACCGAGTCGTGGCGTTGACGTATCCAGCCACAACGTCTCTTTGTTGACAACCGCTGCGAATACTCCACGTGCATTCCTGACGCCACGCTCATTCTTTCAGCCGTTTTTATCAATGCTGCTATCACGCGCTGCACACTGTTTTCGTCCCATGACCCCCGTACTGCCAGCTGGATGCAAACTCATGTGCCCGAGAAGCTCGACCCATCTTGCATGGTACCCGCGCTTTTCACTCATGCTCAGAAAAACTAAGAGGACTTCCATGAAAACGTTTTCAAAATATTTTTCTTTACAAACTTGAATTACGCACACATTAGCGTTTGTATTTACCTCTCTGCTGTGGGCTAGTGCCTAATTATTTACCTTTGCGTTGTATGCTAGGGCTCTTGCATGGTCCTTCTTCTCCGAATAAATACTTTACATTGTTGCGGCAATATTGCGGCATTTTCGTATGGCACGTTGACTTTTCTATTGTCTTGACATCAAAACTGAACATTAAGCACTTCGTTTCTTCTGAAAAAAAAACACAAAGTTTTGCATAAACGTTGGACACTTATTCAAATACAAGTGAGGTGCTCCTGCCGACAATTGGAGATAGCTACATATGTCTAATGACATATTATAATGCTTATTCTCTGAACTTCCGACGACTTGAGCATATATTCTGATTAGCACTGGCACATTAATTTATATTGCCATTTGGTAGAGGCATTATAGAGCGATATAAAATTTCTTTATGCTGGAGGTACCAGGAACCCGCTTTTTATTTCTTGATAGAGGAGTATACAAAGGCATGGCGTTCCGTTGATTCAGGGTATTCATCCTAAAGGTAGCCCCATAAGTTTCTGCGAAAGCCCCTGGGCGTACCTTGACCCACCACAGGGTGAAATACTTGAGCAGCGGCGGCTGCTCTGGCAGGTACACAATTGCTGCCCCCAGGCACCTAGTGGCTTTTTTTTGGACATTCTCAGCTGGATTTTGCCGCCGGCGTCGGCATCGATATCAAGCACCATGTATGTATACGTATGCATATATACAAAAACGCAAGAAAGAAAAAAAATCAGGAAGAAAACACTTCAAAGCACGCAATCGAGCGTGGGACCCCTGCGCGTGAAAGCGAGGCGTTAACCACTGAGCCACCCCGGAGCACATCCTTCACCGTTCAAACGTTCAAACGGCAAGCTAGTTATATCTACGACTTACCACAGCTCACGAACATCTCGGGAAGGGGATTGCGTTTTCAGCATTACCAGCAAGACGGCGCCTTGAGCGCGCGTCGCCACATCGTGCAGCGGTGCCCGCTCCGATCTCCTACGCATACTTTGAGCGACATGGAGAAGGGGAGCGACGCGCCCTTATTTCACGGTGGCGAGGTGGCGAAAGTAGTATGCCTCGGCTGGCCTCGGGTTTCACCTGGAACAATTCTGCTGTAGTTATCGGGTGCACAAAGGCCACAGAAATCATTGCAGTTTCCGTCTGCGAAAAGCGCGCGCTTTTGAGACACAGCAGAGTAACAAATGAGTCGCTCCTTCGCATGCATCCGTACCTGTGAGTACGTTTTGTGCGTCATTTGTGCGTGAGACATGCAGGGCTCGTTTCAATCTGCTTTCTATTCTACGCGCGACCTTTCAATTGGTTGCTATTGCGCTCTTGCTTCGCCTTTACGGCAAAGCTGTGACTCTTATGATATGCCGTGACCTATGTTGTGAAAAAAATAGTAGCAGAATAAATATGCGAGCATAATGGTGTGTTAGTTTTCTTGTTTTATTGAATACTTGTATCAGAAACCTTTGTACTTTTTTGTGTTTTTTTAGCTCAATGTCAATGAACTACCAGTACATGATGCAATATGGTGTGTTAATACGTTTAAAGGGGCAGGAGCCCTTGTCAGGCGTTTTCGCCTTTAGCTCCTGTACCTTTCTTGAAAAAAATTACACAAGATGAAATACAGATTTATTCATTCATTCATATTTCATTCATAAATAGGTACAAGCGCACTTCCGGGCTGCTGGTCGGCACAATAAACTTCGTATTCAATTGTGAGGGTACCTTCCCCGTGGGCAATCGCTAGCATGGGACCACTAAACCTAAAAATAAGGTCATCCTGCTCTTTTCTCAAAGGTAGAATTTTCAAAGCCACGAACTTGCATGATAAACTTCACATAACCTTGTTTCCGGATTTTTGAGTTCGAACGTAATATCGGGCCACCAGAACCCCGATGAGATGGCTCATATTCATGCACGACGATTAATTGGCGGCAGCGTTGCGGGGTCCACAAAAAGTTCGGAAAAACTCAAGGTCAGCAATGCCCTCGTCATCTTTCACTAGGTTACTACGCACTACAGGGGTGTTGGTTGAGTGTTGCCACCCCCTTAACCTAAGCTGATTAGAGCACAACCTGTCAAGGTCAGAATCAGAATGTTCCAAACGGTGTTTTGCTCTTCGAAGAGATTCCCCAGTAAGGTGCATGTGGTGATAAAACCAAGAAACTCAGACTTCCGAGCAGTTAGCTTATTGAAGCACATGCTCAGGTGATGCCTTGTATTCTAGGAAAGCTGTAAATAAACTTGGTAGGCTGCTGCTATCAACAACTACAGCTACAACGTCCAGCCTCTGGCTGGCCAGAGGCACCGTGAAAGGGCGGAGATAGTCGGCCTTCCCGCCCCGACATGAGTCTTTCTTTTTTCCGGAACAAATAGATATATTTTATCTGTCTTTCAGGCCTACTCACTACTCCGGGCATGACCACTCACGTCATTTAATTTTCACTTTCTCCTTCCGAGTTGAAGTGTTCATGCATGCTCCCACCGTTTGAGTTAGTGGGATTGCTAGGCCTGACGAATCCTGCAATGGCACCTCGGTGTTGCTTTTCGAGACTGAATGAAATACCGGCTTTTTCGTCAGTGAAGTTCTGCGTGCGAATGTGATGTGCTTCGTTCACTAAATATTTGGGTTACCTATACACCTGGAAGCTCTTTGACATTGGGGCAGTGTTGCTGAACCAACTTCCACAAATATTAACGATTTGCCGAAGGTTGGAGTGTTTTCATTCCTAAAGATTTACCGAAATGTAAAATAAGAGCGTGCCATCCGTCGAGATGACCTCCATATGCCTTGTCTCTGTGATTCAAAGTGAGTTGTTTTGAAAGCAACACCACTAGAGCATTCTTTTTTATATAATCATCTCGTGTATGCTTCTGAGTTGAGTGGGAAGCCATCACCGTATGAGTGCCAGCGACACTAGGTGTCGCTGGCACTCACCAACGCGATAACGTAGCATCCCCAGACACTGCTGGGAACTGCATAAATCTCGTGTTCGTAATGAGCGCGTTTGCCCAAAAATAATCTGCTTGCCTGCGAAACGGGTGTTGCGAGTTGTGTGGGAATGAAGAGGGGCAATCATTATCAAGTTCAGTGCATTGAGTTTGAAAAAAAAATGGAGGGAATGGAGGCGCTTGGCCATGTGGATGGCGGCTCATCCTTTTCTCTACGTTTTCATGCTGTGAAACCCGGGACACATCACCATCATAAGTGAGACAAAGTGGACCTAGTTATTTTTTACTGCGTTTTGAACCTGGGGGACTATCGTGATGCTGCCGTTGGTTGAAGCTGTTGTGCGTAGCCAAACCATTCCTGAAAACCAGATCAAGAAGATTGTTGCCTCGACACTGCTTAAGACTTCATGCTTCGAAGCGTTTGTGATGAATGCCATATTGACTGCGACCACTTCGTGACGTGACTGGCCTATGATTTCTCACGCTTACGATACTGTACTGGATAGTGGAAACCCTATTCGCAACTTGAAATGAAGTGCGCTAGGCCGTCACGGAAGCCATCGCCAACTTCGAACGTTTATTACACGTGAAGCGCCTATCAGTAAGTGAGTTACTAGAGATTCATTTATTTTGATTGCTTCCCGAACAAATTGATGGAAAAGTAGAAGACGCAGTTTATAACAATCACTTGGAAACAGACGGGCGATGCAGACCTTTATGAACACCAGATCATTCTGGCCAAGATCAGAGGAGAATATGAGATCGCAGACGTAATATATGCGTGCCAGGCTCGCTTGGAGCCCATGAGGCAAAGGTTTGAGACAGAGTACAGGCTAACGTGCACTTTCGTCTGTGGTGCCACCATCTAGCCTCTGCTGCTTCAGCCGCAATGTTGTTCTACAGAAGCTAGGTGACTCAGACTCAAGATGAATTGCTCAACGTGCTTGAAGCCAAAAAGTTACTGATTTCGAAAGCCTGTCGTGAAAAGTCACGAGCATCCAAGCACGCACAGAACAAACGCTATTTCCGAAGAACTGGCCCACACCTTTAGAACACCCGCAAGCGTACCATTTCAATGAATAAACGGCACGACAGTTACAACTCAAGTGCACATGGTAGAGGAAGAAAGCCCAATGTCAAAAGATGGGAAGCCTTTGGAGATCTAAAAAACATTTATTTGATAATAAGAATTGGTGCAAGCCAAAGACAAGTGATTCAGATAATCTGTTGTACAGTCCTTGCAGCCAAGGGTAGGAATGTCTGACATAGACAAATCAAGACGCATTCAAGCAAAAGAAGAAAGAGAAAAACTGTGATGGCTTAGGAGCCTGCTGCCTGTATTAGTTCTGAAAGATCTATGAGTGAGCTGTAAACTTCAAGGGAGAGGGGATGCGGACCGTACAAGCTACCTCACCACCGATAAAGTACATGAACGTACAGCTAAAACGGCGAATGAAGCAATCAGGTCGGGGGTTGAGGCAAATTTATGATGCTTATAAGGTGAGCACAGCCAAGGCAAAAATTCAAAAACAAAAATTAAAATGAGCTACACAAAAACCTCGCAGAAGAAAACGTGTTTCTGTCAACGAAAACTGATTATCGACAGCGCAACTTCTCTGAAGGCGACGCGTTTTAAGGCATGGATCTGGAACAAGAGTCGGAAGCGTCACTGGAAAACGAGGCGCAACAGAAAACCTACATTGTTCTACGGGGATTGACTTAAACCTCAAAATATTAGTGACGAACATTATATGTTTAGTGTTTACAGCAAATGCGATACTGTTCATTATGAGACCTCGTTGTGCGGGCACTCAGGATGCTGAATATTGTGTGGAAATGAGAAGTGGCAATCATTATTAGGATCAGGGCAACGCATTCAGAAAAAGAAGACGTGAAATGGGGAGGGGTTCATCGCCATAGAGATGGCGCATGTGGGCCGGTGGCCCGTCCTTTTCTCTACAACGAGGTACACGCACCTTGACGTTACGCTCAACTGACTTCAGAAGCGGAAAGACTGTAGTGTCTCACGTTCCGCTGCTCGCACCATAAAAACAACAAAACAAAAAAATGAAGGTGTGTGGGGATTTATGTTGTTACGGGGCGCCAGAGGTGGACATGGTAGAAAAGAAGACGATGTTTAGTGTGAGCTCGTGCAGACTGGGCTTTGTAATGTATGTCAGCCTGTTTATCTAAAGTAAATATATTTCAGACATTTTTTCTCTGTAACAATTGGGTGGACAGTGTGGGTGTTTCTACAGTCAACATCCACGACGATTACACGCAGCGGATGTTCCTTCTCTGGCTGTGCGATGTCTGATCAAGACGAGAATGACGATTCTTCAGAGACTACCCAAACCGTGCCTCGTACAACTACGTAGCAACCAACAGCACCGCTTCCAGCCACTACTAACCCCACCGTCGTCCTGACTCAACCGCGTGACACAAACATCTCTTCAGGTAGGGACAGCACTGACGTGGAGGAATGGCTTCAGCCGTACAAACGGGTGAGTGCTCTGTACAACTGGGATTCGACGCTGATGTTAGCCAATATTCTTTTCTACCTTGATGGCACGGCTAAAGTTTGGTAACCATGAGGAAGAGTTCACGAATTGGGACATGTGGAAACACAAACTCATCGATCTCTTCGGCAAGCACATAGGGCGTCGCCGTGCTGCGCAGAACGAACTAGCGTGTCAACGCTAGTCCTGCACCGAGTCATACGTTACATACATAAGCATGTGCTCGGCCTCTGCCGGGAGATTGACGACAAGATGCCGGAATCTCAAAACGTCGCGCACATTCTCAAGTGAATTGATAATCACGCCTTCCGTCTCCTCGTGCTTCGAAAATCATGGACCGTGGACGACGTTAATAATGAATGCCGACGCTTCGAGGAAGCGAAAAGTCATCGTATCACTTCACACGTTTTGCGTCTTCGAAACACGGCTACAACAATTGCTTGCGAGGACGCCAGTTTGCCACCAGCCTCTGCTTCTTCCGACAATAACGTGTGCTTCGTGCGCCACGAAATCGAGGCAGAATCACCACTTTTTCACAAAGTCCCGGCCCCCAACAACCCTCGCGCCACAATTTCCTTTATTCAGAGTGTTGTGCGCCAGTAACTGGCCAACTGAGAACTTCAGACGCTATGCCCCGTTAACTGTCCTCACTACCAACTGCCCTGTAATAACGGTGAACTTCCGACGACAGGCTGATCTGTTTCAACTGTGGAGGAGTCGGCCATATTTCACGTCATTGCTCTTCTTCCTGGAATCGGCAGTCATAGTTGCATTATGCCAACACCTGGCGCCCACCAGCTGGTTCCCGGATACCGATCTACGTGGAACAAGACGATGCTTCGCCATCCTAGACCGTCCCACCGAACCGCTCCCCGTCGCCCACCAGACGCATGTCCCACTCGACTTACCAATGTCGCTCTCCGTCACCCTTTTACCGCCAGTCCCCAGAAAACTGACGGGTGCAGCTCCTAGAAGTGAGCCTGCCTCAACGACCCGACCCGAAATTACTCTACTCCCGTTACCTGGACACAATAACTTGATTAATTAAATGTTGATGGTGCTTCTGTTTTAGCACTCATTGACACCGGCGCTCACATATCAGTCATGAACTTCAGCCTTCGTGATCGACTCAATAAAGTGCTCACTTCTGCTCCAGTCACTGTTGTCCGAGTAGGCGATGGTGCAACAGCAGTGGTCACTGAGTGGTGTGCCGCCCGTGTCACTGTTGCTGGACATCATACCAATGTTTCTTTTTTACATACTGAAACCTGATATAATTTCGGGACTCAATTTCCTGTCGGAGCATTCGACCCTAGTTTACGGTTCTGCTGGTGTTGTTCAGCTCGTCCTACCCCATGCCGTTTGCACTCCTGATACTGCGCCACCAAACCTATGCTCCGCCGGCTTTATTCGCCTATCTTCGCGAGCTGCGACGTATATCGACGTCTCTTCTGATGCACCTGTGGCTGACGACGATTACGTTGTGTCAACTAATGCTACCGCCCTTTGTTCGCTCGATGTTGCGTTCTCCCACATGGTCATCACTATGAAAGACAACGCGGCATGTCTCCATATTGGGAACTTTACACTTTGCTCTAAAGTTGTGCCACGAGAGATATCCCTTGGAACGCTCGCCCTGCCGGCGACTACGACATCTCCGCCTTAACAGAAGGTACACAGTCATCTGGCAGCTTTCAGTCAGGCAGTACACAAGACTGCAAAACTGAAATGATCGCCCCTGATTTCCGAGCGTGTGCCTGCGCTTGGTGGCCTTCTTTCGTCGTTTCAAGACGTCTTTGATCTCCATGACCGACTCCTATAGGTGAAACGACCATTGTAAAGCAATCGACACCGGCGATGCAAATCTAGTACAACGGTGGCTTTATCGAGTTTTGTCCACCGAGCGCCACGTGATTTATCAAGAAGTTGACAAGATGCTTGCCCGATACATCGTTGAAACTTCTTCAAGTTCTTGGGCTTTGGCCGTTGTGCTCGCCAGAAAGAAGAATAGCAGCTGGCACTTCTGTCTCGACTACAAAAATCTTGACAAAGTAACAAAAAAGACGCGTATTCTTAGCCCCGGATAGATGACGCTCTTGATTGCCTTAGTGAAGCAAATTATTTCTCTTCCATCGACCTTCTTTCCGGGTACTGGAAGACATCAGTGCATGACCTCGACCGTGAAAAGACAGCATTTATGACTCCCGACGGGCTATATCAATTTAAACTAATGCCTTTCGGGTTATGCAATGCTTCGGCTACATTTGAATGAATGATGGACGTTCTACTTCATAATTTTAAGTGCTCAATCTGACTATGCTACATTTATTCAGCATTGTTTTTTCAACGACGTTTGAAATTCCCGTGGAGCGTCTCTCAACAATTCTTTTGATTTTGCACGTACGCTCGCTAAAACGGGGATCACTACGATATCCCAAAAGATACCAGAGAGCGCATCACGATACTGCTGTTATTCTGAAATAGGCATCTCGTGTATCAACGCGAGTAGAGGAATGCTAGGGCGAAAGCACTACGCAAGAAGTTTAAAAACGATGTGGATGTGGTCTATGTGGATGCGGTGAAGTATCTGGACGGTCGACGCATGGCGTTGGTCGCTTCTTATCTAGTGGGCCTCCTGCTCGCCAGCAGTCCCATTAAATCAGGAAGGTCTGAAATCGCCGTGGAAGCAACTGCCGTGGAAGGTAACTTGTCACGTGCCTTAGCAAGCTCTAGCTCAAACAGTCTAATTACATTCGTGTATGGCCACACTGTTTTATTATCCTCAGTGATTACTTTCTCAATTTGTTTAGTGCTTATTTCAATTTCCCTTTCTGAATAAAAATTTTCCTGTAGTTCATGTTGTCTCCTTCCCACTTTCTCTGCTCTTCCAAAACTTAACTTGATAGGTTTGTGATCTCTACCCAGACTTCTGAAGCCACCTCCATCTATGTGCATGCCCCTGAGCTCATCATACATCTCATGTGACATCAGTGCATAAGCTATTGTCAACTCCAGCCTTCCTACCTCCCATGTTATTTGCCCTTCACACTTCTCGGTACTGTTGAAAATGATCAAATCGTGCCTTTCACACATATCCATGATCATTTTGCCTGTTGGGCCGGTATACCCATCTATATCTTCTATGTTTGCATCCATATCTCCTAGTATAATTATCTCGCACTCTCATCCTAACTCCTCAATGTCATTTGATATACACTTCACCATTGCCTGGTTTTTATTCTCTGGCCTTTGCTCCCGTCCACAAGTACACCAAACTAAGGAGTGTCATTTGCCCTGCCACTTTCCCGTTTAGCCATATATTCCTTGCACTCCTGCTGGACCAATTGTCAGTCTGTACTTTTATGAGTGAGTGCTCCAATACCACCACCCTTTCTGCTGCCTTCTGTTCTACTACAATACTTCCATGCATAGTCCGGATTGTTAGGAGGTTGTTTCATGTCCCTAATATGTGTTTCTACCAAACCGTATACCTTCGGCCTGTCCTTTCTAGCTGTTCTTCTATCTCGTCTCACTTCAGCCTGTTCCTGCCACCCTGCATGTTGTTATACCCTATGCCCCACCACTAGTTCGCTGAAGCTAGGCCTTGGAAAATTGAACCAGCTGAACATGTTTTTTCCAAAATTGCTTGCTCTTTCTTCTCCGTCATTCTGGTTGCCAGTGCCCTACTGTTCTCTCCGTCGGCCACTCCTTTGTTCACCTTGACTAGTGCTTCCTCGGTGGACTTCAACCTGTCTCCTATTAGCATCGTTTTTTCTTGCTCGGCTGCCAACGCAGTCTACAGCTTGGTGATTCTCAACAGCAGTTTACTCGGGGCGGCCATCTTTTTCTCCATTTTTTCCTCGACCTCACATTGCCTACTCTTCGCGTCAGCCTCTTTTTCATTTGCTTCTGTACTTGAGTACATTTTCAAACTCACCCCGCATCCTGAACACTTTACAGTCTTTTTAACCATGTCTTTATGACACCAATTGTCCTTAAGACGTGTCTCACTCGATAATTACAAAACACGATCTCTGTCCTACGAAAAAGAGAAAGTCTAAGCTCTACCAAAAAAATGTGTGTGTTTAATATACGTGCATCTCTCCCACGTGGTAGCAAGAGAAAAAACACAAAGAAACAAATACACACACACGCACAAACTAGTAAATACCTGGTGACTGATTCCCGGAAAAGCCGTACAATGTAGTAGGTGTTACAAGGATTTTAACTGCTACCTTATCAATTACAAAGGCCAAGCTCAAAACATGCAAAACCACTTATCTGCGCAGTCGATCGGGAGCGCTCAAAAAACACGTCCATCCACCATGCCAGTCCGAACTGAACGTTCCAATTGTCCTAATGAGTAGAGAAGGAGCGCACTCTGGCGTGTGAGGGCGCTCGCATATTGTGAGCTCGACGGAGCTTCCATGCGTGTGAAGGCCTGGTAGGAGAGCGTAAGTGCAGTGTTTCACCGTTCGCTTTCTCTCCTCTGTGCGCCCCACTACAACGTCCACTCGCTCAGACGTATATATAAATGAGTGAAGTTGAAACTTCACTCTTGACCGTTCACTGGCTGAAGATTGTCCAAATAAACAGCTACGGCAGAAATCCTCGTGTCGTCTACATTTACGTCATTATATTACAGCACCGTGTACTTTCGGTGCAAGAAATGCATTTGCATTATCACGCAATTTCTTTCGAGGAGGTGGGGGAAATTTATATTGTGAAGAAACTGAACTACAGATAAACGTCGGAACTTAATCAGCTTAATACTTTATTCAAACGAGCCCTCTTTTTGACGCAAAGGCAGAATAAAACTGTTAACAATGTAAAACTCGCCGCTAACGCTTCATCTTCTAACAGGAGAGGATTGTGCTAATGAATCAATGGATCCACAGCCTTCCGTATCCGCGCTCACTCGGGGAAAACAAGTTACACCGCTGCCCCAGCATTTAGGCCTGAAAAAATATTTTTAAGTGACATTGAGTTATCGCTAAGCAGCAGCTTCTTTGCATGTAAAATAATTTGGTCATCCTACACTACTTGGCAAGGCTTTAGCCATAGAGAAGCTTGTTATTACCTAGCTTCTTCAAGCTTTTCGAGCTGGTTGTTAACTCATCGGCTTGGTCGGCTGAGAAGTGAACACCTTAACAATACTCACGAGTACTCCAGTATTCATAGCTCAGTAGTAAACATTCATCCTCAACGTGCAGAACTCTGAATTTTTCTATTGAGTCTTGTTTACTAGACTCTGTAGAAGTTTCTGTTAAAATAACAGTAAGAGAATGTCACATTAGTCGCCACTTTATAATGTCTTTAAAATTGTGTAATTTCTTCATGCTAAACAAAGCACTGTGCATAATACGTAATAATAATTTGTCATAATCTCATTTTTACAATTTGGTAATAACCTAATTGCCGCAATTCAGCTAAAATCTTTATTTAACAGCTATATTATATCTATATATAAGCGATGTGTCCGGATTTGTACAAATAATTCGAGCTTTTTTAAAAGAATATGCATGAAATGAGCCACGGGTTCAAAAATTGTACTTCGTCGCAGGCTGACAAAATGCTTCCTATTTTTCATCGCGTTAAATTTTACAAGCTAATTTCAGTTTCTTCATTTTATTTTACTTTCATACAAAACATACATGCTTACAAATACATACATTAGGAGGTCCCAGAGCACTTTGCTGAAGAGGGACCTCCTGTCAGTAAATTTGTTAAATATGTACAAGTAACATGCAACAACGTGGAATAAGATAAAGAAATAATTGTTATAGACTAAACATAGTGACATTTGAACTATCATGATTACAACAATAACACTGCTTAGAACATATAAAAATTAAGAAAATTTTGAAAAATATATACTAAATGAACAAGCAAAGAAAGAAATTTGCAGATCCCACATACAGTAGAAATTGATGATATGCGAAGCACGAATGGTAAATGTTGAAATGCACTTTAAGATCAGCACAACATCACAGAGTAGAGGCAAACATGCGGTACATGACTTCCGCGTCATGATTATCCTGTTTGGATGTGTAGTTTACCTTCGTCATCTATTCACGTCACGTGATACCAAATATAGAATATGTGGAGCTAGGAAAATGGCCGCGAGCACGCAGTGAGCGTGGTATGTTGTCATGTTCTAACACGACACGCGTGTCAGGTTTATCATGTTTGCACCAGTCATATATTTCGTCATCCATTGATATCATGTAACACCAAGCTTGTCATATGTGGAGCTTGCAAACGGCCGCGAGCGCATCATGAAGGGCCCAATATACTCCAATGTGGCGTTGACGCGCACGCACACTGGGCACAGCGACGCTACGTTAGCAAAACGCGAGCACTCTATAGTCTGACGCCAGGCGCAACCAGCGCCCGTCCGTGCGGCCCGACGGCAACCGGCACGAAATGCGACATGCTTCATTTCGCACCGATGCGTTACCCTGACAACACTGCGTGTATCTCTTTTGGTGAAGGAGGGACGCTGGACGCGCTGAAATGTGTATGCGTTAAATCAACGCAGCGTGGCGCGCGTCTGCGAGTATATGGCAGTACCGGCGCCTGGCATGGCAACGCCGCCGTGACGCGACGTAAGGAACGCCGGCGAGTCGCGCACAGCGTCACGTCGAAATGTATTCGCGCTTTGACTGTGGCATGTAGTCATATTCTCACACGACACGCATCTCATGACTATCATGTTTTCACCAGTCACATACCTTCATCATTAATTGGCGCCGCTTCATACCGAATCTGACATATGTTAAGCTAGCGAAACGGCCGCGACACATCATCAGCGTTGCATGTAGTCATGTTGTTACATGACATACATGTCGTTATTATCATGTTTCGATGTGTCATTTACCTATGAGGTCCCTTCGCGTCATGCAATACCGAGTTCGGTACATGTTAAGGTAGCGAAACGGCCGCGAGCACATCATGAGCGTAGCTTGTAGTCATGTTGTTACATCACACGCATCTCATGGTTATGTTTGCATCAGTCACACACCTTCGTCATCCAATCACTTACTATAAAGCCAAATATATTATATGTGACGTTTGAGGAACGGACGTGAGCGCATCATGAGAGTGGCAAGTATTCATGTTGTTATATAATATGCATGTAAAATTTTCATGTTATGGTCTGTCACTTGTGTTCGCCATGCAATCATGTCATACTAACCAGTTTTGCAATATGCCATGCGAACCAAAACCACCGCAAGAGTTACACGACCATGAAATTGAAATCATTATATTCATGACATTCATGTCATGATTTTCATGTTAGTACTAGTCGAATATGTTTTTCATACAATTATGTTATGCTACATCAAGTTTGATATCGATACCATTATCGAAAAGGCCAGGAGAGGTAAAAGTCGTGGGTGACTAGATAGATAGATAGATAGATAGATAGATAGATAGATAGATAGATAGATAGATAGATAGATAGATACGCTCAAAGTCGCCGAAGGTCGCTAAGGAATGCTTCAAATTTAAAAAGTAAAAGAAAAGACGATTAGCTGTGTCAAAATTAAGCCTGAATAGGAAAAACTGTAGATAACATCACACATCTTAGAGTTTTAAAGTATAAGAATAGTGAATAATGTGTTGTTGAAAAGAGCTAATGATGAAGACTGCTTAACGTTGAGAGAAAGACTGTTCCAGGCCGATAACACTGTGAAGTAACCGTAGTTTTTTCCATAATTACTACGAACCTCATTGCAAAAACCTGCGCCACTGGGTACCAGTGTCCCGTGCCATGCCTGATTATGGGCCCTGTATGGCGCTGGTACCAACGCCTCCTAGCGCAGGTACTGGGACGCTAGAGTGGCAGCGTCCGAGTACTCAGCGCAAAATGGCTTCAGAGGGTAAAACAGGGATGTTCATTCGCCATAAATAAAATTATATTGAAGTAAAATAGCGCGCATTCACAATAAAAATAAAAAATAAAAATTGAAAAAAGTAAAACATTACATGACGGGATTTGAACTTGCGACCTCCTGATCTCAAATTGACCACGCTACCCAACACGCCACGCCATTTTTTTTTCTTTAATGAACGTCACGCCATACATGCCAGTGGGGTTGTAAAATGCCTATCTATCCGAAGAACTTGCCGTTCATGTTCAGAATTCGCAGAGTCAAGATTGACCCGATATTCCTTTTCAAATAACAATTGCATCTTGATTCGACAGTGGTGACCGGCTTCCGGGTAATGAATGACGTGCGGATATTAGCAAGAGCGCAAAATGCTTTGAAGCATTTACTTCTTAACCCTGAAAAATCTCAAATTGACTGGAGGAGCAGCCACACATTGCCAGCTCTTGCTGCCAATAGTTCTTTTTTTCCTTTGATAGTCGGTTATAGCACTTGCTACTGGTCAACAGGTACAGATGAATCAAATGTCTTGTTTGGTAGATATCCACACCCACGAGTGAATATTGAGTATTTTTGATTCGCGTAAGCGCCGATGTAGCAGTATACATCCGGCGTGCCAGATTACATATTCGCACTTATATCAATACCTGCAACTAAAAACCACTGAAGAAATGACTGATGCAATCCCCCGGAAAAGTATGCCAGCATGTTAGTTCACTAACGTGTGCCAAATTACATAATCAAAATGGCGTGTTCTTACATACAAGTAAGAGAAATACCGGTTCCTGCGCTCAGGAGGAAGCTTTCGGTGACAGCCTACGTTGCTGGAAGCACGACACATCAATCGTCGCCGCTCCTTTTGCGGGCACCGCACACGCGGATAAATGGTCGATTTAGGCTCAGAGATGTCTGAACTGTACTTTACAGTCATTTTTACACTTTTGAATTGTGCCTACATAAAGTAAAAAAAGCCGGCAGCGTGCACACCCACGCGGCCGGCACGATAGACCTCGCTGGGACGGGGCACAGAGTAAGGCTACCCGCGAAGCAGCTCAGTTGCGGTGCTTGAAGGTTCTGCATTTGAACTTCGCAGTATTTCTACCTGTTATTTAAACTGTACTTGAAGTAAGTGGAAAGTCCATCAATGCCAGAAATGCATTTACGTAGTGGCGATGCCGAGTAACAGCTGTTTTTCTGGCCTCTTCTGGCAGTTTACAGCAGGCGTGCCAGTGTACAGATATATGCAGTTATATAAATACCAAGAACTAAAAAGAAAACGCCCATAGAAATACCAAACCAATCCTCTGAAGACGTATGATAAGGAATCAGTTCACAAAGGCGTACCAAATTACCAATTGAAAATTGCGTGTTGTTACATATCAGTCGGAGTAGTACCGGCTAAGTGCGGCCGGCAGCTTTCGGTGACAGCCTGCGTCGAACAAAATGCGACGTTCGATTGTCATCGCTCCATGTGCGAACATCGCCACAAAAAAAAAATAGTTTATTTAGGTTCATGGATGCCTAAACTATACTATACAGTTATTCTCACACTCTTAAGTTTGTATGTACACAAAGCAAGAAGCACCGGTAACATACCAACGCGGCTGGCAAGACAGGTTTAATACACGCTGAGCCGGGAACTGGGTAAGAATGCTCTCGACGCGGTGAGTCGGGATAGTTGAAGATTCTGCGTTTGAGCTTCGCAACATTTCTAACTCTTACCTGAACTAAATAAAAGGATAAGCATGCCCAGACATACATTTATGCGGTATGGCGGAATCGAACGTCAGCTTTTTTTCTCGCCTCCGCTTGGAAACCTTGCGAAGCGATCGAGAGAGCTCATTTACGTTTCGACAACATTGCGACAAAAACAATTTCCTGTTTCTGTTAGGAGTGGCGTGCAGCTCCAGGCTTACAAACACTGCAACTTGGAAACGTTACAGCAATACACGGATGATGCGAATATGGCCCGTTTACGCGGGGGCATATTCGAAAAATGGGCATTATAGTTGTTGCGTTACGTAAGTGCGCCGCGAAAATTCCATATGCTCAGTATCTGTTACGGTAGCATCTCGCCCTGCTGTCGAATCAAGCGTTTTATAGTGATTGGCACCGAAACAAACCACGGCACACGCTACAATAACATGCACGCTGCAGCTGCGCTGGTCGAAACAGTGCATGCTCCAGTATTCATCAGTGTTTGCCAGTGAAAACTCTAGCGCTTCCAGCGCTTCGCAGTGCGCACCAGCATCACAGTGGTTTAGCTAGCGCCCCTACCAGTGCGACACAGGTTTTTCCAGTGCGCCCAGCGAAGTTTCAATTATTACAAGCGTGTACCAGAGTCTCCAGCGTGTACCAGTGCCAAAAAACGTACTGGAATTAAGCTGTTTTGGCAATAGGGAAATAAAGGCAATATTGTTGTTAGCTGCGAATCTTGTTTGGTTAGTGTTTATTACAGCAGCTTCTGGAAATATGTTTTATGGAGGATCGCTCATTTATTTAAATAACACTATGCCTAAATTTTATTTAAAGAGGTTGTCTAGTGAAAGGATTCTGTTAGTATAAATAATGTCGCACAAACAGCAGCTGAATGATCTGAAGGTTAGTTTACGGATGACCTGATTTTGTAAATGTTGTAGCAGTGCTGTATGTGGTGGTTATGTGGTACCCCATGACGTGACGCTTTAGTTCGGGTGACTGTGATTGAAACAATTATACAGAGTTAGTAGAGCAGGTTTGCTGAAATAATTCCTTGCTTTTAAAAAATTGTAATATCAGGACCAATTTTTTGCTTCACATGCGCGTTGTGTTTCGTAAATGCTCAGTTTTAGCCTAAAGTAACAACAAAAATGAACATTCATCCACTGCACTAATAACATGAAAATTAAGAATGACAGTGGGAAGCGTTCGTGGTCTTTTGTGACTGGTAAGAAAAACATTTAAGAAAGTCTTGGCAGGGTTTATTTTCAGCGTATTAAGGCAGCACCATGCAAACTAATGTCCAAATCAGTATTCAACTTTGATGTAAGAGCAGTTAGTGATGAATCGCTAGCAAGAAATGTCGTGTCATCTGCGTAAAGGAAAGCTTCCGTTTGCGATAGGTGGTTAGGAAAATCATTTATGTAAAGCAACAATAGTAGTGGGCCAAGTATCGATCTCTGTGGAACACCCTTGGTCGTTATTTGGAAGTTAAAAGCGAGGAACCAACAGACACAGCCCACTGTTTGTCTCCTAAATAACCATTTATAATCTTCAGCCTGAGCCCGTCGACACCTACGGCCCGCACTTTAAAAATAACCATGTCATTATTTATGGAGTGGAATGGTTTCGATAGATCTATGAAAACTGATCCGGTGTAAAAACCAGCATGTATGGCGGTTTCGAGCAGGCATTGAGCAACCTTAAACACTTATTACACGGTGGTTGCAAAAAAACTCTGCGTTTTTCAATGTTTATACATACGATTCTGTGCTTTCTATGACGCATAATAAATGCTCTTGAATTTTACCATTTTTATCCATCTCGAGGTCCATTTCCAGACGATCAGGTCCAAGGTAAGGCACGACGATAAATTCTCCTGCACCCTGTCTATGAGAGAACAAAACGGGCCATAAAAACCAAAGTCATCGTAGAAATGTCTACAAGAATTGCTTATTACAACATGTGCTTAAGGCGAATTGTTCGCAAGAAGTGAAAAAACTTGTCAAGTTTTGACATCGAACATCAATAAACACGATATAAATCAAGCTGGTCAGTGGGGTAATGTTGAGCCACAGTTATGCTCCCTGTTTATGAAGTACAGCACGGGTGCCGAATATATCAGTTAAGCAGAACAGCCTCAAAAATTAATGTCAATCTCATCCAAAGTAACGCAAGAGATCTTAGCTATTGTTACAACAAAAAGAAATGCTTCGTGATAACATTGCTACATAACCAGTGTTTGTTCCGCACGAGGTTCCCATCATGTTTTTGTTGTGTGGCTTCTGTAATTTTCGGCATGGAACTGTTTAGGCCGTCAATGCATGAGCTGTAAATAAGAACTATCCCAATCATGAAATCACAGTCTTCTTCTTCATGGTCTTCGAACTATTTATCTTAAGCCTCGCTCCAAGTATATGTGCCCCGATTTCTCCTGCGCAGGAAAAACTTTAGTGCAGAATGCAGTAACAATCTTTAGGGAGACAATCCCAGAGAATGATGAAAAACGATGAAAAATACGGGGAAGGAAAGATAGATAAAGAGAAATTCGAGAGAATCATTTGCTTCACAAGGGGAGTTTCTAACCCCTGTACACGCAGTTCACAGGTGCGCGCTTTAAGGAGATAAGGTAAGTATAAATAATAACAAAAGTACGCTTTTTCTTTTGGCATCCTATGCAATCTGCGGTCTTAACGAGAGTTGGTTCATTCGTTTGTCTCGGTGTGTTTTTTTTATCTCAAGCTAAGAAATTTCAAAACGTGTGTGGCCGCATGCCATGGCCGTATTTTTGCGTAGCGAGCGATTCCGTGCAGCTCAACCAATAAGTTGAGGTTGCAGTTTGCAAGCTGAAGTGCACTTAGCACATTGAGAAATAAATGGGCCAAGAACTGCGAAAACAAAAGAAAGCAGAAGTAGCAAGATTTCAGTGGGTAAATCTGTATCTGGCCGGAGACGTCTTAGTGGTGCCATCAGTACCAAAATTATTGCTGTTCGGCCGCTGAAATGTATAAATTCTGCTTAGCCTACATTGAAAGAGGTCTCAGGGCTGCATTTATTCAAATGGCACCAAAATATACCAATCCAACTCAACGCTTTTTACGAAAAGACGCTGACACTTTAAGTCAATTCAACAGAGCTCCATAGACTGATGAACGGCTCATGCATAAAGAACACCTTCCAGCATTGGCTATTGAGGCTAGTAAACCAAATTATCCGGACTTGTTCATCTGGAATTACTTCATAAATGCCTCCATGTAAAAGCTCAAAACCCTAATGAGTGACGGCATTTTCGACTAAACACTGAAAGTGTGCACTCATGACGCTGTGTTTCCTTTAAAGATGGTCATATTAAAGCCTGCGTGATTGTGATAAACTACTTTCGAATTTATTCAGGGCACAGTGAAGGGCCTACGCAATATTGACCTGCTTCGGCAGAACTTTGCTGAGACGGCTGCGCATCAGGCGCGACAGAATTCTCGCAGGGCAAGACAATTCAATACAAGAAGAAAAAAGATATATATTGGTGATGAGTATATGGCTGGTGCATATGGGGCGGTGGATCAATTAGGCATTACCTCGTTTTATTTTAAACGTCGAGCATTCATTACTAGCACAATCTCGGGATTCGGCGTTGGTTGTAACGCCGCCACACCCCCACTGTGCACGCTTACGTCTGGTGCATGCCTACGAAGACTCCCGCAAACCTGTCCCTCTCTTCCACCTCTCTATCCTCGCAAGGTGGACGCAGGCAGTGTCTGCTAGTAAAAAACAAAACGACTGCTAGCGCTGTACAACCGTTTAGTGGCCACCTCATTTGAGGAGGCCCTGGACCACGCGTTTGGAACTCAGTTAAGGGCGTCTTTACTTGGCTTTCACTTGACGTTGAAGGCAACGTTTCATCTTCATTCTATAAATAAGATTAACAAAACATAACTAACAATAAGCATTCTAAAACCACTCCCAATAACGCAACATTCACGCGATACCCCGACCTCTCAGTGACGCATTTACTGGAGTTCCCCCCGTGGGAAGATGTAGGCGGCAGTTTTTTTTTTTTCACAAAAATATCCGTTTTTATCTTTAAATGCGGTTGCCTCAAAACATGCTTTTTGTACTTTTGTTTCTTTATCTCAGCATTCACAGTGTATAGATTTATAGGTATCGGCCAGTATTTTGATAACTAATCAGGAGATAAAATGAGGCAGAATTATTGTAGTGTGAAAAAGTGTTCTTCTTCAACGTGACGCCTAATAGCTATATATGAGTGATGATTAGGTACCAGACGCAAAAAATGTACACAAATTTAGCATGGCAAATTTTAGTGCGATATTTGCTTCAGGAAGAAGAATAATGATTGAATTACATATAACTTCAATATATATCAAATGTTTACTGCAACGTTTTTGGTTATCCAGAAACAAAAACATAACATTTGCCTGAAATGAATAGCGGGTATAGGGCTGTGACGGTGGAACGAGAAATCACGGCATATCCCCTCTCTTTGAAGAAGTGAATTAATTTAAAAAGCAAGGCACCGTCCCATTCATGGCCTATCCCCCTAGGTGGGTTGCGCCAAGGTGTTGAGAAACCAACCAACCCACCAACCATATCCACGTAGTGAATGATGATGAAAGGGGTGAAGCTTCGAAGGGTTTTCTCGGCAAACTATGAATCATCAACTGGCCCCTTCCGTCCATCCGTCCAGCCCCGCCTCGGTGGTGTATTGGCTAAGGTACTCGGCAGGTGTCCCACAGGTCGCGGTATCGAATCCCGGCTGCCACTGGTGCATTTCCGATGGGGGCGAAAATGTTTTACACCATTGTGCTCAGATTTGAGTTCACGTTACGTACCCCAGGTGGTGTGAATTTTCGGAGCCCTCCACTACAGCGTCTCTCATAAACATATGGTGGCTTGGGACGTTAAAACCTAACATATCAATCAATAAATCCATCCGTCCATCCTTGTGTCTTTGTCTGTCTGCCTGTCTGTACGCACGTCCTTCGTCTGTCTGTACGCCTGTGTATCTATCCGTCTATCCGCTCATCTAGAGAACACTCCAAGTACCGCGATTTCGCATATAGTCAGCATTAGAGTTACTGCATATGCTACCTCTAAGAAGCAGAGTTTCTGTTTTCTGGGCGCTGCTCGCTCCGCCTGCAGGAGTTCAGTGCCCCAGTTCGCCGAACGCCATCACGTGGTAATAAGGGGTTCAATTGCACTGCGGAGAAGCCAATACTACGATGATACCGGGAAGATCAAGCGACGTTAGCATCGACTGTTGTGAATATCGCCGTACTTCTTTAGTATTGTAGTGATGTTGGTCGAGAGAAATGTAGTAGAAAGTGCTATCTGTGGTAAATTTAACAACACACAGCCCATGTGATTATACGCGGGTGCAGTGGGTGTTGCTAGAGAAAGATTAGTGTTCAGTGAAAAGAAATAAACGTTCTGCTTCTCTTTATCTATCCATCGCACTGCAAATTCGCTAAATGTTTATTACCCACAGATGTATAGTGATTACGATATACATGCAGAGTTGGTCAGCGTGTGCCGGTTGCATACGTCGCAATGTGTCTGACTGGTATAGCACTACAAATAAAGGGAGAATAAGTTAAACTAGACTTATAAAAATCGGCAAGGTGTTGCAGCTAGCACGTAAAGTACGTGAATCCAATGCAGCTTTCAAAACTTACGCTGAAGGAATTTCGGGTGTGACACAGGGCTGTTGAACAACGATTCACATCAGCTGTCGTGAGCCGCTATTGTAGTACGAGCGTAATAGAGAGCAGCGCGTAACATGAGCGTCGCACGACTACTCTCGATCGCTATCCAGCTTGATTCAGTTGAAGGCGATGAAGCTACACCTAGCTCGCTCACACAGTTAATGAATGAGTCCAACACAATAAAAAAATTCCATTCTTAACTGGTTTTATCGCGATCAAAAGTGCAAAATCAATTTCATATTTCCAAATGAAAAAAACAGCGGAAAAGAAGACGGAGCTAGTGTAACCAACCGTAAATATGTCTCTCACTGGTTCAACAAGCCAACGGGCTTTGTTTTATTATTACAAACCAAGGTCATAAGCATCAAATAAAGGCTTCTAGGTGGGACCGGAGCCACAGAGTTTTACTCATAACTTTTTTTAATATTACAAATCAAGATCGTAAGCAGCAAATCGAGGCTTCTAGGTGAGACCGGAGCAACACAGTTTTACTCATAACATTAAAAATAACAAGAAAGCAAAAAAATAAATAAAGCCATGCTAGTACCATAGCCCCTCAATATTGAGGGACTTCATAGCATTTTGAAGAGCGGGCATTGCTCCTACGTGAGTGCGAATGGCTTTCCCGCAAGACATTTGAACCCAAGATAGCGTATCTTGGCGAAACTCTGCTACTTAAAGGTAGCATATACAGTAACTTTGTTCAGCATAGACAAGTACCGCCATCGAGCGGACATTTCAAGGACTAAATTAGAGGTGGCAACCTGCTACTACTACATACATTGCCAACGCACGAACCGTGGCTAAATAAGCTTTGCCCTAAAAGTGGTTGCAATTTGTAGTGCTTAGTGTTTAGAAGAAGTTAAAAATTTATAGAATGAGGTACTCAATCATGAGAGTGCACAAAGCCGTCCCGTGGCCCTCACACTTGATGAGGTCATGGCATGTACAGACAAATTCTCAAAGACAACCGACTCCCCAACATTTTTTTCTCAAGAGTGCGAAAAGTAGCTGGCGTAAAGACCTTGTAGTTGTTCTAGCAAAAACAAAACTCGATTAGCAATGCTTATTTAGCATTACAAAATCATGGCGAAAAACATAAGACCAAATTACTTAGGATACAGCATGCGCTTTCTAACTAAAAAACTATTAGGACTACAAAAATTTCTAACAACAGAACATCATATATTCATCATATTGGAGTACCACCATACATCGGACATTGCAAGGACAAAAGCGAGAGGTGGCTACTACATACAGGAAACGGACAACGCACGTTCTGTGGAGCTTTGCCCCAAAAACGGGGACGTCGACGACGGTGTGACGCCAAGCACGTCAGTTTTCACCCCCGCTGTGCACGTGAAGCCATCTAAATGGCTGATGACCTGCGGTGGCTCATGGATGTGGTGCGCCGTGATTAGGCTACGTGTGAAGATTACGGGGCGAGAAGCATCGGGGCTGCGAATGAGCGGGAGCAGTGGCAGACGGAAGAGAGCGGGCCAAAGCGTCAGACGCTGGTGATCTATGTTCTAGCTAGGAAACGCAACCGTTCGTGCTGCAGCCGTCCCATCAACAGCTGGGGCGGCATTGCCGGCACGAGTACTGCCTCTCGGTGCATGGCCTGGACTGCTGTTCTGTCGTTTGCCGACGACACTGTGGACTTCATCGAGCCGTCTTCGCGGTGAGCCGTGCAGCCTAGCCACAGACGTGGCCTGGCCAATGGCTTTGGCCAGGCCACCAAGCAAGGCGTCTCGATGCAAGATGTTCGCTGCATGGGCTGGCCACTCCTTGCGTGGAGCATCGTGTCTCCTATGCAGGTTGACTACTCCGTAGTTGAATCCACACCATCAAGCATCATCGTTGCCACAGCGTCACATTTCAAGAAGTGAGCCAGATTACTCAGCATCTTTAACCGCTTGCTGGGCTTCACCTCAGCCTTCGTTTTGCCCTGCACCACACCGTAAAGTCTTCGGACTTCCCTTACAGAACTCATAGTAGTTGTTTTTCATTATGCTTACTGATAGTGTCCAGGTAACTTTCTTTTAGCTTTCCTTGCGTGTTGTGTCATAAACATCGCGCGTGTATTTAACACGTCGTCTCAGCGTCAGTTTCTCCTTGTATTACGCGCAAAACAGGTGTGGCGAGCCTTATCCTTAGTATTTTCTTTACAGGGCTCACACTGTTCTTCTGATTACTAGGCTGTCAATACTGGACACCAAAACATAGTGTATATTATGGCTACTGCGTATAAAAGAGGAGTCAAGTGAGGATGGACAGGAGTATGAAAAAGAGAAAAGCTTAGGTTAGGCTTCATCTTGACGAGTAGAACACTATAGTGCATACCCAACCTAGTGTGTACCTCCACCACTTAGAGCACATTATTTATTTTAGCGTGTTACTCGTTAAGTTTATATTAGGCTTGTCTACAATCTAATCCTAAAAGTGAAATCGGGTTTGGTTAGTGAGGTTTTTCCATATACCTGCATTCTGTGTAATGGTGGCATGCTGTGTACCACAATCTTGTCACGACCCCGTGACGTGGCCGAAGACAGGAGACTTCGTGTTGGGATTTAACTGTTTATTTGGGCGAAGCTGTGCCCGGTAAACAGAAAGTCCAAGTACAGCAGCAGTCTCGCTCAGATAGCAGTCTCGGACTGATAGCGGCGAACGGAGCGTCGGCGTTCAATCAACAACTGTCAAGCGGCGAAGCGCGTCAGCATTTATACTCTTGCCGTCAAATGTTCTAGCGTTATCGTTGGCGGTGGCGTAGGATCCAGAACAATCTGTACCGTTCGCACAGTGGGCGTGATCCTATCGAAATGATCTACTACAGTCCGGAACCTTCTCGAAAACTGCAGGCGCGGTTTGCGCGGAGAATCGTGTGGTGTTTTGGGACGATAACAAAAACTTGGGAAATGGAACGTGGCATTGCCCTCTCTGAAAAAAAGGCATCGTCCCGATGCTTTAACTAAAGATGAAAGTACTATAATATAGCAAGAAAGTACAATGAATAAATAACGATACAATAATACAAAAAACACTGGTTCAGTTTGTTAACGCGCATGAAACGGCTTGAGGCGCGCGACATGGACTACTTCAGGTCGCGATCGGCGTTGTTGAGAGTTGGTGATGCCGTCAAGGACGACCTCGTAATCAAGTGGGCTGAGACGTCGAACCACCCAGTACGGTCCGAAGTACTGTCGCAGAAGCTTTTCACTTAGTCCACGTCGGCGTATCGGCGTCCACACCCAAACACGTTCACCGGGCTGGTATTGCATGAAGCGTCGTCGAAGGTTGTAACGGTGGCTGTCGGTCGTCTGTTGATTCTTGATACGGAGACACGCAAGTTGTCGGGCTTCTTCGGCGCGTTGAAGGTACTCGCTCACATCGAGGTTTTCTTCGTCGGTGACGTTGGGTAACGTTGCATCGAGCGTCGTTGCTGGGCTCCTTCCGTAGACCAATTTGTATGGAGATATCTGCGTCGTCTCCTGCACCGCCGCGTTGTATGCGAAGGTCACATACGGAAGAATGGCGTCCCACGTCTTGTTTCCGACATCGACGTACATTGACAGCATGTCGGCGATCGTCTTGTTAAGCCGCTCGGTGAGGCCGTTGGTTTGTGGGTGGTACGCTGTCGTCCGGCGGTGGTTTGTTTGGCTGTATGCCAAGATCGCTTGAGTTAAGTCGGCAGTGAATGCCGTTCCTCTGTCGGTGATAAGGACCTCCGGGGCGCCATGACGTAGGACGATATTTTTGACGAAGAACTTAGCTACCTCGAATGCACTGCCTTTTGGCAGGGCTTTTGTCTCGGCGTAGCGGGTGACGTTGTCGGTAGCTACAACGATCCATTCGTTTCCGAAAGCCGACGTCGATAACGGCCCCAGTAGGTCCATACCAATCTGCTGGAAAGGTCGGCAAGGTGGATCAATTGGCTGCAGAAATCCCGCTGGCCTTGTCGGCGGTGTCTTGCGTCGCTGACAGTCCCGGCACGTTCTCACATAACGAGTGACGTCGGTAGTAAGACGTGGCCAGTAGTATCTTTCTTGTATCCTCGCGAGCGTGCGAGAAACATCGAGGTGCCCTGCCGTCGGATCGTCGTGCAGGGCCTGCAGGAGTTCTGGTCGCAGAGCTGAAGGCACCACAAGGAGGTACTTAGCTCGAAGCGGTGAAAAGTTTTTCTTTTGTAGAAGACCGTTTCGTAGAAAGAACGACGCAAGTGCGCGCTTGAATATTTTCGGGACTTCGGTGGTCCTGCCTTCGAGGTATTCTATTAGGGCCTTAAGTTCCGGGTCGGCCCGCTGTCGTTCAGCGAAGTCGTCGGTAGTTATCGTTCCTAAGAAGTAGTCGTCATCCGGGTCGTTGGGTAGCGTTTGGTCGACAGGCGCAAGAGAGAGACAGTCGGCATCGGAGTGTTTTTTTGCCGGACTCGTAAATGACAGTAATGTCATAATCTTGAAGTCTCAGGCTCCATCGTGCGAGGCGACCTGAAGATCCTTCAAGGTGGCTAGCCAACACAATGCGTGGTGATCGCTCACAACTTTGAAGGGCCTGCCATAGAGGTAGGGGCGAAATTTCGACGTAGCCCAGATGATGGCGAGGCACTCCTTTTCTGTTGTGGAATAATTTGCTTCTGCTTTGGATAGCGATCGGCTTGCGTAACTAATAACCCTTTCAAGTCCGTCAGCCCTCTGCACAAGAACGGCGCCAAGACCTACGCTGCTTGCGTCAGTATGTAATTCTGTCTCGGCGAATACCTCGAAATAGGCAAGTAACGGAGGCGTCTGGAGGCGATGTTTAAGCTCCTGAAAAGCGTGTTCCTGTGGCGTTTCCCACTTGAACTCCACGTCGGCCTTGGTAAGGTTAGTGAGAAGATCGGCGATGCGGGCGAAGTTTTTCACGAACCGCCTATAATAGGCGCACAGGCCCAGGAATCGGCGCACGGCTTTCTTGTCACTGGGCGGCGGGAATTCGGCGATGGCGGCTGTTTTCCGTGGATCGGGACGAACTCCAGACTTGCTGATAACGTGCCCCTGAAACAAGAGCTCTTCATACGCAAATCTGCACTTTTCTGGCTTCAGTGTGAGTCCGGAAGCCTTGATGGCTTGAAGTACAGCTTCAAGGCGCCGAAGATGCTCGTCGAAACTCGAGGAAAACACGACGACGTCGTCCAAGTACACAAGGCAAGTCTGCCACTTCAATCCTGCCAGTACTGTATTCATAACGCGTTGAAAAGTTGCAGGCGCTGAGCAAAGGCCGAAGGTCATCACCTTAAACTCGAAGAGGCCGTCCAGTGTTATAAACGCCGTCTTCTCTCGGTCTCTTTCGTCGACTTCGATTTGCCAATAGCCAGTCTTGAGGTCCATTGACAAAAAGTACTTGGCGTTATGGAGCCGATCAAGTGCGTCGTCTATTCGTGGGAGAGTATACACGTCCTTTCTTGTGATTTTGTTCAGGCGGCGATAATCGACGCAGAAACGTAGGGTCCCATCTTTTTTCTTCACTAACACCACGGGGGATGCCCATGGACTCTTAGACGGCTGGATAATGTCATCCCGCAGCATTTCATCAACTTGTCTCTTCATGGCCTCACGTTCTTGCGTCGAAACCCTGTACGGACTCTGACGGAGTGCTCTGGCATTTTCTTCGGTTATGATGCGATGTTTCGTGACTGGGGTCTGCCGAATTTTCGATGACGACGAAAAGCAATCTTCGTATTGCAGGAGCAGGGCCTTGAGCTGTTCTTGCTTATCGTTCGGAAGTCTTGGATTGACGTCAAAAGCTATGGGAGGGGCTTGGTTCCTCTGAGCAGGTTCCGCAGAATCGGCGAGGGCGAAAGCACTGGTGGCTTCGACAATTTCTTCGATGTATGCGACCGTTGTTTCTTTGTTCACATGTTTGTACTCATTGCCGAAATTCGTGAGCATAACCGTTGCTTTGCCTCCCCGCAGCTCTGCCATTTCTCTTGCGACGCAAATATTTCGGGTGACCAACAGATGCTGACTGCCTTCAACGACGCCTTCCAAGTCAGGTGATTTAGGAGCACCGACTGAAATAATGACGCTTGAGCGAGGCGGAATGGTGACTTGTTCTTCCAGCAAATTCAAGGCATGGTGTCCTGATGGCGTGCGCAGCGGTAGTGATTCTTTTGTGGATAACGTTATCGACGTTGTTTTGAGGTTGATGACAGCACCATGGAGGCATAAGAAGTCCATGCCAAGGATGACATCTCTCGAGCAACGCTGTAGGACTACGAAGTTTGTAGGATAAATACGGCCGTTAATGGTGACTCTCGCTGTGCAGATTCCTGCAGGCGTTACGAGATGACCTCCGGCTGTGCGGATTTCAGGGCCTTTCCAAGCTGTCCTAACTTTCTCTAACTTCGCGGCGAACGACCCACTGATGACAGAATAGTCGGCTCCAGTATCGACGAGAGCGGTCACACTATGGCTGTCGATAAGAACAAGAGGTTGCTAGTTCGCCGTCTCGCATTAAAGTTAGGGCGTGGCGTCGGGTCACGGCTGCGTCGGCTTGTTCCGCTGCTTCCATGTTGCGTCGTCAGGCCACTTTCGGTAAGTGAGCTTTCGCCGTCAGAGCTTTGCCTGTTTGGCGTTGTGTTCGGAAAGCTCCGTCGCGGCGTCATCGTCGTCGAAGGATCTTCGGTAGTTCGGCGCACAGCAACCGCACCTCCACCGGTAGCTGCCTTTAGTTTTCCGGATACGGGCTAGGAGACCGGCCCCGCGTTGGGCCAGAGTACTGCCGGTGGTGCGGTGACATGCGGCAACTGGGCGACGGCGAACGCGAAGGCTTCGTGGTGTCCACCGAGTTCCTGTCAGGTAGTCGGCGATGTCACGTGGTCGTTCTCCTGGCTGTGGACGCGGTGCATTGACGGCGAAGCTACGCAGTCCCATCTGTCGGTACTGGCAACGGCGGTATGTGTGTCCGGCCTCGCCGCAGTGATAGCAGAGCGGGCCATGGTCAGGGGTGCGCCAGACGTCAGTCTTCCTCGGTGCACTGCGCTGGGCCGCTGGCGAACGGTATGACGTCGGTGGGGGTGGTGGCGGCGGTGGCGTCTGTCGACGGAAGTGTGATGGGGCGGCGTTTTGGCGTGGACGGGGAGGAGCGTTGTGGCGCAGTGCAGCGGCGTAGCTCATAGCTTCCGGCTCGGGCTGCGGTGCGTGGGGAATTTGAAGCGATTGCCGAACTTCTCGCACAATGTCGGCGATTGAATCTACTTGAGGCTGTGTCGAAGGCAACAGCTTGCGCAGCTCTTCCCGCATGATCGCTCGGATCGTTTCGCACAGGTCTCCGGAGTTACTGGCTTGAGCAACAGCGCAGTCTGCGGTCAGGCGACGATTATACTGTCTGGTGCGCATGTCCAGGGTCTTTTCGATAGTGGTCGCTTCGGCTACAAATTCTTGGACGGTTTTCGGTGGGTTTCTCATCACTCCCGCGAAGAGTTCCTGTTTGACCCCTCGCATGAGGAAACGAACTTTTTTCTCCTCAGGCAAGTCTGGGTCAGCGTGAAGGAATAGTCGGGTCATTTCTTCCGTGAAAATGGGGACATTTTTATTTGGTAGCTAAACCCGGGTCTCTAATAAAGCAGCGACTCTCTCTTTGCGAGTGACGCTCGCGAACGTTTGCAGGAATGCGCCGCAGAAAACATCCCACGTTCGGAGCGTGGACTCTCGATTTTCGAGCCAGGTTCTTGCGGTGTCTTCTAAATAAAAGAACACACGACGCAGCTTTTCGTCATGGTCCCAGTGGTTGAGGGCGGCCACACGGTCGTATGTTTCTAGCCAGGACTCCGGGTCTTCGAACGATGGCCCATGGAAAATTGGTGGTTCCCTGGGGGGATGCATGAACATCGTGGGCTGGGACGCTGCGGTTGTTATTGTCGCTGCAGTCGCGGTCATGGCCTTGGTCTTTCGCGCCTTGTCTTGTGGAAGCCCGTACTCCGGTGGTAGCCCTTGCTGTCGGCGGCTTGTTCTCTGCTCCTGGTTGGCGTCGGCGTGTTCTCCGCGACGTGGGCTGGGTTCACGGTTTGACGGGGGCGTCCGGTACAGGAACGAAGCAGCACCTCCACCAGATGTCACGGGGTCGTGACGTGGCCGAAGACAGAAGACTTCGTGTTGGGATTTAACTGTTTATTTGGGCGAACCTGTGCCCGGTAAACGAAAAGTCCAATTACAGCAGCAGTCTCGCACAGATAGCAGTCTCGGACTGATAGCGGCGAATGGAGCGTCGGCCTTCGATCAACAACTGACAAGCGGCGAAGCGCGTCGGCGTTTATACTCTTGCCGTCAAATGTTCTAGCGTTATCGTTGGTGGTGGCGTAGGTTCCAGAACAATCTGTACCGTTCGCTCAGTGGGCGTGATCTTATCAAAATGATCTACTACAGTGCGGAACCTGCTCGAAAACTGCAGACGCGGTTTGCGCTGACAATCGTGTGGTGTTTTGGGACGATAACAAAAACTTGGGAAATGGAACGTGGCAATCTAATATGCACGTGAATTCTATGCGAACTTGCTATGCGCACACTACGCCGTCTTAAGAGAATACATGCAGTAAATTGTGCTCATTTTGTATTAGTGAGTGCCTCTGAACCATGAAGTAGTTATGATTATGACGTTGTGACGCCCTATTGAAATTTATGCTTGCTTCACGGAAAAAATGACAGATCCCACGTACATTGGGAATCGATGATATGCGAAGCACGAATAAGTAAGGGTGATAGGTCACTTTAAAATCAGCACAACGTTAAAAGGCGGAGGTAAATTATGCCGTACATGACTTCCATGTCATGATTATCAAGTGTGGACGTTTCATTTACCTTCGTTATTTATTAACGTCCCGTGAAACCAACTTCGGTATATACGGAGCTAGCGAAACGGCAGCGAGCGTACTACGAGCGTAGCATGTAGTTAAGTTTTACACGAAAATAATATCTTGATTATCTTATTTGGACGTGTCATTTATATTGATCATCCATTCACGTCACGTATTACCAAACTTGGTATATGTGGAACTAGTGAAATGACCGCGAGAACGCTATGAGCGTAGCATGTAGTCATGTTTTACATGAAACGCGTAATATAATTATCAGTTTTGGACGTGTCATTCACCGTTGTCGTATATTCACTTCCCATGATACCAAATTTGGTACATGTGAATCGAGCTAGCGCAGCGGTGGCGACCACCTATGAAAGGTCAAATATACTCTGACACAACGTTGACGCATGCGCAGTAGAGGCACAGTGACGCCATGCTAGCAAAACGTGAGGACTCTATGGTGTGACGCAAAGCATGACCGGCGCGACCAGTGTCCGTCGGCGCGGCCAGATGGAAACCGGAGTGAAATGTGACATGCTGCATTTCGCGCTGACGACGTTACTTAGCAACGCGTCTGCCTCTCTTTGGGACGGAGGGACGCCTTGAGTGCTCAAACCCGCATTTATCAAAGCAACTCAGCGCGGCGCGTGCCTGCGACTATACGGCACGCAGATCCACAGTGAAGGTCATTGGGCAGATCCACTGGTCTCTACTAGGGGGATATCAGCGCCTGGCATGGCATCGCAGGCGTGACACGATAAAACAAACGCTGGTACACACAAGCGCTGACTCATGCCGAAGTGTATTGGTGCCTTGAGTGTGGCGTGTAATAATGTTCTTACATGACACGCATCTCATGATTATAATCTTTACACCAGTCACATACCTTCGCCATCCTTTCATGTGACGTAATACCGAATTTTGGCATATGTGAAGGTGGCGAAACGGCCGCGAGCGCATCATGATTGTGGAAACGTAGTCATGTTGTTACATAACATGCATGTCATCATCATCATGTTTGGACGTGTCATTTGCCTACACATCCGTTTGCGTCACGTAATACCAAATTTGGTACATATAAATTTAGCAAAACGGCTGCGAGCGCATCATGAGCGTAGCATGTAGTCAAGTTTTTGCATGACGCATGTATTGATTATCATGTTTGCACCAGTCACATACCTTCGTCATCTATTCACACCCCATAATACCGAACTTAGTTCATGGGAAGGTACCGAAACGGCCGTGAGCACATCATGAGTATAAAGTATAGTCACGCTGTTATATTACACGCATCTCATGATTATCATGTTTTCACTAGTCATATACCCTCTTCATCCATTAACGTCATGGAATACCAGATTCGGTATATGGTAAGCTGGCGAAACGGCCACGAGAACATCATGAGTGTGGCATGTAGTCATGTTTTGCATGACACGCATGTCGGGATTTTGATGTTAGAATCTGCCGCTTGTGTTCGCCATGCAGTGATGTCATACCATGTCAGTTTTGCAACATATCATGTGAATGAAACGACCGCAAGGGCAGCAAGACCTTGACATATAAGTCATGGCATTTATGACATACATGTCATGATATTCATGTTATGGCTAGTTGGTTATGTTCTTCATACAGTCACGTTATATCATACCAAATTTTGTATCGATACAATTATCCAAACGACAGTCGTAGGTGACTAGATAGATAGATAGATAGATAGATAGATAGATAGATAGATAGATAGATAGATGCGCTCAAAGTCGCCGAGGTTCGCCAAGAAATTCTTCGCATTTATTAATACGGTGATATATCTTCTATGGGGAGAACTGTATACAGGGTGCACGTTTTTTTTTAAACATGACTGTTATTTTCATGGCATTTGTAAGGACAAGAAGTAGTTTACAGTTTATCTATAGGCAGACGCTTGGCGTTGTGGTGGAACACCTGCTTGTCAAGCAAACGGTCTGGGTGCGACTGTATTTAAGACTCGGCAATTTTTATTTTAATTGCGCATTAGTTTTTCTTGTGAAAGACGCCCTAGCTGGAATTTTAGGAGAATTTTATTGCAATTGCGTTATCGTTCAGGCCTAGCATAAAGAATAGCGCAATATAGAAAACTTAAAATATAATGAAGGAAAGAGAAGATATAAAAAAAATTGTGGTATAAAAATCATTGATAACCAGAAAAAGAGATAGAAGAATTGGCATAACCCACGTACTATCGGATTCAATGTTATGCGAAAAACGAATGAGGAGTGTTGATATGTCAACTTAAAACCAGCAAAATGTTGCGAGGTGGACGTAAATTAAGTCATGTACCACTTATGTCATGATTATAATGTTTACGCCTGGCATTTGTGTTCGTCGTGCATTCGTGTTACGTAATACCAAGTTAGGTATAGGTAGATCAAGCGAAACGAACACGTGCACGTGATGAGCGTAGCATATTCTTGTAGCTGCACAGCCTAATTGGTTTTGGCTGTGCGCGTCGATGTGAGGCCATGTCGCCACTAACACCCACAAACATGCCTCGGGCTGCATTTTGCAGCAACAATATTGAAGCAGGAATGTCAACTGCAAGGGAAAGTGCGCCACCCTTTGCACTTTGATTTTGTGAGCAGCCGCTGCGAATCAGCATATGTAAGGTTCGAGGATATTCTCGACTACTCGCGTGTTGGAACTCATATTGCTCACCATAGTACATCATGCCAGAACTATCACCATGGACCTCGAAAGATGCTCCTCAAACTCTGACAGCCTAGCTGCAGGCATGAGCGTTGGTCCTACAAAGATTATTCAGATCAGTATCAGTAGCCTCAGCGCTTAGTCGGTGTCAAAAGCACCGCCAGTTTAGGAGTCATACTCTATGCCTGTCGATATAGCCGTGCGCCAACGATGACTAAGACCTGTGAGCGCCGCATCATTCTCCTATCCCCTGGCACCTCTTGATGCTTGTTATGAGAATACACCAGGTGCTTGCTACCTTCTTCGACGACATCTGCTTCACACGATAGCCTATGTTATCGCATGAGTCTTTCATATGACAGGAATCACTTTAGGGGCGAAGCCCTTTAATTAAGCACTGACATCAAATTTACTCATGTCAATATTTTTGCGTGAACGATTAGCTATCGACCCCCTAGTAGCAATTCGCAACATAAAAGGCATCTGAGGTACATATAAATATCTGTATTAGTGATTAATGTATCCGTATTGATCGTAGTTCAAAATGGGTGGAAAGCCCACCAAATTGCAGTGCTGTCAGCGCTACCTCGCAGCCACGTCGAGGCAGCTGCACAGCTGATGCTGCCTCCACAAAAATGGTGACGTCACGCACACTGGCATTTCGCCTGCTAGGAGCGCACGCGCAGTCATTCCAGTTGTGTCTCTGCTAATGTAGAATAAGCACCTCCACGAGGTTTCCGTCGGGTAGGTTGAGTAGCGCCAACTCTTTCTTTCCTCTCCCTTTAGCCCCGGCCTCAAGAAGGGGCTTCGTAGAGTCGTACTGCCAGTGAAACCAAACTGGTTCGCCAACACAGGATTTACACTCTGGCAGCTCGGCGAAAAGTGAACTGAGTAAATGCGGCTGTTCTTCACAGGTGTCCAGCCCTTTGTCCATCGGTGACTACGAAGTCAACCAATTCGCTGCGTTGAAATTCGCGGTTTGGAAACACATGAAACGCCACGCATTTTCCGCTTTTTCTGCACCTCAACCGGCAGGTTCTCACTTCCCAGCGGTTCCCCGACATTCTAGCACGCATTGTCACTCTGAACGGTCGTACTCACGCTGTGGAGCTCAAACCAAATTAGTCGATGCGTCACGATGAATCGCACGCACGCTTACCAACACCAAGGAGAGCCATTAGTGAGAGCATGGCCGGGAGTCGGCTCCAAACACGCTCAGATTGTCGACGTCATTGTTACTACCATATCGTCACTTAGGATTGTAGTTGTGGAACGTATCATGCCGAACAAGTAGCACTAGTGTGGATGTCGCAGGGTGTCTATTTTTCGTTTTTTTTCTCCTTTGCTGTTCTACGTTGTTTGATATCGAATTCGAAAATAACTTCCGCGCTACCAATGCCATTCACATTTGGCCAAGAATACTTATGGATACCAAGCAATCGAAATTATGGGCACATCTCCATCTTGAAATTTGATGTCAGTGCTCCTTAAAGGCGGGGGTCTATCCATCCCTTGTATGTATTGCCGCGTGCATAGCTGCATTTAGCGGCGAGATCGCGACGACAACGAAGAACGCGGATTTGCTCGAGAGGCGCAGCGCAGCAGAGTGAAGAAGACGACAATCTTAGCGGCCTTCTCTGAGAGCATCTCTACAAGTCCCACTGTCCGTGTTTTTAAATAAACCCCCTGTCATTTATAACCCGCGACACTGGTGGAGGAGCTGGGTACTACCACCTCATGATCAGCACCCCTGTGAGAAGCCCCGAGTCCAGCCCTACGATACAGCCACGCGTGGAGACGCCTGTGCACCGATCAAGCCATTGCCTTCAAGGTCTTGAACCAGAATTTGGCCTTTTAAAGGGAGCAACACTTCCGACAACCTCCCCTACTCAAGCAATGGCAAGGAGTCCTGCACAGGTGACGGTCCAGAATATGCGTATTCCTGAACCATTTCATGGCTGGCCGAACGAAGATGCACAAGACTGGCTTGAGCAGTTTGAACGGGTAGCTAAATCGAACTACTGGAGTCTCGATGGAAAGCTCTTCCACGTATACTTCGCCCTTGAAGACGGCGCGAAGACATGGTTTATAAACCGGGAGGCAACATTGACAACATGGGAGGAGTTTTGTCGTCGGTTTCTTGACACCTTCGGTAACGCGGACCGACGCGAAAACGCACAACGCCTTCTTGAAGGACGCACCCAACAGCTGCATGAAAGCGTCGCCATGTTTGCTGAGGATATGGTGCGCCTGTGCCACCGCGTGGACCCCAACATGCCCGAGGCTTGAAAGCTAACCCATCTCATGAGGGGCGTCAAAGAGCAGCTATTTGTTGGTCTTGTGCACAATCCGCCGACAACAGTGGACGAGTTCACCAGGGAGGCCACCGCAATAGAGCATGCGCTACAGCAACGGTACCGACAGTCTGATCGCCCGGCCACCGGCGCAGCTGCAGGCGCCACCGCACTTACCGCAAACGACGAGTTTGCTCTACGCCACCTGATTAGACAGATCGTGCGTGAGGAGATCGCGAAGGAGAACGCAAAATACACATTGTAGTCACAGGCGCCCCGCAGCAGGAGTCCACGGTAGCCTCCGTCGCTGTAATAGTTCGCCATGAACTTCAACAAGCGTTTGCCTCTCCTCAGCAATATTCCGCTCCACCGCACCGTCCAAACTCGTATACCTATGCAGACGCTGTGCGTCGTCCATTGGCTGCAGAAGTATCGTACCAGCCGAACGGATACAGCTATGCAGACGCTATTCGTCGACCCACGCCCGTGCCAGCGCCGCAGTACCTCGAACCGTATCCTGTGGCAGCCTGGGCTCAGCAGGATTCTGTCAGGCGACCCTATATGCAGAAGACCGACATATGGCGCACTGCGGATCGTCGACCACTCTGCTACAACTGTGGAGAGCCAGGGCACATTTGGCGTTTTTGCCCACATCGCCGAGCTGAATACCGCGGTAGTGCACCTACAGCTACACGCCGACAGTTCGACGAAAGCCGTGCCCCCATCGACGACGACCAGGCTGGCAGGCGGGAAGGCTCTTCTACCTTCCGGACGCGGTCACCATCACCGGCTCGCTTTGGTTAAGCAAGCCACCGTAGTTTTGCTGACGCCGTCAGAGGTCGGTCTCCCAGCCCACGGCGGGGAAACTGAAAGCAGTGACCTCTGGGGGGAAGGTTGCAAGCCGTCGAATTGCCGAAAAGCCCTCACTGCTGCCGAAACACGTGAGAGACGACGATGAAGACTTTCGCCGAAAAAACTGTGACTGCCGACCTCGCAGTGACGATTGACGGCGTTGAAGTGACGGCCTTAGTCGATACGGGTGGAGACTTCTCCATAATGAGTGAACAATTGGCAGACGAACTCAAGAAAGTCAGGATGGAATAGACGGGTCCTTATATCCGAAGTGCTGGAGGCCAGATAATGACTCCCACGGGAAAATGTACAGCAAGACTCACTATTGAGAATGTGGCTTTTGTAGCCACATTTCTGATCCTACCGGAGTGCTGCAAACCTATGATTCTGGGAATGGACTTCTTAAGAGAGTACGGTGCTGTGGTCAACATACGCGACGGTGTGATCACATTCGCCGCTGACAAGTCTGTGACCACTGATCCAGACCAAGAACCCAGGGTGTTACGTGTGGTCGACGACGACGTCTGCGTGCCACCACTGTCATGTAGTCTTGTTTCCGTGTGTTGCTCCGTGCACTGTAATGAAGACGCCATAGTCGAACGCATCACTGACCTTCTTTTTCACCAAGGCATCGCCATCGCTCGCGGTATTGTCAGCTTAGTGGATGGGCGCGCAGACGTGCTTCTGACCAACTTCACGAATGAGCGCCGGCACATCGGTAAAGGCACTGCTGTGGCGTACCTCGAAGAGCTCGACTACTCTCATGACTGTCTTCTAATGCAAGGGGAAGCCACAGCTCAATTACCTCAACATACACCACCAGTTGATATCGGTCCGAGTCTGACACCGACTGAAAGATGCCGTCTTATGCAGCTGCTCGACCAGTTCAAGGACTGCTTCTCATCGTCATCACGAGTGGGTCGAACACCTCTGACTAAGCATCGTATAATTACGGAAGACACAGCAAGACCAATCCGACAGAACCCATGTCACGTCGCTCAGAAAGAACGTGAGGTAATCCAGCAGCCAGTCAAGAAGATGCTAGAGGATGACGTTATCCAACCATCAAAAAGTCTTTGGGCATCGCCAGTGGTACTCGTGAAAAAGAAAGACGGCAGCTTGCGTTTCTGCATCGATTATCGTAAGCTGAACCATGTTACAAAAAAAGACGTTTATCCATTACCACGGATCGATGACTCTTTGGACAGGCTACGGCTTGCGCGCTACTTCTCGTCAATGGACCTTAAAAGTGGATACTGGCAAATAGAAGTAGATGAGCGCGACCGAGAAAAGACCGCCTTCGTGACGCCATACGGGCTTTATGAATTCAAAGTCCTCCCTTTCGGTCTACGCTCAGCCCCAGCCACGTTTCAGAGACTAATGGATACCATTCTGTCCGGCCTGAAATGGAAAACATGCCTTGTGTACCTCGACGACGTGATCGTTTTTTCGGCCACGTTTGAAGAGCATCTAAAGCGGCTACTGTAAGTCCTTCAAGCCATACGGTCCGCTGGACTCACACTCAAACCGGAAAAATGCCACTTCGGCTTCGAAGAACTCCAGTTCCTGGGACACGTGATCAGTCGCGAAGGTGTGAAGCCTGACCCAGATAAAACAGCAGCCGTCGCAAAGTTCGCAAGGCCTGTTGATAAGAAAGCGGTCATGCGTTTTCTGGGTCTCTGTGCCTACTACCGGCGATTTATAGCAGGCTTTGCACACATCGCCTCTCCACTCACCCGCCTTACAATGGAAGACATCGCATTTGTATGGGCTGAAGAGCAAGAAGCTTCATTCAACGAGCTGCGACAGCGTCTACAAACTCCACCTGTGCTCGCTCACTTCGACGAGAATGCACCAACAGCCATCCATACAGACGCCAGCAATGTGGGCCTAGGTGCTGTTCTTGTCCAATGCCAAGATGGTGTGGAGAGAGTGGTTGCCTACGCTAGCAGAACGTTGACACGCGCCGAGTCCAACTACTCAATAACGGAGAAGGAGTGTCTGGCCGTCGTTTGGGCAGTTGCGAAGTTCCGCCCGTACTTATATGGCCGCGCTTTCCAAGTCGTAAGCGACCATCACTCTCTTTGTTTGTTGACCAACATGAAAGACCCATCTGGACGGTTAGCACGATGGAGCTTACGGCTCCAAGAGTACGACATGGCCGTAGTTTACAAGTCCGGAAGGCAACACTTAGACGCCGACTGTTTGTCAAGGTCACCGATTGAATCACCGGCTATAGAGGATGATGATTTCGCAGGTTTTTTAGGAGTTTTTGATGCAGCTATCGTTTCCCGGCAACAACAAGAGGATCGGGAGCTCAACTCGCTTATAGAATTCTTGAACGGACGAGCCGCCAATGCACCAAGAGTGTTTTCGAACTTATCGTCATTCTGTTTACGGGACGAAATTCTGTACAAAAACAACTTTTCATCAACAGGTAGAAGCTATCTGTTGGTAATTCCTGGAGCTCTCTGCAGCGAAATTTTACAAGCCTGCCATGACGAAGCCACTGCGGGCCACCTCGGTTTCACAAGAACACTGACACGCATCAAAGAAAAATATTACTGACCAAGAATCGCAGCAGAGGTTAAACATTACGTCCGAACATGCATTGACTGTCAGCGGCGCAAGGTACCACCTGTCAAACCCGCTGGGCTATTACATCCTGTGCCCGTGCCAGAAACCCCGTTTTCTCAAATCGGAATGGATCTGCTGGGCCCATTCCCAACATCGAACAGCGGCAACAAATGGGTTATAGTGGCGACGGACTACCTCACTCGATACGTGGAGACCAATGCAATCGCGAGTGGCACTGCAGCTGAAGCGGCCGAGTTCTTCATTGAGAAGATTGTTCTGAGACATGGTGCTCCAGCTGTCGTTATAACAGACAAAGGTACCGCGTTTACAGCCGAGCTTTTGCACATTGTGCTTACGCTCAGTGGCACAGCGCATAGGAAGACGACAGCTTACCACCCACAAACTAATGGGCTTACAGAAAGACTTAACAAGACAATCGCTGACATGCTTTGCATGTACGTCGACGTAGAACACAAGAAGCGGGACCGAATATTGCTGTACATCACATTCGCGTATAATACGGCGCGCCAGGAAACAACAAAAATGACGCCGTTCGCACTAATTCATGGCAGAGAAGTCAGGACAATGCTTGATGCCATGCTGCCTTACGATTGCAATGATTCAGAGACAGACGCCGCAGACCTCACTGAGCGCGCCGAAGAAGCAAGGCAGCTTGCCCGCGTCAGAATAATGAACCAGCAGCAACTTGACGCCCAACGGTACAACCTTCGCCATCGATTCGTCATTTATCAACCAGGAGATCTGGGTTTGGTTTCCTGTATGACGACGAGGCCTCTCAGAGAAACTTCTACGCCGATACTTCGGACCTTACAAGGTCCTGCGTCGTCTTAGCGACGTGACGTACGAAGTCGTGCCCGACGCCTCCTCCTGTTCAAAACCTCGCCAGTATCTGCCTGAGACAGTGCATGTGGTCCGCATGAAACTTTACCACTCTCAGTGATGTAAACACTCGATGGCCGCATCTCTACCTGTTGAGCGTCGGGACGACGCTCACTCTGGTGGAAGGGTAATGCCGCGTGCATAGCTGCATTTAGCGGCGAGATAGCGACGACAACGAAGAACGCGGATTTGCTCGAGAGGCGCAGCGCAGCAGAGTGAAGAAGACAATCTTAGCGGCCTTCTCTGAGAGCGTCTCTACAAGTCCCACTGTCCGTGTTTTTAAATAAACCCCCTGTCATTTATTACTCGCGACAGTATGTAGTTGTACGTTGCCACCGGTGGCACATACGCAATCTAGAGTGGGTATGTGCCACAGTGGATGCGAGATGGGAGAAGGCGGCACTTGGAGTGTTCATTAAATGGACGCATGGACGGATGGATGGACAGACAAACTAGCAGACGGATGGGGACGGATTGTTTGACTGTGCGGACGTACCTGTGCGGACGTACGGACGGATGGACCCACGGACAGAAAGAGAGGCAGATGGATGGACGGACTCACGAAAGGACGCACGGACAGACGGACGGACGCATGAATTGACGCATAGATGTTCGCGCTGACAGACGAAAGCAAGAACAAACGGAAGGACGGAAGCATGGACGGGATCACGGACGCTTCGCCCCACTCGTCATCATTCACTCTGTGGATATGCTGTGATTGTTTACAGCGTTCACCCTTAGTCCTCGTGAACTTTTACTTGAGGGTGTGTAAGGTGTCGAGGTTATGTTATCTATTCAAACTATGTACGGAAGCTAATATGAAATGCCAAGCTTTTCTAAGCGAACATCGGCAAATTGAGCGTATCTATCTATCTATCTATCTATCTATCTATCTATCTATCTATCTATCTATCTATCTATCTATCTATCTATCTATCTATCTATCTATCTATCTATCTATCTATCTATCTATCTATCTATCTATCTATCTATCTATCTATCTAGCCGTCTATGACTTTTACCTCTCCTAGCCATTTTGTTAATGGTATCAATACCAAAATTGGTATGTAAAACGAGCATAACTGTCTAGTTATAACATGAAAGTCATGGCATGTATGTCGCGAACGTCATGTTTTAGTCGACACTCGCGAAGTGACAGAATTGGACACGAAAAAACACACTGAGGCTAAGGTAGGACACCCACTCGCGTCGTGTCGTGAGTGTCAACCATGTACAACCAACTAACCCTTACGCTGGCCCATTTAACTGCATTGAATTAGATTCAATTATTTTGCTGCTCTTGCGGCACTTTCGTTCATATGACATATTTAAAAACTCGTATGGTATGACATGGCTGAATAGCGAGCATAAGTTACAGAGCCTAACGTGAAAATTGTGACATGCACGTCATGTCTCTCATGACTAGAGGCCACGCTCATGGTGCGCTCGTTGTCGCTTCGCTAGCTTCGCATATACCAAATTTCGTATAATAGGACGTTAATGGACGACAAAGTTATATGACTGGTTGAAATAAGATAATCGTGCGATGAGTGTCATGTAAAACATGACTACATGATACTCAAGGTGTGCTCGCTGCTGTTTCGCCTACTCCGCATATACGAAACTTCACATCCCGTGAATTGAATACAAGACGAAGGCAAAAGATACGTGCGATAATGATGATCATGACATGCGTATTATGAAGAACATGACTGCATGCTACGCTCATAAAGTGCTCACGGTCCTCTTTACGTACCTCTACATCTCTACGTATATAAAACTTCGTGTCACATGATGTGAATAGACAGCGAAGGTAAATGACACGTCCAACGATGAGAACCATGACATGGAATTTAAGTACCGCAAGATTTCCATCCTCCTCGTAACGTTATGCTCATTTTAAAGTGATATTTCAACCTTCATCATTCGTGCTGCGCATATCACCCACTCCCACTATACGAGGGTTCTGCCAATTTTTTGTTAGTGTTTATGGTCCTCAAACCGTCTTATAGCAAAGAGATATTCAAGCTGTAGCAGAAGGATGCGGAAGTTTTCACTACTGAAGCTCTTTAACGTGTAGCTAATTATAAGTGCATGAGCATCAAGCATTTTCACATCCATCAAAAATGTGGTAGCCGCGCGTGGGATTAGAACCCATGACCTGTAGGGCCTACGAAAACTGAAGGAGACGGGGATGTTAGAAAAAAAAACAGGCACAGTGTTTCTATCATTGTTGTCGCACTTGAATGTTTTCGTCATACTTACTTTGTTGCCATCAAAATACGATTGGATCTGCAAAAATAGAAGAAGGGTTATCATTTATGCTCATAAAATGATAGTGAAGCACACAAATTTATTTGAAATGTGGAATATTTCTCCCCTCCTGCAAGTCATGAATACGGTTTTCCGATTGTCTCGGGCACAATGTTGTTCAAAGTTTCACAGAAAAAATTGTATATATGTAGAATAGAGAAATGAAAACTGCTCAGCAGCAGTGTCTTCATTGGTCTCTATTGGCCCTTTTATTAGTTACGTCATTCTCAGGGTCGCAACTAAGAACACGAGCCATTGGCTGCATTGTGAGTGACGTGGTCCATCTTGTCGCAAACATGCCAAGGACCAGCGCACAAGTTTCTCCTATAACCATCCACATGCATTCTATGGACCGCTATAGAAGAGTGCCCACAGGGAAACGTCAGACAGCTGGCATCGGCCGGACCGATGGTCAAGTCTTGGAAGAAAAATAGGCCCGGAAGGCTGAGTGACGGCAGCAACTGTGTAACGAAGATATGGCAGCCTTCCTGGCCGCGCTAAATCGTCAACGTTAATACAAGCGTCTGTGGCGGGAGTATTCTGCAAATCACACCATCGAATGAGCTCGCGATTCCAAACGTTTGCAATTTAGGTGCGCCACACAACAAATGGGTTGTTTTCGAAGAAGCTAAAAAGCTCTATAATTTCTTTGAGCCTTTTGCAAACACGGCTGAGTGCCTACGGTAAAGTGGCGTTGCGGCTTGAACATGAAGATTGTGGGCGCGCGTCAGGCGCGTAGCCAGAAATTTATTCTTGTGAGGGGGAGCACCCCCTTGACTTTGGGAGGGGCACCCCTTAAATTCACCATTTATTTCTCTCTATGCCGTGGCGAAAATAAATTTTGGGAAGTGCACGTGCCCGGTGTGCCATCCCCTAGCTACGCCCGCAGTGCGCGTTCGCCTGGGCGAACGCCAACTTTGAGTGGGACTTCTATATATGCAAAGCATTTCTTAGCAAACTTCGGCGACATTTAGCGTTTCTATCTATCTATCTATCTATCTATCTATCTATCTATCTATCTATCTATCTATCTATCTATCTATCTATCTATCTATCTATCTATCTATCTATCTATCTATCTATTTATCTATCTATCTATCTATCTATCTATCTATCTATCTATATATCTATCTATCTGTCTGTCTATCTTTCTATCTATCTATCTACCTGTCTATCTATCTATCAATCTATCTATCTATCTATCTATCTATCTATCTATCAATCTATCTATCTATCTATCTATCTATCTAGCTAGCTAGCTAGCTAGCTAGCTAGCCGCTCACGACTTTTAGCTTTCCTAGCCATTCATAAATGTATCAATACGATAATTGTTATGCATTAACATGAATGTATGACGAGCATATTTGACTAGTGAGAACATGAACATGTATGCCAAGAATTACATGATTTACATTTTATGGTCTTACTGCTTTTGTGGTGGTTTCGTTCATATGACATTTAAAAAAAACTGGTATGGTGTGACATGACTGCATAGCAAACGTAAGTGAAAGGCCATAACGTAGAAATCATGACATGCGTGTCATGATTTCCCTGTTATGACTAGTCATGACTGCACGCCATGTTCATGGTGTGCTCTCGGCCGTTTCTCTAGCTCCACATCTACGAAGTTTGGTATTGCTTGATGTAAATGCAGGACAAAGGTAAATGACACGTCAACACGTGATAATCTTGACATGAGGGTCATGCGAAACAACATTACATGCTGCGCTCATAGCGGCTTGTGGCCGTTTCGCTAGCTACACATATACAAAATTTGTTACCACGTGACTTGAAGAAATGATGAAGATACACGACTGGTGCACAGATGCTAATCATGATATGCGTGTCGTATGAGAACACGACAATGTGCCACGCTCATAATACACTCGCAGCCATTTCGCTAGATTCACGTATACCAAATTTGGTGTTGCGTGACGTCAATGAATGACGACTGTATATAACTGGTGCAAACACAATAATGATGACCTGAGTATCGTGTAAAATATGCTACATGCTACTCTCATAGCGTTCTCGCGGCCGTTTAGCTGGCTGTATATATACCAAATTCAGTATTACCAGACATGAATGAACGACAAAATTCAATGACACGTCCTTACATAATAATCATCATGTAAAACAGCGCTGAATGTCGTGTGTGTAACTCATGTTGATGTGTGAGTATTTGCGCGAGAGTAGGTTGCGGTACATATCTTACAATGCCTCAAACATGACTACACGCTAGGCTCATAGCGAGCTCGTAGCCGTTTTGCTAGCACCGCCTATACTAAAGTTGGTTTCACGTGACGTGAATAGGCGACGAAAGTAATTGACACGTCTAAACCTAATAGTTGTGATATGCGTGCAATATGAAACATGACTACATGCTACGCTGTTAGCGTGCTCACGGCCGTTTTGCTAGCTCCACATATACGAAATTTGGTATAATGTGACGTGACCGTACGACGATGGTAAATGACACATAAAAACATAATCACGGCATGGAAGTCATGTACAGCTAAATAATGTCCACTTCACATTTGGCTAATTTTAAAGTGACCTATAGACCGTTGCCATTTTGCTTCGCACAATTTTGATTCCCAAAGTACGTGGGGTCTGCTAATATTTATGCGGAGATTCGGGTTCCGTTGCGACGTGTGTGTCAAACTGTGGTTCGAGAACAACCAGTTTGATTACCACATTGCGAAAAGCATTTGACCTCTCACTGCACTCTGCCATGACTGTGAATATGCGAGGCACTATGTGCGGTATGTTAAATAAGCCCTGTAGTGAACCCCGGCCAAGCATGTCCCTATCCTCAATAAGAAGTATGGACATGTATTGTAATTGTGAAAACCTTTAGTGCAGCGTCGAATAAACCCACTGCTAAACATCGGGTTCGCACGTTTCAGCTTTCGCTGGTTAGCCGTTTGTACGTAGTGCTTGGGCAGGGATTTTTTTTATTTCTTATTCAAGAATATTAGCCCACAACGCCTTTTGGCTGAACTGCAGGGAGATCGACAACAAAGGTACGAATAAGCTCTCATTTTGACCGCATGTTTTTTAAAAACTTTGGTCCCTTCTACACACTTTGGATAAAAATATAATTAGCGAACTTACACGTCTGGGGCTGGTATCCAGAGATTTCGAAAGTGTGATCGTTACTTCGAGAAAAGTAAAAAAAGCACTCTGGTAAGTATTTCTGTTAATGCCTACATTGTTAATAGATATTAAAAAACAGTTTCAGCGTTAACTTCCGTTGGCACAAAGCCAATTACTTCCTACTTAATTGTTGTTTCCTTATGGGGCACTGCCTCTTCTACAATGCCTGTGCAGAGCATATCTGGTCGCTATATTATTTTGATAGAAGTTATATGGACAGTCTCAGCTAGTTTTTTACCGTCGCTGCCGCCATCTTAAACGTATATGAATGTTTTAGATAATCGGGGAAGGAAAATCAGCCTCCTTTTCTGCGTAGTGAACATCGTTTTTTAGCTGGGGTCACATACACGTGTTTATCTCGTGAGCGAAAAAGGGGTGGGGGGCACTCATGGTTGCCGCACTGTCACGGCAACAATCACCGAGTGTCCTGTGCCCCCACAGCAGGCGGAAGTTTCTATGAGCTGCACTCTCAACGCACAAAAAAAAATCACAGCATATCCACGCAGTGCATGTTGATGAGTGGGGTAAAGCATCCGTCCCTTTGTCCGCGCTTCCATCTGTCCGTTCGTTCTTGCTTCTGTACGTCCATGCGTTCATCTGTGCGACGGTCCGTGCGTCCGTCCGTCTGTCATCGACGCGTCCATCCGTCGTTTCGCGCGTCCATCCACGCGACCGTGCGTTTGTCTGTGCGTCCATGCATCTGTCTGTCTGTCCATCAGCTCGTCGATATAGTGAATACTCCAAGCACTGCCATCTCGCATCCTTTTCTGATATATTCATCATGTAGAAGTACCGCCATTCAGCCGGTATAACAAGGAATTAACGAGAGGTGGCACTGCCGGACTTGAGGGACTGCACGTGCACTCTCTTAAGGCCAGCGCTTCGTGCCTACTTCCCACCTTTCTCCTTCGCTAGTTCTTGGAACTACGGACCAATCCTGGCTAAACCTTGCTAAAAACCAACGAGGTTACGCCCAGGGAGTTTAACATGACAACCTTTTCTTGCCTAACCTTAACCATGTCCTCAACTCTTTCCGTGCAGCGTTCGACAACGTGAAATGGGTCATCGTAGACGAATGTAGCATGATGAGGAGCGACACTTTTGCACGTGTGCACGAATGTCTGCGACAGATAAGTGCAAACGAAATTGACCCTTTCGGTAGCTTGGACTGCATCATGCGCGGTGCCTTGAGCCAGTTGCCCATCGTTCGTGCCAGCAAGGTGCACAAACGCAATAGGACACGTGCCAACATCTATAACACTCATGTCACTTGGTGCCACCTCTCCTACTTTCCGATTGCGTAAGCCGTCCGGCGGAGCGACAAAGCTTTCCAGTATATTGTTTAAAATCGACAATGGTCACGTGCTTTAACAGGAGAACGTTCGGATGCTTCAAGCTCGCTTCCATTCCAAGGATGACGCAAACCTCTACTGTCCTCACGGCGCCATGCTATTCTTTTCGAAAAAGAAGCCGATACGTACAATATGCTGGACGCTGTCGCGAACGTAGATGCTATTCACGAAGCCGACAGACAGATTTACTTGCGCGTCCACAGCTGCCATACGGACGTCACCTGTCATTAATAATGGCTAGCAGGCTGCACTTGTATGGGTGCTGCGGATGCAAAACTAAATCCGTCCAGTGCCAGATACCATAATGGCACTGACTCTGAGAGTGCGAAGCGTCAGTTACACTTCCTTAGCGCTGCTTAGGCTGGGAACCTGCCGCTAAAATTTGTGCTAAGTTCAGTAAAGCCATACATGCTTACCTTCAACATTGGCGTGTCTGACGGCTTCGTTAAGGGAGCAGTGGGTTATCTCAAGTACGCGCAGTCGGATGAAGTGGGCCTACCAGAAGGCTTTTGGCTCCACATTCACCCTAAAGTGACAGGCAATATTTCTCGAACGAAGCCAAAGATTATTCGCGAGTTGCTGGCCTTGTCATGCCTATCAACTCCGTACCTATCGGCCTGCGCACCGCCATAACCACTTTGGACAAAAAAGGAAAAAAAAAACGGGAGCTCCTTACCGTCGCAATCCATTCCCCGTATGCAAGCAAGCGCTGTCATTATAAATAAATCGCAAATAGAACATACAGTGAGCTGGTGGGCGAATTTTGCAAGTCCCTTCTCCAGAAGCTTTTCTATGTATATTTGAGCCAAACGAACACCCCAGAATGGCTGTTTTAAACAAATGCAAAACAGGACTTCACTTTTCACCATGGTAGCGAAAATCTGTATCGCAGGTTGTCGGACGAATTTCACCGAGTAGAAATGCATCGACTTCATGCAAATACCACCAAGTGCTTCGCCATATTCACGTGACATACCACATTGGCAATTAGCAGCATGAACGCACGCTCGTTGCTCGCGTACGCCATCGATGTCTCGCACGATCATGTCGTCTGCAAAGTTTTGCTTCACGGAAACGTGGACGGACACTGCCATTGAACTGCCTGGATGCAAGTGCATCAGCCTTGCAAAACGGCAAAACCACCGAGCTGCTGCAGTGACTATTTACGAACGCTTCATCAAGATAATGCTTTATTACGCAGTGTTCCATACGAACTCATCTCGCTGCCCCACGTGACTTGTGGTTGTGCATGTGCCGTAAAAACATCTCATGGCTTCATCGTCGCCGCTGTCTACATCTCAACGGCCACCTCGTAGAACGACATCCTAAAGTTCTTGCTGCACAACCTCTGTGTGGTGCGCCAAGAGGATGTGCTGGTTATTGTCACAGGAGACTTCAACGTGAATGTACTTTGATGTAAAATGGGTGACTTGTGACGTTTCAGGCTGCCGAACTTGAACTTCACCTCCTGTCTGGCGTCACACAGCCAACTACACGGAACAACACGTGTCTAGATATTGTGTTTGGAAAGAGTGTTGCGTCACGAGCTCACTGCCTGCCATTGCCAACATACTTCTGTGACCACAAGGTGGTTTTCGCTGTCATCGAGGGATCTGTGTTTAATTTATATTCACCAGTGGTCCGATAGAATACTAAATTCGCTTTCTTTATTTCTTACCCGTCATTAAATACGAAATTTATTTTTCATGTGGGTCTTGCATTACTATCAATTCGAGCACACTCGTGGGAAGGTCTCCCCACATATAGATGCGCTCTACACACAACCAACTGTCAACAGCAGCGACACACAATGTATAGTTCGTATTACCAGTACGTGCTGCCCACGGGAAGCGCTTCTCATTTACGCCGTCGCAACGCACAAACCTTTTTTTTGGTCATCTACTGTGACCACGCCCAGGAAACTCTGTTACTTTGCACGCTCATGCTATCGCTGATAAATGTGGACAGACATCTGCCAAGAATATGTGTAATCAACTCCAGTACCCCAAAGAATCGGTTAGGTTCTGTGATCAAATTGTAAACCAAAATATGAGGTATGGACTTCCCTGCACGTTCCATGCCTATGCGCTTATATTTCAACAAGTGTTTTTTGAAAGTGAGGGCTTCAACTAGGTTCTGAACGATTTGGCAAATTATCAATAGTATGAAATATGAACCGTTGTCGGAACCCCAACATTCTGGACCCTTCATAGGGTCGAGTGGCCCGTACAATCTCACTGCGCGCAGCGTTTTTTCGAGCTTCTTGTTTCTAGCACCAACCTTGAAGGTGGGTTTTCAATGCTGAGATTTGTCAATGGAATGGAGCGCACTTCAATCTCGCAAAGTATTCGAGGAGGCTTAACAATATGCTTTAGGCTATATAAGGTTGTTATACGAAAAATTGGCGGTGTTTTGTATTCACCTGTTTCACTTGCACGCGTACCTGTTATTCTATTCAAAGGTGCAAAGAAAAATGGGATGTTCTTCGCCTGCTTTGATAATTTATTATTAAGATGCGCAGTGATGTGAGATTTTCGGAGTTTAGAATTGAAGCAAAACTCGAAATTTCAAAGAATGGCGGATTGGCGGCAAATAAGCTTTGATAAACGCTGAATGTCTCTCAGCGAACTAAAATCTGATGACCACCCGCCAAGTTTCATGAAAATAAATACCGATAAAACGCAGCCTTTGTTACACAGCACATAGCTCAGGTAGCGTAAACGTTACCTTACTCATATCATACCCAGAACTTCACCCACATATCATGATTCACTTGGCGGGGACTTGTTAAAATTTTAAATGCATACAAGGGGCAGTTTTCAAACCGAAGATATTGTTCGCGTTTTACGTGATAGGGAACACGCTCAAAGTTTTCTGAGGTCTCCTTACCAGCTTTTCTGACTAATTTATATATATAGCTTGTTATCACGCTGGTGCACGCGTGCAGCGAAGTGTCACTGGCTCGATTCTACGTGAGTTTCTTATCATTTTTCTGATGATCTACTTTTCACAGGCATTTTTTTTTCAATATATATAAATATGCATAGCTGGGACATGGGGACGGTGATGGCAAAAATTCACTGAAAGTTCCTATTGAATGCTATATGACTAAAGTTCTGTCTAGTGCTTAAGAAAACATGAAGTGTGTTTTTATAACACTAAACTTCGCACTTCAATCTTTGATATCAAACGGGCGACTATTCAGGGACATGTCATCGCAGTGTGACACCACAAAAAAAGCAACTCGTGACTACTTAGCTGTATATCGGTATATACTTGTGGTGCAAAATGGGAGATTTCTCGTTCACTGACCTCACCGTCATATATGCGGTTTTGGGTCGTTTTGATGACGCGGTGTTCCAAACTCATTAGTAATGTGTAGTCTCGTCGGGATAATGTGCATTGGAATGCGGTAAGCTTTCATTCGTTCAGGTACGAAAATGTTTTCTGCAACAGTAAAATATCTTACACATCCTGTTTGACTGCAGTGTATGAATGTCAATAACACTGAATTCGAGGCAAAAAAAAAATTGGCAGATCCCACGTACAGTGGAATTCAATGACATGCGATGCACGAATGAAGAAGGTTGATATGTCACTCATGATCATGATTGAAATATGATCATGATTATTATTGATGGGATGTGGGGCTAGTCAAGCTGCGTTTTTATCGCAGCTTTTTTCCCGCATTTCACGCCACACATTGTATGGTGTAACACTGTGTAGAAATAAACTTCAAACTTCACTTTAAACTCAGCAAAGCGTTCAGAGGTGGATGAATGTAGTACACAGCAAACACAAGTATAATTGTTATGTCCACTCACGTATCCAATAGGATGCAAATATATAGTTTCTAGTCGCATAACGACGCCACCACTACCGTTTGCAATAGGAGCTTCAGCATTGGTAGGCACATAACCTATTTCATTTCATTTTATTTACCCTCAGGACCATAAGGCATTATAGAGGGGAGTGGAAATAAAGTTTACAAGGATAAAGGAAATACAGCATGTGAATATACCGCAGAGAAAATACATATTATACAACAGAATGTACAACAGAGAAAACACAGCATGAGAATAAACAATGCAACAAACATAAAAATAAAATTGTAAAGAAAAACTCCTGATTATATAATAGTAGCTGTGCAATGACAGTGAACATAATACACTTTTGAGTAACGTTTAGCTCATACAATACGGAGTAAGGTTTGACGGAAAATATTGTTATTAGTAATCGTGACGATGTCTTCGGGAAGGTGGTTCCAATGTACTGATGTATGAGGTGTAAATTATCGCGAAAAACACTGGGAGTTGCAGGATGCGATTCCAACCTTTTGACGATGGTCGATGCGAGGGGATATGTACTGAGGATTCAGGATTAATTCGTTATGTAGGGTGGGATGATGGAATAATTTGTGAAATGTACTCAAACGAGATATTTTCCGACGGGATGCAAGGAAATGAAGGCCTAGGTTGGATTTCATTGAACTGATACTGGCGATGCGATTGTAGTTAGAAAGTATGAAACGGGCGGAGTTATTCTGTACGCGCTCAAGTGAAGTAACCAGGTTATCGTGGTACGAATCCCACACTGATGATGCATATTCAAGTTTGGAACGTATAATGTTTTGTACAACAGAAGTTTTAGTGCAGAAGGTGCTTTTGAAAAGTTACGACGTATGTAGCCTAACATGCGATTAGCATTATTAGTAATGTATGCGATGTGGGGTGCCCAAGATAAGTTAGATGTGATAAGAATGCCCAGGTATTTATACGAGGAGACTAGATCAAGCGGGAAGTCGCTTACGTAGTAATTAGGCGGGGTGTTAGCCGATCTAGTTACGCGCAATACCTTACATTTAGCGATGTTTAAGTCCATTCGCCATGTGCTGCACCAAGCTGTTACTTTGTTAAGATCAGACTGGAGGCTTAAACTGTCATTATTACTAGTTATTTCACAAAAAAGTACGCAGTCATCTGCAAAAAGATGAATGCCAGAAGAAAGTGAAGACGTGAGGTCATTAATATAAATTAGAAACAAAAGTGGACCAAGAACTGACCCTTGCGGTACACCTGAGTGCACCGCAGCAGATGACGAATTGTGATTGTTAGCAGTAACATATTGAACACGTTCAACAGAAAACACTCAATTCACTTGAGTAAACTATTGTCAATATTTCGTAGGCTCAGCTTGAACAGTAGTAGTTGGTGACAGACTTTATCGAAAGCCTTACTGAAGTCTAAAAAAACGCAATCAGCTCATGATGAAGGGTCTAAAATGTGATGCAGTTTGTGAGTGAAGTATATGAGCTGTGTTTCGCATAAAAAATGTTTGCGAAAACCATGTTGTGCTGGTGTAAAAAAAGAGTTCGATTCAAGGAAGTCCATGAGGTTGGTGAAAATGACATGTTCTAATGATTTACAGAAAGTACTTGTTAACAAACTAGGGCGATAATTTTTCGGAGAGTGTTTATTGCCTGACTTAAAGATTGGGACCATTCTCCCGATTTTCCATTGTGTATGAATGCTTGATGTATCTAAGGACTGTTGAAAGATTTTTGTTAGTATCACTGAACTGTAAGTAACGGTGCTTTTCAGAAATTTGGTACCAATATTGTCATGACCAGGGGATGAGTGAATGGGGAAGTTATCTATGAGTTTAGCGATACCGGAGTGTTCAATGGAAATTGGTGGCATGGCAATATAAGTGAAGTTTTGCACATGGGATTGAATGACATTAAAAACTCGAGAATAGTTGTTTTTGAAGTGTCATTAAGTAGATCGGCACACTTGTCAGTAGGAACTGGATTGTTAAAATCATCTACTAGAACTATGGTGTTATCTGGTAAAAGGTTAATCAAGTGCCAAAATTTACGTACATTATTTGCAAGCATATCAGGGAGAGTTCAAGAAAGGAAATGTAATTTAGAGGATTTTAAGGCGGTAAGGTAAGCGTTGTGCGCTGCTTTGTAAATCGCCCAATGGTCTTCAGAAGGCGCTAGTTTTGCTGATCTGTAAAGTCGTTTTTTACGGCTAGATAGGCGTTTGATGTAGGTGTTGTACCATGGTGCCTGGTGATTAGAAATTATGGTTCGGTTAGGAATGTATTTCTTAGTAAGTTCTTCTACTTTTGCAGCAAAATTATCCCAGTTCGATTGGAGAGAGCGATCACTGAACTGGATAAGAAAGGAAGCAACATAGTTCGATAGTTCGTCATTATAGGCATCGAAATTTGCATTACTGTAATGCACTATGAGTTTTTCCACTATCGTTCGTTTTGGGGGTGGCATTTTAAGGTGAAAAGCAAGCTTAGAATGATCACTGATACCAGGCATATAAGTGATTTCAGAGGCTAGATCAGGCGAGTTGGTCAAGATAAGGTCAAGGATACTTGAAGTAGTACTGGTTATTCTTGTAGGTTGGGTCACCAGTTGACACAGGCTAAAAAACAGAACACATATCTACGAAATCCTTGGATTGTGCTGAAAAAGGTGATAAGCTCGGTGGGTTAGTGTTTCAATTTAAGTTGGGCAGGTTAAAATTGCCTAGTAGAAACAGAGGCGTGAAAGGAAAGCGCGAAGCGACCGTGTTTATGGAATCGTGGAGTTCACTTATGAACGTTTCCGAAGATGAAGGCGACAGATAACATACCCCTAGGATGATTTTTAAGGGATGAACTGTTAGCAGAACTCATACTATTTCAATGTCGTGATTAATCTGTATACATGACGATGGAAGGCATTTTGATATAGCTAAGAGTACGCCTCCCCCTCGGCGCAGTGTGCGATCACAGCGATAAATAGTAAAGTCTAGCGCATTATCAAACAATTCATTGTCATGCGTATTTGGAGAAAGCCACGTTTCACTAAGTGCAATCACATGAGCGCCGCACGAATCTATCGTGGATAATAAGGAGTCAGACTTGTTTGCAATGCTTCTTGTGTTTGAATAAAGGAAGGATAGCTTCGCTTTAGAAGCAGGTAATAGACCATCTCCCCTCTTGCTTCCCTATTGTGAACTGTTTGTAGGTTGATGTTGAGCGTGGCCTGCGTAAAAAGCTTGTGATTGCGATTCTTCGACGATGCCAAGGTTAGTATTGTAGATATAACACTTGCCGTTAGCTAGCATCTTATTGTAGCAAAGTTTAAAGTATGCAGCATTAGGCTGATTGTTACGAAATTCAGTTAGCTTTTTGCGGGCGAGGTGGGTGGTTGCTGAAAAATCTTCCGATACACCGATGTTTCTTTGTTTTAATTGGCCTCGGAGCGAAAAAAGTTGCTCTCTAGATTTGAAGTCGGTAAGCTTGACAATTAGCGGGCGGCGCTTGGTAGGAGAAAAGGAACCTAGCCTGTGTGCCCTCTCAATCGTGCTGCCTGTGAAGGTACTTAAAAGTGACTTTATTTTAGAGGTTAGTTGGGCTTCTATCTCCTGCCATGTTTCTTTGCATTCGGGAAAACCATAGAAGAGAAGATTGTTTTGCCGTGATCAATGTTCTAAGTCATCAAGTTGTGTATGGAGTGAAAAATTGCGTGCTTCGAGGTTGTTGACCGAAGCATGCACTTCAGATAGCTCTTCATTAACTTTCTTGAGGACTTCCGATTTTTGCTCGAGGTTGTCGAGGCGCTTTTTTACGGCAATAATCTTGGCCTCTATGTTCTTCTGGCTGCATTTAATTGACTTCATATCAGCTGCTAATTCGTTCTGAACCTTTGCACTTTCTAATGATCTTGTATGAACATCCTTGATCAATTTAAAAAGAACAGACATTTGCTCAGTAAGGTTTTCAGGCAGAGATTCGATATCTAATAGATTATCTGAGCACGTAGTTGGTCCCGAATTTGCTTCAATGTCACCAGAGCGGTTCAATGACACCAGAACCTATGTTGCACATGACTTCCAGATCATGACTATTATGTTCGTGTCTGGCATTTGTGTTCGTCGTCTATTTACGTCACGTAATACCAATGTTTGTGTATGTGAAGCAAGCCAAGTGGCCGTGAGTGCGCAGTGACCATAGAAGCTAGTCATGCTCTACATAACACCCATGTTATGATTATCATGTTTGGGCTTGTCATTTGCCTGCATCGACAATTCACGTTATGTAACATCACAATTGGTATACGTGAAGCTAGTTTAACGGCTGCGAGTGTGGTAGGAGCATAGCATATAGTAACTTCTTGCATCACACGCATATCCTGATTAACACGTTTGGACATGCCATTTAGCTTCGTCGTTCATTCAACTTACGTAATGCCAAACTTGGTACATGCGAAGCAAGCAGAACATCCGCGAGCGCATCATGAGCGTGACTTGTAGTCATGCGCTTACATGACAGGCATGTCATAGTTATTATGTTTACTTCAGTTACAAACCTCCAGAATCCATTCACGTTACGTAATAAAAAATTCTCTATGTGGGATGCTAGCAAAACGACCGTGAATGCGCTATGAGCGTGGCGTGTACTCTAGACTTGTATGACATGCATGTCATGATTTTCACAATAGGGCCGGCCAGTTATGTTCGCCGTGCAGTCATGTCATACCATACCAGTTTTATATGCCATGTGAGCTAAACGACTGCAAGAGCAGCAAGACTATGACATTCAAATCATGACAGTCATGACGTACCTGTCATAACTTTGATGTTAGGAATTGTTGCTTGTGCTAATCATGCAGTCGTGTTATGCCATACCAATTTTGGTATAGATCCCGTTATCCAAACGGCCAGGAGAGCTAAAAGTCGTAGGTGGCTAGATAGATAGATAGATAGATAGATAGATAGATAGATGATAGATAGATAGATAGATAGATAGATAGATAGATAGATAGATAGATAGATAGATAGATATGAGAAATGTCACCGAAAAAAATGCTTTGAATTCATGAACAGTTGTTTTTAGGATATCAAAATTGTGCCAGGGGTCCTTAAATATTTTTTATTAAAACAGAAATGGTGTTTCTGAAACACGAAATGAATTACCTGAATTGCTTCATGGTGCAAAAAGTGGTTTAGAAGTGTCCGAATGTGCGTGATCAATGAACACATACTTCCTACCTGTTGTCTCTGACGGGCTCGCCACTACTGCGCTGTGTTGTGTGTATATTAGTCTAGCAAAACTACACCTCACGTGCGAATGAGGCAAACTGGGCATAGTGCATACCCACAAGGTTTCCTGCATCCAGCTACTCCTTTTTTAGAAGTTGTTGGCAGTCGAAATGCTATTGCACATTTAGAGCAAACCACTTTTCAGTCTTGAGCACATTTAGTTCAAGTGACGATTGATGCACACCCCGCTTGTGTCTGCTCTCTACCACACCATTGTAGAATCATCAATCCCTGCCATTTTTATTTTATGACAGGCGACTTCCCGTGGTAAACACTTCACTGCAGATGGCACCTGGCTTCTAAATCTAAGGTTTTTTCATTGCAAACGTTAATATATATTTGTAGTGTAAATTGTGGTATTTGTTCCGCACAGGTAGGCGAACATTTGAACCGATTTGTTAAAAACTCGCGCATTGAAATGAATTTTTGCAGACAACATTTAGCTTTCAAGATACCACCTTTCAGTATATTCGAAATGTATTCGTACTTACATGAGTTGTACAAATTTATAATTGCTTAGCGTACGGTATGCCCCATAAGAAGTTCTTGTAATGAACGCAGATTTCAAACAGACATGGTAGTCTCTCAGGACACCAGGCATTTCATTTCTTATAGCCATCACAAGGTAAATAGGTTTTTCATTTTGAATAAACTGCGAAGAGAGTGATAATTCCATTGTAAAAATTGTGTAATAACTCTTCAACAATGAACGCTTGTTACATACCATCAATACTAGCCTGCAAGTGATATATGTAGCACTGCTTTCTATAAACAAGGAGTTCATGCAAGGCCACTGATATGTCGCTACTGAAAGCCATATGTAGATTATGTGATGTATCTAGACTGCTGCAGATCACTTTATTTTTATTCATATATTTTGTTAGCTCTGTTTTTGAAACATTGTGCAATCATGAGTTGTAATAATTTTCTGGGTAATTGATTACTGTAATGGTGTCTCTACATCACTTACTTTTCCCAGTTTTAGGTAATTAAAACCTCGTGAAAGCCCACAGTTAAATGATTAGGGAGATCCTCCTTGTATTTTCAGTATAGAAGCCAGACAGTGAAAGGATTGTTGTACGGGAAGGGTAGAATACCTGACAAGAAATGCGACCCAGAAAGCGCTCAAAAACGTGAGTAATAAATAAATGCACTGAATCAGCTCGATGATATACCATTGTGGTGATAAAAAAACCGGTATCTGGGTGGCTAAAAACATTCGCATTAAAGAAGTGGTCGCTAAACACCTATTTGGTCTTTGTGTTGCGTATTTGGTAATTCAGTTTTCTAGTATAGTGGCTTTCAATGAACTCGTTTTGAAATTAAAATTTCAGGGCATACGCCATAACCTTTCATTCCTGTTTAAACGCCCATCCTTATTAGGAACTTTTCGAAATGAATATTTTTTATACATGTGTAAATAAAAACATGTCTGTGTAGGAGTAAAAAAGCCGATCAGTTGCGGCTTGACGAAGCGCTCCTCCCCCCCCCCTTCCACACACACACACACACACACACACACACACACACACACACACACACACACACACACACACACACACACACACACACACACACACACACACACACATCGGTGGAGTGGTGTAGACGGTGCAGAAAGGACACATACAAAAAACTGAAAATATAGAAGACACAGGACAGGACAAACAACTTTATTTGGTCCTGAGAGGCAAGGCAGCGGGCCAACTATGTAGGTCCCCACCCAGCCGTTGGCTAGTCCCATGTCGGAACAGAGAGGCCATGCCTCTCCGCTCGTTCACGGGCCCTCTGGACAGCCTGAAGCTGGACGTCTTGTCTAGGGTCTGTGATTGCCGTCGTCTAGTCTTCTTCTGTTTTAAAATCCTGTAACGCAGGGCACTGCCAGAGCATGTGACTCAAAGAGCAAAATTCACCACAATCTGGGCAAAGTGGATCAATATCCGGATGAAGCATGCTCAGAAAGCCCCTAGAGGGGTAAGACCCCGTCTGGAGCATGCGGAGCGTGCTTGCTTGTGATCTGTGGAGCTTATGATGGGGAAAGGAAAAAGTCTGTCGCTCTCCTCTGTAATGAGATGTTATCTCGTGAAAAGTAACGAGAGGATCACTGTGGACGAGCTCTCCCGAACCCACCCGAGAGACCACCCCGTCGCGGCTTGTGAAACCTCGCGCACAGTCGTGGGCTATCTCGTTTGGGTTCAGGTGACCCGGCAGTACGTCTGGTCTTATGTGAGCGGGAAACCAGACTATGTGATGAATAACGTCTGAGGGGGGTTTGCTGTGGAGAATTCTGGCTGCCTCTGTGGCTATCAATCCCGATGCGAACGCCCTAACGGCCACTCGGTAATCGGTGTACACCGTGGTGCGTTTCGTGTCCAGTAATGCCAGCGCTACAGCAGCCTGTTCTGCTACATCGACCAAGGAGGTCTTCACTGAAGCTGCCGAGACAAGTTCTCCCCTGTCATTGACTACTGCCACAGAAAACCCGCTGCCGCCGGCGTGGCACGCCGCGTCCACAAATGTCTCTGTTCCGGAGAGGTTCTTTATGAAAGCCCTAGCCCTCGCCAACCTACGACCTTTATTGTGTTGGGGATGGATGTTTCGTGAAAGAGGGTCAACAATAAAGGAGTTCCTTGTTTGATAATCAAGCTGCGTAGTTTCTCCCTGATTGAAGATAGGACGGAGGCCTGCCGCATCGAGCAGTTTTCTTCCTGTTTTGAAACTCGATAACCGAATTATTTGTGCTGACCTTTGCGCTTCAATTAATTCCAAAGTGGTGTTGTGCACTCCCAACTTCATGAGTTTTTCTGTGCTAGTCGTGATTGGGACGCCGAGCACCTTTTGACACTTTTGCGCATGAGCGTGTCCAATTTATCTCTTTCCGTTTTGGTCCAATTGAGAACCGCCACTACGTATATGATATGGCTCATGAGGAAAGCGTGGTGGGCCCTAAGGAGGATATCCTCGCCTATGCCGCCCTTCTTGTTGGACACCCGCATAATTAATCTCAGAATGTTCTCTGTTTTTGTGGTGAGATGGGCTATAGTCTTTGCGTTGCATCCCTTAGAGTCTAATAAAAGCCCCAGAATTTTCATAGAATTGACTCTAGGAATTGTGCGACCATCCTTGGTGCAAACGCTAATGGGCACCTGATCGAGAGGGGTGAGTCGCCTAAAACCTCGTCTAGCCTGTCTGTACAGCAGGAGTTCCGACTTTTCCGGCGAAAGCGCCAGTCCCGTACCTTCCAGGAAAGACTGTAACGTCCAGAGCCTCCTGTAGAGCTTCTTCAACCGCCGCCTCCGATCCTCCGGGACACCAGATTGTAATGTCGTCAGCATATAAAGCGTGTCCGACATTAGGAACTTTAGAAAGGCTTGCCGACAGCTTGCGCATGGCTATGTTGAATAGAAGGGGGGAGATAACTGCCCCTTGGGGAGTACCCCTTCGTCCGAGTTTGAAAGGCTCCGAGACTGATTGTCCCAGTTTTATTGCCGCCGTCCGACTCTCGAGGAAAGATTCAACGAAGGAGAAGAATTTAACTCCCAGGTTCAAAGCCGATATCTCCTTAAGAATATAGTCGTGTTTGACAGTATCGAATGCTTTAGTGAGGTCCAGTGCGAGGACCCCTTTTACATCTTTGCTTGGAAAGTCAATTATTTGTGTTTTGAGGAGGAGCATGACATCTTGCGTGGAAAGTGAGGGCCTGAAACCTACCATATTATATGGAAATAGGTCATTCCTCTCGATGTAGCGCGATATCCTGTTGTGTACTGTATGTTCTGCTACTTTGCTAAGGCAAGAAGTAAGGGAGATCGGGCGGAGGTGATCTAGCTGGGTGATTTACCTGGCTTGGGGATTAAGACCACTGTGGCCCTCTTCCAAGTTTCTGGTACGACGCCCTCCTCCCATACCCTGTTTATCTCCTTCACTAAGGCCTGAATGGCTTTATCATCCAAATTTCTTAAGAGCCGATTCGTAACTCCATCGGGACCTGGGGCAGACCTTCCGTTTAGGCTATGGAGCACTTCCCTGATCTCAGCTTCCGAGAAGGGAGCGTCCAACTCTGGGGAAGGCACACCCTCATACCGGTGGGGGACAGAAGTTGAGCTCTGGCTAAGCGGGAGGTACTTGTTGGCAAGTATCTGAAATTGGGAAGCTTCTGAGATGCCTGCCATTTTCTCCTTATTAATAAGTCGGTCTATGGCTAGTTTCTGATTGCCTTTGGATTGTCCATCATCTAGGAGGTGTTTGAAGAGGGTCCATTTGCCTCCTTTGCGCATTTTACCGTCCGCAGCCGAGCAAGCGTCCCTACATTGTTGTTTATGGAGTTCGGAGCAGTGCTCCTCAATATGCCGATTGAGCTCCGCAATCTTTTTCCGTAGCCTGCGATTTAGCCTTTGTTTTTTCCATCTCGCGATGAGAGAGCGTTTGGCGTCCAGGAGGTGCGCTAACCTTGCATCCATCCCCGGAGCATCAAATTCTGTTACTATTTCTTTGGTGGCCTTCTCGACATCCTTCTGGATTTGTACAAGAAGTTCACTGAAGGTGTCATGTACTGACTCATCTTCACCTCTGATTTGCGTAAAAAGGTCCCAGTCTGCATATTTATAGGTTCTTGGGGGTGGTGCTCTTATTTCCATCCGGAGTTCTGTGATGGTGTGGTCGCTTCCCAAGTCCTCCTGTAAGTTGGACCACTCGACCACCGCATTTCTAGTGAAGCTGAGATCAGGCATCGTGTCTCTGGTGACCGAGTTTCCCAGCCTCGTGGGAAAACGCGGGTCGGAGATAAGCGTTAGGTTTAAGTCTATCCTGGCTGCAACTAGATTGGCCCGTTTCTTTGTCCTCGTAACATAGCCCCAAGACGGATGGGGAGCGTTGAAATCCCCAGCTACTATTAAAGGGTGCGATCTGGCGGCAGTTGCGACCCTATGAAGGAGTGAGCGGATATTATGTTTATAAGCCGAAGGAGGGCTATACAGGTTAAAAACGGATATGTTGCTTCGGATTTCGCCGTTGGGGATGATTTCAATTATTTGTGCCTCGAGACCGGATCTCTTATCCGAATCGCAAATTTTGACTTCGTGCTGCTCAAAGGAGGTATCTTTCCTGACCAACGTGGCGATACCTCTGCCATTTGCGTCTTTTTGGCTAATCGAACGGTAGCCCGAGAGAACTACCTTCTCGCTAAGTGTTTCCTGTAAGAGCAGGACGTGCGGCATTGACGCCTGTGCTTTGATGAGCGGCAGTAGAGCAGCTTTACGCCTTAAGAAACTTGCGCAATTCCACTGCCAGATAGTTATGTTTCCGGTTTGGCCCGCCATTTTGAATATTATTGAAGGAGCATAGCCTGCGGCGAACTCGTAGCGTCCGAATCCTGCTGCACTATCTTGGCTTTTGCAATCGTACCAGTGTTGGTCGTCTTGAGTTTGCTAGAGTCAATCATTTTCATTTTAGATTCCAGGTTTCCTACTCGACGTGTCAGGTGGGAGACGCTCCCGTCCATACGTTCGATTGTGCTAGATTGAATGGCTAAGGCCTCTCTCACCTGCTTGAGCGATTCCTCAATCGCCGTTAAAGACGCGAGTACATTTTTCTCAGGGACCTGAGCGGGGGACTCGTCACTTTGCATTGCCACGCTTTCCGCGATCGCGGGGGGCGAAACGGGGCGAAAAAAATATAGAAGAAAAAAACAAGTGAACAGAGTGCGCAATAAAATGAACAATATTACAAAGGCTTTCTTTTTCTCGGGTGCATTTGAACAAAGTTGTGTCATAAGAAAATTTTAAATCGTGGGTAATGCAAACATAAATAAATGGGTATCAAAGAGAGTAAAAAGTTGTGCGTTTATCGTAGTGTGGACAAAACTGAACTTGATAATCAGAGAAGGCAATGAATAGCTTATCGCTTGAAAGACGTAATTAGTGCGTGGGTGAGGCTCATACCAATATTTGTGGTGCCTTGTAGGCCAATGAAAAATGTTGCTGTGAAAGTTAGCGACTTCACATAAGAACTTTGCAACATCTGTCGTTTGTAGAGCTGAAAAAACATAGTCATATTTGCCCTCTGTAATGAGGGTCATTCGCAATATTCAGCGTTCATTATATTCAAAACTGGTCAAATAAATCTACTTTATTGATTCACCTGTTAAGATTATGAAGGTTGCTGTGCTTGTGACTTTTTTCCTCCACCTCGTCCTCTAGTTCTATCTGGCAGAGCATGTGTTTTGTCTCACAAGAATTACCCTAATCACATTTTTGCTGAAATTCAAGTTGTCACTATATATTCGGCAAAAACACGTCAGTAGACACAATGATGTTCCATATTTCGCCTTCAAAAGTGTACGAATTACCCCATAGCTGTCAAATCAACACAAAATTAAAAAAAGTATATACAGCAAATTTACTTTTTCTTCTATTGTCAGACCCGAAATAGTGAAAACAACATTTTGTGGAACATTCTAAAGAGAAGTATATTACCTTGAGAAGCTTGGCGGCATCTGGATGTGCTTTCTGTGAATGATCAGCTATGTTATGGGATGGTGTCTGTGTTCGCTCTGGAGGTTGCTTTTCATGAGTAGCCTTATTCAAATGTATCCGACCACCTGAAAGAAATGATTTAGTATTTACGCTTAGCTTAAACTCGATATTCATCAATTTGCTTAGTGAGCAAGACATCTTGAAACTACACTTATACACCGCTTCGTGCGCTCACTGTAATTCTTTTTTTAATTTTGGCGTTCTTCGTATAATCTGTGGAATGATTTTGCACATTAGACTCTGCTTAACATAAGACGCTTTTATGCAGCCACATAACAGTTATCTTGCTTGTATTCAATATGATTATGTACGCATGGTGGTTCTATTTGATAGTGGTGGAGCACTTTCATTGGGGGAGAAATAAATTAAATGCGGAAAAGCCTTTTCCCATTCAACCCGTAGTCTAGGGGCCTGATTGTGATAAAGAAACTAATGCGGTCTACTAGAATGATTATGCGCGTCCCCCAAGAGTAGAGCGACGGTTCTTGTGCAAGTTATTCTTGTTGTTTTGAATCCTCACCTAGGAAGACAGGCCCCAAAGCACAGCCATAGGTATTTGATATTAGGTAAATAAGTCCCATGTTCTTTCTCTTTGAACAATGATGATTTATCTACTTTTGGTTGGGCACAAATTTACAAACACCAATATACGTTATAACCTTATTCTGCAGGCAAGCAAAATATATTTATATTCTTTTTTGCATTTTATTACTAGCTTAAAAGTTTTAGGCTACAAGTTTAAAGATGGGTGCACATACCAGCAGCCAAAGGAATGGCTTGAATGAATAGGAATAAAAACAACATTTATACATAATGGGTGTGCATGCTCTAGAACGGTTGAAAGTAGGTATTCCCAAAAATTTAATTGTGTTGGCGCCATTTGTTGCGCGAAATGAAAATTTGCTATAATAATGTATGAGTTGAACCTCAGTACCCACATGAGTGGTCTTCAAAATAAATGATTTAATATATTACCAAGGAAATGAAAAATTGCTTTTTCTAGCTAAAAAAATTCTTTTGGTTGACAGAGATAAATGTAGTTGCTCTAGTTAAAATGGGTTCTATCAACAAAGCCTATGTATATTGCGGCATTCTGTGTAATAGGTAGCATGTTTTAAGGCACGAGCAATTAGGCATCTGACCTTTTTTCGAACTTGCTATGTACTCCTTGTGTCCTTTTAAGGAAAATACGCGCCAGTGTGCCTTTTGTAACGGGTGGCTGGCAATAAGCCACAAAATCAGTATGATAACGAAATGCTCTGACGCGCAATGGCAATGTACGTTTGGATCACACAATATTATACAATATTGCAAGTTGTATTGTGATGCCTGTGTAGAGGACGTGTGTGTTTGCAATGTACAAAAGTATATTCACAGCTTTTTTATACCGAGATGGTTATTTTTTCTGTATTTCTAAGCAGACGCATGACTGTGTAGCAAAACACTTATAAATGCGAAGCATTTCTTAGCGAACTTTGGTGACATTGAGCGTATCTATCTATCTATCTATCTATCTATCTATCTATCTATCTATCTATCTATCTATCTATCTATCTATCTATCTATCTATCTATCTATCTATCTATCTATCTATCTATCTATCTATCTATCTATCTATCTATCTATCTAACCGCCTACGACATATTGCTCTCCTGGCTGTTTCAATAATAACATAGATACCAACATTGTGTACGGCGTAACATGACTGTATGTTATGACTAGCATAAGTGACTGGTCATAACTTGAGAATGGTCACATGTATGTCATGAATGTCCAGATTTACTTTTTACAATCTTGCTGCTCTTGTTGTAGTTTTCTTGACATGACATATAGCAAAACCCATATGGTATGACATTACTGTGTGGCGAAAACAGGGGACAGACCCTAACGTGGGAATCATGATATGCACGTTGTGTAAACGGTGACTACACGCCACTCTCATGGTGCACTCGTGGTCGTTTCGCTAACTTCTCATATACAAAATTTTGTATTGCGGGACGTGAATGAATGATGAAGGTATATGGCAGGTGATGATGATCATGGGATGCGTGTCATGTAAAGACAACACTACATGCCGCGCTCAAGATGTGCTGTCGGGCGTTTCACTGGCTTCACATTAGCCAATTCAGGTATTATGAGACGCGAACGGACGACTAAGGCAAATGAGACGTCAAAACATACAATGACGACATGGGTGCCTTGTAAGGACAATTTGCTTGTCACGCTCATCGTGCGCTCGCGGCCGTTTCGCAAGCTTCACATGTACCGAATTTGGTATTACGTAATTCAAACGCACAACGAAGGTAAATGCCTAATAATATAACAATGGCGTGCGCGTCAGGTATCAAGATACATTGTCACAAACTAGCGCTCAAGAAAGCGTGCGCCTGCTATTTCTGGTGACTAGACAATGCCAGGCACCACACTTTTGGCCCTGAAACCAGCAATAAAGCAGAAAAGAAGCATAGAAAGACTCGTTGGGGGCACCGATTCACCCCTCAAAAGCGTCTCTACGCCGACAAATTTCATCGCATCAGACGTCAAGAGATTGCTGGAAAAATCTCGAAGAAAAAGGACGTGGTGATACAGAGGTGTGTCACCTTACGAGAGAGGGGTCCCACCCTTTCGCAGCTCTGAGGATATGGCGCACCGACAAAACGACTAGAAACGTCTCGTCAAGTGGCCTCCAAAATTATCGAAAAGTAAAGCGCGAGTCACCCCCTAGTTGCGTCACGTGTCGCGGATTACTCTCACAAAGGCTCGCCCTTTCTCCGGCATTGTCTGTGCAACGTGCCGAAAAATTTTTTGGAACCCAGACATTGGTGATCAGAAAAAAGAAGAGTTTGCGCTACTGTGCGTAAAGCTGTTCCGCCTTCGGGCGAGGGCGTTTGTCCTTAGTGACAAAACAGTTGAGGTGAGGAGGTTTTCCACCACAGGAGTGAAATCTTGTGCTACAACCAGAAGAAAGGTGTGTGTCTACCGCCAGTGAGCAATGACGTCTTCTGCAGTAGCAGTGCGTTAGAAGCCGACGTATTTCCGGCGAAGAAGTGTGGGGCTTAGAGTGCGGACATTTGACGACGCGAGGTTTCCTGGAAGGGGAACTTCAGGGGCAACGGAGCGACACCTGCGGTGTACTTTGAGTAAGTGTTTTGTCAGCAAGAAACATTCAAGCTTTATTCCAAGATTATTGAATTTATTAGGTCTGATGAGCTTCTTTGTCTTTAAGCGTCTTGCTTGGTTTAGTGCATCAGACCTCATTGCAGTGCGTGTTGTTTGCGTTTGTTGCCTTGTGTGTACCTGAATGTGTTGTGTACCCGTCGTTTAGAGCTCGTTGGCTGATAGGAACGTATGCTAGTGGATTATTGCCGAGGGTTCATATTTGAGTGTTGTTTTATCTTCTGCATTTGAGGATATATTTTTGTTTGTTATCAACTCTCGGCCCTGACTCATTCTATGGACCACCGCCGGCGTCCACTGGCGCGCAAAGTAGACCAGATCTAAATTGTCTGTGCTTACGTGGACCGTGCATTCGGAGGGCTGACACATTGTTCCTTAGAATTAGTCCAGCGATTGCCTTCGTAAATAAAGGAACAAGTGACAATTATGATGGCGTCCGTAACAGGACTTTTTTGTACACAGTGTGTTCTAAGCTGGGAGAAAGAGCGTTAAGTTGTTCGTAGTGCTGTCGGAACGATTTTGTGCGTGTTGCACAGGTTTCTGGATAACGAGTAGGCAAAGTGTTTCGCTAGGCAGAGTTAGGCAGATATTTCTTGCACGGGGCAAGGTTTTATATTTATTTGGAAGTCACTTTGCGTGTGGAAAAGTTAGCAGCACTTGGTGAGAAGGTGGGTCAGTTGACCTAAAAAAAGAAAGGCGGGCAGCAGAGAGGCTGAAAGAAGGGATTACCTTGTGGCTCATACCCATTAAGTAACTTTGTACAGTGAGCTGGCCATTAATAGAAAGGAGGGAAATGTAACTATTGATGAATAAGGGAATTCATTAGTCATCTAGGGAATCGCAAATTAGAATAGTCATAAGGTTATGTACTAGTTAGGTAGGAACTGGACTGTTCGTTTAAATAAATAAAGAGATGATAATTATGTAGTATTAACTCTTCATTAGGAATAATGTGACAAGTAGATTTTATGTCTCTGCAAATACGTAGGCTGTTGTGCAGTAGTTTCTGTTGCTGTTTTGTGCAACAACAGAGCCGAAAACATAAGAAGGTTCGTGCTTCTCAGAATTCCTATATCCACGTGGTAGCAACCGTAAATGCGAATATCATTATTGTGGTCGGCATAGACCAGCTGTGAACTCCGTCTGAAGGGCTGCCCCCTCCTCCGAAAGAACATCACAGATATACTACAGTCAGATTAAGTCTGTATAAAGTAATTTTGCACAAGCTGCCGCTTCTAGCGCACGCACTCGCTTAGTTACGGCTTCGCACACACAACGTGCGCAAGTTCACGTCGGTGCTGGTGGTACTGTGTGCAGGAGCGGCTATCCGTGACGACGTCATTGAAAACGTACTTTAGCTGTTGCAATACTCGTTAAAGTCCATGACATCGTGTAGTCACATTTTGTGATAGTCGTTGTCGTCGTTCGCACCTATACTTGAAGGCACCGCACGAATACAAGCATGGTGTCCAACGCGTTCGTATTTGTTTGTTTGCAGGTTCCGCTTCTTGTCACCGCTGCGAATTCAAGTGCAACTACCGCATTCACCAAGACGGAGCACGAGCCACCGTTCTCAAGCTATCTGGATCTGTTGCCGTGCCGCTTCTATCTACGTGCAGCAAAGACTCCTGTAACGGAAGTATCTACCAATCAACGACAACCACGCCATGGATTGCTGCTGACTTAAATAGCCCACCGGACGCCGAACTACTCAGTGGCAGGCACGGTACGAATACAAGCATGGTGTCCAACGTGTTCATATTTGCTTGTTTGCAGGTGAGGCACAATACTTTACCATTTAAAAGCAATCATTTGTCTCTAATAGTCGTGCCGTGCCCCCGAACACTGGCGTTGATAGTGTTTGATTTTTGGTCTATATTTCTTAACCTTGTCACAAGTGGTGACGTCGAGTTGAATCGACGTTGGGCCCGAGCTCAAGCTCAGACGACAAACTGGAGCAGATTTTGCAAACTTTGAAGGAGCAATTAAAAACATTAGCCGACTATAAACGTGTTGAGAGAGCAGTCCAAAGGCAAGTAAAAGAAAATGGTACTGCTATAAAAAATATTGAAGACCGCCTAGCTAAACTTGAGTCCTCTCTGTCTAAACTGGATGATGCACAACAAACATCAACCCGACTGAACGAAGTAGTCCAAGTGTTATCTAGGAAGGTTGATGACATTGAAAATCGCCAGCGCCGCAATAATCTTGTTATTTTCGGCCTGCATGAGCAGGACAGGAAAACACAGGACGACCTGACAAAATTTTTTCTGTAATCAGTTTATTGCCTAAAAGAGTGGAGCGTATGCACCGCATTGGAAAAAGACAGTCAAAAGCGGGACTGGTTATTCTCCGACTATACGATTTCAATGAGAAGCAGAAAATTATGCGTAACTGTTACAAGCTAAAAGTTTTGCACATCTCAATCAGTGATGACTTTTCAAAACGCGTGCTACACAGCAGAAAGTGCCTTTGGGAAAGCGCTAAAGTCGAGAAGTTGAGTGGAAAGCGGATGCGTCTAGCTTACGGTAAGCTCTACGTAGACGGCAAGGCGTATTACTGGAACGATTCCACTGATTCGCGTAAAGAGTGCCAAAACTCTCGCCATTACGAGAAAGACACCAGCTTGGACGGCAGTGGAAATTGTCCCTGACAAGTTAACAGTTATGAATGTTAAGGCGCGCAGCATCTGTAACAAGTCCTCACTATTTGAGGCTGCGCTCTTTGAACAAGAACCAGATGTTGTATTTATGACAGAAACCTGGTTAAGCGAATCAGTTGAAAATACAGAGTTCCTGCCTCCCAAATATGCTGCCTGTCGCAAAGGCCGAGGAACCAGGGGAGAAGTTGTTGCCATTGCTTACAAAACTTCAATTCATTGCACTGAAATTTTCACCCCACCGGAATTAGAATGCGTTGCGTGCACGATACTAACGGATGGGCTGTATTTCGTAGTTATCGCAGTGTATCGCCCACCTGGCACTCCTGAAGAATATATGATACTTCTTGATAATTTCTTAACTGATAAGTTTAGCCATTCTGATTATAAGATCATACTGGCCGGAGACTTCAATTTACCGCATATCGATTGGGTGAATTATCAGGAAGGTCAAAATGAACAAGCTGTGTCTCGAGTTCTTTTGGATCTGGCTTTCTCCCTTGACCTAACACAAATTGTAACTACACCTACGCGAATCCACGAATCAGGAGAATCACTGCTCGACTTGGTCTTCTTGAGCAGATCTGCCGCGCAATCCAAATATCAATGTAAAGTATTAGAAGGGATATCTGATCACAAAATGGTGATTACGCGTACAGATACCACGCGCACTCGGGTAAAAAAGAATAAAACTACGACAGTTCTCGATTTTTCCAAAGCAGATGATACTGGAGCAATAGATCATTTAGAGCAGGGATATGATGCTTTCACTCAATATATCTCTCTGAGTACTACCTCAGCAAATGATGCATGGAACTTGTTTAAATGCATTGTTTTGAAAGCAATAGAACTATTTGTTGCAAAACGCAACAAATAGAAAATAGAAAATTTTCTTTGTTGCAAAACGCAACAAAAAAAATTAACAGAAGAAACCCATGGATTACGCAAAAAAAGCTAAAAAACCATTGTCAACAAAAACACGTCATTACGTCAGTTCCCTTTCTCAGGAACTCAAAATGGAAATTATTCAAGCGAAACACAGGTACACGAAAGAAACTCTTACCGATTTCATTAAAACATCACCGGGAAAATTTTGAGGGTACCTTTCAGGACCAAAAATTGGCATCTAATTTTTGAAGAATGATAATGTAACTATCACGGATAATTATAAGATGGCTTGCCAATTTAATGAATATTTTGAATCAGTTTTCATTAGGGACGATGGTTCAACTACTCAAGTGCGAATTTCTAATGAGCAATGTCTACCAGAGCTAACTATAACTCAAGAAGGCATTCTGGGTCTCTTACTTAAAGTAGATGTGAAAAAGTGCCCAGGACCTGATGAAATTCTCAACGCCTTCTTAAGGCGTTACGCCGGGTGGTGTTCATTTATTTCTTTTGGACATTTTCACAAAATCACTTCAATCCGGAGACGTTCTCATAGATTGGAGGTGTGCCAAGGTAATACCGATCCATAAACAGGGTTAGAAATATGACGTCGCGAATTTCCGACCAATTTCCTTGACAAGTATTGTGAAACACTGGAGCCCATTTTGACTACTCACCTCATGAAGCTTGTAGAAGAAAATGGTATTTTAGGTAATAATCAGCACGGGTTTCACAAAGGGTGTTCCACAATTTCAATTCTTACTGAGGTTACGCATGAAATTGGTCAGTGTGTAGATGAAAAAGGTCAAGTAGACAACATATTTATTGAGTTTTGAAAAGCATTTGATAAAATATCTCACAAAAAGTTTCTTAAAAAGTTGTCTTGTTTGACTGATGACAGTCAGTTATTAAAATGGATAGAGGCATATTTGTCATATAGACAAGAATTTGTTGAAATAAATAATATCTTTAGCACCAATAACCAGTCAGATCAGGCGTGCCGCAAGGGTCCGTAATTTTACCTTCACTTTCCTCTATCTATATCAGAGACATGGGTGCCGATTTTTCTCAGCAAATAGCTATAAAACATTATGCAGATTACACCATTGTGTATGCGAAGATAAGCTCCACTGACAATCAGCTGGAGCTTGATAACCATTTACAAAAAATTAGTCTTTGTTGCGACGAATGGCAAAGGAAACTGAATGCATCAAAAACTCTCTTCATGGGCATGATAAGTAAAACAGACCCGTTATCCTTTTTTACAGCATTAAAGGCACAGGGCTGACTGAAGCAACGAATGTTAAGTATCTAGGTGTTCATCTTACACATGACTTGAACTGGTCCATGAATGTTGACAGTGTTTGCGATAAAACCATGCGTAAACTTTAGTCCTTAAGACGAAAACTTCACGATGCCACCCCGGAAGCTAAAACATTGGCATATAAAATGACTGTTCTTCCAGTACTAACCTATGCCAGTCATCTATGGGAACCATACACCAAAACAAATACACTAAAATGTGAGCGTACACAAAACAAAGTCTCACGGTTCATCTTCAACTCCTATTCCAGAAGTCAGTCTATTAGTGAGCTGAGAGACAGAGCCAGTTTAATGACGGTGAAACGAAAAATGCAACATAATCGACCGATATTCTTTTTTCGCATATTCAATGGAGACTACAAGGTTCACCTAAAAGAACACATCGCACTACAGCCATTTACCACATCCAGAACAAAACACTCCAAACATATTACACCACTTAGCTACAGAACAGAGTTATTCAAGTATTCTTTTTTGGTTTGGAGCATCGATGACTGGAATAAATTACCTCGATACATAGTCGAACATTGCGATTTACAATGGTTCGAAAAGGCTTTGTCAGAATATTTGTAACCAAATTGCTTGTTCTTTGTTGTTTGAGTGTGTTCAATGTACTATAATAATATGTTCAATATGTACTATATCACTTCAAATCTTTTTTCTCTTTTTAGTGACGTGTACGAGATGTATTCTAACATGTTTCTTTTATCCGTGACCGATGCGGGATGTATTCTAATATAGTTTTTGCGTTTTTGTTTTGTTATTTTCTTATAGTGTGCATCTTGGTCGTACAGTGTGAAACTTGTTTCCACATATGTTCTTTGTATATGCCTGATATGTAACCCCAACTCCTGTCTTGGCGTTTGGGCTGACAGTATGAATAATTAAATTAAAAAATACTGTTTCTCGGGTTTTAGTGGTTACAAGTGTGTGAAGCCGAATATAGCAACCGGCATTGTGCTCTTTCTACTCCTGTACTGGGACACCTTCAAGCAGCCTGGCTTTCTCTATTCTTCGAGTTCTACGTGCTTGAACGTCATCATATTTATAAGGCAGCCCCACATTCACCGCCCCGCCCTTCTCTTTTATTAAGTAGGCTTGAAAGAATAATTCGTGTTTTGTTTGTTTGGCGGTGTTGTATAACAAAAAAGAAAGTATATGTAAGGTAGTATCTCATATTTGTTTTTTCTGCCTTCAGTTCATATTCACTGAAACTATGCCTTTTATGTTACGCACAGCCGCTCTGTTATTTTGCTGATTTGAGGATGGTAGGCTGGATGTTTGCGATCAATGGTACTCTTGGGCTCCAGCACAACTTAATGCGCTGTACTAAATGCTGTTTTCAACTAGGCTGCGCAGGATTTCGTTGCAAGGGAATCACGACAGTATTAAAGAGATACTTTTGGGTATATGTATAGATGTTGACGTGCAGATACACATACAGTTGTACCACGCTGTACAATGGAACTTGGTTGAGAAGCATGGGTTGTTAAAGTTGCATCGGTATATTCGGTGAGGATGAAAGCGCTGGTGGCTTCCACAATTTTCTCCTTGTATGCAACTATCGTGTCTCCAATTACGTGCTTGTACTCAGTGCTGAAATTCATGACAATCAGTGTTGCTTTACCTCCACGCCGATCAACGATTCCTCTCGCGACGCAAGCATAACATTGTGCTTATAATATATTGCATACATTGCGCATAAAATTCTCAAGCCTAATACTAGTCATCGCACAAGCCCTGAAATAAGCTCTCAAGTGTTCGCGCCTTGTGCACAATCCTAATAAAATGGCCCCACCATTGTGGTATAGTGGCTAAGGTACTCGGCCGCTGGCCCGCAGGTCGCGTGGTGGAATCCGGGCTGTGGTGGCTGCATTTTCAATGGAGGAGAAAAGTCTGTAGGCTCATTTGCTAAGATTAGGGTTCACATTAGAGAACCCAAGGGGGTAAAATTTCTGGAGCCTTCCACTACGGCGTCGCTCATAGTCATAACTTCACCTATACTTTCCTTGCCAATATTGTCTGTTAGATCTTATTTTTATGATGGCAAACACAAAAAAACGAGGCTTTATGTACACAATTCTTTCCTTAATTCATAAACAGGTTAGATACGAGAATTCTCGTATCCAACCTTCTCGTATCCAACCTTCAGGTTGGATACGAGAATTTATTGGTCAGCTGCCAGCTCGCATAAAGATCACGTGTTAGGTGATGCCAAACAGGCTCAAAAAGAGTGTGCCACACTTGCCGCCATGGCTACTGGTGGTGCTTACTCACACTGTCACGTGTAATTCACATATATACCCAAGAAAGTGGCTCTGCAGATAGGCGCCGTGGTAGCTCAGTGTGTAGAGCTTAGAACGCATTTCGAAGGTCACAGGCTCAGTTCATACCAAGGGGAAGTTATTTTTTCAACCACTTCTTTCTTTATATGTACAATACAATTCGGTTTATTAACTTCCCCAATACATTCTTGGTATTAGTGTCTGTTTGATCTCAATATATATATATATATATATATATATATATATATATACTGTGAGACGACGTCAGGAACGAAGGAGCCACCGTTGTATGTCCAACACAGACCCGTGAGCCAGCAGCCGAACATGCGGCGACAGATTACAATGATGATGATCACGATTATTTGTATGTGCCCGTGAAGCTGCCGAGCTATGTATATATATATATATATATATATATATATATATATATATATATATAGTAAGGCAAAGAAGCGTATACCTAAAGGCTCGTTTTTCCGTGTTTTGACACAATATTAATGAGATCTAACAGACACTACTGCCAAGGATTGTACAGGGGAAGTTAATAAAACCAATAAAAAGTAAACAAAGAGAAAAAAAAGTGGGCAAAAAATAACCAGCCGGGAACAGGAATTGAACCTACGACATCCGAATAACGCGTTCGATGCTCTAACTACTGAGCTACCACAGTGGCCTTCCCTCCATCCACTTTTTGGGTTTTCTAAGTGAACTTAAAGTGGGATTGTCAGTCAGTGCCATCTATACGCCAAGCGACGACTGCGAAACACCCTTTTATGCGCATGTTTGACGTCACGTAGCACGTGAACTTATTACGAGCGGGCAGCTGATTAATAGTTCCTCGTATACAACCTAATGACACCAAGTCTGCCAGTACGAGATCCTCGTTTAATGAAATAAGGAGAAGAAGTGTATACCTAAGGGCTCGTTTTCCCGTTTTTTGACGCAATATAATGAGATATAACAGACAGTAATGCCAAGGAATGTACAGGGGAAGTTATTAGAACCAATAGAACGTAAATAAGCAGTAAGAAAAGTGGGTGAAAAAATAACCAGCCGTGAACAGGAATCGAACTTACGATGATTGATTGATTGATTGATATGTGGGGTTTAACGTCCCAAAACCACTATAAGATCATGAGAGACGCCGTAGTGGAGGGCTACGGAAATTCAGACCACCTGGGGTTCTTTAACGTGCACCCAAATCTGAGCACACGGCCTACAACATTTCCGCCTCCATCGGAAATGCAGCCGCCGTAGCCGGGATTCGAGCCCACGCCCTGCGGGTCAGCAGCCGAGTACCTTAGCCACTAGACCATCGCGGCGGGGCGGAATCGAACTTACGACCTTCGAATAACGCGTTCGATGCTCTAACCACTGAGCTACCACAGCGGCCTTACCTCAACCCACTTTTTTGGGTTTATATGTGAATTTACAAGTAGGAGTGTCAGTCAGCGCCATCATGTACAATCCTTGTGATTACTGTCTGTTAGATCTCATTATTATTGTGTCAAAACACGGAAAAATGAGCCCTTAGGTATACACTTCTTTCCGGTATTTCATTAAACGAGGGTCTCGTACTGGCAGACTTGGTATGATTAGGTTGTATACGGGGGACTATTAATCAGCTGCCCGCTCGTAATAAGTTCATTTGCTACGTGACGCCAAACATGCGCATAAAAGAGTGTTTCGCACTTATCACTTTGCTTATAGATGGTGCTGACTGACACTCCTACTCATAAATTCACATATAAACCCCAAAAAGGGATTGGAGGGAAGGCCAGTATGGTAGCTCAGTGATTAGAGCATCGAACGCGTTATTCGAAGGTCGTAGTTTCGTTTCCTTCTCTCGGGTGCTTATTTTTTCACCCACATTTCTTTCTTCCTATTTACAATTCATTGGTTCTAATAACCTGCCCTGTAAATTAATTGGCATTACTGTCTGTTAGATCTCAATAATATTGTGTCAAAACACGGAAAATCGAGCCCTTAGGTATACACCTCTCTCCCCTATTTCTTTAAACGAAGGTCTCGTAATGGCAGACTTGGTGTCGTTAGGTTGTATACGAGGGACTATTAATCAGCTGCCCGCTCGTAATAAGTTCACGTGCTACGTGACGCCAAACATGCGCATAAAAGAGTGTTTCGCACTCGTCACTTGGGTTATAGATGGCGCTGACTGACACTCCTATTTCTAAATTTACGTATAAACCCAAAAAAGTGGATGGAGGGAAGGCCGCTGTGGTAGCTCAGTGGTTAGAGCATCGAACGCGTTATTCGAAGGTCGTAGGTTCGTTAACTTCTCTCGGGTGCTTATTTTTTCACCCACATTTGTTTCTTCCTATTTACAATTCAATGGTTCTATTAACCTGCCCTGTAAATTAATAAGCATTACTGTCTGTTAGGTCTCAATAATATTTTGTCAAAACACGGAAAAACGAGCCCTTAGGTATACACCTCTTTCCCTTATTTCTTTAAACGAAGGTCTCGTACTGGCAGACTTGGTGTCATTAGGTTGTATACGAGGGACTATTGATCAGCTGCCCGCTCGTAATGAGTTCACGTGATACGTGACGCCAAACATGCACATAAGAGTGTTTCGCACTCGTCGCTTGGCCTATAGATGGCGCTGACTGACACTCCTTCTTCTAAATTCACATATAAACCAAAAAATGGATGGAAGGAAGGCCGCTGTGGTAGCTCAGGGGTTAGAGCGTCGAACGCGTTATTCGAAGGTCGTAGGTTCGATTCCTCCTCATGGCTGGATATTTTTTTCACCCACTTTTCTTTCTTCTTATTTACATTCCATTGGTTCTAGTAACCTCCCCTGTAAATTATTTGGCATTACTGTCTGTTAGATCTCGTTATATTGTGTAAAAACACGGAAAAACGAGCCCTTAGGTATACACTTCTTTGCCCTATTTCAATAAACGAGGATCTCGTACTGACAGACTTGGTGTCGTTAGGTTGTATACGAGGAACTATTAATCATCCCGCTCGTAATAAGTTCACGTGCTACGTGACGCCACACATGCGCATAAAAGTGTGTTTCGCACTCGTCGCTTGGCTTATAGATGGCGCTGACTGACACTCCTACTTCTAAATTCACGTATAAAACCAAAAAGTAGATGAAGGGAAGGCCGCTGTGGTAGCTCAGTGGTTAGAGCATCGAACGCGTTATTTGAAGGTCGTAGGTTCGATTCCTGCTGACGGCTCGTTATTTTTTCTCCCACACTTCTTTCTTCTTATTTACATTCCATTCGTTCTAATAACTTCCCCTCTACATTCCTTGTCATTACTTTCGGTTAGATATCATATATATATATATATATGTATATATATATATATATATATATATATATATATATATATATATATATATTATAAAGTCTTGGTTTGGATTACCTTTTATTAGGCCCGAGGAACCGGCAGCCGACAGCTACGATGAATGAGCCAAGATGATGATGCTACGCGACAACGATGAGGATGCATGAGCCACACATGATAATGATGATAATGTACCGGTGAAGAGGATGCGTATACTAAATGCCCACATCAATTCCCCCCACTTGAAAGCGGCCAGCCTGGCCGCGGCAAGTCAAGGGGACAAAGAACGTCGCATGAAGGGCTTCATACGGGAGACATGAACGACCTCTGTAGTTCGATAACGGCGATCTGCTGGGGCTACAAGTGGCGTCACGCGATAATTCACTGGTGAAGTCTCTTCAAGAACTGTGTACGGCCCAATAAACTGAGGCTGACAATTGGCGCACAAACCAGGTGTGCGAACAGGCGTCAAAAGGAGCACTTCGTCTCCAGGTTGGAAGGATACATCACAATGCGATTCATCATAAACTAGCTTTCTGTCTTGCTGGCGGGCTTCAGTGTTTATACGAGCTCGTTGGCGGCACTGTGCGAGTCGTGAAACGTATTCCTCTGAAGAGGGTGGAGATGAATTCGCTTGGCAGGTAAAGAAGGAGACGTCCAGTAAAGAAGTAGGGGAGCGTCCATAAACTAGGTAAAATGGCGAGTAGCCGGTTGTTCGCTGAACGGCCGTATTGTAGGCGAAAGAGACGAATGGTAGAACAACGTCCCAGTTTTTGTGGTCTGGTTGAATATAGGCGGCGATCATGTCAGCAAGAGTGCGGTGGAATCGCTCAGTGAGGCCGTTAGTCTGGGGATGATAACTAGAGGCAGTCTTGTGAGTTGTGCCGGAGGCCTGAAGAAGTTTGTTCACTAGTTGTCAAAGAAAGGCCCTTCTACGGTCACTGAGCAACACACGTGGAGCACCATGACGCAGTATAATGGCTCGGAGGATGAAATCGGCAATCTCAGAAGCTGAACCTGTAGTAACGGATGCCGTGACGGCGTAGCGCGTCAAATAGTCAATGGCTGTTACTATCCACCAGTTTCCAGCAGCACTGACTGGGAGGGGGCCATAAAGATCGACGCCTACAACTTCGAATGGTGTGGCTGGGCCCCGAAGAGGCTGTAGTTTACCGGCGGGAGCAGATGTTGGTAGTTTTCTCGATGGCAGGTAGTGCAGGACCCGACGTACCGAGCTACACTAGTGGTAATGCCTGGCCAATAAAACGGACTTCGAAGGCGATCATAGATTTTATGGTAACCAAGGTGACCAGCAGTCGGATGGTCATGAAGTGCCCTGAGGACTTCGGACCGAAGCGATCGGGGTAGAACGGGAACCCAGCGCTGACCGTCAGGATGGTAAATTTTGCAGTACAGCACCGAGTTGTCCAGCTTAAATTGCGAGAGTTGGCGACGGAGCCTTGCATTAGGTGGACGGGAACTGCCACTGAGGTAGTCTATAATACGTCGACAGTATGGGTCAGCCAACTGTCGAGAAAGAAAATCGTGTGGGTCGTCCGAAGGCAGCTGGTCCATAAAGGCGAGCGAGGAAACCGCCGTAGACGTGGACTCCGAGGGCGTGTTGTGCAAATTGATGGCGGAAAACCCGAGTGGAGTCGCTGGTAGTGGGCAGCGAGAAAGAGCATCGGCGTCACTATGCTTCCTGCCACACTTGTACACGATCTAAAAATCATATTCTTGGAGGCGTAGAATCCAGCGTCCGAGGCGTCCCGACAAGTTCTTGAGTGTCGAAAGCCAACATAAAGCATGGTGGTCGGTCACAATGGTGAAATGGCGGCCATGCAGATATGGATGAAATTTCTGTACTGACCAAACGATGGCGAGGCACTCCTGCTCGGTGATCGTGTAGTTCCTCTCGGCTGCGGAGAGAGCACGGCTGGCGTAAGCAACGACTCGCTCTCGCGAAGAGCTGTCGCGTTGCAGGAGCACGGCTCCTAAACCGCGGCCGCTAGCGTCTGTGTGCAGGAAGGTCGGTGCATCATCGTGAAAATGAGCAAGTACAGGGTCGGTCGTGAGGGCACTCTTCAACCTGTCGAAAACCGATTCACATTCCTGAGACCACTGAAAGGGTATACCGGAAGCAAGTAGCTTATGAAGTGGTGCGGCTATGAAGGCAAAGTTTTGTATGAATCGCCGAGAGTAAGAGGCAAGACCAAGGAAACTTCGCAAATCTTTTGGTTTGTCATGGCAAAGGAAGCAAAGCACTGCAGCTGTTTTATCAGGGTCTGGGCGAATTCCGTCCTTGCTCACAACATGACCGAGTACCTTGATAGATCTGCTGGCGAAATGGCACTTTTTGGTGTTAATTTGAAGACCAGCGCCCGCAAGACAAGTCAGGACCTCGTCCAAGCGTTGCAGATGTTGAGGAAACGTCAATGAAAAGACAACAATGTCATCGAGGTAACATAGGCAAGTCTTCCATTTCAGGCCACGCAGCACGGTGTCAATCATGCGTTCAAAAGTTGCAGGCGCATTGCATAGACCGAACGGCATAACATTGATTTCGTATAGGCCGTCCGGGGTTGCAAACGCTGTTTTTTCTTTATCATCTTCGTGCATGGGGATTCGCCAATAGCCGGAACGCAAGTCGAGGCTCGAAAAGTATTTAGCACCCTGTAAGGAATCTAGGGCGTCGTCGATGCGTGGCATGGGGTATACGTCCTTTCTAGTGATCTTATTGAGTGCTTGGTAATCGACACAAAATCGTACGGAACCGTCTTTTTTACGTACCAGAACGATAGGCGACGACCAAGGACTGGTTGAGGGTCGGATTATCTCCCGTTGGAGCATATCGTCTACGTTTTCTTCAATGATTTTTCGTTCAGCTAGAGAGACGCGGTACGGACGGCGGTGCACAATGGATGTTCCATCGGTCTGAATACGATGTGCTGTAGCAGTTGTCTGGCCCAGGGTGGATGGATAAACGTCAATAGAGTTTGCATGCTTTTCCAACAAATGAAGCAGCTGCTGCTTCTGTGAGTCATTCAAGTCTTTGTTGATGGCTGCTGTAAAGGCCGAGGAAGCAGCATAATCTGCAGGATGGCCTTTAGAGGAGACAGGGGTAAGAGGCACAACGCACACAGGCTGCAGATCGGCAACGTAGGCGACAGTAGTGCCCCGTGGTAGTAAAATTTTATCTTGTGTGGTGTTGGTAGCAGCGAGGACAGTTGATCTATTGTTGAAGCGAGCCACAGCTGATGTCAGAGCTATGCCTTTATTAAGGCAACACGGTGATGGAGTGACCAAAATGTCACTAATTGATGTTCGTTTGATGGTAACTCGATGTCTACTGCAGCGATGAGTCGAAGTGGCCTGTAGGTGTCGTCGTTGAGCAAGTGGTCCGTGTCAGTAAGATGGACGACACGTTGTGCACAGCAAGTAGCCGCAGAAGCAGAGGAAAGAAAGTCCCAGCCTAAAATGAGTTCATGGAAGCACGATGATAGCACAGCAAATTCTATATGATCAAGAATTTCGTCGATTAGTACACGGGCAGTACAGAGAGTGGAAGGGCGAATCATTGTTCCCTGGGCTGTAACCAGTGTCGGTCCATCATAAGGCATCGTGACTTTTCGAAGACGGGCACACAAGTCAGCACGAATAACAGAAAACGCAGTCCCAGTGTCCACCAAAGCATCAACGTCCACTCCCTCAACTGTGACCGCAATCATATTGTAGGGGCGCGCTGGAGGAATTGAAGTCCTGTGTTGGAATGCAGTTTGTCCCTAAAAAACTGCATCGCTTAGTTTTCCGGACGCCGATCAGAAGTAAGGGAAGCAGGCTGAAGAGGAGAAGAAGAGCGCCGGTAAGGCGACGGTGAACGGCGTCGGGTTGATCGGTGACTACTGCGCAGTTCACCCGATGCTGGCGGAGATGGAGATCGACGCGGCGGTGACGAATAACGGCGACCCTGGTACAAGGCTCCTGCAGTGTAGTCCCGTTCGCGTATGTCATACCCTCGGCGCTCGTCTTGCTGGCGCTTGCTGCAAAAGCGTGCAATGTGACCACGATAGCCGCAATAATAGCACGTAGGCCGAGTCGATCGGTGAGGAGGGTAGTAGCTTGCGCTAACTGCACCAGGAGAGAGAGAAGTCAGAGGGACAGGTGACGGCTCACGCGGTGGTGACGAAAACCTCGTGGGAAAGCTTGTGGGAGGTGCGGCAGCAACCGACGCGTACGTTCGTGGCGGGGACGTCGAGCTGACGGTGCCTGGTGGTGCGGCGGCGGTGTGCGGGAACGATAGTAGAGTACGAGAGACAATGGGCTGCAGGTTGGCCATGTGGGTCATGGACGTGAGCTCTTCCCTGATGACATCCCGCAATGACGTTGAAGAGAACTGAACGGGACACACTGAAGGTAGTGTGAATCTCATTGATTCTAATTCTTCACGTATAATCGCCCTTATCGTGTCTCGCAGGTCTGGATCAGTCGTAATACGGGCCGCGTCACTGTCTGACTGTAGGCGCATAGACTCAAGTTCTTCGAGGCGCTGACAGGTTGTCGCAACGTCAGCAACGGTAGCCGGATTCTGGATCGCTAGGGCATTGAATGCGACGGGTGCAATCCCCTTAAGAAGCTGGCGCACCTTGTCTGATTCTGTCATTGGTGTGTCAACCCGGCGGCAAAGTGAAAGAACATCTTCGATGTAGGATGTGTACGACTCCCCGATGTGCTGTTTCCGAGTCGCGAGAGCTTTCTTTGCGAGAGCCGAACGAACAGCCGGTGTGCCAAAGACATGGCGAAGCTGATCTTTGAAGGCTATCCAGTCGGGGATGTCGATGAAGTGGTTGAGGAACCACGTCTTCGCGACACCCGTGAGGTAGAATGACACGTGAGCGAGTTTGTAGGTGTTATTCCACCGGTTAGCAGCGCCGACACGTTCGAAATTGTCCAGCCATTCTTCCACATCTTCCCCGCGCATACCAGCGAAGGGATGGGGCTCACGCTGGAGGCTGTTGATGACGTGAGAAGGCGCGGCACGCGGTGGTTGAGTGGGAACGGCTGCAGCACCGGCCTCATCTTGGTGCGACATATTTCCGGACACCTGGCCCAAGCGGCGACCTCAACGTAGCTCCAGGGGGTAGAGTGGTCGAGAGGATGGCGGGGGATCTAACAGCACTCTCCACCACGTATGAAGTCTTGGTTTGGATTACCTTTTATTAGGCCCGAGAAACCGGCAGCCGACAGCTACGATGAATGAGCCAAGATGATGATGCTACGCGACAACGATGAGGATGCATGAGCCACACATGATAATGATTATAATGTACCGGTGAACAGGATGCGTATACTAAATGCCCACAATATGTATATATATATATACATATATATATATATATATATATATATATATATATATATATATATATATATATATATATATATATATATATATATATATATATATATATATATATATATATATATATAGCCAGCCATTTAGTCTTCGTGAAAGTATAGGATATGGCACAACGAGAGCTTTGTCAACAAGGATAAGTATATTTCCAACAGTTTCGGGAGGGGTCCTCTCTTCATCAGGGGATGAGTTATACTGACATGAACTTAATATATATATATATATATTGTTACACAAGGCAAGGTAATTTAAGGGGGGTTTAACGGGCCCTGAGTCCGCGATCACTGTATAATGATGATCTCCACCGCCATGGCTCGTACCCACTAAGAGAATCGCAGTGGAGGCAACGTCGTCTTCATTCTCTACCCGCGCTTCCCTTGTTTTTCCTGGTAGTGATACTTCTTATCATTCCTCCGGTCTCAGGGGAGGCACTCTGGGCGAGTCATTTTTGCATCCTTCGTGTAAACGGCTTCAGGCGGGCAACATGCGTCACGTCTGTCTTGAATGAACGTCGGCCACTAGTGGTGACACGTGCGATTTCATAGTTGACCTTGCTGAGACGATGGAGTATCACGAAAGGACCAGCGTAGTGTGCCAGTAGCTTTTGGCTCAAGCCACGTCTGCGTATTGTGGTCCACACCCACACTGGATCACCGGGGGCACAGGTTACATGCCTGTGTTGACTGTCGTAGCGAGTTTTGGAGGACTCTTGCGCTGCCAGTGTACGTAAGCAGGCAAGTCGACGTGTCTCTTCCGCACGACACAAGGTTTCCGCAATTGTTAAATCGTCATGGACGACAAAAGGAAAGATAGTGTCCAGCGTATGTCGAGGTGAGCGAGCGTAGAGCAGATAGAAAGGGCTGTAGCCTGTCGTTGCGTGTTTCGACGTGTTGAAGGCGTACGTGACGAATGGTAAAACTTCATCCTAGTTTTTGTGGTTGGAGGCGACGTACAGTGACAACATGTTGATCAATGTTCAGTTTGTGCGCTCGGTGAGGCCGTTCGTTTGTGGATAATACGCAGTTGAGTGTCGGAACTTGGAGGCACACAAACGAAGTAATGATTCGACAATATCAGCGGTAAATTGTCGTCCACGGTCACTTATTATCACGCGAGGAGGTCCGTGTCGGAGGATGACTGAATGTAACAGGAACTCCGAAACCTGGACTGCCGTGGCGGAGCATAAGGCAGCCGTCTCGCAGTACCGCGTCAGGTAGTCGTCGCATACAATTATCCACTGGTTACCTTTTGAGGAGAGTGGAAATGGTCCCATCAGATCAATGCCGACCTTTTCAAAGGGGGAACCAGGAGGCTTTACAGGTTGCAAGTGACCAACTGGACCCGAGGAGGGCCGCTTGTGGCTCTGGCACTGCGTACAGCTGGCCACGTAGTTCTGAATTGTCTTGCTCATTTTCGGCCAATAGAACCGCTCTTTCGTGAGACTAAGTGTTCGTGTGGTGCCTAGATGGCCAGAGGTCGGGTCATCATGCGTGAGACGCAGAACAAACGTTTGGACGGACGCAGGAACAACTAGCAGAAAGCGGGCGCCCGTCGTGGACAAGTTTCTCTGGTAAAGAAGACCATTTCGTACGCAGAATTTCCCTTCGCATAATGAATTTCTCGCTCCAGGGAAGAGACTTTTAGGCTTGGGTCATTACGCTGCTCAGCGGCGAAAGTCACAACATCAGGAAAGCCAGACGACAGAGAAGCGATGAGGTGGTCAAAGTTATCTCCTTCACAATATGTCGATGGTAGCGGCATTTTGGAGAGGCAATCCGCATCAGCGTGTAGACGGCCAGTCTTGTATGAAATGGTGAAGACATGTTCTTGTAAACAAATGGCCCATTGTGCGAGGCGGCCGGATGGGTCACGAAGGTTGACCAGCCAACACAGGGAATGGTGATCTGTGACGATAGGAAACGGGCGACCATAGATGTATTAGCGAAACCGTTGCACGGCAGACTACCGCTAGGCATCCCTGTTCAGTCACTGTGTAGCTGCGTTCAGGCTTGCTTAAAGAACGACTTGCGTACGCCACAACGTTTTCCTTCTTGCCAGAACACTGAACGAGAACGGCACCGATACCAATGCCACTTGCGTGTGTGTGAATTTCCGTGGGCGACGAAGGATTGAAGTGCTGAAGTATTGGCGGCGAAGTCAACAAACACTTCAGCTGGTGAAAAACGGCATCACACTCGGAGGTCGACTGAAACGAGCTGTTCTTGCGTAGAAGGCTCGTCAGGGGGTGAACGACATCCGCAAACTTGGGTACGAACCGGTGGAAATACGAGCAGTGCCCGATGAAGCTACGCAGTTGTTGCACAGATTTAGGACGCTCGAACGATTCAACAGCCGCTATCTTTTGTGGCTCAGGTCTAATGCCGTCTTTGTCAACGAGATGTCCTAACAGCAATGTCTGTCGCTCGCCAAAGTGGCACTTTTTTTAATTCAATTTAAGGTTAGCTTTTTCAATGCAGCTGAGCACGAGGACTAGGCGAGTGTAGTGCTTCTCAAACGTACGTCCAAAAATTACGACATCATCAAGGTAACACATGCATATATGCCATTTTAAACCACGCAATATAGAGTCCATAAATCTTTGGAATGTCGCAGGAGAATTACATAATCCGAATAGCATAACTTTGAACTCGTAAAGTCCGTCGGTCGTAACGAATGCCGACTTTTCTTTGTCAGCTGCGTGCATCGGAATTTGCCAGTAACCTGATCTCACGTCGACAGATAAAAAGTAGGACGCGGAATGCAAGCAGTCTAGAGCGTCATCGATGCGCGGCAGTGGATAGACATCTTTCTTGGTAACAGAATGCAGTCGGCCGCAGTCAACGCAAAATCTCCACGTACCATCTTTCTTCTTCACTAGAATGACGGGAGCAGCCCACGGACTTGCCGATTCCTGTATTATTCCCTTTTCCAGCATTTCTTGGACTTGCTCGTTGATGATCTTGCGCTCTGATGGTGCCACTCGGTAAGGTTTCTGCCTAATGGGATGCGCCGACTCGGTGTGGATCTGATGACGTATCCGGGACGCTGTGATTAAGGGCCTTTGGCTGTTTTTAGAAAAATCAAACACCTTCGAGTGCTTAGATAGAACGTCGAGCAGTGTATGACGTTCGTTTTGGTCAAGTGACTTTCTGACCATTTGTAGCGATTGGGCATCTTCTGAACCTTCTAAGCCTAGATGTTCATTTTGGTTTGTAGCATCAACAACCGCAACCAGCATCGTACATGACTCGGGTATAAATACTGCAAGTTTCATGCCGCCTAGCAGAATTGCAGGCTCCATGGAACTGTTCATCGTCCGCACACCTGTCCGTCCATCAACGACTGACACTATACAATGGGGAATGAGAATGTTCTTTTTCCGCCATGCCAAGGGAATCGGTTCGAGCGTGGCGTCAAACGCGCCGCAGTTGTTACTGGAACATGTCACGGGAACACACACAGCAGAAAATGCAGGAACGACTGTATCCACGGAGACAAAAAAGATGCATTCCTCCGGACAGGAATTTTCCAAGAGCACCGTTGGGAAAGTACCATGTATAGAAAGATGCCCACTTCTGCAGTCTACAGTAGCCCCACATTCGCACAAGAAGTCAATACCCAAGATAACGTTATCTGTAGACCGCTGAATAACCGCAAACTCTGTACAAAACACCTTGCCACACAGCGAGACGTCCACAGTACAATATCCCACCGCACACAACACGTCACCACTTACACCACGAAATGTCATCCCACGGTTCACGCAAAACATCACTTTTGGTCCTAGCAGGTTCTTAAAGTTTACACTCATCACCGAGACTGTCGCGCCTGTATCCACAAGTGCCATAGTAGCCACTCCATCGACAACTACATGAACTTTGTTCTTCAACATAAACGCTGTCGGGGGTATATGTGTAGATAGCACCTGTGATCTCGCGGCCTCACCCCCACTGGCCGCACCGACTAGTTTTCCGGTGGCGGTGTACGTGCGTGTCGCCGTGGCGACGGCGATTGTGGAGCACGGGGAGCTGGTGGTGGCGTCAAACTTCGATCAGAGGCCGGCGAGGGGTAGCGTGACCCGGTAGGTGCGCGTGATTTCCGGGGCGTGGAGTTGGGATGGTCGAAAGGTTGGTGAGACATGTGCCAAGACTGTTGCTGATATGGGCGGTGGTCACAAAAACGTGCAATATGACCCGGGAAGCCACAGCTGTAGCATACCAGAATTGGTCGAGGGGCACGTGGCTGCTCAGAGTAACGACTCCTCTCGGAAGGCGTGGGATAGTGGTGCCACCCTTCAGGGGCACTGTAGGCAGGCGATGTTGGGTAAACAGGCGGGCGAAAACTTCGTTCGTAGTTTGGAGTTGGTTGACGGGGAAATCCAGCCTGCCGTGTGCCTGGATATTCATAAGCGTCTGCTGCGTTGATCGATGGTTGCCATGGTGGAAGAGAAACAGGGGTCCGCACACGTTCTGGCTCGTTTACGTACACATCCTGAAAATCACTGGGGCGATAGTAGGTCGGCTGATATCGAAGCAGCTCTTCTCTGGCGATCTGCCGTATGGTCAAAGCAAGGTCGTTAGGCGGCAGTGTTTCAACACTAGCCACAGTGGGGATGTTGGACAGGCGGCCGAATTTCATAGAAATTCGTAGCATCTTGAGGGATTCAAAGGTACGACAGTGCTTCATCACTTCGGACACGGAGTTCAAGCAGTCTTTCCCAATTAGGAAATTGTACACGTCTTCGGCTATACACTTGAGAACGTGCCCAACCTTGTCTTCTTCAGACATCCTCCCATTCACGATCTTGCACAGCTTCAATATTTCTTCAATGTATGTCGTACACGTTTCTCCTGCAAGCTGTGCCCTCTGAGACAATGTCTGTTCCACGCGTTTCTTCTTTGCGTCCGAATCACCGAAACACTTCTGCACTTCTTCAACAAAACGTTCCCATGTCGTGAACATGTCCTCATGATTCTCGTACCACATGAGGGCGGTGTCAGTTAACGAAAATACAACATGATTGAGCTGTTCGTTCGAGTCCAAGCCGTTGCTTCTGCTCACCCGCTTGTAGTTCTTGAGCCACACGTCGACGTCTTCTCCTGATGTCCCCCCGAAGTTTGGTGGCACTCTGTAGTACGGCACGGAACCCATCAGAGTTGGCCTCGAAGTGTTGGATGGCTGCTCTTGGGCCATTACGATCAGCGAAGGTGGAAGTCCGGCGAGGCAGCGGCTGCGATGAAATCCTGGTAGTGAAGCTCCCGTCTTTGGGTTCGTCCTACCTCGGCACCTCCACCAAATTGTTACACAAGGCAAGCTAACTCAATGGGGGTTTTTAATGGGCCCTGACTCCGCGATCACAATATAATGATGGTGATCTCCACCGCCATGGCTCGTACCCACTAAGAGGAACCGCAGTGGAGGCAACGTCGTCTTCATTCTCTACCCGCGCTTCCCTTGTTTTTCATGGTATATATATATATATATATATATATATATATATATATATATATATATATATATATAAAGGGCATTAAGTGCATACCTAAGGGCTCGTTTTTCGTGTTTTACACAATATTAACGAGATCTAACAGACAATAGTGCCAAGGAAGGTATAGGGGAGGTTATTACGCCAATTGTAATGTAAATTAGAAGAAAGAAAATTGGGCGAAAAGATAACTTGCCGTTAACAGGACCCGAACCTGCGACCTTTGAATAACGCGTTCGATGCTCTACCACTTGAGCTACCACAACAGCCATACCCCCAGCCACTTTATTGGGTATCTATGTTTATTTAAACGTGAAAGTGCCTGTCAGCGCCACTAGTAGCCATGGGGGAGAGTGTGGCACACTCTTTATGAGCCTGTTTGACATCACGTAGCACGTGAACTTATTACTATATGGCAGCTGACCAATAGTACCCTGTATACAACCTAAAGGCACCAAGTCTGCCAGTACGAGACCGTCGTTAATTAATAAGTTAAACAAGTGTGTACCTAAGGGCTCGTTTTTCGTGTTTTACACAATATTAACGAGATCTAACAGACAATATTGCCAAGGAAGGTAGTCGCGCTGACTGACACTCTCACGTTTAAATTGTCATAGACACCCAATAAAGTGGCTGGGGGGATGGCTGTCGAGGTAGCTCAAGTGGTAGAGCATCGAACGCGTTATTCGAAGGTCGCAGGTTTGGGTCCTGCCCACGGAAAGTTACCTTTTTCCCCACTTTTCTTTCTTCTCATTTACATTACAATTGGTGTAATAACTACCCCTATACCTTCCTTGGCAATATTGTCTGTTGAATCTCGTAAATGAATATATATATATATATATATATATAAATATATATATATATACTCTAGGCCGAAACGTCGAAATAAACCACGTTGTGACCGCTCACGGAGGATCTACTAGACTATATATATATATATATATATATATATATATATATATATATATATATATATATATATATATATTTATATATATATATATATATATATGGGAAGTGAAGAGACACAACTTAGCGGCTGTCTTAGTCTTAGTTTTATTTCCAACGGTATCGACCAGTGGAAATGAAACTATGAAAACCGATAGGGCGTGTCTCTTCTCTGCCCAAGTACGTTTGGCCCATTAGAATAGAAAAACTTCTTCACAGTATATATATATATATATATATATATATATATATATATATATATATATATATATATATATATATATATATATATATATATATATATATATATATATATATATATATATATATATATATATATATATATATTGATACATTACAGCCGCAAAACGCGGTGGCCGGAAAGGGGATAAGAAAGTGCATTTGTTTATTCATGCTGGACTGGCGCCGTCTTGCTTGTCGAGTTCTGAGCGTTGTAACTAGATTATTAAAAAACTTACTGGTAATATTATTGCTCGACGTGGATGACACCCGTACCTCGATGAAGACCCACAGTGGTCGCAACATCGGCGACCCTTCCACTGCTTCGACTGTTGCTACTTCCTTTACGTCACCCTCATCAGTCAAAGCCACCACCTATGTCACACTCCCGCACCTCCGGGATCCCCGCACTTTCTCCGGTGATGGTACGATCGATGTTGACACTTTGCTGAACCTTTACGCGTGCGTCAGTGCTATTCACTGCTGGGACCCCACGCTCATGCTCGCCAACGTGCTTTTCTAATTGGACGGCACTACCCTAAATGATTTTAAAGCCACGAAGCCGACTTAACGAGCTGGGATTTCTTCAAAGATCCGCGACCTGTTTGGTGATTTATCTGGTCGTCAGCTCGCTGCGAAGTTGGCTCTTCCCACACGGGCCCAGTCTTCTACCGAAGCATATGTTTCCTACATTCTTGACGTGTCGGCCCTTTGTTCCAAGGCCGACCAGTCCATGTCAGAAGACGAAAAAGTTAACCACGTCTTCAAAGGCATTGCCGATGATGCTTCCAACCTGCTGGTTTTTACCAACGTCTCGAGCATCGACACCATCCTTAAAAATACCAACGTCTGGAACAACCTAAAGCCCGCCACGTAGCCCAAAGCATCGTGCGTCTTTTGAACACAGCGGCTACTTCTTCGTGTGGTGACGCCTTCCACTAGACACCTCGATGTGACAACCTCACACGCATCATTCGTCCAGAGGTCGAGCCAGCACAACCAGTAGCCACGCCATTTCGGACGCCTGCACCTCCCCCGACTACGATCTTTTTGATACAAGCTTTCGTTCAAGAGCTATCAAATGTCTGCCTACATCCTATTCCTGCCATATACTCTGCTGAGCCTTCTTATCGTACGGCTTCTACTCTTCGCATGCAACGCAATCGCTCTCTTGATGACAGCCCCGTATATTTAAATTGTCGACGCGTTCGTCATATTGCTCGTCGTTGCCGCAACCGCTGGGCTCCACCGTGACATTATGCACCTCAGTCTCACGCCACTTCTCGCCGCCAGTCATCCCCATCACTTTCTCCATCAATGCCGACCACATTTTCCGCTTCTGCAGCATCTCTGAGTATACCTCGTTACGACCGGTTACTGTCTCCTGCTCGTCGGCAGTCCCTGTCGCCCCACAATTCCGTGTTGCCTCCCCGACCTATTCGCAGCACCTCCGACCGGAAAACTATCCGTGCAGCTTCTCGAGGTGGAGCTGCGTTAAAGACCGTGGTAAAAATTTCTCGCTTAACGTTAACGACGAACCAGAACATTTGGACGTTACTGTCGACAATGTTCGTGTCAGCGCATTCATAGATCCTCACGGGCTTATATCCATTATGAGTGCTAACCTTCGCCACCGACTTAAAAAAGTTGTCACGCCCACCCTCAACCGAGCTGTACGAGTCGCCGAAGGGTTAACTGCCGCAATTCTTGGCATGTGCTCTGCTCGTGTTTCTATTGGGGAAAGAAGCAGTGTCGTTCTTTTCGCTGTTATCGAACATTGCCCTCTTGAACTCATTCTTGGTATGGATTTTCTAGCCATGCACTGCCCTCATAGACTGTTCAGCTGGCTCTCTCCATCTCGATTTACCTCTCTTTTCCGACCCGACCATCCCACCGCAAACCAGCCTCTGCTGCATTGATCTCACGCGCCTCCCGCCTAACTTTGTCAGACATGTCGACTTATCCTCCACGCTGCTAGTAAGGTGACGGTGATTACAAGGTGGCCCCGATTCCTGCCGTGATGCTTTCGCATGGGGTTGCTGTGCCGCACATGATTCTGACGATTACGAGAAACCACACCTTCCTTCCCCCGGTCAACTTCTCACTCACCACCGAACCACAGGGTACATTCCTGGCCATAACTACCACTCTTCAAGACGAGACGAGCATCTCGAGCCCTTCAGAATGGACGATTCCTGCAGCTCAGTCAGTGGTTCCACTCCATCACGTTCTTGGGGCGCCGACATCGAGCGAATAATGTCATCGGACCTCACGTCTGAGCAAGCAGCACAGCTTTGCCATGTTCTTGAGGGCTATCGTAGGATTTTTGACTTTGGCAGCAACTATTTAAGCCAAACGACCATTGTCACCCGTCCCACCAATACTGGCCATGTGACTTCCATTCACCGATGTCCCTACCGTGTTTCTGCGTCGGAGTGTGCAATAATACAACAGGAAGTCAGAAAAATGCTTGCGAAAAACGTTATCGAGGCTTTATGCAGCCCCTTGGCTTTTCCATTCGTCCTTGTTAAAAAGAAGGACGAAGCATGGCGCTTTTTTGTCGATTCCCGAGACCTCAACAAAATTACAAAAAAGATGTTTATCGTTTGCCTCGCATCGACGACGCCCTCGACTGCCTGTACGGTGCTACTTATTTTTCAACTATAGACCTTCGGTCAGGCTACTGGCAGGTAGCCGTCGACGAGATGGACCGCGAGAAGACCGCATTTATCACTCTTAATGGTATTTAACAGTAAGATGATGTATTTTGGTCATTGCAATGTGCCAGCCACATTTGAAAGATTGATGGACTCATTGCTCCAAGGGTCCACATGCTTGTGTTACCTAGACGATGTTATTGTCTTTTCGCCCCCAATCGACTCACATCTCGATCGTTTATCAGCTATTCTGGACGTTTTCTATCGAGCTGGAATCCAGCTTAACGCATCTAAGTGCCACTTCACTCGTCGTCAAATTTCTGTGCTCGGACACCTTGTCGATGCCCAAAGCGTGCGTCCATACCCAGAGAAAATTCTCACAGTCACAAACTTTCCCATTCCAAGGACCACAAAGAATGTACGCAGTTTTGTTGGCTGTGCTCCTATTTCAGACGCTTTGTTAAGGACTTTGCGACCATTGCACGCCCCCTCAACGACCTCTTGAAGAAAGATGCCTCGTTTACCTGGGGCCATGACCAAGCGTCATCGTTTTCCCAACCCACGACCGTGCTTACAATGCCACCAATCTTTTATCACTTTAATCCATCAGCTTCAACTGAGGTTCACAGGGAGGCCAGTGGACACGGAACACGCCAATTTACACGGCTACTGCAGTACCAATGGGGACACGACCGTGTTATAGCCTACGTAAGTCGACTGCTATTTCCATCCTAGCACAACTATTCCATCACGAAGCGCGAGTGCCTTGCCCTTGTATGGGCAGTCGCCAAGTTTCGTCCATACCTGTACGGGCGCTCATTTCGTGCTGTCACGGATCATTACGCGCTCTGCTGGCTAGCCTCCCTGAAGGACCCCACAGGACGTCTCGCTCGTTGGGGCCTCGGCCTTTAAGAATACACGTTCTCTGTAATGCATAAAACAGGGTGCTTACATCAGGATGCGTATTGTTTATCCCGCTACCCTGTGGACGAAGCAACCGATACTGACGCCATGCAGACGTTTTTTTCTGTGTCAAAATTGTTGAACAAACAATGAGCAACGTCAGGATGCTTCTTTACGAGCCGTCATTGACAAACTGGAGTCAACGCCTCGTGACCCATCCCTACGAATATTTCTTGTTGAAAGACGGGATCCTATACCGCCGTAACCTTGATTCCTTCGCGTCAGCCTTACTTCCTGTCATCCCAGCGTACCTGCGTTTCACTGTCCTGCACCAACTTCATGACGCTCCCATGACGGGCCATTTGGGCGTTTCTCGCGCATACGATCGAGTACGACGTCGTTTTTTTTTGGCCTGGACTTGCCCCGCCCTGTTCGATGCTATGTCACCGCTTGTGAACTCTGCCAGAGTCTCAAAACGCCATCTGCCCTCCCAGCCAGCTACCTTCAGCCGATCGACTTTCCCACTGAACCTTTCTTTCGAGTTGGTCTCGGCTTGTCGGGCCCTTTTCCACTCTCCACAGTCGGAAATAAAGGGCTTGCTGTTGGCACAGGCTATGCGACGCGGTACGCAATCACACGAGAACCCGACCAATTGCGCTACCAACGTTGCGAACTTTCTGCTGCTTGACATATTATCAGCGCACGGTGCTCCCCGCCAACTTCTCACCGACCGTGGCCGCACAGTCTTATCAGCTGTCGTTCACAAAATACTGAGGTCTTGCCATACCAAGCACAAGTTTACAACTTTGTACCATCCCTAGTCAAATGGCCTCACCGAGCGCCTCAACAGGACTCTAACCGAAATGGTTGCCAAATACGGTGCGCCAGACCACCAGGATTGGGACATTCATTTGCCGTATGTGACGTTTGCCTACAATTCATCCCGTCACAGCACTGTCTGCTATTCGCCCTTCTATCTCCTATACGGCTGGGACCCAACTCTACCCTTAGACACTTTGCTACCTACGGTCACTGAATATGCCGAAAAACCATCGCCCGCGCCGATCACGCGCGCCAATTTGCCCGTAACCGTCTACAGGCCTCCCAGGAGCACCAACGACATCTCTACGATTTTCACCACAGGGACTTGCACTCTTCCCCGGGTTCTCTCGTGCTCCTTTGGTCACCCACTCGGCGTGTGGGACTGTCTGAGAAACTGTTGTCGCCCTACTCTGGACCGCTTTGTATTGTTCGACAAGTGACAGAGGTCACGTACGTGATTGTCCCAACCGATCCAACAAAGTGATTGTCAGGTCTGAGCGACATCATTCACACCGCCGTGGCTCAGCTAAAGGCCTACTACCCCCCTTCGACATCATCTGCATAGATTTAGCACCGGGACGGTGCTTTTACCGCTGGGGGTTATGATACATAACAGCCGCTAAACGCGGCTGCATGAAAGAGGAGGACGAAGTGAATATTTTTATTGTTGCTGCACTGGCGCCATCTTGCTCTTGGAGTTCTGTGAGTTGTAAACAGAATATTAAAGAAGTTACTCGTAACAATATATATATATATATATATATATATATGTGTGTGTGTGTGTGTGTGTGTGTGTGCGTGTGTGAAGCTTCAGTGAGTCTGGTGCGTATGAGAAGCTAATACACGTACGAGAAAGCAAGCAATTTCTTTATGAACTGATGCTTTGGTCGTGACACGGCCTCCGTCAGAGGATCTCAGACGAAGGCAGTGCCATGGTTGCAACGTCGATCGATAAAAAAATTGCTTGCTTCCTCATACGTGTATCAGCTTTATAGTATATATATATATATATATATATATATATATATATATATATATATATATATATATATATATATATATATGAAGGCCAGACTCTAGGCCGAAACGTCGAAATAAACCACGTTGTGACCGCTCACGGAGGATCTACTAGACTATATATATATATATATATATATATATATATATATATATATATATATATATATATATATATATATATATATATATATATATATATGTATGTATGTATGAATGTATTGCCACGTGCTAGTTGCAGTCGCGGCTGAGAAGGAAAATGTTCCTGGCTGCTAGGAACGATACTAAACAGCCGTTTTCTACCTCTCGACCACTTTATCGTTTCCTCACCCGACAAACTGGTGGAGTTTCAGGGTACTCCAACCTGCTATGCCTCTTGGTCTTGGATCGAAATCAACCGACGTCACTGCACCAGGTTTTGGTGAAATACTTCAAAGAAGCGTCCTCCTCAAAGATCTAGCTCCTCAATACGGTCCCTCGCAAGTATGGTGAGCAAAACGTTTTTCACGACTGCAACCCATGCTGAGCATGTTGATGACCTAGTTGCTGCTGTACTGTGCATCGTCAACACGCCTGGCACGCGTAACCCTTTCCGTTGAGATCACAGTGAGGATGTGAAAGTCTGGTTGGATGACTTCTACAGGGTTGCTGCCTTCGATGACTCGGACAACCACCCTAAGTTCAAAAACGGTTGCATCTCTCTGCTTTATGCAGAACGAGCATGATGCGAGAACCACGAGGATTCGTTGACTAGTTAAATGTAGTTAAATGGGAAAAAATGCTGTGCAGGTACTGTTTGCACAATTTCTAATGCTGAAGGAGAATATCACCACGTTTGTTGAAGACTGTTCCGGCGAGCTGACCCACAAATTCCAGAGGCCAAAAAAGTACGACTGTCAATACGCTGCGTACAAGAACAGCTTTTCGCAGGCCTCATGACCAACCCGCAAACAACGGTGTATCAGTTGTTGCCCTTTTCACTGCGTGCATACTTGTGCCTGAACACGATGACAGGAAGACGTTTACAGATCTTATTCCGCAGGTTCTCTGAGAGAAGCTCCAGAAGTGTCCTACAGCGCACCTTTGGGTATCACAGCTATCACCCACCTCATTAGGTATGAAAGCAGGCAAATTATCCCTCCCTTACCACCATCTCGAGCAGAACCTCTCACGCTATCCTACGCGGATGTCCTGCGGGTCACTACATCATCGACGGCAATTTTCTAGCATCCACTTGCCGAGCCTTCTTGAAGTTTCCCAAGCCCAATCTATTGCATAGCTTGGCAGGCCGAATTTCGTCCTGGCTCGCGGAAGTCTACCATATGGCGTGCGCCAGACAATCGGTCATTGAGCTACCACTGTGGCGAAGCCGGACACACCGCGACTGCTACTACCGAATAATAGGCCTGCGCGGATTCTGCCCGGATGACCGTTGTCCGCGCTATGATGAGTGCCCGTATGAAATTGAATCGTACTTTGCGAGCAGTCATCTCCCTCCTGGTTCTCAGCGGTGACAGTCACGGTCACCATCACCCCGTGGGCCCACAATGCCAAATGAAATATGAGCAGCCATTGAGTCCCCTGGTGTCAGTGGCTCAAGTCCAAGCCGGGAAAACTGAGAATGGCGACCTCTGTTGGTGAGGCCGCTGTCATGTGACCTGAAATGATTTTCCAATGCCATCCCCACACTACGTACCACTGACACCTTCCCTAACTGGAAGAAGAAATGTCTGCTGCTATAACCGTTTCCGCTGACTGTCATCAATTAACCGCCCTTGTCGATACAGGAGCTGATTACAGGGTAATGAGTGCTGCATTGGCCACTGAGCTACTCAAGGAGCTGTCAACGCGTAAAGGCCCATGACTGATCACCGCTGGATGACATCTCGTGTCACTAATCGGTCAGTGCACCGCAAGACTTGAAATCTGTGCGTCGGCCTTTGAGGCAAATTTTCTGGTGCTATTCAAATGTGACCGACCAGTTGCATGGGGTATAGATTTTCTTCAGGGGTACGTAATGGTCATTATTCTGCGATTTTTTTCGTAACCTTTAATAACAGAGCTCAAACACATTTGGATGACCCGGACGAACGTCAGCGTGTGGTGTTACGCGTTGTTGACGAATGTGGAACGTTGCCGCCTCGTAGCAGTGTCTTCGTCCTTGTTGAGTGCTCAGAGGAACAAGCAGGCACAGGTAAGGCTGAAGGTAACGTCACTGCTCTACTTGGTAGTACGGCGACGTTACCTTCGACGTTACCACCGTTTGTTCACAGCTGTTTGTCACTAGTACTGATTCCCACGCACACTAATCAACTTTTGTATTGAGAAAAAGGCGTTTAAAAGAAGGGGGAAGGGAATTTGCCACAATGTGCGGAATCGTTGCATGTGGTGCGTGGCGTTTGCGTATATGTCCTCCATTAACAAAGGTGACGACGAAACAAAAAATATACATAATCTGCTCTTATAGCAAATCGTGTGGATGCGAAGCAGCGAGAAAAGTTTGAACAGCACTCACTCAAACGTGTCATCGTTACCTTATGCAGTTGCACAAACATGCAGGATCTCAATAAAATAACTGGTCACGGCTTTTGAAAAAACAAGACTATATATTTACATTATTTACACATAACAGTTGGAACAGTCCATGGCGGGCGCTTTCTTCTTTCTCTTCTTTCCTTAGAGTTCACTCTTTCTTTTTGATGGCTGCTTCTTCTTCGTAATCTTTTCAAGGAAAGACAAATAATCTATATCTTCCGCCCACCGAAATGTCGCGCACTTTGAGTTCATTACAGTGAAGACAGTTCCATCGGGTAAAGAATCTGAACAGGTCGTCGTATTACAGAGCCTGTCGGAAGTTTAACCGAACAGATTTTTATAATTTGTTCACGTCCACGATGTATATCTTGGATTCTCCCCGTCTTTCATAGCTGCCGTGAGATGCTTTCTTCATAAAGAAGAACGATGTCACCAGCTTTGAGATAGATAAAACCCTGCATATTGGCATAGTGCGCAGAGCGCAAGTTAGGCAAGTACTCTTTCCTCCATCCGAGCCAAAAATGTTCCAACAATCGTTTACGATGGAGCCCTTTTGTCGTGACCGTCGATCTTGATCCCGAATTGTTGGCCTTTTCGTTCGGATAGGGAAGGCTTGTTAATCGTGTAACACTTAAGAAATGAGCTGGCGTTAATATTTCGCTATCCTCGGCTGATGTTTACAGGTAAGTGAGGGGCCGGGAGTTAAATACCGTATATACCTTATACAATATGGTGGTTAACTCTTCAGGTGAAAGCCTTGCTTTGCCTAGAATATTCCGTAAGCTGGTCTTGACAGTTCTTATCCACCTCCCCCAGAAGCCACCCCACCACGCTCCCCTTTCTACAATAAACTTCCACTCAATTCTTCTTTGAGAACAGTAGTCCTGTAGCTCTTCACCGAACAATACTCCAGCCAAAAAGGAGATTTACTTTGACACTTTCTTGAATGTCTGTGCGTTGTATGTACAGATCACATCAGGCAATCCTCGACGTGCTATAAATCAGCGAAACGTAAGTAGAAAGCTTTTTGACGACATGTCTGTGGCTATTTCAAGATGTACTGCTCTCGTGACGGCACATGAAAACAGTACAATGTAGGTCCTGGTGTAACTGCCATTCACATAGAGCGGTCCAGCAAAATTTATTCCAACTGCTTGAACGGGATCTGATTGGTGTACTTGTTCACTTGGGAATGGCGCAACTGGTGCGCTGCTTAGTTTTAAGCGCGTCTTGACACAAGCGTTACAAGCTCTGATAATCTTCTTCACAGTTTGTCGGCCATGCGGTACCCAAAACTTTTCTCGAAGTTCGGCGAGGGTATCTTGTAGGCCTCCGTGCAGTGATCGCTTATGACTATCTCCTAATATAAATTTTGTAAACTGAATAAGTCGAGGCAGCAAAATAGGATGCTTGACTTCTTATGTTTCCTGTGAGAATTGTAGTTGTCCTCTTGCACACAACTGCCGTTTCCTGACAAGAAAAAAATGAAGCATTGCTATATCAGACTTGTTACGTAGCTGTTGTTCCTTTCCAACTTGACAGATTTCTTCCGCATAAGCATCCTCTTGAATCACCTTGACCCAGTAATCCTCTGCGTCGCAGATTTCTTCGGCAGTGAGGTGCGCTTGGTCACTGATACTTGTATCTTTGCAACTTTTTATGAAACAAAATACCCAGGCAGTTATTCGTAATACTTTCGTCAAGCATCGGTGATGTTGAAGATCGAAACTAGGCATATATGTTCTCACATGTAGAACTTGCACAACGACTTTAGCTTCTTTTAAGTCTACATAATCACTAGGTAAGTATTCAAGACTGTTTTTGGGCCATCTATTTTCCATTTATGTTAATCATAGTGGTACAGTCCACCAAATTTTGTTAGTCTTGACAAGATACAATGGCACTCCACGTGTGAGGTAATCCGCAGGATTATCCATACCGGGGAAGTGTCGCCATTCGCCATTCACAGAACATGCTTGAATTTTAGTCTCTCTATTTTCGACAAAAGCTTTCTGTTTCTTTGCAGATCCCTTTATCCAATCTAGTGCGACCTTCGAGTCTGTGCAAAAGAACGTTTCCAACCTGAAGTTATTAGGAACATCCTTCAGAAAATTTCCTAGCCTTGCTTCAAGCCAAGTGCCAAGTAATTCTAGTATTGACAAAGTCACTTTCTGCAACGGTGACAATCGCGACTTCACCATAATGAAGTGACTATGAGCGACATTCTCTTCATCAAGGAATATCAAATACGCACAAGCTCCATACACCTTCTGACTAGTATAACAAAATATGTGTAGTTGCATAAAGTGACTTGTTAACACAGTCTTCATCCATCGCGCGATAGACATAGAAAGAAGGCACTGCAGATTCGAGCACCATTTCTTCCTCTGTATAGCAATATCTGAATACCAATCTTCGCCCTAATCTGCTTTTATTCGCCACAGCTTCTGAAACTATATCTTCGCCTGAATGCTGAAAAGTGCAATCATTCCCAGTGGATCGAATATTCTTGACACTGCTGGCAGCACATATCTTTTACACGGTCTTTGCCCTTTCTCCAAGAACATTAACCCTGATTTTGCGACTACTGTAATCTGATCTGTCAGAGGTTTTCACAAGAGCCGCGGTAACTTGACAACTCCTGCGCTTGCACCATCTCCTTCAGCTGTACTAATGAAATCACTCAGCAGTTCGGAAATTGATGACCATTTCCTCAAACGCATTCCTGCTCGTTCCATAATGGCGTTTGCGTCTCTGTATATTCTTTCTGCTGAATCGCCATGATCAGCTCCGATAAAAAAGTCATACATAAAATGATGCTGCAAGCTGCTTGGCCATTTCTTCCTTTGGAACTTTCACTGCCTTTATGTGATGTTGTAGTGTGGCGTTGAGCAGAAAAGACGTGATATGGTACCAAAAGGAACCCTTGTCATGCGCCATTCCTCTACTTCAGGCTCAACGTTACTCTCAGAGGGTATTTCATTGAACTATAGAAATCTTAGTGCGTCTCGGTCTTCTATTTTTAAGCTAATCTGAAGAAACGCTTTCTCTATCTTGGCTGTCAGAGCAACATGGTTGAAGCGAAAGCGTATGAGAAGAGGAACCAAGTTGGCTAGCAGCTTTGGTCTCGTTTCGAGATGCGCATTAAGGGATGAGGAATCAGGTTTGTGAGAGGACGCGTCAAAAACTACTCCTAACTAAGTTGTCGTGGACTCGGTTCGCACAACTTCATGATGTGGCATGTAGTAAATCCGAGCTGCTTGCTTCACACTTTGATGAGGTACTCTCTCTGCATGCCCCATCTTCTATCTTGTTCTTGATGGTGGCATCTTATTCCACAGCAAACTCTAAATTGTTCTTAATCCTTTTCCCTAGGTACTTCAGTCGCTTTATGGCTTGTATTCGGTTATCATCTAGTTATCCAGAACTTTTTTCCACGGAAGCGCGACTTGGTAGCGACCATTGAAGAAAGTCACCTCCTGTTCAAATATCTCCAGTACCCTGTTCTTTTCTTTGGATGGGGTGTTCTCGGCTGGCATAATTCCGATGCTCTCCAAGTCCCCGAACCTCCATAGATATCTCTTCAGTAGCGTCAGGAGACGTACTTAGTCGCAAGACGCATACGTTGAGAGCTGACTCCAAACAGGTGTCAAAAGAAAGTGGCCCTTGCAACATCCATCCAAGGGCAGAACCCATCCCCACCAAGTTCTTCCGTCGATGGTATCGCTTTGTCTCTCCCGACATGAATTTCCCAAGCTGATCAGCCCCAATTAAAAGGCTGATTCCTGGAACTGCAGCCATGCCCCGTATCACCAACTTGTCAGCAGAAAGATGGCCTTCGATTTCGGTGTCTCTCACAAAATCATAGTCAGGTGGTACTTGCACAATATCCTTGCAGACAAATGGTACTTCTATGGTTGCTAACAGGTACTCCTTGGTGTCATACCGACTGTGAAGCTTTATTTCGACGACACAATTTTTTCTCGGAACGAAACTTGTCTGTCCAAATACATTTAGCTGTAGATTGACCGATGCAAGTTCTTTCAATCCAAGCGTCTTGAATGCATCTTCACGAATAATTGTACGCTGGCTTCCGCTGTTCGCAAAGCCATGATTATAGGCCTTTGGCGTTTTCCCTATGACCCATGCCCTAAATATTTGCAGTAAGACATCAGAGTCCACGTACGAAGGAGAGCTGGTATGCGGACTGTTTGCAGTTACGGAGCCTTCGTGTTCTTGCTTCCTCGGTTTTCACTTGGGATCGCACACTGACGAAACGTGTCTACCTCCGCATGTTGCGAAATTGACTTTTCTGTAGCAGTCCTTGACTAGATGCTCTTTTACGGTGCATCGATAACATCACTTCTCGGCAGCCAATTTTCTTCATGGGTAATACGGCTGTCACAAACTGGAGTAGCGTGCTTTGCAGACCCACTAAACAGACAGTCTTTATTCTTAGCTTTCTACGAAGACTGCAAGACCGCTGCTGTTAGTAGAGTAGCGTTCAAATTTCTTTTCTCTTTATCCTTTCTTTTCTTTAGGTTTATGGGCTTCACTTCTTTCAAAGCTTTCAAATTCCATGCGAAGATACTTAAGGAGTTCTTGCAATTCCTTCTCGGCTGTGGCTGTCGATGATGAGTCATGCTGTTGTCCTGAGCCTGCATTGTCTGTCGTGGACGGTGGTGACCTTAGGTCAGCTTCTTTCCGGTAGTAGCCAATCACGATGTCTGTTGGCAATGCCTTCAACAAAATATCTGTCAGCATATTTGCAAAACTAGCAGGACTAGCGTTTATTTCTTTGAGACCTCTGATGAGTCACTGCACATATTCCAACAGCTTTCGAAAATTGTAAATGTCTTCCGAAGAATCAACTGCTGGTAGAGCAAGCAGTCGGCGTAGATAGCCCTGTACAATACGCCAGTTATCTACAAAACGACATCTCTAAATCTTGATGACACCGTCATAGCACTCAGCCATCGCTTGCAGCCCAGAAATCGCGGTGGCTGGGTCCCCTTCCAGAAGAGTCTTTAGATATTGAATTTTTTTCCTTTTGTCAGGTTTTTCTTTTCCTCGACAGTGGTCCTAAACTGCTCCCAAAACGAAGGCCATTGGTAGAACTGTCCGTCAAATGTCAGCAGCTGGAGTGTGGGAAGCTTCATTTCCTTGCGCAGTGTGCGATCCTCGGCAGTTTGGGATGACCTTTATGGTAGGGACTCGAATGTCGTAGGACAATGCGTTTCACGCAATTGCCACTCCCAAGCCTTCAGCTGTCCCAGCATTTCTAGCGCAGCGTCTTGATATGTCAACACTGCTTTAAACTCTGTAGCGAACTTCACCTCTGGGATAAGCTCTTCCAGCTCGGCGTTAACTTTAGCCAAATCTGCGTCTTTGCCTTGTACCTGTTCAAAGATGAAATATTTGCACTGTAAGCACTTTCATTCACGGCTTTGGTTTCATTGATGAGACGCGTATTCATCTGTCGTCTTGCCGATCCCTTCTCTTTTAGCGCTCTGACGCGATTCATCTTGCTTCAAAAATGGGGGACCAAGCTCACCACAATTGACGGTCTGTTTGCTGTCACGGTGAAAAACAGCGGCAAATGTCCCTTCAGGACTTTTTTTCTTGCTTTCTTCTAAGGTTACCACGGTCCTCACGACAAGCTGTCTTCCGTTCGAAATTTCCCCATGAACACTGGCAGCACATACTGTCCCGTGAGCACTCCGGATGGGTTTCGGCAGCACTTTGTGAAATAACTGGTCACGGCTTCTGAAGAAACAAGGCTATATATTAACATTATTTACACATACCAGTTGGAACAGTCCATGGTGGACGCTTTCTTCTTTCTATTTTTTTCCTAAAGTTCCCGCGTGCTTTTTGATGGCTTCTTTTTCATCAACATCTTCTCAAAGAAAGACAAATATTCCATATTATCTACCTCCGTAACGTTGATTGTGACAATCACTTCATGTCGGTGACCGCTGCCATCGATGCTGTTGATGGCCAACACTGCCGGTGACCATGAGTAAAGCACTGCTAAAAAGCCGGTCCCTCTGTCCCACAGAAGCGTGGAATGCCGCAATACCAACGATCGACAGCTACGAACTTATCGCGTGTACTGGGTAAGCGTTTTGTCGTCTTTGTCATCGCCGAGAGGAGAGAGAGGAAGAGGAGACGCACATGCTCAGTGGCGGTGCGGACGTAGCGGGAGGGAGTGAAGAACAGACACAGCCTCCACTTTAAGCCGTTCCGCAACCAAAAGGCGGACTCGGTTTGCAGAATCAAAGCCGTAGGCAAGGGGCATCGAAAAATGAAATGGAACGTATCATTCGCAGGCCGAAGCGCTTGTCGAGTTCAGGTCCCGAATTGTATCACTGCTTACCGGCTCCACAGGCTTCACTCCCTTCTACTCGGCGAAAAGCAGGTGGCAGCAGTCCGTTGTACTCGGACCAGGGCAAATTCGGGACCCGACACTAATACTGGCTGTCCGGAGCGTGTTGGTTCAACCTCTACACTGCCACCGACCCCTCTACAACTCATCCCTGCTGTCGAAGTGATATGCATCGCAACAACCAATTGGTGCCTCAGCCTTCGACCATAAGACTGTGATGTTTCAAACACCTTGAGTTGTGCAGTGATAACTGCGTTCATACGTTAGGAAAATGGGTACGCGTATTATTTTAGTTATCAAAATTGTTCTTCATGACTCCTGATCAATGCAAAAAACTTTAGTGCCATTCCTTATGACTTGAAAGCACCATTGCTCTAGTTACAAATACCTCGGATAGTCTCGACAAGGAACAATGAGGTTGTGCAGATTACACTAAATTACCACCACAGTGTAATAAATAAAGAATTCTTAGAATTTTTTTGAAATGTGACGTTTTTTGCACATACCTCTTCTTTATGCACTTTCATTATTCTTGTAATAAATGACCATCCTGATTGCTGCAAACTCTCAATAATATTCTTTGAGGTTGTTGGGGGTGTGGTAAAACATAAACTTACTATTTCATCCACTCGAGCCAGAATAAAAAGGGGACTAATTAAGGTTTGTTAGTCATTAAAACCGGTTCTAAGTACGCGTCGAAACCAATACTACGAAACAGAGACAATTTTGAGTGCATTGCTTTTCGTTAATTCTAGTGCAATTTCACCGCAACAGCCTGTGTATGCAGTTATAAAATAAACAATATATTCATTCATGCAGAACAAGGCACTATACCCTCCCTTAGCACTGTAAAATTTGTAAAATTCTGTTTTGCATAAGCTGTGAAACTTCCTGCTTTGCGCTGCTGTAAACTTCACTTCGAAAGCAAAATATTAGTTAGGGTTATCTGGCCGGCATCCCACCTTCACCGAGCACCACAACAACTTAAAAGAAATCGAGCAATGAGAACACCTGAGAAAACCTTCGTTCTGAACTAAAAATGAAGCCCCCCGCCCTCTCGCAATATTAACAAAAACTACTTTTGTAATAGCCACTTAGCTATACCCTTTGAAAAGTAGCACGTTGAGTGAAAAGACTGCACTTACTACATTCTTTTTCGGTCACACACTTGCCATCCTCAGTTCTAAAAAGTGGTGGAGTGCAAACGCATCTATCTCTGTTTTTCTTGTGACACATCCACTTTTTGTCTGTGAAAGCGTTACCACAATACAGTTGTGGGAAGAAGGCTCCAATGCTGCAAGTAGCCGGCTCTTCATTGTCTGGACAAGCTAAACAAATAGAGAGTTGGGACGTATTTTAGCGTCAGAGAGGCGTTCGCAGACAAGTGGTGCCATGCGGGCACAGCAAAACATCACAATATAGAATAGCCGCGGATGTGCAATCAGGTTTACGTCAATGAGAAGGCACCTTGAGCCCATCATATTTTGATACAGAACTCTTCGGTTGTGACTGAAAGCAGGCCTGTCATAAACACTTGGCGATGATTGCTGTTTTTCGAAATTAGTTGTCCATTTTTAAGGATGCCCTACATACTTGGAAGATGAACGCACAGCTACTTTCATGCTTTATATGGAACGCAAACAAAATAATGACCTACGTTCTCAAAACTCAGATTTCTTTTCATTTCGACAGAACATGTTTTTGATTCACATTAATCCTAATTGTGCTAAAATTGACTAAGAAAGGCACAAATAATCCAAGATAGTCCTGTTCTGCGTGCGAAGTCGAACCTTAGAGAAAGAGAAAAAGCAAAGACAGCAGGCTCAAAAACAATACTGTATCTATGTCCACATTTCTACCCTGTTTTTGGTGAAGAGCATTAGGATATGTCTCTTAATGTTTATTTTGTTTTGAGAAGAACAACTAGTACTTTATGAATCTCGTGTAGCAAGAAATTCCAAACCTATTTTTTAGCACATAAAATTGAGCTCCAGCCCAGTGTTTGCAAGAGCTTAAGAGCCCTTCTACGCTGCCTGGGCATTTAGAAATATGGGCTGTAACAAGGAAGATGTATATCACCTTCGTCTTTTAGCCATAAATATGTGGCACGTGTTACTTACCATGGGTAAAAACATCTAGTCTAGTGTTTATTTTCTCTCGTTCAGACACCCGCTTTTTGATTTGTGCATTACGCAGACTAACGTATTTGGCACTGTACAAATTTTATTGTACTTTGCTTCAATATTGTTGTTTTGCCCTATAGTGGTGACCAAGACATTTTTGTGAAAACGTTTAATGATGAAATACATCTCTTAGCCAAGTGATGCTCAGGAGTAAACTATAGGGCGGCTGAGTGGAATTTGAAGGATCATGTAAATATCAGCGCATCATCGCAAATGGGTCAAATCACTCGAATGCCCCACGTCCTTGCATTTCTGTGCTTCCTTCTATTCACGCTGATTTTTACAAGATGGTCAGCAATGAACTGTATACTTATAGCAGCCAGGACTTACAGGCCTTGTTCTCCCGGCTGCACCTCGTACAAGGAAAGAAATCGCCCAGGCGAACTGTCGCATATTGTTTTTAGGCACACCGCTTCGATATTTTTAACCTCATGTGCGTCTCACTCCGCGTCCACAGTATGTAACACTCCCTTCAATTTATACTACAGATGTCTAACTTTTCGCATTGCCCAGTCGACATGTCGTGGGTTGGTTGTGCTATCCTACTTTCCTATTGATGACCCAACAGCTCATTTGCTGCTCCCGCAATTTTTTCCAGCCTGCCGCGCTTGCTGTAGTGTACATGAAGCGCGCTAACAGCATCTTTTTTATCTAGGCATATTGAGGACTCATTGTGGTGGCGGGAGTGGGACGCACTTCTTATTTTCGGCCACCTTATAAGATGGAGAAAGCTACAGAGCAACATGTCTGAACTGCTCCTTACGGAAAGCAAATACGCATGGTGTGAGGCAATACTTCATTGCTCGTACTTTCTGGACGGTAGTGCATGCTAACTTTTTGAAATCTCGCAGAAAATTGCTTCATTTTTTCTAGACATTCTTCTCGACGCAGCTTCTCCTGCCTTCTCATTGTTTTTGGTGGTCTCTACTTCTGACGAAACCGCTGAGGGATAGTTGCAGGAGGCCATCGCCGTCGCGCACTATTCCTGATGAAAGAGTGGTTGCACTGGAAGCTGCTATCTGTTTTGCCAGAGCAGCACTTTCTCGGCGAAGCATTGCTTCAAAACTCGTCTTGCCCTTTTGTGTTAACGTGCGCAAGAAGTGTGCAACTTATCTTTAGGTGTTCCTAGTCTTGGAAGGCTGATGTCTGTATGAGAATATGCAGAAAAACCGTGAAATTACGCATGATCTACTTATATGAAGGGAAAACTTACACGACCTGTTCAATAGGCCGGCTGTTTTCATTCTCCCTTCGTCTTTTTCTTTTTTGTAGTAGCTTATGAGCGCTCTTACCCCAGTGGCGCTGTCATACTTTGAATATTCCTATTTTATTTTTGCCTTTTATTGTTCATGTTTTGTGCATTTTTCTTCATGAGATGAACACGATAGTGGTATCTTTTCTCCAGTGCGCTTTTCAGCCCCTCAGTTCATATCTTGTGTTGTATTATGTGACTCGAGTAGTCTAAATGGTGGATTACTAAAACATAACCAGTAAAAAGGTCCGCATGATTGAGAACTCTGTACTACCTAACTGGCGAAACACAAGCGAGGCTTTGTCCTGCACAGAGAGTGCGTAGCTAAAGCGTTCAGTGGCACCAGGCGTCACACAATCACCAACTCTTCACAACGTGTGGATGGGTGAACTACAGCCACGGACAACAAAAGATTCAACCATGAGTGATCATCATCACAACCAATGACGTCTAAGAAGCACGTATGTGGACGGGTCTGACAGACAGCAGGCGCTTTCCCACTTACGAACTGATAGTATGCGTGTACCGCGGAGGCCAGCATTTAATTTGTGTAATCCCAACAAATTTGCAGTGGTGCCAATATGAAACTTCTGCGTTATATGACAGTGATATAGCAGGCTTACCGACAGTAATACTGCAGCAAAGTGTAGATATACGGGTTAGTAGGCATTTTATTTTGTAGAGTAAAAAATCAGGAGACCCTAAACATTTCTTTCAGGAATTGAACGCGATATTGAAATCCTGTTCTAAGTGTGTAATTCAAACATTCAGTGCAGGAAACCTTTTCGAACTTGCCATGCATTCACTAAGGGGCCTAAGAATATAGACGCGCGTGTGCCGTTTGCAGAGGGTTACCGGCATTAAACCTGCAAGCCATTATGTTAATCACACGTTCTCACGCCCGCTTGTACTACGCATTTTGACTGCGACAGTTCATGTTGAATTTTGAAGCATGTACGCAGGACACGCGTGTTTGCAAAGAACGAAGAGTACTTTCGCTGCGTTTTTTAAGAAGAGAAAGTTCTTTGCAATGTATGCACAAGTAGACGCGTGGCCATGTAGCAGAACATTCATTTGCCACCCAAATAATTTGGGTTTGATTTCCACTCGAACCGAAACGATCCTGGTTTGGTACCCATGCAGAGCAGGCATTTTTATTATTCATTTTATTTTCACCGTTTCCTTATTTTTCGGCCACGCATAAGATGATCTTTCACTCGCGTCCAAGGACACCGACGCCGACGCCTACGCCGGTATTTTAGCAAAACAAACTCTTCAACACTATCGCATTTTCATAAGGCCAGTTGTGTTAGGCGGTCAAGGAGGCTGTATTTTGTGTAATGATCAGCAGGCAAGCTTTAAACCACGGGCAATTATGTGTGAGAAATGTCTTGAATTAGCTACGCAGCCACCACGTGGTCCAAACCAAATACGCACAATAACATATTTGCCTTGCGCAATGGGTAGCTCGCTTTGCACCGTGAAGTCACTATTATAATCTAATGTTATGATGCTTAATGGCTAGTTAGGTGGGACCTCTAGTTAGGTGCCAACCGCTGAGGTTGATTTGTGTCGCTGTGTTGAGGGCTACCATCCTCGTGAAGCTCAACGCAAGTACCACTACTTCTTATGAGCTGACCACTTCTGGTGTTTTAATATTTATGTTTCTCTTGGCATCATTACGCAACTGCAAACAACTGCTAATATTGTCACTGGTGTAGCATCTACCCGTTGTAATATAAATTATATGCAGCTGTTGCATGTATGTGTGTGGGTAGATTCGTACATGTATTGAGGGCCATTTTAGATCCTCTCGCTCAATAAAGAATTAAAATATATTCACATAGCGTTCGTATGCTACGCCTAGCATTGATACCCAAGGTACGTAGGATCTGTCAAGCTTTTCACATCAACTTTGTAATTTTAATGCAACTATAAACATAAATATAACTGGAGATGAACAATAGCTGAGCTCGAACAGAGTGAGCTTTATTGAGTAAGAAAAATAAACATATTCATGACTTCCTGCATACTTAACAGGCAAACACTAGTACCACACACACAACAAACTGCAGTAGAGCTAGACTAGAATATTGCATGTGCAAATTATTATTCGTTAAAAGCCCTAAATTATTCCAGTGCCCCATTCAGTGTGTTCAAACGAGATGTGCAATCTCAACTGATGAGTAGTTTTTTACTCGAATCTAAGAAAATTTTTATGTGTGCATCAAGCTATTTTGTTGCTCAATGTTCCTTGTATATAGCTGCTTACATATTTTCTTTCTAGTATGAAACTTGCTTTTGTTTATAATGGTTAGAATTGTGCGAAATTTGTTTTATGTGCAACAAACGTTACTCCTCCAGGCACCGTCAAGCTGCATGTACAGCTTATTGCATGTTGGACCCCCGACAAGTCTGTTTCAAGATATAAAAAAGTGGATGCTCATGCTAATATTTACTCACGCAGAACTAAGAACGTTCCGGCATGACGGAGCATGATGTATGTTAGACTCTGTGCTGTGAAACTCTGCGTCATTACTCCTACCTATATTTCAGGCTGCCGGGTACGGATGTGCTGTAGAGAAGGAGCACTCTGACCCTACTTCTCTCAAAGAAACCGAAGTTGCCTGGGCAGCTGAAGATGAATTGTGGAAAAAAAACTGAAAAGCTATCATTTTGTAATGTGTAGGAGTTTGAATATTTACAGCAGGTAATTCTATTACCAATCGCAATAACTTGTCAAGTTTAGAGATTTTGTAACAAAGTTTGTGAGCACGTATATCAAGACAGAACTGTAAAGACGCCTTGCGCAAGTTTGTGATAATGCATTTTTGCATGATCACAAGAAAATGGTATAAAAGCACGCATGTTCTGCCCCATAGATACTTTTCTATTCATTTTTTTCAGTTGTGCGTGCACTGGCAGCAGCAGCAATATGCGCGTTTTGACGTCTGGTGTTTCTAGATTAAAGTTTTACTGTTCGAAATATATATATGTTACCTGCATTGTAAGAGGGCAAGTAAAATGTTAAGAAGTAAAAAAAAAGCCTCGTCACAAAAAATGTCTAGTCGCACGAAAATTAAAGAAATCATAAGTTTGATTGTCACTCACAATGATCACTCACAATGATCTCACCGTTGAATAGGTGTTCAATCACAGCTCATGTTTGGTAGTATCAATTGTTTAAGTTGTATGCTATGTGAAATGAAATATATATTATGACATTTTCGTGCATGTATGTTTTTATAAAGTTTTTACGGCCTAATGTATCGCATTTTTACATGCATAAAAGCTCACCTTTGCCACACATAATTTAAAACAGTGCAATGTGGCCATGTGCGGCATTTAGTGCATATCATCTGCTTGTTTTTAAACTATATATATGGCTGTTGAAATGGTCACCAGTATTCAAACTATATGAATCTTGTATTTGCAGGCATGCATGTGTGTATTGTCATGAAGTATTTATCAATTTGGTATGCATGCGTATTTGGTATGCAGGAAGACGCCTTGAATAGAAGCCGTGCCCTCTGGTCCGAAAATAGGCAGCATAAGCCGAATATGCACTTTGGGATAAGGTTCACTGATATGGAACACACACGCACACAGACACACACGTATATATATATATATATATATATATATATATATATATATATATATATATATATATATATATATATATAACGAGAGAGAGAGATATATATATATGGGCGCTTCTTAGGGGCGCTTGGGGTCACATCACGCCGCCACATCACGCCGCCACATCACGCTTCCTTTGCAGTGAAGCTAACTTTGCTCTCAACAGCGTACGCTTATAAAACAATCAGAGTGTTCTCAATATGTGCAGCAAGTGAGGCTTGTGCTGTCCAGAGCAGCAAAAAATCTGAGGAGCAACACCTTCACAGAAGAAGCCACAGTAGTTGCAGCACTTCTCAAAAACAGTGCTGGATTCTCTATATGCGTACACAAACAAAGCAAAACATTCTAGCCTACCTATTCACAGCTCCGCTGCAAAGCCGTGGTGTTTTAGACGACGATGCTGCAGAAGCTCGACCTAGCCCTGTCACTGTGGTTCAGTGCCAGTTGCTTAATTTAGGCGCCTGCGAGAGGCACTTTGAGGAGTGGCGACCGCATGGTAAAGTGTCAAAGGTAGAATGGGTGACATTGCATATCTGTATAATGTCGTCCTTTATGAAAGGGTACACGCGAACGCGTGGTCTGCGCTCTGCGATGGTGGTCTACAGCACCATCAAACGACAGCAAGGGGAAACACGTTCGGTTGCAGCGTCATCTGTTGCCAAAAATAATGCGTTATGGCCAGTAGAAAAGCGCTGCTAGATTGCGCTCCCTATCTGCTCACGCCTGCAGTACGTAGTCCACTGCAAACACATCAAACATTGTGCGCGACCACAGCGCAAGCTGCAGTTCTCCCCTGTTATCGCTCGCTGTGCGAGCGCAGCGAGAACGTAATCGAGCAGCGCTTGTCTACTACCCATGATTCTGTATCTTGCTTGGCCATAGATGATGCGAAAAGCGAACGTGCTTTCTTCGTTTGTCAGTTTATTGTTCTGTAGGCAGCCGCCGCCGAGCACAGGCCATGCGTTCGCGTATTCCTTTCATAAAAAACGGCCGTGTACAGTGATTAAAAAACCGCACGTGTCTTGTCACACAGCGTGGTCTGCAGAGTATAGAGCATTCTGCAATCACAGTGATCTGCAGTATCAATCTTAGATTCGCTTCACTGGTATAGTAAAATGTAGAGCTCCCTTGCAGCACCCATATTAAAAAGTGTTATGGCACGATATCACCTTTTTTTTCAAACAGTGTAACCATTACACTGTTTAAAACTTTTTGCTGTGTACCCTTTTTGAAGGATGCTGAGCTATGCACCCTTTTGGCACTCTTTCTTGAACGCCCAATAGGGAGCAAAAAGGGCTCGTCAGGCGAGAAGCTCATTTACATCCTCATGGGTCCACATTGGTTTAGTTTGAATCACATTAAAATTTCTTTTCTATGTGCACGTTTTCTTCAGTTGAAATGTTCTTTCGAAATTTTAATGTCCATTGTCTGTGAAAATAAATTTCTGTAAACACAAATGCTCTGTTGGCTAGAGTTTAAAAATAAACAGTCACTGATAAAGACGTGCACGCCACGCAGCCTCACCTCCGTCATAGATGAGAGCGCACTTAAGGCGCTACTCCCAGTAGCAAACCGAGAATGCCGTGACTGTCACCGCTCTTTACGAGCTCGAGAAACGGCAAGAGAATGCGCAACGGAGACATAAAAAGGCACTGGTGGCGAAGGTTTGCGAAGCGGCCCCAAAGCGGCATTGTCGTCGAGTTGATTCACAGCTGAGAGTGCGGCAAGCTGCGGCTCGATGGCAACGTCAAGTGGACCCAGAGACAAAGGCTCATCAGATGATGGTAAGGCAGTAACGGCGCTACTACAATTTTCCGAATTCCCAATCAGCATTCAGTACAATATCAGCAATCAGTTTGTGGGCATGCTTGTTTTTGTTTCATTGCATGTCTATACTCAGTATGGTAGTAGTTAACACCAGTGGCAGTAGCGGCGCATAACTACGGCTTCAATATCGGCAACAGCTGTGACCTGATAACACCTAGGGCTTTATTATATTGCCACGTTCTATCCTAAAGTGTTGTTATCACTCCGTTTTACTTTCAATGATCCTCGGCGCAAACCACTCTTAGACAGTTCCAGAAGCTTCGTGACGGCAGTAGTTAACTTTGTTAAGATTACGCCCACTTTGTGAACATTACAGAATATTCTGGAGCCTGCATCACCGCTAGTGATAACACTGGAATATTCGCTGATAAACGTATAAATGCCGGCGCGCTTCGGCACTTGGCGAACACCGGCCAAGTGGGATCGACGACCAGCGCTCTGCTCGCCGCTATCAGTGCCAGTGCATTGCTGTAAGTTGAACGTTATTTGACGTGGGCACAAGTTCGGCCCGAATAAACGGTTGATCATTTCACCTGCAGTCTGCTCCTTTCGTCCACGTCATGACCCTGTGATATATGGTGGAGGTGCTCGGTAATGAACCTCCACCACTGCGATCCTGGGATCTTTTTCACGGCGCATTCCTGGAAACTCATGAGCGTTGCCCGCAAAGAAACTGCCGCTTCTTTGCTTAGGACTTGGGTGCAGCTACCCAACAAAAATGCCGCCATCTTAAGGAAAAGAAGACGAAACTATTTCGGCATTCTGATCCTACCATGGCTGAGGGCAAGAAGCTCCTCTTTCTCATGCGGAGCGTGAAGCAAGAGTTGTTTGCGGAGTTGTTCGCAACCCCTCCCCCCCCCCCCCCAAGACGGTTGAAGAATTCCTCACCGAGGCCACGATAATCGAGAAGGCACTTCAGATGCGCACAAAGCAGTATGACCGTCGCTCTTCAACAGCCGACTACCGAAGCCCATGCCCTCAGCACGGACGACCTGCGTGAGACCATGCGACAGATCTTGCGGGAGGAGCTACGGAACCTGTTGCCTTCATCGCATCCCGAACTAAATTCGATTGCCGACACCGTCCGCGAAGAAGATCGGCAATCACTTGGAATTTACGAAGCTCCACAGCTTCACCGCGAATGATGAGTTACGATGCTGCAGTCCGACGTTCTGCTCCTCTTTCACTCTCACATCAAGAGGCCTCACCGTCACAGTTCCACCACCAGCCACCACCGCAGTCCACGCCATACCGTTCATCTAACGGCCAGCGCAACGGTCTGACGAAACCTGACGTGTCGCGTGCCCCCAAACACCGACCTCTCTGCTACCACTGCGAAGAAGCTGGGCACACCTACCGCCGCTGCCTGTATCCTCAGATGCAACTGGGTGGTTTTGCCGTAGGTGCGCCACGTTCACAGAAGGGGAAAGACCCCGCGACCTCACTGACTACCTTGCAGCAGCGCAGTTGACACCCCGAGGATCTTTTCGTTTACCATCAACTGGCCGCTACATGTCGCCTCGCCACCAGCCGTACACTGGCCCACCTCGGGGCCGGCCTCCTAGCCCTTATCCGGGAAACTAAAGGCGGCAACCGCTGGAGGTGCAGTTGCTGTGTGACGAACTGCTGAAGATCTTCCGCCGCCGACGATTACGCCGCAACAAAACCTCAAGAAGCCGCCGCAACATGAACGTTTCTCTGACGTCAAAACTTCCGGGCCAGAAGACGGCATGATGACGCAACGTTGAAGCAGCGGTACAAACAGTCGTAGCTGAAATTAGACGCCACGATCTAACTGCAACGCGAGGAGACGAACTAGTGGCATTGACGTCCTCATCTACGGCCACAGAATCAGAGCTCTTGTCAACAAGAGAGCCTACTATTCCGTCACCAGTGGGACCTTCGCCACGAAGTTAAATAAAGTTAGGGCAACTTGGGAAGACCCCAATATCCGTAAAGCTGGAACCTAGTTACGCCGGCAGAAACCAGCACAGTGAGAGTCACCATTACCCATAAGATATATCCTGCAAGCTTCGTCACACTACAGCGTTGCTCGAGAGATGTCATCCTTGGTATGGACTTCTTAAGCTTCCATGGTGCCGTCATTGAGCTAAAGACAAAGTCCATAACACTATCTACAAGAATGCACTGCCACCATAGCCGCCGTCGGGAAGGGTGGCCTTGAATATTCTGGAAGACCAAGCCACCATTACTCATCGCTCAAGTGTCAGCATACCCGTCGACACTCGAGGATCAACACACATGCAACTAGTCGTTGAAGGTGACCAGAACATGCTGATCAACCGCAAAATTTGCGTCACCAGAGCAATAGCCGAGCTGCGAGGAGCGAAAGTAACAGTGATGCTCACGAACTTCAGCAATGAGTAGAAGCACGTGAGTAAAGGCGCGATGGTTGTCTACAACAAAGAGATACTGGAAGCCAGCAACGCTTTCGCTCTCACCAATTTCGCCGAATCTACTCCGACGAATCCCTTCAACCAGCTTTCAACGTTAACGTTTCAGAAGACGCACTAAGAAGAAACAGTAGAAATAGCAATATTTACGTTGATAATATTGTTTTATTGATAATAATCTGATCTTTAATATTATTGTGATAGTATTGTTGTTTTGTAAGCCATAAACACTGGTAAACGAGCAGCGGCGGAGGTGACTCAGAACAAACCTATTACAATTGTGAAATTGTAGCATATTTGGCTGTAAAACGACTATTGCTTTTAAGAAGCAGAGATGCACTGAAGCACAATTCTGTAATAGAAAAATTCTGTTACCAAGCGTTGGTGCTTCCCAAAGGCCATTCGGAGAGCATCAGTGATCAGTGTACCGCAACGTAAAATTTTAAACAATCAAGAAAGTCTCGCAGTTTTAGTGTGATATGTAGTGAAGAGAATAGCACTTATTTTGGTACATGCATGTACACTGATTTACACGTTATTTTACGAAATTCCTCTACCTCTATAACGGCTTGGGCTGTCTTAAAATGGCTGCTACATATCCATGTGTGCGATGCTCGGATGTAACGTTGCTTGAAGTATAGTTGACTTATATTGGAATTTTTTCAAAATGTTACAGTATATTCTCCGAACAACCGTATATTGTTTATGCTAACGATAATTTTTTAGACATCAGTTTTTCGCGTTTTTTATGCATTTATGACAGACTATCACTTTAGCTGGGTAGAGACGACGCTACATCTCCGTCTCGACATGGAATGGAATGAAAAAAACTTTATTTCGGTCCTGCAGGACGCGCTTAGCGCGTAGCGGGCGTCTCCCACGTAGGGACCGACAGGGAGTACCTGGCGGCCGCTTCGTGGGCCTGCTGGACGGCCCATCGCTGGTCGGCGAGAAGTGAGCTCCTGAGGGACCTCTCCCACTTGCTTGAGGTAGAGTCGGGAGGAGTTGTCCTACACTTCCAGAGCATGTGTTCGAGTGTCGCTGTGTGTCCACATGATGGGCATGTGTCGCTGGGGTATGCATCGGGATAATAAACGTGAAGCGTGGCAAGGTTTGGGAACGTTTGTGTCTGTAATAGGCGTAGGGTTAATGCCTGTGGTCGGTTAAGTTTCGGATGTGGGGGTGGAAAAATGCGGCGTTTCAAGTAAAAGTGCTTTGTAATTTCATTGTACGTAATTGGTGCATCCCGATTGGTATACAACCCAGCAAGATGAGGTTGCCCTGTGGCAGTGCGGTCGGTAAGTGCGCGCGCTGCATCATGGGCGATCTCGTTGAGGTTGGATAGGGCACCCGGCACCTGGCCGAGATGGGCGGGGAACCAGATGACAGTGTGGTGCTTCAGGGCACTCGGGTCCGCATTGCGCAGGATACGTAACGCCTGGTCGGAGATGACTCCGCGTTCGAAGGCTTTGATGGCCGGCCTGGAGTCGCTGTAGATGAATTCCCGTTTGCTGTCGAGCATAGCTATAGCTATAGCTACTTGCTTCGCTACTTCGGGGTTTCGGGTGAGGATTGTGGCTGAGTTAAGAGTCTGCTGCGCGGATGATACCGCGACAGCGGCGAAGGCTTGGTTGTTGCGATAGGCAGCGGCGTCCACGAAGGAGACGTTGTCCGCTTCCATGTCTATGCGCTTGAGAATGGCGGTCGCCCGCGCAAGGCGCCTGCCTCTGTTGTATTCGGGGTGTACATTTCGTGGTATGGGAGCGATCGTAATAAGGTCGCGGATTTCACGGGGAATTAGAGTCAACTCTGGGGGGTCCCTGGCCCTCGAGGAGAAGAAGCCGAGCTCGCGCAGAATATGGCGGCCCGCCTTGGTTGTAGTGAGTCGGGTCAATTGCACACGTTCCTGAGCTTCGGCGATCTCTTCTAGCGTGTTATGTACGCCAAGCTCGAGGAGTTTGTATGTTGGAGTGGTGATAGGGAGGCCAAGGGCTCGTTTGACCACCTTGCGAATAAGCGCATTGAGTTGATCGCACTCAGCCCGTAGCCACTTGTGTATAGCGGCAACGTATGTAAAATGGCACAAAACAAACGCGTGTACGAGACGCAGCAGGTTGTCTTCTTTGAGGCCATGGTGCCTGTTGGCTACTCTACGTACGAGTCGTATGGCATTCTCAGTCTTAGCCCTGAGCTTGTGTACTGTTTGCGTGTTGGTTCCGCGGGACTCGATGATCATGCCGAGGACCTTGATGGTGTCTACCCTGGGTATAGTACGACCATCTCTGGTGTGGATGGTGATATTGCGTTCCGCCAGAGGTTTCCACCCTTTAGGCTTGGCACCCCGGCGTTTGGGCAAATATATCAACAGCTCCGACTTCGCAGGTGAGCACCTGAGACCGGTGTGGTCGAGGTAAGACTCGGTGGTGTCGATAGCCTCTTGCAGGGCGGACTCAATGAAGCCATCCGACCCTGTGGAGCACCATATGGTTACATCATCCGCATAGATAGTGTGGTTTAGCCCGTCTATTTTTGAAAGTCGTTCGGAAAGCCCGATCATCACGAGGTTGAAGAGCGTGGGTGAGAGGACGGATCCCTGAGGAGTGCCCCGCTGTCCGAGCTCCACTTCTTCCGACACTAGGTCTCCTACGCGGAGGACGGCTCTGCGCCGAGTGAGAAAAGAGCGGATAAAGTAGTAAAATCGATGACCTAGGCCGAGGGCTGCGATCGCTTACAAGATTGACGAGTGCGTTATGGTATCGAAGGCCTTTTCTAAATCGAGACCGAGTATTGCACGAGTGTCCCGAGTGTTTCCGCCATCTAGAATTTGATGCTTTAGGAGTAACATGGCGTCTTGAGTGGATAACCCTGGTCGGAAGCCAATCATGTGGTGCGGGATGTAGTCGTTATCTTCGAGGTATCGACCAACCCTGTTGAGGACGACGTGCTCAGCCACTTTGCCCACGCACGACGTGAGAGATATGGGGCATAGGTTATCTAGGCTCGGCGCCTTTCCCGGTTTGGGTATGAGAACCGTGTGAGCTAGTTTCCAAGCATCGGGTACCTCACCCTTTTTCCATATCTCGTTGATAGTGTCAGTGAGGTAAGTGACGGAAGAATCGTCCAGGTTGCGTAGGAGCTTGTTGGTGATGCCATCGGGGCCAGGGGCTGAGCGGCCATTGAGCTCATGGAGAGCTCGGTGCACATCTTCAATAGAGAACTCGGCGTCTAAGTTAGTGTTGTCGCTGCCAGAGTAATCAGGGTGAGGGGTCACAGGGCCCGTGGGGAGCGGGAGATATTTTTCCACGAGGTTCTTGACAACATCTTCCGGTGACACTGTTCGTTTAGCCAGATGAAGTATCTTCACGATCGAATGACGCTGATTTGTGCTGGTGTTGGTTTCATTGAGGAGGTGTTTGAGTAAGTTCCACGTTTTGCCATTTCGAACCTGACCATCAATCGAATTACAAATTTCGTCCCACTGCTGTTTTGAAAGGATGCGGCAGTGATCCATCATGGTCTTGTTCAGCTGAGATATGCGTTTGCGTAACCTCCGATTAAGGCGCTGGCCCTTCCACCGGGCCAATAGAGACTGTTTGGCCTCTAGTAGGTGGGCGAGACGACTGTCCAACCTTTCGGTTGGAAGGTCTGTGCTGATAGTTTTCGTTGCCTTGTTTACATCAGCTTTGAGCTGGGCCGTCCACGTCTCGAGGCTCGGTGGGGTATCGGGAGGAGGTCGTTCTGCGCGGGTCTTACGAAGGAGGTCCCAGTCGACCCACGTGTACGACTTGGTCTTCCTGCTTACTGTGGGGAGGTGTACAGCCAATATGAAGTGGTCACTACCGAGATCTACCGCGAGGTTGGACCAGTGGGCATCGGAGATATTCTTGACGAAGCATAGATCCGGCGTAGTATCTCTTTGCGTGGACGTACCAGTGCGAGTAGGGAAGGCCTTGTCCGTAATGAGAATAAGGCCCATGCCATTCGCACTTTTCCAAAGCTCGTTACCTTTGGGTGTGTCGTACGTGTAGCCCTAGGCGCTATGCGCAGCGTTAAAATCGCCTGCAATCACTAGCGGGTTAGGCCCCGCGAGGCGGACAGCTTTCTGGAACAAGCGTGTGAATCTTTGTCTATGGTGGCTAGGACTACTGTATACATTGAGCATGTATACGCTTTGTTGTGATATATTTCCAGGGAGAATTTCGACCATAACGTGCTCAATTTCGGGCACATTGAGACTGTGCGCTGTGCAGGTAATCTTGTTAGCGACCAAGCTGGCGATACCGCGTCCTCCCGAGGGGCCGGGCAACCACTGGTATCCGTCTCGACATCTCAATTCTAAATTGGAAAAAGCATACTTTTATTTTACAGAGATCTCTTTTGCTGAGGAGGCTCTGGTGGTAGAAAAGAGTAGGAGGAAGGAAGGAGGAAGGACGGGGAGGTTAAGAAGTTCCGAGACTGTCTGGCTAATTATACACAAGCAAATGCAGTTTCTCCAATAGGCTGTCTTGCACACGGTGTTAATTCGGTTTCAACAAAAACTCGCGGACTCTACAAATGGCTGGCTGCTTGAAAAGTTGGGGTTACTTCACCGGCTTTGAGACAGAGGGAATTTTATCCAGAGAGACAAGTACAGCCACAATAATCCCAGTGTTAGCGGCGCCTGGAGCTGTTGACTGTAGCATCGACACACATGAATCAATGTTCGTCTGATATCCCTCAGCGTTTTTTTTTGTCGCCTACTGAACGTGACCCTTAAACACTTGGATAAGCTTGAAAATACTTCCTACTTGTTTGGTCATAGGTTAGCACACATACGACAAAAATACTACAATGTAGTCGAGTACAAATGAGTAATTGATATCATCGCTGCTTCGCAAATATACTTCACTACTGAAATACAAATATATTTTAGGCACTCCACCATGGTGGTCTTGTGGCTAAGGTATTCGGCTACTGACCCGCAGGTCGCGAGAATGAATTCCGGCAACGACGGCTGCACTTTTGACGGAGGCGAAATTGCTGTAGGCCCGCGCACTCGAATTCGGGTGCACGTTAAAGAATCCCAGGTGGGCAATATTTCCAAAGCCCTCCACTTCGGCGTCTTTTGAGATCTTATCGTGGTTTTTAGACGTTAAATACCACACATAAATAATCAATGAAATTATTTTAAGCGTAGGTTGATACAGAAATGCACATACTCAAAACAATGACAGGTTCATCCTAAAACCACAATTCTCCGCGAAAGGTGCAAGTAAAAACCTGTTAGGCCAATACACATTCCAAAATGAACTGTAAAAGAATATTTCATTGCAAAATAAGCCCTAGAAGCTACATGCTACATATCCCGCCTACCTGCAGCAGCCGCCAGTTTGAGAAGGCGTGTGTGCAGACGCGTGGAGTCATCTTGCACGTCACTTTAAGCCGCTGAAACTAACTCAGTTTCCAATGCCGAACTGAACAAGCTGTAACAGCTCTTATGTACACGTAGCTGACCACGAGACAAAATGTTTGGTAGACAGAAAGTGTTTTCAAGGCAAGCGGCTCGTTGCGCTATGACTCACAAGTTCGTCAGTCTTGCGAAACTCCAACGTGACTCACGCGTTTACAACAATCCTCGTTGAAACCAAGTTGCTATAAAATGCGCTAACATTTCACCAACTTGCTTGCAAACACTGAAAAATCAAACTACATTTAGGCATATGAGCGGAAATTGGGTGTTAAAACACCTTATTTCGCCGTCGCATTAGTATTCTGTGAAAATATTGTTTAGTTTGTAGACACGATACAGCACTTGGCTAACGAAGGTATGTAACCTTTTCAGATGTTGAGGAACGGGATCAGTTTTCACGCTGAGTCAACCTTGATTAAAAAAGTTATTTTGATCTGCAGTCGAAAAACTACAATGCTATTATCAGAGATGCTGTAATATAGATCAGTGGAAACTTGGAATGCCTCCGGTTGTTTAACATGTACTTAATTTAAGGACAAGGGCCTGAAGCATATTCACGACTATCTATACAGTAGGCCGGGGTTCATTCACTATTCAGTTTCGCAACCTTCAATCCAGCCACCGAGTACCATTATTATAGTACCAACATTGCTAATGCTCGTTCAAATTGAACATCGAAAATGCAGCTAACTTTAACTTACATGCCAATATAGGGCGAGTTTGGCAACAGAGCAGCAAAATAAGGAGAAGCATTGTCCTTCTAAATCCTCCCGTACCAAGCTGTTTTATCTGCAATGTAATAACAAACAATTTAATTACGTGTGCTTTCAAGGCACTAAAAATTAGAACAGCATGTTAACCTTAGTCATTTATATGCTTTGAATTGTAGTGAGCAGTGGGAAGCACAAAAAGCTTAATCAAGAAAGAATGACAAGAAGAAGCGCTTAGTTCCAACTAAGATTTTATACACAGGTAAAGTACATGTATATGCATCAAACGGCCGTGGACAAAGAAATAATAGAAAAGCAAATCGTAGCTTTTTTTCGCTTACAAACCTAAGTGAACCCATGGCACACACCACTTAAAAGTTATTTTCAGGGGTGAGTTTGTTTCTCTACATACTGTCACTGATACCTTACTGCCACATGCTTGCTAGGTTTTGGATGCGTGTGCAACCTCAACAAGTTCACGTGTTTTTAGGTTTCCGTGTCTACTTCATTGATTTAGAGCCATTACAACACAGCATCCACTCTTGGGGTAAATGTAAACTTGGCGGAAATTTGAAGAAATGGTGTTGTTCTCTTAATGGAGAACTTGGTAGTACTTGTTGAAGGAGTATCACGAGAGCATGTTAAATATAATTTACAGTATTTCTATTTCTGTACATAAATACATTTTAAAATTTTCTTTGTTCTCAATCGTAAAAAAAATGTTGCAACCTATCAATCCCAACGCGATACTGTTTAGGAAACGGGTACGTCGTTAGTTTTTGTGAGAAATGCCCACACTTATTCGTAAAAGCGAAAAAGACATTGTTTATGTGTACCGGTTTTCTAAACATTCGCCGCGCTGCGAGGCTTGGGTGCCCCTGAGCACAGATTGGCGCGTGTGGCAGCCAGAGCGTATAAGAGTGTCAGACTTGTCGACAAAATCGCTCTTAATGCTAAGGCTAGTGTGGCACACTCATATTTCTTTTTTTTTGGGAGGGGGGCAGATAGTTCGTGAGTTCATGGGTCTTGCGTCAAAGCTGAAAAAATGCTGGCTAGCAGACGGACTCCATAGGTGCTGGTCCCGGATGCAAAGGAAGAAACAACCTTAGCAGCAAAGTGAATGTTGTGTGTAATATAAATACACGCTTTCTCAAGGTTCACTATTTGTCACTAGTGATTCGGGTGATTTGGTTTACTTCCTTAGAACTATTTGCACAACATTAGGCTTCATGAAATGAGTGCTTTTTAGGAGTATTTTTTCCGTACATTGATGTACTTCAGTATCCTTATTTGTATTCCTTCTCGTGTTATCCTGGATGCTTTTTTCATTTTCTCAAAATTAACCTCCAAAGTATCATGTTACATCAAATGCAAGTCTATCCTAATAGGTGTATTTTACAGTCTCAGCGCATATATTGCGATATTTGTATTGCGAAATACTTTTTCTAAGCATCTCTGCCCTACTTTGCTATATTCACACATTAAGACACCATTCCTTCTGCGCCATGTATACGGCGTTACATGGCGAAATAAAAGAAGACACAACGTTCGAGCTCTAATCTTTGTACTTATTGACATGTTTCACAATGTAATGAAACCATAAAAACCACGTTAATATTCACCCGGCTATTCAACTAGCTGCACACCTTGCTCACCTTGTTTAGTGTGAACAACAGAATGTTTAATGAATAGCGGTAGGTCACACTCCGAATGCCTGTAGTGAAATCGAGAATGTATGATGGAACAGCAATTTTTTCTCCTTTCTAGAGCTGACTCAGGCTCATTAGTTCTACCTAGTTTTTTATCTTATGTATTCTTTCGCAAGCAGCCTATATATTCTTTACAACAATAAACTTTTGTCAATTTCTGTGGCTCAGAAGTGAACCGGGATCCCACTAAATGATGACAAGATTTGGTTCGGCAGAGTTAAAACAGTGAATAGCAATAACATTTTTTTGTTTCTGTGGCTTGAACGTTTCTTCAACAAAAGTCTGAACAACTTGAGTGGGAATCGCCAGAAAAAAAGAATCGATGTTCACACAAGCTTTGAAGCAAGGAATTGTATAGTGGCTTCGGTAAAGAATTCCAATGTAAAGTTTATATGAAGGTCTTTTTGCGGACTAGTTTTGAAAATTTGAGTGGCCTTTGACGTCATGAACGTCATTGACAAAGAAAATTAAGTATTCATCAACTTAGCGAAAAATTTTGGTTGTGAGCTCAGATGACGGTAGCCCGCGTCTTCTTGCATGTAGCGATAGCAAGAGCTGTGTCCAACTCTTCGGCTGTAGTAGCGTTCTTAGCACGTACAGATGTTTCTCTCTATCTTTCCCTGTTTTCGTTCATTATGCTGGTTGAAAAACGGCCATTGTTGTGTACGTTACTGCATCCGTATATATCACGTCTTCTTCATTTTGGGTGGTTCACTCTAGTGTCTGCTTCAGCAGTTGTATCCCGGCCTGTCTGCTTTCTTGGTCGTATTCGGGATGCATATTTCTTAGTAGATTGCTTACGTGTAAGTTGTTTCTGATCTTGTACAGAATACGCTGTGGAACGTGCATATCATATGATCTTCTGATTCCCTGCCGCATGATCATCTGTTAGGGGTCGTTAAGGGCTGGGTCAATATCAACAATAATGAAGTGGCTTCACTATGAACAGTGTTATCGCAATGGGGTCCGTTTTACACTTCTTTTCCGGTTGATGCTCTATGAATGTATGCAACAGCAGTTAAGTCGATATTCAAAAAAAACAACTGAAGTAGAATAATAATTTAGAGTCGCTCCTAACCACAGCGATATTTTCTATGAATGCTAAGAAGGTGCTAAAAGGGGTGCTTGAGGGGCTCACTCTGCAGTTCTTCGCTATCTTGAAAATTTATTAGTTTTCTTCGAAAATGATGCTCGTGACGTTAAGGCCGCTGAATTCTTAGAAGGTTTGTGCAAAGGGGTCCTGCTCTTAGATTTGCCTCTGAATTCCTGAAGCACTACTCTTTAGAGTTCTTCGATGTACACCTCGTGTCGACACTAGTTCAAATCTGCTGACAGTGCGCACTCAGGTCAGTCAAACCATTGTTGAAATACTATGCAGTTCGGACAAAGTCACAAATAGAATTGCTATTTGCTGTTTTCACGTTGGGATGACCAAAATTTGTAACCATTTTGAGGGTTCCAGGTTCACTTTTCCATTTGCACTAAACGATGTGTTCAATGTGATTTCATGTGGTTTCATGTTGTCATGGGTTTTAATAAACTCTGCTCAACAGGTCAGGTTCTCAAATTGGAAATGAGCTATATTTCGGGACGAGCTCTTCTGTGCTACTCGCGGGAAGCTGTTTATATATTTAATATGAGGCAGCACTAAAGAGCCTAGTATAGAAGACAGACAAACTGATGTGCCCTCAGCAACGGTTCTCAGTACAGTTCTTCTAGTTGCGCTCTCCAATGCCTCAGCCGCATGCGCTCTGTGCCGCAACGTCCTCCTAAGTTTTTTCTCACTCCCACGGCCACGTTGCATGAGCGCGGCTCCCGGAGGCCGATCCACTGTACGAGACGTTGGACTTGCTGTCCATTTGACAGCCGTGCCGGAAGGAATGCGTAGTACTATGTTTTCCAAAATCGATGGATGACAATTTTCTTGCTACGCCAAATAAGAAGGCTCCTACCAATGTAGCTCTCCTGCACACAGGCTTGGATGACGGCAGCGGGTACTTCGGCAATTAGAAGCGGGCGGAGACATTCTGACTCCTCGTTTCTTCTAGTGCCAGGTGGATGGTTTGTTGCTGTGAAGCAGGGTCCTTGTTCCGCAGCAGGGCTTCCCAGGCCTCTGAACAATTTATATTTGGTGATTCGCCTCGGAAGCTGTCACACTTCCGAAAACATTTTCAGGATATGGGGCGTCTTCTGTGTGAGAGGCGGCATATTTAGATCTTCGGCCAAGACGAGATCATCGGTCTTTACGTTTCGAAAGCCAGCGGCAGCGACACTGAGTGCAAAATATTTCTTTTATGTGAGCAGATTGACGATATGCTTGCCCACTAAGAAGTGTAAGGGTGTCACAGCGTCGGTTAGTGTGACGTCATTCTCTAAGTGCGTGAACTGATGGCAGTTAACTGCCGCTACAACATTCACCAGTACGGTGAGTATAGTGATCGGACGACAGTTTTTTAATGACACGCGGGACGTGTTTCTGAAAGCCTTGTCACCAAGGTGCACGTTGAACTACAAAGTGCCACTAGATTTTTTCAGCACTGCCATAGTCCTAAACGTCGTCTTCAAAGAGGTAGCGAAAACGCTTGTCACTGCAGTAATGGCTTGAATGGAGGTTTGAATTTGAGCACAATTTTATAAACTCCCTATTCACATCTCTTAAATTAGTGAGTGCAGCATGCTAAATTTTTATATAGTTATCATCGGCGGAAGCTCGTTTAATGAGGTCGTATACGTACAATGCATTATGCAGGTGGGTAGCTTTCACTGGCTCCGTCTTGTGCCACTTATCGTTGGTGTGTTCCAATGCAGCCAGGAGGCACTGTCTTGAGGACTTGAGACTCAATGAATGTGCTTGAGTGGCATCCTGTCGACGCACCATGGCATGGTGCGGAAGGTAGTTAATGGACGCTCCTGGCCCTCAAGAGGTGTTTACACGTTAGGCGTGATCTTCTGTAATGTATTCACGGATGGTGCGGTCACAATTGTACAACACTTTCGGCTGATGACACCGATGCTTTGAATTAGCCAATTTCCGAGTCACTGCTCTTCGGCCGTAAGCATCTTGAATTCGAGCAACTGCATGATAAGACCTTGGCTGATAGTTAATGTTTTGACCATTTATATATCTGACACCTCCAAGGCACGTAATGTGATTTTGCCTGCATCGAAACGACTCTAGAGCCTGAGTTGCATGGTTCAGTTTTCGTAGAAGCGCGAGCGTTTAGAACTACTAAACGTCAGAACACAGAAGCCTTGTGTGCTCATAGAAAGTAGATCGAGCCTCACTGAGAAGTCACCTGTCATAAAATACCTGTAGCTGCCAGTATCAAGCAGTACACGATCAAGTACAGAATTGTGCGTTCGCGATGCCCATATTGTGGCCATTTGCATGAGAACAGCTGGTGCTGCTGACGTAGAACTGCTTGCGCGAGCACCAGTGATGACTGGCACGCTGTCGGTTTTCGGTGTGTCACTATTCACAGCGGTGTGTCAGATGCACAGTTTTCATATCTCTCAGCAAACTAAGGTAATATGGCTCTTCGCGAAGTGCTCGCACTTGATCCACGTGGGTTGCGACGCCAACGTGTGACGTGTCCCTCGTTGAAACCATTGAAGCATCAGTTCCAGTCAATTAGCTGTGTCTCAATCTCATCTGCTGTCACGGTGGTCTGACAGCTATTTTGCGGTGTGGTCACGGTGGCTGCATAGTTGGCAGAAGGCATGGCTCTTCATTGCGAATCCTGCAGCCATTGCTAATTCTGATGGCTCTGGCGGCTGAAAGCGAGGATCAGTTCGTTGGTGTCCCATGAGGCTGAATTTTCTAGGGCACCTCTAACAGGACCTTTCTTCTCTGCTGTAGGTCTCAATCTGAAGAAACTTCATCGCACCACAGACCTCTTCTTGATGCGACCCTGAAGGAACCCTGTAACTCGCCTTGGTTTCCATCATTCGATGCCGGTACAGTATAGCGATCTCTTCGGAAAGTGTTCGCATGAACACACTTTGACCTATACTCGCGGACTGTGATGCTGTAACTTCGATGCTATCTCAGCAGCTGGCTTCAAAGCTTCATTCTTCGTGAAGTACTAGCAGTTACGATAAATTGGAGGAGTTTTCTACAGAAATGATAGCTAGTAAGCTGACGATGTGTTCGTATACGAGGTCTGTGTGACGGCCAAACATATCTCAATCGCCTTGACCGCTACAGCGTAGTTCGCTTGCTCCAATCGAACAACCTTTCTTTGTGAGTCACCGTTTTGTGACTCACGTTTTGTGCGTCCGGTTATGAAGGACTTCAAGTAACGAACCTTCTCAACGTTCGAAAGTTCGCAATGGTTGTGGATCGTGGCCTCAAAATACTACCAGAAGTTCTGCCACACGGGACGTTCACCAGAGAAAACGGGTACCCATAATTGAACTCCTAAGCGAAACGGGTACTGTTACGTAAGGCAACTAGAAGCAGCGGTCGGGAACTTCCTTGAGCAGAGATTCTCTTGCCTGCGGTTGCGGTAACAACAGGAGCAGAATTTGCACGAGGCTTTGAAGCTGAGTTGAGAAATTAGCAATGATTTGCTTTCATATGTGGGATTTAGCGTCCTAAAACCACCATATGTACATAAAAGACCTCGTAGTGAAGGGCTCCGGATATTTCGAACACCAGGGGTTCTTTAACGTGCACCTATATCTGAGCCCACAGTCCTACAGTGTTTTCACCTTCATCAAAAATCAGCCGCCACCACCAGGATTTGATCCCGCGACCTGCGTGTCAGCAGCCGAATACTTATCCACTAGACCAGCACGACGGGGCGAGAAAGTATTGCACATGGCACATGATGTTCCGGATCTTTTCGTGATATCAAATGCCACTAATTATTCATCGTCTTAATCAGTGTCGTCAGTTATGCCATCAGCAATTTTTTTCGTGAAGTTTGCAAGTGTCGTGTTTTTGTCCTGGAGGTCATCCATTATTACTTGCTGATCAGGCAGAGGAGGTTTTTCTGCTCGCACACCTTTGGTAGTGAGTGTAATGAGCCTTGATGTGGCGCCTCAAATGACCCCTTTTCGGCGTTGCAGGCGGTCTTTTTTTCGATGCAAAACGTGAGTATTCGACGGGGTTTTACGGCAACAAGATATAGAGAAGACGGATGCAGACGTGATATTGGTAGATGTAAATCCTAAATTTATGTCTCCCACTCACCCTGGGGAATGAGCCAAGGATCGGATAGCTCAACAAAACACTAATATATATATATTTATTACTGAAAAAAAAGAATATTAACAGAATTATTGATTTTTGTAAAGTATATTGAGAAAATATTGAACGAAACAGTTTATATTGAAGTAGCAATAAATGATTGATATAAAAGAAAATTTTTCTGTAGTCTACATTGGTTAACTGGGCACATTTTGGTATTGACGTCATTGAGTAAATCTTTTCCACTGCCTAATGAAATGTTGCAAGGCTTCGCACGCTTTCCTGTTACTGTGACCAGGGGTATGTGCGCCGAGGCATAGAAATTTGACGTGGTGAAAGCTAATTCAAAGGTTCGTAAGGTTATTTCTTGTGATAACTTCGTTAATTTTGAAAACTTTCGCAATAGGCTAAAGAGTGTTGCACGGTTTCCTTTCTGGGTAACGGTTTATTCATTAAAATCAACTTTCTTCTCTTGTAATGGCGGCGCTGTCCATTGCCGGCACCACGCGTGCTCTTCGCCGCATCGTTATTTTTCAGGTTTCAATATTTAGCTAGCTAAAAAGCTCCGAACTTGCTATTCGAACATTCAATAATGGTCTTACTCACCGACTTTAAAAAAAAGGCTTACCGTGGAACTGACGCGAAACAAGTTGAGGGAGCTGTGCTTCAAGGCGTACCAGCAGTATAGAATAAAGTGACTGCTTCATGGTTTGATTGCACACTGAAGCATCTTTCGAGCTACGTAACTTGCCGCTGCACCGCTGGCTAATCTATTCATTGGCCATTTCATTCCATATATCTGTGGAAATTGTAGCGGTGCATATAGTGCGAACAATGAAGCATCGCAATTGCTTTAAAGGCCTCGCAGCTTCGCCCTTGTCTCTGCATGCCATCACTGTGGATAGACGTTTTTGTTCCGAATCTATTATTGACAAACACGGGCGCCTAAAAATACGGCGATTTGTTGGGAAAACATATCTCCAAAATATTGCAAGCATGCGTCAGTCTGGCGTCGCCGACAAAAGAGAATGAAGAACTTTTGGTATCTTGGGACGACTATGTTTAGTAATAACTCTTTTATCTACCTACTTTAGGTACTATCTACCTTCCTATGGCCATATCTCACTTTATTCCAACTTTACGTGCTGCTAAGTTTTTCGCCTTGGCGTAAAGTTCTGCGGCATAGTAAAAGTCTTTTGGCTCGATATGGTTGCGTCGATGTTTGCATTTATGTTTACCAGACTAAAAACGCAGCGAAGTGATCATTACATACTTGCGCAAACTTGTACAAAATAGAATTCTAGCCAAATGAATTTTGTTACTGGACAAATTATTGCCACTTAACTCTTAGCAAACAACAATTGGGGAATTTGCGCAACATGATTGGTCGTTTGATTGTCACCAGTCACACGTGGCACCGGCTACACCACGTGCTAAACACGAGCAAGATCATAGTAGCTTATATGGAAGCTATGCTTTTGATAAAATGCACACTAGCCAAGCACGAGAAAAAAGCCCTCACCAAGCTTTGCGACAGACACCTCCTTAGAAGCCAGATAATATGCAGGTAGAAGACACCGCACAACAGGAGCTTTTTCTGTACATGGACACTGACAAGGCAGGAATCTGGCCCACTCTTCAAAAGCTGAACAGCCAATGAGCCCCGGGAGTAGACGGCGGAAGGAATAAAGTCTTTGGAAACTTGGAAAATAAGACAACCTCTGAAGTCACTACAGCACCAACGAATGATTGTACCTAAGATTCCCATCGGTTGACTTTGAAAGAGGAGAAATAGTGCTCAATTACAACCACGGAGAACCCGCAAATTGTAAGAAATTTCAGCCCACAGCCTTATGTTATCTATCGTAAAATTGGTGGACCATGCCTTTTTGAGTAACGTCAACGAACATTTGGAATACATCAGGGCATATCCGGACATATGCTATTGTTTCGAGGTAATATCACTGCGCAGGATGAAATGTTGCAAATCAAACTGCAATACTTTATGCAAAAAAAACCAGAGAGACAGACTCATTGAAGGATTAGATCTCAGAAAGCCTTCTAAAATGCAAGGTGTGGTGCCATACTATGCGAGATGGCCACAATAAATTGAGGCAAACAAGTGTGCAACTAGGTCAAGCATTTTCTCATGAACAAGAGTGTCTCCTGAACGCTGGGCAAACTGGCATTCTAAGACAGGGGGCATAGGCAGCGTTGGCACCCCGAAACGCTCCAGCATGTCGCCGATGCTTTATAACTTTTTATAAGCCTTCCCAAATATCTCAAACGGATGAAGGAAGACGACCACCATATATACTCAGATGAGCTTTTTGAGCATGCGAGAGAAGCGGCATGGCACTCAAAAAGCGCTAACACACCAACGGTTTATTTAGTAGAACAGCAACTTCTAGATTCTAGTCTTCTCAGTTCTTTACAAAAACTCGAAATTCTCTGCTACCACGTGATGTTACCTTCTAAGTGGTCAGTCCAGCGTGTTGAGTTCAAATAAATTTGCATAGCATCGAAAAAGAACGCCAAATACCCACGGTAAATAATGGTACTAAGACTTGTAACGAATTCAAAGGCGCTGGCAGAGCAACTATCAAGAATTTGGAAACTAAAGACACGAACACAGTGAGCCTTATCAGAAAAATCACATAAAGACATCGAGACATAAAGAAGGCCAATTTCGTCAGAATCCTACATTACTTTGTTATTATTGACAATACCTACACGGTAGTGTCGCCTCGCAAAACTGATACACTGCAGAAAAGACCATGTTTAACCTATAAAGTGTTTTGGACGAAAAGAGCTCGTCCTGCCCAAACTCTCAATAAACTTCTTTGGAAGAGCAGAACTTAACATAGCAGAATAGGTACTACTCCCACGCGTTCAGGTGGAGAAGGGCGCGCTTACAGCTTACGTAAGACCTATTGGGCAATTTGGTTACTATCAATGGTGTTCATATAAGCACAAACTTTAATAAAACAGATTAGAAAAAAAAGTTGGATAGAGCAGGAAAGCTGGGCGCTCAATTTCAGCTGTTTATTCGAAAGAACGTGCCAGCAGATAACAACTTTCTAGGCATGCGTGCATCAAAATAGGTAAACACTAGTCACACGTGTCGAAAATCTGCCGCTTATTCCAGTAAAGTGTAAATCACGTAACACTAAGCAACCTATGCCTCTGTTCCTAAACTAAAGCACCTGAAATAACTCTTGTGCTAATGTGCCTTTGCTGCTGCCTAATATCTTGAATTCGCCAAGCCAAGGCTCAGATCTGCAGGCTATGTAAAGCGCAGATACCAGGAAATTTTCTTTATTCTCTCAAGGTAACTATTTCTCCTGAGCTTAGTCACTGAAACAACGTTCAGTTTGGCCCACATAGGTCTTCCCACACGACAGTGGTATTTCATATACAACACCCACTGCGCATTTTCTGGCATCCTTTGTTTTCAGTCAGCACGGCTGACCCGTGGACACAGTACCCCAATTTGCGTGGTACCAAAATGAATATATGCCCGCCAGGCCTATTGGCAACTCTCTTGAGTATGTGGAAAACTCGGTAGGTGCGTACCGTACCAATGTGGGCGTGCCTTCTTTTTGAACGAGGCTGGACGTTATCCTTTTAGGGCCCTTCACTCCCTGAAAGGTTTTTGAGATGGCCACTTTATAATAGGGCTTGAGAAGCTGGCTTAATAGAGCATTGCCACTTGATTATAACTATTATTCATGTGAGCACACTACCTTACTAAGGCAGACTCAGGACGGATGGTAGCACTTTTCCCCCTGGCTATTTTCGATTCAGAACAAAGGTACGGGGGCATATTTTTCGGTGCGCGTGGACTGCACTGCCAGCAAACATGGCTTCAATCAAACGTAAATACAAGTCTAGAAACTGAGGTGTGCTTTGGGAAGGTAGTTCATGTGTAAAAAGCATGACCTTCCCATGCAGCCGAAACGTGGCAGAAATGTCAGTAATTTTCTTGTGAAATGCAAGAAAAAAAAACAATCGTCCCCGTATCTGCATTTTATTCTGCAAATGTCGTCGAATAACTATAGTCTTGTGTGTGGAGAGAGTGAACAAACATTTATTTCCTGTTCTGCGCAAGGAAATTGGTGATTAGTATTCTGGAGGCGTTGTGTTAGAGTTCCTCGAGCGTGTAGTGGAGGTAAACAAGCGCATCAAGTCACGTCTCACGTGAGCGCCATCTGGCACTTTTTTCGAAAGCGAAACGCCTGGCTCTGAGATGGGTGTGCGCGCCCATCTCAGAGGTGACAAGGTGTAGAACGCAAAAGGACGGGTAGGCGCCACCACCATGTCGTCTCAGCAAAGCGCTGGAAACACTCGCCTTTTTGTGCAAGCATTGCACGGTTAGTGCAGCATGATAAGTGCTATGGTCTTTGGAATTAATTATGTATGCCTTTTCTTTTAAAAGACGCACATGCAGATTATATACGTGTTGTTATGATGCCCCAGACATGCGCAATAATTGCTTCTTATTGACAATCGCACAGGTATGAACGCTGAATTGTGAGCAACACTGGTGGGCACTGCGGATGTCGTCAGCCGTTTCAAGTACCTGATGCCGCTAAGAGTGCACAAACAGACAGCTGTACAGACAGACAGACTGTCCAAAATTTTCGCGTTGAAGGTCGCCAAGAAAGACTATCGTCTTCAAAAATTGAGTTGGCGTTTAAAAGCAAGCTGGCTTTACTGCATCCGCGAGCCTTCCACGTTGACAAAAAGCAAGAATGCCAGAAGAATTTCAATTGGGCGAACGCAGAATTTCTGCTACAGCGGGTATTTACAACGTGTTCGAAGAGTTAATTGACGCGCAAAAAATCTGACAGATTGAGACACGAATCTTTACATGAACGCGTGCACTGTAAGCAAAAACTATCCGAGTTTGGGGTTTTTGCGGCTCATGACCTCTGAAAACTCTCTTGTGTTTAAAATTACTACCTCGTGTAGGAGTAAAAGATGGTACATGACATAGTTTTACCACCACCTCTCAGGCAAGTAGTAAATGGATGTCAAAATCCAGTTTTACCACGTAGGGAGTTTTCTATCACGTGATTTTCAACCTGCGTTTCAGTGTTTATTATCACGTGACTGCAAGGTGCAGCTGCTTCGGTGGCTTTTGCCTCATACCCTCATTGTGACGCTCTCAGCGAGTCCTAAAGGTACGCGAGGACCACAGATCTTTTTTTTTTGGCATCGACGTGCCTCAGGACTGACCTCGAGTCAACGCACTTTTACTGGAACTATGGGCAGCATAAGCACAACAAGCGAGGACAGCATTCTGTGAACGAAAAAGAAAAAAAGACAGGGGCATCTCAAAAGAAGAAAAAAAAAGAAAGAAAACCTGCTGTGGAAAGCTGTCCTGCATATTTTCGCAAATTGTTGGCTTTCGCTCGGTGGTGGTGCCTTGGATACAGACGGTGCAAGAAGCTCTGTATCTGGGTTTCTGGTTGGGCTGATGGATCTCACGTGTTTCCTACATCGTCAAATGACAGTGCGCTTCCGAGCACCTCCGAACCTGCACGTCGCGGATATCTCGCTTCCGAGCCGAATCGCGAATATCTGCCAGTGGTAACAAAATCAATCTGGTGTCATCGTCGGTGCTTGTCTACTGGAGAAACAATAAGAGAAATGCTTCACTCTGTCGTCGGCACCGAGCTACGGCCGCCAGTGACCAATGGGAGTGTGTCACCGGGGCAGGTGAAAGAAGCATCGCATATATTTTGTTCCACAGTAGGCGATGTCTGCGTGAGTAAAGTGCTGCCCGAATCGCCCACCTCATGCACCAACTGTTCTCAAACATGTGGCACGGAACCAGCAAGCGGCTGCCGGTGAGCACGAAGAAAACCCGCACGGTGGTGTTTCGTTGGAAGTATGCATACACCGCCCCGTCCCGTATGATAGCGGTCACGTGTTCATTTGTGTCTGAAATGACGACAAAATTCGCACAGGATCTCTGATCGCCAGCTGTGTTTTATCGGATAGCCGTGCTCCTCGAAAAGGCCTAGTACGCCGTCGGTAAGAAGCTTGTGTGCAGGCGTGCACCGCTCCTCTACGCCCGTTGTGATGAATACGTGCTGCTACTGTGTTTGTGCACCGTCGCTCAATGAAAGTCATTGAGCTACCATGGTTTATGCGTACTTATGTATATTTTATGGACTTGTGGATCAGCAGTGCTAACACTCGTGGGGCCATGAGCCCGGTGTGCAAAGTAATTATTGGATACTCAAAAAGGTGAGATTGGGTACATTTATAATAATAGGTCGGTGTGACATTAAGTTCCCTACAGCCCACCTTAAGTTTATGCTTGGACCTTCAACCGTTGTTGTTAATCAATGCAAAAAAAGAGCTCTCCTACCGGTCCTACAGGGCCGGTCAAAAAGTCGTGCCTATGTATACCGGATTGTCAAAGTGTAGTTGAGCAACGCAGTAAAAATGCAGAAGGCAGTAAAACGCAGAAGGCAGTAAAAATGTACTCTCGCTATACTCGCTCAAAACATCACTGGGGTAAATAATTACTACTCTCCCTACGTTCAAAACTCAGTTAGCACGAGAGTAAATTTTTACCTTGATAGTAGGTGGTAAAAAAAACCAGGAGAGGTAGTGCGCTAGAGGACAAATGGTTTACCCAGTTTTAGAGGTTATTTCAGGTCATTTTCGTTTAGTGTGTAGAAGCACGCATGGGAAAGTCGGGATAGCCTACCAAAACCAGAAAGGTAACGAGAAATAACTCTCTAGATTGATAAAAAGCACCAGGTAGTTAACCAGCTAAGCACATGCATTTCGATTTTTATCACAATTGAATAGAGAGTACAGCAACGTGTTCACAAAAGGCCTGAGGGAAGGACATGGTGACAACGTGTTGGTAGATGTGGCAGAATACGCGATTTGATTGGCGTTCGCAGCTGTGGGCCTGAATACTGACATCCGAAATTATTAGCTTGTGTAGTGTACAGGAAAAAGACACTGAGGTAGTGGAAGAAGTGGTGATAGCGTGAACTATCATTTTCCTGGTTGTACATATAAATTTAGTGACTCGCATAAAGTGGCCCCAAATTAAGCATAAAGTGGAATTCCGACAGAGGCTGCCATTATCCCCAAAACCAACGTAAGCTGTTGGCCTCGAGATCTTAGACTGGAGCAAACTCGCTTGTGATGTCAGTTTGCGGACTTCACTATCAACCACGCTGCAGCGGTCCCTGCTCCTGTGCGCAGATCGTCTGCGTTTTGCGAGAATTTTGTCGAACAAACAGTCTCGCGAGGGTCAAATAACACCCGCAACGAATTTTCTTGATTGTAATTATGAATGCGTTTTATTTGAAGGCCAATTGAAAGTCCCAAGACACCAGCCATATGGCCGACAAGCTCATCGATGCCACCGACCGCATTTCTACCAAAAAAAGAAAACTGTGTGCGTGTTTTCGCTCGTCGACTGCTGTTTCCACTATGCGATACTAATTAGTTCGGTTGTTTTGAAATTTCAATAGGCGTGCCCCTCTGTAGAATCTACAAGGATGTAGCTACATATTGCGAAACTTCACGGCATCTCATCGACGGCGAAACGGTGGATGACGCTGACGACGTTGTTGAATGCGTAGTCAAGGCCGTCAATGGAAATCGCATCACCGTCGCAGCTATAGTCCTGGAAACCCATGGATTTGTGAACTTGTCACACAATGCCTATTGGCAATCGAGTGCTGCGCAAAGGTGAAGTACTGCTCTTTGTTGCAGTGTGCTTAGTTCACCCGTGAAAAAGACGCAAGCTTTAAAAACAATTCTAAAGAAATGGGTAGGCCTGGCCTACTGCTAAGAATATTTTTTCTGCACCGCAACAATAGTGACAGTGAACACAAGGACCTGAGTGAGAATCCCTAATTTCTGTCACTATGGCACTATAAAATGAAGCTTCAGATATTCACTACATAGCAGTTGTTGAAATTGTTTCTTCGGTATTCAGTCGATGGTTTGCGGCAACTAACAGAATGACAAAGCAGCATGGAATTGCCATATTTAAAATAATCGTGCTCAGATTGTAGATGTGGACGTTGGTTGGGTGAGAGCAAGCCCATGCTGTATCTTTGTAAAAGGAACCCGCCGCGGTGGTCTAGCGGCGAAGGTACTCGGCTGCTGACTCGCAGGTCGCGGGTTCATATCCCGGCTGCGGCGGCTGCATTTCCGATGAAGGCGGAAATGTTGTAGGCCCGTGTGCTCAGAAATGTGCAGCTGGGTACGACGAAATAAACCCTGTGCCGATAAAATACGTGGCCGATGTGTTATCTGCTCCCTCAGCGTATATTATAAATCTTTCTTTCTCCACGGGCATTTTCCCAGATAAGCTAAAAATTGCTCGCGTATGTCCGATCTTTAAAGGCGGGAATCCGAAACACACGACCAACTATCGGTCCACATCAGTGCTACCTGTTCTTTCGAAAGTTTACGAAAGTACATTGAACAAGCGGCTCCAGGATTTTTTTTGATAAATACACTGTTATAAATAATGCGCAATTTGGCTTCCAAAAAATAAGTCTGCAGAGCTTGCATTACTTCAAATAAAAAATGATATAATAGGGAATTTCGAGAAAAATTTATATACAGGTGGGCTATTCATAGATCTGCGCAAAGAGTTTGATACCGTATGTCATGACATTCTCTTGCATAAATTAAGCTCACGTGGTATACAAGGAATTACACGACCTATTGAAAAGCTATTTAGAAAATCGACACCAATTTGTGAGCATAAACAATGTGCAATCATACTACGTCGTGGTCGAGAAAGGAGTGCCGCAGGGATCCATTCTGGGTCTCTTCCTATATATAATTTATTTCAATGATCTTTGCCACATTCCAGATTGCCCCAAACTAGCAATGTATGCGGACGACACAAACATTTTTTTCGAGGGTTCTTCACGTGTCGACCTTGAAGAGAACGTGAATGTTTTTTTGAATCGACTCTCATCACGGTTAACACTTAATAAGTTGTGCTTAAACGCGAATAGGACCAAGTACATTCTGTTTGCGCCCGTGAATAAACCAAGAAATTTTAATATGACTATTACCTACCACGGACACATATTAGAACAAGTTAACAGCCAAAAGTTCTAGGTGCCTGGTTTCAAGAAGACCTATCTTGGAATGAGCACATAGCAAAGTTAAAGTCAGAACTAAGTAAAAGTATTGGCTGCTTATGCAGGTTAAATTCTCTCATACCACTGTGGCTAAAAAACATCCTTTATTATACTCTCTTCTACTTACGACTTTGTTACGGCGCTCTTGTGTGGGGGACTACAACACTAACAAACTATTCTAAATTGGCTATTCCACAAAAGAGGGTTCTGAGAATCTTTGAAGACTTTCGTGGCCCTATACGTGACTTGCGGACAGAACCGCTATTTTCGAAATATCGCATGGCCAAAGCAAGCCAGATTTACCATTTTAAGTTATTTCAGTACATAAAACGCAATACACTCTTTCATTCACTGGATTCTCGTGGTTCTCTGTACGATTTTTGTACTAACGCTAGAAGGACTCCCAAGACTCGAACGATCTACGAACGACAACACTCATCTTTTCAGATACCCACGTTTTTAAACGAAATCCACAGCCTCCTAGATATAAATTGTACAGTCCCGAAGCATACGATCAGGATGGTACTGATCGAGAACATTGAATTTTCTTGACTATCGTTCTATGTGTCCTTTTTGCCTAAGTTGTATCTGATGCTTCTTATGCGTGTTATCTTTTCCTATGCTTCCCTGTGTATATTGTTATTTTTGTATATCTCTTGCAATAGCGATGAGAAATCGCAACTTATATCTATTGGTATTTAAAACATTAAGATGGTTATGTATATTTTTGTTTACTATAAATAACACTCTAATACTTTTGTATGTGTTACAGTATTTTCACATGTACCCTACGTATTTTTGTATATTTTTGTATTTTTTCTGTATCCTGCAAAATTCTTATGTCAGCCTGTCTGCCCCACTGTATTTGGAGCAAAGGCCCTTTGTTAGGCTTTCAGGCTTTTGCCTTCGCTCCATTTTTTGTACTGGCACAGAAAGAAAGAAAGAAAGAAAGAAAGAAAGAAAGAAAGAAAGAAAGAAAGCAAGAAAGAATGAATGAAACAAAGGTTTGGGTGCACGTAAAGAACCCCAGGTGGTCGAAATCTCTGGAGCCCTTCACTAAGGCGTCTCTCATAATCATAGGGTGGTTTTGGGACGTTAAACCCCAGATATATAATATCCTCGTAGGAGGAAGGAGCTTTGAGGGGCAAGTGCTGGTGTGCCTCGGAGAGAAGCAAAGTTCCGCTTTATTGCCTCCACTGCCGATGCACATTATTGCAGTTTGTCTCAGTAATATTTGTTCAGCGTGGGGTACATAAAGAAGTACTTATTACAGCATGGGGCCGTCTCTTGGGTACCAAGTATAAGAAATAGTTATCGCTAATTATACGTACGTACACAGGGCCACATGGCAAAGGCAAACGTGGCCACGTGGCAAAGGCAAACAGGGTGAGCTTGCGTTCACGCACGTATCATAGCGAGAAGCTTAAGAAGCTACGCTTAAGGTGTTAGCATCGCCTTAGGTTACAACCTTTAGTGAATGTGCACTAAGCAGCGAAAGCAGCTTCCGCTAACCAATTTATATTAAGAAGTGCGTACGCGCCCGCTCGTCTAGATCAGTTAAACTGCATATAGATGTACACACACCAATCAAATATATTTGAGTCTATAATGCCCTGTGCCGCTAAGCTGTGCTCACGGGGCGCCTTTACCCTAGGTGACTAGGAGGTGGCGTCGTCGACCCCCTGTTTAGGGGCTTTCGCGGTAGGCTTCGGGACAACAGCTCACCTGGTGTAAGTTGCCTATGCTTGTAGCCTTCGTGAAATGAATGGCTGAAGGATGGATGAGGCGCTCAGGCACGTTTGCAAGCTTGCCGAAGAGTGGCACATAGGGCGACTATAGCGAAAGTCACTGTCATCGAAGTGCTTGCTGCACACGGTCGATAAAGCCGTGGGTTGCTTTCTCTTTCTGAGTTTGGCTTTCCACTTCTTCCTAAGCTTCGGGCCCTTAGAAAAGCTGTGAAAGCTAACGCCTTTTCGTGGGTGGCTGATGATGGAGGAACTGAGCAGTACTGCAGCATTAAGCAGCGCTGGCCATGGAGACAAGCGGCTACAGTATTCGGAAACACAACGCAATATTGTCAAAATGAGAAAAAAAAGCGGACAATCACGGTTGCTACAACAGCATCGGTAGCCACCGCACACTATCTAGCCAACTGAACTGCTTCTTTGTCGAGTTTTACTACGAGGGTGGTTTCTACATGGCACCACACCTCGAATGCCTTTCGAATCTTCCAAGTGACTTCATACACGTGCGGTCTGCAGCGCCTTCATCGGTCGCACAAGAGGCCATTAGTTTAGGAACCGAAGAGAATAAAAAATGGCAATTTGACTGGTTCCTGACCCACAGATACCCCATCCCTAATCGTTTGGAAATAAAACCTAAATAGGGAGGTCCATCGCTAACCACGAGGCCTCATGTTGCGCGTCTGCGCAACAAGATACTCTACAGTGGATGGATATCCAGCGAAAGGCTGAATGTACCCTGACGGAATTGCCATAGAAAGTGACAAAGACTTTTTTTTTAATCCAGGCACGACAATTCCCAATAACCTTAAAGCCTGGCATGGTATGAGCGCTAGATCAAAATCAATCATAAACCCAGACTTAGTAGCACCTGTTCATCTCAGGAGAACATAGCACAACTATTCAGACGACAGCTAAAATTATACGAGTAGACACGCGCATTTCTTAAGTACTTTCTCTAGAAATATGTGCTTGTAGGCACAATAGATACATTGCGAACCCTGACTGTGTAGTTGATAACTTCTATATGAGCATACAAATCATCGTGATTATCCTTTTTGGAGTCGCTTGGTGTGTGCTTGGTGACTGGCTCGCACGCCTGTGTTGAATGTAATGATTTTTTCATCGTACCTGACGTCGTCTCACAAGTCATTGAGCATGCTGTGAATTCGACGTCCTCAAGCCCTACCAGTCACCATTGCAGCTTTCGCCTGATTGACGGCTCTGCTTGCTAACACTGATGGCCCTTAACGAGGCACCTGCAGCCGTTTTCCTCTCGCCCGCTCAGCTTGCTGGGATTCACTATAGCGTGAGTATCGCAGCGAGTCCCTCCCGCGTTTTCTGGCTTTTGCGGTGGGGACGCAGAGGAATGACTGGACAGTTACGATAGCACCAGTGCTTGCAATTACTGGGATGAGGCGCGCAAGCTGCGCTATGGTCTCTCTTCGTTTGAAAGACGTCGCTAAGCCGTCATACTATAACGACAAACGTGTCTTTCCTGATTGGTCAGCATTCACCATGCTTCTGCGTCAGATATTCAGCAAGTCTGCAGGACTCTATGAGGTAGTGAAAGAAAAGCTCGATAGAAGCAAACAGGGGCCTGACGAATCGTACACATCGTGCATTGAAGACGTTCTATCTCTCTGCCGCCAAGCCCAAAATGACATGCCGGAGGCCGATCATATTCGTTAGGTACTGAAAAGCATCAACTTCATCCCATTCATTGTCTTTCTCATGCAGAGCCCGACAAACTTTCAGGGCATCATTACCACCTGCCAGCACTTGGAGGCACTCTACACTCAATTCGCCTTCCACACGCCTCCTCTGACACTACTCTCACTGACGAGCACAAGCTGTGGGCTCTCATTCGCACCATACTCTAATAGGAGCTTCACAGCCTTTTTTCTGTGAGTTCAATTACTTTATCTGTCCGCTCGTCCCCTCCTAACTTGCGGGATTTTATAAAGGATGAATGGGCGTCGACGACGAGTGTCACACGTGCCCCGTCCCCTGCGCACCGCGCCTACACGCGCCTTCGTATGCCTAAATCGTCTCATGGTCTCTTCAACCAACTCCACTGTGATGTGTTGGGTGGAACAGAAACCGATACTGAAAGTGTAGTGCGGTGGCACAGTGGGTTTTTGGCTGCGCGTATGTCTGGTGTGGTGTGAATGAAGAAGAGACTGACAGCTCGCGAAGCGCGGCCTCACGAGAGAGAGATCCGTGGCTTCAGTGGTGCTCGGCGGTCGGTTTGTTGTCAACCAGTGGTCGTGGTCGAGCAGGCGTCCGGCCGGATGACTGACCCAGGGACCAGGCGTCGCGTGGTTATTTCGGATGCTGTTCCTTGGGCTGAGCAACCGACGAACGAAGCCAACCAAAGTTCCGGTTTGGCGATTGGCCTAAGGAGCAGGTGACTGGCTGGCACGACGTCAACGTGCTGCTGGGGACACGACTAGACGGCTGAGTACTGCTGCTGCTGATACTGCGAAAGAGGGCTGGGTCAAAGGAACGACTGACCACGTCGAGTACAGCGAGGGAGCCAGGCAGCACATTGTTCAAAAAGACCAGCACATAGTTGTACACGGCAAGCTAGACAAGCGGCGCACCGTTTCCAAGCGGCCGGCGCCCGCATCAATACCCTATGAACAAAATTTTTCACTTGAATTGATTCGTTAGCTCCTGACCTCTATCTAAATGTTTTTTTGTCCATGTGTGGTATGAAATGGGAATGGAAGTGTGAACTTGTCTTTCTGCGTTTGTGCACTGCGAAGTTCTTTCTGTAGCAGTCCGGCCCCTTTATTACCATCTTATTTCCATGTACCTGCGGGAGTCCTATACGACCGTTTGGCCGCAATTGCAGCCAAGGCACCCATACCACTATTGCCTGCTTGGTGCCTAACGCGCAACATTTTATAGTTCTGTGGCATACGAGGACGTATCTCCCGCTTTTTCCACCGGCGCTAGCAATTTGATCAACGAGGTTGTTTTTCAAATGAGAGTGGCCGTGCTTCAAGGACCGACCCTTACGTTCAAGGAACCTAGCTTTTCTCGTCACGACGTTCACCTAAACCTCCTTTGTCCCACAGTGGTCTACGTACTTCTTGATCACACCACCGTCGTTTACTGCCGCCCTTCCGCATCACCTACATCTCTTGCCCTGATGCCTCTGGGCGGCCACTCGGAAAACTAGAAGCTGCACTTTTTGGAGGAGAAACTGCGCGTCGTCAAATTGTCACGATTCCTCCTGCGACCTCTGCTAATTTACTAACCGTTTGTATAGAAGGAACTTCGGTTGACGTACTCATGGATCCTAGAGCCGTCATCCCAGTCTTTCACTACGGACTACGTCGCTTTCTATGAAAAATGCAAACTCCTTGTGTTGGTCCAGTGTTATGGGGTGCTATGGACAATCCAATTTACCCTTATGAACAATCCACTGTTCATGTTCAGATCGACAGAATTCGCCACCATTAAAACTTGCTGTGCTTTCTTGTTGTGCTCATTCGATTATGTTGGGCTGAGACTTCCTGTCAGCTGCCTCCGCTGTCATTACATATGGTGCTCCTATAATTCACATTATGAGCACTGAACCTTCTAAGAAACCACACCTGGTCACAGCTGCACATTTTGTATTGCCTCTAGCCCAAGAACCTATTCTCGCAGTTAGGTCGAGCGACACCATTGACGGTGATGCAGTGGGTGTTCTTGATCAGCGCTACATTTTTCGAGGAATCGCCATTGCCTATTGTTAAGTGTGGTTTTTGCGTGGTGATGACAATCTCACCGCCTACAACACGACAACAAAGCCACAACTACACTGAGAGGAGTCCCGCGTTGCAAGCCTTATCGACACAGCACCGGTATGTGTCGTCAGCGTATCGCCTTTGTTGTCAGTCACTAAGTGTACGCCACTAGGAGGCTCATCTAAAGCGTTTAAAGCCAGTTTGAGGCTATATCTGAGTCCAACGAAAACCAATAACTTATTGTCCATTTTAACGAAAGACCAAACTTGTTTTCACGTTTGGTCAGATGGCTTGAGGGAAGATACAGGGGCCTCTCAATTCATTGCCACAGACGGGTCTTGTATCATTCCGTGTCGTTCTTAGGCTGTGTCGTCTTCAGAACGTAAGGTTATAAAATAACAAGTCAATGACATGCTCACACGCAGTTTTCAGCCCTTCAACAATTCCTTGGTCTTGTTCTGTTGATCCAGGAAGAAAAAAACTGATCAGAGCAGTTTTGCGTCGATTACAGGGCACTAAACGAAATTTCCTGCAAGATTTATACATCCTATACCTCGAGCTGACGATGCCCTTGACACCTTACAGAGTGCCGAATACTTTTCAAGCCTCGACCCATGATGAGGCTGTCGACAATCCTGATCCATGAGTCTGATAAAGAGAAGACAGCGTGTGCTACTCCTGACGACCTCTTTAGACCCAAGAGAATGTAAATGGGAAGACAGAAAAGTGGGTGCAAAATAACTTGCCACAAGCAGGAATATACATATGCTGTCTACTTGGAGCGAAATGAGGTGAGGTAGCTTGCTGCGCTGCCCAGCTCAACATTTGGACTATCAACTGAATCATCCCGGAAGCGCGTGAGGCTCCGAGAAGACGAAAATACGGGGCCTCCTGTCCTCCTTTGAATTCACTCTAGCAATTCGACTGTGACGTTTGAATAATGTCATCGCCACTACTGCGTCATGTGGTGTCCACTTAATTTGAAGTTTGGTGGCTCATGGCAAGTTTGTACGGCCTACTGTTTTTGTAAACTACCAAAACAAAAGGCACAACAACTGCGCTACAAAGATAAATGCTGCGAAATCAACCTCACTTTGTCTCGACTAAGCTGTATTTTAGAAATAAAAAAAAAACTTCGCAAACAGGACAAACAAATTTTATTATATGTACTAAAAACCTGATATAGGCAAATATTTACTACACCTTATATAGCCTAAAGTCTACGTTGAAGTCGTTGTTACTACGGATATATGTACGAACGAAAGTCACGGGAATGCGCTTAAGGAGAAGCAGTTCGCTCTAGTTTAACGTTCTTCTGTTTGTGAGTGTTCATGCATTAAACAAACCACGCACAATGTGCAGCCATACTGCTGCCGTAAACGTCCAACTGTAATGCTAGAACCATTTGCCTGAAGGAGACGTTCAACATGTTATTTAAAATAAAGACCGCCTTACCTGTAACGCGAGCAGTATGCCCCTGCCGATAAGAAATCAAGTCATGCAATACTTGTGCTCACAATGTGCAGGATACAGAAAAAAAGCCGGCTGCCAGTCATTTTATACCCTTAGGTTGACTAATGAGTTCATTTTGCTTTATTTAGCTACCGTGCCACCAACACGACCACCCAGTCGATGCTAAGTTAGCAAACGAGAAAGGTCAGGCGATAGGCAAAAAAAAGCTTCCTTTATAGTTGACGTTCAAGTGTCTAATTGTTCCGCTTCCTTCGACATGTGTGATTTGTAACTACGTGTGCGCCCAGTGCATGTTAGCAAACGAGAAATGTCAGACAATTAGCGAAGTTTAAATTTGACTTTCAGGTGTCTAGTAGCTCCGCTTCATTCGATATGAGTAAGTGCAATTTTATTGTAGGGCTTGTAACACCATTCAGCTAATTTGATCTTAATGATCGCAAGAGGTTCACATGACATTGCATTCCTTAAGTGACTTTTGTGAAAGACACGAAAAATACACTCGCTTCGCTACTGCTCTGAATTTAGCAAAACAAAATCTTTCCTTGCCCTGTCTGCAATGTCTTGCAGAGGATTACCGCCCGATACATACTAGTACGTTTAAATGCGATTCAAAATCCCATTGCTAGCATGTCTGCACTCACCTCTTCAACTTGGCGAAAGTGGCGTTCACGAGAGATGCGATGCGGGCTTGTTGGAAGCTCATCTTCAGTAAGTTTTCTTGTTGCACACCAACAAGACAGGAAAGAAAAATTGAAAGCACATACAGATAGAGCAACATTGTTATTCTCACAAACCAGGGACCACGTGTGCACTTGTCTGATGAGTCACAGTAACTTGTGCACGGTGAATAAAGCAACAGCATAATTAAAAATACTTACTTACATATACGTACACGTACACTCATAAGCCTAAGGCTTGCGCAGATACGTGTATTCTTTTTCGTAAAGTGCTATATACGACTGCCTCACAAAAATATCTCTCCAAGTGGAGCACTCTGTTCAGCATCTGTTAAAAGACGAAAAAATTCACAATTGCTTCCAGCTATATTTCTGGTGTTTTCAAAGATAGGGGATCATTGATGCTCCTCACAATGTTGCGCAGAAAAACCATCACTCGCATTTTTCAACTTTATTTTAGTTTTAACGCAATTATAGATGCATCTTCTTAATTGCCCTACGTAAAAATTTCTACAAGTCAAGAGAATGCTGTATATGCCTGGTTTCGTACAATAAATAAACTTTTTCCAGTCTTGTCCTTGTAAGTCCGCACGATTTTTTTTCTAGTTTTGACTTTCTAAAAGACTGATCAGCTTATTAGGTGCTGACAAAACAACACCAGTTTCATAACGCCTTGCTATTTTTTTTTATTTTGTGCAAGACCAGGTGGATATCAAGCATTACTATCGTTTCTTCTTCCTCCTGTTCATAAGTTTCTTCGATGCGTTCAGGTTTCCTAGCATTTCGCACTACGTTCAATATTTCTTCTGCATGTAACACCGAAAGCTGTCTGAGATAACCAGGGCCCGAATTCACAAAGCTTTCTCTTTGGCTACGCATTTTCTTAGCCAAAAAGTCTCTTATCTGGAGGGATTACTATAGCGCGGGTATGAATTTAACTTATTCGGCACTTAAGAGGGCAAGGAGGACCGACGATAGCCGATGAAACGACAAGGAAAGAAAGAAGTGTGTGCCGATAATATCAAGGTAGCACGCAAAGCGTCTGGCATCGAGAGTATACGATGATAGCCAATGATTTGCTGCATCTAAGTTTCAGTTCCGCGAGCGTCTGCTACAGCAATTACGGGATGCCGCGTACGTTGTAATAGACGTTTTGGTGGGTGGTGCAAAGTCAAGCACTTGCCTTTAATCAACGAATGTAGCTAAAAAAAATAATTGCTTGATGGCCTTAAGCCACCGAGCAATCCATGCACTATCTCGCCAAGTACAAGTAAACAACACTCCAGGTGCACCACATAAATGAAACCACACATAAATCGATGCATGCAATGTTTGAAAATGTGCCTTGAATGTCTTCCCTTATTTAAAGCGACCACTTACCTTACATTTCATTGAAGCTGCGCTGCTACTAAACTAATTCCGTGCAATCTAGCACGGTATAGTGGTGAACGTAAGGGTGTTTAGTACCTATAGTCAAAGGTAGCCTTTGTTACAATATTCTTATTACAAGACACATGAGCGACTTTGGTGCCTGCAGACGAATTGTGCTAAAATAGATAACAGCAGTAATCAAATGATATTGTGAGCGCGATTTCACTGGTTCCATGCACCACAGCATTTTTATAAAGCCGGAATGCGAGAACGTGCATACGCTTACGCTTAGGTATATGTCTACGTAAAATGAGGGAGACTCGTCGGGAGGTGTCTCAGTGCTAATGCTTTTCACAAAACACGGTGCAAATATTTCGTCCAGCGTTGTTTGAGTGCGCAAACAAAGCAAGGGACGTTTATACGAGTCTTGAGGTCGAGAGACGTTATCACACGTGCGAAAAGGATGAAGAGAGAGAGAGAGAGAGACTCTCGTTTCGGCTTCGCGAAAGCTTAAAATTAATAGATAATAAAGACAATTTTCTGGCCCAGCAGACGTCAGGGAGTCTCCGCAAAGCAGCGTCAGATGCTCGGAGAGCATAAAAAAGAGGAGTACGCGTTATATGGGAGTGACAGCCACTCAGAAAGCGAGATGAAGTGTGACTGTCCTTAGATGTGAGAATCATTGCTAACTAGGAGAGTAAAGGAGAGATAATGAGCCAAAACTTTCCTAAATAACGATAATGGAAGCAAACTGAGCATTCATCTAGTGAAAGTGACACTAGTGACAGTGAATTCATAATAGTTGATTAGCGTTGTTACAGGCTGTTATATATTTTTATTTTCTTTTTATATTTGGCAAAGTATGAGAAGGTAGCCAACGTTATAGCCGGCTATCCCAACGTCATGACAGTAATGTACAAGAATAAATAGCGCACGGTTATACAGTCACACGTGGCGGTTTCTATCTTCTAGTAACCTTGGGCGAACGCATTCTAACTATTTTTTCTATTTTTGACAAAGTTTCACCGAACGTTTTTGCATTTGGCTTCATTCGAAGGAATGACGATATATAAGCAATAGGGCGAATGCAAGCACTGCTGCAGTGGACGAGCGGTTACAGCGCTCATCTACAATCTACGAGGTACTTGGTTCGATTCGCAGAATCACTGAGAACTTTTTTTTTTTCAAGAGGTTGCCCGGCCTGACATTATGCGTGGTGGTGGGTACTAACTTTTTTAGAAGTAGGCTTTCACACTTGCTTCTTTCACTCCCCTTTTAACCCAAAAGCGCTGTATTGTGCTCCTTCAAAAATTAAACAATTCAGGGTTCATAATTTTTTCCTCCATTCTCTCTTATCGCATAAGTATCCAGTGCTGAAATACCAAATTATACCTGGTATATTACTTTTCACGTGTTTGGATATTGGACCAGCAATCAGTCTTCATGGTGTTTTGAAGAAAATCTACACATGCAGTGAGCTAACTGCTTGCAGCCAAGTTGACTGCCTTTGTAGAGACACGCTTTCGTGCTAATTTGGTGGGCATCATCACATGCAGCAAGACCAAAGAGCACGGACAGTTAGCGCTGACGCGAACAGAGTGATTAGTTTGTGTCTTCTCTCCCGCTATTTGTCATGCTGCACGCTTCAGTGTAATGTCACTGTCAATGGTTAAAATGAACTATAGCAGTTAATCGAGTTCTGCTGAGAGGGTCCCCAATTGACCAGAATGGAACATAACAATGGTAATTTGATTTGTGTTATAAAGAGATACCCTGCTTTTGGTTACTAGAATAAATTTCTAAACTTAAGTTTATTTTTATTAACAACAGTTCCAGTGCAGATGAAAGGTGCATGGACAAAATTCGTGTATTCAGCTTGACTAGGTTTGTGACCTTAATTGTAATTGCGAACCGGTATCACAGTATGCATAAATATCACACACATATACAACCACGGGTGATAGCTTGCTTATTCTGATTAAAATTGAAAGGTTGAAATCGACCTATTTAACCAGCGCAATGTGTACAAGATATGCCATGTAGAGTAGCTATGCTCTAAACTAATCTTCGCAGGTCCGTTCCATTTTACCCAATTTCTTGCCCATGACTGTGGGTTGGTAAATAAAACAACTTCTTCGAACACACATATTCTGTGTAAGGTTACAATTATTTTTATGCAGTACAAAATAAATTGAAATATGTAATGGCTCAAAAGAGAAATAACTAGAAACAAATTCAGCCATATCATTACCAAACTTACTCACCAATGATAAACGGATTCTCATTTAAAAGATACATACATACATACATACATACATACATACATACATACATACATACATACATACATACATACATACATACATACATACATACATACATACATACATACATACATACATACATACATACATACATACATACATACATACATACATACATACATACATATACACACACACATATACATATGTACACCCATACATACATACATACACACACTCAGGTGTAAATATTAAAATGGATGGCTATAAAACAACAATTCTAATAAACTCATTTTGAATATACTACAGAAAGTAACTTACGAGAGAAATCCACCGGCACTGTTATGTCTGAACACGGTGTTTCTCGAACCATCTCGCAAAAGCTTGATGCATAGTTTTCCGCTGATGCCCAGTGACAAGCACTCTTTATAAAAAACACAAGAATAAAGCCCTTGACAATGTCATGCTAAAGAAAAGGGCTGTGCATCAATATTTTGTACATGTCTGCAATATCACTCTGTTTATTTACATAGCTTGGCTCATTCACAACCCACTAACAAAGCATGTTAGGACACTTGGGCTGAAAGTTGGCACAGCGCGAGTAAATTCTAGACAATACATGAATAATACAAATATAAGCTACTAAGCTCCTTGGTGCAAACAGTGTTTATATTGACAGCTATAGGTGCCATTTCGTTTCCCCAAAACACTTCTCAAAAGTAGAATCAACTTTATTTAGCTAAAAGTTGCTATTCTGGCGCGTCTTGGTGGCTCAACGGTGGAAGTGACTCTTTCGGCCAAGAAAACAAAGACCAATTATTTTTCCAGTTCGTGAATTCACCCAATGCTAACATTGAGGCAGCTAGTAGTAGTGCTTTTGGAGAGAGGAAACCACCACATTCCCACCAGTTGTGGCTTTGGGTAGCTACTTCACTTGGACAAAAATGATGAAAAACACTCCTCAAGAAGACTTCAAAGTTTGCACACCAACACAGTTCCCATACATACATACATACATACATACATACATACATACATACATACATACATACATACATACATACATACATACATACATACATACATACATACATACATACATACATACATACATACATACATACATACATACATACATACATACATACATACATACATACATACATACATACATACATACATACATACATACATACATACATACATACATACATACATACATACATACATACATACATACATACATACATACATTATTAGTCTATTAGTCTGCTTGAAAAATATTGAGTTTACTGGTGGGCAAAGACTGTACACTATGTGAGATGATGCTCCAGTGCACTGCATGTATGTCTTGCTGCTGGCCTCAAGTGCGATGTTGCTCAGTACATATGTGTAAAATAACAACTAATACTGTGCCACTGTCAAGTAATTATGGGTCATTTGCATGAAACAGGGACCAAAATAAAAGAACATAACATTTGCCTTCACAACGTTCAAAAACTGTAAATAAATTTCCACAGAGTTTTCACAGTTCATCTGAGGATAGTAATATTGGTTGTAAACACATTCTTACTTCCACTATCAAACTATTTTAAGATGCCAGATTCAATATTAGAGTATACCAGCACTTTTGTAGGGCTAAACAATTGTACAGGCACCTAAAAAAACACAAGTGAATGCATGCTATAGCTACATATAAAAATAAATACTTTTATTTCTAGTCTGAGTAGAGCTGCATAGATGATAAGTCACTTGCATTACATTATGAACGAACCTATCCGAGCAAAGTATACATTTAAAAAGTTACACTTACACAGTAGATAAGTAGACTGTTGAAGGACGGACAGGGAGTGGGATAATACCCAAGCACTAAAATCTACTGTTAAGATATACTAGGAGTAGTGATGATCCTCTTCCTTCCAAATAAAATAATCCACATAGATTCACTTCCCAGAGCTTATACACTCATGGCATCATTGGTGCTATACAAATGAGTGTACACTGAAGGATTACATCGACTAAGTACATGATTACTGCATCAATGGCTTTACTTCTTGTACTACAAAGAATGCAAACACAGTTACCATTGGCGAGCATGGATGCTGTGAATTCTGGCATGCAAATGTAGAGGCACGCAGGCACTTAACACACATGTTAAAAACTTCACCTAAAAAATATTTGCTCACTAACACTACAGCAGCTTTTAAATTAGTGTCATAGTTTGGTATCTTTCATGCAAAATTTATATAATTTCGAATGCAAGCAAAGGAACTGCTGAATAATGCACTGCTAAGAAGTTAAGCAGCAGCTGCTCCTGACATCACAATGTGCTCTTTCTGCTGTTGTAAACTTTGAGCAGGAGAACAGTCACTGGCAGTCCATTTATACTTTTTGGTCATCTGTGCTCTGTTCTTGATACACTGTACATGATCGTGGAGCACCGAACCCCTTGTTACTGCTGGAACTTAGAAAAATACAGATCATTGTTACAACCATGCTACATGCAAGAGTGTATAGTTGTCAATTATGTGCTCATATTTACAGATATTGTATTTTCAGAACCAATGACAAGCCTCAACACACACACACACACACACAAACAGTGAAGGCTGAAAATATATTTAGAATGATACAAGAGCAAAACCACAATGTTATAGATGAAGGCATGAAACTTCTGACAGGCATAAAAACCCAATAAAGTTTCCTTTATTTCGACTTTACACTAGGTGCGAGAAGTAGACCACAAATAAGTTCACTAAGAAACACAAGTTAGACTGCATTACAACACAACAGCCAATGTTGATAACTTTAAGGCTATCTAACATAGCCAGCTCACCATACCGCATATAGGAGCAAATGGGCAGTCTAGAAGACACAAAAAACTTGTGGATTATGAGTGTGCTTGTTTCTGACATCTATTATTCTAAATGAAGAAAACCTTTCAAAAATGCACTTCATCAGGGGAAATAATCATACACAACAAACACAACGGGCTCCTACAGGTCCCACCAACACTCACCATTATTGTTGATACCAGTGTCTTGCCGGATGGATATGCTGTGTCCCGCACAGAACACCAAAGGAGCGCTCCATGACTTGGATTGCATGTGTGCTAGCTGCATCGCTCTGCTGCTGAAATAGGCTAGCCACAGTCAGAGAAATGAGAAGCCATGGCTTTGAAACACACTGAACGTCACCTTTAGAGATCAACAATGCATACTTAGGTCAGGTACAATTTGTAGAAAAATATATACCATTATGCAATCGTGGTGAACATGTTCGGCTGAAACACAAGCAACAGCACTGAGAGAGAAAAAGCTACATTAGGTAAAAGATGCACTTACTGGCCTTATGTCATCAGAGGGTTCTTCAACAGGTCTTTCTCCTCGCAAGTTGTGAACAGCCAGGCAATTTTCACCCACTTGCTATTTCCTTTCAGAGCACTTGATCCACAGAAGGAGTCACAAGCTGGAGAGCTCAATAAGGAATCAAAGTATTTGTGCTCGTTTTAAAGCACAAGCTTTTGAGTCTCAGATTATTGGAGTTTCATTCATAAGCTGCAGGCTTTCAGCTTTCAACATTCTCAATTATCTTGCAATTTAATTCTATAATTGTTGAATAAGAATTATGTGTAAGAATATTACAGGTATCCACTGAAAGCAACCATGCTTGGGTTTTCAATTTGTGCACAGTGAGTGGTGTTCACGTAATCGTTTGTATTAAAGAAAAACTATCCTTGCAGCCAGCCGTTAGGCTGTTTTGTGCCCTCGAAGCTCCCAAGCAGATTGCAGTCCTTCCAGATGAGGCTGCCATGCATGCTCCACGCCACATCCGCTGAATGATAACAGTCCGAGCAGTGACATAGGCTTGCACAGTTAGGGAGAACGCGTCCTTCCTATTTTTGTACAGGTGCTCCAAGTAATGATGAGGATTGATGTGCCAGAATGTGCAACCGATGCATCACAGGACCTAAACAAACCAATCTATGCCATCTGTGAAGAGCCAAAAACGAGATATTTAAAGACAATCATTAAAAGCACTCACTTCTAATACTTCTTTGAGGAAGTTATCACTTCGTTAAAGTGACCAAAGTCTGCTATAATCACTTTCAAATAAACTGAAGCCTCATGTAAAATTTACGTACCGCATTATATATGTCCTACTGAAGTATAGTACTACCACAGTGGTAATCGTCTATAGAACTAATTTTCTAAAATAACATAAATTTTTAAGTGCAACCTGGCTCCTGAAAAATAAATTCACATTAACTTTCCAACTATCAAACGTGGTCAATCGACAGGCCCAACCTCAGAATCAAAGAAGAGCTCACTTGTATCAAATCACAAAAAACTTTTTTATGTATTTGCTCCATAATATATGTATGTATATAACAGTAGTAGTAAATTTTTCATGCTTCAACTTACCATAGAGAAACATTACATCTGATGGGCTTAAAAACTTGCACACGTTATAGAACTGCGTGAATTATAGTACCGGTGAAATTTAGTTCTGCAAGGTGAACTCACCGATGGCAGCATTTAGTGGCCGTCGGTGTCATAAGGAACCAAGTACGGCGAACAGGCAAAGGGCATCTGCAGACTGGAAGCTGCCAATGACAGCAATGAAGGGCTGGCCAGGCGTGCACGTCCATTGATAAAGTGTAAGAAGTGGCCATGACCGGCTGTTGTCAAGGCTCTAGTGCCGTGCAAAACGATGGCCAGACGAACTCGGAAACCTGTAGTGAGGCGATATTGGCCTACAACTTCATCCAAAGCAAGGCACCGGTGAAATCTTTCCTTTTTTGGGGGGCTGGAGGGAAGCTTGACGTTCACGGGCTCTCGCTGCCACATAGAACTCTTAATTTGTTACCGAAGAACAGTCTAGGCGCGCTTCCAAAGTAACACGATCCACAACAGAATGTAGCATCTCGCAGTTTTGGTTGATCACATCACAGCGCTAGGACTATGGTTATCACAAAAAGGAGAAGTGACGACTTAACAAACAAAAGCGCCAAGCTGCCCCACCACGACTTCGCAGGGCAAAACAGTTATCAACGCTGTCTTTCAAGTTTCGGTCGCACGAGCACAGCTTGTTCACTAGTCTTGGAACTTCAACACAGCACCACTGTTCCCAACGAACATCGTTTCACTCCCGAACAGTACATTGCTCTCAAGTAAATAGAAGGGTGCGGGCTAACTAGTGGCGAAGCAAGAACCGAGCGCGTAGTTCATACGTTTCCGTACGTACTTGGGGTCACTCAAGTAACGTGTCAAAACGCTGTCAATCCGAAATGTCGCACAACACCAAACTGAGAGACTGGAAAGTCAAGCGAACGAGCTGTTACCGGCACAGAAACACACATTGCAGGCTTCTTGAGTGCCAGTTGTCGATACATCGACGCCAATCCCCGCTTGATAACCACACCGACGCACAGGCTTCGCTGCGCTTCACCGTACACCATTGCACTGCCACAGCTTTCCGCACTGCTTACACGCACCGAAAGAGCTGCTGTAATCACAACACATCGGGTCAAACGCTGAAGTAACTCGTGCGAGAAGCGTTTGCTAAAGTCGCACCGACCGATATGCTGTTTACGACGCCATGTTGTTTTCGACAACTGCGCAGCACATAAGATGATAAGAGAGCTCTTAAAAAGTACTTGCACTATTTTCACGGCGTGGAAACATTTTCTCTTATGTGCGAGGGGGGTGATATGACGAACAGGACAGGCGTGCCAGATGAAAGAAGTGTTTTGGCAACGTCACGGAGTGAGCTGATGTAGAGGGTATTGCTTCGCAACCAATCACAAGCTGTGCCTGTCGGCCAAACCGTTGCCTGCTCGCGTTTGTCGTCTGCTTCGATCAGAGCATGCGACAGGGGATTCGCCTTCGCAACGCTCTAATTCTCAGGTCAAGTGGTCGCTACGTCGCACAAAATACATATCAGTGGCTCGCTCTGCCTTTGAATGATGTTCGTGCGCCAAGTTAAATGGCTGGTAATTGACGCAGGGATGAATTCAGCCAAGGTTTGCTCTAGAATCGTGAGGGTTTGCAAATTTTTGGTGTCATACAAAGGTACTAAGGTCATTTCATTCCGATTGCTTGCCATAGTATCACGGTCCATATCGGTGTCTCCACAGTGAAGGTGTAGATGCATGATTTGTTTGTAGATCCATGCGTAATCACGCGCACCCCTATTACGCTTTGGTTTACAAAGTACGCTTTGTTCCAGATCGTCCCAAAGTGTATCGACAGCTGTATTTCAGAGATCGCAACCATTGGACAGTTAGAGCCAATGAAAGTACACTAGAGCACAAACTTTAGGAACCACTCACTGAAAACTTCCTCTCATTTTTATTTCCAATAGCGTGCAAAGAATGTGCTCCCATTAACCTCTTTGGTGGTAACTTCCACCAATGAGGCAAGGATCTCGAGTCGCACGTTTAATTGGATGAGATGGGGCGCAACACAACAACATAACAAATAAGGTTGATCCTATGCCATGTCGCGTTCGAATGCACCGACCATTCACGTATCACATTGGTTTTCATCCAACCACAAATCTATACATGCGTAGTTTTATGCCATTGATGCCCAATAGAATTCTTCAATTACTGCGACTTCGAACTTATTGGACGATGGTGGTTGTACAAGGGAAACAACACGCGAAGCTCAAAGCGCCGAAAGAAATAAAAACGCACCAGCAGTCATCAGGCAGCCCTTGATGGGCGTGAATTGACTCAAAACCAGCCAGGGCACCAAAGTATACCGCTGCGGCAGCAGGTTCTAAGTAGCCACATTGTTCCTAAGAGTGGTCCAGACCACTCTTGGGATTTTTTCTCAGCCATGCTGTTTTTACGCACAATTTCGCTTAGTGAATCCACTTACGAGCACTTTTCGGTGACGTAAGCAAATATAGCAACTGCATCACCATCGCTGAGATGTTCCCAGGCAGTCACAGCGCGCTTTATTTGCAGCGGCCGATGTGACAACTATGGCCTCTTACGACGTTTTTTCGTTTCGTGAATCGACTTACGCAAGAAAATTTCTCTTGCGCCAAAATGTTTTCGTAAGTGAGTTTTGTGAATCCGGGCTCAGCATTTTTAAGACGGAAAAAAAGCTGGTTCAATGCTTTGTTGGTACACGAACGCACGATTTGTAAGTGCGTTGGTGAAACACATTTTTACAACTCCTCTCCTAACGATTTTGAATAGACCGAATGATATGATAAGAATAATTTTATTGCCTTAGGGCTGTAGCGCAAGCATGTGAGATTATCAATAAAAGTAAAATAACAACTAAAGACTTAATACTTCCCAGCACAGGAAGCTCGAACCTAACTTCTAGTCGACAAAAGCACTCGCATATGACAGTGCCCGTTTCACTGGAAGCAAAATTAGAGGTTTTACTGCACGAAACTATGAAGTTTTTATAATTTATTTTATTCTCAAATACACCAATAATAAACAAACGCCTTCGCACGTAGGGCTGGTTTTGTTAAGCTATCCTAGGATGTCCACTGCCAGTACAACTGCATATACTCGATGCCGCAATTGGCCTCTCCACTTTTTATGCCCTCGACGCCCTCTACACTCCTGAAGGCAACACGCTGAACTACACATGTACTCACTTTGTTAATGTTTTTGCTTAAGATCTTGAATGAATACGTTTGAGTTATTTTAAATGCATGGCCCCTAAAACGCTATTCGTTGCCATTTACTGTGCTTGTACGCAAGGCATAATTCTACATATCTGCCAAGCACTTATAACCTTCGCACTACAATAAATCCATATAGCATTCATTTTTGGCACCACTTTCAGGCAATAATATAGCTCTAGAAAATCCCTTAGCTGGAAGTAGCAAAATATTTTGAAAAAGCCAGGTAGAAATTTATTTATGCTATTGTCCTATAAGATGTAGTGTACAACACAAAGGAGGTTTTTGGCTGCTAATACGCTCTTACTGATGAGTATGCAGAGTTTGTGGAAATTTTCATATTCGACAAGCATGGGGAACATAAGCCTATATAGTGGTTAGATTTCCAAAAAACGACTAAAGTGAAGAGAACTTGATGAACAACTAAAGTGTCAGCCCCAAAATATGCACTCTTCACGATGTGCAGTGCTTTATTGCTCTTTACAATAAAGTGCTAATTGAAATTTCCACAAACGAACCTTATTTTACGCTATGAAAGGCAGCCTTGAGTATTTCTATGACACGTATATACATAAGGCGCATTAGCAATAGCACCCTGGAGGAGAAAACAGGACAGACGTTCAAAACTGAGCGCCGCGCCTGTTATACAAATGGAATTGAATTTAGACTAGATTATGTAGTGAATAAGTGAATCGAATGCTTTAGATAGATCAATAAAAAGTGCCACCATCAAGTTTACTGCATCAGCTGCATCGCGAACGCTAGGTAACGGCCCCATAATTAATTGGATAACTGATTATTTAAGAGATCGTTTACAGCTTGTTGAAATTGACGGCCAGCCGTCTCATACTGCCCAAGTGATATCCGGCGTACCACAGGGTTGTGTTTTGGCTTCGGTTCTTTTTTTAATATTCATCAACGTCCTACCCGCTAATATACATGTAAACATCAGACTGTTCGCAGATCACTGCATTATCTATAATATAATCAACACGCATGAAGATCATGTAGCCCTTGACCGCGCTTTACAAACAGTAACGAAATGGTGCTCCGATTGGCAAATGACAATAAATGCAAAAAAATCAACCCGACTCAGAATGTCGAGAAAGAGGAATAAATCATTGTTCCCGTATAAAATTAATGACACGAAATTAAGCACCATTACTGAACATAAATACTTGGGATTAACAATAACTGAGGACCTTAGATGGAGTAGTCACATAAGCCACATAACAGCGACCGTGCTCAAACGACCCTTTTTCATCAGACGCCGCCTCCGTTTAGCCCCCATAGATACCAAACTGTTGGCTTATAATACATTTGTACGACCGATACTAGAGTACGGAAATATAGTATGGTTTCCTTTTACTAAACAAGACATCGCCAAACTTGAAGGTGTACAAAGAAAGGCAATACGGTTCATTTTTAACAAGTATGGGCCACACGAATCACCTACGGTGTTAATGGAAACTTCTGGTATAGATACTCTTCAGCGCCGAGCCAGAATAGCTAGACTGAAATTTATGTACCTAATAGTTCATAACAAAGTAAATATTGATGCCACAAACTTCATAACAAGCTTACAAACACGCCCTACCAGACATAACTATACGCAGATGCTCACTGAATACACCTTCCATACCGACTGTTTCAAAAATTTATTTTTTCCATTGACCATAAGAGAATTGAATAACCTTTCCTTACATATCATAGAAAGCACATCACTAACACAGTTCTTAACTGCACTTGAAAGCGTACCTTGAACCCTGTCATACAGTTCTTTTTTGTTGTTGTTGTTGTCGTTTTCCCCCTCCTATTGATGTATGAAACTACACCTGTCACAGTTCTTCATGGATTGTCTCTCTTACTTTTGTCTTTTCAAATACCAGAAACCCCACATTATGCATTTGTCGCCTCGCTCTAAAGCACCACTGTATAAAAATGCTTACACCATAGTCTCACAATGCTTTTTCTTTTTCTCTTTTTCTCCTTTTTTTCTTCCCTTGCCTACGGTTTTATTATGCGAGCCTGTTTTTTTTATAATATTGTGCCACTAATCGCTCTTGTGTTGCACTTTTTTATAATTAGTTGGTGTTTCCATTGTATCACAATTTGTGTTATGTTGTATTCAACTATTGTATATGCCCTCCTGCAATGATCCCTTTGGGATTGGCAGTATTTACAAATAAATAAATAAATAAATTCCCTGCCGAATTTCATCGGTCAAGTTCAATATTTAAATTGAGTCTAGGATACTAAATTTCGGTAAATATAAAGAAAAGCGTATTACGTTCAGTTTTGCGACAACGTTTGTACGTGATGAAAGTATACCTACAAGAGGGTTTGAAAATAGAGCTACAGAAGATAGTTTGACGCTTAAAAAACTGTCAATAGATGATTCGGCAGTTGTTATTGCTGCCGATTCACTTTTCGTATGAATATCCACAACCACAGCTTCTTCATTCGAGTCTTCCCCTTGGAATGCTTTCGCTTCTTTATTCTCAAAACACTGGAGTACAGTGAAGCTGGTGTAGGCGCCAGGCCACAACTGCATATTTATAAATAAAATGGCTGACGTGCTCGTGCGGTAGCCCCTGGATGCTCTTTCTGGTACATAGAATGCCTCAGCCCTTGTAATATTGTGCAGGGGCGCAGGATACAGAGAGGCGTTTAAAAATTTTTACACACCAAAGTGAAAAAAATCAAGTAATGGCGGCGATGTGGTTGTGGTCGGAACCTCCGCCACTGTATGCTAAGAGAAAGAACGGGTGGTAACCACATGATGTGAGGCTCACGGCTTTGTAGCAGTGGCAGCAGCACCTCAGAGATGCCTTGACCAGCCCGCCCTCGAGGACATCTTGATCACTGCCCAGGCGTGTGGTTTCGCGTGCAGGTTCCATCCAGTACAGCACTGTCTATGCCAAGCTGGGATGCTGCTCGCCATAGCTTCAGTGCAACAGCTCAACAGACGTTCCTCGCCCCGGCGAGGACACTGCCCAGCACAGCTCGGATGCAGACGCTCATGGGCCAGCAGCCGAAGTCTCCACCTGGCACACTGTTCGGTACGTCTTAGAACCGCTCAGCGGCGCTTTGATCAGTGAGTCACTCCGAACACTGGCACCTGGAGCCTCAACACATTCGCCATCCTTCACCTCGCCCGGCTCTGTGGTCCTCTGTACTCGCACTTGTTTCGCCTGGCAGAACGCCTCACTCGACTTGGAGCCCGGAACTGCACTGCACCTGGCCCAAACACAGAAAGCGTGCTGCTGCTGATGATAATGATGCTCCTTGGATAATTGGCACCTACCAACTCTAGAAAACCGCCCATGAGTCTGGTGGATCATACATACTGAATTTATGATTAATATTTAGTAAAAGTTGAAGTATTTCGAGATAGATTTTTCAATGTAACGTTAAATATGAATCATTGTAATTTTAGGTCGTAATACTTTGTGTAATCTCCCAGAAAATGAAGATCTTTTGACAAGTAAGGCTTAAAAAAGAGTTGTTAGTAGTTGGTACACCTACCAAATCTATTCGAGTCGCATATAAACTTTTTGACAGCTTTGAAATTATCGCTGTCCGAATGCCCCAGCGCGAAGGCCCCAAACGATAGCAGAATGGCCGTAGTAACCTGTAGACCACACTGCCGCAATATAATTTCGATACGTTCTCTATGTAGGAAAAAGCATTAGCAGCTTAACAAGAAGTGTTCGATAGTTTCAAGTTCGTTGCCATAGAAACAATAAGACGAGACTGCCAAACCCCGCTCTGTGCTTGTAAAAATTTAGATTTGAAATTCTACAACGCAATCTGCCTATTGCAACTTCAATTCATCTAGCAGCACATCATTTTCTGCTCCAACGAAACTGTAGGTGCAGAATGTCCGGTGATGAATCGAAACTTAGAGTAAACACAGATAATGCCTAATTTCTGAGCCTTGCCGAAGCCACAAACGCCATAACAGGAAGGATAGAGAGAGAACTTGACTTGTCATATAAGCTTTCGCCAGAGAGTCCGCAACTTCATTGAGTAAAATTCCTTTGGGTCCATGCACCCAAGTTAATCGCAGGTTTCGCAAATGCTGAAGAACAAGTTACAGAAATAATCTTGGAATATCTTAATCTGTTGAAGTAGCTAGTGTTGAACACAATGACAATGAATCGGTAACTACAGCCACAGAAGTAATGGTTAAAGGAATTTGACGTAGTTCTAATATAGCAGCTAAGAACTCGCCCGAAATTATTTGGGATAATCAAGAACCTTAACAGAAAACGACCACTGTAGTTGCATAGAAAAAATTTCCACCCGGCCTTTTCTTCAAACTGCGAAGCACCAGTTGCTATCACAACCGTAAAATCAATTGGATTTACGTGCTCCTGAAAAAATGCCGTTTAGAAGATTAATAGGGGGTAATTTCGCATTGTTAGGAAATATATCGTTGTAACATATGACTAATTCACGGACCCTGTCACTCATAGCCACTATATTATTAAGCCTTATCTGCTATGGGTCCAACAGCTTCTGAATAACAAAAACTTGAGGGATATGAAAGCAAGGTCCTGTTATATTAAAACAGAGCTGGATCATTGATTAATATATAACCTTGTCTTATCAACGAGTCATAGACTCTTAAAAATGTTTGAATTGGTAATAATTGGTATCTAACAGGTAAAGAAGAAATTAGTGATACCTTATGTAGAACAGAGTTTGCTACAGATTTGGGTAACCCCAGGCACCAGCGAAGAGCTTGGCGCTCAGTTAGAGCTAACCGGCGTATCTTTCTTGCTGGTACGCGAGAAAATAAGGCACACCCAAACTGTCGTATAGGGCGCATGTACATCCTGTAAATCATTATTAAGGTGTCTGTCCGCATGCCCCATAAACTGTTACTGATCCTTCTGAGTAGGCCTAACGCACGTGACGCTTTGGACACTGTATATTCAATATGCATCCTCCAGTGGAGCTTTCCATCATAGATGATTCCGAGGTACTTAAGTGTTTGCACTTGGGGATTATCTGCTTGGTGGAATGAGTCATATGTTTATATTGTCTTGCGGGGAGAACGCTAAACTGCACATTTCTGTACATTAGGATTTCAACAAGTGCTGCCTACGCAAGCTTCCAAATTAGATATGTATCCTTGTAAAAGGGTATACATGATTGTATGTCATCCGCAGATGCAAAGGATGCAATGTGTATTTTGCTTAGATAACTGCCACTGATGTTTGAGTTGTGTGTGTCTAAAAAGGGGTGTGACACACAGTCAGGCACTCGTGCCTTTTTGTCACTCCTCCTAGACAGGGCAAATGTACATATTACTTGTCTTTGTCTGAAATAAATACGAAAAAATACGAAATGTCATCCGCGTAAACATACGTGTTCTCTCTTTCATGACGAGCAATGAAGGTAAGCAAGATAATAAATAGTAGCGCAAACTAAACCACTCTTTGGGGAACGCTTCGTGTCTGTCTAAATTTTCCTGTTGATATCCCACCCTGTACAGAGTAAAACTTCCTGTTCAGCAAGAACTCAGTCGTGCATGCAATAAAAAGTCGGGCAAGCCAATCGCTCTCATTCTTTTTAGTAAATTTGGGTATTGGGAACTATCGTAGGCTTTAGAGATATGTAGTGTACCTATTGCTCCATAGTGTTTCTGTCACTGTGCTAGCTTGATTCTGCTCTCCAAATCAACGTGAGCACACCAGATAGACATTTCCGTTCAAAAACCGATTTGGCAGGGACTTAAAAAATCAATAACAGTATAATGAAGGATTGATGACAACACCAGGGAACATCAAGCATCATCGCAGAGTAAAAAACCACGAGATCGGAGCTCGGGCTCCATCATCTTTCTCGTCCTGTCGCTATCTCGAACCTGGCACCTGCCAGTTAGGTTCGCCGAATAAAACTCTTTACATTTGGTGGATCGTTCTTGGTACCCACATCACATACACCCTGGAACTCCAACCCCGCGCCCTACCGTCGACCATGCAAGTTGACACCACCCAACAAACAGTACCTCTCACACCCGCCACTTGCCCCGGCCCGGTTCACCAGCGAGACCCCCGATCTTTGCGGGCACCGAAGACCAGGATGTCGAGGACTGGCTGGCGTCATACGAAAAAGTCAGTGAACCCAACAAGTGGGGTAACACCGACAAGTTGGGCACTGTCAATTTTTATCTCAAGAACGTGGCCAAGCTGTGGTATACGAACCACGAAACCGAGTTCGCGAACTGGTCCACCTTCTAGGAGGCGATATGTGCCTATTTTGGTCGCCCTGCTTTCCGGAAGCTACGCGCCGAACAACTTCTGCGCACACGGGCACAGGAGCCAAGTGAAACTTTCAACTCGTACATAGAAAATGTGATTAATCTCTCGCGGCGCGTCGATGCTTCCATGAGCGAAAGTGCAAAGATACAGCACATTAAAAAGGGCGTCGAAGAGGACGTTTTCCAGATGCTTCTGGCGAAGTCTCCTAGTGTAATCTGTGGCTGGAGTAGTGACTTTGTGTCAGAGCTATGATGAATGGTGGAGGCAAAGCTCAGATGCGATGCTCATTCCAGACAATCTAACCAGTGACCGCAGTAGACGTCATGACTGACCTGATGAACCTTCTCGTACAAATGAAAGACTTCATGCGAGAGGAAGTGGCTCGGCAGCTTTCTCTGCTGCCTTTTGCTTAACACCAGGAGCTCTCGTAGCAACAACCACTGCGACACCCACCACCATTGGCTCCCATGCTCCGACATGTGGACTAGGAGCAGATTTACGAGGCTATGCCGGTGCCCTTGCAGCAGCCCCCCGTCACCGCATCTCTTAATTACGCTGAGGCACTAAAGCAGCAGCAGCTACACCAGTCCCCACCGCTCCAGAGACAGCCGCATACATCAACCCCGACTCAGCCATCCACCGTCTGGGTTCCTCCCATACCTACCACAGCGTCAACTCACCCGTCCACCGCAAGGGCTGCTCCCCTCGTCGCCAGTAATTGGAGGACGCGCGATAACCAGCCCATCTGTTTCGCGTGCGGCAGTCCTGGCCATATCACCCGATACTGCCATCGTCGCGTGCCGGGATACACAGACATCCGGACACAGCACAGCTTCATGGACCTTCCTCCATCTCGTCTGGAAAACTTGAATTTTCAGTCAAGCTCGTTTTCACGGGAATGTCCGCGTACTGTGTCTGGTCGCTCACCTTCACCCCGTCATCGCTGTCTGTCACTCATGCGTACGTCTGCCAGCTCCTGAACGCGAGGGTAACTAACCGTCGCAGTTCAGGAGGCAAGAACTGTGCTGTCGAAATGCTCAAGTCCTCAAACATTGCCGTCGAATATTGTCGAAGTTTTGTTGAAGGTACTCGAGCATATGCTCTAGTGGATACCGGTGCTGCCGTTTCTGCGATAGACGCTAAACTATGCCGCAAGCTTCGAAAAGTGACTATGCCTATTATTATAATGTCAGTGCAAACAGCGAATGGGGACCCGGTCAAGCCTGTAGCCGCCTGTACTGTCAGACTTATCATTACGAACGACCACTGCACTGCAGAGTTTATTGTCCTTTCGTCATGCTCACACGACGTCATACTTGGGTGGGCTTTTGTATCGCATAAGCACGCCGTTATTGATTGTGCAAGATCGGAACTTCAACTCTTCCCGTTTTACGACCAACCAACCAGCCGCATTTAGCCCGCCGTACACAAACTCATTGACAAAAAAGACACTGAAATTCCTCCGACAGCAGCTGCGTTGCTCCCCGTGTTCTTTGACGGCATTAGGGACGAAGCTGCATTCTTTGAACCATCAAGCCTCTTCCTTAGTCGAATATTACTTCTTCTGCCTTATTAAACCCTCACAATTTCTGAAGGAAACAGTGCTCTTTGCTTCATCAATCCCCTTCCGTATCTCGCCGAACTGTTTCAAGTTGAATCTCTTAGACACGTGCATGCCATTGATAAAGAAAACATTTTATCATGCCGCCAGATTGTTCCGGTGACTACGACGCCATCAGTGCCCTCAACCCTTCCATTGTACCACCTTCCGAGCTTTTAGATTTATCGATCGTTGACGGACTACCACTATCTGAACGCTCTGAGCTTCTTCAGCTGCTCTACCAGTTCCGTGAATCCTTTGAAGTTGTTCAACCTACCCTTGGCCGAACTCCAAGTTTTTTCACTGCATCGACACAGGTTCCAACGCGCCAGTATGACAGCGACTATACCGTGTTCCCGCCGCGTAACGTCAGGTTATCACCGAACAGGTTGACGATATGCTCAAGCGTGACGTTAGCCGACCTTCCCAAAGTCTATGGGAATCACCTGTCGTTCTTGTTAAGAAGAAGAATGGTACGATTCGCTTCTGCGTTGATTAGAGGCGATTAATTAAGATCACTCGCAAAGACGTATACCCTTTGCCCAGGATTGATAACGCCCTTGATTGCTTACAAGCTGCCGAGTTTTTTTTGTCGTTAGATTTGCGTTCGGGGTATTAGCAGGTACCCTTAGCAGATGCCGATTGTCCAAAAACAGCCTTCGTGACACCGGACGGGCTTTATGTCAAGCCCTTCAGCCTCTACAATGTGGCAGGCACATTTGAGCACATAATGAACTTGGTTCTGCAGGGTTTGAAATGGAACTTATGCATCTGCTACCTCGACGATATCGTCGTCTTTGCACCCGATTTGGCAACACATCTTGTACGCCTGAAACATGTCTTCACGAGTCTGAAGAATGCGCAGCTCCATCTGAATCTCAAGAAATGCCGCTTCGCAGCTCAGAACCTCACCATTCTCAGTCACGTCGTATCAAAGGATGGCATTTTTCCCGACCCGGCTAAACTACGTGCTGTCGCTGAATTCCCCAAACCGACGACTGTAAAACAGTTACGCAGCTTCGTGGGATTGTGGTCCTACTTTCGTCGGTTTGTGCTCAACATTGCCTCAATAATTGCCCCTTTGACCCAACTTTTAAGCAGTGCCAACGACATCTCGTCATGGTCTTCCGAGTGTGATCACGCATTTGCCACTCTTCGCGATCTCCTGACATCACCGCATATATTGCGCCACTTTGATCCCATGGCTGCAGCTGAGATCCATACAGACGCCAGCGGTGTCGGTCTCGGTGCAGTTCTCGCTCAACGCAAGCTTGGATCCCCTGAGTATGTCGTCACCTACGCCAGCAGAACGCTCAACTTATATGGTCACACGTTTGCTGTAGTTACAGACTATCTTGCCTTATGTGGTTGTCGTCGCTGAAGAATCTATCAGGTCACCTTGCTTGTTGGGCTCTGCGACTTCAAGAGTATAACATCCGCATCGTGTACCGTTCCCGCCGCCAACATGCCGATGCTGATGCGCTCTCGTGATCACGACTGTCCGCTGAGGCTGCCTCTATATCTTCCATAGAAGACGCGCTGTCAGCTCTTGACATCGACACCATGTCCTCTGCACAGTGCGAAGGTCCATGGATAACTTCGCTTCTGAACGTTTTATCTCGGGTACCTACACATCCAACCACTCGAGCAATGCGACGCCAGGCATTGCACTTCACCATTCGAGGTGGCCTCTTGTATCGGCGCAATTACTCACCAGACTGCAGCAAGTCGCTGCTCGATATTCCTCGAAAGCTGGGCTTTACAATCTGTGCATCATTTCACTCCGACCTGCAATGCGCTCATGCCGGTGTCTTCAAGACCTACGAACGTGTAAGGAAGCGGTAGTACTGGCGTGGGATGTTTACTTTTGTTTGACAGTTTATTCGCGGCTGCCACGAGTGTCGGCGACGGAGCAGCTCCACTATCCAAAAGCAGCTCCACTACAGTCGCTTGCGTGCCCAGACCACCCATTCGATCGCGTTGGAATTGACATTTATGGGCCACTGCCATTGACCACAGCAGGTTACCAGTGGGCTATCGTTGCTGTAGATCACCTAACACAGTACGCCGAAACCGCTGCTCTTCCTACGGCGACCACTCAGGACGTCGTATCTTTCATCCCCCATCGGTTTGTGTTGCGTCGCGGCCCTTCTCGTGAACTACTCAGTGACCGGGGCCGTGTATTTCAACCCGGCGTAATCCAAGCACTTCTACGTCAGAGCCATATTGTACACCGGATAAGTACTGCTTGCCACCCTCAGACGAATTGCCTGAATGAGCGGTTTAAGCGGACCCTGGGTGACATGCTCGCGACGCATGTGGCATCTGACCAAACGAACTGGGATCCAGTTCTTCCGTTTGCGACCTGCGCGTACAACACCGCTACCAAAGTCACCACCGGCTTTTCCCCATTCTTCCTTCTATACGGACGTGCACCATCGCACACAATTGACACTTTGCTGCCATACGCACCAGATGCACCTGAGTGCGCGACCGTGTCCGAAGTCGCTTGTCACGCCGAAGAATGCCGCAAACTATCGAAGCAGTTTACTACGGCTGCCCAGCAACGCCAGAAAAAGGCCCGCGATGACGACCACCCTCCTGCGGCAAAGTTCGCCCCTGGATTCCTTGTATGCACCACCCGGTGCAGCTGGTTTGACTACCAAGCTACTTTCAAATCACCATGGTGCATACCGCGTGGTAGAGCGCACAACACCCGTTAATCACGCCATCGAACCACTTACGCCACTCGGTATCCATCATCGGCGTGAGCACGATATTGTTCACGTGGACCGCTTGAAGCCGTAGTTCGATCCGCTCGTTCACGCCTGTTATATCGCCAAGATGGCTTCATCTTTCTCGATGGGGGCAATCATAATGAAGGAATGAAGACGACATCAGGAAACAGCAAGCATCATCGCATAGTAAGGAACCACGAGATCAGTGCTCGGGCTCCACCATCTTCCTCGTCCTGCCGCCATCTCGAATCTTGCACCTGCCCGTAAGGTGCGCCCAAAAACCTCTTTACAACAGTAACAAATTTAGTTACCTAAGCAAGTAATAGTCTCTCAATCAATTTTATAAAATTGAATGTTAACAAAATTGGTAGAATGTTGTCTAGAGTAAGTGCCTTGTTCTTATCTTTAAGCAAAGGTATCACTTTAGCAACCTTCCACACAGAAGTAATCCTAGAGTTATTATAGAATAATTTACGATATCCAATAACACATGCGGAGCAACATCCAAGAATGATTCCAGCACCTTCGTAGTGATACCATAAAAGCCTGTTCTGCCACTGGTAAACGTGCTACAACTGACAAGAGGACCGACAATAATATATCTTCAATACTTTCGAGAGTGTCTTGCCTCACAAGGGGTGAATGAAACCAGGTAGAAAATCTAGCTTCCAAACCCCTGGCGATTGCACCCAGTGAATATTCTATTTCGTGGGTAGTATGCACTATTGATTTTGCATTTAAGGGACGTGGAAATAATTTAATAGATCTGAGATACCGGAACAGTGCACTCTTATAGTTTGATCTTGAAAGCAAACCGAAATGGTGAAAGTCATATTAATCTTTTTCTTTCGTGACAGCGTGCTTCAAACACACTGCAATAAACTTGTAGTTGTTCCAGTTACTAGGAGACTGATTATGCACGAGTTGCTTCAACGCTGCTTTCCGGTGCATGATGGCCCTCGAGCAGTCGTCATTCTCCCAAATGTTAGCTTTAGGGCCTTTCTTTTCTTGTATTTTGAACTGCGACCTCTTACGACCAGAGTCAAGATTATTGCAAACATTGCCTGCGCTGCTTGGTTTTCCAGCCAAAGATGTAAAAATTGCCCGCAAGTTCATTTTAAACCTATTGTGATGAATAAACGCACGAACGAGACACTGTGCTTATAATGTGACCCGTGGATCTTGAATATTGCGGGAATGTGGTCGCTAATCGAACCAGTGTGAACAATCTCCCACGACCACACTGAAATTTTCGGACACGAAAACGTAAGATCTAGCACCGATTGGTACTGGCTCCGTAAAAATGGTAATGATCCAGTATTGTGACAGGTAAAATTGTTCGATGGCGCCCAGTCCCTTACACATTTTTTATTCCAATTCGTTTTAAATCCCCGTGATATATGAGGAGAGTTGAAATCTTCAGCTAGCACAACCTTTTTTCCACAGTTTAGAATACTGAATATAGTGACTGAGTATTTAGCAGACCCAAAAGAAATATGCATTAACCGTAGAAAATTTGAGACCCCCTGAAAGAGTTAGCTTTTCACTTTTTCACTTTCTTTAGACATTAGTTTAAAGCATAGTATTGCTTATCGGCAGAATTAATTAGACAAAAAAGTGAGTAAGCCACCTCCTCTAGATGGACGATGTAACCGAAATGGTCGGTAATAACGTAGACTAAACAATGTATCTGAAGATATCCAAATTTTTTGTAAGATCGTAACATCTGGTTGAATTTGAGAAATTAAAACGTTGAGATCGGTAGACGCAGCAAATACAGATCGACAGTTCCACTGCAGTACTCTCATCTATCTTCCGGTGACAAGCGCACTGTAGAGGCTACAGCCTCCTCGAAAATGTTAGCTGTACCCTTGACCTGAGGTAGAATTTTCTTTGATTTATAGTTAGTACAGGTATTGGAAACCTTTAGTGGAGGCCTTCTTCGTTTCTGTGCATGCGGGTAGACCTCCATGCTTGCACATTCCTGTAAATCTGCATGGTTGATTCGCGAGTCTGAAGAGCTACCACTCTTTGCAGAAAAGCTGGAACTAGGACCCTCATTCGAGGGCATCGTCTGAACATCGTCTACTTGTGAGGGAACAATCTCTTGGCTGTGACCCACTGTCAGAACACTACCCACTTGTGACAATAGCCCCAATTCTGACGCTAACAACCCACTAAGGCATTCGAACACCGTCTCTATAACACGTTCTATCAATTTCGCCATAGCTTTCTCGACCGATTGTGTAATCACTTGTGAAATATTTGATAAGTTAATGCCTGGTGAAGTAAGGCTAGCAAAACAATGTTTTTTTCTTTTATCGCTGAAATAGCCCATCTGCATGAGCATCGCCTTTTGTCCATTATCTCTAAGAGATCCATCTTTTGATTTCCCGCTAGGAATGTAGGGTTATCAGCCTTGTGTGTACCTCTACACAGGCAGCACTTGAAGACTTTAGCAGAGCAGTCATTCGGGGAGTGACCTGCACCACAAGAACGATGCAACGCAAATTCGCAACCTCCCCGACTATGGTCATAGCACCAGCAGTTGCGACATTGTAATGTACGTGAGGCAAACCAGTCTACTCTCAAAGTCAAAGGGCACACTTTGATTTCCGAAGGGCGTGACATACCGGCAAATGTAACTATCACCGACTCAGTGGGGACCTGTTGTTTATCGACTGCTCTTTTGCACCGGTATATAGCTATCGCACCAATAGCGGAAAGCTTCTCGAGTGTCTGTTAAATAAACCAATAAAATGAAGTTTTATTCGTTTATTTTTTGCTTTAGTAAACTCGGCCAATTTTTTTCGTGTGAGGCGTGTGCCCGGTGAAAAATCTTCGCTGATGCTGTATGAATACCCTCGGAGGTTTTTGGAGCATGATAGTACAAAATCTCTGTCTTTCCAATTTTCCAAGCGTAAGATTATGGTTCTGGTCGTGGCAGGGTTGAAACGGCCTATTCTGTTAGCCTTCTCAATGTCTTTTGGTGCTAACGGAACGCTAACGTTTTCACTGCATATGTCAGTTGCTAATTGTTCTGACTGAACTCATGTTTCATTAGCGCTATCCTTCAGACCAAAGAATACAAGATTGCATCGGCGGGCGCGATCCTCAGAATCATCTACTCTAGCTGTAAGACTAGAAATTGCACGCAAGCTCTGCGTCGCGATTGCCTGTACTTTCTTAATGTCATTCTCAAGGGAAAGGAGAGATGCGCAGTCTATCTCAATTTTTCCAGGTGTTTCAGTGATAGTACTGAGCGTTTTGTCATTTGTGCCAGTTTGGTACGGAGATACTTCATCTCGGTTAAAAGCACAGCTTGACCTGTGTGGAGATCTTGCAAGGCTTGTAAAATGTCGGAGGTTGCTTCCGAGGGAGACGAACGGGTAGGGGGACCAGGGTTTTCCTCAACGTCGCCAGCTAAAACCAACAGTTTTGAGACAACAGACGCACGTTCATAGGCTATTCTCACACAACAAGTGGGGCTTGGCAGCATAATCAATGCCATATAACGAGTAGGCGATGCATACAATGAATAGCGATTGTTTACCTGCACAAGAAACAGGCGGGGCGTGTAAGCGTTGGCCATCGAAGCGTTATTGCTGGCGTTCTGCAACCTTGCATGTCATCAAGCCGCAACTTCGTCATTGGCCGCCAGTATCAAAATCATGGCACACAGTAGTAATAATTACAAGGTTTAGAACAGCACATACACACACTACACATTTATTTTGTCCTGTAGCAATCCACCTTTGTGTGATAGATATCGAGAAGCACTCACCGCACTTCACGTTTTAGTCCAGTGTAAACAATTAGACCCGCTGAAAAGACAACACTTTCCATTACCCTACAGACAAGAATACCACTTCACCCAGCAATGTTTGTCGGTGGGAATCACTTTTCACACAAAAATCGGTGTCGGCTTTTTTGAGAGAACAACGTACCTTTCATGTGATATAGCCGAGCATTCCGTAGCGCGACCTAGAGGTCTCCGCTACGGAGGCTACACTGAACAAAGCACTTGCCTCATGGCCCTTGGACGCAATGTTGTGAAAAATCGAGGCACTTGTGCTAGTGCCATACATGTCTAGCCTGATTTTCAATGCCACAAACTTTCGTCTTCTATTGACACTACACACATTTCACGACATAGTCATGATTTTATTATTTCAATGTTTTACCCGCCTCAGCACGAGGAATTTGAATGTCATGATACAGCCGGTAATCACAATCACTGTCCACATCTCATGTCCGATGAACTGACGCTCTGTGGCCATCAAAAGGCCTTTTCGCCAAAAACACGAAATATCATCATCATCAATATACATAAACGGCCAATTCGTGCTAAGTTACTTTTGTCTCTTCCTGCGCATGCATCTGATGCCGCTATGCTCGAATGCGTTTATGTTTAGTTTATTTTTAAGTTTTAGTTTTTAAATAGTCCAATGTTGTTGTCAAGCTGCCACCTTCAACCCCAACTCACCTATTCACGATTTTGGCAACTTCTTCAAATTTCGCCTACCGTGGCAAGACTCCATTTTGATCTTTCCAGCTTACCATCTTCGTTTATCACTCTCTTGCTCCCCTCTCCTCCCTCACCAGTGTACAGGAGCCGGCCAGAGCAAACTGTAGCTGTTGCCGACTTTTCTGTTTTTCTGCAAATAAATTACCACACACTATCCCTTGACAACATAATTAGCGAATTGTTCATCTTCAATCTTCCAGTAGCTCTGTATTAAGATTTTAGAGCTTCCACTTGAAAGTGTTAGATCTTTTTTACTATACAAACACTGCAATCGCAATAAAACATTCACTGAACTGAATGCATTTACTTTAAAGCAAGTCGTAAAGGGACGAATCCGAAGAATGTTTACCGGCTGTTTCAGAAGAAGGCTTCGAATTACATAAAAATAACAGAAATTTGAACTTTTTGATTATTTGTTTACTTCCCCTGTAGCAGCAGGACCCTTAAAATGTCTAATGATATAACTAGCGATTGTACCTAAAAGAAAATAAAACATCCCATTAATTTACAGGAGGTAGGTGGTTATGTCGAATAAAAGAATTGAAGTTATTCATGCCACACAGGGGCGTCTGCGCAAGCAGGCATTTTGTGAGCGGTGTCACCACGGGCCTAAGCCAACGAGGGGGTTCGACTTTTTCCCACGACTAGCTGTACATGGTTCAGACGTGTTCGGGAAAAGGGTATTCAGGGGGTGCAGTCATGTTTGGTGATCGGACGCTTAACGCCTCCCCGGAAGAGGAAGCAGACCCCTTTGGTCCCAGCTTCAAGTAGACGACACCGCTGGACTGACCCACCTAGGTGAAGTCAGCAGTATTCCTTCCTTATCTATTTATTTTCCTATATCTTCTTTTATCTCTGTTTAGTTTTTGCTGTCTTCTACTTTTTGCTCCCGATGTTTCTCTTCTGGGCACCTCGTGTCGTCCAATATCCGCACTCCAATAACAAAACTTCTTCAACGCTAACACGTTGGCCACTAACGCGCTGCGACGGCAGAACGCGTCTTCACCCGCATGCGCTAATCGCACATGCTTCTCCTTATAGCGCTGGCGGAAAATCTCTTAATCTCCTCTGCCTTTCACTGTAGAAAAAGCACATCCCTGGACGGTGGAACTCTCTTTATCTCTGGCTCTACGCCGTCTGCTGCTCGCTTATATGCGTTCCTCCTGGGTTCTGGAAGGTTTGCCGGTGCACTGTACAGCCAAAGCTGCGGAAAGGGCGAGACTTTCTCGAAATATCCGCGACACGTGTTGGTACTAGAGATTGACTCCCGCTTTCCTTTTAGGTGATTCTGGAAGTTCTGGACAACAAAACAAGTCACAAGGGTTCGTCACAACAAAACAAGCGTTCAAACAAAACAAGTCACTCATACATGTCGAAAGCTTTCAACCCATGTTTAAAGCCTCCTGAGTTCAAATAAGCATATGCATATAACTCACAATCGAGATCGCCGAATGAGCGTTGCTCGCATTCTGTTGCGGCATTCGAGTTTAATAGCGTGGCTTCAAGACAAAGGTCCGAGTCTGCCGTCAGATGCGGCGCTTGCCCTGTAGTGATGATCTTGAAGTGAAGGGAATTCGTGATGTGCAATCAGAAAGGAAACTTGCACGTTGCAGATTGATAGCTCAAAAAGTGAGAGCAATGTAGTTTTACTAAATTTGTTAAATAAGCAATGGCGGATGCATGCAGTTCTGAATCTTTCTCGCTCTCCAATGCTACGTTGAGTACTACACAATTGTGCCATGTCGCGTCGTGTCGAGAGGGGAGGCACTAGTTTTAATTTTCAGCTATGAGCACATATATTAGATTATATGTATTTAGGTGATGGGCCTAAAAATATTTCAGACTTGCTAAGTTTATTCTTCGAGTTAACTTACACAACTTAAGGAACTAGAATTTCTCGTCGCAGTTGATGACCGGTCCGCTGAGTGGTGGTGGTGGTAGTGGTGAGAAGATGAGAAAAGGCACATAATTTCAGCAACCCGCTCGGGAGCACGGCGAAGTGCGCAGCGAATATATATGCTAAAGGAACAGTTATGAGGTTTGTGCTTACAAATCGAAAAGGCCTAAATTGAAGAGAATGACCTTTAGGTCTGCGTTGTACAATTGCGTTGTTTGTACATCTTTGTTGGTGTTTTTACAGTACACTATCTGCTCAGCTCTGAGCACAATCTCTTTTTTTTTCTTGACATATTCATGGAGCTCGATTACTCTCTTGCATGCAATTATTCCTGAAGTCAAATGGTGGTACATTATGTGAATCTGTCCAAATACTGGATCAATAAAGGTCACATTTATTACACACTTGTTATTGTGTTTACTTTTTCAGTATACTTGTGCTTGAGAGCTGAATTCGTTTTCTTTCTGCTACGTTTAGAGGTTAGGACATGATATACATATTATCTTGCAGTATGTCTGTGGACGTGTCAAGATCATGTGTTTTTCAACTACTTGTGCCATTTCCTAAATTATTTTCCATAGCGGTAGTGCACAGGATTTCACTTCCTAGTGATACACACTTTAGTTATGACAACTTCATTTAACGAGAAGCAGATGTGCTCGAAGAAATCTGTGACGTTTCCCAGCTATGTGAAAAAAAAAACAGTACCACATCCAGTGAACACAATCTTCCTCTTCACGATAGTATTCACGTCTTTGAGAAAGCTGTCCTGCAAGTGCTCATCACCTTTATGATTTCTTATTTCAGGGGCCCATTGATTCTATATAAAGCTAAAGCAATTCAGTGCATCCCTATGAGCTTTTGTGCCTCTTTTTGTAAACTTGTGTGAGCTAAACACAGTTAATTAAGACAAAACAGTGCTGGGCGTTGTTCGTAAACTGTCACAAAGCACGACTAAATGTCAGAAAGCCTGTTAATTCCCCTCACTGTGGGGGTGTTCATTTCGTAATGCAAATAATTATTTCTGACAATTCACATGTCAACCATGAAGTGATCGTGAGTCGTAACATAGTGGGCAAATTTAGATTGCTTCTGGCTTCCACGGGTAAAAATAACATTGTAGCTTCGCAGGAGACAAGACTGCTTGTTCAAACATTTGCTCTGGCACCTCGTGTTCATAGATTCTACATATTATCAAGCCTCCATCGTTTAGGTGTCAGTTTAGTTCACCTGCACCAATGGGAACTAGCTCACAGCTGTGCACGAGAAGTTCAGAACTTGTGCAGCACCCGTTCAGCAGTGCGGCATCACAAGCAAATGACAATGTGGCGACAAGGAAAATCCTTATTTTTGTTTGCTTACTTTGATGAGGTGCAAACTTCTTGGCAAAATACGCCGCGTTTCAAAGGGTGGGTACGGCACCTACGTGTAATGCTATGTTGTTTGTTAAGCTGTGCATGCGGCTGCACCCAACCAGCGCCGTCAGAGTACGAGGTACATAAAAATCAAGAAATAATTTTGGTGTTGTACCTCTCCTGCGCTTTTTGAAATAAATGGCTTGGTTTATAACATGCCCTTGCTGCACTACTGAAACGAATGGTGAGGTGCAGCACTTTGTAAAATGAATCATGTGGTGCAAGCGAATCGAACGAACCCTTAAGCACACAAGCGTCTTAGCATTTCACCTCCATCGAAATATGGCCACTGCGGCAGGAATGAAACCTCTGTTGTTCAGCTCAGCAGTGCCCCACAATCTAACTAATAGTGTTACAGTTTCAACGTTATTGAAGTGTATATTTCATGCCACAGTAGACAGCCGATGCGTGTGGCGAATCTAAGGCCCCCCTCCACAATATGTGCGGTAAAACATTCACAAACACACCATTGCATGTGTGAAATTCGAGATCACCTGTTGTAGTGGCCATTCAGTTGTTCAAACGTGCTTGCAGAGTGGACATTTGTGGGTAGTCATCTTGTCGTTGCATGGCAGTCTGGAAAAACATGTAACATCACCTTATTTAATGCATAAAGTGTTCGAAAGTAAAAAAATAAACTCAGATAACTAGTGACCAACAGTAATTTATACATATATGCATTGGTACCTCACGACACGTGTATCCCTCAGGGCTGCTTTTTCCGAAGGCTTGTCATGTAGCAGGTTCCTCGCCCATTTTACAGAGCTGTTTCCATGTCAGGTGGGCCAGGAGGCTGTGGCCGAAAAAGAGCTATTTTGAATTTGTGTTACGCTTTCTTTGTCACACTATAGCAAAACCACACCCAATATATGATGTTTCTCAAACGCGACTGTGGTAAGCTATTAACTCATAGCTTTTTTGCACGAATATACGGGCTAGCTGCGAAGACACACGTGAGACGACAGTGATTTATTTGCCTTCTTTCATCACAACGGCCTAGGTGGTGTTATCTGGCGATAAAATTTCAAAATTAACTTTGAGTCAGCGACTCATTCCCACGTGAAGCCACGCCGCAACTAACGCACGTTTTTCCGTTGACACATTGAGACGTTAAAAATTTTAAAATATAATATTGCAATGCGCTGCCACCGTGTGAAACCTACGCAGTCATTGGCAGTGAAACTACATATGTTTAAATAAACCAATCGCCCAGCAAGCTACTTTCCTCAGAAAATTGAAATGGCTTCTACTCACCGGCCCGGGCTTGGAACGGGTGTTCATCCGATGAAAACTTTGACGGTCGCTTCACTCTCCGGAAGTCACTTGGATTCCATTCGCCAAAGCATTTCAACGATTCAAAATAAACAGAACGAGAAAGAGTGTGTTGGTTTTTCTTCCGTGGAAGTACGTTTTTGCTCAACTTTCATGAACACAAAACAAAAACTTGGCACAACGTGTTCATCGATCATGTGCATATGTGTTCTCTGCTGCGTTACTGTGAAGCTCTATCAGGTTGACGTGACCTCTACCGAAAACTGGCTGCCATACCACAAGTTAACAATATTTTCATGCGCAAGGTTTACGGTGGGCCTTAAACTGTAAGCCATGCGCTAGCGTCAGCCACAATAAAAGCTCATTCATGTGAGTGGCGTAATTTGCAATGCTCTGGTATAATATTTCACTGTTTAGAAATATTTCTAGGTTGCTTATGAGTGATGGGACCTCCTGGCAAAGCACTTCAACACTGACGACAAGGTGCCTTGGCAAGAGATCAAGAGAATAGACACAAGACTGTTCAGTGGTGAGTGCACCATTTGCTGTTATCATGACAGTCATACAGAAAAACAACCTGATCCTCTTTGCGATGTCTATGATGAAACACTTAACAGTGCTGTAAACTTTGATACAACTGCAACGATGTTGTAAAAGGTATGCAATATGTTGCAGCACAAGACAGAAAAATACTGACCTCAAACAAAGACGAAAGCTAGAGGTGTTTGTTATGCTGTATGTCCTGAGGACTGCTCTTTACAATTCACAATACATATCAAGCGTCTTGATCAACCGAGTCAACTCAACTTACAAAGCTGTGACAAAACACTTGCTACACTCACTTTGTATGCATAATGTTTGTGAGCTAAGGGAGATGCCACTCGGAAAAAGAAACCTTCTTTTTCCTAAAATACAAATTTTTTCACTTGATTTTGCAAGTTTATTTCGTGTACTTTCGTGAAAAAAAAATAAGTGTTGTAAAAAAGCAAGTATTAGGCTAAAGTCCAATTTTAAAGAACACTGCATTACTATGAAAACTTAAAAGAGGCTAATATCAATGCGGAGTAGTCATCTGCCTGCTTGTCAATGCATTTCGCGTAAGGATTTCAGAAAAGTACGTCGCCACAAGGCAAATATGTCCCTTTATGTTTTAAGGGGGGAGGAGTTATGCACTTTAACCCCTTTGACATTGACAGCTAATTGCTAAATTCGAGTTCTAGCCTTGCTTCACTGATATTTTTGCATCACGTCTTCAAGTGCTGTTATAGCATCTATCTGCTGGTGGGGGTTTAACAAGCGCAGCTGTTGCACATGCCAAAAAAAGGGAAGGTCGTGCTGTTACTTTAATTCCTCTGCTGCCTTGACGGCACGTAATTGGTAAAGGCATTCATTTGCAATGTCAATATGGGGGAGTGTCTTTGATGAACTGAAAAAAGCAATGCCTACTTCAGACACATGATCGTTACATAGTCGGAGCTTTTGTTCTCACGTTGCACCACTGGCCGCTATTCTTGGAACCTTGCGTGGCCCAATATTCTTAGGACCTTGCGCAGAACATCAAATAAATGTCTGGTTCTTTCTCTCCACACGCCAGAATATTGTCGTTCGACGACATTTGCAGAAATATGCAGATATGGGGCCAATTGTTTTTTCGTTTCACCACTTTTGTCATGGCAGTCTGGCGCCTCGATTTTACGTACCGATCAGTATTCAGTGGCACGCACTTTTTTGAGCACTTGTTTGTGACACCGCCCCCTAATTTAAGAATATTATCTCATTTTAAACAACAGCAAAATAGAAGGGTCTGCCTTTCGTACACTCGTACAATCATATCGATCACATCACGTCACCCCAACAAGCACTTTGACTTAATCGACAGACACCTGTGACACACGATAATACTAATAGTACAACACATTGTGCTGAACACTGCCAAGCACAAGAAAATTCCATTTAAACCCTTATCCTGTGTATTTCGCGCTTCGCTTGCGCCTTTTTTTGCGGTTCTCACTCAATCTCCTTTTTTTTGCTTCTTTCTGTTCTGGCAAGCCGTTTCGAATGACGGTACCTTGGCAGCGTCTCTGCCATTGTTGACACCTTCAAAACCGCTAAGGTGTAATCACGTTTCACCAGTCACAGCTGCTTGTTCGCCAACTCGTGCGTGGCCAGCCTTGAGCTCGAACAACCGACTTCGTTACCATTTCACACTTTGTGGACAGTGGTCATTTTCTGCAGTCTCACCTGCGCGGCATGTTTTCTTGTTGGACCCGATATCCTCTTGGTCCTTTCATTGCACCACGGCTTCATGTTAAGCTCGGGTGAAAGTCTTCGCGGAATTTTCCTCCACTGAATTTCAATGTTCCTACGTTAACGAGGGCTCCATCTTCGGGTCTTTCTCTAACCGTTAGAGATCGTTCGGCGCTCGTACTGCGATGACGTTTCCGATCAAGAAGTCATACAGGAGGTTGTTATGAACAGGGCATTAACTTTCCCGTGAATGTAAGGTGTCTGAACCTCAATCTCCGCTTCTGGAAGCAATTGAACCCAACCGGCAATTTAACTCCCTTTCCAGCACCAAGTCCGTTCGCACGGTAACAGTGGAGGTTCGGGTGCCTCATAAGATCGTCTTGCCGGCAACTTTCCCAGGTAGCGTTGGCATTACGTTCATAACACATGTTGGCTGTGTTGTCATTACAGCACCCACAATAAGAACTTTCTTCCCATTTTCAACCTCACAAATCAGTCGCTGACGTCCACATCATTATTATGCGGTGGTGCATGCACACAGGCTACTTGGTGGATTTTACTCGCTTCGTTTCGACATGCGTCTGCCTTGAGCCTAGACTGACCACGATTAAAACATTTTCTAACACTGGAATTCGTAAAGTTCGTTCGACAACTCTTAGCGCAATTGACCCACCTGGTCACACAGAAAGCATCGCATAACATTCTCTTGCGTATGCTTCTATCTTTAGGGTGCCAGTTTCTCGGATATTCGGGACACTCCTTCTTACCTTCGGCCAAATTCGTGCTACCTTGTGCTTCCAAGAATTTATCGCCCAATTCAAGAATGTTTTCCATCGACTTGGTTCTCCTCTATTTCAAGAACAGCGACAGGCTTGGGTGGCAACTGGTTAAAAATTGCTCTCTAATAATGAGATCCCTAAGCTCACCGTGCTCCTGTGCTCTCTCTGAAAGCTCTATACGTCTGCCAAAATAATGGCTAAGTCGAGAGGCACACTGAGGTACCGTCTCACCATCAGCTCGCTTTTCCGTCCGGAATCGGTCTCGAAAGCCTCTACAGTGAAGCTTACCCAGGCCGCACAGAACGCTGGCCCAATGTTGGGGATAGATCGGCAGTTCATGGCCCAAGCATGGCCCAATGTACCACCAATAATGGCTGAGCCAGCCGAATAGAACGGCGAGGTGTAACCAGAATTGACAGCGTACCGCCAATAATGGTTGTGCCAGCCTAATAGAACGGCAATGTCGGGCCAGCATTGACAATGTTCCGCCAATAATGGTTGTGTCAGCCGAATAAAACGGTGATGTTGGTCCAGCATTCAGAACTTCCCACCATTATTGGCCGTGCCAGCGTATTAGTACGGCCACATTGGACCGAGTTGCATAACCAATAGCCAATATGGGCGGAGTCATGCAATTAGGCTGGCAGTATTGGCTCGTCATTCGAACGTTATTGCCGGCGTTATGAGCTGATATCTGCGTCTGCTGCTTTTGGCGCTGTTCTGGTCCCACCTACGTTCCATTTTTCAAGTTCGATAAAGTAATATGCCAGGCGCATCAGTGATAAGTGATATACTTTTGTCATTACATTACACCTAGTTTATATGCATGATTGTTGATTAAAGTTGCGCGAGGTAGACTATTTTACTTATAAACATCTATCGAGTTTGTCGCCTGTCAGACGTTCAATGCGGTGCTTTTGCAGATAAAAATCGTGCAGATCTGTGTCATGAAGCAACCGCGGATGCCACTGCCGTACGTGACCCACTTCGACGGGACCCGGCGGCGTTCGTTTTGTCACATCACGCCGGCGATGCTACGCCAAGCGCTTTCGATTTCGTGGATAACGGACGCAAAACGTATCGTGTCGTGTGTCCTGCCATGCTATCGCCACGACTTGTTTGGTTTTTTCGCGTTCACAGCGCTGTACCAGTTATTGGCACACAAGTGCTTGACGTGTGGGAACTGGAGTGATCAGTTGCGTAACGGTGATTAAATCGTACAACACACGCATTTGCCGTAATCTGACACACGCACCGACGTTCGCATTCAGTATCGCAACGACCACACGAATTACCTACAACATTGCAGCGAGCAGTTGGTAAAGTGTGGTGGAGCGCGTGGGCGTCGGGCACCTTGTCTCCGTGGGTCTTCGCGAGTTACAATTTTGTTGAGGAACGTTTTTTTGTTGATTATTTTGATAATATATATATACATTGCCCTACTGTGATGGTTAAAGGACGTTCGTCACTATGTTGATAGCGGACGAGAAAGGATTAACATGAACTTTTTATTTCATGGCATGGGTGGAACGGCTGATGGCGCACGGATACGCTACGGTGTGCAGCGCCGTTGAGTCGGACGTCACGGCCAACTCAGCAGTCAGGGTCACAACTCCGGAAGTCCAGGATCAGGCCACGGCTCACGAGGACCACACCCGGTAGGCCTCGCCCACGAACCGGCTCCCGGCCAATGCACCCAGGCAGAAGCCGTTCGGCAGGTCTCGGCCTTGGACCTTGAACAGACACACCGGAGCTCGACCTGGCCGACACATACGGGTCTCACGTCCGGCTCAGGAACGCTGCCAGGAACTCGTCCTCTCGAGCGGCGCACCGCTTCCTCTGCCTTCGTGGCCTCAACCCTCGAGCTCTCTTTTCCGCACGTTCCTTCTTCTTGGCCAGGGCACCGCCAAGTACCCTCGGGTGCACACTGCAGCTCATGAGCTCGTGGCCCACGTCCGAGTCTGGCGCATCACTCGGCACCGCTCGGCGATCCTATATTCAGCCTGCAACTTCCCTGGGACCTGGATCCTCGGTCACCCTGGACCTCTCCCGGTTCCGTGCTCCTCTGTGCGCACTCCCGCCTCTCGCCCGGCAGAACGTCTCGCTCGTCCCTTGCCGATGTGCGACGCTCTGGTGACACCGGCGCTTGATGGCATGGGTGCGGCCACGGAGCAGTCAACCCGCATCGGAGACGCGATGCTCCAAGCGGGGAATGGCCAGCCCGTCCAGCGAAGAGCGTGCGCAGAGACGCGATGCTCAACGCAACCGTGACCATTAGCCAGGCCACGTTCATCGCTGTGTCGAACGGCTGACCGTGGAGACGCCTCGCCGAGATCCACGATGCCCTCGGCAAGGAAGAGAACAGCAGGCCAGGCCGCGCCCCGAGATGCAGTACTCGTGCCGGCAATGCCGCCCCAGCTGGTGGTTGGACGGCAGCAGCGTGGACGGCCGCGTTTCCTGGCCGGAACCTGGATTGCCTGCGTCCGACGCTTCGGCCCGCTGTCTCCCGTCTGCCGCTGCTTCGGCTCGTCCCCAGCCACAAAGCCCACTGCCACGTGATGGTCGCCCGTGGCCCAATCGTGGCACGCCACCTCTATGGGCCACCACAGGTCATCAGCTGATTCGCTGACACTCACGCGCACATTACACGCGCCTTGCCCCGCTCTTCCGTCGTTGTCGTTTTCTTCACTCATCACACCTACCATAGCCAAAACATCAGCTAGCTTACGCAGTACGACAGTAAAAAAAACGTTTCCGTGAGTTCATAAGGGCTGATGCATAGAACACATAACACGTAGGCTAAATCGTTTATAAACAAGAAACACACACGCTTACGGCGTCGTGTTGTTTTAATCAAATACGAAACCACAGACCCCTCTCAGCCTTTTCCTTTCTGCTTTTCTTTTTTAAGTCTGTGAAAAGAAGAAAGTGCTCTGCACAGATATGGCAAGCTGGTTCCTGTACAGTAGAGAGTTCTAATTCACACTCGCTGTCCTTTATTAATTTTCCGTTTTGTGGGGTGGCTAAGGCCAGCTGGCTGGCTTTCGAGAAATCAATGGACGTACACGTTACAAACCGGGAAATGTATCAAAAATTGTGGTAATCTCCAGAACATGAGCAGGATCGATTGACAGGTGGTGTCAGTACTGGTCCTCACAACTGAGAAGGCAATATCTATGAATAAATCTGAAGCTATGAGTGAGTGAATGTTTGCAGTACTGAAGACTTTTGCCTATGTTGTCAGCAGCGGTGCATTTTTTATATTTGGCATGTGAGATCTTGCAATTTCTTTCTCACAGTGTTCCTCAATCTAGCTCAGTCATATTTTCATAGTTTCCTTTCTCCAGACTCAGTGCACAATAGCAAACAGGGTTATTGTGATCAGCGAATAAAAAGTTCATTTGTCTTAATTATCACATACTCTGTGTGCAAGTTGGTGGTGTATGTGTCTTCAGGACGTCTTATAATCAGTGGGACAGTCAAACAGAACTAAAAGCATGAAATGGCTCAGTTGGCCAGAGTAGCTGGTGCATATTTTTCCCATATTTCATATCTTTGTGACTTATACTCCTCTACACACATAAAGTTCTCATTGGATTTCATATTCATGTGGTATATGAACAATTTCCTCGAGGCTTTTCAAGCTGAAACGACCCTTTTCACTTTTAGTTTGATATGCAGATCAAAATATTTAGCTTATCTGTGTTATTAACGGCTAAAATGGTCATGTCCACCAGAGAGGCAGTTTAATTGATGAGCCACTGAAGGCACAAAAGTGCAAAATGGGTGCTTCATAGTTAATTCAGTGGTGTAGCCAAAGAATGAGACACTAGACAAATGGCCCACCCTTGATATTTTGAGCAATGGGATACCGATAACCAAGTAACACATACTCGACTTGCCTGCACTTAAGACCAAGGATGTCATCCCCCTATCCCTCCACCACACAAAGTTCCGCCTATATCACAGGTTATAAGTCCACGGCCAATTTTCAAGCATTTTGTCAATGTTTATGCGACCTTATGTTTTCAAACGGAAACATTTTTCTAAGAGAAACAAATATAACCCTTTAGCATCAGTGGCGACATTTCTGTATGCAATCTGTTTATGCTAGCTGTGTCAACTTGAGGCCAGAAAAGAGTAAACTGCACAGTTCGTTAGTTGAACTGAACCTTCTCCCTAGTCAGTATGTCCTGACTTGACCTCAGCCTGCTGCCAAAAACCATAGCTGATTACTCTAGTGAAGGAGCTGTCATCTTTGATGGGTCGTACAAATTGTGTTCTAAAACCAACGTCAAGTGTTGCTTCTCTTCTCCAAAAATTAATGCAATCAAAATCTAATTGCACACACATCAGGAGCTTATGATTTCATTCTTTTTATATCAAAACTAAATATAACTAACATCATAATGATGAAGTATTTCATTTCATAGAAATCGTAATGGCTTGCTGACGCTCACAGAAAAGAACACATTATTTTCCTCATTGGAATGTAATATTGAGTGCCTTGTGATTGTGCTATCTGAATTTGCCACATTTGTTGACAGTGCATTATAATTCACACCTGAAGGGGCTATATTCTCAGCAAGTGTTAATAGTACTCTTCACACGTCATTTGCAGTTAACTAAAAGAAGAGGCTTTGCCTGTCGAGCTAGTAATACATACTCAGGACATCACCACTGCAAAGATACACTAGCCGCAACCAAGAAAGGACACACCTGCAGTGATTAGTCCACATTTTTCATTTTTTCTGCAGTGCCGATAAGGCTAGCTGAGTGAGCACCGCATCCAGTACCAGGAGGCTGCAGCGACAAAGTCCTATATACAAAACACTCACCAGCTGAGAGGAGAAGTACTGACGTGCCAACCATCCAAAACAGAATGCCAGAGAAAAGAGCGGCGATTACTTTTACTGTCCATAAAAACATGCTAAGAGATCGAAGTTGTAATGATGCTGATCTTCCAGCCAATTAAATGAGGATACACTGAGAAAAGTGACTAAAGATACGCCATAACGAAATGACAAAACAAGAACCGACGGAGGTTCGTTTTCATCAGATGAACAGCCTTCAACTGATAAGGCGAGTAAGTAACTGACAAACAATGAGTGCGTGAGGGAGAGTGGTCAGACGAGGTCGTTAGCAGTCAAATGACACAGGCTGGAATCGGGGGTATTGCCAGGGTAGGCTCAGGGAGGCTGGACTGGAGGCCCACCCCCTCCCCCAATTTTTGCCTGACCCCTATGTTGTGTTATGACCATGTGTTACGACTATGTTCCCAAAAGGAAACTTAGTCATCACACAATGGCCAAGTTCCCCGCCTCTCTGCTCCTCCGGAAGGACGCTGCTTATTGTGGGTGCACCCCCGGTATAGACCAATCCTGGCACCGACCTTGACTAAAATACAATAAGAATAACAGAAAACTCAAAGCAAATGTTACCACCATACTTTGGCTACTTGCTTTGCGTGCAAATGAACCTAGCGAGAAGTATGTGGAACACCAAAGAAAAGCACCACAGTCAACACATGCTAGTACCTGCTTTCATAATAGTACAAAGTACTGAAGAAGCATGCAAACAGCATTCCTACAAAGCGAAATATCATAAAGCAACGTGAGGCTGTGTGGCCCCGACTGAGACGACACGACAACAAAAAGAAAAACTTTTCAGGCATGTCAGCATTTCATGAACAGCACTGAAAAGTCATGAAAACCTATCATCGATGCATTTCTAGCACAAGAACAGTAAAAGGAATACACACTGATGGAGAAGAAAGCCATTACTCAAATACGGCTCTTATGCACTGATGGGAGATACTTCGACCTTGATTCCTAACAATGGCTTCAGTACAGCTCTTGAACATACCCTCAAAAGTGCTGACTGCAAGTGGACGAGACATGAAGGCAGACTACGTTGCGACACAATGAACACGTCAACCACCAACTATGAACTTATGCTAGAGTGGATGTTGCAAGAAATCTTGAACACTGGGAACACTCAACGTTCCCAACCGAAATCTCGACCTCACAAACACGATAAGAATGTTCCGATGACCTGCTGCCCATCACCATGATGTGAAACAGGCGCATATACACACACGAAACTCATCTTTACGTGATTAAAATACTCTTGCTTCCAGGTTTATAGAAACTGTCTCACCAAATTTTTCTCTAATAAGCTCACCACTTTTTTGTTATATTCACGTTGACATATTAGTGTAGCAGTTGTGCCTAATGAAAGGCAAGAAAGACATAAATATCAGTAAGAGAGGCATGTAAGCTTTGAGATGTGTTTTAATTATTGCAAAAAGGAACTTTGTTAGAAATAAAAAAACCAAATTGTTGCTCTGATGACACTGTGAATACTATAGGGAAATATTTCTACTGTGTTTCTACTATTTTTCTACATCCAATGAGTGGATGAAGCCACGTTCGCTTAAGCTAAAGTGAGGCTTGGAAGCTGATCAGAGAATGACAATCAACGTGCTTTCTTGTATAGCCCCTGTCAGATTGGCTGTCAAGTTCATTATTATAATTACTATTACTTGTATATAGATAGGGCTCACATTTTCTCCAATATGGCCTTTCTTAAAATCTAATGCTGTGCCTTGCTCCAAACAACTTTTTCAATATGAAAATAGCCATCATTAGCTGTGTTTTTACTTGATTTGCCTTGAATGTGTGTTTGATTCAGTGAACTGCAGGAAAATTTGCTGCATTGACTTACTGTGAGCGAAAAATTAAGTTCAATGCAACAAAGCTGCCGGAAGTTGGAATAGTAGCATTATTTCACTGTGCTAGAGTTGACTTAAAAAATAACTACTCAGACAGAAGATACACAACAATTATGGCAACAGTGGAGTCAAAAAGAGCTCATGCTAGTGAATTTGCACATAAACAAGTAATGGAAGAACTACTATAACTAATCTTGAGATACAGTAAGCTTTCTGGTTTTTTGATTGGCACGACAAAGAATAAAAAAAGACTGTTGAGTAACGTGCGCGAGCACAGGCTTCCTGAGTTGTCCTGTGATGGTGTTTTGAAAAAAAAAGGAACTACTTGAGAAGGTACAGTCAAAATAAAAAACAATCATGCATCATCTTTCTTTCAATTATACTGCAGGGTAAACAGATCGTTAATTTTTGTGTACAACTTGTTTTTTTTATTTTTTTTTGTATTGCTGTTCAGTTTTGCGTATTGTCATGTGGGTGTATATATCTGTTCTGTTATTTTGAGTAAACTTCAGTCTCAAATCGGCACTTGTGTTGCTGTGGCTCATTTTTTAAAATCTTTTTCGATGGATTGTTCGAATATCATGAATCCATACCAACTTAATCTGTCAGTCCTATTCAAGCTTTCTGGCTCCTATAGTTGTATTACTAAATCATGTCAGAACTATGACCATGCATACCTCTCAAAATGTTTGGAGGACCATTTGATGTGCGACAGGGCTCACAGCATTCATCACATTGGTTATGTGAATATTGATTTTTGCTCGTCAGGGGCACATTCACGGTCCTAATCTTTATTTTTGCAAATGTAGCTTTACAAGCTTGAGTGCTTTTATGATGTGAATAAGTTAGAAAAGACAATTAAGCATGACTTACGACCACGAGCTTGTTGATCTACAAATGAAACAAAGCTCAAGATTCAAGACCACACCGTCTTTTATTTCAACTGACTGAAAATTCAGGTATTTAAAATAGTGCCTACACCTTTTTCAAGTGAGTTCTGGTTGCAGGAGTCAAGCTCACAGCAAACAAGAAGTTACACTTTATTTTTCATAGCACTTGAGCATAAGTACCAGGCAATGAAAAATTGAAATTACATTCTCACTTTTTTTGTGGCACTCGAGAACTAGCACATTTGCAAGCCCATGCAAAACACAAATTTGCCCAATCATGTGATAACATTACAGCTGTTTATTCAATAATTTTTGCAGCCATCATAACTCCGGAGTCACAAATTCAATGAGGCATTTTTTTCGCACATAAATTATAATTTCAGATATAACAAATGCACAAAACACAGAAAGAATATTTTTGCTTTGCCTGAAGAAATGATGCTGGTAAAGGCTTTATTAGCTAGATTGACTTGACAACTAGTTAACATGCAATTTTAATCATTACATTATGAGGAATGTTTATTGATGTTATGTAAGTGGGATATTTTTGCTGTTTCAGGCCATTTGTGCACTGATGACGACTTCTGCATAGGAAGTGAATAATCTGTCTTGTTTCCATTAAACTTCAATAAAAGGTACTTGAGAGAAACGTTTTTTTTAAAGTTGGCAGCATGAAACCAATGAGGGATGGTTTGCCCATATCATTTCATTATGCATGCGTGTACAAGAGTCTAGTTCGCTGCTACCATATGTGCCTTTCAATGCGCGTTCACACAGCTATAGGTAGAAGCTTCTTTATGATGTAACATAGACGAGATGTGTAGTCACTGGCAGGAAGCTGGGCTTCGTGTTGATCAGAGTAAAAGAACATGGTCACTGAGTAGACCTTTAAAGAAAGTTTCACAGTGTTGCAACCTATGTCTGCCTTGAGTGTCATGCATATACGTTTCATTAATTCCATTGCTCATTGGGAGGTAGGGCTTCGTGAAATACAGTCGGTCCATATTGGCTTTCTATATTTGTTGGGACCAAGAATGACATGAGCAATGCAGCCAGCAGCTACAAAAGCACGAGCAACAGTGCGTGAACTACAAATGTCTAGAGTAAGAATATATTCCACCCAACGCTGAACCATGCAATGAACACAAGCCTACAAGTTTGTATTTTGCAAGGCAGCAGTATAGTCAATGGCACAATGAGATCCTCAGAAACGTCACTGAATAGAGTGGTTGGGCTTGCAAACATATCCAGCAATGTCACAATGTGAATTACTCTTGAAGTGCTGCAAAGCATTTAACACAGGTGGTACGTAAATCCACGTGATGCCATATACCTTACTTTATCTGCCAGGGGAAGCCTTTGGATTTACCGCGTATTTCGGCATGAAAGACAGTATAGTAATATGACTAATTGTGCTTGCAAGTGGGCTCAAATGGTCAGTTCTTGGGTCACAGCATGTGTTGAAGCTAATATGTCTCCTCTTACTGGTCAACGACCCTGCACCACTGAAAGTCTAGCAGCGTCGAAGCTTATATTTCTTGCAGATGGCAGAATTTGTTGTTATGTCAACCAGTCGCCACTTTTTTAAGGTGTATATTTCTCTAGGACAGGTCATCATGTTGTTTGGGCTATGTGACAGGGCATCAATGACAATGTTGACAGCTGCTATGATAAGTTTCGGATATGTTTGACATCTGCTTCAGTTCATGAGAATATGGGTGCAACAATTGTAACTGAGGGAGTGTAACATGTACCGATAAGAGATGTACTCACGTATTCTATGACAAAGAAATCACGTAATTTTGTCCATGTAATAATGTATTGACATAAGCACTCACCATTTATGCCCACTTGTAAGCACAATTAGGTATATCACAATGAGAGAATCTTGCACATACACCCAAGTACACAGGAGATCCAAAGACTTTCCCAGGCAAATACCATAAGGTGTAGTATAGCATCAGGCGGGTGTACGTACCACCTAAGTAGATTGCTTTGCGGCACTTCAAGATTCAGTCGCATTGACACATTGCTGGATATGATTACAGGGCCAACCACATATTACAGTGACATTTTCAGGATCTGTTTGCTTCAGTCTCCACAAAAAAAAATGCTGTGATGCTGCTCAGATAGTGGGCATAAGTTTTCAGGACATGCCAGGGAACTGATTGACCGCCATATGTACTCCTTTGACGAGTCGGTGATCTAGCACAAATTGCATTAGAGATGTCGTACGATGATGCATAGTGGAACTCTCATTTGATATTCAGGGAGTAGCATATACTGTCGCACAAGCATCTGTTGATCCCCAAAAGTTTTTATGGGAGTTCTTGGTCTAAGGGAGCTTAATATAGTAGCATTTCTGTGTATTAATAGCACGAAGTGGAGGGAATATGTATAATAGCCTGGCACTATGGTACAAAATGTTAGTATAGTACGTAGCTCACAAAAGGAAGACGAAGGAGCTTGTAGGTCTTATTGACATCTAGTATTCGGAGATGGCAAGCTCTCAACACCTATAAATATGCCTCGGTAGAGCTGAATACTGGATGCGGAGAACACGAGAATAGGACAGGTGAGCTTTCGGACATCAAATGCACACCTGTTAATGGTGACAAACGTGTCTTGTTCAGATATTGGATTACAGAATTCAGATGTGAACTGTGCTCATCTCATGAACTCGCGATGAGTAGGTTGTTGAGGCAAGCTTGACAGAATTTAGGCTGGGGAAAATGCTGAAATGTATGCCTTGAATTTGTCATGCTGCACGGCATATATAAATGATCAGACACGATGAAGAGTGTCACTATTAGTATGCTATTTGAAATCTACACATCTTCATAAAGGATTTGATGGTTGAACCACATGAGGCCAATTTCGGAGGAAATTGCTGCATCATATATCTCTGACATCATATACGAATGTGAGTTGCTAGGTTGAAACAGCTAGGCTAAGTTGACTGTTGGTGCTATGCCTTCAGCATCCTGATTTATACTTCAGCACCATTCGGAGAACACAGTAACACCAACAGACAACAGACACTGGGCTGAGTGAAGTCGGCAAAATCTGTAAATATATGCGTAATTTGATATGGCTGCCTCGAAAATTTTTTTGAATTGCAGCCCAATTGAGATAGTGCTTCTTATATAATTTATGCAGTACATCAATTTCATGGTTGAGTTGCCATACGCAGAATTATTTATTCTCTATTTCTCTTTCATCAGAGCCCTGAGACTAGAACTCTTTCTCAAAGAACCATTCCATACTGTTGTGGTGGCTCCGCAGTTTAATATATTGTTACGCACAAGGAGGACCAGGACGTATACGGCTGAAGGGGTTGTTTATTTTGGTCGCGAAGAGAAGCGCCGGAGCGGCCAACCGGTTCACGATTGCAGTGTCGTCGTCTTCCTTCTTTCTCCAGCTTGGAGCAGCCAGCATGTTCACCTAGCTTCGTTTTCTTTCCAGGCATGCGCAACAATATGAAACAGTGATAATCTAGTGTGCTATAATACCGTTGCAACGAAAATAAGCAGGTACAATTGCTGTGCCTTAAAACGCGAGTAATCATCTGACCAATCGCTTCGCACCGATGCAGAGCTTTCCTTTGCGGTTAGGATGTAAAAATGTTGAAAATTAGCGCTTGTTTTGTGCACACTCTTCTATAGTCCTCGTTATTTTTGCGATGTTTTGCTTATACGCTCGCTGGTAGCATAATCAGGTACTTTTCCAGAGTGTATACATGTAATGTTGTTAGGACTAAGTTAATAGTGGACAGGCTTAGGTGGACTGTTATGGCTTTGCACATTTCTAACTAATGAAGCATGTACGAGTATACGCTTAGTTATTGTATTTTACGAGCTGCCGTATTGTGTTCACGCGGTCTGGTGTATGTCGCAACCAGAGCGAGGTGTATCTGAGATTAAAACTACACACACGTGCGACCATGCTGGGCCACATATCAAGGGCGTAACCAGTGTTTATTCCTGGGTGAAGAGTCGAACCCACGCTGTCGCTGAACAGTATTATTGTATTCAATTGTATAGTTTGAACCCAACCATGTGGCAACGCCTAGCACCTTAGACTACCACTTCATTTAATTAGGACAAAAATTATGTGCTTCTTCACTTCTTTACGGCAGTCATTCTCTCTTGGTATTTACGCGTCATTCTCTCACGTACAACCGTGGCTTTTCACGCATGTCGAGTTCAAGACTACTGCAGCTGCATACCATCGGGAACTGCGGCATGATGAAATGAAATATATGCTGCAGTCGGATTAGCTGATGCTGGTTTTCGCGATTTTGCGAGGATCGCCTGGTTTCTCTTGCTGATTCTTTGTAACGGTGCCTTTTGATCGTGATCAGACCCCTCAGGTTGTGTTTGGCGCAGAATCACGCAAACGTTTGGTTAAGACGTTAGCTAAATCACAGCCTGAGAGTCGGAAATTGCGATGCGCAGATTGCGACCGTCTTATTCCCTCTGCTATGATAGGTGTCCGTGTGACACGCAATGCAAGCTTTGCACAGTCGTAAGAAGTAGTACGCTTGTTTTGTTGGCTATACAGAGAGCTGGTGCTGTATGAAAGCTATAAATTGCATGCTACTTCAATAAAAAAATTTCGTTTCACTGTCCTTTGCGCCAACCACGACCTTGGTCGTGATACAAGCTCGCCAAGCTGAGTGACAGTAGATTTTGACATTTGCTGGTTGGCTACACCATCGCTACCTTTCCGAGTGCTAAATATCACTTTTGTTAAGGAGGCTTGAAATCATTTTTAGTTTTGTTGTGAATAAATACTTCCCTGGCCACATTTCGGGTGGTTTTGTCCGATTTCATCGACGCTCCCTTACCAAGACCTGGCAACACCGATTTCGTCTTCCGCGTTCTGGGCAGAAAAAACAAAATTTCAGCTGCCTCAGCAATGCCAGCGGCGAGCCAGATTACATTTGTGTGTATAAGTTACTGTTCTTCTGTACGAGTGCCTTGTTGTTCATACCTTTCACGTGCATCTTAATCAACTGCTCGCCGTAGTGTGCGAGTATTCGGCGAGTAAGTAGGACGAACAGTCGCGGCTAGTCGTGTACGTGCGACCCGAGTCATCAATCCTATTTCTTCGATTCGAGGGTGCAAAGTAGAGGACAGGTAATATTTTATGTGCAACTTGTGTAAGCTTACCGCAACATGACGCGAGCCTATGTCGTCTGCCTATGTCTCAGGTATCTTTCAGAAAAGTGCCTTCCTGTCACCAATGCTATTTTTATGTGTCTGGGTGTCAAAGTTGTGCAGTGTAGTGGCAGTGTCAGCTAAATGGTGCATACACGTAGCACATGTCGCACCATTTTCCATAACCGCGTCATTACGATGCACCTAAAACAAGGCCAACTACTGCGGTCTGCCGTGGGTTCAGCGTGGCCATTATGTGGAGCGTGGCCCATTGCAACTAGAGGAAGTTCTCTGTGTGGAAGGTTAGTACGCTAGACAAGGCTTGTGTAACTTGCTAGCTACATTAGATATAATGAGCAGCGACGTTTAAAAGCTTCGTGACATCAATGCGAGTAAATAAAAGTGGCATCAACGTTTATGTCAGTTACTTCGCAGCAAGGAAAGTTGTGGTGGTTATGTTGCTACTAGCGGGGTTAGCTTGGCAGACAACAAAAGGAGGTCTGACTTACTTTTTCGTTTTTCTTGCTTTGCAAGCCAAACAATACCTTTCAGTTCGTTTTAAATATTCACTCGTGGCGAGTCAGAAAGAAAATATGAAATTTCAAGTAATAATTTATCTGAATTCCTATGTTTGCTTCGTCTGTTAGCTTCGTGTGGTTTTAATAATGTAAAAGCCCCCCATTCCCCATCTAGTGATGCTGCTTCTGCCCACAGATGTGCCAAACTAAGTTTACTGCACCATCCTAATAAAATCTATGTAGATTATGCCACGCTGCACCAGATTTCCACGTTTGACAGTGTGTATCAGTGGAAATGGCAGTGCTGGTCCAAACACTTGCCGCTTGATTTCGAGGACACCAATCTCACAGTCATGCACCAAGGATGATTTTAATACCTGAACAGTGGTGGGGCTGGCACGCAATATGTGCTATACTGCATGCAGCCAGAATCCAGATGCAATATTTAACCACCCAGAGGTGGAAATTCTGTTGTGGTGAAGATGTTGTGTGCAAGTGCACAACAACCGTAAAGTTGTTAAAATTTTTTGGAACGGTGCTGTAATAGCGGAGTTAAATGCGTTTGATTATCTAAGCACCGTAATCACTTTTTTCATTCTTTTTTTCACTACCCTCCATTGGTACTTCTCCCGAAAACGCTTTGCCCCCTTGCCAAGCACCTCTCCCAATCTTGCGTGGCATGCATCATCGATGATATATTGTTCGAAACACTGTCTTGTTACGGTTGCCGTTACTCCACCCTCTGTCAATTTTGTGCTTGTTGGCGAATCGCTGTTGTTGTGCCAGCTGATGCTTATACGAATAGTGTTGGTATGAGCCCTGTCCTACGGGCCACAGTACATGATTTGCAAGCACGTGCATGCATGCGGGCTTCACGACAAACGACGAATGGCATGGACAGCTTCTCGCAGACTGACATGAAGTCATAGGTGCTTGCTTGACCAATTGCAGCATATTTATTCTGCACGTCAGATTCAACTTCGTGATGTTACGTGCCAGCCCGAAAGGCATGGGGGGACTGTTTCGTGGAATTTGTGGAGCACTGGCGGCTTGTTGCGCTGCCACGTGGAGAATCACAGTTCGTGCAGCATTTTGCATATGATGCACGTGTTTACTTCCAACGTTTGAAAAATAATATAAGAGGTTGTTTAGGGGCCATATAAATGGACCGGAGCAGTGGCCAAATTTTAAAATAAGAATCGCTTCAGTTATTTGCTATTCATGAGGAACAATGAAGCGTGGCTGAGAAGAGGCTATAGCGAGACACAGCTGGGGGCTAAGGAAGCTCTGTTACACCATTGCAAAGCGTAATTTACAAGAAATGACCTATGTCGACGTGGTGGTTCATTTGTAAGTGTTTTATTTAGAATGGGAGGGGATAGAATGAAAGAACAAGAGGAATAAAAAGCTTGTAGGCAAGCTAAGAGAATTCGGAAATGCTTTCAACACATGTAAACATATAAAATGTATACAGCACATCATCAATATTGGCACTTGTTGTTTTTCAAAGCTTGAGATTGGGGACTGGGATGACTTCAGCCATTTATTTGCGTCTTGAGTAGATGATAGGTGGTGTTGCAATTCGGAGGAGTCATTTCGTTATGATTTTCGCAGCAGGGTAATGGTAAGTGAGGTGCAAAACAGGCTAATTCGATTGTTCGGGCTCAAGTGCTTCATTTCAATCGAATCTATGTTGTTCGGATGCCATTTTGGCTCCATTCTATTGACGCATTGCGGCCTCCACCCGTTCTATGCACCTTCCTTGGCTATTTTCATGTCTAGACCATGAGAATAGCCTTAAACAATGTAGTGTGGCTCCATTTCATTCTTTTGTTTCATGTTTGCCCTGTTCTAGATAGAATACTTACAAAATAGCCCCTCCAATTTATCGCACATCTAACTTGAAATTCAACTTTTTACTCTTTCTTTATATTTCAAATAAATAATGCTTTGCTGCTGTAGTCATCAACGTAAGCTCTATATTGTCACGTTATTAACGTTTATTAACGTTTATTATTGTGTAGTAATCAACGTAAGCTATATATTGTCACGTTTATTTATATATTAACACAAGTAAAATTTTTTAAACTTTAAGTCTTTTGTGCGTGAAAAAGAAAAATGAAAGGCATATCCATTAGGTAGGTGCTGATTAGCTGGTATTTCGTTGAACACTCTTTTGGGGGGGCATGTGCTAGTAAACAGCATAGTAGGTGTAAAATATTTGGATCCACGTCATCACTTTCAGGGCTTATTTGCACATTACAGTTTCACGCCGTTTGCAGCAGGGCAATTGTGTATCGCCTACTGAACATTTGCGAAACCACCTTTGTGCCTAAACAGTGGGAGCGCACCCACACTTAAGGGTAACAGATTTGCCAGAACAGCATTTTTTCAGTTTTCAACAGTGTTGAGACACTTGAGACATCTATTAACATTGTGCGGCACACAAAGGTGGACACAAGATTTTTTATGAAGGAGGATCACCATTTGGAATAACATATTTACTCTTCTTGGAGTATAAAAGAAATAATAATAACGGGCCGAGGGTCACATCATTCGGTTTTCCCTTATAAAATTGGCCACCCCCTCTGAAATAGCACATGGAATGCTTGAAAAAGTACACATAGTGCAGCAATACGTATGCAAACCACACCACCAAATGTTACCTTAATAAGCTCCGCAATAAACAAGTAACTATAAGCAACATTTTCGAGCACAACCATTCCAATCGATGAGAATCGATGACGTGCAGAAGCTACGTGGCTAATATGTTTTTGTTATCGCAATGTAATCGACAAAGTAATGCTGTAAACAGCAGCAGAGGCAAGCATAAGTAGCCGTGGTGCAACTTTGAAGCTCGTGCACAAGGCCGGTTTGTCTGTGCCTGCATTCACACCGTGCCAAAACCATTTCAATCTGGCATGGCATGAAAGATCGTGCTGTGATAAGTGCCTATGCTGTCCCACATCTGGATAGAACGGAGAACATAAACAGGCATTTAATTGCAAGCAGCGAAATGAGCAACAAATCTGGCCCTTCGCGTCAGCCACGGGGAAGGCAAATAACATAGAGGTTATTCTCCTGCAAATATTTTTTAGCATCCCAGTTTCCTCAGACTGAGCAACATGGCACACGAAAATTTGTTGGCATTGCCGCCCCTATCTGCCACCACACGTTAATATGACATTCTGTGCCTGCACAGGTGGAGCGCGCCGAGCCTTCAACATTGCAGAGATGCCCTCGGTGTCTGCTAGACGGCAGCAGATTCTACACAAGGTCTGTACAACGCCGTCGGGTGTTTCAAAAACACATCAGTTTTCAAATTATTTCTTTTTTTAGCATACCAAGTGTTGTCGTCCTGCCATAATAACAAGAAATTAATTTTTTCTCGTGCTGTTGACCTGTGGTTTGCATTCCAAGGCTTGTTTAGGGCAGTGTGTTGGCGATCGCTCGGACACCAGTGCTAGTACAGAGTGGCAAGTTTCAAAATGTCTCGTAAGTGCTTTCTATTCATAGAAACCAGAAAAGCTGAAGTCTCAAAGTGACGCTTTCCTTAAGGGCTGGGCTCCTGGTAGTCACTTGCTCTTTAATGTAGAGGATTTTTTAGCGAACTGAAAGCACCTTAACCGAATCTGTCTCTCAGTCGGTCGGTGTAGTATCTATCTGATCGATCGATTTAATCCAGCCTATTAGGTTTGGGCGCTCTGTGATTGTCTCCTTAACTTGACACCTTAGGTCAGCAACTCACTTATGAGTTGACTTAGTCGAGACTCGCTCATACTCAAATAAACCATGTGCTTGCGTGAGTAAGGGTGAGTAATATTTTAGCGAGCTTGAGGCCGAGCGTGTCTGGTTTAAGAAAATTTTGGTGGGTTAGAATGAGCCCCAGGCGCGAAGCATGTATAAGTGAGTTTTAGTGAGCTCTAATTTTTTGCCAACTAATGTTTGACATGAACCAAAACTTGCATGAGAGGAAAGAGTATGTTATAAAAGGGTTTCATTCAGCAATTCACTGACATTTGGTTTCTATTATATACAAGATGTTTATTTACACTACATACAAATGCGTTAGAGAGCCAAGAATCTATGGTTGACTGTTTTCGAAAAGTCTCTTGTCACTGTCTTTTAGACCACTGATTCACCCTACACCAGCCACTTGTCTTTCTCTATTTCTTGCTACACCCTTCAGAGTACCAAGGGTCGATCATGCAGTTACCCTAACATGTTGGGCGTGAGGCCCACCACCGGAGGCGCGAGCGCTGCAATCGCTGTGACGTGCAGGGTTGGATCACGTGATCTCGCCTCGCGCTGGCTAAGGAAAGCTGGTGGCTGCATGTGTGATTCTACCATGATTTTGCAGTGTCTTCGTTTTCGAACAGCGCTGTTTTGCTCTGGCTTCACGTGTGCAGACTTCTGCAGACTACGCAATCCGAAAAGACAGAAAATTTACCGGCGGCATCCCACAGTGCGCTATATACGTGAGGGTACTCTCACGGTGGCTTGCAGTGCCACTGTCTCCTCTCTATTTTTGTGTTGTGGTTGTTATTTAACTGTGGGGTTAACATGAGCAACGACAATGAATGCTCGCATAAAAGCGGAACATTTATGTTTCCACCCGGGAGCCCTGCCACAACTAATAATGAATGTGCGAACAGTCCAATTACATATATTTCAAAATGGGATGTAGGTGTGAATATCTGGGGGAAGTTGCCGTCATTGTCATTACTTTCAAGAATGTGCCCCGTTGTTGTCCGAATTGTCAGAGAGTCTAGATATAGCCCGCAAGTCTAATTATTTACCCTTTAGTTCGGTAATTTCACCTTACTGCAGTCTATATCGTTGCCAGTTGCTTCTGTGTGTTCGGCCATCAAGTTGAACGCAACCTCCTTTCTTACATCATACATGTTCCGCTCCAGTTACAGCTACTTTTCTCGCCAAGGTAACCTAACAGTAGCCTGTGCCACTCTCACCCTCCTCCCCGGCTCTCCTTCTCTATGTGTGTACTCGACCACACTGGTTTCCATCTACCAGTAGCGTGGTTTCCATCCACCAGTAGCCAGGGGGTGGCACACCAGGCCCATGCCTCTGCCCTCCCAATATTTTCCTATGGTATATAGGGGAGCCGAAAATAACGGTCTGCCACATCTACTTGCCTAGCTGAGACCCATTCTAATCAAGGTGGCGCACCTTCGAAAAAAACTCTGGCAAGGCCTCTGCCATCTGTGGCCTCAGCTCACAGGGTTCTTTGCTTATAGATTACGTCTGTAGGATGGGCCCCTAGCCACTGTCACTTCCTCTCAATGCTGTTTTGATCTACAGGCGAAAACTTGGTAAGCTTCGAAAACTGATTCATCTTATAGGAGCTTCCGTGAAATATCGCACAGTTCGTGAATAAAGCTTAAAAGAAAAAAACTGGACATTTCCTATTTCATTGAAAGCTCTGAGACTCCCCCCCCCCCTTTTTTTTGTCTTGAATTCGCGTCGTCCTGGCCACGGTCCTGGCGATGGACATCTGCCGTACTGCCGCTAGGTCAACGGGTGCACGCCGTTGTTACTTTACCTGGTCGAACGAGCCTTTTTTATGAGAGCCGAAGCGATACCTAACCACACAGTGGAAAAAAAAACAAGGTTGGAAGTTGGGGAAGGGGGGGTGTAGTGATTCGAAAATTTCTTGGCTTGAAACTCTAAGCCGTGCAGCGAATCCTGAATAGGCCACCTTTGCCATTTTACACCGGTGCTTTATGGAAAAGCGTATTTAGATTTGCAAGTGGCCGTTATCCCTAGTCACGGTACACTGCACATAATGTTCCCTTGCTCATGCGTATGTACGCTGCCTAATGATGAGTATCAGTGTAATCACTGATGTCTGAATATGCTACTGGAAATATTTTGGAGCAGTGTAAAATATTACTGCTTCCCTAAAAAAACTAAATTGTGCTCCAGTTTTTTTTTTTGACCACCTTTGCTCTTCAGTTTCAGGAATCTGCCGAATTTCATGGTCGCAAGCTTGGCAAATCCACATTCTAATTCGCAGAGTCTGTCAAATGATTTTACAGGCACAGCAAATGCTAATATGGACTTCATCATTGTTGGCTCAATGGGGTGGTTCAAAATGCCACTTTCGTTGAAATAGCAGTGCTCATGTTTACACTGCACAATTTAGGTGATGTCGAATGGTTTATACTAGTTTTGTTTCTAAATGTAAGCTTTCTTTTTTATACTGCTTAAAAGTTGGTATCTAGTGATGAAAATTGCACATCTTTGTCCCTGTAACCTGCTCAAAATTTACATTTTAGTGCTTCAAAAGTAACATTTTGCTGCTGATAAAATTGCTCCATGTTGTATTTCGGCTTTTGCACCCCTGATCTTGTTAAACAGTAGCTTTCAGTGACACTGTGTTCAATGAGCAAACAAGTTTGATATTCGGACACTCTTTTCGCATTTTTTTGGTGCCACCGTAATCTAACATGTGCCAACCAGTCTGACCAGTATAACTGTTAGCGCATGACTGAGGAATCTTGTACACTACTACTGTATTACAAGGAATATAGGAGCTTCGGTGTTTTTGACCACATTCACCTTTATTTTCGGCTTTGCCTTTAGCTCCGAGCATAACAAGTGTGCAAGTGCTGCCAGGCTTTTTAAGAGCCGTACATAACACTGCCACATACCTGGATGCGACATTAATTGTGCGCCATCTTGTGAACATGTCGAACAAGTGTTTTGTTTTAGATGCGGAGCATCTTATACTCGCGCCTTGTAGTGCGCCGTCCGCACCGCTTCTCGAACATTCGACAGCTGACGCGCGCGCATGCGCCGTCGTGCCGTCGCCCACTCTTCCACCATCTGTGCATCCCTTCCTCCTCTACACACCGCGCGCGCTTCACTCCTCCACCATCTGTGCACCCTTCCTCCTCTACACACCGCGTTCGACATCTACAATTCTCCTGATTCTCCAGTGGACGCGCATGTGGCGTCGCGCTTCGAGAACATTCAACAGCTGACAGTGCATTCGCCGTCGTGCTGTATATATACTCAAGGTCGGCGCTCGCTCGCTCAGTTGCCGCCCGTCGGTTGGTTTGTACGGCGCGTCGACGTCCAAGGTCGCGGTGAAATGAATTCCAACGAATCCACAAACACAATGATCGACGTCCCTTCGACCAGCGCCGCCCTTTCGCATACGTGTGTACGTGTTCACTCATTTAACACCCCCTCCTACAACCACGTTAACCAATTTAGCCATCGACCCAAGTAAGTCGCAATTTAACACCCCATTTCACAACCACGTTAACCAATTTAGCCATCGACCCAAGTAAGTCGCACTTTAACACCCCGTTAACCAATTATATGGTCCGCATCCTCCTCAGTGTTCCCCCGAGGGAAGCTGCGGGCAATTTTTTCATGTGCTAATAAGAGCTTATATCAATAAAAAACTTGAACGTAGGGCAGCAGGCTAAAGTGGCTTTCATAATTTTTCTCACAGACTTCGCATTTGCTGAAATGTTTGATCCACGTCACCACCTTTTCGCAGGATCTAGTGACCACATAGTCTGGAAACCCTGCTGCTGGAAACCTCTGGATCTGAGCATAAACACTGCTCAATACCTTGTGCGCACATGACTTGCACACAGCCTCCTGTACCGAAGATGCAGCCAATCCATCTCTGATCACTTCGGAATAAGCTAACGTGTAAGGCAAAAGAGGCTCTTGCGACCTGGGCCTGTACTGCCAACACACATGCATTGATAAGGAGTGAGACAGCTGCTCACACTGCGCATTTTTGATACATTTTTGTTTTTTTCCGCCAAGCTGCTCTAAAAGCATATTAATCAAGAAAATTGCACTGAACTGCTCCGAAACAGCCTGGAAAGCTGGAATTTTGATGCCGACCTCAGCTTCAGTGGGGAAAAAAATGGCGAGTTTGACTAATAAGATGCACCCAATTGTGTGTTTTTTTTCACTTGCCACATTTCTTGTGACAAATGCTCCCATGGTGCTGCCATAATCTTTAAACTTTAGCAAATATGTGTGGCTCACAAAAATGTGCTGCCGTGCATGGAGCTAGCTGCTTCTTCTAGCTAGGCTGTGTGTTCTAGCGCCACTGTCGGCTAGCGAAAACCACCGAGTTTAGTGCAAGCATATCGGGGTTGACTCTCCGGTTCTGTGTCGTGCATAGCGAATTCCTCTAGGCACAGTGACTTTCATGTTGACACTGCTACATGTGGTCACCTACGAGTACTTGTTTGCTGTGAGCGAGTAACTGTAAACGTGGAGTCATTTTTTCCCTGCATCCGACGCGTCTCCCGAATGCTCTGGCACGTGCACATAGGTTTTCAATATGGGTTCCGTAAGCGGCAGAATGTGTGCAACCAATTCTCGGTTTACACCCATTAGCTACTAATTTATTTAGACAGGTGAGAGTTCTCATTGCAATTTATATTTAAAAAAGTCACCGCAAGTGAAATCCGCACATCAATGTTTGCAGGTAGAGGGAAACACTTGGTTACATGCGAAGCCACGGTGACAAATTGAGTGTTCGAACCATTGTAAACGATATTAATGGGCACCTTGGTGCTTTATTCGTGACTCCTTACACATCGGCAATCACTTGACACAGTTTTCATTATTGGCGATTAGCCACTGTTTCGTTTTGTAATCGAAACTCCCAACAAGTGCTTAAAGAGGCGTCGCTGCATACGTGCCGGCCTTAGGCTACACGAGCTTTTGGCTTATCTCAATCAGTGTTTCGGTCGGCGGCAGTGTGACTTCGTTTTCTTTTTTTTTCTTTTTTTGCAACAAAACCTGCCTCTCTACGATCAGCGTTTTGTTTGCGTGGACAGGGATTTTTTCACCTGTGGTGCGTGAGCACTTTACGCGAGTCACGGCGTGGCGCGGGCAGCAATCGCAAGCCGTTATATTATTGGCAGTTCTTCATCGACGTTGATGACCTATAGATATTGAAAAAAAATGTCAACACTGGCCAACTTGTGCTATAATAACAGCGCGTGGTTGCTCATGTGGAGAGGCGTTATCAGTATCACTCGCTTATCACTTAGTGCCATATGCACATGCTTTACGAGATAGTCTATGCGGTGAGATTTTTTTGATCTCGCGCTGCACTCTTGGAGTTGGTCCTGTATGAGGTGACCGCGAATGGCAGTGCAGCATGCTTTTGTTTGTTAGAAGCTCTTAACGCTATCATGTCAGGCTTTTTTTTTTAAGCGAACGACCACTCTTACGTCACTAAGATTCTTGTGCAATCACAATTATTTAATTTCTTTTTGAGTGTGATGTGTTCTTTTTTAATGTTTCAGTGGAACCTAGCTTTCAACAAAACATTTTAGTTATTATTTTACGTGTTACGAGGGCCAGATAGGTCACGTGTGTGGTATGTGAAAAAGTAGTGCAGTTCATACCTAGCGATCATCTGTTCAAAAACTTCCTTCGAAATCTGTTTTAGGGGATTGTGTATTATAAGCCAATTAAAGTATGCACTGGTACACCCACATTGCTAAACATGGGTATTTTTAAGCTCCCAGGACAACATAGTAAATAAAAGCTGCTAACTGCTCCAAAATTGAAATTTCACTGCTCCAGAAACTGCTCGCAATTTAGTTTCAGCCAGCTCACCCCAGTTTGAGTAAAGCGTTAGCCTTAGGTATAAAAACTGAAGGTTTAATTCCTGCGGCAGTTGTGTCGTAAAGTGAAGTACGCTTCCATTCTCTAAAGAGACACTAAAGAGCAAAAGAATTTTTTGCATACTAGTACTTCTAATTTCACTATCCGACAAACACTTCTCTTGCGGCGACATGATGCTCGGCAACAGAGAAAACATGGAAAAAGAAAATTTGGGTGGAGATTCCACTGAGATTGCCGTGCCAAACACAGTGGCGTATGAAATAATAAAGGCGTCTACTGGGGGGGTCCCACATAGCTTCTACTCATTAAAAATGAAGTACACTGTATTCAGTGGGCGCTAGACCTAGCATACGATGGTTGGAAAATTTCATTGAGCCAATGTCATGAAAATGCCAAAAATACATTTTGAAATTTGCTACGTGATGCTGAAATGCACGGATGCAACAGCTGCGCTGATTGCGTCAATTTGATAAAGTTCCTCATTTGTATGCCGAGCTGTACCAAAACCATAAAATTTGTCGAAATTGCGCCACGCTGCGCCAAAATGCCCGCCCAGCCTCAAAATTTTCTCGTTTGCTCTAATTTGAGCGAGAAATGGAGACCACTTTAGACACATGTAGTTTGCATCATCAATCTATGCGGGCAGACCCTAACCATAAACCGCAGTGTAAGACACCTTTTCATTAGTTCAAGACACTCGCGAAACTCTATCAACCAGATGAAGTTACAACGCCGCATGCCTGTCGGTCTGCTGACCGCAGCAGATATATTTACCAGCGGGACGACGCAACTACAACACGAAAGATGTGTTGCCATAGCCAGCAACACTTCGTTGGAAATTTGAATTTTCTAGTCAGCAAGTGCTGCCATGGCATGTTAGGAACCATTAAGAACTAAAGCTGGAAGTGTAAAAACTCTCAGCACATCGAGCTTCTACACTACCAGCTTTAATTCATACCGTGACGTCAGTTGCCATAGCAACACCACATGCGATAGATATCCGGTGCCATTGCGAGGCCAACTGGCGGGTTGGTCTCGCAATGCTTTGACCAGATTACTTTATCTCATCAAACGCGCCTTGCGAGCAAGCCAAAAAGCTGTGCCCTAAACCTAACTCCTTCATGAAAAAAAAATGAAGGGAGGGGCGGGTTGCAGTTCGAAAATTTCTTGGTCTTGTTCTAACCTATGCAGAAACACAGCTTAAGCCACCTAGCCATAGTAAATGGGTGGCCTGCTGAAAAGCGTTATAATAATTAGAAGGGGCTTGTAGTTGTAGTCTCTAGACACTGCACAGTTTTTTCAATGACTGATGTATGTATATGCCATATATTTGTGAGTAGGAAAAGTTACTGGCAAAGTTATTTGGAGTACAATATGACATCTCTGCAGCTGTAAAAAACCAGTTTTTTTTTTCAGTTTTAGGAATCTCATGGTCACCATCTTGGGAAATCCACATTTGAATTCTCAAGCAATATGACAGGTCTGGTGACTTCTAATGTGGACCTCATGATTGTTTGCTGAGTGGGGTGATTAAAGAAAGTACTACTTTGTTGAAATAGCAGTGCTCATATTCACTGTGCATGATTTAGAGAATGTTAAATCGCTTGCATATATATATATATATTGTAAGGACGAGAAATAAGACACAACGCCTTTGCTGCAGGCCGGCTGTTCTTATTCTGCTTCCTCTTCGTCGTCTTCCGTCTCTCCCTGCCTGCGCCCTTGCCTGAGCCCCACTATTTAATATCATTACACTCGGCCCCGACTGCGAGCCTCGTGGGCTACCGACAATGTCTCCGGTGGGCGGCATTGACTATTCCGGGGTGGCCGGGCTCGGCCAAGCTGATATTTCACATGGAAGTTTGTTGAAGGAGATTCCGGAGGACGACACTGGCTGTGACGTGATGGTCGGTGCAGGCGTCGTCCACGATGGGGCCAACGCTGTTGACTTGGACAAGATGCCGCTAGCAGGAGATACAGACTCCTGCAAAGTGGCCGCGTTGGTTTAATCTCGTCGGTTTGAGCATCCTGTCGCAGTCGTGTTACAAATGCTGGAAATAGTCCACGCTGCACCGTCACCTGCTGCACTGAGCGTCGACGCCTGCGTTGCTTGCGGTGTGGCAAGGGGCGTCGGGGTGTCTTTGTAGTCATCTGAGAGCCGAGTTCAGGTTGCAGCTTGAGAGGCAACGCGTGCTCTTGCAGCACTGCCTTTGTCGGACTCATGCTCAAGCTGCTTATTCCTATAGTTTCACGTGCAGTAGAGCCTTCATTGTCAGATGACCTGTCACTAACCGGAAGTATTACCTTCTCTGGTAGGTCTTTGCTGACAGTGACTTTGAAGGAAGCGGCGCTTAGCGTGTGGCAGACGTCCGCACACTCGGCCACAGACTGACGTGATATCAGGAGATGTCGCTTCGAAGTGAGGGTCAGCACTGTAGGGTTGTTCGTCCCAGGGTAGGTGGTTAAATTGGCTGTCGGGAAGCTGCAAAATACAGCTGAAGCCGCGAGGGTGGTCTCCTTCTGGGATCTATTCTCGGTAGCGGTCGCGTAAGACTGGGTGGTCGTGGAGAGGTGATGGTGACTCCGTCCAAAAGCAGCTATGAGCTTGTCACTCCAGTCCACCCAGGACGTCTGCCGCACGCCTTCGTATCGATGCCAAGCCGCGGCAGCATTCCGAAGGCGGTCTATGGCCATGCCCCACTTCTTTTGGTCCGTCCACGCTGCGTGATCTCCGACAGCGTTGACGGTTGCCACCCATTCCTTGGCATCGTCCTGGAAGCCGCGAAACTCCGGTAGCTCGAAGGAAATCGGCGATGGCGGGACTGCGGGCAAAACTCCGAAATGTGCCCACGCCAAGCAGTTCACTTGCTCTGATACCTCCGTGAGAGAACGTCCGAGATTGCGACGGTTCTCGGGCGAGCTTACCTCGAAGTTTTGTGAGGCGGCCGCAGCCAACATGGCATTGAGTGCGCACAATGTTGGCAAGATGGCAGGACGTAGCTGGGAGCTCGACGCTATGAGGGCGTTGGTCGTGACGCGGAGTTGCGCGATGGTATGCTGCAGCTCCGCTGCGCTGTCGTGCGATCCGCACGAAGAGCCAAGGCCCGCCTCTGCGGAGGATACAGTGACTGCGGTACTCGAGGTGGTACAATTGCTGACCAAGGACGCGTGGACGGCGTCCCTTGGAAATCCAGCTGTGGTAGGAATCGTGGACATGGGTTCCAGGGCGCTGGAAGCGTCAACGACGTTCCCAGGCAAGCGGAACCCATGTGATGAGTTGTGACCTGGTACTGTGGCGTAGATGAAGCGGTCTTGCGCCGCCGGGTAGGCCTCGACGCCGTACACGGTGGGTGCTTGAAGCGCCGACAGGTTGCCAGGTATGGAGGAGGCATGTACGCCATCCCTAGGTGAGAGAGGCCCGTGCGCATGGTTGCCGCGACGTGTCGCGTCCCAGGACAAGTTTCCCGGAACCACAACGGAGGCCTGGACGCCATCCGTCGGTACTGGGATCGATGCTGGCCGCGACGGACGCCTTGCGGGTTCCATCCGCAACGAAGCGTGACGGCGTTCCTTATGGTGAACTGGTACCGGTAACGGGTGCTGGAGCCGCCGAGGAGGCCTTGACGCCGTCCCCGAACGGTGGTGTCAGTAAACAGCTGCCGAGGAGGGCTTGACGCCGTCCTCAAGCGACGCTTACCGCGGCTGCACGTCGGCGGGCGTTGTGGATGACGAAACCGAGACGTAAGCCGTTTTCTTCGTCGACTGCGCCATTGTAAGGACGAGAAATAAGACACAACGCCTTTGCTGCAGGCCGGCTGTTCTTATATATATATATATATATATATATATATATATATATATATATATATATATATATTGTTAAGGCGTTTATTGGCGGACACTCGTTGATGAATCACGACAGCGACAGTCAATGCGGGGACCGACTCTCTGCACGAGCTGCTCTTCTTCTTATGAAAAGGGCGACCCACTAGAAGGCACTCGAGAGGACGACCCACTGTTCTAAGGCTTTGCCACAACTACCCCGGGTACGAAAAGGGAGCCGCCTGGCGACCTAACAGGTGGTTACAATGAGCGGGTCATGGTAGGCCTTGAGGCGCTCGACGTTAACAATGTCGCGTCCTCGACGGCGCATGTCCGAAGATGGTTCGATTGGTTCAATCAAGTAGTTGACAGGAGAAGTGCGTTTGACGACACGGTAGGGGCCTTCGTATTTTGGCAATAGTTAAGAAGATAGGCCAGTTGCAGTGGTAGGGATCGAGAGCCAAACGAGCGCTCCAGGGAGAAACGTGGGCGCAGTAGTGTTGGCGTCAGCGCGAAGGCTTTTTTGCCGCTCTTGATCGTGCGCAGTAAAAGTCTTTGCAAGCTCTCGACACTCTTCAGCAAGCTTGGCTGTAGCAGAAATAGGCGCCCACTCAGACGGATCTGGCCTATACGGAAGTATTGTGTCGATTGTGTGCGACGGGTGTCTTCCATATAATAAAAAGAAAGGTGAAAAGCCAGTAGTGCTCTGAGGGGCGGTGTTATATGCGTAGGTGACGAAGGGTAGAATGGAATCCCAATTTGTGTGATCGGCGGCGACGTACTTGGAAAGCATGTCGCCGAGCGTACGGTTGAAGCGTTCGGTGAGGCCATTTGTCTGCGGGTGGTAAGCAGCAGTTTTGCGGTGAACAATGTTGCACTCTTTAAGAATGGCTTCAACGACTTCAGACAGGAAGACGCGGCCTCGGTCACTGAGCAGTTCCTGGGGTGGACCGTGTCGCAAAATGAATCGTTGGAGCAGAAAGGAGGCCACATCGCTCGCTGTAGCCGCGGGGAGAGCGGCCGTTTCGGCGTATCGCGTGAGGTGGTCCACAGCGACAATGGCCCAGCGGTTACCAGCCGACGTCAGTGGAAGTGGCCCATACAAATCGATTCCAACGCGCCCAAAGGGCCTGGCAGGGCAAGGTAGAGGTTGCAGACCTGTCGGTGATAGGTGCGTTGAAGCTTTTTGGCGCTGACAATCTATGCAGGAGCGAACGAATTTCTGCACGTAGCGGTACATGCCGCGCCAAAAGTACCGTTGGCGAATGCGGTGGTAAGTCTTCGATACCCCGGAGTGCGCACATTGCGGATCGGAATGAAAAAACTCGCATATGTCAGAGCGCATACTGCGAGGTATGACTAGTAGCCACTGGCGGCCGTCACCGTTGTAATTGCGCCTGTGGAGGAGGTCGTCGCGAATGGCGAAATGGTGGGCTTGACGACGCAACGTGCGAGTGGATGGAGTGGATGGATCAGCCAGCAAGTCGATCAGTGAGGCGATCCATTGATCCTTGCGCTGTTCAGTAGATATGGTATGAATGCTAATGGAAGAAATGGCAAGGTGAGACGCGGAGTTGTGGGCGTTGTCGTCAGGCAAGGGAGAGCGTGACAGGGCGTCGGCGTCAGCATGTTGCCTTCCATTGCGGTACAGCACGCGGATATCATAGTTTTGCAGGCGAAGTGCCCACCGGGCGAGACGGCCTGAGGGATCTTTCAATGACGACAACCAGCATAGTGCGTGATGGTCGGTAACGACATCAAATGGGCGACCATACAAATAAGGTCGAAACTTCGTAAGGGCCCAGACGATTGCCAAGCATTCCTTCTCGGTGACGGTGTAATTAGTCTCGGCCTTAGTAAGCGTACGGCTTGCATACGCCACGACATATTCCGGGAACCCTGGTTTGCGCTGCGCAAGGACAGCGCCAAGGCCGACACCACTGGCATCCGTGTGTACCTCTGTAGGGGCCGTAGGGTCGTAGTGGCGGAGTATGGGAGGCGACGTCAACAAACGACGGAGCGTTGTGAAAGCGTCGTCACACTGTGATGACCACAAATGGAGAGGTCCGTTACTTCCAAGGAGCTTCGTCAGCGGCGATATGATAGTCGCGAAGTTTCGAATGAAGCGCCGAAAGTAGGAACACAGCCCTACGAAACTGCGCAGTTCCTTGACGGATGTCGGCTTGGGGAACTCGGACACGGCCCGAAGCTTAGCTGGATCAGGGAGAATTCCGTCCTTGGACACAACGTAGCCGAGTATTGTCAGCTGCCGAGCTGCAAATCTGCACTTCTTTAGGTTCAGTTGCAGACTGGCGTCACTCAGACGCGTTAAAACATGCCGTAGGCGCTGAAGATGCGTCGAGAAGTCCGGAGCGAAAACGACGACGTCATTGAGGTATCACAGGCACGTGTGCCATTTAAGGTCACGCAGAACAGTATATATCCATCATGCGCTCAAAGGTGGCGGGCGCGTTGCACAGCCCAAACGGCATGACGTTGAATTCGTACAAGCCGTCGGGGGTGACAAAAGCGGTCTTCGGTCGAGCGTCCTCAGCCATAGGTACTTGCCAGTACCCTGAGCGCAAATCGAGGGATGAAAAGAATTCTGCTCCTTGCAGGCTGTCAATAGCGTCATCTACCCGCGGTAGTGGGTACACGTCCTTACGAGTGATCTTGTTCAGGCGTCGGTAGTCCACACAGAACCGCACAGAACCGTCCTTCTTTGTGACGAGAACGACAGGAGATGCCCAGGGGCTGCTAGAGGGGCGAATAACATCGCGGCGAAGCATGTCGTCGACTTGCTCGTTGATTACACGGCGTTCTGTGGGAGATACGCGATATGGACGCTGTCTCAGTGGTTGCTGTGTGCCTGTGTCGATGCGATGCGTAATGGTGGATGTGCGGCCGAGAGAAGGTTGGGCGACATCAAAAGAAGACCGGAATTCTTCCAACAGGCCCAGAAGCTGGGAACGCTGGCCTGGCGTAAGGTTGTCGGGAACGGAGGGACCGAATACATCATCGGATGATGAAGCAGATGTCGAAACAGCACTAAGCGTACTGGAACTTGAGCAGTGCATGTCATGGGGTTGATCCATAACTTGTTCCATGACTTGTTCGTCTTCGATGGGTTCCACGCTGCCGAGACATTCCCCTCGCACCAACGTAACGCTGTACGGCGATGAGTTCACTGCAAAAATAGTGGTGCTGCCGTGAGTGAGTTGCACGGTCGCGAAAGGAACCAGCAAGCCTTTTCTGATGAAAACACGATGAGATGGCGAGAGGAGTGCAGCGGTGTCAGAAAGGCCTGCGCAGTAGACCGACACCATCGCGGACGAGTTTGCAGGCACTTGGGTGTCATCTCTGACGAGTAACTTGCTTGCGGCAGATGGACTGTCGGCCGGCGTCAAAGAAGAGAATTGGGTGAGTTCTATTTCTGCTGGTGCGCAATGAATGACGGCGTCATGGCGGGAGAGAAAATCCCATCCTAGGATGACGTCGTGAGAGCATGAAGGAATTATGATGAATTCGACCGCATACATCACGTCCTGAATCATAAGGCGGGCTGTGCACATCGCCGTAGGGTGAATGCTTTGGGCGCTGGCTGTACGGAGGGAGAGCCCGGAGAGTGGCGAGGTCACTTTGCGCAGTAATCGGCTAAGTTTTGCGTCCATGACGGATACGGCGGCTCCAGTATCTACAAGGGCAGATGCACGAACGCCATCCACAAGTACGTCTATCACGTTCGATGGGCTTTCCTGAGGGCTTCCGCAGTTCGACAGCGTCGCAGCCCTTGCCTCGTGGACTGCGACGACTAGTTTTCCTGGTCGCCCTCGAGTGGACGTGGCCGCATCGGCGACAGTGAGCGACGTCGCGGAGACGGTGAACGGCGGGTAGACGGAGCGGGGCGGGACGACGGTGACATAGGTGGCGGTTGGTCGTAAAAGCGGCTTGATTGGCTGGGAAAGTTCGAGGCGACTTGCGGTTGCTGCACACGATTGCAGTAACGTGCTACATGACCGACGCGACCGCAAGCAAAGCAGATGGGGCGATTGTCAGCAGTACGCCATCTGTTCGCGGGTCCCATCCATGTCGCAGAACGCGTTGGGCGAGCCGGCTGCTGATATGAGTGCATGGTGGGCGGGACTCGGGGCACGTGGGTAACGTCGGCGTATGTAGGCGACACAGTTTCTCCGAAGGCGTGGGGCCTCGCGGTGGTTTCGGTGTAACTTACAGGGCAATCCACAGAAATCGGTGGGGGCGGCCTGGCTACAACTTGGGCGTAGCTGAGTGGCGCAGATACAGGATGCGGCTGGTGGTATTCTGGAACGACCTGCGCGATTTCCTGCTGAATGGCTCGGCGGAGAGGAGGTGCAAGTGTGCTTGATGGCTGCAGAGCATGTTGCGGTGGAGCAAAAGCCAGTAAAGAGACCTGGCGGGCAACTTCCTCACGCACGAATGACTTGATTTCGGCGAGCAAGGTTGTGTGGTCAGGAACCGCTGACAAAGCCGAGAGACCAGCATCACGTGGTGGCGATCGACGGGTCATCAAGCGCTGCCGCCGCAGCTCGTCGTAACTTTGGCATAATGTAATGATTTCTGCCACAGTATGAGGGTTCTTGGCCAGAAGCATGGTGAAGGCATCGTCGGCGATGCCTTTGAGAACATTCGTGATTTTGTCAGCCTCTGACATGTTCAGGTCGACTTTCTTGCACAAGTCAAGGATGTCCTCGATGTAACTTGTGAAGGTCTCGCCAGTCTGCTGTGCTCGTTCACGTAAACGCTGTTCGGCTTGCAGTTTACGAACGGCAGGGCGGCCGAACACGTCAACGACAGCGGTCTTAAAAGCGGACCAAGTCGCGAAATCAGATGCGTGGTTATTGTACCACATTCCGGCCACACCCGCAAGGTAGAAGAACAGGTTACCGAGTTTAGCTGCCTCATCCCAATGATTGGGGACGCTCACACGTTCGTACATGGCAAGCCAGTCCTCGACGTCGGTGCCATCCGCGCCGGTGAAGACAGGAGGGTAGCGGATGCGGGGGACACCGGGACATGGCGTCGGTGTAGGAGGGAGCGTTTGCTGAGCGGCGTCCTGGTGCATGGTAGAAGGCACGGTACGGGATCGAAGCTCGAAGGGCATCGAATGCGAACCAAAGATGTTTGAAGGGGACAGCACTCTCCACCAAATTGTTAAGGCGTTTATTGGTGGACACTCGTTGATGAATCACGACAGCGACAGTCAATGCGGGGACCGACTCTCTGCACGAGCTGCTCTTCTTCTTATGAAAAGGGCGACCCACTAGAAGGCACTCGAGAGGACGACCCACTGTTCTAAGGCTTTGCCACAATATATATATATATATATATATATATATATATATATATATATATATATATATATATATATATATATATATATATATATATATATATATATATATATATAATATATATATATATATATATATATATATATATATATATATATATATATATATATATATATATATATATATATATATATATATATATATATATATATATATATATATATATATATATATCAAATCTAAGCCTTCTTTCTCAAGCTGCTCGAAATCCGGTCTTTCGTGGTAAAAAAAGGAATGTTTTTTCGCTTGTAACCTGCTCCAAGTTTGAGCTTTAGTGCTCCAAAAGGAACATTTTGCTGCTTTGAAAATTGCTCTAAACTCTAGTTCAGCTGTCGCACCCTGGCAAATGTTTCAGCACGAAATTTAATATAGAAATTTTGACCTTGATTTTTATTCATTATTAATAAAATTATGACAGTGAAACTTGTAGCATTAGAGTTCTCAGACCACAGTTTGCTAATCTAAGTCAAGAAATTCTTTCTCTTTATTGTCCTGACTATATCTATCTGCGGCAGGTCTGGAGGCACACGCTCGCTTTCTTTGCGGCCTGTGTACAGGAAGGAGGGTGGTACCTAGTGCCGCAATCTTGTTCTAAACTAACTCGTCGCCGTCCATTGGAAAAAAGGCTAGCGCACTAAATAATGCTCAGGTTCATTTCTACTGTTGCAATTCCTGGTGGTACCAACGCACTGGAAACATGGTAGGAAGCATATATGACACCTCTTTTTGATACTTCAAGATAGGAGTAAATTGATAAATTTTCCATTCTGCACGCATGCACCATTGCGCGTCGGGTTCAGAAGGCTCGGCCATAAGATTCGTCACAAACTGGCAGAGGAAATGACAGACAACATAATCTTTTTATTTCTGAGAAATATAGTTTTCAAAACGTTTACTTCGAATTCACATGCCGGCAGCCAGTGCCCATGAAAGTGATAAATTTTGCACATTCTTGTTCAAGGTATCACATTTCGTGCTTATTGAAATAAGCACTTAAAAAAGGTGAAAGTAAAAGCATAAGAGGGATGGTCACTATTTTTCACAAGTAGGAGTGAATAGCACTCGCAATAGCAGGAGTAATATTTCAATGAAAATTATAATTGTTCAAAATGAAAACACAAAATTTAGAGACATGAAAGGGCATGTAGTGATGCAGTTTTGAAAAGTCGTTTCAGTAAATAAAAAAAAACCCATGTCCGCACAATCCCAGATGCAATCTTCAGTGCCGATGAAAAAATGTGAAACATCTTCATATGCAATAAGGCTCGCCAGAGACTCACGGGAACAATACATTTTTAGAGGACCAGAAAATGTTCTCATTAGTATTAATATATTTTCATTGCGCTTGAAGAAAAAAAAGCACTGTTGGCAAACATTTGTTGTGATGCTTTTAGCTGAAGTAGCGACATTTTTTCTAACCAGAAATGCTTTTGTGTGGACTTGTAAACAAAGCGAGACAGCATGTCATTTCGATTAGTTAACATTTTTATGCAATTAACTAGAAAAATCAGGAGAAACTTTTCAGAAGCAATTAGAGCCGACGCTTTTGCGTGACTCTTGTCCACACTTTCCGAACAGGCCAGCAGCAGTGAATCTTCAATGTATTGCTCAAGAATGAACTGTGATTGTCAAGGATATTTATTCAAGGAAGTTATTTCACTGATATGTTTATGAAGGACGCCATAGTGGAAGGCTGTGGGAATTTGGATCATGTGGAGTTCTTTAACGTGCACCTAAATGATAAATGCAACTACACGAGCCTCAAGCATTTTCGGATTCAGCGAATAGAATGTGTTCGAGCCTTAAAAAATATTTTGTGTCGTTGCGTGTGCGTAGTCATTACCCAATGCATGCGTGCCAAAAAGTGCAGGCTGTGCCAACACACACCTCTACTATTCTCACTGCTTCCGACTAATTGAAAAGTAATTGGCGCGAGAAAGTCGCCGAGGACAGCTGATTTACAAAGCAGTGCGTATGCGGCAAAATGCGTTTTGAAGAGTTGGCTCTCGACGCCCTCATGCAGAGTGCGCTGACACTGTATAAAACTACTATAGTTTACTCGCGGCGGCTGCTTAGGCCATAAAAGCAGCGAGTGAGCGACCGCCTGTAGAGCAGCTGTGATCTACCATCCATTCGTTATATTGCTCCCTTCACAATTTATCAGGTAATCGTGCATGTACCAAAATACATACTGCCAAACCATCTGATATTGCTGTTCTGATTCATCTTGTTGGCATCACTTAAAGGAGTACTGAGACGAATTTTTAATATTTAGGAATTGTTGTTCTATAGAAGACGATTGGTTTCAAGAAGAGAGTTTGTGTTGCGTGGGAAAGCATCGCATCTGTTTTTAATACCTCTACCTTTAAAAGATACTATCAATTTCGATATCAAGTGGGTGGCTTCTCTTTGATATGACAAGGCAGTGTGACGTTGCAGGAACTTGGCAATTTGATAGTACTAATGGCAGAAAAGCGATCTGCTCGTGGTACATATAAACCATGAGTGCATTGTCTTAATTGATCATGACAGTGATTTCTGTGAGTCAGGCTGCATGGAAACTCCGTTTGCAAACTTGGAGGAATATTGTTAACTCGTCACGATAATGTCCACTCCATTGCTCGCCAGTACTCTGGAACGAAAACTTTAAAATCAAAGTAACTATTTCATGCACGCTGATTGATTATTGTGTGGCAAGTGGTAATGCTACTTGCATACCAAGGAAACTAAAAATTTCCCTTTTGCGATGTCTCAAAATTGTCTCGGTACACCTTTTAAAGACACTAAAACCAAAAACATTTTTCGCGTATTGGTCAAGTACAATTTCTCAATCCAGGTAATACCACCCTCACCGCGAAACGACGCTTGGTAATTGAGATAACGCGCGAAAAGAAAATGTGGGTAGAGATGCTGACTTGATCTTCTCGCATGAAGCCAGGTGACATCATAAAATTCAAACACGTGTACTGGGTCTTATGTAAATATTATTTCTTCAAAATTAAGTCCACTGTTATCTGTCGGTGTGATGTACCTAAGATACGAAGTTTCAGAAATATTCATCAAGCCAATGTTGCGAAAATACAATTCATTTTCAAAAGTTGAGCATCACGAAATAAAAAATAAACTTCATTCCTAATTTTCTCCGCTGAAAATGAACTTGTGGCATGAGAGGTCTCGGTGTGCAGCGTGTCAGTCTAAACTGAGACATTGGTTCTCTTGAGTGTACCTTTAAGAAAATATTGCCAACTGCTGGTGCAACACGAGTCACTGGAAACACTGTTTGGAAGCAATGATTGATTTTATACTACCTGTACTACCGTGAAATTGGGTTACTTTGGGACAGATTTTACATGTTTTTTCTCTTGCTTGAAAATCGTCAATATAAAGGCAAATGAAGAATGGCAGAACGTTTATAAAACATTCCCTCGCACTACGGAGCGTTCTACTGATCCCAATTTTCAATACAAATGGTTCTATTGAGGTGGGGAGGTGAGGTGGGGCAAATGACTCTACATCGTGTGGGCAGCTTTGTGACAACCTTGTTTTCGGCTGATAATGATTGAGAAAAAAAGGCTAGCACAAAGTTACACAGTGAAAAGTTCATTCGAGTTATCTACAACTGGTTTCTGTTCTAGCAACCTCACAGTTGTATGAAACTTTATTGATACATGCACCTCCTCAATCAAGATGTTTTACCTTAAAGATACCTTGTTTCCCTTGTGGATTCAATTGAGTAAAAACATGCGTCTTCACAGTCCGGTCATCTCCAGTTCTTTAGGTTCCTCCCCATAGTGCTGATGATATGCCTATCAGGTTTGACTTCTCTCGCTCATCCCAGGTAAATGGATCGTTCAAAGTTTGCTATGTCGAAGTTATCCTTCTCGAAGGTTTTTTTCTCGGAAACCCGCTCCATCGAATCCTAAACGTTGCTAGTATAGGGAACCAGCGCTGGAGTTTCCACGGCCACACTGGCGGTGAGAGTGCGCACTTCTCGGCTGCTCCCGCAGAAAAGAGTGGCGACTGGCAGAGATGGTGCGTGCGCGCATCGTCGTAACAAAACCAAAAGATTGGCTACTTGGGCTGGTTGTTATTGCATTTTTTGAAAGAAATATGCTTCCTTAGTGCGCAGAGAATGTTTCAGAGAGAAGTTATTGCAGAGAGATAGGACAGAGTGCACACATACAGCCAATTTTATTGCACAGATGGCGGGATTATATATACGGTCAAGCGGGCAAGGAGATCACACACAGCTGCAGAAGAAAGGACAAATGATGGCGCATGCGCCAGACCACCTTATTCCAATCCTAAAATGACAACTTAACTGAAAAGATAACAGTCGATCTGTCGAATAGTGAATACAGGTATCTTTTCAGTTAAGTTGTCATTTTAAGACTGGAATAAGGTGGTCTGCCGCATGCGCCATCTTTTCTCCATTCTTTTGTGCGCGATCTCCTCGCCCTCTTGACCACATATATATATTCCTGTCATCTGTGCAATGAAATTGGCTGTTATGTGCGCGCTCTGTCCTATCTCTCTGCTATGTCTTCCTTCTGAAACGTTTCCTGTACACTAAAGAAATATATTTCTCTAAAAAAATCAAAGGACACTGGCGGTACTGATGCGTATTGAAGTGCAACAGTATGTAAAAAGGAGGACGTTTAGAGGAAAGGGAGAAAGTAGAAAGAGGAGGCAGCGTTGCATCCGAGCGGTCAGCTGAGCGAAATTCTGCTCTTGCTCTCCTTTCTAGTGGTGTCGGGCTCGTTTCTAAACCAGATGGCACGTGTATGCAATATTTATTCGATAGTAAAGACAGCCACCAGTTGAAGCCACGGCCAAACAGTCGAGTGTAAACGGTGTTTTCCTGGAAATGAAACGAGCATATTATGCAACAAACGACATTGTAAACTTTTTTTTTCTGGCCCGCTGAGTGTTGAGCAGTGAAATTCAAGACTAACAAAGTTTTCATGCGTCCGTTCATTTCACCGTCACCACCAAACTTTATCTGGTGCCACTGCGTGTAGTGAACGAAGCGATAGGCAGGTAGTCTTCTTTTTGTAAACGGTTGCGTGTAAAGGAAAAGTGCATTGCCACCAACACTTGTGCAGGGCCACGTTCATACACCTCTGGGCTGTTTAAAAGATACTCTCGCAGTGAAAACTCGATGCCAAAGTGCCCCTGCTTAATTAATTTGTGCAAAAGACAGAGTTCTTGTTATACAGAAAGGAGCAGATTGCTCAAAGCTTAGCATTATGGAGCCAGCCAATTCAGTAAGCGTTCTTCTCACTTGCTGCCATGGCTAAGTAACATCGGAATTTGTGCATTGCTAGAGAAGTATCAATTGTCTTCGATGTTTACTTGTTGTTTAGTTCACCTAACACGCAGTTTCAGTTTTTTACGCTTGCCTGTGTCGGCCTAAAATGAACATGTCTGTTCAACATTGATAATTGCAAGGCTTTATTGTGCCAACAAGATGTCATTCTGAGGTACGCTGTAATGTGCATACCAAGACTGTGACCGCTTGGGGTTTTCCGCTGTGCACGTATATTTTGGTTCACGGGTGTTCTTTTTATATTTTGTCCCCCATCTAAATACAGCCATTATGATCGGAAATTCATCCCGTGCTATCAAGCATAAGACCGCGACACCACCCGTGCTATGCTGTCACAGTTGTTTGCCTGATCAACGCCAACGTACATACATACCACAGACAGGGTGTACATTTGCCGCCAGAAAAAGTGATGCCGTAGCCACTACTTATTCGTTTTTTTTTACTACAGAAGTGCGCAGGGAAGTATCGTCGCCGCATGGGCATATAAGCCAGTACTACCCTAGCACAAAATCACAACCAGAAAATGATCACGAGGAAGTTGCTATCACTGCACAACACCATCCCTTCAATGCCACATGCATCGATGCAGTCCGCTTTGCAGAGCTTCTCTCTGTTTTCAAGTGCTATTTATGTGAGAGTAGCCTTCAGACAGTTTTTTTAAACCACAGTACAGTATTACTGGCGCAATGGCTTTTAGAGCTGTTCATTTCAAAATGAAGCACGGCAGCGCCGCAAGTACGTGCTCTCCCTGCAGCCGGTCCGCAAATGGCTGAATTGTGTCGTGAGTTTCTGTTAAGTACTGCTTTTTGGTGAGATACCTATCCAGTCCTGGTCTCCTATGAAACCAAGACTTCGGATCAATGCAAGTCTTCAAAAGCACGTGAAATTTTGGAGGTTTATTTGATGTGAAAAGAACAACATAGGAAACCACATCAGCACATCTTTCATAACGTTTGTAGATAGCATTTTAAAATTGATACAGGAGCCTTGCAATAATCCACAAAGGCAGTGCTGAAACTGGGTTAGCATAGATTCTTTCATCTTGGGTTGTCTCTCTGGTGGTCTGTCATCCTCTTGTGCAGTATTAGCTGACGTGTGCCGAAGAATAATCCAGAGTTGAAAGTTCGTGCGGTCGTGTGTCTTCTTGTCTCCTTATAAATTTATACAGCCATAGGCTATAGCTGCAGACTAGTTTACCTGGCTTGCAATCCTGTAAGTCATGTGTAATAATCATGAAAGACAGGGTGTTTATTTTTCAAATTAGTCAAACAAGCTTGTTTTAATCAACTTTAATTGAAACCTATTCCTAAATATTTCGGTCTGTGGCAGATTTTTTTGCACAATGACTGTTATAGTATTTGTTCATTTTTTTTCATAATGGCCACATGGCATTTGATCTGGATAGCACACTATAACGTCTGTTGTCATTGTTTTTCATTCTTTTCGCTTGCATATATGTTTTACTGCTGTGCTTAGAACTTATTTTGAGGTGTTTATTTCTATTTATGTATGCAGGTGTCTGAAAAAGCGCAGTGTTTCATTAAGATGTGGCTGCTGAAGTTTGTTGGCCTTGATGGAGGTTAGGTAAGGCACTTCACAGATGTGTTCATAGATTTGCAGCCCGCTCGCTGCTGCCCCTCGGAGCAGCGATCTGCGACAGCCTGTGATGGTTGGTTTACTTCCAATCGCTGCTTGTAGGACCCGGGGCAGCCCACTGGTATTGCCTCATCTCTTGCTGCAGCCTCTGAATCATCGCCCAACCTCTGCTGCCCTGGCCAGCCCTGTGCCCATAGAGCCTTGCTGAACTCGCCTCCTAGTTTGGGCTGCATTACTGAACTGCAGTAACTTGAAAAGCAGAACTGAAAAATAAATGGTTTGACTTCGTATACTTAGAAATAAAGTTACAAAAATTGTGTTCTGGTATTCATATTTATAGATTGCTTGTGTGCGGAATATTTGCACGGAGCAGTTATTTTAGTTATTGTTTTTCAGCTAATACTTGATAGAACAGCCTATGTGACAATTTCTCGCAAAACTGAGGAAGAATGTATGGAGAAAACTAGACAGTAATTATACTTGTGCAGTCTTATGCTCTACATGTGGGGAGGGTAATTGGCAATGCAAGAAAAAAGGCAAAAATGGATGATTTAGTGGAATCGTGTAGTGCTTCTACACTAGTCGTCCAGTGGTCAGTCGCCTTGAAGCACACTACACCGCGAAGCTCGTACGGGGCTGCTATAAGCTGCTAAAGCAAGTTCTGGGGCGTAATGTAAAGCCGATCGGCTAAGAAATGCCAGTAGTAAAAAGTCCATATTAATAACGGTGGAAAATTGGCAAGTGAATGGTAGCCAATATTCGTCGTAAAGCGAATGCTGGCGTAATACCGGCATTTCATTGGCCACAAATTGGCCCGTGAATGGTCCTATGCTGGATGTACGTTGGCAACTACGTCGGTTAAAGGACGGGCCTTCATTGGCATGGGTAGAGTGGGCCGGCGTCAGCTGGATATCGGAAAATGCAACGGCAGAACGTCGGCCCCAGGTTGGCTTCAACAGTGGTTCTACATCGCAAGAAGTTGCATTTAGATGATTTGCCGACCTTGGGCCAATATTGCAGCCGACGTTAGCCAATACCGGTTTAAGATCGGTTCAATGCCAATGTGCTGCCTGGGTAATCGCTTCAGTAAAGCAGCGTTCATTTTTGTATAGTTGGCTGCACCGGTTGGTGTCAACCTACCGTACACACTGAGCGCTTCAGCAGTTTGCTTAGGTTCAAGTGGAAGCCGCCATTTTCATTTTCGCTGCATTCAATTCTGACCAGAACGAGAGTTTCACTTCGCTACTGCGAACGAAACCGTTTGAGTTCGGTCTCATGCTCACGCTGCCTTTCTCAGCCATCACCGCTTGCACCTATATGTCTTACGATACCCTTACTTTTTTCGCCCTCTCAGCCTCCTGCCTTTCTCTTTTCAACGTAGCCGCCTCTCCTTCTTTTTCCTTCTGGCTAATCCACTTCCAAAGCTCGGTGGCAGAAAGACCCATTTTCCAACCAAGAGCTTACCGTCTTCTCCACATCCATGGTACTTCTCAAACTGAGCCTTGCCGCGTGCACAAAATATCTGCCTAACTCTGCCTATCAAAACACTCTGCAATCTTGTTAGCGAGAATGTGGTGCAACACACAAAAATTGTTCTGATAACACTACCAAAGACTCAAGGCTCTTTCTCCTGACGTTTGACACACTGTGAACCAGAAACATACAGTTGCGCACGCCAAATATATATTGTTGCTTGTCCCGTTAATCAGGGAGGCAAACGCTGCGCTAACCTCAAGGGCTAAAATATCGGCCCCTCGAACTGCACCACGAAAGCACGGATAATTCAGAGATGTTACTATTTGGCGCACCAGCTAACGCAGGCTTTGGCCCAATGAATTATTGAATAACAAAACAAAAATATATACTTAACTACGGCAGATCAAACAACGCACGAATGTGCACTGTTGGCAATTTTTCAATACACAGCGTCTCTAATCACAAGGTTATAAGCGATGGTTACACAACACCGCAATATATACTCAAAACAGCGGGCACAAGCGACAACACGAGCTACATTGCAGCACCCGGCACCCGACACCCTTAACCAATATATGCCTCAACTTTGCGATATTAACAAAACTATTTTTTTTTTCTCAAAATAAAGACTTCTAAGGTCTCAGAAAAGAGAAATAAAGTTTTATTCACAAAAACCTTTTTCGGAAAATAGTTTTGGCTCTATCATACATATAGAACACTGTGCATTTGAGGTATCGCGTTGTGTTCATTTCAAATGCGTATCGCGTGTCGTACTACTTAGACAAATGGTATAATTTGAAACGTTTTGCATGCACTTCGATGTAATTTTTTTATTCAATGTGGGGTGGTCTTCCCATGGCTGTGAGCACACCTTGTTTGCTTTTGTTTGGGGACCACCAAGTAGTCGGTGCGGTCAAATCACCGTGGTGCCTCTAGCGGAGACTTGCGGCTTGTCTCACGCAGTGGCTCGTAGCAATATTTCTTTAAGTACGTCGTTGCTACAGCCCTTCGTAGCATTCTCAGGTCTGTTTGTTTCTTCCTTTTCTGCACAACTGAAATGCATTGTTCACACATGAATCAAGAAATTACGTTGGCAGTGATGACTACCACTTCACACTTCTCGTGGCAGTGAGCAACATTGCAATATGTTCATTCAGCTGGTCACATTGGAATTGTATTTGAAATAAAAATGATTGCGCCACCGTCAACTTAGATCACTTTCATTCAAAGTAGTTCTTCACCATGTTCTGAGGTTCAAGCCCATTCGAGATCACGGTAACCGTGCTATCGTCCTTGCAATGGCATTCAAAAATTTGTAGTTCGGTATCGACTATGTAATCGTGAAAGCCGTGAGATGTTTTTTTCTCAAATTCGTTTCGGCATGACTTCTTGATCGCCACCTTATTTACCTGTCACGGCACCAACGTAATTTTCTGGCAGCAGAATGCTAACCAGTGAAGGCACATGATCGCTAGCACCCATATGATCTAAGATGTCATCGGCGTCTGCGGGTATTTTCTTGAGTGAAATGAACTGCAGAGAATCTTCTGAGTACCAATAAAATAAAAACATGAACGTACTACACATCCACCAGTGTGTCACTGCGTCACGACAAGCTTCACGGGCACGACGCGGTACGCGTTTTCAATTGGCACTGCGCAACACCCCATGTGGCTAGCGTTCTATATGCAGGACGCCAATGTTTGAGAGGTTGCAAACAATAAAATTTACAGCATATCGGAGTCATGCAAATTTTACTGCACACCGAATAATCGACAAACAACCGACAAAAAATTTGCAACATCGCGAACAATTTTAATCTATATTAGTTGCACTTTCTTTCGCGGCATGGTGCTTTGCTTCATGCATGTGACTCTACAATTTTGCGACTGTGCTCACGAGGCAACTAATGGCCCGGCGATCGCCTATACTTGCGCGTGAGAAGGGCAGGGATTTGCCAACACACATTAGGTAGGGCTAGCTTTTAAATGCGAAGCCTTTCTTAGTGAACTTCGACGACTTTGAGCGTATCTATCTATCTAGCCACCTACAACTTTTAGCCCTCCTGGCCTTTTCGATAACTGTATCAATACCAATCTTAGTATGGCATAACATGACTGTATGAAGAAATTATTTGACTAGTCATGACAACAAAATCATGATATGTATGTGAAGAATGTCATGATATACGTTTCATGGTTCAGTAGCTCTTGCGTTGGATTCGTTCACATGACAAGTTGCGAAACTTGTTTATTATGACATGATTGCATGGCAAACACAAGCGACAGACCCTAACATGAAAATTATGACAGGCATGTCATGTAACAGCATGACTACATGCCACGCTTACGATGCGCTCGCGGCCGTTTCACTAGCGTCACATATACCAAATTTGGTATTAGAGTACGTGGGTGGATAACAAAGGTATAATACTGGTGCAAAAATGAAAACCATAAGATGCGTGTCCTGTAACAACATGACTACAAGCCGCGCTCATGATACGCTGGTGGCCGTTTCGCTACCTTCACATATGCCGAATTTGATATTACGAGACGTGAATGGATGACGAAGGTATGTGACTGGTGCCAACATAAAAATGATGAGATGCGAGTCATGTGAGAACATATGTCACTATATGCCACAGTCAAGGAGCCAATACATTTTGACGTGACGTGGTGCGCGTGTTCGCTTGCGTTCATTTCGTCGCGTCACGCCGGCATTGCCACACCAGGCCCCGCTGCTGCCATATACTCGCAGGCGCGGGTAGCGCAGCGTGTCTTTGACGCATGTGCGTTTCAGCGCGTCCGGCGTTCCTCCGTAATGAAAAAAAGTGAGACGCAAAGTTGTCTGGGTAATGAATTGGCACGCAATGCAGCATGTCGCCCTACGCGCCGGTTGCCGTCGGACCGCGCCGACGGACGCTGGTGGCGCCTTGCGTCAGACTATAGAGTGCTCGTGTTTTGCTAACGTAGCATTCCATGCGTCCTGCGTGCGCGCGCGTCAACGCTACATTGGAGTATATTGGGCCCGTCATGATGTCATCGCGGCCGTTTTGCTAGTTCCACATATACCAAACTTGGTGTTACCTGATGTCAATGGATCACGAAATATATGACTGGTGTTAACATGATAAACCTGAAACACGTGTCATGTACGAACATGATAACATAGCATGCTCATAGTGTGCTCGTGGCCAATTCACTAGCTCCACATATACAAAGTTTGGTATCACGTGGCGTGATTGACGAAGGTAAACGACAGATTCAAACGTAATAATCAGAACACGGAAATAATGTGCGGCATCATTTACCTCCAACTCATAACGTTGTGCTGATTTTGCAGTGACAAATCAGCATTTCTAATTGATGCTTTGCATATCATCGATTCCCACTGTACGTGGGATCTGCCACACTTTATTTACAGAACAAACATTGAATTGACAAGGAAAAGTTTCAGCGTCCCATGTATATATATATATATATATATATATATATATATATATATATATATATATATATATATATATATATATATATATATAATTATATATATATATATATATATATATGGGGGGGGTGTATACATTTCCTACACGTCCTACATGTATATATGGGTACAAAGGGGCGAAAAAAGCTGATCAAACGTATACCATCGAAGGTTCTTGGGTCAAAACTTCAAGGATTCTCTTCAAAGAACCACTCACTCACCGTGCTGATTTTTGTTCCAGTGCTCCCAATGTTTCTCTTCCGGGTACCTCGCGTTGTCAAATGTCCGCACTTCATTAGGGAATTTCTTCGCCTGTAACACGACGGCCACTCACGCACTGCAACGACAGAACACGTCTTCGCCCACTGGTCGTATTCATACACTCTTCTACTGCTTGTTACAGAAAACTTCACCCGCAGGTGGAAAACCTCTTCAACTCCTCTGCTTGGTCACTGTAAAACAAGCACATCGTCCGACGGCAGCAAACTGTCTTCATCTCCTGGTACACGCCATACGCAGCTCACTTATATACGTTTCCCCTAGGCTCTAAAAGCTTCGTCGGTGCACTGTAGAGCCAAACCTGGGGAAGCAGTGAGACTTTTCTTGAACTATGTGCTAGACGTGACGCAACTAGGGAGTGACTCACGCTGTTTTTCGTGGTGATTCTGGAGATCACTCGGTGATGGACGTGAAGAAGTGTGTGGGCGTAGCACGGCGCCTTCGAGGAGGAGAGGTGGTGGGCCCTAGGAGTCCTTTATTGCTTGTTTTTTTTTAAATTGAAGCATTTCCTAGCGAATTTCGGTGACATTGAGCGTATCTATGTATCCATCTATCTATCTAGCCGCCTACGACTTTTAGCTCTTCTGGCCATTGTGCTAATGGTATCAATACCAAACTTGGTCTGGCATAACTTGGCTGTTTTGCGAACATATTTCACTAGTAATAATATGAAAATTATAGGACGTGCGCCATGAATGTCATGATTTGCATTTCAAGGTCCTGCAGCACTTTCGGTTGTTTCGTTTACATTGCACGTTTCAAAACTGGTATGGTATGGCATGATTGCTTGGTAAACACAAGCTACTGACCTAACATGAAAATCATGACATGCGTCTCATGTAACAACATGAATGCATGCCAAGCTCATGAGGTGCTCGCGGCCGTTTCGCTAGTGTCACATATACCAAATTCGGTGTTACATTGCGTGAATGGATGACGAAGGTATGATACTGGTGCAAACATGACAAACATGGATGCGTGTCATGTAAGACCATGACTACATGCTGCGCTCATGATGCAGTCGTGGCCGTTTCGCTAGCGTCATATGTACCAAGCTCGGTATTACGCGACGCGAATGGACGACATACGTAAATGATACATTCAACCATGATAATAACCACATGTGCGTCATATAACAACATGACTGTGCATGCCACACTGATGATGCGCTCGCGGCCGTTCAGCTTCTTTCACATGAGTCAAGTTTGGTAATACGTGACGCCAATGGTGTAACTAGCGCAAACGCGATAATATTGAGATGTTTGTCATGTGAGAACGAGACAACATGCCAGAGTCAAGGCGCCAATACAACTAGATTTGACGCGGTGCACGTGATCGCCAGCGCTCTTTTAGTGGCGTCATGCCGGCGTTGCCACGCTAGGCGCCGATCCTGCCATATACTCGCAGGTGTGCGCCTCGCTGCGTTAGTTTGACGCATGAACGTTTCAGCGCGTTCGGTGTCCTTCCATCACGAAACGAGGGAGACGCAGTGTTGTGTGGGTAATGCGTCGGCGTGAAATGCAGTATGTCGCATTTCGCGCCGGTCATTTTTCGCCGGTCAGCGTCCATCGGGCCACCCCGATGGACGCTGGTCGCACCTAACGTCTGGCTATTGAGTGCTCACGTTTTGCTAACGTAGCACCGCTGTGCCCAGCGTGCGCGCGCGTCAACATTACATCGGAGCATATTGGGCCCTCCATGATGTGCTCGTGGCCGTTTCGCTATCTCCACATGTAACAAGTTTGGTGTTACTTGACGTCAATAGGTGACGAAATATATGACTTGTACAAACATGATAATCGTCACACGCGTGTCATGTAAGAACATGCCAACATACCATGCTCATAGCGTTCTCGCGGCCGTTTTCTAAGCTCCACGTATACTAAACGTAGTATCACGTGACGTGAATGGATGAAGATAAACGACACATCCCAACATGATAATCATGACACAGAAGTCATTTACGGCATCATTTACCTCCACATCGTAACGTTGCGCTGATTATAAAGTGACATATCAACATTTCGCAATCGTGCTTCGCATATCATCCATTCCCACTGTACGTGAGATTTCCCAATTTTTTCTATACACATAGCACAAAGCCACAATAAAACGAAGACTTAAATACTGCAGTGGAACGTCAGAGAAGTGCTGAGAAACCTCGATGATATCAAAGAACTTTTACGTGAACACTGTCCGAAATTGCTGTACAAGAAGCACACTAAAATACAAAAACACTAACTGTCTACGCAGTTACACTATTTTTTTAAAGAACTGGGTTCGTGCACTTGCGTCATTTGGTGTTGTTACCATTTTAGTTGATAAAGGAACAGCCTGTACACATTTACTACTTCAAGCACCTCTTCAGGCAGCAGCTGTCCTTTTCGCCAGACTGATCCCTATTTTTTCTATTTACCCACATTCACACCACACACTCATCAAACAGGAATTCCAGTCATTTATTGATGAACTTTCAGAACTAATCTTCTCCTTGGAGACTTGAACGCGCATAGCTGTTTACGAAGTGACTATCACTGCGATGCGCGAGGCCACATAATAGGACACTTTATTCTATTAGGAGGCCTCGTGCCTGAGTTGGTTTAATGTGCGTGGCCCAAACACAGGGGCCACTGTGGACTACTCTACAGCCCTTGTAGAGTAGTCCACAAGAGAATTTATCCGCAAGAAAATTTATCCGCAAGAAAATTTATCCCACAGTTCAGACCGTCCACCAAATAACGCGTCGCTTGGGGGAATGACGAATGTCGAAATGCGCGTAGAATGCAGAAAAAACACGCGGACGTTGCTTGGGGACGCACCGACAGCCTAAAGCCTTGATAGCTTCAAGTCCTTTAAATCTCTTGAAAAAATAGTGCGCAGGCAAGCTAGACGGAAGCTGGCAGAAACATTGAACAGGTAATATTCTAAACTAATAATATTACTAAGACTACGAAAAATAAATTCTTTTATTCGCATTTTCAAAAAGCAGCATAGAAATCAAAGAAGGCCTGCAAAAGCTCCATTGCGCTTGAAGAGCAGAACCGACGTACATCTGACCACAAGACTTAATATATCCAAGACCACATAAAAGCAGAGACCTTTTTTTTGCGTATATATAAAATGGAAAGGCGTGCTTGTACGCTAGTGCATGACAAAATAAATTTGATACCAATACAAGTAACGTGTGTGACATTCCATCATGCAATAGCAACAATATTACAAGGCAACGCCTTCAGATTTTTGGTGGCGTAAAGAAGAAAGAAAAACGAAAAAACGAAGAGAACAAAAATAACAAGACAAATAATTCCAGACCTTTATTATGCGTGCATAGTAATAGAGGAGATGGAGCTCAAGTTTAAAGCAAGATTGGTAGGGTATCAGGGTGAGAAGAACATGAATAAATTCACTCTCACTTGTAGACACCGAGGGCGACGGCTCGGAAAACTATGGTAATACCATCGCCACACACTTCAAGCAGGTCTCCAGCGTTTCGCACTTTACAAAAGGGCTTCAACGATACAAAGCAATAATAAAAAAGCAAAACAACATTGCGAATTCACAGGCCGTGGGGCATAAAACGTTCCTTTTTGTTTCGCTGAACTACAGGCCTCATTGAACGGCTGCAAATAATCTTCCCCAGCCTCTGACCTATTGTCATATGAAATGTCAAAGCATTTGCCTACTGAAGCCTTAAAAAGCCCTTCCCTCCCCGTATAACGCTGTATTGTTTTCCGGTGAGGTCCCCTCAGCCTGGAAAGAAGCCATACATATTCTGATCTTAGTACAAGTAAAGGACCCGTCTTCTGTTTCAAGCTTCATGCCAATAGGGTTAACTAGTCGTCTTTGCATGATATATGAGAATGATAAACGGAAGACTGATGCACTTCCTTGAAAGCAATGGCCTATTTTACCCACACAATGCTGGTTTTCGGGGGGCTGAATTTATTACTAATTACCTTGTTCATGTCGAAGCACAAATTCGTGATGCCGTTTCTCATGAAGAATTTTTTTTCATTCTGTGTTTCTCAATATAGAGGAGGCCTACGACATGGCTCTTTGGCATACTGCGAGGCCTTTGATGCTTTGGTATATGGGGCAGAATGTTGACCTTGTACTTGCAGTTCTTGTTGACTAAGTGCTTATGTATATAGTTGGCCAAAAGTGCTTGCAGTACGTTAAAAAAGCACCACGTTTGGTAAATATCTAGCTAGTAGCTAGCACAACCGATATATTGCGCTATGAATAGTGGCGAATAGCTCAAGTATAGCCTCAGTAGCAGTGTGCACGCGTTCATGTGACAGTGTATGCGTGTGCGAGCACGAGAGATTGCGTTGTTCAAAAGACGCTCTTTGATCGACTCATGCACTCGAGTTAGTCGCTCTTTGGTGTCAGCATTCATTGTTTATTTTCATTAATTATAACTGTTTCATTATGTCTCAAGTAGCCCTGTGAATGTGCCTCTCCCCCCTCTCCTCGAAAAGATTAGTTATAATATCTCAGAAACGCGATTACTAGGCCTGAAGAATAGCGTGACTCCATGAACAGCAAAGAATATTTGAGTGCAAGCTCCCTAGCCGACAGCCAGAACTAACATGGTGAGACCTAGCGTGAGAGGGTGCGTCAGGCCAATTATATCATGGGTTCTGACCTAGGCGATAGTGTTAGTGTGCGCAAACTGTTTAATGCTGTTATAAAGAACAACCGCATCCTAACGGCGTTTCTCGAGCGCTTGGCTCCGTCAGCGACTCCATCGCCCACGTCTGCAGAACGCCCGGACAAGTCATTACGCTTCAAGTGATGCGCGACCTCAGCAAATTTATTTTAAGCTTGGAAGGTTGCGAGAACGCACCCTTAGCAAGAGATTGTATCAAAAACGTCCGTTCCACGGTGACTCTGCACAGCTGGCCTGAGGCTTTCATGTTTGAATAAGCGAAGTCCCGTTTGGTCGAACCGGCGAAAGACTGGCACCTTTTAAGGGGATCCTACATAAAAAATTTGGGAGATTTTGAAGAGCGTTTTTGGCGGACCTTTGTCAGTCAGACACGTGAGCAGATAATCACTGGACTGCGTTCGAAACAACTAAGAACGATGTTGGTCGGAAAAAGACATGAATAATATGACGGCATCCTGCGCGAAGTTCAAGAATTTGAAAGTATTGAGCGAGAAAGGCAAGGGGTTTTCGGTTTAACGTGTGACCGAAGAGCGATGAGCGACAAAACACGTGCTCAGAATGCGTGAGCGTTGCATGCAAGAGAATCAGTCAATGAAGGCAGTAGCAAGGACGGGCAATCTTTTTTGTCTAATGAGATAGGAGAACAAAAGCGCTACAACTATGGCGAGTACGGCCCTATAGTGACCGACTGTCCACATCCGAAACGGCCGATGAAGCGTCCTCGTTGCGATGGTACAGCCTATACACAGCGTCACTACAACGCGGTGCTGCAGCGCAATGAAGAAAGTGCGTTGGGATTCAGTAAATGAAACCAATAGCGCAAGCGTATTGTTGAAGGAAGTCCACTCGAATGGAGGCCCGACTGTCGTTGGACTCATCGATACAGTCGGTTCTGATTGGCTCCTCCGTGCCTCCGTGGCCGCGTCGTGTGGCTTAGAAATTGTTCCCTTCACAACACTCCCGTGCGGTTTTGAAAGTAGCACTGTGCCTGGGATGAAAAAGCATTGGAAGATGGAAGACCAATTTACGCATCGATAGTGTTTTGGCAAAGGTCATACCTTCGTTGTCCCTTACGAAGCTTAATATGTGGATTTATTGCTCATAAGAACATTCACTGAGCTGCATTACATCTCGTATGCAAGAGTGGGATGTTCTTTGTGGTTGTGGCATTGTAGTGTCAGTCTGTTTGCTCCACTTGAATTTTATGAAAGTGACCAAGGACTGCAGCTTAGCGTCGAAGAGGAGTGCGAATGCCAAAGAGACACCATGAACTGGATTACTTTTTTTTACTGATCAAAGGCATCACCAGTTTGTACGAGCTACACCAGCAGAGGTACTACAAGTTTGTGGACACTCCAGTTCGAATGACACAGAGTGAAGAATCAAAATGGTGAATAGGAGCCCGGGACAACATTAAGAAAACTCGAACGAAGCTCTGACGTGAACGTTGGAGCCTCTGACACAGTACTGACATTTAGCATTCTTGAATTTGTTGAACGAAACAAGAGAGGGCTCTGCAATACCTCAAGTGGAACTGGTTTGCATGATGACACTGAATGTGGACGTCATAGGAGTGCCGGATAGCGCACCTGCCGTGCTGAGTATACATCAGACCAATGCCGAAGGAAGAGAAACAATCAGAAGAATTGTCTAGAAATAGAAGAATCTCGGCATAGTGACAGACAAATTCCCTTTAAGCAAGTCTTGCGCTCTTAGTGAAAAAAAAATGGGTAAAGCCATCTTGCTATCGACTACCGGAGGCTTAACGCGCAAACTATGAAAGATAAATATCCTTTTTCAAATACAACTGATCAGTTGTAAGGTGTCACTTGAGCTACCTACTACACAGTTTTCGATTTACCTCAAGGCTACTTGCAAATACCCTTGACAGAATAAGCCACAAATAAAACCGCAATTATCACCCCAGGTGAAACAGACCAGATCGAGAAAATAACTCTTGGTCTCAGCAAAGCACCTGCAGTGTTCCAATAACTTATGAATCGAGTGCTCGGACTACTAGGGGGTGAAATCTTGTGGTGCTGCTTAGATGACATCCTAATACCGGCAAGTGATTTGAGTCAGATAGTCGAGCGGTTGCGTCAAATCTTGCAGGCATTTCACGATGTGGACTTGATATCAATGCTGAACGAATGCTCCTTTGCAAATGAAAGTGTGGAATTTCTGGGCTTCAGTTTGGTGAGAGGCCAAGTACAGCCCAGCGAACTCAAAACAAAGGCGATATCCTAGTTTTCAAAGCCAAAAAACTACAAGAGGTGAAGCGTTTACTCAAAATAAGTGGGTTCTTCAGGAAGTTTGTTCCCAAGTACACTTTGGTTACTGAACCACTACCAAGAAAGAGGCAGCATTTTAATGTAAGTCAGACCAGGAGAAAAGCGTCCAAGATTTGAAAAAAAAAACTACGTGAAAGCCAGCGTTGCAGCTGTTTGATTCGAAGACATAAACTGAACAACACACTGATGTCAGTGCTAAAGAATTAGAAGAAATATTGCTGCAGAAAAAAGGTGACAAATGACACTTTGTGCACGGTGTAAGCAAGACGACATCCGTAACAGAAAGCCGATATCACTCCACAACATTGCGACTGGTGCTCATTTTGTGGTGTGTGAATCGGGCACGGTTCCTACTTTTTGGCATAGATTTTACGGTGGTTACAGACTGCCAGACTCTTATCTATTTGAACGCACAGTGAACGCAGAAACCTCCGAGGGTGCGATGGTATAACCTCATTCAGGAATTTGACCTTACAGCATCGACTGGGTACGCGGATGGAGCATGTCAACTCGTTGAGTCGAGAAGCAGTAGAGTGTCTGGCTATTAATATAGATGACCTTTTAGAGAAATGCTTTGAGGTGTGTCTGACCTGTAGTTTGGAAGACCAGATTGAGTGACAAATTGTTGTCACTCAAAGAGGAGATGAAGAACTGCGAACACTTATACACATACTTGAACAGCCAGATCACGACCACTCGAGGGAAGAAATAGAACAGGACAAAGGGTTTTGTTTTCAAGGATGGCAGACTCATGCGAACTATTCAGTCTGACAAGGAAAGGGTATTGAAGATTGTGCTAACCAAGTGCATAAGAACAGCCGTTGTGGTGGGGTGTTCTAATCAGCTTGGCCAGTTTTCGGTGGATCAAACTGTGATAAAAATTAAAGAGACTATGGTTTTCCCGAATGCGCAAATACGTGTGAAAGCACAACTTACAGTTTTTCGAATGCATCTCTATCAAGGTCTGTGGTGGAAGAAAGAAAGAGTATTAGAGCCAATTCCCTCTGCCAGGTGCCTTTTTGAGACAGTGCACATCGACCACAAGGATCCGTTTGTTCCAAGCAAGAAACAAAACCAGCCCATTTTGGTAAGCATTGACAACCTGACAAAATTCGTGCGTCTTTTGCCCACGTAGATTCATCGACTAAGTACGTACTGCGTGCAATCAAAGCCTTCATCCTTGAGAGAGGTCTCCTTAAAATCATCATTACGGATTGAGGCAGTTGATACACTTGAAGAGCTTTCGAAGAGTTTTGTTCTCAACCCGATATTTTTGTTCTCAACACGGTCTCCACCCGACACGCCACGCTCAAGCTAACGGCCAAATCAAACAAGTGAACCGAGCTGTGTTGCTTGTCATGGCTATGAAAATGAAGGACTTATAGCACCGTGATTGGAATGAAAACCTCAAGTAGGTTGAGTGCAGTTTAAACGCAGTGATCAAGAGCATGAATAAGACCCATCAGAAAGTGCTACATAATTATAAGCCAGTTTTTAAGAGCTAGCTCCACAAGGTGACACCTGTGTAAGACTTCCTCCCTTGACATAAGAAATCTCTGGAGACGCAGTGCGGCAACGGTGTTGTTTACACGACCTTCACTTGGCTCCTGCTTTCTACAATGATCTTCAAGTGAATTTTTCGAGTGCGCGTTCACCTTCGTTTTTGTCGGATCAGTGAAAGTGGCAGGACTATTTTGATGCCAAAAGCTACCCTGAAAGTGAATGTTTTTCCTCCCGAGCCGGCCGCCGCTCGGACTGAGCCTAACGAGGTAAGCCCACGTCGGCGCGACGCCAGCCGCGTCGCCGTTTTTTGGCGCTTTTTTTAAACTCTGCTCAGGCGCTTTTTCTGAGAAATATGAATTATCCAGTGGTGGGGAGGACATAATCTCCGAAGACCGCGCTTGGCAGCCTGCAGGTGGCACAAGAACTGGCACGCGCTCCGCAGGCGCTAGTCATAATAATGCTACTTTTGTCAAGACGAAGGCCGGGTTCTTGCGAGGCCGGAGCAGCGGCAATATCGTCGACGCTAGCATCATTCGCACTGGCAAGATGCCCCAGCTCATCACGGAGGATACCAAGATCATGTTTTGGCTGCGTGGGGGCCTAAATATTATCAAGACTGGCTGCACCGTGGTGGCTGATGCAAATCTTGCGGCCACAAACAACTACATCAAAGATCTGCGGGGCGACACGCTATGCCCCATCGCGCAGTGGATATTATGGTTGTCAGTAAACCTAGAAGGGAAAATGCCAACCACTACGTAAAAGTTTGGTAGATCGTCGTCCTGGGCACAACATACGACGTCTGTGCTTGCGAGGCCAACTCTCATTCCATGTGGAAGGGCACGATTTGGGGTATTCCCCTCGTCAACGGTCCAAATGATATTGACAACAATATCTTAAATGAAAGGAATCCACTCACCCTGGCAGCCAAGTGCATTGGCAGCACCGGCCTCATAATCATCACCTTCGACGGTCATAGGGTCCAAGCGTTTGTAGACTACCACCCTTGTGAAATGTACGCTTTACCGTAAGAAAATAGACACTTACTACGCTAGCGGTTGGCTCAGTCACCGTGCTGATTTGTGTCCCAACCAAGCTGACGTCGTATGTCGGAACTCCGGGGCTTCAAATCGTGACTCACTGCACATGTGTACCCCCCAAGTGCAGGCTGTGCAGTAGGAACTACTTCTCTGCTGACAAGGACTGTAAGCAAAGATTCCAGACTCCTTATGTCGTGCGACAAAGACACCGAGAAAAGTCTTGCGCCGCCGACCAAGGCCGAGCCACGGCATCCCCATCACACCCCAACAGGGGGGCAGAACTTCTAGCAGTTACGTGGTTTCAGGGGCCCTTTCAGGCGACGTTCCCGGTCCTCAGGAAGAGCGGCATGCTACAGGTATGGGAGCCGTTCCAAGTCTCGATCCAGGTCTACCGGGCGTCAGCAGCAGGCTAATATTGTGTCAGCGAGAAGCAAGAATTCGGGCTCTATAACCTTGTCCTACACGGTCCGAGGAGAGCCAGCTGAGGTACTGCCGGGGTCACCCCAGAGCACGCGGACAGCGCACGCGGATCACTCAGCTGAAACGCGAGAATGCTGCGTTCAGGGAAACCATAAACAGGCCTATGTCAGACATTGCATGGAATTTAATTGAATTAAGTTTTTTGCGCAACAAGTTTGCGAAGAGATCAGGCGAAAAGCTGCACTGAGCAGCTTGAGGAGAACATGGCCACCTCACACACTGAGCAGTTGCAGCAGTTCAAGGCATGCCCTATACCTAATGCATGAACATAACAGCAGCAAACGCGGCAATAATGAACAAAGGTATTGTGTAAACATTTGAAAACCAAAAAAAAAATACCCGTAGTGATGACGGCAGCAAAAATCAGAGACAGCAACAGGTGAACCTAAGGCAACACAGGCAATCATACGAATATGTCATGTAGGCTTTTCGGCGACACAGTGAATACATCAAGACCATTTTTTATGTAACTGGTTTAAATTAGTTGGTAGAAAATACTGTAGCATTTGGGTACCGTATACAGTTCCGTTAATGTTGACAATCCAAGGTTCTATCTGACGAAATTTTTAAAAGCAATTTGTTGCTGTAGGATGCTGGCTGTCATAAAAAGTCATCAATTTTATTTTTGCTTAGTCTATACATGCGACAGAGCTTATATGTGTACAAAGACTCAATTTTTATGGTACTAAGCTTTGTGAACAAACGAGCACTATAAAATACGCCACCCTATAAACAAGGCTTACAGCTCTTTTCTGTAGTACCTTGAGTCTCTGAACATTTTCGACCGTAGTGCACCCCAGACTAGTATTCCATATGGAACCAAAGAAAGAAACATTGAATAATTTAAGTTTTGTTAAAGGGATGTGGAAAGATAACCACGATGAAGACGCATAGTATTCATTGCTCTAGATAATTTACTAAGTAATTCACTTGGCAATCCCATGACATAGCTTCAGAGAAAATACGCCAGGTGATCTGAAATACGACAGACTTTCTAATTCAGTATTATTCAATTTGATGGAGCCTAAGTGAAACTGTTTATTACGTGGATGAAACATTGCTGCTTTTGTTTTTCCTACAATTATTTTAGGATATGTGCTCGTCGCCCACTTGTGTATACTTGCAAGCGTCTCATTGGCTCGATCTGACATCTAAGAACCATAGTCACCATCAAAAAATGGCAGCATATCCACAGAGTGAATGATGGAGAGTGGGGCAAAGCATCCGCCTGTCCATTGGTTTTTGCTTCCGTCCGTCCATGTGTGTGTCTGTGTGGCCACCAGTGCATCCATCCACCCGTCCATGCATGCGTCTGTTCGTGTGTCCGCACGTTCATTTGTGCGTCCGTCCCTGCGCTCGTCCTTGCATTCGTCCCTGCGTCCGTCCATGCGATCATCCGTTCGTGCAGCCATCCATGCGTCCGTCCATGCATCTGTCTGTTTGTGCATTCGTCCACCTATTCAACACTGCAAGTACCACCATCTCGCATCTTTTCATCATATATTCCTCATATAGAAGCACAACCATCCAGCAGACCTTCCAAGAACTGAACGAGAGGAGGCACACGCACACTTTTTTACGGCTTGCGCTTCGTGTCTACTTCCCACCTTTAACCACCTCGAGTTCATGGTACATACTAGTTCACTGTATACATGGCGCTGCAGCACAACGCTCGCTAAACCTTTCTAAAACCAATGAAATTACGCCCAGCTATTATAACGTAGAAAGCCCCGCCGTGGTGGTCTAATGGCTAAGGTTCTCGGCTGCTGACCCACAGGTCACGGGTTCAAATCCCGGCTGCGGCGGCTGCATTTCCGATGGAGGCGGAAATGTTGTAGGCCCGTGTGCTCAGATTTGGGTGCACGTTAATGAACCCCAGGTGGTCAAAATTTCCGGAGCTTTCCACTACGGCCCTTGGGACCTTGGGCATCTGCCTCAGTTGCGGAGAAAGCAACTAAAGCACTGCTACTTTACCTTAAGTCAACAAACCTGAGCGACTGCCTGTAAACTGTGTGTGCTCCCCGAGTGTGCTCGTGATTTTGTGTACTTTCTCATCTTTCTGCAACCACTTTTCTGCCCTTTATCCCCTCCCCAGTGCAGGGTAGCAAACCGGATGTGCGTCTGGTTAACCTCCCTGCCTTTCCTTGCATCTTTATATCTCTCTCTCCACTACGGCGTCTCTCATAATCATATGATGGTTTTGGAACGTTAAACCCCACATATCAATCAAATCAATCAGTATAACGTAGCAACCCTTTCTTGTCAAATTGTGCTCAATGTACATGCCAATGGCTACTAAAGGGGAATGAAAGACAGGAGAATTCGGCTTTCAGTTAATGTGCACGCTGCGAAGTTTTATTGCTTAACAACGCACAGAAGAAATCTCCAACCGGAGACACCTTGTAGGTCAAAATGTAAAACTGGTTACACACTACTACTACGACTACGAGGGACGAACGGGTGCCGCTATAAGGAGCTTCGCCCCAAAAAATGCGCTTGTATCGTCTGCATAAGTTACCGACTTTGCTGATGGGTCCACATTTACGATGTCATTCGTGTACAATATGAAAAGGTACGGACGCAATATGCTTCCCTGTGGGACGCCTGTTGGGCGGATATCAACTTTGAATGGTCCCCAGCTCTATCTACGAATTGGCATTTGTGTTGGAGGAAATATGTGATTAGCAAATGAGCTACGCCTTGGATACCTTAGTGATCAAGTTGTTAAAGCAAGACAATACGTTCTATATGGTCAATGTCCTTTGAAAAATTGAGAGAAATACCAAGCACCACTTTGTTTTCCTCGAACTTTTGCAATATCAGTAATTTTTGGCCTATGAGGGCTAATTCAGCGGACCTGTTCTTTGGAAAACGGAATCATGCAGGACCTTTGAAAACGTAATCGTGCAGGAACAAAACATTGAAGTCGCCAATGAACAAAAAAACCAATCGGATATAACTTTCTCATAACCATTAAAAAACAGGTAGCACTGATACAGGGCAGTAATTTGAAAAATCATTCATTTGGCCTTTTTTGAATAATGCTGTGAACTTTGCAGTCTGCATGCTGCAAGGGCAAACGCCAGTTGTCAAAGAAAGAATAAAAAGGTAGTCTAGGCAAGATGCCATTGTGTTTACGGTAAATCTCACTAGCGTCATTTGAATGCCGAATGCATCAGCGCTTCTGCCCTACATAATCATAAGACTACAGCAACAAGTTCTTGCATTGTAGCACCCTTTAAAACAATGACTGAGAATTAGATGAGCTCATGTACGACAAGTCGGTACCATCGTATGCCTGACCGAGAGACAAAAAGTCATTAAACGCATTAGCAAGATCAACTCCTTTTATTACAATTAAATTGCTAACATTAAGAACGCGAGGAACTCACTACCGCAACCAGCCGCCACCGCCTGCGTCACCGTTGCAGTGCCCCTACCTTTGAATGTGCACGGTACTGAAGCCGGCGACAGCAGTAGTGAAGGTGAAAGCGTTCCCAAGAAGAGGGCTACTATCTATGAACAGGAGTGTCTAGCAAATCGAGTCAAGTGTGAGCTTGGAGACATGCTATCCACACTCAGTCAAAGCAGAATAAGCTCGAGAACTTCGTCGAACTGCATATGATTCTGACCACTCAAAACGACTGTGTTTCCAAGGTAGAGTCCTTTCTCGATAGCGTATAGTGGCACCCACTCTGACCTAAACCGCCTTCGTACAACGCCAGCTCGGCGCAACGGGCCCCATCATCCACGCGATTCTTAGCCAATTTGAGGGTAGCACCAGCCCACAAAAGCAGCAATATGGCCAAGCCAAGTGAGACGTTTTTCATTGGGCAATGGAACTGCAGGGGCTTTCTCAGTAAAAAGGCGTCCTTGCAAAAGCACATTCGAAGCTCTAGCGTGAAACCCCACGTCATGCTGCCTCAGGAAACAATAACCCCAAACGTCACACTGACTTCTTACCAGCCCGTCTCGAGTTATTCCGACGGCCGGAGTGTCTGCGCCTTAGTAACTAGCTCACACACATCTCTCCCGACATCAAAATGGCAACCAGCAACGCCGAATATGACATGATCGAATTCTACCGCGCAGCTTCGACCGAAGCAGTATCTTTTTCCTCAACGTACACAATAGCCCTATTGACCAACGACAGCGCTTCAGGGCCCTTGTAAAGAGGGCCCTGAACCTCGCGGGTCCCAACCTCCTGGTTGTGGCGGGCAAATTTAATGCTTTGCAACACACTTGGGGCTACCCGTACAATACCAGCAAGGGCGTGGGAATGTCGCAGAACACGACTGACATGGACCTTGCTCTAACAACCGACTAGGCCTTCCCCACTCGGTTTGGCGCCTCATCCTGCAGAGGCTCTACTCTCGACTTGACTTTCGTCAAGAATCTCCTCGATGTACAGTGGGTGAACTCAAACATTGACATGACTAGTGACCATTGCGCCCTGGTTGCACAGTTCTAAAAGGTCCGCAATACGGCACCGTAGTTTTCTTGGACAGACTGGGATCTGTTTCGCAAAATCCGCAACGACCGACCCCTCTCTGCAACCAGGCCAAGCCTCGAGCAGTGAAAAGACAGGTAAGAGAGGGCATCATAAGCACCACAAAAATGATTACTACTGACCTTTCAGTTAGATAAAAAATGAAAAGACGCCTTGCCCACCTACTCGAGGCCAAGTAGTCACTTCTCACCCGCTGGAAAGGCCAGCGCCCCAATCGCAGGTTGCGCTAAAAGATCACCGACCTTAACAAGACCACCAAGGAGCACTGTCCTGTCCTGTCTAAGCAGCAGCGGGATGAAGTGTGGGACTCGGTAGACTATGTAGACGGCCAGATGCGCACTGTTAAGACAGGGGTCCTGCTCAAGCGCCTGCTCTACGAGACTAACACGAAAGCTAACCAGCACAACGTACTAGCGTGTACCGTGCACGAAGCCAAGCAGTACTCTTCAGAAGAAGACGTTTTGAAGCAACTGGCACAAAAGTACCTCTCTGTCAACTCGAAACCCAAAAAAGCTACTTCGAGTACTCGGGACAAGCTAACACTGAACTGGACGCCAAGATATGCCGGGAAGAGGTTCGGCGGGCGCTCCACGGGCTCAATGGAAGGTATGCCAAGGGCTTCGACGGCATAACTAAATAGACCCTGCATAACCTGGACGACCGTTCAACCAACTATCACACAAAATTCATCAACAAGGCACGGAAGAACGGCGAGGTCTCCGGCGCATGGAAAGTGGCACACACCATGCTGATTCCCGAACCGGTGAGGCTACTTAACATGGACAACACGCAGCCCTTTCGCTCACAATCTGCGTGGGCAAGGTTAACGAGCATGTGGTACCTAATAAGTGGACTCGGTACCTGGAAGATAATGGCTTTAGCCGCATATCATGATTGGTTTTCATTTCATTTCATTTCATTTATTCCACCTTAAAGGCCCGGAGGCATTACATAAGGGGGGGCGGCGTACAAGGTATGTCGAACAACTCAACAAAACTCGAAGGGTTCCAAAACGTAAACATTCAAAGAACAATGAAAAAAAAAGCTTTCAACGCTAGAAACTAAGAAGGTGCTAAAGCACCAAATCATTGACTAAAAAATTCAAAAAAAGCTTTCAACGCTAGAAACTAAGAAGGTGCTAAAGCACCAAATCATTGACTGCAACACTCGAGACATGCCGGCGATTCTCAGCCTCGACTTAGAGAGAGCCTTCAAAATTTTGCTCACTCTTTTGTGTTGCGGTTGAATGCCGAGCTCAGCTTCGGTGCCAGATTCTGTGATTATGTCAAATCATTCTTGACCTGCAAAAGAGCTAGCCTCAGAGTGCGAGATCTCGTCTCCGATAAGATCGTGCTGGGCTCACGCGGCAAGCCTCAGGGGTCATGGATATCGCCCACCCTGTTCAACCTTGTCATAGTAGGGTTGTCGAAGAGGTTCTCGTGTATCGGGGGCGTTAGCCCCACAATTTACGCGGACGATATTACCACTTGTTGCTCAGGTGGCAGCGACAGGCAAGTCGAGCGCTCCCTGCAGGAGGCTACAGACACAACAGAAAATTACTTCCGTCCCACAGGCCTGAGGTGTTCACCCAAGAAATCCGTGATCCTCCTCTACGAACCCACTAGTTGAGGGCCCAAGCCGAAAAACTGGCAGCCGATCTCGAAGAGTGATGTCAAACTCTGCACCGGAGATCCACTCTATATCCACTCCCTCATCCAAAACTTTATAGGCCACAGAATCTTACGCTCACACTGCTGCAGACAGACACGAACCCTAACCTAACATCTTTTCACGTTATTTCTCCTGAAGTGTTCCCCAATTACGCTTGCGTTAATTGTAGGGACGTAGCCACGCTGGCGTACATGCCCTGGGAGTGCAAGGGTGTGTATACTAACCCGGACACTACTTCGGTAAGGTGGAAAGTGGCCCTACACAGCTCTCTTTTGGCCGACAAACTTTGGTCCGTCTAGAAGGCCCGCAGAGCTGCCGATAGGCTTGGTCTTACGGTCTCGACGTGGGAGTCACCCGCTTCGCGCTAACACGTGCCTTGCAGAGCTGGTTGGTCGGTTGCGAAATAAAATTTCGCAACCGACCAACCAGCTCTGCAAGACGGAAGAATGAATAAGAAAAACGCTTAGAAGGAACCAAGTGAGCTCCGAGAAACCGCACAACACTCACTGAAAAGACAAGCAAAACGTAAAGCAGCATACGACAACCGGCTTTACCCTGCAAGGATGTATGATGTCGGCGAAGTGGTATTCTTGAAGGCGGTGCCCCATCACACGGGGCACTCAACTAAATTTCAACTGAAAAACTGAGTGCCTTTTGTGATAACGAAAGTATTGCCTACCAACACGTGCAGAGTGGCAGAGTTACACAAAGGTACTGGGAGTAGGTACGCTACGATAGTGAAGTTTTCACAGTTGAAGATGTGCAGATCTTCAAGCAAAACGTCGTGGATGACCATGAAGAAAAGACCGAGCACCAAGCAGACAAAGATAAGTGTGACGAGTCCCTGGCAGTCAGATGCCAACTGAGGCATAAGGTCGTACCTGCCTGACTATGGGATTGCGTGTTGTGAAAGAGCAATATTTTTTTGCATCGTTTTAACGCGGACGTTCAAACTTCAGGATGACTGAGTGTTACCTATTTAGCTAGTAGCTAGCGCCACCTATGTATGCACCATGACTAGTAGCAAATAGCTCAAGTAGCAGTGTGTGCGCGTTCGTGTGACCATGCAGGCGTGTGTGTATGCGAGCGCGAGAAATTGGATAGTTCTGCGGACGCTGTGTGTGTCCTCCCGTGCGACGAACTCGAGTGAGTCTCTCTTCGGTTTAAAGAGTCTTCTTTGTTTACTTTTCATTTATTAAAGCTTCTTCTTTATGGCTCAAGTGGCCCTGTGAGTGTGCGTCTTCCCCCGAAAGAAGTTGGTTGTTAAAAAATTTAAAAATTGTCCTAATTATGATTGCGACGTAGTTAAATTTGAGGAAATGAAACTTTGAAACCACAGCAAAAGTGCTTATGAGTGCATCCAGTGGACAACCAAGAACACGGGATCGTTCAAGACGCAAATGAGATAGGTGAAGTTCTTCCATGTTCGTTAACGTATGCAGTCATACTTGCTATAAAATACGTAAATTACCTACAGGTGGTGCAATTGCTCCCCGAAGCCCACTGCAGCACCAATGCGTCGCCAGTGCCATGATTGTCCACTTGCAGCACTTTTCGTTTCCACTGGCGAACTGCGAACTGATTCACCGACGCAGTGTACAATTATGGATATGCGAAGACGAGGTATTTGATGAAACGGGTAGGTAAGCCAGCGTAAACTTGAAAGCACATGTTTTCGCCATCGATATTGAAACGCGGCTTTTCTCGTAATTGTGTCCCCTCATTTTTGAGTAAACGATCACGCATCAGAGAAACCCTTGCGAAGTGCAAAAGTATGACACACGTTTCCCGAACTGCACGTGCTCATTTAGTGTGCGTGCGAGTTACGCCAAGCTTTTTGTGGTGTTCTCCAGCAGTTCAGGTCCATTCGTAAGTGTTGCTGGCGCTTCATGGGTACATGAATCGCTTTTACATAGATCCGCTTTGCGCACACTATGTGACGTGTCACGGAGCGCAACGGAACAGCGTGTCTTCGCTTCCCATGCACGCGCAGTGGCTTTAAAGAGAATGGTCATGCAAAAGGAAGGACTTTAAAAAGTCTAGTGGTCCTCGGCGCATTTTCACAGGCATGGCGAGGTTTTACTGTTCATGAATACTGTTCTCTGCAAACTTCGATGTCAGAAGAACTGCACTGCGACGGAAAGGCAGCAGCAGCATACGACAAACTGCTGCATTCGTCGATGGTTTTCTGCTTACGAAATATACCCTGGAGACTCAATATCATTTCGCCGGCCACCACTTGGTTACATCATCTACTAGCCACATCGAGCATTAGATACAAAGCCTACTTCGCATAGCTTCCTTGACTTGCGCAGTGTTCCATGGCCGGTGCCGCCTGTTTCTGAAGCATGGTCAAGGCGGAAAACTGAAAAAAAGTCTGCAAGACGCTTAGTTAATGTAGTTATTGTCAACGATTAAGAGACAGCAATTCATTCACGACATTGCAAAGCACCACTAACGAACTAATCACATTTACACCACCACACCACCGGCTCTGTACCCGTTCCCTCACTCTAAGCCAAAATTCGGCAAAGTTGGACTAACTGCAGTCGTTAAACGGACGGACGAACGGTTCGTTAAACAGGGACTAAATGCGTGACAGTGCGTGTCGTGCGCAAACAGCGGGGAATGAAGGGACCAACGGGGAGGATAACTGCGCCGCAATCACCTTCTGTCGATGCTGCACTGCAATGCTCGGGGCGGCCGGCGATCACGAAAACCAGTTATATCGGATATACGCCACTGTGAAAGTGAAGCACTATGAAACAAATAGAAGATGTTATGAGAGGAAAGTACAACGCGCAGTCAGTGCGCACGGCAAGCGCCCTCGCGTTTCCACCATGCCGGCACGGGTGGGCCTAAACCAAGTGGAAGTCTCCGCGAACACGGGCCATGTGGATAACTCGCCTCAATATGCTGAATTAGTTAGTACAACGAATAACACTGACAACACTAATGAAAGCAAGCAATTCGTCAGAGGTCCTGTACCCGCACAGTCACTGGCCACAAGTTCAAAGCGATATATAGAAAAAGTAGGCTTCATTCGTCATCGGTATCAAGCACGTTGCCGGTGAGAGTGCATTGCCGGCACACGCGAAGGAAACGTCGCATATAATTTCTATCGCAGAAAATTATATCTCATGCATTAAAGCTCCGATAAACTTGTCTTTTTCTGCATGTGACAATTGATGTCAAACATCGAGCGTGAAGGTGATCACGGGCGCGACTAAGCGTGCGGCCGGCGGTGCACAGGGGCGACTTACCCTGCAGCACGATAGAAGAACCGTGCCTGCGAACTGTTTCGTCACTGTAAGTATAGAGATATATACATCACTCCGTAAGACACCGCCAACATTGGACTCCTACCTATTGTTCATTTGTGACAATAAAACAACGATGACGAAAATTCCACGTGATATGCATGTTGCGATCGCCGGTGGTCATTTAGTCGTACTCCTCGTAAGCCTATAGTGGTGCCGTCGGCAAGCTGATACGGTGACATCGGTTAGGCGCCTGGCTGCTTCGCCGGCTTTCGTGCACGAGCACCGCTGCTCTGTTTGTGTGTTTACGTTGTGTGCGTCTGTTATTTGCGGCCAAAGTATGTCAAATAGCAAGTACCAACTAGGCCAACAATCAGTATGTTCTTTTTTGCGAACTCATGCACCAGCACTTCGAACGATAGTTCAGCTGGCATGATCGAATGCCAGATGATAATTCGTATTTCATGACTGGAAGGATGTTGAACATTAGATGGTTCCATTTCAAAAGATCGGTGAACTTCTGTGCTACTAATTAGCCCATGTAAATTTGTTTGTTATAGTGTCAATGATAATTGTTTTTTTTAATCTGAGTAAAAGTCGCTCACCGGCGCTACATGGGAGGTCCCAATACTGTGCTATATATATATATCCGACAGTTTGTTCTTTAGTGTTGCGCGGGCGGTCAGTGTTTGCGGTGTTTTACTATGATATAATAGTGCGTATGCATATATATGCATATATATATATATATATATATATATATATGTGTGTGTGTGTGTGTGTGTGTGTATGTGTGTTGCCTGACCAATATACTGCGTTCCATAGTGCATAATAATTAGTTATAAATATAAGATATACTTCACAAACAAGGCCACCATTATCTATTTTTTTCCATTCGTCCAGGTGGTTCAACTGGTAGCCCCACTGCGGCTTTATACTTGGACCAACATTTGACCCAAGTGGGGTAAGTGCTAGGCGGTACCAGTTGAACCCTTGCAGTTGCTCCCGAAGTTAGTTCAAACTTGGTTCAAAATCTATGGCAGCCAATTTAATCCCCTAAAGGACATTGGCATACTCTACTTTAGTCCTTTTTCGGCTTTGAGTGCTGTAGTAGCAAGCACAGCCCGTTCACGCAAAAGACCAAGTCGGTTTGCGGTTGAAATAACACGTTCGTTGTTTCTATATGCCATTGAAAAATATAACAGTTGTGTTCTTCCGCTTTTCGGTTTCCTTTTTCTGCTAAATTTTGCTAGACTTCATTATTTCGCAATCATTATTGAACGCCTTGCCTAGAAACATCAGAGCTGCAACGAGCTCTTCATCTGAACGCCCTCTTACACAACCTCCGAACTACACTAATAAAAGTGAAATAACAAATCTTGCTAATAAATGCCCAAGCCGATGCCTTCGGCTATACAAGTATTGAAGAAGGAAAAATCGAACATCGCATTTCCCTGATTATTGAAAAATTTGGATACATTCTCGAAGCAACTGCTGTATTTTATCTAGTCAGGCGTGACAGTAGCATTACGCTACCCGTCCCTTTTAAGCTTTACTCCCTGGGTAATGATTTCAAGCTAAAAACGTTGTTATCTCTAATGCTGGACTTCTAAATTATTCAGGAGTAAACAAACGCAGTCAATATCCCCGAATACCAGTAAAGCTTTTTCACAGCCCAGCAGACGTTTAAGATCAAGATAGCATGTTTTAGTTTTGCTCCGACAGTTCACGCATACCCACAAAATACTGAGCAATTCCTATCTGACAGCAATACAAGACAGGAGGCAAAGTTCACTTCCACATGAGATCGCATTTCCTGTCGTGCTGTCAAAGCAAAGCGTATCTTTGTGTTTTACAGTACATTATGGTATAGTAAAGAGTACTACAGCATGTGGGGGTAAAGTGCAGCGAGAGGGGGAAGATAAGGAGAAGGAACAAGGAATACATGGAGTGAAAGAGAAATAAGTGAGGTATAAAACTAGGAAAATGCGATATTGTAAAAGATACAAATGCGAGATATCGGCTACACGCTGGCGTTGAGTATAGGAAAAGATACAAAGCGATATATCGACTACACGCCGGCGCTCGTACTAACAAATTTACGCACTGACACCTATCCCCCAAACACACATGCCCACGTGCGCAATCACTCATGCGCAAGCACACACTAAAAGAAACATAATAATGGAGATCTATATAAACTTCTTGTACGACCACACATGCGCAATCATTGCCCAGAGAGAGGAAGATATAGAAAACTGTTTAAATAAATGATGATAAAAAGAAACACTTAGATTTGTATAGTATTGCTACGTACCAGTGGCATCGAGTTGAGGAGGACAAAAAGTGGGACAAGGGACCGCAAGGTAGGAATGGCAAAAATAAACTTTTGCACTGTTCATGTTTTTACGTTCGCTTTATTCTTCTGTTTTTATATTACGTATCACTTGAAAGACCTCATATTCCATATTCCCAATTCTTGGTGTATCCCCCATTCAAAATTCGTTTCGGTCTTTCACTCGCCTCGCTGGTTGCGCGATAGTTGCTGCTGCCGCCAAGAAAGTCGAAGGCGAGATTTTTCATCTGCTGGCACCTTGAAGACTGGACCACTCGTACATCAATTCCAAACAGTATAGGGGGGTCTATTATTCGAAACTAGCTGCCTGGTTTAAGGGGCGTCAGTCACTGTCACGAGCTCAGCTCTTCGTCGTAGTCGTCTTCTAGTTGCTCTGACTAGATACTGTCTCTCTCTCTCTTTTCCCCACTACATTTGCCCCGGTGGTGAAGAGGAGCCATTTTGGCGACTCACGACGAAGCAAGCACAAGGAGATCATAGTAAGATGTTAAGCGGCTGATGTAGACTGTCTCACAACCACGGAATCGTCTGTCATCGGCAGGTGTGACTGGTTCGATGATGTAGTTGACCAGTGACGTCTATTACCCATGCGGTACGGACCATCGTACTTGTGTGCAAACTTTTGGGAGAGGCCGGGGGACTGGAAGGGAACCAAAAGTTATACAAATTAGCCTATGAGGAAACTGTGAGCAGGCTTGTCTTGGTCAAGTCGTTGTTCTTGGAGACTTTGAGTGACGGACGTAAATGAACGCGCCCTTCGGCGGTACTCTTCGGCACACTGAACAAGTTCAGAGGCTGGGCGGTATTCTGAAGCATCTGGGCAGTAAGTAGGTATTTTGTCAGGCGTAGAAGAGGGCTCACGTCCGTACAGTAAAAAAAGAAGTGAAAGCCTAGGAGTTTCTTGCGTGGCCATATTGCACGCCTACGTCGTGAAAGAGCACCAAGTCCCAATTAGAATGGTCGGATGATATGCACATAGAGAGCATATCACCAAGCGTGTGGTTAAATGCTCTGTCAAACCGTGTGTTTGTGGGTGATAGCCTATAGTGGTGCAATGAATATTATTGCACTCACTGAAAAGTTCCTGGATGACTTGCGATAGAAACGCACGCCCACGGTCGCTAAGCAGCGTACGTGGTGCTCCATAGCAAAGGACAAACCTACGCAAGATGAACAAGGGGACATCACGAGCAGCAGCAACTGTTAAAGCGGCGGTTTCAGCGTAACGGGTTAGATGATGGATGGTCACGATAATTCAGCGATTTCAAGCAGGTGTACAAGGTAGTGGACCGTAGAGGTCGATACCAATTCTATCAAACGGCCAATCTGGACACGGACTGGTTGTAATTCTCCAGAGGCATGAAAAGTTTTCGTTCATTGCTGACACTCAGTGTAGGAACGTATGTACTTGCGAACTTACGAGTACATTCCACACCAGAAAAATCACTGGCGGAGACGGTTGTATGTTCTCAAAACGCCAGCGTGGGCGTTTTTAGGGTTTGCGTGGAAGTACGCGCAGATGGTGGAATGCAAATGGCGAGTTATAACAAGAAGCCATTTCTTACCATCCGGCTGATAGTTGCGACGGTACAACATGGCGTTCCGTATCGCATAATGGGGAATTTGCCGACGTAGTGCACCAGGTAGACGCTGGCGTGTTGTCACTGAAGACGAGGAGAGAACGTCGATGAGCTAGGCTATTCAAGAGTCCTTGCGTTGTTCCGAAAGCATGTCAGCGGTATCGATGCTGTCAATGGTAGCTTCGGCAAAAGAAACTGGTGCAATGGCTGAAGGAAGGTGCTAACAAGAAAGAGCGTCTGCGTCGGTGTGCTTGCGGTCTGAGCGGTAAATGACGTGAATATCAAATTCTTCTAAACGTAGCTCCCGTCGTTCAAGCCGGCCCGAAGGATCTGCTACGTAGCTGACATATCAGTGGTCAGAAGACGACAACGAGTAAGTGGTGTGTCGGTTGTGCGTGCTGTCCTCCATCTTAGTCGACGCTATACACATCAGTTTCAATATGGATTCTAAATAGACATGCCTAATGTAATTTTTACGTTACATCTTTGTGGTGGACGTGCTGGGTACTTCCCTGTCTTCATCACGAAGCTCCGCAATGGCCACATCATCATAGGTACAACCATGTCACAGAATGAACAACCATCGTCTTCACCACCTGCCTCTTCCGTGACTTCTACATACGTCTTTCCACCTCCTGCTCGAGATCCTGGTGTATTTTCCGGTCAACATGGCGTTGACGTCCACAAATGAATCAACCGGTACGAACGGGTCAGCGCAAGTATAAATGGGGCCCGACTCTTATGCTTGCCAAAGTGCTTTTTTACCTCGATGGCCCACCGTGGGTGTGGTTCGTGACGCACGAAGCAGATATTACAAGCTGGGACTCCTTTAAAGAGAAGATCCGCGATCTTTATGGCGACGCCGTTGGGCGGCAAATCGCAGCGCTGAATCAACTGGCGGCTGGTAATCGGGCGGCGGAATCAAGTGGTAATCCAGGCAGCTAATGGCGGAGGCATCTACCCACTCAGCCGAATAACGTAGCCCGTGTTGCGCCGTGAAGCTACTGAAACATTCTGTGCGAGCTAACCGCGTATTACTGCTGTGCTGTTATTCCGGGCTACAAAGTCGACCGACGCATCGTCAGTGGCAAGCCGTAAAGGCTGCTGGAAAAGCTTGCACAATTTCAGTGTGAATGAAGGCACTGCAGTCATCAATATGATTGAAACACCTTTCCGTTTCTGAGTGCACCTGTTAATTCATTTCTTCGCGTGGGACAACCTCACCGATACTGTGCAGGTGCTGGTAATCCCGGAAGCTTAAAGATGGAGGCATCTATCCGCTCAGCCGAATGACGGGGCCCCTGCTCTGCCGTTAAGCTACTGAGACATTCCGTGTGAGGTGGCCGCGTATTACTGCTGTGCTGTTATTCCCGGCTACAAAGTCGACCGACGCATTGTCATCGGCAAGCCGTAAAGGCTGCTGAAAAGCTTGCACAGTTTTAGTGGGAATGGAGGCACTGCAGCCGTCCACATGATTGAAACACCTTTACGTTTCTGGGTGCGGGTGAGTACAGCACCACAACTTCACTGTAAAAAGTCAAACAATATTTGGCTGCTAGTACTTCCAGGCCCCCAAATATTGTTTCAATTAACATGTGAGTGTGTGTTTATCGGCAAGTTGTTATTCATGTCCGGTAACGTAGAGCTAAACCCTGCCTCTGCCCAGAAACGATCCTAGAAAGGAATTCCTACAGCTTGTCAAATCACTTCACGATACGTTTGATGCGAAACATGAAGTCATGTCTGCCCTGGGTGAAGTAAAAGAAGCTGAATTTTCAATGGAGGAGCAAATTTCTGATATCGATAATAGGCTCTCTGCCGTTGAAAAAAGCCTTCGATCGCATGAGGGGCAACAAGGGGAAAGCGTAGCGCCTCAGATGGCTGTACTGAACCAACGGCTAAATGAATTTGAACACCGTTTGCGTGGGGAAAATTTATTATTTACGGCATAGCTGACACCGCTTCTGAAACTTGGGCGCAATCGGAAGAAAAAGTATGCTCAATAATAAATTCAGCGTTAAGCTTGAACCTAAACAACAGCGATGACCAGATTCCCCGGGCCCACAGACATAGCCGTTATTTCACTTAAAATCACAGACCTATTATTGTTCAGTTCTCATCTTGTAAACTAAAAGAAACAATTCTGTCGTCTAAAAGTAAGGCAAAAGAACTGTTATTTTCGAAGCGAAGGCTTTTGAAAGACAACCAGAACTGTCAGGACCATGCTATACGATTTTGGCAAGAAAAGCGGCAATTTTTTCTGTGAGGTACAACAAGTTATATATCAACAAAAAGTATTATGTCTACTCCCCCGACACCATCAGCGTCAGTGAATCTACCTACTGAAGCATTTTGGCAATGCTTCAAGTAACACGGAACTATCGTCTGCTGCTGCAAACTGCCGTTCTGGCGGTTCTTCTTCTTGACAAAGTTACACATCAGCCAGGCAGACAGTATTCAAAAGACATCTTTTTTGTTGTCAAATGTACGCAGTTTAAGCAATAAACGTGACGCTCTTGCCCCTATTCTTGATTCATGTGCCACTGACGTCATTGCATTGACGGAGACCTGGTTGACCAATGAAATTTTGAGCGAAGAGTTGTTTCAGTGCGAGAATTATGTTGTGTATCGTCAAGACCGTGGTATGAAACCGGGTTGTGGCGTACTGATTGCCGTTGCCAATAATGTAGTGTCTGCTAAGATTGCATTTACCACATCCTTAGAATTAGTATGCGTACGTGTTGTTCCTAAAACAACAAAGCATATTGCTCTGTACTGGTTACCGTCCGCCAAATGCACCAACTTCTTTCTGCGATGAACTTCATGACGTTCTCATTGTCTCAGAATTTCCCCACTCTCCTTTGCTTCTCCAGGGTGATTTTATTCTTTCTTTAATAAATTGGGCTTTGCAATATTTCCCTGTTGTTCGTTCGCCTACTGAAAGCAACTCTTTCATTAATTTGTGCTAAATTTTAATCTTACACAACTTGCTTCTGAACCTACGAGAACTAGCGCTAATTCGTCAAATACTCTCGACCTTGTACTCATGAACAACCCTAACTTACTACACTCAATTACTTGTTTACCCGGAATAAGCGATCACTGTCTTTTACAATTTGTTTTTGTAAAGGGCCACGTCACACGCCAGAAAAGCACTCCAAAATTGAAATTATGCGAGAGGAGATTACACAGCAATAAATAACGAGCTTGCACCGTTCATCAAAGATTATATGCCAGAATTTTTCAGCCATACCGTGGAAGATAATTGGAATTTCTTTAAATATAAAGCCACGTCACTTGTTGCTATATATAGTTCACTGCGCAGGCTCCCCGAAAAGAAACGTTCTCTTGGTTTTCGATGACACGAAATAGATTATCAAACAAGAAAAAACGCCTCTTTCGCCTTGCGAAACGCATTCAAACATCTATCAGTTGGAATGCTTATTTTCACGCACTCCGTGCCTATCGCATCGCGTTAAAAGAGGTCAAAGCCGTATTTGTTATACTTATCTACCATCGCTTCTTTCAACTAATCCGTCAAAATTTTGGAGAACAATTCAAATAAAAAAGAAAAACTAGCATATTTTTTACAGCTTCTGATGAATGTACTATGAGCAATGAAGAATATTGCATGGTACTAAATGACACCTTTGCAAAATCGTTTTCTGATATTTTTAATGGCATGGAGCCGCACTTGTACAAAAATGATTTTTCCCAAGAATCCACTTGTAGTTGATTTTGCGGGTATTTTGAAATTATTTATGGTTTGAAATTATCGTCTTCCTGTGGCGCTGATGAAATTAATTCTATGTTCTTGAAAAATACTGCTGTGTACTCCTCTGTACTTGTTATGTACATTTTCACCCGGTCTTGAGTGCCCGTCTATTACTGCAGATTGGAAGGCGGGGAAGGTGGTGCCTCGGTTTAAATCAGGTGACGCTCATTCCCCTCTCAATTACAGACCCATCTGGCTCACAAGCATTCCTTGCAAAATCCTCGAACATGTCATATTTACTAATCTCGTTTCATTTCTTGAACCCAACGCATTTTTCACTTCATTTCAGCGTGGGTTTCGCAAGAACTATTCCTGCGAAACACAGCTTGTATCGTTTATGCATAACATTTATTCCTCTTTAGATAAAGGACATATTATTGACTGTCTTTTTCTAGTTTTTGCTAAGGCTTTTGACAAGGTGTCTCATCGCCTATTACTTCTTAAACTCAGTACTCCTAATTTTGACCCTAGCGTCTTGAAGTTGATAGAATGTTTTCTAACTAACCGTACTCAGTTGTAACCGCTAATGATGCCGTATCGTCCCACTATGACGTAAAGTCTGGCGTTTCTGAAGGCTCTCTTTTAGGTCTCTTGCTTTTTCTAATATATAATAATGACTTACCTATCGTTAATAATATTTTCATTAAAGTTTTCGCTGACGACGGTGTTGTATAGCGTGAAAGAACTAGTCTGCAGGATAACATCATTTTTCAGTCCGATCTAAATAACACATCAAAGTGGTGCTCGCAATAGCTAATGATAATAAATCTGCCGAAATGCAAGATTATGACTGTTTCACGTCGCTCTGTTGCATCCATTACTCTCAGCTATGCTATCAATAACATTAACTTTGAATACGTAACCTAGTATAAGTATCTCGGCATTCATATAACGAATAACCTTTCTTGGCATACACACGTTCATTACATCACTAACAATGCCTATAAATCACTCGGTTACGTACGCAGTTTTTCTAATGTCCCATGTCATTTAAAATTGCTACTTTACAAAACACTCATTAGACTAAAACTCGAGCATGCGTATTCTGTTTGGGACCCTGGTCTAAAAACATTTTAAATCACTATTGAGTCCGTTCGAAATCGATCAACACGTTTCATTGTGTCAAACTATTTCCACTCAGCTAGCGTTTCATTATTAAAATCTAATCTCGGACTTCTTGATTTGCAGCTAAGAAGAAAAATTTCTCGTCTATGCCTTTTTAAAAAAATTCTTCACTCCAACAATTCAATGAGACAGGAGCTCATATCACAACCGTCATACATATCGTCGCGTCTTGATCATGAGCATGAAGTTTTCACTCCTCTAGTTCGCACTAATGTTTTTTCCGGCTTCTTTCTGCCAAAAACCTGTGCCGAGTGAAACCACCTTTGCTCCTCCATTGCCTGCATTAAAGACGCATCATCATTCAAAACTGCACTGACTGATTATGTTATGCGCCCTAAATAACTTTTTGTTGTTAAACATGTATTCTCACTGACTTCTATTTTTATGTTCTACTTTTACTGCATTTTTGTGGTATTACCCACTTCCTCTGTAACGGCATTATGTGTCCTTAAGATAATCGAAATAAATAAATAAATAGAAAGTTGCCACTGTCGACGCCATCAATAAAGTGCCAGTGGTCCGAAGAAGCCAAGAGCTGCCGCATAACTCAGCGATTCACCCGCCTGCCCAACACGGCCGAACCTCATCGTGTGAAGCCGCCCGCCAGTTCCCCACGTATGACAACGTCACCCGCATTGTTCGTCGGGAAATCGAAGCCGCCTGTCCAGCTTCTTTTCAGCCACCCGTTTTCACAACGCTTGCTTCTGACCAACAACAGCCGTCAGTGGCGTTCATCCAAGCTGTGATGAGGCAGGAGTTTGCGAACCTCGGCCTTCCATGAGCATGTCCCTTGACTCACCCTGAAGTCCCGTCTTACTCCCAATGACACGCTTGTCGTTCTCTTACAACCATGCCCTTCCGTAACGCTTCGGAATGACGAACACTCGACGACCGGCTCATTTGTTTTTCCTGCCTTTCTCGCTATTGCCTACGTTGCTCGCTACCCTACATTTCTCGCAGTGGGTAAAACTAACCACGTCAGACCTTCTCTACCTCGGCGCACATGCCTCCGACGACCCCTCGACGTTCAGTCGCCGCACCCTTCAATTTCTATCCGTCGTCATCTTACGAGCCTTACACTGACACCCCTTGGTCCGGTCACCGCAGCGGTCGTCACCGCTACGTCGCAAATCCCGCTCTCCGCCACCTCGGCGGTTTTCATCGCCGAGCTTCTCAGGACGACCGCCGCAGGAAAACTAGATATTGCAGCTTATAGAGGTGAAGCTACAATACCAATGACAGCCGAAAATCCTCTACTGACGCTTCCCACGCACCACAGCCTGTTTGAAACACAACCCGATCATGTTCCTGTGACCGCTTTCATTGACACAGGTGCGCACCTGTCTATTATGAGCGCTTATCTACGCCGCCGCTTACAAAAGGTTATGAGGCCGTCTACGACGCAGGCAATACTTGTTGCCGATGGCGGCATAGTACCTTTAATCAGAATGTGCACTGCTCTTGTCAGCATTGCCGGTCGTGACGCCGTGGTTCTTTTTGCCGTGCTAGCCTGCAGCCCCCATGACCTCATACTTGGCCTTCATTTCCTTTCGGCACACCCGGCCTTAATTCATTGTTCGTCTGGTACCCTCAGCCTCGATTTTTTAATCTTTGCCAATCACTCTGCAAAGCCCACCAGCTGCTTGAGCCCAACCACTTTCGTTCACCTGCCACCTCGAACCGTCACGTACGTGTCTTTGTCATCGGTCTCTCCCGTTCCTGACGGTGATTATATCGTTACGCCGATTACTGACGTCGGGCTGGCGTGCATTGTTACTGTGCCCCATACTATCGCCACCGTAGTGGATAACTGTGTGTTCCTTCCACTCCTTAACTTTGGTTTCATCCCTCAAGTGTTGCCCTGCCAGATGTCTCAAGCCCAGCTAACGGCCGTAACAGAGGACGATGTCAGTATTGTCGCTGTATCTGCTCCTGATCGAAGTGCAGTCTCACTGTCACCCAGCTCAGACGATACTATTTTTTGAAACATGATTTCATCGGAGCTGCCGCCTCACAGGCCGACGCTCTCTGCCAGGTTTTGGCCTCATACAGTGACATTTTCGACACCAATGATCGTCCCTTGGGCCAGACTAAAATTCTTACTCACCGAATCAACACTCGTGACTCTGCGCCCATTCACCGTCGGCCGTACCACGTGTCAGCGTCCGAGCGAGAAGTGATTCAGGAAGAAGTGACTGAAATGCTTACGAAAAACGTAATAAAACCATAGTCGAGCCCTTGGGTATCTCCCATGGAATTAGTAAAAAAGAAAGACGGCCCATGGTGTTTCTGAGTTGACTATCTCCGCATTACCAAAAAAGACATGGACTTTCTACCACGCATTGAAAATGCCCTCGACTACCTTTATGGCGCCACCTTCTTTTCATCTCTCGTCCTCCGATCTGGTTACTGGCAAATTGCTGTAGATGGTATGAACCAAGAAAAAACCGCCTTCGTTACCCCTGATGGTCTTTACCAATTCAAAAAATGCCCTTCGGTCTCTGAAACGCTCCAGCAATGTTCGAGAGAATGATGGACACGCTCCCGCAAGAATTTAAATGGTCGACATGTTTGTGTTACCTTGACAACATGATAATTTCTCACCTACCTTTTTCAACCTACCTTGAATGCCTTTCGACCATTCTATCCATATTTCGACGGGCAGGCTAGCAGCTCAATTCCACCAAGTGCCACTTCGGTCTTCGTCAGATTACTATGTGTGGTCACCTTGTTGACGCTGCCAGCGTATGACCAGACCCGGCGAAAGTACGCGCTGTAACAAACTTCCCTGTCCCATGCTCTGTCCATGATATTCGCAGTTTCGTGGGCCTCTGCTCCTACTTTCGCCGGTTCGTGGAAAACTTTGCGGCACTCGAACGGCCACTCACCAACCTTCTTAAACAAGATGTCCCACTTTTTTGGGGTCCTTCTCAAGCTGACGCCTTCTCTCAGCTAATCACCGCTCTAACGACACCTCCCATTCTTGCACATTTCGACCCCGATGCTCTTACAGAAGTGCGAACAGACGCGACGGAGTTGGTACAGTTTGGCGCAAATTCAGAGGGGCGACGACCGTGAAATCACGTATGCAAGCCGTGTGCTTTCTTAGTCTGAACGCAATCATTTTATAACAGAACGGGAATGTCTCGCCCTTGTCTGGGCGGTTTCAAAATGCCGTCCTTACTTGTAAGGCCGCCCTTTCCGTGTCATCACAGATCATCATGCGCTGTGTTGGCTTTCTTTTCAGAAAGACCCCACTGGACGACTTGGCCGATGAGCGTTACGCCTACAGGAGTATTCCTACTCGAGCCTAGCCTCAGCGTCATGTCAATGTCCCAGTTTTTTCAAATTGGTGATGAACAACGTTATGATGCTTCTCTGCGATAACGTATTGACCGTCTCGAATCTGCTCCGAACGGCCCGTCGCTTCGCATGTACGTTCTCCTGAATGGCACGCTGTACTGTCGTAGCCTCTAGCCAGATGGCCCTGAGCTCCTTCTTGTCGTGCCGAAACATTTGCGTTCAACCTGCTGCACGAACTTCACGATGAACCAACTGCTGGTCATCTGGGTGTATCTCAGACGTACGACCGCGTGCGTCGCTTCTTCTTTTGGCGCAATCTCGCCGGCCCGTTCACCGTTACGTGTCCTCCTGTGATTAATGCCAACGTAGAAAGCGACCTACTGCACCCCCGGCTTAACTTCTTCAACCGATTTTCATCCCAATTGAACCTTTCTTTCGTGTTGGTATAGATCTTCTCGGTCCTTTTCCCGAGTCGAAATAGGGCAACAAGTGGGCTGCCGTTGCTAAAGACTACGCGACGAGGTATGCCATCACTCGAGCACTCCCCACCAGCACCGCTCCGGACGTTGCAGACTTTTCTCTCCGAGATGTCATCCTACACCACGGCGCTCGTCGCCAAGTACTCACGGATTGTGGCCGCGCATTTCTGTCTCGTGTACTCGACGATCTTCTGCGCTCTTCCTCGACGGAGCACAAGTTGACCACTTGCTACCATCCCGAAACAATTGCCCTTAGTAAATGGCTAAATCACACCCTCATGGACATGCTCGTGATGTATATGTCCTGCAACTACCATGACTGGGACCTGGCGCTACCTCACGTGACCTTCGTGCACAATTCTTTGAGCCACGACACCACTGGCTATTCACCCTTTTATTTGCTTTATGACTGTGATTTGACGTTACCACTCGACACCCTACTTCCAACTTCTACAACTCCGTCAACCAAATATGCACACGACGCTATTGCTTGTGCCAACCACGCACGTCAGATCACCCGCTCTAGACTTCCGGCTTCAAAAGCCACCCAGAAAGCCATGTACGACAGCCAGCATGGCGAAGTTCGCTTCTCACCCGGTTTTCTTGTTTTCCTGTGTTGCCCAGTTCGTCGAGTTGGCTTATCAGAGAAGTTGTTGTCTCGCTACATGGGTCCTTACCGTATCATCCGACAGGTAACCGACGTCACCTATGAGATCATTCCTGCATCTGAGACCATAAGGCTGCCTGCAACCACACCCAGTGATTTTGTGCACGTCAGCAGGCTAAAACCTTACCACCTGTCTACTGAAGACCGTAGTTAATGTGAACCGAAACGGCACTTTTACTGCTGTGGGGGGGGGGGATTGCTACGTAGCTGATATATCAGGGGTCAGGAGACGACAACGAGGAAGTTGTCTGTCAGTTGTGCGTGCTGTCCTCCATTTTAGTCGATGCTATACCCATCAGTTTCAATATAGATTCTAAATAGACATGCCTCATGTCATTTTTCTGTACCAGATTTTTCAATAAAACGAGCCAACAGAGTGAATGATGATCTGTAACAGCATCAAATGGGGGTCTGATAAGTAAGAACAAAATTTTTGTAATGCCTAAAGATTGGCCAAACATTCCTTGTCGGAAACCAAGTATTTGTGCACGGCCTTGGTCAAGGTGTGACTGGCATATGCAATTGCATACTCTAAGAAGCCAGGCTTGCGTTGAGCAAGGACAGCGCCAAGTCCTATGCCACTGATATCCTTGTGTACCTGGGTTGAAGCATTAGGGTCGAAGTGGCTTAAAATGAGTAGTAAAGTAAAAAGATGGCGTATGTTCCAAAAGCATCATCCCGTGCTGGAGACCGATCGGAGAGGTGTCCATCGCCAGTGATAAGCTGTGTCAGTGGTGCCATTATAGAAGCAAAGTTATTCTCAAAGCGGCGAAAATACGAGCACTGTTCGATGATGTTGCGAAGCGCTTTCACGGTCGTAGGCTTCAGTTACTCAGCGACAGCTCAAAGGTTCTCTGGGTCTGGGAGGACACCATGTTTTGTGATAACGTGGCGAACTATCGTGAGCTTCCGAGCTCCAAAGTGGCACTTCTTGATGTTTAGTTGAAGGCGCTCGTGAGGCAGCTCAAGACTTCGCTGAAAGGATGAAGGTGGCTGTCGAAGTCAGGGGAGAAAACAACGACATTACCCAAGTAACATAGGCATGAATTCTATTTTTTCCCACGCAAGACGCTATCTATCATGCTTTCGAATGTTGCTGGCGCCTTATAAAGGCCGAAGGGCATTACATTAAATTTGTCTAGCAATCGGGCGTCACAAAAGCAGTTTTTGGGCGATGTGATGGCGTCATCTGGACTTGCTATTAACCGGACCTTAGGTCTAGTGATGAGGAGAGTTCAGCGCCTTGCGAGCAGTCCAGGATATCATCGATGTGTGGGAAAGGGTATACGTCTTTAGGCATAATTTTGTTTACATGGCATTAATTGACGCAGAAGCGAATGAATCCGCCTTTTTTCTTCACAAGTACGATGGGTGAAGACCAGGGACTGCTGAGCGGCCGAATGACGCCCCATTGAAGCATGTCGGCCACTTGCTCGGTGATCACACGACGCTAAACAGGAGATACACGGTAGGCACGCTGTCGCAGAGGCACATAAGAGCAGTGTTAATATAATGAACAACAGTGTGCGTTTGGCCTAGGGACGTCTGCTGGCAAGCGAACGAGCCGCGAAACTGGTGAAGAAGTACTAGAAGCTTCTCGCGGTATGGTTCTTCAAGTTCGCCATCAATTGAGAGGCCAAAGAAATCGCTTTTCTGAAACGGTGAACGGGCAGATGGCGTCAGTGCATTAAGTTGCAAATCACTTTCACCGTCAAGGCCGAAGATGAAAGAAACGTCTAAGTTTTTCTCCCTGGCGCTAGATTGTGGGAGGAGACAAGGGATTAGTGGCAAACAAATCGGTAGCGTCCGCCAAAATATCTAGGACGGTAAACTGCAACACGAGGCTCTTGCGTCTTTGAAATGTTTGGGAAGGCGTAAACAACACTGTACGCTTAGACACATCGGCACCAAACACGGGAACAAAGGCTGCACTAGTCAGTGGTATGTTGATGTTGGCGACAAACAGCTTGTTCAACGCCGTTTCCAGAGACGGAGCACACAACGCAGAGAAGGCCACTTCAGTACGAGAACAGTCGATAACCGCATGATTAAGAGACAGAAAATACCAGTCGAGGATCACATAACGAGAAAACGCCTGTAGCACATTAAATGTAACGGTATACAGGCAGCTGATCAAGTATATTGAGCGCTGGCAGTACGTAGGGACAATCCCTTTGGCGTCGTATTAACCTTCCGAAGCAGGCGGCAAAATTTTAAATCAATTACTGAAATGTCAGCACCATTCTACACAAGCACAACGGTATGGTAACCATCCACAAAAAAGTCAATTAGGTTTGCCGGAGACATGCGAGGCCTTCGTTGTTTCGACGATGACGCAGGTCGTGCCTCGGGAACTTCGGAATCTTGTTTTCTGCGTCTGAAGGGCAGGGTCGACGGCGCATAGGTGACAGGGAGCGACGTCGGGAAGATGGAGATCGGTTACTGACTGAGGGGGAGGGGCGGTCGGGTGAAGAGGATCGTTGTTGACGTGCTGTGTCGTTAAAGCGCCGAGAGCCGTGCGACGATCTTCGCATGGTGTCTCTGTGAACGAGAGGGCGGCGCTGGCGCAAGCAAGCCACATGTTTTGCGTAGCCTCAAGAATAGCAATTCGGGCGGTTGTCTGCGGTGCGCAACGGATTTGGAGATGCCGCGATTGTCCAGCTGAACGGAGCCGGTGATGACCGAACAGGGACCGGTGAGGTAGCATAAGTGGGCTGTCGAGGTGCACTGGCTGCAATGACTAGCGCGTACGTCAAGGGTGTGACTTCCGGAGGTGGTGAACGAGGGAAAGGCAAAGCGTCAGCTACCTCATCTTGTATGACGTACCTTATGGCCGGGGCCCGATGATCTGGGGCCAGAGGATGCGTTTGTGCTGGTTCGGGCATGCTCGATAAAATGGAGCGCTGCCGAGCGAGCTACTCTCGCACGAACTGCTTCATGCGAGCCAACATGTCATTCTGGTCTCCGAGAGTCAAGACCGCGATCGTGTCACGTTGTTCCAGAGAGCACCGTCCTTCAGCGCGTTGCTTGCACGATTTGTCAAAACATCAGCAGAAGCTGACGAGATCGGCTATAGTTTGTGGGTCCTTGGCTAACCACATTCAAAATGCGTCATCGCATATGCCCTTGAGGATTTGTTTGAATTTGTCGGCTTCAAGCATCTCTGCGTGTACCCGCTTGCACAAGTCAACAATGTCTTCAATGTAGCTGGTAAATGCCTCTCCTGGATTTTAGCGTGCTCACGAAGTAGTTGTTCTGCGGGAAGTTTTTGCACAGCAGGGTGGTCGAAGACTTGCTAAAGGGAGGTTATGAATGAATCCCAGCTGGCAATGTCGGCTTCGTCATTGTGCAAGCAGAGACTAACAACGCTGGACAAGTAAAAGCTTGCATAAGTCAGCTTAGTCACATCTTCTCACTTGTACACTGCGCTCAACTTGTAGTAAGTAGCCAGCCACTCCTCAACGTCTTGGCCGTCAGTACCGCTTGAAATCGGTGGGTGACGCAGTGGCCACGCGCTGGGACATGTAGAGGCGGGAACATGGGAGGTACCTTGGGTAGAGGGTTCTTCCGGAATCGCTGGCACTGGAGGTAAGGTGCGACTGCGTTGTTCTTGCATCAAACACTAGCCCAGCACTTCCACCAAATAATAATAGGTTTATTGACCAAAACCAACTGCCTGATTTAAGGAGCGCTAGTCACTGTCACGAGCTCAGCTCTTCGTTGTACTCGTCTTCTAGCTGCTCTAATTAGATACTGTCTCTCTCTAGCTCTTCCCCACTACAACAGACGTTGACTCGTTTCTCTCTCTCCTTTCTTTCTGCCCCCGCACTCCAGGTTCTTATTCCCTTATCCCCCATTCATGCACTCTTAGTCCGAATTGAACACGGCTTGGAATCTCTTTCCTCGACTCCCGGTTGGCTGCCGTTCAAGGTGCCAGGCACGGATTCCTTCTTCCTGAAATGTTCTTCGAAGAACCGCTGTCTCTCATCGCCGCACAAGTTCGTTCACTCCTGTTCCTAGAACATTCGACGTCTAGCGTCGACGAGCCATGAGAACGCACCTCCCAGGCACGTGCTTGCAACGCTGGGCTGACAGACCATCAGGTTTATTTGGGCCACGTATCAATCCCACCATTGCCGCTATTTTCGGTTGCCTACAGTGGAGCGCAAGTGCACCTCCTACCCTTAGAGCCGTACTCAGCTCTTGTCTCCAGAAAGCTACCACCACTAAGCCCCTTGCCGACGTGGGCATTCGCGTCATTTATGACCGACAGACAGCCGCCGTTTCACCAGTTCGGTGGTACCGCTTCTGTATTCCAAAGGAACTCACTGAATTCCTTACTTGTTCGACACCAGTCCAGGTAGTCTGAAGAACCGCGGCGCCTTGCATTCTTCCCTGAGGCGTAACAGGATACACGCATGCAATCCTTGAAAACACGAACCTGCCTCCACAGTTCAGACCTCAAGATACCGCACATTCTTCTTGCATGGCCCGTAGTAGGCGGCAACCAACCGCATGAAGCTTGTAGGTTCGGAGGGCACAAACCTAGACGTGCGTACCACGACGCGACCCTCGCTTGGGCTTGGCACATACACAGCGCAATTAGTGAAGCCAGAGTGGCCGGATGAGAAGTGCTCAAATTAGAACAAATAAAAGAGCCCTGTGTACAAGAAATATATTGTAACAGAATAGAAAATTGGGCGAATAGAAAGTTGCTAAGCAAGTTACAAAACTAGAGGAAGCAGGATTCCCCCCTTACATAATTGTGGCTGTTTGCGATAAGTTAATTGGTGATTTAAAAGGACGTGCAGCTAGGAAAATCAATCGGGAAAAAATGAAGTTCGCAGCAATTCCTTATATGCATAAACTGGCGCATTGGTTAAAAAATGTTGGTTCCCGCTACGGAGTTGATGTGGTTTTTAGGGCACCCAATAAATTGGGAAAGATAAGTGGATTGGTGTCAAATCACCTAGACAAGAAGGACAAGCCAGATGTAAAAAAATGTAGTATGTGCCTTGTGCTGTGGGGGTGTGTACCGCATTCCTTTATCTTGTGGCCTTCATTATGTGGGACAGACGGGCCGCTGTGTCGACAAAAGGTTGCGGGAGCACTATCTCTCTTTCCATAACGGCACGCCTCCCCATTTGGCTTCGGATTGTGCCACGTGTGGGTGCACACCTGTTCTGTTTAACACTGTTATTATTTTTAAGCACCACGATCAATTCACCCGTGAGATGTCTGGAGCCTATCATATTAACAAGTCACGTGATGCTTGCGTAAGCCAGACCTCGGTTACATTGCACAAAAAAGAGTTCACGTTTATTGATGAGCGTATCATTTATTCTTGTTGTACCTCACTTGTCATGCGCGGCTATTACTTTTTAAGGTCTTGTTGCTCGGATTAAACTTTCAGTTGTGAGTGCAGCGCTGTGTGTGATTCTCTTCTTTGTCTGCGTCTTTTTGTGCGCCGCTTTTCTTTTAATTCAGTCTGCATTAGCGTTTAGCGACCACTTTTTGTGTTTGATTTCCAGGTTATACTTCTGCGGTGCCAACGCACAGCGTGTCAGCCTCACGCTCTGTGGAGTGGTTAGAGTCAAAAATTTTTGTGCGTTATGATCAGTAATCACCTTGACCTTAGCATCAAACAGCCAAGCTTCCGAATTTTTCATTGCCGGAATGATTGCATAAGCTTCCTTTTCTATTGTGGCTCATCGAGCGTAAGCCGGGCTAAGCTTCTTGTTCAGAAAATAATAGGGTGCTTCTTGCCTTCCAGATCTTGCTGTGCCAGGCACGAACCAACGGCGTATTGAGATGCATCTGCGGCGATGATAAATTCCTTCCTCGTATCTGGGCCTGCAATACCAACACCTGCACTAGACAGTTTTTCATTTTGTCAAAAGCTTCTTGCACCCCTGTATTCCAGTGTAATTTCTACGGAACAGGTCGGCCAGTTAGGTGGCAAAGAGGCATGAAGACGTTGGAGTACTCGGGAGCGTAGTCGTTATAATAGTTGGCTAGCCCTTCGAAACTACAAAGTTGTCCCTTTGTTTCAGGAGCCAGAATATTGTTTTTTGCGCGGACCTTCTCTGGGTCGGCCCAGTGCCTGCCTGATTGTACAATATGCCCAAAAAATTGAACTTCTTGTTGTGCCAAACTACACTTGCTTACGTTGAGCGTCAACCCTGCCTTTGCCAGTGACGCAAGCGACCTTGTCCAAAAGTTCCAGTTGCTCGTCCAAGCTCTCAGAGTGTATTGCGACATCGTCAATATAAGCGCAAACGTAACGTCTATGCGGAGCCAGTACAGCATTGATGATCCCTGATGGGTGCTTGCGGCAGTTTTTAATCAAAAGGACATCACTTTCTATGCGTACCAGCCTGACGGAGTGGCAAGGACAGTAAAAAACTGCGCGTACTCATCGAGAAGTATTGGCCAGTAACCCCTGATCATGTCTAGCAGAGTTTTGTACTTGACCAGCGCTACCTGGTATAACAGATCAGTCGCCACGCTCATGGAAAATGCGGCTGTCTCTTATTTCATTCAGTCTCCTGTAATCGCAACAGATGCGGATGCTACCAGCATTCTTTGATACGCAGAACAGTGGATATGCGTGCGGATTTTCAAATGGGTATTACAATCGTCAATGCTCTAGGTGATTTACCTGCCTCTCTACTTCGTTCACCAGTGCCACTGTCACCCTGAAGGTGTATGCGCGTTTAGACTGCTCTCTTTCTGTGATTTTTATTTTGTGCATTCCTACTTTGCAGGTGCCGGGTATGTTCGTAAATTCTCTCGAATGCCTCGCGATTAACTCTCTCAGCTCTTCTCTCTGTATGGGCTCCAGATGTGCTACTTCAACAAGCTGCTGCGTCGCCTGCGTTATTCGCCCGCACGGTGGGACAAGAACAACCCTTAATTCCTGATCGCCCTCGAATATCTCTTGTGCTGAACTTACTCACGTGTGATATGGGCAAAGATTCTTAGCGTGAAAGGTTCTGCATGAACAGTCATCAAGCTCGTCTAACTAATTGTAAGGTCGCAGTTTTCCGACCACAGTGACTGGTCCTTTCCATTTTGCCACTATGTTCCCCTCTTTTTCCTTCTCCGGCTAGAGTACTTGGTCGTCTGCGAACTGCTGGTCTGTAACCTTGAGGTTAGTGTCCTACGTACTCCTTCTTACTGCTTTCACCCTGTCGGGTGGCTCTTTGACTAGTTTTCTTTCAAACTACTTCGAAGCTTCGCAAGATATTTCGCTGCCCGCATACCGAGTCATTTCGGAACTTTCCAGTCTTTTGACCAAGTCTTTTAGAGAATGAATCTGGAACCGATTGGCACCCGCCCGTATAAGAGCTCGAACGATGACTGCCCTGTAGCCGCATGTGGAACCTCACGATTGGCACATAACAAAACTGGAATCATTCTATCCTACTAGCGTCCATGTTCGCTGACTATGTAAGGAAGCATTATTTTGAGCATGCCGTTCCAGCGCTCCACAAAGCTGTTGCTTTGCGGATGATCAGGTGTAGAAAACCTTGGTATTTACCCCAGATTTTGCAACATATCCTGTGTGAATTGGTGAGGTGATCTTGGTGAGGTGATCTGATTTGAAAATTGAAAATTGGTGAGGTGATCTGAGCAAATGACCTTTTCACCCCATGTTGAAAAAAATATCTGCAACAGCCTGTCACATGCAGCCCTTGCATTAGTGAATGGAGGCATACTACTTCTGGCCATCTGGTGTATAAGTATACTACACAAAGGGCGTGACGGTGACCTCTAATCGAAGGGGGTACCTTATGACGAATGCAGTCATTGTTTAATATTTGAAGCGCCACGCTTGGCCTGGCCTGGGGCGTAAGGGGAACCATATCTATATGCCTTGTCGGAGATTTCAACTGGCATCTATGGCACGATTTACAGTACTTCTTTACGTCTCGCGGCATCTGCGGCCAGTAAAATTGGATTATCATCGGTTGTAGTGTTTTCCACTCTCCAAAATGACCTGTTCACGTGAATCCTGAGCCATTTTCAGCGCTTCTTTGTGCTTGTGCGATGGTAGCACTAGTTGTTTGCAGATTCAGTCTTCGAGGTTTTCCTGATGGCATAATAGTTTGTCTTGAGCAAGCATACCAAGCGTTCCGGCTTTTGCCGGCGCCCTAGCATCTCGTAGAGCCGCGTCTGCTTCCTGAACCTTACGAAACTTCAGTCGTTTGCTTTCGACTGGCTCATAACTTCACTGTTGCTCTCCGCGGTTATGACGCATGCAATCACCTGTTGCTCCTCGCATGCCACATCCGACAGCTCTACTATTGCTTCGGTCTCCTCTACTGCTGAACACACCTCTGACAATATGTCCCGTTTAACCCTTTTCTCGAGAAGTTGTGCGTAATCGTTAGAGGTTATCAGTGCGTCTGTGCCTTCTTTTGTGCTGCCTTACACTTTTCACTGTTCTCGAAGCTCTCCGCAAGTCCCCACTGGGTAGAAAACAGGCCTCCTGTTGACCACAAACAACATGCGCTCTCGCTTCCAGGCTCAAACATTCTTTCAATCGATCCGCGATAACTAGCTGCTTGAGTTCCTCGAACGTGCCTAACTTTGAACTCTGGACATACTAGTTGATATAATTCCCAACGCGCACGGCAAACTGATCCCACGACTCGTTTTCTCCCCTTTTCAAACTTGCAAATGTCCTCTTGTACTTCACCGCCGAAAGCCTTAGACCCTGCGAAATACTCGTCTTAAGTGTAACGTAAGCTTTTTGCTCATCTGCAGTCAGCTTGCACAGCAGCCCACGAGACCTTTCGCTGAACACTGGTAAAACTAGCCCAGCCCACTATTCGCTCGGAACTTCATACGACTCGAGCGTTGTCTCAACATCCTCTAACCACGTTGGCATAAGTGTGTCTTGGTTAAGCATTGGTGCCAGTATACCTTTTAACACGCTTGCAAATTTTAATCGCCTGTCTTCCTGTAACCTTCCGCCAAGTGATACGTTTTAACCGCCTTCGTTGGACTCTGCCCCATCATGGGCTCGTAAGCACTGGCTTTCTTGCATTAAGCGCTGCTTCTCCGTTTGCGCCTCAGCAATTTTCTATTGCAGCTGAAGCAGCGCTAGCTGCTGTTCTGACGTACTACCGTGACCCCCCGCGCCGTTGTCGGCGACTCCTAATGCTTTCAAATTTCTTGCCTCATACCCCTTCAATTCCGAGTGCTTCCTTTCTCTGTCTCGCCTGTTGTAACGCTTTATCATAGCCTGCGCCCAACAGAAAATCAAGTGGTACCCGCCTGAAGTAGCCTTGCGATGCGCTCTTCTTCCCCCGAATTCAGTAGACTAGCCTTTCTTCATTGATGCCGCAGCACGGTAGTCAGTTGAATGTGGTTGTCGTCAGCCTAGACCCATGTCGCTTCCCGCTGTTTTTCTCAGTTTAGCCATGCAATTTATCATGAGTGCACCAGTTAAGTTCCGTTTTGGTCTTCAACTCGCCTCGCTGATCGTGCGACATTTGCTGCTGCCACCAAGGAAGCCGAAGATAAGATTTTTTATTTGCTGGCACCTTGAGAAAAGGACCGCTCGGACATCATTTTGATAAACACGTTTATTCGTTTCGCTGTTTTCTCTTTTCTGTCCCTGAACACCTGGTTTTTATTCCGTAACCCACCATTCAAACACTCTTACAATCCAAACAGAACACCGCTTGGAATGCCCTTCTTTTCGAACGACCCCTGTTCGCTGACGTTGAAGGTGCCAGGCATGAAGTCCTTCCTCTTCGGATCTTTTTCGAAAAATCACCATCTCTCGTCGCCGCACAACTTCCTTCACTCCGGTTTCCAGAATGTTCGACCTCCAGCGTCGATGAGCCATGGGAACGCACCTCTCGGGTACGTGCTTGCCACGCTGGCCTGACAGGCCATCAGTATATTTGACCCGCGTATCATTGCCGCCAGTGCCGCTGGTTTAGGTTGCCTACAGCGGAGCGCAAGTGCATCTACCACCCTTGCAGCCGGACTCAGCACTTGTCTCCAGAAAGGTTCCACCATTAAACCCCTTGGCGACGTGGGCCTTCACGTTCTTTATGACCGACACAAAGCCGCTGTTCCGCCACTTAGGTGGCACCGCTTCAGTCTTGGCGTGGGCTCACCGTCAGCAGGGCGAATAACAATGTGAAGGTATTCGGCAAATGCACCATGTTCCGACGCAACACCCCCTGAGTGAGCCAGCGGCATAGTAGAGGCACCATCACCATCATCAAGAAGGATAGACTGGCGCGAGCTAATCAGTGTCTTTGGCGCCACTTGGTTAACCTGCTGTAAATATATTTTTAAGAGACTGTATCCTTCCCGTAATCTAATTGGTGTACTGTTGCGATCCCTGTTGACGCCACGGCTTGGAACATTACAATTGAGGAGTCGACCTGATTTTCGGTAACCGCTTCTCCTGGCCTGCATGGCAACACACTGACCGCTGCGTGTTTCGTGGCACTTCCCTTCCTCGGGGACCCCTGGGGCGATATGCAGGATCGCCCTAGATTCGCAAAACCTGAAATTTCGTCTAGCCCTGACGACACCCCCTTATGAATGATCCAACAGTACAAATCAGTCAATTTCGCCCCTCAGCGTACTGCGTTCCATTTGTTGCGTGGAGAGTGGGCTAAGGTGGACAGTGTTTACAATCCAGAGGCATTTTCTCTCATTTGTTAGTTGCTCTACAGAGTGCGGAAGTGCACCTATGCATTAAAAGTGTCTGAAACTTCTTGTGATGCTAGTTTACAGCCAAGAAGTGTTTGAATATATTTTGAAGGTTTTAATGCCTGCACTACCTCTGTTTTGGAATAATCAGTACGGTGGCCTCTAAGATAGTACTCACCGAGCGTCTAACAACATCGCGACCTCAGCTAAACCTGAGACGACTTGTTAATTATGATGGTCAGCATGTGCATTTTAGCGCGCTGATTGGTTGTCATCGCCCGCTAGCACCCAAGTACGTGAACCTGCCAATTAGCTATTACGTGGGGGCTCCTAAATTCATGGGTAAGTCTCTCCTAGCTCGTGGTATGTGACCTATACAAGTTCGATGACTCATCCTGAAGGATGATGACCAACTCGACAGACAGACGAACACGGACAGACAGACAATTGATGGTTTACATAGGAACTCCCCGAAGCTTCGCCTCACTTATCATCATTGACACTATAGATATGCTGGGATTTTCTTTCACGCCTTTTCAGAATGAACCAGTTAGCACCTTCGTTCCCGCATCATCACTTTGATTGAAAGACGCTCGCTTTGAAGATCCGGTACGCCCATCGCGTTTGCTCTTGTCAAGCAGCAGTACTCACGTCGAGCGGCCCAATTAATAAATCAGTCTTATCGCGGAGACTATCCCACACGCACGCAGAAATCAAAGTGATATCACCTCGTGGCTACGATGTCTCGCATCAAATTCCACTCCGCTGATGGCGTATGCATTCAAAGCGACTTTCCCACGAACGCCCCTGGTGACCACCTGTTCTATATATATATATATATATATATATATATATATATATATATATATATATATATATATATATATATATATATATATAAGGATACAAGTGTATACCTAAGGGCTCGTTTTTCCGTGTTTTTGACACAATACTAATGAGACTGGCAGACTTGGTGTCATTAGGTTGTATACGAGGAACTATTAATCAGCCGCCCACTCGTAATGAGTTTACGTGCTACGTGACGCCACATATGCGCATAAAAGAGTGTTTCACACTCGTCACTTGGCTTATAGATGGCGCTGATTGACACTCCTACTTCTAAATTCACATATGAACCCAAAAAAAGTGGATGGAGGGCAGGCCGCTCTGGTAGCTCAGTGTTAGAGCATCGAACGCGTTATTCGAAGGTCGTAGGTTTAATTCCTGCTCACGGCTTGTTATTTTCTCACCCACTTTTCTTTCTTATTTACATTCCATTGGTTTTATTAACTTCTCCTGTACATTCTTCGGCATTACAGTGTGTTAGATCTCATTATTATTGTGTCAAAAACACGGAAAAACGAGCCTTCAGGTATACACTTCCTTCCCTTATTCATTAACTAGGGTCTCGTACTGGCAGACTTGGTGTCATTAGCCTGTATACGAGGGGCTATTAATCAGCTGCCCGCTCGTAATAAGTTCAAGTGCTACGTGACGCCACATATGCGCATAAAAGAGCGTTTTACACTCGTCCCTTGGCTTATAGATGGCGCTGACTGACACTCCTACTTCTAAATTCCCATAAAAACCCAAAAAAAGTGGATGGAGGGCAGGCCGCTCTGGTAGCTCAGTGGTTAGAGCATCGAACGCGTTATTCGAAGGTCGTAGGTTCGATTTCTGCTCACGGCTGGTTATTTTTTCACCCACTTTTCTTTCTTATTTAAATTGTGAAGAAGAAAGAGCATCGTTGGCAAGCAACATCGCCACCACTTGGGTACTGGGTGCTGGGCCTCGCTCGCTCGGCTCGTGCTGATCATCGCCGGCATCTGCTTGACCGTTGCTCTTGCCCGATTGTGTTTCATCGTAGGACCACCGTCACAACAGTCGCCAATAAACCCTTTTTCAATTGGTGGAAGGTGCTGACATTCCCTGTCGCCTGAACCTGGGTGCTGCCATTCGCCGTCACCTAAACCTGGAGTTGCGCAACCGAACAATACCTCCCATCATGGCTACCAACAACGCGCAACCTGGCTCTTCCACTCCATCCCCTAGCAACCCCGGCGTTCCTCGTTTGCGAGAGCCCAAGGTTTTTAGCGGAGCTTATAAGACCGACGTGGAAGACTGGTTTGCTAACTACGAACTGGTGAGCGCAAACAACAAGTGGGATGACGGGGACGAATTGACTAACGTCATCTTTTCCTTCACTGACGTGGCCAAAATGTGGTATAACAACCACAAAAACGACATTACGACGTGGTCCATCTATAAACGTTGTTTGCTGACTTTTTTGGCCGACCCGCTGTCCGCAAGTCCAGAGCCGAACAACGTTTGCGGACTCGCGCACAAAAGCCAACGGAATCTTTCACCAGCTACATCGAAGACATTATTGGTCTTTGCAACCGTGTGAACACCACCATGCCCGAGTCAGAGAAGATTCAACACATCCTCAAAGGGATAAATGACGGTGCATATCAGCTGCTCCTGGCCCGTAATCCTGCCACCGTTGCGGAACTTGTCACTTTGTGTCAAAGTTTCGACGAGATGAGCAAGCAGCGCGCCCTGACTCGGCCATTTTCCTCACACGCCAACTCGCTCTCCTGTCTCACTTCTGTTGCCGACCACTCACCAACCATGCAAGAGATTAAAGACTTCGTGCATGAGAAGTAGCTCGGCAACTGTCGTTGATTCCCTTCACGCAGCAGCCGCCGTCCTCTCGTCTGCCCTCACCACTCCACGACGTTATTGCCGAAGAGGTAGCTCAAGCTGTTCGCGTCGCTGCCCACCAGCAGCCTGTGGCCATGCCTGTTGCCCATGCGCCGGCTATGCAGCCCGTGGCCACGCCTCTTACGTATGCCCAGGTGGTACGCAGCAGACCCCGCCAGAAGCATTTGCCACCCATGTCTTCAGTTGCTCCCCACTCCACCCCCTTTTCGACACCTTGGGCCGCACCACGAGTCAGCAATTCTTGGGGCACTCCTGACAATCGGCCGATCTGCTACGCCTGCGGTACTCCAGGACACGTGGCACGATATTGTCGCCGTCGCTTCCAACCACTTCACGACGCTACTCGGCCGTTACCGTATGACCCACAGCCCATGCACATACCTGCTCCTTATCCCTCACCGCAGTATGGATACACTAACCTTCCAGAGTCTCGGTCACCCCAGCCCTCACCTCAGACTCACTCTCCCCGCTCCCCATCTCCTCGCAGGCAATCACTGTCCCCAATGCGTCCTAGACCCGCTTCCTCCAACCGGGAAAACTGAACGCCGCAGTTCCAGAGGCAAAAACTGCGGCGTCGTCGAAATGCTCAAGTCCTCGCACTTCACCAGCTAACGTCGTCGCCATATCTGTCGATGGTGTTTCTACCTTTGCCCTCGTCGACACAGGTGCTGCCGTTTCTGTTATAGCCGCCCAGCTCTGCCACTCCCTACGCAAAGTGACCACGCCGCTCTCTGGACTATCGCTTCGTACAGCTAGCGCACAACCAGTTCGACCTCTCGGCACCTGTACGGCCCGCATTTTCATCCAAGGCTCTATCTACGTTGTCGAGTTCATCGTCCTTTCGGTGTGCTCGCATGACATTATCCTCGGGTGAGACGTTCTGTCAAATCATCATGCCATCTTCGACTGTGCACGTGCTGAAGTTCAATTTTCGCACCTGTGTGACGAACCTTTGCACGAAACCCTTAAGCGGTCGCCAAAACTTGTCGTGCGTGAGGACACTGAAATTCCGCCAGCCTCTCTTGCCGTTGTCCCGGTTTGCTGCGATGACTATAACGATGCTACAGTAATGTTTACACCTTCCGACTTTTTCATGAGCCACAGAGCCATTTCCTTGCCTTTCGCTACACTCGACGTCACTGCGGGCCGAAGCAATATTTTCGTCCACAAACCCCTTTCTGCACCGCTTACGCTACTTGCCGGCGAATGTCTCGGTCGAGGTGAGTACCTCGATTCCTCTTTATTCCTTAACATGGCAGACGAATCGTGCAGTAGCGCCTCGACCTAACTGCATGCCCTTTCCCCACTACAATGCTCATCGAGTGAGACCTTCTCGAGTTCCATTGCCGACACCTTAAGTGCCCATGAACGCGCCGAGCTTCTTAATCTCCTCCAGCACTTCGCGAATTCATTCGACGTTTCTCAGCCGCGATTGGGCCGGACTTCCGCAGTGTATCACTACATTGACACCGATTCGCACCAGCCATTGCGTCAAAGACCGTACCGTGTCTCTGCTGCAGAACGTCACGTCATCAATGACCAGGTCGAAGAGATGCTACGCCGTCGCGTTATTCAGCCATCGCACAGTCCTTGGGCATCTCCTGTCGTTCTAGTTCGAAAGAAAGATGAATCGATTCGATTTTGCGTCGACTACCGGCGATTAGACAAGGTGACACGGAAAGACGTCTATTCATTACCGCGCATAGACGACGCCCTTCACAGCCTCCAAGGAACCGAATTCTTCTCCTCCTTAGACTTACGATCTGGATACAGGCAGGTTCCTATGGCAGAAGCTGATCGCCAGAAAACTGCGTTCATTACACCAGATGGCCTGTACGAATTTAACGTAATGCCATTTGGGCTTTGTAATGCTCCTGCCACGTTTGAACGACTCATGGACAATACATTGCGTAGACTGAAGTGGTCTGTGTGTCTATGCTACCTCGACGACATTGCCGTTTTCTCTCCCGATTTTCCTACGCATCTGCTTCGGCTCCAACTGGTTCTGAGGTGTTTAACCAACGCTTGGCTCCAACTGAACCTTAAAAAGTGCCGCTTCGCCGCGCGAGAGCTGTCCATCTTAGGGCACATCGTCTACAAGCATGGTGTTCGACCCGACCCTGCAAAACTGCGAGCAGTCGCTGAGTTCCCGAAACCTACTACTACACTGAAAGAATTACGCAGTTTTATCGGACTATGCTCGTACTACCGGCGCTTTGTGCGAAATTTTACGTCGATCATGTCACCACTTGACCAACCTTTTACGTGGTGATGCAGACTTTCATCCTGGTCTTCTGACTGCGACGTCGCGTTTGCCACGCTCCTTAGTCTGCTAACATCTCCTCCAATTCTTCGGCGTTTTGACCCAACAGCTGCAACGGAAGTTCACACAGACGCTAGTGGGGTAGGTCTAGGCGCCGTCCGCGCCCAACGCAAGCCGGGCTACTCCGAATACGTCGTCGCTTATGCGAGTCGCACACTTACTAAAGCTGAGGCCAATTACAGCGTCACTGAAAAAGAGTGCTTGGCGATAGTGTGGGCGCTTCGCAAGTTCCGCCCTTATTTGTATGGTCGCCCATTCGACCTGCTAACGGACCACCATGCACTTTGTTGGCTCGCCTCGTTGAAAGATTCTTCTGGCCGCCTAGCTCGGTGGGCAGTGCAAATCCAGGAGTACGACATTCGTGTCATCTATCGCAGCGGACGCAAGCATCCTGACGCCGACGCCCTGTCGCGTTCGCCTCTACCTCCCGACTCGGCCTGCGGAACCACTGGTACCAACTCCATCGCATCTCTCGACCTCGACTCCTTTCTCAGTGAACAACACAAGGACCCGTGGATCGCTTCCCTTTTTAACTGTCTCTCTGGATCGTCAACCACTGCGGTACCACGATCTCTCCGACGTCGAGCTGCTCATTTCGCCATTCGTGATCGGCTGCTACACCGACGCAACTACGCCGCCGAAGGTCGTAAGTGGATCTTGGTTGTCCCGCGCAGCTTGCGATCACAAATCTACGCCTCCTATCACGACGATCAGCAACGTGGTCATGCCGGAGTTTTCAAAACTTACGAACGCATTTGCCATCGCCTCTACTGGTGCAGAATGTATAATTTTGTTCGAAAAATCGTTATGGGCTGCCCTGACTGTCAACGCCGCAAATCACCGCCTTTCCACTCGTCCGGTGCGCTTCAACCGCTTTCGTGCCCTGCCAAATTGGCGAATGTTGCGACGGTGGTCCTACAATGAAACACGATCGGGCACGAGAAACGGTCAAGCAGATACCGGCGATGATCAGCACGAGCCGAGCGAGCGAAGCCCAGCACCCAGTACCCAAGCGGTGGCGATGTTGCTTGCCAACGATGCTCTTTCTTCTTCACAATATATATATATATATATATATATATATATATATATATATATATATATATATAGATATATATATATTGTAGTGGGGAATTCGCAAGGCACTGACTAGTGGGACCATCTCTCTCGGAGTGCGAAGCGCGAGTGTGTGCACGAGCTCTAGACGCTGGACTGCTCGAGCATTTCTGTCCGTACCGGCTACCTGCCTACTACCTGGCGTCGCTATTAAACTCTCTTGCAAAGTGATGGAGGTGCGGGGTACGCAAACCTGGAACTTAGAAGCCGGAAGCTGCCCACTGCATCAGCAATGTCTGATCAGACGACCGAGCAAGGCACCCCTTTTCTGAGCACGGCACAATCTCAACTGGTCATCGTTCCTACCACCCTGCGCCAACGGGATCCCCCTTCTTCAGTGGCACCGAGGACCAAGATGTGGAAGACTGGTTGCAGCTGTTTGAAAAGGTGAGCGCCGCCAACAAGTGGGCTGACCCCTCGAAATTGGATTACGCCCAATTTTATCTCAAAGACGTCGCCAACCTGTGGTTTACATACCACCGTGCTGAATTTACCACTTGGGCCGCTTTTAATACCAACATTACAGCTGTGTTCGATCGCCCCGCAGTGCGCAAGCTGCGTGCTGAACATCGCCTACGCGGACAAGCGCAAAGGCAGGGCGAAAACTTCACTGGCTACATTGAATATATTATCAATTTAGGCCGGCGCTTTAACCATGAGATGACCGAACAAGACAAGATCAGGCATATCTTGAATGGAATAGATGATGATGCCTTTCAAATGTTGCTGGCAAATGGCCCAAGTACCGTATCCGAACTTGTGACCTTGTGCCAGAACTTGGAAGAGATTTCCAAACAACGCGCATTAGTTCAGAGGTCAGCGACAGCAGCCGACTCTCTCGCTTCCCTGGCCGTCGGTGGTCACAGCACCCTGCTGGAGCAGATAAAAGAATATGTACGTGAAGAGGTCGCACGACAGCTTTCGTGTCTCTCGTATCTGCTGAGCCCCGAAGCACCAACGAACCGTCTAACGCCGACAATCAGACAGGCTATTCAGGAGCAGGTCTCCGAGGCATTGCCATTGCCTACGCCTGCCTCTCCATCAACACCTGTTGCTGCGCCACTGACTTATGCAGCCGTCGCGGCAATGCCTCCGCCTCGTATGCCTTTGTATACGCCACATTCTGTGCGACCTTCCACCGCGCAGTTTCCAGCTACACAGCAACACGCTGGAAATCTTTGGCGCACTGCTGATAACCGGCCGATATGTTACTTTTTCGGGATTCCAGGTCACGTTGCGCGTCTATGTCGTCGACCCTGACTACTCGTTTCGGCCTCCATTCCACGCGCCTCACGTGCCACCTGAAGTTCACGAACGCGATGCGCAAGCTACTTCCGGCACCCGAACCTCCGCTTCTTGACGTTCTACTTCCCGCTCACCTTTCCCTTCACCAAGTCGTCGTTCCGTGTCGCCTATGCGTCAACGACCCACCTCCATTGAAACGGAAAACTAACTGCCACAGCTCCGGAGGCACGAGCTGCGTCATCGTCTAATTGTTTAAGTCCTCGCCTGTCTCCCGCCAATCTGATTGATGTAATCGTCGAAGGTGTACGAACACTTGAACTCATCGATACCGGTGCCGCGATATCTGTGATTAGTCTAAGACTCTGCCGCTCTCTTCATAAAATGACGATGCTTTCTCCCGTAGTTTCTCTTAGCACTGCGAGCGCCCGAAAAATTGAGCCCATCGCGGCATGTATGGCAAAAGTGGTTATTCGAGACGTGTTGTACATCATTGAATATCACGTGTTGGCTTCATGTTCCCACGATGTCATCCTAGGATGGGATCTCTTATCACGTCATCACGCCGTCGTGGACTGCGCTAGGGCCGAAGTGGAGCTGTTACCGTTTCGTGATGCGCCTTCTGTTAATGAGGCCGTATCTAGTGTGGCTAACCTTGTCGTCGCGACGGACATAGACCTTCCTCCTTTCAGCGCCCAGTTTGTCCCTGCTTGCTGCACTTAACTTTCTGACGCTACCGTCCTATTCACGCCATCTGACATCTTCGGTAGCCGCCATCACACATCGCTGCCATTCGCCGTTCTTGCGCTTTGTCAAGGCACTACCGGAATGTTTATTTCCAATCCGAACTCGTGCCCCCTTAGTTTGCGCCGCAACGAGACGCTCGACCACATTCAGCTTATCGATGAAGGTACTATCATGCCTGCCGATTTCTTTGACATCAAGCCGAATAAGGAGCTGAACGCATTGGTTCCTCACTTTGCCTCGAACAGTGTGTCGTCCGATGCATGTAATTATTCTATTGACTGCCATCTAGCCCGGGCTCAACGAGAGCAGCTTGTTACCCTGTTGCACGAATTCAGGCGTTCGTTCGACTTTCCCCAAGCAGTTAGGAAGAACGAACACCGTTGAGCATACAATTGACACAGGAAAGAGTACTCCTTTGCGCCAGCGCTCCTATCGTGTGTCCCCGGCGGAGCCTCGCGTAATTACAGAACAAGTAGACGACATGCTACAGCGTGGAGTCATCAAGCGTTCTTGTAGTCCTTGGTGTTCACCAGTTGTACTCGTCAAAAAAAAAGATCGTTAGATCCGGTTCTGCGTAGACTACAGGCGCCTAAACAACATTACAAGGAAAGATGTTTACCCTCTTGCCCGCATAGACGACGCTCTCGATTGTCTCCAAGGTGCAGAATTCTTTTCCTCGCTTGACTTTCGCTCAGATTATAGGCAGGTTCCAATGGCTGAGTCTGATCGTCCAAAAACGGCGTTCGTCATACCAGTTGGTGTCTATGAATTCACCGTAATGCCATTCGAACACTGCAATGCGCCCGCCACATTCCAGCGGATGATGGACAGCATTTTACGCGGTCTCAAATGGAAAATATGCTTGTGCTATCTTGATGACGTTGTGGTATTTTCACCCGATTTCACTTCGCACCTCACTCGTCTGCGTAAAATTCTACAGTGCATTACAAACGCCAGGCTTCAGCTTAACCTAAAGAAATGTCACTTCGGGGCTAAACAACTCACCATACTTGGTCATGTGGTCTCGAAAGCCGGCATCCTTCCCGACCCTGACAAGCTTTGTGCTGTCGCCGAATTTCCTAAGCCAACTACAGTTAAAGAACTACGGAGCTTTGTGGGCCTGTGCTCCTATTTTCGTCGGTTTGTCCGCAACTTTGCTTCCACCATCGCTCCGCTCACCAAACTTCTTGCTGGCCCTGCAGATCTTTCGAATTGGACAGAAGCCTGTGACGAATCCTTCACAACACTGCGCCAACTCCTTACCTCACCACCCGTACTGCGTCATTACGACCCTACTGCGCCGACCGAAGTACACACGAATGCAAGTGGCGTCGGCCTTGGTGCAGTACTCGCGCAACGCAAACCAGGTTTTACGGAGTATGTAGTCGCCTATGCCAGCCGCGCCCTCACTAAGGCAGAAGCCAACTATTCTGTTACGGAAAAAGAGTGCCTGGCGATTGTGTGGGCGTTAAACAAGTTTCACCCCTATTTGTACGGCCAAACTTTTGACGTGGTAACAGACAATCACGCACTCTGTTGGTTGGCTTCACTGAACGATCCTTCTGGTCGCCTCGGACGTTGGGCACTACGCCTCCAGGAATTCGACATACGCGTCGTCTACCGATCGGGGCGAAAGCACTCTGACGCAGATGCGCTTTCACGATCACCCGTGAAATGTGATGATATGGAAATATCAGCCCTTGACCTTCCCTCTCTGCCATATATATATATATATATATATATATATCGAGAGAGAGAGAGAGAGAGAGAGAGAGAGAAATGAATAACCTGAATATTTTACATCACGCACTTCTTTATTAGGTTGCTGCAATTTATAGCACAACATACAAAGTGCTAAATGTACGACTTAATAGTGTTAAAAGAAGCCTCTGTGGGAACAAAATCAGGCAGTGAGATATTGCCTTGCATACACATATACGCTCTCCAAGGATGCAAGCCTCCATACAGTATACAACGGTTTGTACTAAGGCCACCCTTTCAAACTTCCAAAAGCTACTCTCATACTTGAGAGCTGAACTGTAGAAAAAAATGTCTTATCAAAATTAAAAAAACTTCACAGAATACTATCTCGTAACATCTCATCATAACAAATACATAGAATGGACAATTGAACATATTAGAAAAAAAGGCAGTGGATCGACGTTGACTCAGATGTACACATTCATTATCATAAGAGAATTTCGCCCTTTTTTTTCCATTCTTTTCTTTACATTGCTCAATTAAAAGTATAATGAATTTATTTAGCTTTTCCCCTTTTTTATTTTTATATTTTTTCCCTGTTTCATCTGCGATAAATTTTAATAATGAAGTTATGTGCTGAAAATTATACTGGTTTCAGCAAATAAAAGAATTTGACGCTGCTTAGTGGATGACCGGACGGGCCGAATGTTGCGGCTAGCTCGTGCTCTTACAGCATGTGATCTGGAATATATTTTTATTTTCCAGATCTATGCCACCTGTGCCTAACGATTGCCATTCAGTTTTACAGGTACCGGAGTACGTCAACTACAAGAAAAAAAAATTAAAGCAAACCACATCAAGTCACAACCAACAAGGCGCATCTTCTCCTTGGCACTTTTCTACAGCCTCATCACAAGTTTTCCTTTTCTCTGATTTCTTTCAATAAATGGCCTACGCGAGACCATTCTGTGATCGCTGAGCCAACGCCTTTGTACACATATTCGTTACCGTTTACCATGCCCAACCATCATTTTTCCAATTGGTGTTTTTCAATGAAACTTTTGCGCTTTGGGTACTTTTATACACCTTTTCATTTATTTTATTTGGTTTTATGCTTGCCCTGACTTGTGAATGACTGTAACGTCAAATTCTTGCAGCCGAAGGCTCCAGCGTGCTAGACGACCGGAAGGGTCTTTGAGGTTGGCGAGCCAGCATAAAGAATGGTGGTCGCTAACCACCCTGAATGGTCGACCGTATAAATAAGGGCGAAACTTTGTTATAGCCCAAACAAAGGCTAAGCATTCGTGTTCTGTTGCAGAGTAGTTTTTCTCTGCAGATGATAGTGTTTGACTTGCATAGGCAATCACGCGCTCTACGCCATTTTGCCATTGAACCAATACAGCTCCATGTCCGACGTTGCTGGCATCTGTGTGTAGCTCTGTGGCAGCGTTGTCAAATTTACTGAGTACAGGTGGGGCTTGGAGAGGATTTCGTAGCGTGTCAAAGGCGTGATGCTGATCATGGCCCAAAACAAACAGTACGGCGTCTTTCGTAGGTTCACTTAGCGGTTCAGCAATTTTAGAAAAGCCTTTGACGAAGCGTCTGTATTATGTGCAGAGTCCCAGAAATTGGCGGAGGTCACGCTTGTTCGTTGGGACAGCAAATGCGGCAACAGCTTTCGTTTTCTCAAAGTCTGGGTGTATAGCGGCGAGGCTGACAACGTGACCGAGGAATTTCAGTTCCTCAAATGCAAAGTGGCATTTCTCAGGTTTGAGAGAAAGTCCAGCTGTTCGAATCGCCTGAAGAACTGCCTGTAAGCGCTGGACGTGCTGCTCAAAGGTGTCCGAGAAGACGACCACATCGTCAAGGAAAACAAGACACGATTGCCATTTTAGCCCAGAAAGAACCGTGTCCATCATTCTTTGAAAAGTAGCTGGTGCCGAGCATAAGCCGAAGGGAAGGACCTTGAACTCGTAGAGTCCGTCAGGAGTAATGAAGGCGGTTTTTTCGCGGTCGCGCTCATCAACAAATATTTGCCAATAGCCGCTCCGTAGATACAAGGATAAAAAGTATCGAGCATTGCGAATGCGGTCCAGCGAGTCGTCTATTCGTGGTAAAGGATACACGTCTTTCTTCGTGATCTTATCGAACTTTCGGTAGTCGACGCAAAATCACAGGGTACCATCTTTTTTTCTTTACTAACACAACAGGGGACGCCCAGGGACTGGTCGATCGTTGGATGACATCGTCCTTGATTATCTGCTGGACCTGTTGGCGTATAACGTCTTGTTCTTTTTGCAAGACTCTGTAGGCATGCTGTCGAATGGGTCTCTCTGTAGGCTCGGTGATGATACGATGCTTGGCAAGCGGTGTTTGGTTAACTTTCGAAGTCGTAGCGAAGCAGTCCCGAAACGAGCCGAATAGCTGCAAAAGACGTTCCCGTTGTGTGGACGCTGGACCGTGGTTTACGTCGAACGTGCTTGCGAATGTCATGGCAGAAACTTCGCACGACGAAAGAGCAGATAATGTTGAGGAACCAGGGACGTCCGCAATATCTTCAAGGTATGCGATCGCAGTGTGTTTGGTAAGATGGCGATACTCTTCACTGAAATTCGTGACTAATAGGCAAGCCTGCTTTCTACTGGGCTGAACAATACCTCGGGCAACGCAAATTTGTTGTGCAAAAAGTAGGGACAAATTTTGTTCTACAATTACAGCATCGGGAATGTCTTGGTCACATTCAACGTAGATAAAAAGGCTGCTGCGGGGAGGCAGAGTAACATATTCAGAGGATACACGTAGGGCAGCCTTCGATGAGTGGGCGTTTTCCCGTTCAGAATGAAACGGGTCCTCGAACGACACCTGCAAGTCTCGTAGGTCAATAATTGCGCCGTGTTCGCGAAGAAAGTCTAGTCCCAGAATGAGTGGACGGGAGCACACAGGTGATACAAGAAAAGACCCTGTGAACGTCGAAGCACAGACTCGAACACCGGCTGTGCACATTCCTGTCGGCGTGACGAAGTGACCCCTGCCGTGCGCAACGGCAGTCCTTGCCAAGGCGTAGTTATCCTCCTCAGTTTGGATGCCAGGGCGCTGCTTATAACCGAATAAGCGGCGCCGGTGTCGAGGAGGGCAGTGATGACGTTATTATCGACGTGTACGATGATGTCGGCGGAAACAGTCTTATGACTTTCGGAAACGACTGGAAAGTCAGAATGGTCATCGTCGGGTCTTTGCGTCGAGGGAGGCTCTTTGACAGTTCGTTGGGACGCGGCTTCACCCCCAGGAGCCGCAGTTTCTAGTTTCCCCTGTGGGGACTCGGTGACCGGCCTCTAAAAAGAGCATAGAATGACGAGGGTATGCTAGGTGACGTGGGGCGGCGAGGTGATGGTGATCGTGATTGGCGGCGTTGACCAAGGCGAGGAGCTTGCTGGAACGTAAGGTACGCTTCGATGTCGCGGGGACGCTCACCGTAACGCGGGCACTCAGCATCAGGGTGAAAGCCACGGAGATCAAGTTGGTGGTACTGGTAATTACGGTAGACGTGACCCGCTTCGCCACAGTGGTAGCAGAGTGAACGGTTATCTGACGTAGGCCACACGCTGGCCTTTGTGGCGTTCTGCCGCGATCCAGACGCACGATAAGTTGGTGCACTCGGAAACCTTGAGGCGGGTGGCGGTGTCAAAGATTTGCCCTGGAATCGATGGCTAGCCTGATCCATTGTCCCCAAAGTGGGATCAGGGCTATGTGGTGCAGGAGATCGCAGAGCCGCCGCATAAGTCAGCACAGGGACGTCAGGCCTTGTTGGCGCGAGTGGGGTGACCACCTGTCGGATCTCATTTCGGATTAAGTCTGCGAGAGCACTTACGGGTGGTTAGGGTCCCGCTGCTTGGAGTTGGCGCAGCTCGTCCCGCACGACGCTTCTTATGAACTCTACGAGGGCATGCCTTTCGCTGTCAGCCCCAATATAGCATGCAGCAAGGGTCACGTCGTGGCGTTCATACTGTGACGACCAATACTGGTACGCTCCATTGTGGTTGCCTCATTTTTGAACTCTGCCACAGTCGTCGGTGGATTGCGCACGAGTCCGGCGAAGAGCTGCTCTTTTACCCCACGCATTAAATGCCGCACCTTCTTTTCTTCGGACATTGCAGGGTCAGTACGCTTCAAGAGTCGAAGCATGTCCTCGACAAACATCGAAACTCTCTCGTTGGGTCGTTGGTTCCGAGATGAGATAGCCTGCTCCACTCGCTCTTTCCTTTCAGTGCTGCGGTACGCATCACGAAACTGTCCGTTGAACTCATGCCACGTCGCAAAGGAACCCTCGTGATTCTCATACTACGTTTTGGCAGAGTCTTCTAACTTTCCACAGCTTGCGAGCTTCATACCATTCGTTATGTTGGCAACTCGATCGAAGTGGTCAAGCCAGTCATCAACATCTTCATAAATGTCTCCATGAAATGAGCGTGGTATTTGCGGCACATGAAAAACATGTGGGAGAAAAGAATAGGCGTCATTGGTTTGACTCGCCTGGTTGGTAATTGAATCTCGCCTGGTTGGTAGTTGAAGTTGCCATCTCGTCTTGAGACAGGGAGCCGTATTCGGGAGATAGTCCTCGCAGGCGGCGACTGCTTCTTGCTGTGGGAGCTGTAGCTGTCTCCAAGTAGCTTGGTGTGTCGGCTGAAAATCTGCAGCCGAGGCGCTTTACCCAGCACCTCCACCAGTGCCGCGAACGTAATAACAGAGAGCGACGAATAGACGCCTTGCTTGCCCTCAGACCAGGAAGCAAAAGCCCTTTTCTTTCTTCACTTCCAAGTGATTCCACCCACCATTGATGATGGCTCATACCTATTACCTGTGACATTATATATATATATATATATATATATATATATATATATTGTCACGAGCGGTTGCAATGCACGGCGCATACAGCGCGAATGAACATTCAGACAAAAGGTGAAGAAGGAAGACGACGTTGGGTGTGCTGTCTCGAGACCCCTTGTGGAAGTAAACGCGAACCATCCAGGCTCGCCTGTTTTTCAACCTTTTCGTGTACTTCTTGCGTGTAACATTTGGTGGAGCTGTGCTGGGTACCTCCCACGACCTACGACGGAGCCGTCAGCACCAGAACTTCGTAGAAGCCGTCGCCTTGCCGGACTTTCGCCATCGCGCCCCGACATGTCTCTGGAGCAAAATGACCCCCTCAGCAATGCCTCGGCAAGACCACCGCTGTATCAGCATTACCGAGAGCCACGGCCGTTCTCAGCAAAGCCAGGGGAAGACTTCGATGAATGGCTGACCCATTACGAAAGGGTAAGCCAATGCAACAACTGGAACCCGGCCAGCCAGCTCAGGCATGTCGTTTTTTATTTGACGGACACGGCCCTGGTTTGGTATGAAAACCACGCCGACACGCTTACTACATGGAGCAGTCTTATTGAAGAAATGAAGAAGTGCTTTAGCGACTCGGACACTAAGAAGAAACGAGCGGAAACAGCTTTAGCTCAGAGAGCTCAGGTGATCGGCGAGACTTGCACGACATATATTGAAGAAGTTCTCAAGCTGTGTAAGACCATCGACTCTCGAATGACCGAGGAAGATAAAGTGGGACACCTTTTAAAAGGTATTGCGGAAGACGTCTATAACTTCCTCATTGGAAAAGACAACCTGAACACCGTATCAGACGTGATTCGGCACTGCCGCACATTCGAGGCGCTGAAAACTCGCCGAATCACGCCGAAGTTTGGACGGCTAGCCAATGTCACGACTGTGGCCAGCGTTGACGCGAGTCCGCAGACAGACCTCTCAGCTACCATTCGGCAGATTGTCCGTGAGGAGCTCCTGCGGCACGAAGAACAAACGCGTTATGCGGTGCCGCGTTGCGCCTCCGTCGCTTTCCGAGACGCCGTCTGCGCATCTCCTCCGGCTACTTGGCAGCATTCGGTGAATGCTGCGGATTGTAACAGCTACCGACACGACCCGCATTATGGCCAGACCGAACAACGCCATTACGACTCGATTGATCGGCGTTTTGATCAGCATCCACGCGACGTTCGCCCACGAAGACCCAGCACTGCCTACGACATCCAAGGGGAGGGGATGAGTTACTCTCAGCCTGTGGCCGCTGTGGAATATTTCAATCAGCGTCCGGAAGTTCGCCCTCTGCCCGTGTGTTACAACTGTGGCACGCCTGGCCACATAGCTAGGTATTGTAACCGACGTCGGGCATTCAGCAATGGACAGTCGGGATCGTTTATGCAACACGGTGGTCGTGCAATGGACACTAATAGGCCAGGAAACACCACTTTTGAAGGCTACTTCCGAGAAGAAGGAAGCCGTCACTTCCCTCTGGACAGCTATTCTGGAGAACAAGAAAGGTATCGAAACCGTTACCGCTCTCCTGCCTCCGAACGTACTCTGACACCACCACCAGCTTTCCGAGCGTCTCGATCTCCATCTCCCAGACGGCGTGTGACGTCATCATCTCCTCGACGCCGCTTCGCGTCACCACCGCCGGGAAACTAGCCAGCGCGGCCGATGGAGGTGAGGTCGCTGGAAAATCTTTGCTGCCGACTCGGATACCTCCACCTATCTTCATGCTGAAGAATAAGGTTAATGTACTTATTGATGGCGTTTCTACCATGGCTTTAGTCGACACGGGAGCAACTGTTTCTGTCATGAGTGTGGTGTTCAAAAATCTGCTGGGACGCAAGGTTATGTTTCATTGGGACCACAGCACAAGCTTTCGTGGAGTGAGTGGGGACTCATTATACCCGGTTGGTGTGTGTAACGTGGATGTCTCCTTGGGTGGTCAAACCTTTAACACTGAGTTTACCGTGCTTCCGCGTTCCACACACGATGTAATTCTCGGCATTGACTTTTTGAAATTGTGTGGCGCCAATGTTGACTGCCGAACAGGAGAACTCAGTATTTGCGGAAGTGTGTCCTCTGCGCTCTTAGAAGAATCATCCCAGCAAGAGAGTGTGTTTTGTGTTTCTGAAGACACTGTTGTGCCCGCTTTATCCGCGATGCGCGTTCCTGTTGTTTGTTCGTCTTCTGTTAGTACTTCGTTCGATGTTGCGGTGGAACCGGTCCATAGAAACTGTCTTAAGAAAAATGTGTTGGTTCCGTATTGTATGGTTTCAGTTACCGATGGATGCGCAGGGCTATGGACGCTAAATTGCTCCACTGAAGCCGTAGTGCTGTCTCAAGGCCTAAAACTTGCTACGTTTCAGGGAGAGTCATTTATACCTATGGCAGTGCTTACAGAACTACCGGATACAGCACAAACCAGTGTCTCGCACACCGCAAACGAACACATGCTCGGAATGGTAGCTACATCGCTCAGTGACCATGAACGTCGTGTTTTGATGGCCCTGCTCTCGAAACACTCTTCAATATTCGACTTTGCACAGCACGACGGCCCCACATCGATTCCTGCATCCCGTACTCGCCATCGCATCAACACAGGATCCGCTGAACCGATTCGTCAAAAACCATATCGTGTGTCCTCTGCGGAGCGAAAGATCATCAGCGCTCAAGTCGAAGAAATGATGGGTAAAGGAGTAATTCGGGAATCGTCTAGCCCTTGGGCAGCTCCAGTGATACTGGTGAAGAAGAGAGACGGCACGTGGCGATTCTGTGTCGATTACCGTCGCCTAAATGCCGTTACTAGGAAAGACGTATACCCACTCCCACGAATTGACGACGCCATCGATTGCCTCTTTGCGGCTTCTTACTTCTCTTCTGTGGATTTACGATCAGGTTACTGGCAAATCCCTATGCACCCGGATGACAGAGAGAAGACCGCTTTTGTAACGCCCGATGGACTATTTGAATTCAACGTGATGCCTTTCGGGCTTTGTAACGCCCCCGCAACGTTTGAAAGGTTCATGGACACTATACTTCGCGGTTTGAAGTGGGAAGTTTGTATGTGCTACCTAGACGACGTTGTGATCTTCGGCCGAACATTTCGTGAGCATAACGAGCGCCTGGACTTGGTACTGAACTGCTTGAGGAAGGCCGGCCTTGTGCTTAATTCTAAAAAGTGCCATTTTGGTGAACGACAGACACTTGTGCTGGGACACCTGATCGACAAAGAAGGTATACGACCAGATCCACAAAAGACAACAGCTGTGGAGGCATTCGAGGCACCTCGCTCTGTGAAGCAGCTACGAAGTTTTTTAGGGTTATGCTCCTACTTTCGCCGTTTCATTCCCAAATTTGCTGACATAGTTCATCCGCTCACATGCCTTCTCCAAAAAGGTGTTCCTTTCGAGTGGAGCTCGGAATGCGACTCATCGTTTCGGCAGCTAAAGCTACTGTTGACGTCCCAGCCTATTCTTCGCCACTTCAATCCGTCATCACCGACAGAAGTTCATACCGATGCTAGTGGTGTTGGCATTGGCGCCGTACTAGTTCAGCGTGTCGGCGACAGCGAGCATGTGATATCGTACGCTAGCCGCTCATTGAGTCGCCCCGAGCGCAACTACACTGTCACCGAACAAGAGTGTCTGGCGGTCGTCTTCGCTGTGCAACGGTTTCGATCGTATCTCTACGGGCGCCCCTTTACTGTCGTCACGGATCATCACTCTCTATGCTGGCTTGTGAATCTTCGGGATCCCTCTGGTCGACTAGCACGCTGGGCGCTCCGTCTGCAGGAGTATGATTTCGTTGTTTCCTACAAGAGCGGCCGGCGACACGCTGATGCTGATTGTCTCTCTCGCCTGCCACTCCCAACGACTGAATGTGACGCGGACAACTTTGATGAATACATCGCTTTTGTGTCCACGGGATTTCCGGATATGGATACCTTCATATCAGAGCAGAGGAAAGACGACAGCTTACAGCCGCTATTCGCGGCCGCGCGGGAGTCCGCTGCAGACAATCGTTTTCGCTTACGTGACGGCGCCCTATATAAGACGAACTTCTCGGCTACCGGTGCGCGCTACCTTTTGGTTGTCCCCAAGAGCCTTCGCAGTCACGTATTATCTGCCATGCACGACGAACCAACTTCCGGACATCTTGGATGCACAAGAACACTCTACCGTGCTCAGGAACGCTTTTATTGGCCCCGGATGCGCAATGATACCGAACGGTACGTCGCCAGCTGCACCCAATGTCAGCGTTACAAGCGACCAACTGACGCGCCGTCTGGTCGCCTTCAGCCTGTTTCGCCTCCTAGCACCCCCTTTGAGCAAGTTGGTATAGATCTTCTGGGCCCTTTTCCGCGATCCACAGACGGCAATCGTTGGGTCATCGTTTGCGTAGACCACTTAACCCGTTATTGTGAGACGGCAGCACTGCCGTCGGCCACAGCAAAAGACGTTTCCATCTTCTTGCTGTTTCAAGTTATCCTCAGACACGGACCTCCTCGCATCGTAATCAGCGACCGTGGGCGGCAATTTACCGCGGATGTTGTCGAAGAGACCCTTCGTCTGTGCTCATCAAGCTTCCGCCATTCCACTCCATACCATCCACAGACTAATGGTCTAGTGGAACGCACGAACCGAACGCTTGCCAACATGCTGTCCATGTACATCGACTCCGCGCACAAAAACTGGGACACAATTTTGCCTTTCATCACCTATGCTTTCAACACCGCAAGACATGAGACCACTGGTTACTCACCTTTCTTTCTCCTTTATGCTCGTCCACCACGCTATAATCTTGACACTATGCTTCCCTACTCTGCTCATCACAGTGAGCCGATCAACGAGATTCTCTGTAGAGCAGAAGAAGCGCGACGCCTCGCTCGGCTACGCACCGTCACCTCGCAAGACCGGTCAAAGATCCGCTATGACGACCGTCACCGACATGTTCACTTCAATCCTGGAGATCAGGTGTGGCTCTGGACGCCTTTACGGAAACGTGGCCTGTACCAGAAATTTCTCGCTCACTATGTCGGGCCCTACGTTATCCTCGAACGCCTCAGTGAGGTCAACTACCGCATAGCACGGCTCACAAGCACTGGACGGCGCTCGGCTAAAACAGAAGTGGCGCACGTCGCTCGCATGAAGCTATGCAATGCACGAACCACTGAGTGACTCGCCCGGCGGGCTTCGTCTGCCAACGGGGAAATGTCACGAGCGGTTGCAATGCACGGCGCATACAGCGCGAATGAACATTCAGACAAAAGGTGAAGAAGGAAGACGACGTTGGGTGTGCTGTCTCGAGACCCCTTGTGGAAGTAAACGCGAACCATCCAGGCTCGCCTGTTTTTCAACCTTTTCGTGTACTTCTTGCGTGTAACAATATATATATATATATATATATATATATATATATACTTCTCAGATTGATGCAAAACAATTAGCACGAGGGTGCTGCGTGTGCACCCTTTTTGCCTTCGAGTGTGGAAAGTTTTAGGCTACAGGTGGAACGAAAGAACCTGTCCAAAAGGAAATATGTCCACGAACGCACCTGTGGGAGGCGCGTGTTCATTTGGCAAAAGCATAGCGCCCCAATCACGCTGACGTCGCTGCACTGTTAAAATGTTGACTGACTGGCAGCGCACACAAGTCCGCACATGATGGTTTTTTGATAATAGCCGCGAATGTTCCACAAGCGTTTCCAATGCCTTGTTGCGTTCCAGTAGCCATTTTTATTAACGCTGCTATCACGCGCTCCACTCTGTCTTCATGCCACGGCCGCCACAGAGTGTGCTCGGAGCAATCTCGACTGCCCAAGAAGCTGGAGAAACCTGTATAGCATTCGTGGCGTGTTCTCGGGTTGCAAGGGTTTCAATGTCGAGAAATGGCTACGCCTCTACGAACGCACTACCCCCACAAGAGCGTCTGCGTAAGTAGGCATTCGTTGTGTAGTGACACCACGGACCCTAGCTAATGGGAGAGTTTGGACTCCCTCCCACGCCTAGTCGTGCGTGGCTTTGCCGTGTCCGGGGAAAAGGGGATCCTGGGGGTTGAGCCGGCCCAAGGTGATTGGACCTTTAAGGCCCGGGGGTAGAGGCAACACACTTCTTTCGCCCCGGCTTCACGTAGACGACACGCCGGGATGGACCCACCAAGGGGAAACCAGCCGTAACCATTTCCTATCTCTTTCTTCCTACATCTTCGTCTTTTCTCTCTTTCAATTTTTCCTGGCATCTCCCCATTGCTGTTTACTTTCATCTTCCAGGCGGCCAGAGATAACCTTGAGTATGTGCCCTCTCTTGTCTAATATTACGAAGTTATAGTGGATTTGTACAGCTGGCACTGGCATGCCTTTTTTTTAATTGTGCTGCTGCGTCCCCATGTTGGGCTCTGTGGTGGGCGGCTGGCATGGCTGCCGAATTTCTATATACAGCATGGCCTCCTTTCCATTCTCCAAACTATCTGATCGCCCTCTCTCAAAGAGGGGGCGTTCCAAAAGAATGCTGAATGCCTTCCTAAAACCCCAAAAATCTTCCCGCTCTTCCATGTGATTCACTGCGAAACACAAAAGAACGCAGGAACAACCTCTGCATTTGTCGTATCGAAATGCCTCTCCAATACCTTTTGTACATGTTATCAGGCTGCACGCATGGCTAGGGGTGAACTTCTTCTCGAAGCTGAAACCAAGACCCCGTATGAAAACCTAATAAAACTCATCTCTTTCGGAATCACACCTGTATCTGTCACACCGCTCTGTTCGCTAAACTCTTCAGGAGGTGTAGTGTCTGATCAAGACCTAATCGAACTGACAGAGAGTGCTGGTCTAGTGGCTAAGGTACTTGGCTGCTGACCCGCAGGTCGCGGGTTTGATTCCCGGCTGTGGCGGCTGCATTTCCGATAGAGACGGATATGTAGTGTACCCGTGCGCTCAGATTTGGGTTCACGTAAAAGAACACCAGGTGGTCGAAATTTCCGGAGCCCTCCACTACGGCGTCTCTAACAATCATGTGGTGTTTTCGGGACGTTAAACCCCACAAATAAATCTATCAATAATCATCATCAAGTTTCTTCTTCCTCTATCTTCATTTGCGTCAATACTTTTGTTCGCACTTTCAGTTTCGGTTTCTTACTATAATGGGCAACGTATGTCTCTTATTACCGAGCATATATTCTTAGACCTAATTTTGGACCACAAGCTAACCTTCATACCGCACATCAAGTATTTAAAAACAAAATGTTCAAAGCCATGAATGTTTTAAAAGAGTTCTCACGTACTACTGGGTAGCGACAGGCAATGTCTCATTAATCTGTACAGAAGCCCCATTTTCACCTGCTGAAATTATTGAACCGTTGTTTATCAGTCTGCGTCTCAAAGTGCTTTGAAGATGCTGGACCCCATGCATCATTCGTGTATCCGCTTTTCTACGGGTGCTTTTCGCATCAGCCCCGTAGAAAGCCTTTACATTGAGTCAAATGAGTGGTCGCTTTATCTGCACAAAACTTACATGTTCGTTGTATATTTCCTTGAGGTTAAAGCAGACAAGAAGCACCTCTCATACTCCTCTTTAATGATTTGTAGAGCTCCATTCTGTTTCAAAACAGGCCTTCGATGAGGTAGCCCTACTTAGTTCGACTGAAGTTCGCCTGATAGCTGAGGAGACTGGTGAGCCACTTGAACACAGTTTATTGGCTCCTGTAGAGTGCCCACTACCTTGGCAGTGGCAGACTATATAATGCGATGTGTCTTTCCTAGAAATTACGAAACACGCATCCATTGCCCATATCCCAACATACTTCCTGACTTCACCACGAATACACTTCCTCAGTTCTTTACAGATGCCTCTAAGGCTAACTCCTTTGTGTCCTATGCTGCTGTCAGCCCATCTTTTTCGGAAGCTGGCCCTTAGAATCCAGACACAAGAATCTTCAAAGCGCAAGTTTACGCGATATTTGTTGCTGCTAAATCCATCAAACAACTACAACTACAAAAAGTAGTAATTTATACGGTCTCACTCTGTGCGGTAATGGCTCTGCACACTCTTAAAACCAAAAACCCTGTCCTAATCTCACTTTAGTCTATTTTAGGCACACTCTACACACCCAAGCAACATATAGTAGTGTGCTTGGTGCCAAGGCACCATGAGATCCATGGCAACGTGATGGCGAATCAGCTTGTTGCATCTGTACTAAAAAGCAGGGCCATTACACCCATATCAATCCCGGCCCTTGATCATAAACCATCTTTCAAACGAAAGCTCAGGGGCAACTGGCAGAGCAAGTAGTATAGACACACACGAAACAAGCCACAAGTTATTAAGCCACACCTTGGCCATTGGTCACCAGTATCGAAATCATGTCTAACAGGTAACACTAAAAAGGCTCAGGATAGGGTACACATACACGACACACTCATTTCTATTGTCCGGTGGCGATCCATCATTGTGTGACAGATGTCGTGAAGCACTAACAGTTTTTCACTGTTTAGTTCAGTTCTTCACATTTTTACACATGCTTTTATAATCAAAACTTTTTGTCACCCATTATCACTGTACATATCACGCCACTGTCACGGTTTTATTACCTATGTTTTTTACCGCGTTAGAGCGAGGATTTTTAAGGCCCCTATACAGCCACGCACCATATCTTTGTCCACATCTAAAGTCACTGAAATGGCACTCTGTCGCCATCAATTAGCCCTTGTGCCATAAAGCACCACACATCATCATCAATACGAACGCGCCAGTGCCACTTGGAGGAGGCACTGCACGCTCATGCTGGCGAGCGCAATCTTTTACCTCTACGAAACCCCTCATGTCTGGTTTAAAATGCACGAGCATAAAATTGCCAGCTGGAACAACTTCAAGGAAGATATCAGTGACATTTTTGGAAACTCAATTGGTTGCCGAAAAGCCGCGAAGAACGAGTTATGAACTCGCGCAAGAACTGCCACCGAGCCCTAGGTAAGCTACGTTGACGAAGTCCTCGCACTATGAAGGCGCGCCGATAAAAAACATGTCCGAGCCAGAAAGCGCTGCGCATATATTCGATGGTATCACCGGTGATGCATTTAGCCTGTTGGTATTCAACAACGTGTTATCGAGTGATGTCATAAATCACAAGTACAACTGGCTCGAGTACCTCTGGCTGATGGCAGACGTAACTGTCATCAGTTCCAGTGCCTTCCAATTACCGACACGACGTCCTCGTGCCTTGGCTAATATCGTCCACCAGACATCTATGACAACTTGACGCGACCCTTCAGGCGTGAACTTGAAGTGGCCGCTCTACCTAGGGTGGTACAAACATGCCCTGACTTCTCCCATTCGGTCATCTTACCCCTAGTTCAAGCAGTCATGTGGCAGGAAATCGCCAGCTCGGGAACTCGCTCTATTTCACCACCTCCAAGTACTGACTTCCAGCCACAATCACGCCCGCACGTTCACTACCGCCTGTCTCTCCGTCAACATTCTGCTATCCGTCCACATGGCGAACACACAATGACAAGCCGATCCGCTTCTAACGTCATTGTATTCGGAACATTACTCGCCTTTGCTGAATTCGCTGGCGTCGTTCTGCACAAGCTTCCCCTCGTACCTTAATGGCGCGTCCCGCTTATCGTCTTGAGACCAGATTCAGTCATTTTGCCCATTACCGGCTACTGATCTCCAATAATCCTTCTCCATCACCCCAACGCCACCAGTATCGTTCTGCACAGTCCCGCCGACGGTCTTATCCCACTTTCTCATGACGTACCCACTCCACAAGTGTGGCGGCCCCCGGCACTGGCGCTGCCTCAATCGGACTGACTGAAAATCCTCTATTGACCGTGCAGGCTAAATGGAACCTTAGCGACGTTCAACTAGATGGTGTGCATGTTACCGTTCTTGTCGAGACCGGAGCTATACTTTTCTTTATGAGCAGTGATTCTCGCCGCAAGCTAAAAAAAGTTAACACACCTGCGACCACTGACTTCATCTTTGTCGCCGATGACAAAATAGCATATAGCGTTTTAATATGCACCACACACATTAAAACGGCTGTGCCACACACAACACATGGCTGTGCCTAGCGGCGTTTAGAGATACCCTATTCAGCGAGCTGACGTGGCCCACCGGGAACTATCTTTGTCGGCTTGCTTCAACGGGGCTTGGACTACAAGCGTCGGTGCTCGCTGGGAGCAGTTGCTGCATTTCAAGTAGCCCTCCTGGAAAGCGGTTGGCGCTCCGTCCCCTTTTCGAGTTGTCCGTATCCCTGATTGCTGTGTCGATGTCCTGCCGCTGTCGTCATCAGTGGGCTTGCTGGTGATGCGACTTTTTCTTACAGGCCCACGCACACAAGGACAACTCTTCATAGCTTGCCCCCTGCCCTGGTCACATAACGTGTCGTCGCTCTGATGCCGTTTCGATTCTTGATGATGATGATGATTATGATGATGATGATGATGATGCTTCATGGATAATTGGCCCCTACCCACTCTAGGGATCGGCCATGGGACGAGGAGATCATACATACTGAGTAAATCATCATTATTTAGTAGGAGCAAAAATTATTTTGAAATGATTTTTAATGTACCGCTAATTACAAATAATTGTAATTTTATGGCGCACTATTTTGTGTAATCTAGAGAATGTATATATATTTTGACTGGGAAGGCTGAATAAAGAATTTCTAGTAGTTGACTCACCTACCAAATCTATCCTAGTCGCATTAAACTTTTCAATAGCTTTGAAAATATTCCTGTCCGAGTGCCCCAGCGCAAGGATAGCAGAACGGCCAAAGTGATCAATGGATCACATTGCCGCAATATAATTTCGATATGTTTTCTGTGTAAAAAAAACATTGGCAGTTCAAAAAGAAGTGTTTGATAGTTTGGAGTTTGTTGCAATAGGAGCAATAGGGGAGACTTCCAAACCAGCTCTTGCGTGTGAAATTTTAGATTTGGAATTCTACAACGCATTCTGGTTATTGCAACGTCAGCTCGTCTGGCTGCATACCATTTCCTGCTAAAATAGAACTGTAGGTGCAGAAATTCCGCTGATGAATCAAGACTTGGAGTAAACACAGATAATGCATACTTTCTGAACCTTGCTGTAGCAACGAATGCCGTAAAAGGAAGAAGAGAGAAAACTGGACCTATCAGAGAATCTTTCACCAGAGAGCCGGCTAATTCATTGAGTACAATTCCTGTGTGTCTCGGCGCCCCAAATATTCGCAGGTTTCGCAAATGATGAGGAACAAGTAATCGTAATAATCTTAGAATATCCGAATTAGTTGAAGCAGTCAGTGCAAAACACAACGACATTGAATCTCTAACTATAGGCACAGAAGTATTGGTTAAAGAAATTTCACGTAGGGCTATTATAACAGCTAAGAACTCGTCCAAAAATACTTAGGATAATCAGGAAGCCTAACAGAGAACGACCACTTTAGTTGCGTAGAAAAAATACCCACCCGGCCTTTTCTCCACACTGCGAAGCATCAGTTGCTATCACAACCGTAGAATCAATTGGATTTACGTGCTCTTGAAAAATGCTATTCAGAAGATTACTAGGTAAAAAAGTTCGCATTGTTAGGAAATATATCGCCATAATACATGGCTAATTCACTGAACCTGCCACTCATAGGCACTATATCAATAAGCCTTATCTGCAATGGGTCTAACAGCTTCTGAGTAACGATGATCTGAGGTGTATGTAAGCCAGGCCATGTTTTAATAAAAAAACAGAGCTGGATCACTGATAATTACATATTCTTCTTGTCTTATCGCTGAGTCATAGGCTCTTAAGAATGTTTAAACTGTTGCTAACTTGAATCTAACAGGTAAAAAAGGAATTCCTGATTCCTTATACACAACAGAGTTTGCTACCAATTTGGCTAACCCCACGCACCAGCGAAGTAATATGCCCTCATTTAGAACTAGCGAACGTATGTTCCATGCAGGTGCGCCAGAAATTAAGGCACACCGAAACTCCAGTTGAGGACGTATGTACATCCGGTAAATCATTATTAAGGCGCCTGTCCGCATGCCCCATCGCCTGTTACTAATCCTTCTGAGTAGGCCTAACGCACGTGACGCTTCGGCCACTGCACCTTCACTATGCATCCTCCAGTGGAGCTTTCCATCATAGATGATTCCGAGGTACTTGAGTGTTTGCACTTGGGGAATATCTGCCTGGTGGAATGAGAGTGATATATCTGTTTTGTCGTGCGGGGAGACCGCTAGAGCTGCACATTTTTGTATATCAAGAGATAAACAAATGCTGTCTAGCCAAGCTTCAAAGCTAGATAAGCATCCTTGTAAACGGGTACAAAATGATTGTATGTCACCCGCAGATGCAAAGAATGCATTGTTATCCGCGTAAACATACGTGTTCTCTCTCTGATGACGAAGATGCAGGTAAGCAAGATAATAAATAGTAGCGTTGACTAAACCGCTCCTTGGGGAACACTTCGTGTCTGTCTGAATTTCTCTGTTGATATCCCACCCTGTACACAGTAAACCTCCTTGTCCAGCATGAACTTGGTCGTCCTTCCAATAAAAAAGTCAGGTAAGCCAATCCCTTGCGTGCTCCTTACCGGCTTCTTTCTTCATATGGACTCTTGTTTGTGACAGGTGGTGATCCTTCTGTCTGTGGAAACCATGTACACAAAGGATGTCCACTGAATCATTTCGGTAAATAGCAAACCCGCACTAGAAATAATTTCGTTTCCTTGGCCATTTGAAAACCGCCTATTACACTCGATGAAATCTGCTCCATAATGGGACAGCTATATGCTTTTCCATAATAGAGCACCCAGTACTCTAAATAGTTCAACACTTTTTTCTATACACACAGAAACACTTGGACGCTGGTAAAAATAGTAAATACTCCGAACATTATGTGATTTGCAGCGCGACGCTGCTGTATACCAGTTGATTTAGTTTTTTTAGTAAGCACCCTTCATTGGAAATAATCTCTGTCATTTAATTAATGTTCAGGTATGGCAGGCTCGACTAAACTCTAAAAAATATCGAGTAAAAAGGGTGTCTTTTCGTCCCACAACAATACTCGTCACCAGGCTTGCGTGCGCTTCCTTTCTTGAAAACTCGGCGCTGGCCACTTTCTTATCGAGAATGAAATGTAACCCCGATAATGGGCACGTTGATCGTGACCGCAATGTACAAGGCGCGGGGTGATTGCGCAGTGATGGGACGCAAAATAGATGACGATTATTGTTGTGGGACAAAAAGACACCCTTTTTACTCGCTCTTTTTTTAGAGTGCACTACTGGCAAGCTATTGCGCTACGTGCGCATGTTTGAAACCTCTAGTAGGAGGCAAGGTGTTGCACACTAAAGATTATCTGCATTGTCGCTACTTCCCAAGACAAAATCAGAGAAATGTTACCCAAGTGGTGCAGTTACACAAGGTGGTGGGCGGTTCATTGAACAGGAATAACTGCATGAATGAATGTCGGGTGCAAACGCCCGCCGAGAAAAGTACCAATGCGGAAGGTATCCACTCACCGGTCATTACATGTTTCATGGCCTATAGGTGGCGGTTAGCCTTTTACAACAAGGTGTTCAAGTCAATTACTGTAATGAGTCATGCTTTTACGGCAAGCAGAACTTGCTAGCACTGGCGAATTTTGTAACCTCTTGGTGACAATTCGTGACACGATGAAAATAATGAACTCCATATCTATCGGAGCTGTGTTTGCTTATGTACCTTGAAGTCTTTTTATGAAGTTAGGTCAACAGTAGATGTGATTTTTTTGAAAAGGCGTTTTATGCATGGTGAAATTTAAAAGAATTTCAAAGGTATAAGCAAGAACTGAAAAAAAGAACACGTCAGGCCTGCGCGAACAGCGCAGCATAATTTTTTTTCAAGTTGGAAAGCACTGACTAAGGCATTATTCGTCATTATTCGAAGAAGTGAAGTACCAGTTATATGTATACGCATATATAAGGCATTAGGTGCACACATTTGATGCGGTGGCTGCTGATGGTGCAGAATTTAGGCTGAGCTTCCTATGATTGGTTCGGAGTATTTGAAGACCCACACGTTATGTAGTTCATAGGGTTTGGCGCCTGGAAACCAAATTTGGATTGTGTGACGCCTGGTGGTTATTTTACTATTCTACCGTGCTATAATACACATAATACTGCCTTTCTTTCACGATAAAACGCTTCCATGGCGTCTTTTAGCAGGGAAGTTTCGAGCACCTGCATAACTACAAGGCAAATTACTGAGTTTCCACGCCAATGACTGAGGTTTGAGCCCTGCCCCACCGCGGTGGTCTAGTGGCTAAGGTACTCACCTGCTGACCCACATATCGCGGGATTGAATCGCGGCTGCGGCAGCTGAATTTCCAATGGAGGCGAAAATGTTGTATGCCCGTGTGCTCAGATTTAGGTGCACGCTAAATACCCCAGGTGTTCGAAATTTTTGGAGCCCTCCACTACGACATCTCACATAATTATATGGTGGTTTCGGGACGTTAAACCTAACTTATCTATCTATTTACTCGGGGGCATCTTCGGCTTCCAAAGCACATGGTGTTGAATTTACAGTCCTGAGTTGAGTGATTCGGAAAGGGTAATTGTAGGAGCAAGGCTTCTAGGCAGTGCCGCCCAGTCCCTGCCCTTAGATCTATCTAGGCTATCAGGAACGGTAGAGGTTCAGGGTCCCACAATTTTTCGTAACAGCTGCAATGACAAGGTGAGCTATATTGGGCAGAGAAGAATTTCTCAAATGAACAATAACTGCGACAATACTGAATTCACCTGCTCTCCTTGAATGAGGATTCAACACAAGAGATAACGGAAATTGACGAGATCATCGGCTCATACAGCAAGCAAGCATAGGGTATTGAAGCACGTGTACTTGATTACCCTTCAATAACATTTGTTTTCAGTATAGTTACTAGTAATGGGTACTATATGGTGTTCACGCTGAAGTTGCGCAGCTTACGGAAGAACAGCTCACAATGAAGCCTACGTATTTTAACTATACTTGATTTTAGTACTTACTTCACTTCTGTCACTCAAAGGCTTTTATCTCAATTTAATTCATTTTTTCGCGTACGAGTGAAGTATAGCATCAATCATTGATGCTCGGTATTGTCAGTTATATATTGCAAGTGAGTGCCACAGAAATTTATGGCACATATAATTTATGGCATTATATTTCGTGCACATATAATGTCACATACAGTAAAATTCTGTGCAATTTATTTGTGTGTAAGTGATGTTTCTTCAACATATTTATTATGGTTATATGAATTTGCTGTGGCGTTCGTCGTTATTTGTTCATGTTTCATTTGTGTTCTAAGCTAGTAATGCTATATTAATACAGGCGTTATTCTTTTGTATTGTTACTATTTCTGTTTATTGCCTAGTGCTATACAATATTTTATTTGACGTAACACTTTTCTTCCAACTTTTTATGCTCGTTTGTTTCATTTTATCTCAATTTTTTTCTTGTGCAGTTGAGGGGCTACAAATATGTTTAACCCTATGTATAAATAATTATGATATTCTATTTGAATTGTTTTACTTGTTGGTTTGCTCTCCATTGCGCGGAACTGCTTGTCGTTACTGCCCTGTACAATTTAGTACAGTCTGGTCGTTGGGTCTGGTCAAGCTACTGATGTAGCTTTCAAGCCAACGGAACCACCCAGCATGTATAACCTGAAAAAAATAAAATAGAATTGAGTGGAGTTGAACTATCTCATACTTTAATCAGAACTAACTTGAAAGAAATCCAGAAAAATTGCAGGGGATGATGTGTGAAGCATTTACGATGCCTGTATATAAAGAAAGTAAAGCGGACGAAAATATATCTTTCCTCTGAAAGGGTTCTAACCTCCGACCTTCAAATAGTTCAACCAATGTTCTACCAACAGAGCTACTGCTGCTGTAATCCTTCTTTGCACTTTATGTGGTATATATGTGCATTCAAACCTAGGAATCTCAGTACCTCTAAAGCAGTGACGGTGATAGTGAAACACGTTTTTCACCTGCTGCCATTCCCTAGCGTTTTTCAGCGGCCGCTATACTTTATTTGGTTTTCTGTTAGTGCGTTTCCTACTGGCCATTTACCTAACGGTAGAGCTATCGCCACGTGTACGTGGTAGCCGGGGCCATACAAAATTTGAAAGCAGTGCAGAGCAAGTTTCAGGTAATTAAAAACAGGAGTGTGGCGTTGTGGTCGCATCAATAACGTAGACGCAGGATGACCGAAAAATCGCAGCTTTTACAGTGATGTTATGGAAAATAAAAGCATGGTATACTTAATAATTAAAAAATAAAAGTAGATCAATTGACAAGATGAATTTTTATTATAATATTAACACTTTCAACGCTTAATATTTCGCCCAACTGGATAATTTCGCCAGTCATGAGAAATTCAATTCAGCTTTAACTGCAATATCTGTGGCATATTATGTCCCGAAATCAAAAAATGACTATTTGGCCAGCTGTATTGACCAGCTCTCAAACCACAGAGCATCTGCTTTTCCGTAAAGTGTATTGAAATAGCACGGTAGACTGGCTTCTAGAATTTCGCCCCCACCGGAACGCGACCATGACTGCTCTCATTGAACCCGTGACCATCGGATCACAAGCGAACCACCGTTGCCATAGCACCGCGACGGACCTGCAGCAAACCTGTTCCCACGCCGCATAAATTCTGGCGAGCGGGCGTGTTCTGTGGGTTTTCTTTGTAGTTAACGCTCATTAGCAGTAAGTGTTAAAACATCATTATATTTAGGTGCACTCTTAGAAAATGTCTCATCGGGAGTGCTCGAAAGATATAAATCTACAACTTTCTAATGAGAATTTTCCCCGCTTTTGTTGTTTTAGGACACCGCTATTCAACCTTATCTAAATAAACAGTTTGCCTAATCCTTAAAGCCTTAAAGTTTCAACGGGAAACAAACTTGGGGTCGACAATTATTCTAGTCCCATGGGAGAACAACTCCAGTGCGTTACACGCCACAAAACAGTACAGGCATTTTTGCTGGTCACAAGCCTGAACAAAACATACTAAATAGTGTAGTGCGTTTGTGTGACGGTATTTGTCTTGTGTTTATGCCCGTATATTTTGGAGTCATTAAACGGTATTTGGATAAGCATGTCCAGAGAAAATCCAGGCGAACTTCACCTGCTCTTCAATAAAATGCTAGTTCTTTCCCTATATAAACCCAAAAAAGTGGTGTGACTTACATGCTATAATAAGCAAAGTGCATTATTTTCATGTTTGCATCGGCATTGCGTGCATCGGCGTATTTTTAAGACACTGCCAATAGTTATGCGGAACGACCTGTATGCTGTATAGGCCATGTGAAAAATACAGTTCATCACGGTGCAAAAATTTTTGTATCGTTTAGTTTGGAAATTCAGCTTTTAAAATCAACGTGTCTTAACGTTGAAGTGATGACATTTGCGGCCGTTGAATTGGCATATGCTCGAAGCGTATGCCGTAACGTAGGTAATGTACGTCAGGTCGTTTACGCCGTCGAAGAGGTGTGCCCATGGTCCTTTGGCATAAACGGCCACATCCTCCCCACCATGAGTAGCACTCCATAAATAATACGTTTATTGCTGGACGAAATCGTTTCCCGCTGCGTGGAAATACGCGACAGTAAGGTCAGCAGTGCGTTAGCACTTAGCGGCCCTTAAATCATTTAGGCTCAGATTCACAAACCGACTTTAACTTTATCTCATACTTTACTTAGGTTTGGTACTCTGTTATTAATTATTTATACAAGCACCTCATGGGTTCCACGAGGGAAAATTCAGTGAGGGAGAATTAGGACAATTGTTCTTTTGTTTTACAAACATCGATGATGAGAAATGCAAAGTAAACATCGTGCCTGTATACGTACGAGCGTCTGAAGGACACACGAATGGTAACAGTGTTAAAGGAAATTACAAAACAGGTTTTTAAACATTGTCTTACCATGTTTATGAAACAAACTAAAGGGAAAAACTTGATATAGAAAATGTCAGGTAATTATGAGTTTGGAAATGCTTATGGGCCTGTGTTCAAGTATGAGTGTGCGGCATACGTCGGTAAATTTGCTCATGAGTTGACTCACTCGGACTCACTCTAGTTCTGAGTCCGTCTCAGAATTAGTGCGCGTGAGTAATATTTTGGTGAGTTCGAGTGAGTACGTTTGAAATAAAAGGCTTTCGTGAATAGAAGTCTTTTTACTAATGTTGTTCGCGCTGCCTTCAATAGTACGACGCAGGTCGTACTAAGCTATTTAGGCAACAGAGACTGGCATAAAGCGGAAACAGCAAAATGCATTGTTGTCGACGCCGGATTATTGATTGTACGCACTACTGTCAATAATCACATGTGGTTTTCGTAAATGGCTTACATGTCTTTTCTTCCGTAATATTTTCACGTTCACTGTAGCCTGGTCCAACTACATAGGACAGTACAGTGTATGTGATTCTAAGCTCTCTCTATACTGTTGTGTTTCCAGCCATTCCTGGAAGAAGAAGGAGAAAAAACCATCTTAAATTGGTGCAGCAATCAATCAGAATTTTATCTGCTGCTTTACTACAACATTTGGCTGAACTGTACAGAGCAATATGGGTTTAAAAGTATGTGCTCTAACGAAGCCCCACGATTGACTCAAACCTTACCACCTGTCTACTGAAGACCGTAGTTAATGTGAACCGAAACGGCACTTTTACTGCTGTGGGGGGGGGGGGGATTGCTACGTAGCTGATATATCAGGGGTCAGGAGACGACAACGAGGAAGTTGTCTGTCAGTTGTGCGTGCTGTCCTCCATTTTAGTCGATGCTATACCCATCAGTTTCAATATAGATTCTAAATAGACATGCCTCGTGTCATTTTTCTGTACCAGATTTTTCAATAAAACGAGCCAACAGAGTGAATGATGATCTGTAACAGCATCAAATGGGGGTCTGATAAGTAAGAACAAAATTTTTGTAATGCCTAAAGATTGGCCAAACATTCCTTGTCGGAAACCAAGTATTTGTGCACGGCCTTGGTCAAGGTGTGACTGGCATATGCAATTGCATACTCTAAGAAGCCAGGCTTGCGTTGAGCAAGGACAGCGCCAAGTCCTATGCCACTGATATCCTTGTGTACCTGGGTTGAAGCATTAGGGTCGAAGTGGCTTAAAATGAGTAGTAAAGTAAAAAGATGGCGTATGTTCCAAAAGCATCATCCCGTGCTGGAGACCGATCGGAGAGGTGTCCATCGCCAGTGATAAGCTGTGTCAGTGGTGCCATTATAGAAGCAAAGTTATTCTCAAAGCGGCGAAAATACGAGCACTGTTCGATGATGTTGCGAAGCGCTTTCACGGTCGTAGGCTTCAGTTACTCAGCGACAGCTCAAAGGTTCTCTGGGTCTGGGAGGACACCATGTTTTGTGATAACGTGGCGAACTATCGTGAGCTTCCGAGCTCCAAAGTGGCACTTCTTGATGTTTAGTTGAAGGCGCTCGTGAGGCAGCTCAAGACTTCGCTGAAAGGATGAAGGTGGCTGTCGAAGTCAGGGGAGAAAACAACGACATTACCCAAGTAACATAGGCATGAATTCTATTTTTTCCCACGCAAGACGCTATCTATCATGCTTTCGAATGTTGCTGGCGCCTTATAAAGGCCGAAGGGCATTACATTAAATTTGTCTAGCAATCGGGCGTCACAAAAGCAGTTTTTGGGCGATGTGATGGCGTCATCTGGACTTGCTATTAACCGGACCTTAGGTCTAGTGATGAGGAGAGTTCAGCGCCTTGCGAGCAGTCCAGGATATCATCGATGTGTGGGAAAGGGTATACGTCTTTAGGCATAATTTTGTTTACATGGCATTAATTGACGCAGAAGCGAATGAATCCGCCTTTTTTCTTCACAAGTACGATGGGTGAAGACCAGGGACTGCTGAGCGGCCGAATGACGCCCCATTGAAGCATGTCGGCCACTTGCTCGGTGATCACACGACGCTAAACAGGAGATACACGGTAGGCACGCTGTCGCAGAGGCACATAAGAGCAGTGTTAATATAATGAACAACAGTGTGCGTTTGGCCTAGGGACGTCTGCTGGCAAGCGAACGAGCCGCGAAACTGGTGAAGAAGTACTAGAAGCTTCTCGCGGTATGGTTCTTCAAGTTCGCCATCAATTGAGAGGCCAAAGAAATCGCTTTTCTGAAACGGTGAACGGGCAGATGGCGTCAGTGCATTAAGTTGCAAATCACTTTCACCGTCAAGGCCGAAGATGAAAGAAACGTCTAAGTTTTTCTCCCTGGCGCTAGATTGTGGGAGGAGACAAGGGATTAGTGGCAAACAAATCGGTAGCGTCCGCCAAAATATCTAGGACGGTAAACTGCAACACGAGGCTCTTGCGTCTTTGAAATGTTTGGGAAGGCGTAAACAACACTGTACGCTTAGACACATCGGCACCAAACACGGGAACAAAGGCTGCACTAGTCAGTGGTATGTTGATGTTGGCGACAAACAGCTTGTTCAACGCCGTTTCCAGAGACGGAGCACACAACGCAGAGAAGGCCACTTCAGTACGAGAACAGTCGATAACCGCATGATTAAGAGACAGAAAATACCAGTCGAGGATCACATAACGAGAAAACGCCTGTAGCACATTAAATGTAACGGTATACAGGCAGCTGATCAAGTATATTGAGCGCTGGCAGTACGTAGGGACAATCCCTTTGGCGTCGTATTAACCTTCCGAAGCAGGCGGCAAAATTTTAAATCAATTACTGAAATGTCAGCACCATTCTACACAAGCACAACGGTATGGTAACCATCCACAAAAAAGTCAATTAGGTTTGCCGGAGACATGCGAGGCCTTCGTTGTTTCGACGATGACGCAGGTCGTGCCTCGGGAACTTCGGAATCTTGTTTTCTGCGTCTGAAGGGCAGGGTCGACGGCGCATAGGTGACAGGGAGCGACGTCGGGAAGATGGAGATCGGTTACTGACTGAGGGGGAGGGGCGGTCGGGTGAAGAGGATCGTTGTTGACGTGCTGTGTCGTTAAAGCGCCGAGAGCCGTGCGACGATCTTCGCATGGTGTCTCTGTGAACGAGAGGGCGGCGCTGGCGCAAGCAAGCCACATGTTTTGCGTAGCCTCAAGAATAGCAATTCGGGCGGTTGTCTGCGGTGCGCAACGGATTTGGAGATGCCGCGATTGTCCAGCTGAACGGAGCCGGTGATGACCGAACAGGGACCGGTGAGGTAGCATAAGTGGGCTGTCGAGGTGCACTGGCTGCAATGACTAGCGCGTACGTCAAGGGTGTGACTTCCGGAGGTGGTGAACGAGGGAAAGGCAAAGCGTCAGCTACCTCATCTTGTATGACGTACCTTATGGCCGGGGCCCGATGATCTGGGGCCAGAGGATGCGTTTGTGCTGGTTCGGGCATGCTCGATAAAATGGAGCGCTGCCGAGCGAGCTACTCTCGCACGAACTGCTTCATGCGAGCCAACATGTCATTCTGGTCTCCGAGAGTCAAGACCGCGATCGTGTCACGTTGTTCCAGAGAGCACCGTCCTTCAGCGCGTTGCTTGCACGATTTGTCAAAACATCAGCAGAAGCTGACGAGATCGGCTATAGTTTGTGGGTCCTTGGCTAACCACATTCAAAATGCGTCATCGCATATGCCCTTGAGGATTTGTTTGAATTTGTCGGCTTCAAGCATCTCTGCGTGTACCCGCTTGCACAAGTCAACAATGTCTTCAATGTAGCTGGTAAATGCCTCTCCTGGATTTTAGCGTGCTCACGAAGTAGTTGTTCTGCGGGAAGTTTTTGCACAGCAGGGTGGTCGAAGACTTGCTAAAGGGAGGTTATGAATGAATCCCAGCTGGCAATGTCGGCTTCGTCATTGTGCAAGCAGAGACTAACAACGCTGGACAAGTAAAAGCTTGCATAAGTCAGCTTAGTCACATCTTCTCACTTGTACACTGCGCTCAACTTGTAGTAAGTAGCCAGCCACTCCTCAACGTCTTGGCCGTCAGTACCGCTTGAAATCGGTGGGTGACGCAGTGGCCACGCGCTGGGACATGTAGAGGCGGGAACATGGGAGGTACCTTGGGTAGAGGGTTCTTCCGGAATCGCTGGCACTGGAGGTAAGGTGCGACTGCGTTGTTCTTGCATCAAACACTAGCCCAGCACTTCCACCAAATAATAATAGGTTTATTGACCAAAACCAACTGCCTGATTTAAGGAGCGCTAGTCACTGTCACGAGCTCAGCTCTTCGTTGTACTCGTCTTCTAGCTGCTCTAATTAGATACTGTCTCTCTCTAGCTCTTCCCCACTACAACAGACGTTGACTCGTTTCTCTCTCTCCTTTCTTTCTGCCCCCGCACTCCAGGTTCTTATTCCCTTATCCCCCATTCATGCACTCTTAGTCCGAATTGAACACGGCTTGGAATCTCTTTCCTCGACTCCCGGTTGGCTGCCGTTCAAGGTGCCAGGCACGGATTCCTTCTTCCTGAAATGTTCTTCGAAGAACCGCTGTCTCTCATCGCCGCACAAGTTCGTTCACTCCTGTTCCTAGAACATTCGACGTCTAGCGTCGACGAGCCATGAGAACGCACCTCCCAGGCACGTGCTTGCAACGCTGGGCTGACAGACCATCAGGTTTATTTGGGCCACGTATCAATCCCACCATTGCCGCTATTTTCGGTTGCCTACAGTGGAGCGCAAGTGCACCTCCTACCCTTAGAGCCGTACTCAGCTCTTGTCTCCAGAAAGCTACCACCACTAAGCCCCTTGCCGACGTGGGCATTCGCGTCATTTATGACCGACAGACAGCCGCCGTTTCACCAGTTCGGTGGTACCGCTTCTGTATTCCAAAGGAACTCACTGAATTCCTTACTTGTTCGACACCAGTCCAGGTAGTCTGAAGAACCGCGGCGCCTTGCATTCTTCCCTGAGGCGTAACAGGATACACGCATGCAATCCTTGAAAACACGAACCTGCCTCCACAGTTCAGACCTCAAGATACCGCACATTCTTCTTGCATGGCCCGTAGTAGGCGGCAACCAACCGCATGAAGCTTGTAGGTTCGGAGGGCACAAACCTAGACGTGCGTACCACGACGCGACCCTCGCTTGGGCTTGGCACATACACAGCGCAATTAGTGAAGCCAGAGTGGCCGGATGAGAAGTGCTCAAATTAGAACAAATAAAAGAGCCCTGTGTACAAGAAATATATTGTAACAGAATAGAAAATTGGGCGAATAGAAAGTTGCTAAGCAAGTTACAAAACTAGAGGAAGCAGGATTCCCCCCTTACATAATTGTGGCTGTTTGCGATAAGTTAATTGGTGATTTAAAAGGACGTGCAGCTAGGAAAATCAATCGGGAAAAAATGAAGTTCGCAGCAATTCCTTATATGCATAAACTGGCGCATTGGTTAAAAAATGTTGGTTCCCGCTACGGAGTTGATGTGGTTTTTAGGGCACCCAATAAATTGGGAAAGATAAGTGGATTGGTGTCAAATCACCTAGACAAGAAGGACAAGCCAGATGTAAAAAAATGTAGTATGTGCCTTGTGCTGTGGGGGTGTGTACCGCATTCCTTTATCTTGTGGCCTTCATTATGTGGGACAGACGGGCCGCTGTGTCGACAAAAGGTTGCGGGAGCACTATCTCTCTTTCCATAACGGCACGCCTCCCCATTTGGCTTCGGATTGTGCCACGTGTGGGTGCACACCTGTTCTGTTTAACACTGTTATTATTTTTAAGCACCACGATCAATTCACCCGTGAGATGTCTGGAGCCTATCATATTAACAAGTCACGTGATGCTTGCGTAAGCCAGACCTCGGTTACATTGCACAAAAAAGAGTTCACGTTTATTGATGAGCGTATCATTTATTCTTGTTGTACCTCACTTGTCATGCGCGGCTATTACTTTTTAAGGTCTTGTTGCTCGGATTAAACTTTCAGTTGTGAGTGCAGCGCTGTGTGTGATTCTCTTCTTTGTCTGCGTCTTTTTGTGCGCCGCTTTTCTTTTAATTCAGTCTGCATTAGCGTTTAGCGACCACTTTTTGTGTTTGATTTCCAGGTTATACTTCTGCGGTGCCAACGCACAGCGTGTCAGCCTCACGCTCTGTGGAGTGGTTAGAGTCAAAAATTTTTGTGCGTTATGATCAGTAATCACCTTGACCTTAGCATCAAACAGCCAAGCTTCCGAATTTTTCATTGCCGGAATGATTGCATAAGCTTCCTTTTCTATTGTGGCTCATCGAGCGTAAGCCGGGCTAAGCTTCTTGTTCAGAAAATAATAGGGTGCTTCTTGCCTTCCAGATCTTGCTGTGCCAGGCACGAACCAACGGCGTATTGAGATGCATCTGCGGCGATGATAAATTCCTTCCTCGTATCTGGGCCTGCAATACCAACACCTGCACTAGACAGTTTTTCATTTTGTCAAAAGCTTCTTGCACCCCTGTATTCCAGTGTAATTTCTACGGAACAGGTCGGCCAGTTAGGTGGCAAAGAGGCATGAAGACGTTGGAGTACTCGGGAGCGTAGTCGTTATAATAGTTGGCTAGCCCTTCGAAACTACAAAGTTGTCCCTTTGTTTCAGGAGCCAGAATATTGTTTTTTGCGCGGACCTTCTCTGGGTCGGCCCAGTGCCTGCCTGATTGTACAATATGCCCAAAAAATTGAACTTCTTGTTGTGCCAAACTACACTTGCTTACGTTGAGCGTCAACCCTGCCTTTGCCAGTGACGCAAGCGACCTTGTCCAAAAGTTCCAGTTGCTCGTCCAAGCTCTCAGAGTGTATTGCGACATCGTCAATATAAGCGCAAACGTAACGTCTATGCGGAGCCAGTACAGCATTGATGATCCCTGATGGGTGCTTGCGGCAGTTTTTAATCAAAAGGACATCACTTTCTATGCGTACCAGCCTGACGGAGTGGCAAGGACAGTAAAAAACTGCGCGTACTCATCGAGAAGTATTGGCCAGTAACCCCTGATCATGTCTAGCAGAGTTTTGTACTTGACCAGCGCTACCTGGTATAACAGATCAGTCGCCACGCTCATGGAAAATGCGGCTGTCTCTTATTTCATTCAGTCTCCTGTAATCGCAACAGATGCGGATGCTACCAGCATTCTTTGATACGCAGAACAGTGGATATGCGTGCGGATTTTCAAATGGGTATTACAATCGTCAATGCTCTAGGTGATTTACCTGCCTCTCTACTTCGTTCACCAGTGCCACTGTCACCCTGAAGGTGTATGCGCGTTTAGACTGCTCTCTTTCTGTGATTTTTATTTTGTGCATTCCTACTTTGCAGGTGCCGGGTATGTTCGTAAATTCTCTCGAATGCCTCGCGATTAACTCTCTCAGCTCTTCTCTCTGTATGGGCTCCAGATGTGCTACTTCAACAAGCTGCTGCGTCGCCTGCGTTATTCGCCCGCACGGTGGGACAAGAACAACCCTTAATTCCTGATCGCCCTCGAATATCTCTTGTGCTGAACTTACTCACGTGTGATATGGGCAAAGATTCTTAGCGTGAAAGGTTCTGCATGAACAGTCATCAAGCTCGTCTAACTAATTGTAAGGTCGCAGTTTTCCGACCACAGTGACTGGTCCTTTCCATTTTGCCACTATGTTCCCCTCTTTTTCCTTCTCCGGCTAGAGTACTTGGTCGTCTGCGAACTGCTGGTCTGTAACCTTGAGGTTAGTGTCCTACGTACTCCTTCTTACTGCTTTCACCCTGTCGGGTGGCTCTTTGACTAGTTTTCTTTCAAACTACTTCGAAGCTTCGCAAGATATTTCGCTGCCCGCATACCGAGTCATTTCGGAACTTTCCAGTCTTTTGACCAAGTCTTTTAGAGAATGAATCTGGAACCGATTGGCACCCGCCCGTATAAGAGCTCGAACGATGACTGCCCTGTAGCCGCATGTGGAACCTCACGATTGGCACATAACAAAACTGGAATCATTCTATCCTACTAGCGTCCATGTTCGCTGACTATGTAAGGAAGCATTATTTTGAGCATGCCGTTCCAGCGCTCCACAAAGCTGTTGCTTTGCGGATGATCAGGTGTAGAAAACCTTGGTATTTACCCCAGATTTTGCAACATATCCTGTGTGAATTGGTGAGGTGATCTTGGTGAGGTGATCTGATTTGAAAATTGAAAATTGGTGAGGTGATCTGAGCAAATGACCTTTTCACCCCATGTTGAAAAAAATATCTGCAACAGCCTGTCACATGCAGCCCTTGCATTAGTGAATGGAGGCATACTACTTCTGGCCATCTGGTGTATAAGTATACTACACAAAGGGCGTGACGGTGACCTCTAATCGAAGGGGGTACCTTATGACGAATGCAGTCATTGTTTAATATTTGAAGCGCCACGCTTGGCCTGGCCTGGGGCGTAAGGGGAACCATATCTATATGCCTTGTCGGAGATTTCAACTGGCATCTATGGCACGATTTACAGTACTTCTTTACGTCTCGCGGCATCTGCGGCCAGTAAAATTGGATTATCATCGGTTGTAGTGTTTTCCACTCTCCAAAATGACCTGTTCACGTGAATCCTGAGCCATTTTCAGCGCTTCTTTGTGCTTGTGCGATGGTAGCACTAGTTGTTTGCAGATTCAGTCTTCGAGGTTTTCCTGATGGCATAATAGTTTGTCTTGAGCAAGCATACCAAGCGTTCCGGCTTTTGCCGGCGCCCTAGCATCTCGTAGAGCCGCGTCTGCTTCCTGAACCTTACGAAACTTCAGTCGTTTGCTTTCGACTGGCTCATAACTTCACTGTTGCTCTCCGCGGTTATGACGCATGCAATCACCTGTTGCTCCTCGCATGCCACATCCGACAGCTCTACTATTGCTTCGGTCTCCTCTACTGCTGAACACACCTCTGACAATATGTCCCGTTTAACCCTTTTCTCGAGAAGTTGTGCGTAATCGTTAGAGGTTATCAGTGCGTCTGTGCCTTCTTTTGTGCTGCCTTACACTTTTCACTGTTCTCGAAGCTCTCCGCAAGTCCCCACTGGGTAGAAAACAGGCCTCCTGTTGACCACAAACAACATGCGCTCTCGCTTCCAGGCTCAAACATTCTTTCAATCGATCCGCGATAACTAGCTGCTTGAGTTCCTCGAACGTGCCTAACTTTGAACTCTGGACATACTAGTTGATATAATTCCCAACGCGCACGGCAAACTGATCCCACGACTCGTTTTCTCCCCTTTTCAAACTTGCAAATGTCCTCTTGTACTTCACCGCCGAAAGCCTTAGACCCTGCGAAATACTCGTCTTAAGTGTAACGTAAGCTTTTTGCTCATCTGCAGTCAGCTTGCACAGCAGCCCACGAGACCTTTCGCTGAACACTGGTAAAACTAGCCCAGCCCACTATTCGCTCGGAACTTCATACGACTCGAGCGTTGTCTCAACATCCTCTAACCACGTTGGCATAAGTGTGTCTTGGTTAAGCATTGGTGCCAGTATACCTTTTAACACGCTTGCAAATTTTAATCGCCTGTCTTCCTGTAACCTTCCGCCAAGTGATACGTTTTAACCGCCTTCGTTGGACTCTGCCCCATCATGGGCTCGTAAGCACTGGCTTTCTTGCATTAAGCGCTGCTTCTCCGTTTGCGCCTCAGCAATTTTCTATTGCAGCTGAAGCAGCGCTAGCTGCTGTTCTGACGTACTACCGTGACCCCCCGCGCCGTTGTCGGCGACTCCTAATGCTTTCAAATTTCTTGCCTCATACCCCTTCAATTCCGAGTGCTTCCTTTCTCTGTCTCGCCTGTTGTAACGCTTTATCATAGCCTGCGCCCAACAGAAAATCAAGTGGTACCCGCCTGAAGTAGCCTTGCGATGCGCTCTTCTTCCCCCGAATTCAGTAGACTAGCCTTTCTTCATTGATGCCGCAGCACGGTAGTCAGTTGAATGTGGTTGTCGTCAGCCTAGACCCATGTCGCTTCCCGCTGTTTTTCTCAGTTTAGCCATGCAATTTATCATGAGTGCACCAGTTAAGTTCCGTTTTGGTCTTCAACTCGCCTCGCTGATCGTGCGACATTTGCTGCTGCCACCAAGGAAGCCGAAGATAAGATTTTTTATTTGCTGGCACCTTGAGAAAAGGACCGCTCGGACATCATTTTGATAAACACGTTTATTCGTTTCGCTGTTTTCTCTTTTCTGTCCCTGAACACCTGGTTTTTATTCCGTAACCCACCATTCAAACACTCTTACAATCCAAACAGAACACCGCTTGGAATGCCCTTCTTTTCGAACGACCCCTGTTCGCTGACGTTGAAGGTGCCAGGCATGAAGTCCTTCCTCTTCGGATCTTTTTCGAAAAATCACCATCTCTCGTCGCCGCACAACTTCCTTCACTCCGGTTTCCAGAATGTTCGACCTCCAGCGTCGATGAGCCATGGGAACGCACCTCTCGGGTACGTGCTTGCCACGCTGGCCTGACAGGCCATCAGTATATTTGACCCGCGTATCATTGCCGCCAGTGCCGCTGGTTTAGGTTGCCTACAGCGGAGCGCAAGTGCATCTACCACCCTTGCAGCCGGACTCAGCACTTGTCTCCAGAAAGGTTCCACCATTAAACCCCTTGGCGACGTGGGCCTTCACGTTCTTTATGACCGACACAAAGCCGCTGTTCCGCCACTTAGGTGGCACCGCTTCAGTCTTGGCGTGGGCTCACCGTCAGCAGGGCGAATAACAATGTGAAGGTATTCGGCAAATGCACCATGTTCCGACGCAACACCCCCTGAGTGAGCCAGCGGCATAGTAGAGGCACCATCACCATCATCAAGAAGGATAGACTGGCGCGAGCTAATCAGTGTCTTTGGCGCCACTTGGTTAACCTGCTGTAAATATATTTTTAAGAGACTGTATCCTTCCCGTAATCTAATTGGTGTACTGTTGCGATCCCTGTTGACGCCACGGCTTGGAACATTACAATTGAGGAGTCGACCTGATTTTCGGTAACCGCTTCTCCTGGCCTGCATGGCAACACACTGACCGCTGCGTGTTTCGTGGCACTTCCCTTCCTCGGGGACCCCTGGGGCGATATGCAGGATCGCCCTAGATTCGCAAAACCTGAAATTTCGTCTAGCCCTGACGACACCCCCTTATGAATGATCCAACAGTACAAATCAGTCAATTTCGCCCCTCAGCGTACTGCGTTCCATTTGTTGCGTGGAGAGTGGGCTAAGGTGGACAGTGTTTACAATCCAGAGGCATTTTCTCTCATTTGTTAGTTGCTCTACAGAGTGCGGAAGTGCACCTATGCATTAAAAGTGTCTGAAACTTCTTGTGATGCTAGTTTACAGCCAAGAAGTGTTTGAATATATTTTGAAGGTTTTAATGCCTGCACTACCTCTGTTTTGGAATAATCAGTACGGTGGCCTCTAAGATAGTACTCACCGAGCGTCTAACAACATCGCGACCTCAGCTAAACCTGAGACGACTTGTTAATTATGATGGTCAGCATGTGCATTTTAGCGCGCTGATTGGTTGTCATCGCCCGCTAGCACCCAAGTACGTGAACCTGCCAATTAGCTATTACGTGGGGGCTCCTAAATTCATGGGTAAGTCTCTCCTAGCTCGTGGTATGTGACCTATACAAGTTCGATGACTCATCCTGAAGGATGATGACCAACTCGACAGACAGACGAACACGGACAGACAGACAATTGATGGTTTACATAGGAACTCCCCGAAGCTTCGCCTCACTTATCATCATTGACACTATAGATATGCTGGGATTTTCTTTCACGCCTTTTCAGAATGAACCAGTTAGCACCTTCGTTCCCGCATCATCACTTTGATTGAAAGACGCTCGCTTTGAAGATCCGGTACGCCCATCGCGTTTGCTCTTGTCAAGCAGCAGTACTCACGTCGAGCGGCCCAATTAATAAATCAGTCTTATCGCGGAGACTATCCCACACGCACGCAGAAATCAAAGTGATATCACCTCGTGGCTACGATGTCTCGCATCAAATTCCACTCCGCTGATGGCGTATGCATTCAAAGCGACTTTCCCACGAACGCCCCTGGTGACCACCTGTTCTATATATATATATATATATATATATATATATATATATATATATATATATATATATATATATATATATATAAGGATACAAGTGTATACCTAAGGGCTCGTTTTTCCGTGTTTTTGACACAATACTAATGAGACTGGCAGACTTGGTGTCATTAGGTTGTATACGAGGAACTATTAATCAGCCGCCCACTCGTAATGAGTTTACGTGCTACGTGACGCCACATATGCGCATAAAAGAGTGTTTCACACTCGTCACTTGGCTTATAGATGGCGCTGATTGACACTCCTACTTCTAAATTCACATATGAACCCAAAAAAAGTGGATGGAGGGCAGGCCGCTCTGGTAGCTCAGTGTTAGAGCATCGAACGCGTTATTCGAAGGTCGTAGGTTTAATTCCTGCTCACGGCTTGTTATTTTCTCACCCACTTTTCTTTCTTATTTACATTCCATTGGTTTTATTAACTTCTCCTGTACATTCTTCGGCATTACAGTGTGTTAGATCTCATTATTATTGTGTCAAAAACACGGAAAAACGAGCCTTCAGGTATACACTTCCTTCCCTTATTCATTAACTAGGGTCTCGTACTGGCAGACTTGGTGTCATTAGCCTGTATACGAGGGGCTATTAATCAGCTGCCCGCTCGTAATAAGTTCAAGTGCTACGTGACGCCACATATGCGCATAAAAGAGCGTTTTACACTCGTCCCTTGGCTTATAGATGGCGCTGACTGACACTCCTACTTCTAAATTCCCATAAAAACCCAAAAAAAGTGGATGGAGGGCAGGCCGCTCTGGTAGCTCAGTGGTTAGAGCATCGAACGCGTTATTCGAAGGTCGTAGGTTCGATTTCTGCTCACGGCTGGTTATTTTTTCACCCACTTTTCTTTCTTATTTAAATTGTGAAGAAGAAAGAGCATCGTTGGCAAGCAACATCGCCACCACTTGGGTACTGGGTGCTGGGCCTCGCTCGCTCGGCTCGTGCTGATCATCGCCGGCATCTGCTTGACCGTTGCTCTTGCCCGATTGTGTTTCATCGTAGGACCACCGTCACAACAGTCGCCAATAAACCCTTTTTCAATTGGTGGAAGGTGCTGACATTCCCTGTCGCCTGAACCTGGGTGCTGCCATTCGCCGTCACCTAAACCTGGAGTTGCGCAACCGAACAATACCTCCCATCATGGCTACCAACAACGCGCAACCTGGCTCTTCCACTCCATCCCCTAGCAACCCCGGCGTTCCTCGTTTGCGAGAGCCCAAGGTTTTTAGCGGAGCTTATAAGACCGACGTGGAAGACTGGTTTGCTAACTACGAACTGGTGAGCGCAAACAACAAGTGGGATGACGGGGACGAATTGACTAACGTCATCTTTTCCTTCACTGACGTGGCCAAAATGTGGTATAACAACCACAAAAACGACATTACGACGTGGTCCATCTATAAACGTTGTTTGCTGACTTTTTTGGCCGACCCGCTGTCCGCAAGTCCAGAGCCGAACAACGTTTGCGGACTCGCGCACAAAAGCCAACGGAATCTTTCACCAGCTACATCGAAGACATTATTGGTCTTTGCAACCGTGTGAACACCACCATGCCCGAGTCAGAGAAGATTCAACACATCCTCAAAGGGATAAATGACGGTGCATATCAGCTGCTCCTGGCCCGTAATCCTGCCACCGTTGCGGAACTTGTCACTTTGTGTCAAAGTTTCGACGAGATGAGCAAGCAGCGCGCCCTGACTCGGCCATTTTCCTCACACGCCAACTCGCTCTCCTGTCTCACTTCTGTTGCCGACCACTCACCAACCATGCAAGAGATTAAAGACTTCGTGCATGAGAAGTAGCTCGGCAACTGTCGTTGATTCCCTTCACGCAGCAGCCGCCGTCCTCTCGTCTGCCCTCACCACTCCACGACGTTATTGCCGAAGAGGTAGCTCAAGCTGTTCGCGTCGCTGCCCACCAGCAGCCTGTGGCCATGCCTGTTGCCCATGCGCCGGCTATGCAGCCCGTGGCCACGCCTCTTACGTATGCCCAGGTGGTACGCAGCAGACCCCGCCAGAAGCATTTGCCACCCATGTCTTCAGTTGCTCCCCACTCCACCCCCTTTTCGACACCTTGGGCCGCACCACGAGTCAGCAATTCTTGGGGCACTCCTGACAATCGGCCGATCTGCTACGCCTGCGGTACTCCAGGACACGTGGCACGATATTGTCGCCGTCGCTTCCAACCACTTCACGACGCTACTCGGCCGTTACCGTATGACCCACAGCCCATGCACATACCTGCTCCTTATCCCTCACCGCAGTATGGATACACTAACCTTCCAGAGTCTCGGTCACCCCAGCCCTCACCTCAGACTCACTCTCCCCGCTCCCCATCTCCTCGCAGGCAATCACTGTCCCCAATGCGTCCTAGACCCGCTTCCTCCAACCGGGAAAACTGAACGCCGCAGTTCCAGAGGCAAAAACTGCGGCGTCGTCGAAATGCTCAAGTCCTCGCACTTCACCAGCTAACGTCGTCGCCATATCTGTCGATGGTGTTTCTACCTTTGCCCTCGTCGACACTGGTGCTGCCGTTTCTGTTATAGCCGCCCAGCTCTGCCACTCCCTACGCAAAGTGACCACGCCGCTCTCTGGACTATCGCTTCGTACAGCTAGCGCACAACCAGTTCGACCTCTCGGCACCTGTACGGCCCGCATTTTCATCCAAGGCTCTATCTACGTTGTCGAGTTCATCGTCCTTTCGGTGTGCTCGCATGACATTATCCTCGGGTGAGACGTTCTGTCAAATCATCATGCCATCTTCGACTGTGCACGTGCTGAAGTTCAATTTTCGCACCTGTGTGACGAACCTTTGCACGAAACCCTTAAGCGGTCGCCAAAACTTGTCGTGCGTGAGGACACTGAAATTCCGCCAGCCTCTCTTGCCGTTGTCCCGGTTTGCTGCGATGACTATAACGATGCTACAGTAATGTTTACACCTTCCGACTTTTTCATGAGCCACAGAGCCATTTCCTTGCCTTTCGCTACACTCGACGTCACTGCGGGCCGAAGCAATATTTTCGTCCACAAACCCCTTTCTGCACCGCTTACGCTACTTGCCGGCGAATGTCTCGGTCGAGGTGAGTACCTCGATTCCTCTTTATTCCTTAACATGGCAGACGAATCGTGCAGTAGCGCCTCGACCTAACTGCATGCCCTTTCCCCACTACAATGCTCATCGAGTGAGACCTTCTCGAGTTCCATTGCCGACACCTTAAGTGCCCATGAACGCGCCGAGCTTCTTAATCTCCTCCAGCACTTCGCGAATTCATTCGACGTTTCTCAGCCGCGATTGGGCCGGACTTCCGCAGTGTATCACTACATTGACACCGATTCGCACCAGCCATTGCGTCAAAGACCGTACCGTGTCTCTGCTGCAGAACGTCACGTCATCAATGACCAGGTCGAAGAGATGCTACGCCGTCGCGTTATTCAGCCATCGCACAGTCCTTGGGCATCTCCTGTCGTTCTAGTTCGAAAGAAAGATGAATCGATTCGATTTTGCGTCGACTACCGGCGATTAGACAAGGTGACACGGAAAGACGTCTATTCATTACCGCGCATAGACGACGCCCTTCACAGCCTCCAAGGAACCGAATTCTTCTCCTCCTTAGACTTACGATCTGGATACAGGCAGGTTCCTATGGCAGAAGCTGATCGCCAGAAAACTGCGTTCATTACACCAGATGGCCTGTACGAATTTAACGTAATGCCATTTGGGCTTTGTAATGCTCCTGCCACGTTTGAACGACTCATGGACAATACATTGCGTAGACTGAAGTGGTCTGTGTGTCTATGCTACCTCGACGACATTGCCGTTTTCTCTCCCGATTTTCCTACGCATCTGCTTCGGCTCCAACTGGTTCTGAGGTGTTTAACCAACGCTTGGCTCCAACTGAACCTTAAAAAGTGCCGCTTCGCCGCGCGAGAGCTGTCCATCTTAGGGCACATCGTCTACAAGCATGGTGTTCGACCCGACCCTGCAAAACTGCGAGCAGTCGCTGAGTTCCCGAAACCTACTACTACACTGAAAGAATTACGCAGTTTTATCGGACTATGCTCGTACTACCGGCGCTTTGTGCGAAATTTTACGTCGATCATGTCACCACTTGACCAACCTTTTACGTGGTGATGCAGACTTTCATCCTGGTCTTCTGACTGCGACGTCGCGTTTGCCACGCTCCTTAGTCTGCTAACATCTCCTCCAATTCTTCGGCGTTTTGACCCAACAGCTGCAACGGAAGTTCACACAGACGCTAGTGGGGTAGGTCTAGGCGCCGTCCGCGCCCAACGCAAGCCGGGCTACTCCGAATACGTCGTCGCTTATGCGAGTCGCACACTTACTAAAGCTGAGGCCAATTACAGCGTCACTGAAAAAGAGTGCTTGGCGATAGTGTGGGCGCTTCGCAAGTTCCGCCCTTATTTGTATGGTCGCCCATTCGACCTGCTAACGGACCACCATGCACTTTGTTGGCTCGCCTCGTTGAAAGATTCTTCTGGCCGCCTAGCTCGGTGGGCAGTGCAAATCCAGGAGTACGACATTCGTGTCATCTATCGCAGCGGACGCAAGCATCCTGACGCCGACGCCCTGTCGCGTTCGCCTCTACCTCCCGACTCGGCCTGCGGAACCACTGGTACCAACTCCATCGCATCTCTCGACCTCGACTCCTTTCTCAGTGAACAACACAAGGACCCATGGATCGCTTCCCTTTTTAACTGTCTCTCTGGATCGTCAACCACTGCGGTACCACGATCTCTCCGACGTCGAGCTGCTCATTTCGCCATTCGTGATCGGCTGCTACACCGACGCAACTACGCCGCCGAAGGTCGTAAGTGGATCTTGGTTGTCCCGCGCAGCTTGCGATCACAAATCTACGCCTCCTATCACGACGATCAGCAACGTGGTCATGCCGGAGTTTTCAAAACTTACGAACGCATTTGCCATCGCCTCTACTGGTGCAGAATGTATAATTTTGTTCGAAAAATCGTTATGGGCTGCCCTGACTGTCAACGCCGCAAATCACCGCCTTTCCACTCGTCCGGTGCGCTTCAACCGCTTTCGTGCCCTGCCAAATTGGCGAATGTTGCGACGGTGGTCCTACAATGAAACACGATCGGGCACGAGAAACGGTCAAGCAGATACCGGCGATGATCAGCACGAGCCGAGCGAGCGAAGCCCAGCACCCAGTACCCAAGCGGTGGCGATGTTGCTTGCCAACGATGCTCTTTCTTCTTCACAATATATATATATATATATATATATATATATATATATATATAGATATATATATATTGTAGTGGGGAATTCGCAAGGCACTGACTAGTGGGACCATCTCTCTCGGAGTGCGAAGCGCGAGTGTGTGCACGAGCTCTAGACGCTGGACTGCTCGAGCATTTCTGTCCGTACCGGCTACCTGCCTACTACCTGGCGTCGCTATTAAACTCTCTTGCAAAGTGATGGAGGTGCGGGGTACGCAAACCTGGAACTTAGAAGCCGGAAGCTGCCCACTGCATCAGCAATGTCTGATCAGACGACCGAGCAAGGCACCCCTTTTCTGAGCACGGCACAATCTCAACTGGTCATCGTTCCTACCACCCTGCGCCAACGGGATCCCCCTTCTTCAGTGGCACCGAGGACCAAGATGTGGAAGACTGGTTGCAGCTGTTTGAAAAGGTGAGCGCCGCCAACAAGTGGGCTGACCCCTCGAAATTGGATTACGCCCAATTTTATCTCAAAGACGTCGCCAACCTGTGGTTTACATACCACCGTGCTGAATTTACCACTTGGGCCGCTTTTAATACCAACATTACAGCTGTGTTCGATCGCCCCGCAGTGCGCAAGCTGCGTGCTGAACATCGCCTACGCGGACAAGCGCAAAGGCAGGGCGAAAACTTCACTGGCTACATTGAATATATTATCAATTTAGGCCGGCGCTTTAACCATGAGATGACCGAACAAGACAAGATCAGGCATATCTTGAATGGAATAGATGATGATGCCTTTCAAATGTTGCTGGCAAATGGCCCAAGTACCGTATCCGAACTTGTGACCTTGTGCCAGAACTTGGAAGAGATTTCCAAACAACGCGCATTAGTTCAGAGGTCAGCGACAGCAGCCGACTCTCTCGCTTCCCTGGCCGTCGGTGGTCACAGCACCCTGCTGGAGCAGATAAAAGAATATGTACGTGAAGAGGTCGCACGACAGCTTTCGTGTCTCTCGTATCTGCTGAGCCCCGAAGCACCAACGAACCGTCTAACGCCGACAATCAGACAGGCTATTCAGGAGCAGGTCTCCGAGGCATTGCCATTGCCTACGCCTGCCTCTCCATCAACACCTGTTGCTGCGCCACTGACTTATGCAGCCGTCGCGGCAATGCCTCCGCCTCGTATGCCTTTGTATACGCCACATTCTGTGCGACCTTCCACCGCGCAGTTTCCAGCTACACAGCAACACGCTGGAAATCTTTGGCGCACTGCTGATAACCGGCCGATATGTTACTTTTTCGGGATTCCAGGTCACGTTGCGCGTCTATGTCGTCGACCCTGACTACTCGTTTCGGCCTCCATTCCACGCGCCTCACGTGCCACCTGAAGTTCACGAACGCGATGCGCAAGCTACTTCCGGCACCCGAACCTCCGCTTCTTGACGTTCTACTTCCCGCTCACCTTTCCCTTCACCAAGTCGTCGTTCCGTGTCGCCTATGCGTCAACGACCCACCTCCATTGAAACGGAAAACTAACTGCCACAGCTCCGGAGGCACGAGCTGCGTCATCGTCTAATTGTTTAAGTCCTCGCCTGTCTCCCGCCAATCTGATTGATGTAATCGTCGAAGGTGTACGAACACTTGAACTCATCGATACCGGTGCCGCGATATCTGTGATTAGTCTAAGACTCTGCCGCTCTCTTCATAAAATGACGATGCTTTCTCCCGTAGTTTCTCTTAGCACTGCGAGCGCCCGAAAAATTGAGCCCATCGCGGCATGTATGGCAAAAGTGGTTATTCGAGACGTGTTGTACATCATTGAATATCACGTGTTGGCTTCATGTTCCCACGATGTCATCCTAGGATGGGATCTCTTATCACGTCATCACGCCGTCGTGGACTGCGCTAGGGCCGAAGTGGAGCTGTTACCGTTTCGTGATGCGCCTTCTGTTAATGAGGCCGTATCTAGTGTGGCTAACCTTGTCGTCGCGACGGACATAGACCTTCCTCCTTTCAGCGCCCAGTTTGTCCCTGCTTGCTGCACTTAACTTTCTGACGCTACCGTCCTATTCACGCCATCTGACATCTTCGGTAGCCGCCATCACACATCGCTGCCATTCGCCGTTCTTGCGCTTTGTCAAGGCACTACCGGAATGTTTATTTCCAATCCGAACTCGTGCCCCCTTAGTTTGCGCCGCAACGAGACGCTCGACCACATTCAGCTTATCGATGAAGGTACTATCATGCCTGCCGATTTCTTTGACATCAAGCCGAATAAGGAGCTGAACGCATTGGTTCCTCACTTTGCCTCGAACAGTGTGTCGTCCGATGCATGTAATTATTCTATTGACTGCCATCTAGCCCGGGCTCAACGAGAGCAGCTTGTTACCCTGTTGCACGAATTCAGGCGTTCGTTCGACTTTCCCCAAGCAGTTAGGAAGAACGAACACCGTTGAGCATACAATTGACACAGGAAAGAGTACTCCTTTGCGCCAGCGCTCCTATCGTGTGTCCCCGGCGGAGCCTCGCGTAATTACAGAACAAGTAGACGACATGCTACAGCGTGGAGTCATCAAGCGTTCTTGTAGTCCTTGGTGTTCACCAGTTGTACTCGTCAAAAAAAAAGATCGTTAGATCCGGTTCTGCGTAGACTACAGGCGCCTAAACAACATTACAAGGAAAGATGTTTACCCTCTTGCCCGCATAGACGACGCTCTCGATTGTCTCCAAGGTGCAGAATTCTTTTCCTCGCTTGACTTTCGCTCAGATTATAGGCAGGTTCCAATGGCTGAGTCTGATCGTCCAAAAACGGCGTTCGTCATACCAGTTGGTGTCTATGAATTCACCGTAATGCCATTCGAACACTGCAATGCGCCCGCCACATTCCAGCGGATGATGGACAGCATTTTACGCGGTCTCAAATGGAAAATATGCTTGTGCTATCTTGATGACGTTGTGGTATTTTCACCCGATTTCACTTCGCACCTCACTCGTCTGCGTAAAATTCTACAGTGCATTACAAACGCCAGGCTTCAGCTTAACCTAAAGAAATGTCACTTCGGGGCTAAACAACTCACCATACTTGGTCATGTGGTCTCGAAAGCCGGCATCCTTCCCGACCCTGACAAGCTTTGTGCTGTCGCCGAATTTCCTAAGCCAACTACAGTTAAAGAACTACGGAGCTTTGTGGGCCTGTGCTCCTATTTTCGTCGGTTTGTCCGCAACTTTGCTTCCACCATCGCTCCGCTCACCAAACTTCTTGCTGGCCCTGCAGATCTTTCGAATTGGACAGAAGCCTGTGACGAATCCTTCACAACACTGCGCCAACTCCTTACCTCACCACCCGTACTGCGTCATTACGACCCTACTGCGCCGACCGAAGTACACACGAATGCAAGTGGCGTCGGCCTTGGTGCAGTACTCGCGCAACGCAAACCAGGTTTTACGGAGTATGTAGTCGCCTATGCCAGCCGCGCCCTCACTAAGGCAGAAGCCAACTATTCTGTTACGGAAAAAGAGTGCCTGGCGATTGTGTGGGCGTTAAACAAGTTTCACCCCTATTTGTACGGCCAAACTTTTGACGTGGTAACAGACAATCACGCACTCTGTTGGTTGGCTTCACTGAACGATCCTTCTGGTCGCCTCGGACGTTGGGCACTACGCCTCCAGGAATTCGACATACGCGTCGTCTACCGATCGGGGCGAAAGCACTCTGACGCAGATGCGCTTTCACGATCACCCGTGAAATGTGATGATATGGAAATATCAGCCCTTGACCTTCCCTCTCTGCCATATATATATATATATATATATATATATCGAGAGAGAGAGAGAGAGAGAGAGAGAGAGAAATGAATAACCTGAATATTTTACATCACGCACTTCTTTATTAGGTTGCTGCAATTTATAGCACAACATACAAAGTGCTAAATGTACGACTTAATAGTGTTAAAAGAAGCCTCTGTGGGAACAAAATCAGGCAGTGAGATATTGCCTTGCATACACATATACGCTCTCCAAGGATGCAAGCCTCCATACAGTATACAACGGTTTGTACTAAGGCCACCCTTTCAAACTTCCAAAAGCTACTCTCATACTTGAGAGCTGAACTGTAGAAAAAAATGTCTTATCAAAATTAAAAAAACTTCACAGAATACTATCTCGTAACATCTCATCATAACAAATACATAGAATGGACAATTGAACATATTAGAAAAAAAGGCAGTGGATCGACGTTGACTCAGATGTACACATTCATTATCATAAGAGAATTTCGCCCTTTTTTTTCCATTCTTTTCTTTACATTGCTCAATTAAAAGTATAATGAATTTATTTAGCTTTTCCCCTTTTTTATTTTTATATTTTTTCCCTGTTTCATCTGCGATAAATTTTAATAATGAAGTTATGTGCTGAAAATTATACTGGTTTCAGCAAATAAAAGAATTTGACGCTGCTTAGTGGATGACCGGACGGGCCGAATGTTGCGGCTAGCTCGTGCTCTTACAGCATGTGATCTGGAATATATTTTTATTTTCCAGATCTATGCCACCTGTGCCTAACGATTGCCATTCAGTTTTACAGGTACCGGAGTACGTCAACTACAAGAAAAAAAAATTAAAGCAAACCACATCAAGTCACAACCAACAAGGCGCATCTTCTCCTTGGCACTTTTCTACAGCCTCATCACAAGTTTTCCTTTTCTCTGATTTCTTTCAATAAATGGCCTACGCGAGACCATTCTGTGATCGCTGAGCCAACGCCTTTGTACACATATTCGTTACCGTTTACCATGCCCAACCATCATTTTTCCAATTGGTGTTTTTCAATGAAACTTTTGCGCTTTGGGTACTTTTATACACCTTTTCATTTATTTTATTTGGTTTTATGCTTGCCCTGACTTGTGAATGACTGTAACGTCAAATTCTTGCAGCCGAAGGCTCCAGCGTGCTAGACGACCGGAAGGGTCTTTGAGGTTGGCGAGCCAGCATAAAGAATGGTGGTCGCTAACCACCCTGAATGGTCGACCGTATAAATAAGGGCGAAACTTTGTTATAGCCCAAACAAAGGCTAAGCATTCGTGTTCTGTTGCAGAGTAGTTTTTCTCTGCAGATGATAGTGTTTGACTTGCATAGGCAATCACGCGCTCTACGCCATTTTGCCATTGAACCAATACAGCTCCATGTCCGACGTTGCTGGCATCTGTGTGTAGCTCTGTGGCAGCGTTGTCAAATTTACTGAGTACAGGTGGGGCTTGGAGAGGATTTCGTAGCGTGTCAAAGGCGTGATGCTGATCATGGCCCAAAACAAACAGTACGGCGTCTTTCGTAGGTTCACTTAGCGGTTCAGCAATTTTAGAAAAGCCTTTGACGAAGCGTCTGTATTATGTGCAGAGTCCCAGAAATTGGCGGAGGTCACGCTTGTTCGTTGGGACAGCAAATGCGGCAACAGCTTTCGTTTTCTCAAAGTCTGGGTGTATAGCGGCGAGGCTGACAACGTGACCGAGGAATTTCAGTTCCTCAAATGCAAAGTGGCATTTCTCAGGTTTGAGAGAAAGTCCAGCTGTTCGAATCGCCTGAAGAACTGCCTGTAAGCGCTGGACGTGCTGCTCAAAGGTGTCCGAGAAGACGACCACATCGTCAAGGAAAACAAGACACGATTGCCATTTTAGCCCAGAAAGAACCGTGTCCATCATTCTTTGAAAAGTAGCTGGTGCCGAGCATAAGCCGAAGGGAAGGACCTTGAACTCGTAGAGTCCGTCAGGAGTAATGAAGGCGGTTTTTTCGCGGTCGCGCTCATCAACAAATATTTGCCAATAGCCGCTCCGTAGATACAAGGATAAAAAGTATCGAGCATTGCGAATGCGGTCCAGCGAGTCGTCTATTCGTGGTAAAGGATACACGTCTTTCTTCGTGATCTTATCGAACTTTCGGTAGTCGACGCAAAATCACAGGGTACCATCTTTTTTTCTTTACTAACACAACAGGGGACGCCCAGGGACTGGTCGATCGTTGGATGACATCGTCCTTGATTATCTGCTGGACCTGTTGGCGTATAACGTCTTGTTCTTTTTGCAAGACTCTGTAGGCATGCTGTCGAATGGGTCTCTCTGTAGGCTCGGTGATGATACGATGCTTGGCAAGCGGTGTTTGGTTAACTTTCGAAGTCGTAGCGAAGCAGTCCCGAAACGAGCCGAATAGCTGCAAAAGACGTTCCCGTTGTGTGGACGCTGGACCGTGGTTTACGTCGAACGTGCTTGCGAATGTCATGGCAGAAACTTCGCACGACGAAAGAGCAGATAATGTTGAGGAACCAGGGACGTCCGCAATATCTTCAAGGTATGCGATCGCAGTGTGTTTGGTAAGATGGCGATACTCTTCACTGAAATTCGTGACTAATAGGCAAGCCTGCTTTCTACTGGGCTGAACAATACCTCGGGCAACGCAAATTTGTTGTGCAAAAAGTAGGGACAAATTTTGTTCTACAATTACAGCATCGGGAATGTCTTGGTCACATTCAACGTAGATAAAAAGGCTGCTGCGGGGAGGCAGAGTAACATATTCAGAGGATACACGTAGGGCAGCCTTCGATGAGTGGGCGTTTTCCCGTTCAGAATGAAACGGGTCCTCGAACGACACCTGCAAGTCTCGTAGGTCAATAATTGCGCCGTGTTCGCGAAGAAAGTCTAGTCCCAGAATGAGTGGACGGGAGCACACAGGTGATACAAGAAAAGACCCTGTGAACGTCGAAGCACAGACTCGAACACCGGCTGTGCACATTCCTGTCGGCGTGACGAAGTGGCCCCTGCCGTGCGCAACGGCAGTCCTTGCCAAGGCGTAGTTATCCTCCTCAGTTTGGATGCCAGGGCGCTGCTTATAACCGAATAAGCGGCGCCGGTGTCGAGGAGGGCAGTGATGACGTTATTATCGACGTGTACGATGATGTCGGCGGAAACAGTCTTATGACTTTCGGAAACGACTGGAAAGTCAGAATGGTCATCGTCGGGTCTTTGCGTCGAGGGAGGCTCTTTGACAGTTCGTTGGGACGCGGCTTCACCCCCAGGAGCCGCAGTTTCTAGTTTCCCCTGTGGGGACTCGGTGACCGGCCTCTAAAAAGAGCATAGAATGACGAGGGTATGCTAGGTGACGTGGGGCGGCGAGGTGATGGTGATCGTGATTGGCGGCGTTGACCAAGGCGAGGAGCTTGCTGGAACGTAAGGTACGCTTCGATGTCGCGGGGACGCTCACCGTAACGCGGGCACTCAGCATCAGGGTGAAAGCCACGGAGATCAAGTTGGTGGTACTGGTAATTACGGTAGACGTGACCCGCTTCGCCACAGTGGTAGCAGAGTGAACGGTTATCTGACGTAGGCCACACGCTGGCCTTTGTGGCGTTCTGCCGCGATCCAGACGCACGATAAGTTGGTGCACTCGGAAACCTTGAGGCGGGTGGCGGTGTCAAAGATTTGCCCTGGAATCGATGGCTAGCCTGATCCATTGTCCCCAAAGTGGGATCAGGGCTATGTGGTGCAGGAGATCGCAGAGCCGCCGCATAAGTCAGCACAGGGACGTCAGGCCTTGTTGGCGCGAGTGGGGTGACCACCTGTCGGATCTCATTTCGGATTAAGTCTGCGAGAGCACTTACGGGTGGTTAGGGTCCCGCTGCTTGGAGTTGGCGCAGCTCGTCCCGCACGACGCTTCTTATGAACTCTACGAGGGCATGCCTTTCGCTGTCAGCCCCAATATAGCATGCAGCAAGGGTCACGTCGTGGCGTTCATACTGTGACGACCAATACTGGTACGCTCCATTGTGGTTGCCTCATTTTTGAACTCTGCCACAGTCGTCGGTGGATTGCGCACGAGTCCGGCGAAGAGCTGCTCTTTTACCCCACGCATTAAATGCCGCACCTTCTTTTCTTCGGACATTGCAGGGTCAGTACGCTTCAAGAGTCGAAGCATGTCCTCGACAAACATCGAAACTCTCTCGTTGGGTCGTTGGTTCCGAGATGAGATAGCCTGCTCCACTCGCTCTTTCCTTTCAGTGCTGCGGTACGCATCACGAAACTGTCCGTTGAACTCATGCCACGTCGCAAAGGAACCCTCGTGATTCTCATACTACGTTTTGGCAGAGTCTTCTAACTTTCCACAGCTTGCGAGCTTCATACCATTCGTTATGTTGGCAACTCGATCGAAGTGGTCAAGCCAGTCATCAACATCTTCATAAATGTCTCCATGAAATGAGCGTGGTATTTGCGGCACATGAAAAACATGTGGGAGAAAAGAATAGGCGTCATTGGTTTGACTCGCCTGGTTGGTAATTGAATCTCGCCTGGTTGGTAGTTGAAGTTGCCATCTCGTCTTGAGACAGGGAGCCGTATTCGGGAGATAGTCCTCGCAGGCGGCGACTGCTTCTTGCTGTGGGAGCTGTAGCTGTCTCCAAGTAGCTTGGTGTGTCGGCTGAAAATCTGCAGCCGAGGCGCTTTACCCAGCACCTCCACCAGTGCCGCGAACGTAATAACAGAGAGCGACGAATAGACGCCTTGCTTGCCCTCAGACCAGGAAGCAAAAGCCCTTTTCTTTCTTCACTTCCAAGTGATTCCACCCACCATTGATGATGGCTCATACCTATTACCTGTGACATTATATATATATATATATATATATATATATATTGTCACGAGCGGTTGCAATGCACGGCGCATACAGCGCGAATGAACATTCAGACAAAAGGTGAAGAAGGAAGACGACGTTGGGTGTGCTGTCTCGAGACCCCTTGTGGAAGTAAACGCGAACCATCCAGGCTCGCCTGTTTTTCAACCTTTTCGTGTACTTCTTGCGTGTAACATTTGGTGGAGCTGTGCTGGGTACCTCCCACGACCTACGACGGAGCCGTCAGCACCAGAACTTCGTAGAAGCCGTCGCCTTGCCGGACTTTCGCCATCGCGCCCCGACATGTCTCTGGAGCAAAATGACCCCCTCAGCAATGCCTCGGCAAGACCACCGCTGTATCAGCATTACCGAGAGCCACGGCCGTTCTCAGCAAAGCCAGGGGAAGACTTCGATGAATGGCTGACCCATTACGAAAGGGTAAGCCAATGCAACAACTGGAACCCGGCCAGCCAGCTCAGGCATGTCGTTTTTTATTTGACGGACACGGCCCTGGTTTGGTATGAAAACCACGCCGACACGCTTACTACATGGAGCAGTCTTATTGAAGAAATGAAGAAGTGCTTTAGCGACTCGGACACTAAGAAGAAACGAGCGGAAACAGCTTTAGCTCAGAGAGCTCAGGTGATCGGCGAGACTTGCACGACATATATTGAAGAAGTTCTCAAGCTGTGTAAGACCATCGACTCTCGAATGACCGAGGAAGATAAAGTGGGACACCTTTTAAAAGGTATTGCGGAAGACGTCTATAACTTCCTCATTGGAAAAGACAACCTGAACACCGTATCAGACGTGATTCGGCACTGCCGCACATTCGAGGCGCTGAAAACTCGCCGAATCACGCCGAAGTTTGGACGGCTAGCCAATGTCACGACTGTGGCCAGCGTTGACGCGAGTCCGCAGACAGACCTCTCAGCTACCATTCGGCAGATTGTCCGTGAGGAGCTCCTGCGGCACGAAGAACAAACGCGTTATGCGGTGCCGCGTTGCGCCTCCGTCGCTTTCCGAGACGCCGTCTGCGCATCTCCTCCGGCTACTTGGCAGCATTCGGTGAATGCTGCGGATTGTAACAGCTACCGACACGACCCGCATTATGGCCAGACCGAACAACGCCATTACGACTCGATTGATCGGCGTTTTGATCAGCATCCACGCGACGTTCGCCCACGAAGACCCAGCACTGCCTACGACATCCAAGGGGAGGGGATGAGTTACTCTCAGCCTGTGGCCGCTGTGGAATATTTCAATCAGCGTCCGGAAGTTCGCCCTCTGCCCGTGTGTTACAACTGTGGCACGCCTGGCCACATAGCTAGGTATTGTAACCGACGTCGGGCATTCAGCAATGGACAGTCGGGATCGTTTATGCAACACGGTGGTCGTGCAATGGACACTAATAGGCCAGGAAACACCACTTTTGAAGGCTACTTCCGAGAAGAAGGAAGCCGTCACTTCCCTCTGGACAGCTATTCTGGAGAACAAGAAAGGTATCGAAACCGTTACCGCTCTCCTGCCTCCGAACGTACTCTGACACCACCACCAGCTTTCCGAGCGTCTCGATCTCCATCTCCCAGACGGCGTGTGACGTCATCATCTCCTCGACGCCGCTTCGCGTCACCACCGCCGGGAAACTAGCCAGCGCGGCCGATGGAGGTGAGGTCGCTGGAAAATCTTTGCTGCCGACTCGGATACCTCCACCTATCTTCATGCTGAAGAATAAGGTTAATGTACTTATTGATGGCGTTTCTACCATGGCTTTAGTCGACACGGGAGCAACTGTTTCTGTCATGAGTGTGGTGTTCAAAAATCTGCTGGGACGCAAGGTTATGTTTCATTGGGACCACAGCACAAGCTTTCGTGGAGTGAGTGGGGACTCATTATACCCGGTTGGTGTGTGTAACGTGGATGTCTCCTTGGGTGGTCAAACCTTTAACACTGAGTTTACCGTGCTTCCGCGTTCCACACACGATGTAATTCTCGGCATTGACTTTTTGAAATTGTGTGGCGCCAATGTTGACTGCCGAACAGGAGAACTCAGTATTTGCGGAAGTGTGTCCTCTGCGCTCTTAGAAGAATCATCCCAGCAAGAGAGTGTGTTTTGTGTTTCTGAAGACACTGTTGTGCCCGCTTTATCCGCGATGCGCGTTCCTGTTGTTTGTTCGTCTTCTGTTAGTACTTCGTTCGATGTTGCGGTGGAACCGGTCCATAGAAACTGTCTTAAGAAAAATGTGTTGGTTCCGTATTGTATGGTTTCAGTTACCGATGGATGCGCAGGGCTATGGACGCTAAATTGCTCCACTGAAGCCGTAGTGCTGTCTCAAGGCCTAAAACTTGCTACGTTTCAGGGAGAGTCATTTATACCTATGGCAGTGCTTACAGAACTACCGGATACAGCACAAACCAGTGTCTCGCACACCGCAAACGAACACATGCTCGGAATGGTAGCTACATCGCTCAGTGACCATGAACGTCGTGTTTTGATGGCCCTGCTCTCGAAACACTCTTCAATATTCGACTTTGCACAGCACGACGGCCCCACATCGATTCCTGCATCCCGTACTCGCCATCGCATCAACACAGGATCCGCTGAACCGATTCGTCAAAAACCATATCGTGTGTCCTCTGCGGAGCGAAAGATCATCAGCGCTCAAGTCGAAGAAATGATGGGTAAAGGAGTAATTCGGGAATCGTCTAGCCCTTGGGCAGCTCCAGTGATACTGGTGAAGAAGAGAGACGGCACGTGGCGATTCTGTGTCGATTACCGTCGCCTAAATGCCGTTACTAGGAAAGACGTATACCCACTCCCACGAATTGACGACGCCATCGATTGCCTCTTTGCGGCTTCTTACTTCTCTTCTGTGGATTTACGATCAGGTTACTGGCAAATCCCTATGCACCCGGATGACAGAGAGAAGACCGCTTTTGTAACGCCCGATGGACTATTTGAATTCAACGTGATGCCTTTCGGGCTTTGTAACGCCCCCGCAACGTTTGAAAGGTTCATGGACACTATACTTCGCGGTTTGAAGTGGGAAGTTTGTATGTGCTACCTAGACGACGTTGTGATCTTCGGCCGAACATTTCGTGAGCATAACGAGCGCCTGGACTTGGTACTGAACTGCTTGAGGAAGGCCGGCCTTGTGCTTAATTCTAAAAAGTGCCATTTTGGTGAACGACAGACACTTGTGCTGGGACACCTGATCGACAAAGAAGGTATACGACCAGATCCACAAAAGACAACAGCTGTGGAGGCATTCGAGGCACCTCGCTCTGTGAAGCAGCTACGAAGTTTTTTAGGGTTATGCTCCTACTTTCGCCGTTTCATTCCCAAATTTGCTGACATAGTTCATCCGCTCACATGCCTTCTCCAAAAAGGTGTTCCTTTCGAGTGGAGCTCGGAATGCGACTCATCGTTTCGGCAGCTAAAGCTACTGTTGACGTCCCAGCCTATTCTTCGCCACTTCAATCCGTCATCACCGACAGAAGTTCATACCGATGCTAGTGGTGTTGGCATTGGCGCCGTACTAGTTCAGCGTGTCGGCGACAGCGAGCATGTGATATCGTACGCTAGCCGCTCATTGAGTCGCCCCGAGCGCAACTACACTGTCACCGAACAAGAGTGTCTGGCGGTCGTCTTCGCTGTGCAACGGTTTCGATCGTATCTCTACGGGCGCCCCTTTACTGTCGTCACGGATCATCACTCTCTATGCTGGCTTGTGAATCTTCGGGATCCCTCTGGTCGACTAGCACGCTGGGCGCTCCGTCTGCAGGAGTATGATTTCGTTGTTTCCTACAAGAGCGGCCGGCGACACGCTGATGCTGATTGTCTCTCTCGCCTGCCACTCCCAACGACTGAATGTGACGCGGACAACTTTGATGAATACATCGCTTTTGTGTCCACGGGATTTCCGGATATGGATACCTTCATATCAGAGCAGAGGAAAGACGACAGCTTACAGCCGCTATTCGCGGCCGCGCGGGAGTCCGCTGCAGACAATCGTTTTCGCTTACGTGACGGCGCCCTATATAAGACGAACTTCTCGGCTACCGGTGCGCGCTACCTTTTGGTTGTCCCCAAGAGCCTTCGCAGTCACGTATTATCTGCCATGCACGACGAACCAACTTCCGGACATCTTGGATGCACAAGAACACTCTACCGTGCTCAGGAACGCTTTTATTGGCCCCGGATGCGCAATGATACCGAACGGTACGTCGCCAGCTGCACCCAATGTCAGCGTTACAAGCGACCAACTGACGCGCCGTCTGGTCGCCTTCAGCCTGTTTCGCCTCCTAGCACCCCCTTTGAGCAAGTTGGTATAGATCTTCTGGGCCCTTTTCCGCGATCCACAGACGGCAATCGTTGGGTCATCGTTTGCGTAGACCACTTAACCCGTTATTGTGAGACGGCAGCACTGCCGTCGGCCACAGCAAAAGACGTTTCCATCTTCTTGCTGTTTCAAGTTATCCTCAGACACGGACCTCCTCGCATCGTAATCAGCGACCGTGGGCGGCAATTTACCGCGGATGTTGTCGAAGAGACCCTTCGTCTGTGCTCATCAAGCTTCCGCCATTCCACTCCATACCATCCACAGACTAATGGTCTAGTGGAACGCACGAACCGAACGCTTGCCAACATGCTGTCCATGTACATCGACTCCGCGCACAAAAACTGGGACACAATTTTGCCTTTCATCACCTATGCTTTCAACACCGCAAGACATGAGACCACTGGTTACTCACCTTTCTTTCTCCTTTATGCTCGTCCACCACGCTATAATCTTGACACTATGCTTCCCTACTCTGCTCATCACAGTGAGCCGATCAACGAGATTCTCTGTAGAGCAGAAGAAGCGCGACGCCTCGCTCGGCTACGCACCGTCACCTCGCAAGACCGGTCAAAGATCCGCTATGACGACCGTCACCGACATGTTCACTTCAATCCTGGAGATCAGGTGTGGCTCTGGACGCCTTTACGGAAACGTGGCCTGTACCAGAAATTTCTCGCTCACTATGTCGGGCCCTACGTTATCCTCGAACGCCTCAGTGAGGTCAACTACCGCATAGCACGGCTCACAAGCACTGGACGGCGCTCGGCTAAAACAGAAGTGGCGCACGTCGCTCGCATGAAGCTATGCAATGCACGAACCACTGAGTGACTCGCCCGGCGGGCTTCGTCTGCCAACGGGGAAATGTCACGAGCGGTTGCAATGCACGGCGCATACAGCGCGAATGAACATTCAGACAAAAGGTGAAGAAGGAAGACGACGTTGGGTGTGCTGTCTCGAGACCCCTTGTGGAAGTAAACGCGAACCATCCAGGCTCGCCTGTTTTTCAACCTTTTCGTGTACTTCTTGCGTGTAACAATATATATATATATATATATATATATATATATATATATATATACTTCTCAGATTGATGCAAAACAAGTAGCACGAGGGTGCTGCGTGTGCACCCTTTTTGCCTTCGAGTGTGGAAAGTTTTAGGCTACAGGTGGAACGAAAGAACCTGTCCAAAAGGAAATATGTCCACGAACGCACCTGTGGGAGGCGCGTGTTCATTTGGCAAAAGCATAGCGCCCCAATCACGCTGACGTCGCTGCACTGTTAAAATGTTGACTGACTGGCAGCGCACACAAGTCCGCACATGATGGTTTTTTGATAATAGCCGCGAATGTTCCACAAGCGTTTCCAATGCCTTGTTGCGTTCCAGTAGCCATTTTTATTAACGCTGCTATCACGCGCTCCACTCTGTCTTCATGCCACGGCCGCCACAGAGTGTGCTCGGAGCAATCTCGACTGCCCAAGAAGCTGGAGAAACCTGTATAGCATTCGTGGCGTGTTCTCGGGTTGCAAGGGTTTCAATGTCGAGAAATGGCTACGCCTCTACGAACGCACTACCCCCACAAGAGCGTCTGCGTAAGTAGGCATTCGTTGTGTAGTGACACCACGGACCCTAGCTAATGGGAGAGTTTGGACTCCCTCCCACGCCTAGTCGTGCGTGGCTTTGCCGTGTCCGGGGAAAAGGGGATCCTGGGGGTTGAGCCGGCCCAAGGTGATTGGACCTTTAAGGCCCGGGGGTAGAGGCAACACACTTCTTTCGCCCCGGCTTCACGTAGACGACACGCCGGGATGGACCCACCAAGGGGAAACCAGCCGTAACCATTTCCTATCTCTTTCTTCCTACATCTTCGTCTTTTCTCTCTTTCAATTTTTCCTGGCATCTCCCCATTGCTGTTTACTTTCATCTTCCAGGCGGCCAGAGATAACCTTGAGTATGTGCCCTCTCTTGTCTAATATTACGAAGTTATAGTGGATTTGTACAGCTGGCACTGGCATGCCTTTTTTTTAATTGTGCTGCTGCGTCCCCATGTTGGGCTCTGTGGTGGGCGGCTGGCATGGCTGCCGAATTTCTATATACAGCATGGCCTCCTTTCCATTCTCCAAACTATCTGATCGCCCTCTCTCAAAGAGGGGGCGTTCCAAAAGAATGCTGAATGCCTTCCTAAAACCCCAAAAATCTTCCCGCTCTTCCATGTGATTCACTGCGAAACACAAAAGAACGCAGGAACAACCTCTGCATTTGTCGTATCGAAATGCCTCTCCAATACCTTTTGTACATGTTATCAGGCTGCACGCATGGCTAGGGGTGAACTTCTTCTCGAAGCTGAAACCAAGACCCCGTATGAAAACCTAATAAAACTCATCTCTTTCGGAATCACACCTGTATCTGTCACACCGCTCTGTTCGCTAAACTCTTCAGGAGGTGTAGTGTCTGATCAAGACCTAATCGAACTGACAGAGAGTGCTGGTCTAGTGGCTAAGGTACTTGGCTGCTGACCCGCAGGTCGCGGGTTTGATTCCCGGCTGTGGCGGCTGCATTTCCGATAGAGACGGATATGTAGTGTACCCGTGCGCTCAGATTTGGGTTCACGTAAAAGAACACCAGGTGGTCGAAATTTCCGGAGCCCTCCACTACGGCGTCTCTAACAATCATGTGGTGTTTTCGGGACGTTAAACCCCACAAATAAATCTATCAATAATCATCATCAAGTTTCTTCTTCCTCTATCTTCATTTGCGTCAATACTTTTGTTCGCACTTTCAGTTTCGGTTTCTTACTATAATGGGCAACGTATGTCTCTTATTACCGAGCATATATTCTTAGACCTAATTTTGGACCACAAGCTAACCTTCATACCGCACATCAAGTATTTAAAAACAAAATGTTCAAAGCCATGAATGTTTTAAAAGAGTTCTCACGTACTACTGGGTAGCGACAGGCAATGTCTCATTAATCTGTACAGAAGCCCCATTTTCACCTGCTGAAATTATTGAACCGTTGTTTATCAGTCTGCGTCTCAAAGTGCTTTGAAGATGCTGGACCCCATGCATCATTCGTGTATCCGCTTTTCTACGGGTGCTTTTCGCATCAGCCCCGTAGAAAGCCTTTACATTGAGTCAAATGAGTGGTCGCTTTATCTGCACAAAACTTACATGTTCGTTGTATATTTCCTTGAGGTTAAAGCAGACAAGAAGCACCTCTCATACTCCTCTTTAATGATTTGTAGAGCTCCATTCTGTTTCAAAACAGGCCTTCGATGAGGTAGCCCTACTTAGTTCGACTGAAGTTCGCCTGATAGCTGAGGAGACTGGTGAGCCACTTGAACACAGTTTATTGGCTCCTGTAGAGTGCCCACTACCTTGGCAGTGGCAGACTATATAATGCGATGTGTCTTTCCTAGAAATTACGAAACACGCATCCATTGCCCATATCCCAACATACTTCCTGACTTCACCACGAATACACTTCCTCAGTTCTTTACAGATGCCTCTAAGGCTAACTCCTTTGTGTCCTATGCTGCTGTCAGCCCATCTTTTTCGGAAGCTGGCCCTTAGAATCCAGACACAAGAATCTTCAAAGCGCAAGTTTACGCGATATTTGTTGCTGCTAAATCCATCAAACAACTACAACTACAAAAAGTAGTAATTTATACGGTCTCACTCTGTGCGGTAATGGCTCTGCACACTCTTAAAACCAAAAACCCTGTCCTAATCTCACTTTAGTCTATTTTAGGCACACTCTACACACCCAAGCAACATATAGTAGTGTGCTTGGTGCCAAGGCACCATGAGATCCATGGCAACGTGATGGCGAATCAGCTTGTTGCATCTGTACTAAAAAGCAGGGCCATTACACCCATATCAATCCCGGCCCTTGATCATAAACCATCTTTCAAACGAAAGCTCAGGGGCAACTGGCAGAGCAAGTAGTATAGACACACACGAAACAAGCCACAAGTTATTAAGCCACACCTTGGCCATTGGTCACCAGTATCGAAATCATGTCTAACAGGTAACACTAAAAAGGCTCAGGATAGGGTACACATACACGACACACTCATTTCTATTGTCCGGTGGCGATCCATCATTGTGTGACAGATGTCGTGAAGCACTAACAGTTTTTCACTGTTTAGTTCAGTTCTTCACATTTTTACACATGCTTTTATAATCAAAACTTTTTGTCACCCATTATCACTGTACATATCACGCCACTGTCACGGTTTTATTACCTATGTTTTTTACCGCGTTAGAGCGAGGATTTTTAAGGCCCCTATACAGCCACGCACCATATCTTTGTCCACATCTAAAGTCACTGAAATGGCACTCTGTCGCCATCAATTAGCCCTTGTGCCATAAAGCACCACACATCATCATCAATACGAACGCGCCAGTGCCACTTGGAGGAGGCACTGCACGCTCATGCTGGCGAGCGCAATCTTTTACCTCTACGAAACCCCTCATGTCTGGTTTAAAATGCACGAGCATAAAATTGCCAGCTGGAACAACTTCAAGGAAGATATCAGTGACATTTTTGGAAACTCAATTGGTTGCCGAAAAGCCGCGAAGAACGAGTTATGAACTCGCGCAAGAACTGCCACCGAGCCCTAGGTAAGCTACGTTGACGAAGTCCTCGCACTATGAAGGCGCGCCGATAAAAAACATGTCCGAGCCAGAAAGCGCTGCGCATATATTCGATGGTATCACCGGTGATGCATTTAGCCTGTTGGTATTCAACAACGTGTTATCGAGTGATGTCATAAATCACAAGTACAACTGGCTCGAGTACCTCTGGCTGATGGCAGACGTAACTGTCATCAGTTCCAGTGCCTTCCAATTACCGACACGACGTCCTCGTGCCTTGGCTAATATCGTCCACCAGACATCTATGACAACTTGACGCGACCCTTCAGGCGTGAACTTGAAGTGGCCGCTCTACCTAGGGTGGTACAAACATGCCCTGACTTCTCCCATTCGGTCATCTTACCCCTAGTTCAAGCAGTCATGTGGCAGGAAATCGCCAGCTCGGGAACTCGCTCTATTTCACCACCTCCAAGTACTGACTTCCAGCCACAATCACGCCCGCACGTTCACTACCGCCTGTCTCTCCGTCAACATTCTGCTATCCGTCCACATGGCGAACACACAATGACAAGCCGATCCGCTTCTAACGTCATTGTATTCGGAACATTACTCGCCTTTGCTGAATTCGCTGGCGTCGTTCTGCACAAGCTTCCCCTCGTACCTTAATGGCGCGTCCCGCTTATCGTCTTGAGACCAGATTCAGTCATTTTGCCCATTACCGGCTACTGATCTCCAATAATCCTTCTCCATCACCCCAACGCCACCAGTATCGTTCTGCACAGTCCCGCCGACGGTCTTATCCCACTTTCTCATGACGTACCCACTCCACAAGTGTGGCGGCCCCCGGCACTGGCGCTGCCTCAATCGGACTGACTGAAAATCCTCTATTGACCGTGCAGGCTAAATGGAACCTTAGCGACGTTCAACTAGATGGTGTGCATGTTACCGTTCTTGTCGAGACCGGAGCTATACTTTTCTTTATGAGCAGTGATTCTCGCCGCAAGCTAAAAAAAGTTAACACACCTGCGACCACTGACTTCATCTTTGTCGCCGATGACAAAATAGCATATAGCGTTTTAATATGCACCACACACATTAAAACGGCTGTGCCACACACAACACATGGCTGTGCCTAGCGGCGTTTAGAGATACCCTATTCAGCGAGCTGACGTGGCCCACCGGGAACTATCTTTGTCGGCTTGCTTCAACGGGGCTTGGACTACAAGCGTCGGTGCTCGCTGGGAGCAGTTGCTGCATTTCAAGTAGCCCTCCTGGAAAGCGGTTGGCGCTCCGTCCCCTTTTCGAGTTGTCCGTATCCCTGATTGCTGTGTCGATGTCCTGCCGCTGTCGTCATCAGTGGGCTTGCTGGTGATGCGACTTTTTCTTACAGGCCCACGCACACAAGGACAACTCTTCATAGCTTGCCCCCTGCCCTGGTCACATAACGTGTCGTCGCTCTGATGCCGTTTCGATTCTTGATGATGATGATGATTATGATGATGATGATGATGATGCTTCATGGATAATTGGCCCCTACCCACTCTAGGGATCGGCCATGGGACGAGGAGATCATACATACTGAGTAAATCATCATTATTTAGTAGGAGCAAAAATTATTTTGAAATGATTTTTAATGTACCGCTAATTACAAATAATTGTAATTTTATGGCGCACTATTTTGTGTAATCTAGAGAATGTATATATATTTTGACTGGGAAGGCTGAATAAAGAATTTCTAGTAGTTGACTCACCTACCAAATCTATCCTAGTCGCATTAAACTTTCCAATAGCTTTGAAAATATTCCTGTCCGAGTGCCCCAGCGCAAGGATAGCAGAACGGCCAAAGTGATCAATGGATCACATTGCCGCAATATAATTTCGATATGTTTTCTGTGTAAAAAAAACATTGGCAGTTCAAAAAGAAGTGTTTGATAGTTTGGAGTTTGTTGCAATAGGAGCAATAGGGGAGACTTCCAAACCAGCTCTTGCGTGTGAAATTTTAGATTTGGAATTCTACAACGCATTCTGGTTATTGCAACGTCAGCTCGTCTGGCTGCATACCATTTCCTGCTAAAATAGAACTGTAGGTGCAGAAATTCCGCTGATGAATCAAGACTTGGAGTAAACACAGATAATGCATACTTTCTGAACCTTGCTGTAGCAACGAATGCCGTAAAAGGAAGAAGAGAGAAAACTGGACCTATCAGAGAATCTTTCACCAGAGAGCCGGCTAATTCATTGAGTACAATTCCTGTGTGTCTCGGCGCCCCAAATATTCGCAGGTTTCGCAAATGATGAGGAACAAGTAATCGTAATAATCTTAGAATATCCGAATTAGTTGAAGCAGTCAGTGCAAAACACAACGACATTGAATCTCTAACTATAGGCACAGAAGTATTGGTTAAAGAAATTTCACGTAGGGCTATTATAACAGCTAAGAACTCGTCCAAAAATACTTAGGATAATCAGGAAGCCTAACAGAGAACGACCACTTTAGTTGCGTAGAAAAAATACCCACCCGGCCTTTTCTCCACACTGCGAAGCATCAGTTGCTATCACAACCGTAGAATCAATTGGATTTACGTGCTCTTGAAAAATGCTATTCAGAAGATTACTAGGTAAAAAAGTTCGCATTGTTAGGAAATATATCGCCATAATACATGGCTAATTCACTGAACCTGCCACTCATAGGCACTATATCAATAAGCCTTATCTGCAATGGGTCTAACAGCTTCTGAGTAACGATGATCTGAGGTGTATGTAAGCCAGGCCATGTTTTAATAAAAAAACAGAGCTGGATCACTGATAATTACATATTCTTCTTGTCTTATCGCTGAGTCATAGGCTCTTAAGAATGTTTAAACTGTTGCTAACTTGAATCTAACAGGTAAAAAAGGAATTCCTGATTCCTTATACACAACAGAGTTTGCTACCAATTTGGCTAACCCCACGCACCAGCGAAGTAATATGCCCTCATTTAGAACTAGCGAACGTATGTTCCATGCAGGTGCGCCAGAAATTAAGGCACACCGAAACTCCAGTTGAGGACGTATGTACATCCGGTAAATCATTATTAAGGCGCCTGTCCGCATGCCCCATCGCCTGTTACTAATCCTTCTGAGTAGGCCTAACGCACGTGACGCTTCGGCCACTGCACCTTCACTATGCATCCTCCAGTGGAGCTTTCCATCATAGATGATTCCGAGGTACTTGAGTGTTTGCACTTGGGGAATATCTGCCTGGTGGAATGAGAGTGATATATCTGTTTTGTCGTGCGGGGAGACCGCTAGAGCTGCACATTTTTGTATATCAAGAGATAAACAAATGCTGTCTAGCCAAGCTTCAAAGCTAGATAAGCATCCTTGTAAACGGGTACAAAATGATTGTATGTCACCCGCAGATGCAAAGAATGCATTGTTATCCGCGTAAACATACGTGTTCTCTCTCTGATGACGAAGATGCAGGTAAGCAAGATAATAAATAGTAGCGTTGACTAAACCGCTCCTTGGGGAACACTTCGTGTCTGTCTGAATTTCTCTGTTGATATCCCACCCTGTACACAGTAAACCTCCTTGTCCAGCATGAACTTGGTCGTCCTTCCAATAAAAAAGTCAGGTAAGCCAATCCCTTGCGTGCTCCTTACCGGCTTCTTTCTTCATATGGACTCTTGTTTGTGACAGGTGGTGATCCTTCTGTCTGTGGAAACCATGTACACAAAGGATGTCCACTGAATCATTTCGGTAAATAGCAAACCCGCACTAGAAATAATTTCGTTTCCTTGGCCATTTGAAAACCGCCTATTACACTCGATGAAATCTGCTCCATAATGGGACAGCTATATGCTTTTCCATAATAGAGCACCCAGTACTCTAAATAGTTCAACACTTTTTTCTATACACACAGAAACACTTGGACGCTGGTAAAAATAGTAAATACTCCGAACATTATGTGATTTGCAGCGCGACGCTGCTGTATACCAGTTGATTTAGTTTTTTTAGTAAGCACCCTTCATTGGAAATAATCTCTGTCATTTAATTAATGTTCAGGTATGGCAGGCTCGACTAAACTCTAAAAAATATCGAGTAAAAAGGGTGTCTTTTCGTCCCACAACAATACTCGTCACCAGGCTTGCGTGCGCTTCCTTTCTTGAAAACTCGGCGCTGGCCACTTTCTTATCGAGAATGAAATGTAACCCCGATAATGGGCACGTTGATCGTGACCGCAATGTACAAGGCGCGGGGTGATTGCGCAGTGATGGGACGCAAAATAGATGACGATTATTGTTGTGGGACAAAAAGACACCCTTTTTACTCGCTCTTTTTTTAGAGTGCACTACTGGCAAGCTATTGCGCTACGTGCGCATGTTTGAAACCTCTAGTAGGAGGCAAGGTGTTGCACACTAAAGATTATCTGCATTGTCGCTACTTCCCAAGACAAAATCAGAGAAATGTTACCCAAGTGGTGCAGTTACACAAGGTGGTGGGCGGTTCATTGAACAGGAATAACTGCATGAATGAATGTCGGGTGCAAACGCCCGCCGAGAAAAGTACCAATGCGGAAGGTATCCACTCACCGGTCATTACATGTTTCATGGCCTATAGGTGGCGGTTAGCCTTTTACAACAAGGTGTTCAAGTCAATTACTGTAATGAGTCATGCTTTTACGGCAAGCAGAACTTGCTAGCACTGGCGAATTTTGTAACCTCTTGGTGACAATTCGTGACACGATGAAAATAATGAACTCCATATCTATCGGAGCTGTGTTTGCTTATGTACCTTGAAGTCTTTTTATGAAGTTAGGTCAACAGTAGATGTGATTTTTTTGAAAAGGCGTTTTATGCATGGTGAAATTTAAAAGAATTTCAAAGGTATAAGCAAGAACTGAAAAAAAGAACACGTCAGGCCTGCGCGAACAGCGCAGCATAATTTTTTTTCAAGTTGGAAAGCACTGACTAAGGCATTATTCGTCATTATTCGAAGAAGTGAAGTACCAGTTATATGTATACGCATATATAAGGCATTAGGTGCACACATTTGATGCGGTGGCTGCTGATGGTGCAGAATTTAGGCTGAGCTTCCTATGATTGGTTCGGAGTATTTGAAGACCCACACGTTATGTAGTTCATAGGGTTTGGCGCCTGGAAACCAAATTTGGATTGTGTGACGCCTGGTGGTTATTTTACTATTCTACCGTGCTATAATACACATAATACTGCCTTTCTTTCACGATAAAACGCTTCCATGGCGTCTTTTAGCAGGGAAGTTTCGAGCACCTGCATAACTACAAGGCAAATTACTGAGTTTCCACGCCAATGACTGAGGTTTGAGCCCTGCCCCACCGCGGTGGTCTAGTGGCTAAGGTACTCACCTGCTGACCCACATATCGCGGGATTGAATCGCGGCTGCGGCAGCTGAATTTCCAATGGAGGCGAAAATGTTGTATGCCCGTGTGCTCAGATTTAGGTGCACGCTAAATACCCCAGGTGTTCGAAATTTTTGGAGCCCTCCACTACGACATCTCACATAATTATATGGTGGTTTCGGGACGTTAAACCTAACTTATCTATCTATTTACTCGGGGGCATCTTCGGCTTCCAAAGCACATGGTGTTGAATTTACAGTCCTGAGTTGAGTGATTCGGAAAGGGTAATTGTAGGAGCAAGGCTTCTAGGCAGTGCCGCCCAGTCCCTGCCCTTAGATCTATCTAGGCTATCAGGAACGGTAGAGGTTCAGGGTCCCACAATTTTTCGTAACAGCTGCAATGACAAGGTGAGCTATATTGGGCAGAGAAGAATTTCTCAAATGAACAATAACTGCGACAATACTGAATTCACCTGCTCTCCTTGAATGAGGATTCAACACAAGAGATAACGGAAATTGACGAGATCATCGGCTCATACAGCAAGCAAGCATAGGGTATTGAAGCACGTGTACTTGATTACCCTTCAATAACATTTGTTTTCAGTATAGTTACTAGTAATGGGTACTATATGGTGTTCACGCTGAAGTTGCGCAGCTTACGGAAGAACAGCTCACAATGAAGCCTACGTATTTTAACTATACTTGATTTTAGTACTTACTTCACTTCTGTCACTCAAAGGCTTTTATCTCAATTTAATTCATTTTTTCGCGTACGAGTGAAGTATAGCATCAATCATTGATGCTCGGTATTGTCAGTTATATATTGCAAGTGAGTGCCACAGAAATTTATGGCACATATAATTTATGGCATTATATTTCGTGCACATATAATGTCACATACAGTAAAATTCTGTGCAATTTATTTGTGTGTAAGTGATGTTTCTTCAACATATTTATTATGGTTATATGAATTTGCTGTGGCGTTCGTCGTTATTTGTTCATGTTTCATTTGTGTTCTAAGCTAGTAATGCTATATTAATACAGGCGTTATTCTTTTGTATTGTTACTATTTCTGTTTATTGCCTAGTGCTATACAATATTTTATTTGACGTAACACTTTTCTTCCAACTTTTTATGCTCGTTTGTTTCATTTTATCTCAATTTTTTTCTTGTGCAGTTGAGGGGCTACAAATATGTTTAACCCTATGTATAAATAATTATGATATTCTATTTGAATTGTTTTACTTGTTGGTTTGCTCTCCATTGCGCGGAACTGCTTGTCGTTACTGCCCTGTACAATTTAGTACAGTCTGGTCGTTGGGTCTGGTCAAGCTACTGATGTAGCTTTCAAGCCAACGGAACCACCCAGCATGTATAACCTGAAAAAAATAAAATAGAATTGAGTGGAGTTGAACTATCTCATACTTTAATCAGAACTAACTTGAAAGAAATCCAGAAAAATTGCAGGGGATGATGTGTGAAGCATTTACGATGCCTGTATATAAAGAAAGTAAAGCGGACGAAAATATATCTTTCCTCTGAAAGGGTTCTAACCTCCGACCTTCAAATAGTTCAACCAATGTTCTACCAACAGAGCTACTGCTGCTGTAATCCTTCTTTGCACTTTATGTGGTATATATGTGCATTCAAACCTAGGAATCTCAGTACCTCTAAAGCAGTGACGGTGATAGTGAAACACGTTTTTCACCTGCTGCCATTCCCTAGCGTTTTTCAGCGGCCGCTATACTTTATTTGGTTTTCTGTTAGTGCGTTTCCTACTGGCCATTTACCTAACGGTAGAGCTATCGCCACGTGTACGTGGTAGCCGGGGCCATACAAAATTTGAAAGCAGTGCAGAGCAAGTTTCAGGTAATTAAAAACAGGAGTGTGGCGTTGTGGTCGCATCAATAACGTAGACGCAGGATGACCGAAAAATCGCAGCTTTTACAGTGATGTTATGGAAAATAAAAGCATGGTATACTGAATAATTAAAAAATAAAAGTAGATCAATTGACAAGATGAATTTTTATTATAATATTAACACTTTCAACGCTTAATATTTCGCCCAACTGGATAATTTCGCCAGTCATGAGAAATTCAATTCAGCTTTAACTGCAATATCTGTGGCATATTATGTCCCGAAATCAAAAAATGACTATTTGGCCAGCTGTATTGACCAGCTCTCAAACCACAGAGCATCTGCTTTTCCGTAAAGTGTATTGAAATAGCACGGTAGACTGGCTTCTAGAATTTCGCCCCCACCGGAACGCGACCATGACTGCTCTCATTGAACCCGTGACCATCGGATCACAAGCGAACCACCGTTGCCATAGCACCGCGACGGACCTGCAGCAAACCTGTTCCCACGCCGCATAAATTCTGGCGAGCGGGCGTGTTCTGTGGGTTTTCTTTGTAGTTAACGCTCATTAGCAGTAAGTGTTAAAACATCATTATATTTAGGTGCACTCTTAGAAAATGTCTCATCGGGAGTGCTCGAAAGATATAAATCTACAACTTTCTAATGAGAATTTTCCCCGCTTTTGTTGTTTTAGGACACCGCTATTCAACCTTATCTAAATAAACAGTTTGCCTAATCCTTAAAGCCTTAAAGTTTCAACGGGAAACAAACTTGGGGTCGACAATTATTCTAGTCCCATGGGAGAACAACTCCAGTGCGTTACACGCCACAAAACAGTACAGGCATTTTTGCTGGTCACAAGCCTGAACAAAACATACTAAATAGTGTAGTGCGTTTGTGTGACGGTATTTGTCTTGTGTTTATGCCCGTATATTTTGGAGTCATTAAACGGTATTTGGATAAGCATGTCCAGAGAAAATCCAGGCGAACTTCACCTGCTCTTCAATAAAATGCTAGTTCTTTCCCTATATAAACCCAAAAAAGTGGTGTGACTTACATGCTATAATAAGCAAAGTGCATTATTTTCATGTTTGCATCGGCATTGCGTGCATCGGCGTATTTTTAAGACACTGCCAATAGTTATGCGGAACGACCTGTATGCTGTATAGGCCATGTGAAAAATACAGTTCATCACGGTGCAAAAATTTTTGTATCGTTTAGTTTGGAAATTCAGCTTTTAAAATCAACGTGTCTTAACGTTGAAGTGATGACATTTGCGGCCGTTGAATTGGCATATGCTCGAAGCGTATGCCGTAACGTAGGTAATGTACGTCAGGTCGTTTACGCCGTCGAAGAGGTGTGCCCATGGTCCTTTGGCATAAACGGCCACATCCTCCCCACCATGAGTAGCACTCCATAAATAATACGTTTATTGCTGGACGAAATCGTTTCCCGCTGCGTGGAAATACGCGACAGTAAGGTCATGTGATGTGTGGTGCGCGTTCAAAGTGCGCGCCTTCGAAAAGTGCGCGTCACGGAAAAAAAAAAAAACAAAAGGAGAAATACCAGAGTGCACGTGCGGGGCTGCTTAAACAAGAATGACGACGTTAAAGAGCGTCGAGCACGAGGATGCGTGGCAGGACGTGAAGTAAACAAAAGGTAAAACATCCAATGGGCAGCGAACACGGAGATTTCAAGGCCCAATGGCTTGACACCACGAGACAGCAGTATCTCCAATGAGAACGAGACAAGTGGGCCAGAGCTGAAGCAGGAGCCTGAGCAGACCAGAGCAAGGGGAGTTCGAAGAAGACGGGGCAAGCGGAAGGTCGTCACCGGACCGGGCGCTGAAGATGGGCCGTCGGGCGTAGGACCCGAGCCTGCAGGTCTTCAACCGGCCGGGGCCTCCTGCCGTCGTGTCCCCGCTCCAAAGGACCGTGGCCATCCGGTCCTGAACTCCTTTCCAGGGCCTGCGGACTTTGGTTCCGGCAGGCGAGCTACAGCCGTCGGGCTCCGGGCCCGAGCTGTGCGCCCAGCTGCTTGACTAGGTCGACCCTGGTTCTCTGACGCGTCACCACCAGCCTGCGTTCTCTCGTCACAGACGGGTCCACACTCCTAAAGCCAGAGCCACCACGTTCCGGCCTGGTTTCTCGACGTGTCGTCAGCAGCCAGCGTTCCTTCATCCCCGTCCTGCCCGCGTCCTGAAGCCGGAATCACCGCGTTCCGGTTTGCTCATCGTCGGCGGAATTCAGCGTGTGGGTGAGACCGAACAGATATCTTGCGCTACTCCCATCACTCAGCCCCTTTCGAACGTTAGGTTTAGTTACTGACTTTGAACGTTCTTGTTGGGTGTTTACAGATGTGTTTCGTCATGTCCAGTCAACTGTTTATTAAGTGTTTTGTTTTGTGAGGAATCTTTGTCTTTTTACTTTTCAATTAAACTTTTTGTGTGTTTCTTGGAAACCGAACGGCTTTGTCCTTATTAACAAAACTCTCTGAGGCTCAGCCCGGGAGAAAAACAAATCAGCAACAAGAACCATGCATCACAAATTGGCGTCCGCTGCGACAGGACAAAGTCGTTTGTTTTTCCAGTAGATTTTTTGACGCGGTTAACACGATGACGAACACGTGGGAGTTAATTGAGTTGGCGGATAAAATGGGACTGACGGGAGCGGAGTTTAGAGTATGGTACGAGGAGCGGATGGAGAGGGAGCGTGAGCAACGGGCTGCGATATGTGACGCTAAAAAGCAGCAGATTGCATTGCAAACACACGCTAAGAGAGAGGAGTTCGAGCGAGAAACACGGGCTAGGAGAGAGAAGCTCGAGCGAGAGACACGCGCTAAGAAGGAGCAGCTTGAGCTAGAAATGCGTGAAAAGAAAAGGCTGCTCGAGATAGAGATGCGCGAAAAGAAGAGACTGTTGGAACTAGAATATGAGGATTTGCAGCAGTGGCTTGAGAGGGAAAACGCTGAATATACGTGGTCTGAGAGCCAGAGTAGTCAACCAGTGGATGAGGTGTGCTCTGAAAGCAGTTACATCGGGAGCGATTTGAATTTACGTGAGACTGACCCTGTACCTCGTCATGACCTTTCGCTAGAGAAAGAAACTCTGAAAGAGTATGACAGGGAGGTAAACAGTCAAAAGACTAGGAGACTCGATAAGCTTATTGAAGCGCAGGAATGCTTCGTGAGCATGGAACAAGAACGTTCCATTCAGAGTAAAGGGTATTTTGAAACCTGTGAGAGGTCAAGCGCACTTTATTCAGAGGTAGGATTGCCTCTGAATAGCTCCGCTGAAGGAGCAATAAAAGGTCTCCTAGGTAATGCCGGCGAATGCCATAATGAAAGCTCTGATGTAGCAGCTACCTATTGTTTTGGGCCACTGGAGATAGCAACAGACGCTACGGACATGGTTTTTCACCATGATTATAACTTGCCCATACAGAGAGATGGCTTGTGTTCTCGGGAAATTGTAGATGATGCTTTTAGAAGAATATTGGAGCAAAATGCAAAAGCACTTGTTGAAGAACAGAGAGTAGAGTTGCAATGTAGGTCAGCTATATGTGACAATGAGGGTAATCACGATGACCCAGGCAGAAGGGTTGAAAGTATTGATGAACAAGCAATACAGAAAGCTGAAGGGATGGAAAGTGAACCAGAAGGCAGTAATGGTCCAGCAGGTTATTGTACGAGGAAGGACGCCGACTGGTGCTCTTTGGCATCTTCGGTTGAAGAGGTCGCTTCTGTTAAGATGTCTCAACGATTAGCGGCTTACGAGCTCAAGCAAGGCGTTCGTGGGAAGGATGAAATGATTCAGGCGTGGTTGTACTGGTGCGCCTGGAGGCAACGCCTCCGACTGGCATACAGACATTCCAGCGTGTATGCTTGTGATTTCGAGGTTGGGAACCTGGTGATACACAGCTTTAGGTTCATACGAGCTTACGGTCGAGAATTCTTCCACTGGCTTCCGATTCCTTACTCTTGTCAAATGGTTAGAGCAGTTAAACGTCTTGTACGGGACGCTATAACTTAAGCGTCAAATTCGATTTCCCGCTGGTTTCTTTTGGATCTTGCTTGCGGATCATGGAAGGGTGTTGCTTGTAAATATTTGAAGAAGTTACATGCAATGTAACATTAACATGATGTATAGTTTTTGAGATGATAGGGTATATATGATAAAAAAAGGGGTGGTGTACTACTAATTTGGGGATTTTCACAATCCGCTAGATGTGTCCATACTTTTTCTCACTTCTTGCGTATTTTTGAGGTTAGTGAATGTGGACCTTTGGGCAATGCAGTGAATCTAAAGTTTAAGTGTGGACATTTGGACGATGTAGCGAACTGTAGCCCGGTGATGTGTTGAACTGTGTGGCGGACATATGTGGTTTAATTGTGACGTAGTGCAGAACGCGCACTCATCGGCAGTTTTTTTTTTTTTAAAAAAAAAAAAAAACTTGAATGAAAGGGGGGCGTATGTGATGTGTGGTGCGCGTTCAAAGTGCGCGCCTTCGAAAAGTGCGCGTCACGGAAAAAAAAAAACAAAAGGAGAAATACCAGAGTGCACGTGCGGGGCTGCTTAAACAAGAATGACGACGTTAAAGAGCGTCGAGCACGAGGATGCGTGGCAGGACGTGAAGTAAACAAAAGGTAAAACATCCAATGGGCAGCGAACACGGAGATTTCAAGGCCCAATGGCTTGACACCACGAGACAGCAGTATCTCCAATGAGAACGAGACAAGTGGGCCAGAGCTGAAGCAGGAGCCTGAGCAGACCAGAGCAAGGGGAGTTCGAAGAAGACGGGGCAAGCGGAAGGTCGTCACCGGACCGGGCGCTGAAGATGGGCCGTCGGGCGTAGGACCCGAGCCTGCAGGTCTTCAACCGGCCGGGGCCTCCTGCCGTCGTGTCCCCGCTCCAAAGGACCGTGGCCATCCGGTCCTGAACTCCTTTCCAGGGCCTGCGGACTTTGGTTCCGGCAGGCGAGCTACAGCCGTCGGGCTCCGGGCCCGAGCTGTGCGCCCAGCTGCTTGACTAGGTCGACCCTGGTTCTCTGACGCGTCACCACCAGCCTGCGTTCTCTCGTCACAGACGGGTCCACACTCCTAAAGCCAGAGCCACCACGTTCCGGCCTGGTTTCTCGACGTGTCGTCAGCAGCCAGCGTTCCTTCATCCCCGTCCTGCCCGCGTCCTGAAGCCGGAATCACCGCGTTCCGGTTTGCTCATCGTCGGCGGAATTCAGCGTGTGGGTGAGACCGAACAGATATCTTGCGCTACTCCCATCACTCAGCCCCTTTCGAACGTTAGGTTTAGTTACTGACTTTGAACGTTCTTGTTGGGTGTTTACAGATGTGTTTCGTCATGTCCAGTCAACTGTTTATTAAGTGTTTTGTTTTGTGAGGAATCTTTGTCTTTTTACTTTTCAATTAAACTTTTTGTGTGTTTCTTGGAAACCGAACGGCTTTGTCCTTATTAACAAAACTCTCTGAGGCTCAGCCCGGGAGAAAAACAAATCAGCAACAAGAACCCGCATCACAGGTCAGCAGTGCGTTAGCACTTAGCGGCCCTTAAATCATTTAGGCTCAGATTCACAAACCGACTTTAACTTTATCTCATACTTTACTTAGGTTTGGTACTCTGTTATTAATTATTTATACAAGCACCTCATGGGTTCCACGAGGGAAAATTCAGTGAGGGAGAATTAGGACAATTGTTCTTTTGTTTTACAAACATCGATGATGAGAAATGCAAAGTAAACATCGTGCCTGTATACGTACGAGCGTCTGAAGGACACACGAATGGTAACAGTGTTAAAGGAAATTACAAAACAGGTTTTTAAACATTGTCTTACCATGTTTATGAAACAAACTAAAGGGAAAAACTTGATATAGAAAATGTCAGGTAATTATGAGTTTGGAAATGCTTATGGGCCTGTGTTCAAGTATGAGTGTGCGGCATACGTCGGTAAATTTGCTCATGAGTTGACTCACTCGGACTCACTCTAGTTCTGAGTCCGTCTCAGAATTAGTGCGCGTGAGTAATATTTTGGTGAGTTCGAGTGAGTACGTTTGAAATAAAAGGCTTTCGTGAATAGAAGTCTTTTTACTAATGTTGTTCGCGCTGCCTTCAATAGTACGACGCAGGTCGTACTAAGCTATTTAGGCAACAGAGACTGGCATAAAGCGGAAACAGCAAAATGCATTGTTGTCGACGCCGGATTATTGATTGTACGCACTACTGTCAATAATCACATGTGGTTTTCGTAAATGGCTTACATGTCTTTTCTTCCGTAATATTTTCACGTTCACTGTAGCCTGGTCCAACTACATAGGACAGTACAGTGTATGTGATTCTAAGCTCTCTCTATACTGTTGTGTTTCCAGCCATTCCTGGAAGAAGAAGGAGAAAAAACCATCTTAAATTGGTGCAGCAATCAATCAGAATTTTATCTGCTGCTTTACTACAACATTTGGCTGAACTGTACAGAGCAATATGGGTTTAAAAGTATGTGCTCTAACGAAGCCCCACGATTGACTCATCAGTCTTTTCAAGATGGCTAAAGCAACAATGTCCGATACGCTGACAATAATCGTTATGGCAGTGTCGGTAATATTATTACTACATTACGGGTACTGATAGGCACACATATGATGTCGTTAAACTTTATGTTACCTGACAAGTTTGGAAGCAAGCGAAGAGTCCCACTATTGATTATCGTTATTGTGGGGATACTTTTTTACTGCCTATTTGTGAATTTGAATAATTGCTCCTTCTAGCACAGGGTTTCAGAGTCGCCTATTCCACCGCTTGCGTGCGGGAGCGGTGCCGGCACGTGCGTTTCGGCAGTGCGGGAAGCGCGTGAAACGGCCCTAAACTCTCGCCTCTGGGTAGCTCGTTTTCTGTTTAGACATTGGGTTTGCAGGCGAGAGCACCTTCATATTCGTTTTTATCCAAGGCAGAAAGAGAATATGGGGCCTGGAACGTGCATCGTTTTCTTCATCAGCGTCATCGGGCGTCGACACCATCGGTGTTACCTTTTCCGTGCAAGTGCACGTTCACGTTTCTTTTCATACATATTCAGCATTTTGAGCATGATGGTCACCGTATGCATGAGCCCACTTACTCTTCATCATCATCAGTCTCCTCATCATCGTCACAACGGACGAGCTTAAACTCCTAGGTGCTTCGAACCTGATACCATCGGACCCTGAATACTTACTCATTTTACGTGATAGCTGTTACGGACGCTGGCGGACAACTACACCATAAAAAGTGGCTGTAGCTGTTATCTCACAAAATGTCTTGTTGTAAAACGTAATGATACAACCCGTTATGCACTGTTAAGATGCTTATTCTAAGTGTGACGCATATCTTGGCGTACTGCAAGCACATACAGCGTATCCATCCAAAATTTATTTTAGCTCGACGACTACAACACGACGACAGCAGCGCAGCGACAAAAACACGCAAACATTTAGCCACAATGCTTTTGCAAAAGAAATGAATTTGCCCAATCTTTTTGGAATAGAAATGTAAGCCATTTCAAATTTTTCAGCTGATAAAATACGCTCGTACTCATAGAATGCTAATACTTTCCTGTAATTCTGTCACCACAAACATGCACAACAACACATGAAATTAGCTGCGAAACGTATTATCAGGGTGTTGCACAGAATTTAGTCTTATTATAAGTCTTAGTTATACTTCGAATGAGGCAGACAATGTTATGGCATTTTTTTTACACAAATTAAGGTATAGGATGTCTTATCCCTCTAGCATAGCGTTGAAAGTTATTTTAAAACAGTGTACTAACCGAAGCATTTCCTCAACGCCCTTGACCATTTGTGTAAATACTCTTCTTCCATGACTTCCTTGAATGGTATTATCACCTTGTTGTTCAACTGTTTCTTTTTTTTAAAGCTATAACCCCTCTGTCTTCTAGCAAAGAACTTGTGTAAAAACGCTTTGCAACCTTGTTTCATTCTGTTATTTAGTGTGTTTCATGCATGCCCACCCTGCTTGGACTTTTTGTCTGCTGTATTCTATAAATAAATAAATAATAAATAATAATTGCTCACCTTCGACAAGAAGTACAAAACCTTCGGGTGCTTTCGAAAGTATTTCCAAAGCAACTTTTACCATCTCCGTCAGATTTGGCTTTGTTGTGTTGGGTTCAGAGTGGTTGAGTCAGTACGGCATTTGCTCATTATCGAGTAGGCCTGAAATGAATATGTAAGTTAGGTTGTCGTTTGTAAATAGCTGGGTAAATATTTGACAGAGGGCCAAGAAAGTAGTAGTGATGCGAAGAGAAGGAGCAAAAAGAGTTCTCTGCGCTAGGGCGGGCATCGTTAATGTAACCAGCATTGCTCGCTGGTCCTCCTTGTTTCGAGTCAGCACATTGAGTAAGGTAGCTGGCCCCATTCGCCAAAGTACCGAAGCAAACTTCCTCGATTCTGAAACATGTTACGTCATCATGCAGTGTTGAGATTACAAACCGACTTATCATGTACCGTAGGAGGAGGAGGATTGAAAGAGGAAGGACAAGGAGGTTAGCCAGTTTTGTAGAGCTAGTGCAATAAGTACTGTCTCATGTTTGTGCTGCAAAACATGGCTTTTCATGTCTAGAGCGCTGGGGATCACGTAAATTTATATCGTTTATCATTTAGCCTGCCAGCTACAGAGAGGAAAACAAAGGCGCAATAATCCCCGCACAAGTGGACAAGCGTTTGGCTGTGCTAGTACCACACCTTCTGGAAATCGGCCCATGTAACACGGCCTCGTGAACGTAACCTTTGTTTTGGAAATGGCGAATATTAATTTTTTAATACTTGGTTTTTTGCCGAACGCAATTTAAATGTCACCTTACTTAAATTATAAGCAACACATTGAGTTTGAAGCCCTTCCTAGCTGGTGCATAATACATAGACAAGCTTTGTGCTTCTTTTTATCTTGACCGTACTTCTGTCTGTCCGTGCGTCCAGATGAATAAGCACACGGACGGGCGGATGCTTCACACCACTCATCATCACACTCGTTAGACATGCTGTGATTTTTTAGGGGCGAAGCTCTTTAAGAACTCACGATGTCCGCCGTCTCCCGTCTGTCCGTCACGCGTCTTTATCTGTCTGACATTTCTGAACCATTTTGCTTGTAACCTTCAAATTATAAGCAAGAGAGGGCCCTATTGTTAATTGTAGATGTGAAGGCGCTGCTGCAAACGATATATATATATATATATATATAACCACGTTTCATACCACACATTCTCTTCTTTCATAAGAACGAAGACGATCGCAGGAAAGCCTGATGTGCTGAGTATATCCGGCGACGTCATCGGAAAGCTACCGCGGAGACAAAAGAAAAGGAAGCGGATGCAAAGTGGCGACGGTGACAACAAAGTTATACACCACAGACTAGGGCTAAGGAAGCAAAGGCTAAGCGGGGAAAACACCAAGCTGACGCGCAGTTGAGACAAATTGAAGCGGATGCAAGGTGGCAATACCGACAGGAAAATTCTACACCAGAGACGATAGCTAATGAAGCTGTTATTATGAAGTCAAAGCGTATCCCGGAACTCTGAACCTCATATCAGCTATGAAGAGAAATTACCGCTATATCACAATTGGTCTCAGCGCTATCTGTTTGAATAAAAAATATATAAGTATCACAACCGCAATCAGTCTCAGTACTATCTCAACTTTATTCAAAATAATCACCTCCGAAAGCTTCGCCCCATAAATATCATCAAGCAGCTTGAAATACAGTGTTTTTTTTAACTTGAATGCTTCTTTATCAGCGCAGCTCAAGCATTTATAGTCAACGAAGAGAAGAATGCTGTGTGTATAGGATCGCAAGACTATTTGTGACAAAAAGTCTCGCGTGGCTACGAACGTAAAATATGATTTCCATGACATTCCATCCTAGAAACATTTCAAAGAAATGTCAAAGAAACATGCAAATAAAGAGACATACTTATTCTATTTAAATGCCTTCGTAAACATTTCACCAGTGTTATCAGCCTTGTTCTATAATTAATTGTGAGAATTAACGTCCAAAAACCATCATATGATTATGAGAGACGCCATAGTGGGGAGCTTCGAAAATTTTGACCACTTCGGGTTCTTTAACGTGCGCCCACATCTGAGCGCACGGGACTAAAGCATTTTCGCCTCCATTGTATATGCAGCCGCCGCAGCCGGGATTCGATCCCATGACCTGCAGGGAAGCAGCAGAGGACCTCATCTACTAGACCACCGCGGTGGGGCATCAGCCTTGTTCTCAAACCTATTGTCGTCTTGTATTTTTCCCAAAGAGTGGAGAATAGTTACAATAATCGCAATATTTATATCAGCTTACCGCTTCGCTCCCCTTCACTGTCAACCCTCCTATCTCTATTAGCCAATGTACACTTCTTGAGCACGTCATATATACTCATATATTAAATTATATGCAATAGCATGACTTTATTTTAGAATATTAGCGCGAATTTCGCAAGGGTTTTTATACAATACTTAATTCGTCAGAAAATAACGATTTATTTTCAGCTGTTTACACAGACATTTAAGCGGAAGCCTCCTTTATCGTTTATTCAAAGCTCTTTTAGCGTTCCTCATCACATGCTTCTAGTCAAACTAGCCCACCTCAATTTTATTTTAGCGTTGTGTGTTTAGAAAAAGCGGTTAACGAGTTAGAGTACTAGGTACTTTACTATGGGAGAGCTGTGTGCTGTCCCTGCCTCTTTTAACGACATGTGTATTTAGAAAAAGGGGTTAACGATTTCGCGTACTTGATACTCTCTTATGGGAGAGCACAGAGCCGTCCCGTGGGTCTCACAGCAGCATTTGCAACTGGTTATATGACGTGAATGAGACATAAAGTAGGATTAACGACTTACTGTAATATAGACAATACGCCTGTGCTAAGGGCTCTTACTTTTTTGTATTCCCGAAACTTTTTGAGTCGCCCAAGGCAGAATATTTGGTTCCCTAATTTCGTCATTTTTTTTAAAGATCGGGGAGTAATGTGTTTTCTCTCAAATTAGATACTTTGCATATGGTTGCTTTTCATATAGCGAATCGGTAATGATGCCGACTGCCTTGACCTTTGCAGTGACTTTGTTGAAGTGACAGATGCGTGCTTCTCATAACTGCTGTCCCTAATTGCAAAGCTAATGCCGCTCGCTAAGTCATTCCAGTCACTTCTAACAACCTACCTAATAATAATGCTATCCTTGAACTTACATCAAAGGAGAGCTTTCATGGTGTTGATTTGCATGACGATAGTAATAGCGCGAGAACAGAACGACGACACAGAGACAAGAACGACATGAAGGACACGTGTCTATGTGTCGTCGTTCTGTTCTCGCGATATAGCTATCTTCATGTATTAACAACTAGCCCAAGCTTCAACACTAAGTTGATTTGCAGTCTAGTTTTCCTTCCCATTACAATATAACACCTTGTTCACTTCAGCTAACCGCGACGGTCTCCTTAAGCCAAGCGTGAAACATGCACGACCTACCTAAAATTCGCTTGCATAACACTCATCTGACAGAAAGTTGAATATGCCTTTGCATATAAGATTCTGATCTAGAATATGTCATCAACATCATCGAATCGTTCAAAACCCGTGCTGTTGACTTCATCGGTTCCACTTACTGTACCAGCAATATAAGAAGCTGATTGATTGATTGATTGATTTGTGAGGTTTAACGTCCCAAAACCACTATATGATTATGAGAGACGCCGTAGTGGAGGGCTCCGGAAATTACGACCACCTGGAGTTTTTTAACGTGCACCCAAATCTGAGCACACGGGCCTACAACAAGCAATATAACAAGCCGGATTGAAACCAGTCTCAAACGGACGACTCTGTTCGCCTAGCCTTATTTCGTAAACTGTACGACCGTTGCTCGCTTTATAATTACCTGCTTCATTCGCTCTCTACAGCCTTCCCACGCCATGGCCATGATAACAAAGTAGCACGCATCACTTCTGGCTCACATATTTCATCTAAATTATTTATTCTTCAAGCAGCATTTTAATAAAATATCCTTGCTTCATGCATAAGAAATAAAACTAATTTAAATATTTGAGCTTTGGTACGCGAAAAATTTTACTTACTCTTATATCACTACCTCTTTCGGTGTATAAGCAATAACAATCTTCACATTAGAGTGAGTTTAAAGAAGTGGTCACACCAAACTTAGAGGCTATCCTAAGCCTGTTGTTAGTTTCCTCTGTATGCAAGAACTCTCCACACGACGAGTCGTACACAAAAAACGCGTAGAATAAATTTTAATTCACTTCTAGAAGTGTAGCGGAATGCTCACCCTCGCGATCTAGGCAAATCGCTTGTAAAGCAACAATGACGTTTCAAAATAGAAGAAGCAATGACAGTTGTCATGATGTCACACCAGATTTGTAGTGACGTGAGTGACCTCCGCCATACCCGAAATGCATTTTGTAATCAAGGAGAGAGTAGCATGCCTGCTGTTACGAGTTTTCTGGCGTCCCTTGCAGAGACACCTTGCGTGTCCATCCAGAACTCAGTTTGTTTTTGAAAAGACATTCGACACGTAGTTCAGAGGCACTGTGCGCCTTCAACAGAGGGGCTGTGTCATCCTCTATCAGCATCTCGGCGCTTATAAAAGGCTGGCACATCGAGCGTTGGGCTGCTTCCTCGTCCTCGTTCTGTACACACGTTGTAAATATCAACGCTTTGTTTCCTTCTAGCTGCCTTTTGCCTTGCCACTGCCTCGATGCTACTGCAGCTGGCCTTGAAGACTGTCAGCGCGCTTGTTTTGCTGGCGCTTGGTGGGTGTGGCACATGCATATGAGAGCAGACGAAACTCAACACGATGTGCATGACAGCCTTGTGTGCTCACGTGACCCATCCAGCTATGGAACAACGTCACTGCTCAATGGGTGACGAGTAAAAGAGCGAGAATGGTGGGATGCACCGTCTGCTACCGGCCTCCGGTTCGAGAAGAGTAGACAACGGCCAACCGCTTCGCCGCAAGCCTCAGATTATTCGGAATTCGCGGCGCGTGGCCGCCAATTTATCTTCGTCCTGATGAACCATGGTCAGTTGTTCACCCGTTGGCTGCTCCAACTCGAGCGTGAAAGGCAAACGCAGGTAGAATTCCTATGAAACGAAGAAAAAAAATGAGGTGTGCCGTGGCTGTGAAGAGAGCCACAGCGACAGGTAGCCTTTGAGTACGGATTGTTGAAGGCAGAGTGTGCGAAAACCATTTTATAACAGGTACATGGGTATTTCAGCTACAAAAGCTTACACATGAATATGGTGCGAATATTATATTGAGAAATAAATTGTCGCTCAGGTGCGCCTACAGAAATATATGGCGACGCGCGGGCGAAATCTACCTGCCATAGGAGATGAGCCCCGGCCATTGTACACATATACATGACAAAAAACGCGAAAGCTTCACACAAGAATAAGTCCACATGAAGCGCTGGACGAGTCTATTTGTGTTTATCTTGGTCAAACTGCGCCAGGCTGGCACCCAAAGGAAGAAGTGCGTTAAACAACCGCAGGGTTTCGATTATTAGGCGCCTTCTGTCTGACTGCATTGTTTATGTGCCGCCGTGCTGTGCAGCTTTACCAAGGTCAGCGTTCAAATAAGCATCTGGTTTTGACTAAGAAATGCACCTTATAGCGCGATGAAGCATAGAAAAAAAATGCCTTAACGTGCTCGATAAGTGTTGCCCTTCATGCCGATCGACTGACGAGTTCGGCCATAGCAGCAATCCCGAAATGAACTCTTAGCACAATGCTAGTCATCCCCATCCCTTGAAACCTTTAAGATGGTGACTTTTTTTCTACAGTACCATATCATACAATAAAAACTGTTTTGCGTATCATCTGATCTGCTAGCCAAACTGACAGAACCCCTGAGCAGCACAAAAGCATTGCACATTCCTTTAGTGCGGAAACAAAATTTCCGGACCGTTCATGGTTTTCGCAGCTTGTCATCGTAACAGTCACGGTTGGCAAAAAAAAAAAAACTACTTCTAAAGCACCGACATTGCATAGCGAGGTTCTTTTTTCAACAGAGCAATACAAAAATGCGCGCGTGCGGCTGCTGACTTGTTTGATGCGTCGAACGGGAAGCCGTCGTGTCTTACGGTTTCCTGCGACTGCCCATTTTACCGGTCACCGCTTCGGCACCGCAAAACCGAAACCGAAAATAATCCACAAAAAGAGCAATAATAAATTATTTAGCAAAACCACACAAATATTGGCGTGTGTCTTATGCTTACTGGAGCTGAAGGAAACACAACAAAGAACACGCATGCCATAAACTTGGTGGCACCACCCCTCTAATGCAATGCTGCATCTACCTATTTCTACTACACCTATACAGGGCGTCTCACATAAATTAAGCTAGTGTTTAAAAACATGTTGAAACACCTAATTACGACGTGACCAAATGCATGTTACTCATTGTTGCCTGGAGTTACTCAAACTAATTTTGTGTTCACAAATATTGTTTATTAAGATAGGTTAAATTAACTACTATTTTCTCATGAAACAAAAATAGATGAAAAATGCAATCAAAAAGTTGTAGATTAGTTTCCAAAATGTCCGATTAGGCAGTTTAAACTTTATATCTGTTAGATATTAGTGTTTTTCTGCAAACTGCAAACGTCCGCAAAATATAAAAATATATACCACGTGACAAACCCACTCGTGCGTCAGTGCGCTCGATTATCCTAATACTCTCTAACTTTCCGCGTACGAATGACACGCTTACTTCGCACCGGCTCATGACAGCGATACGCTGTCATAGTGGTAATTGTTTTTGCGGCTGATAGCAAGACATGTTCATGGTAAAGCCACCACCATCGAAGCAGCCGTGCTAACACAGTTATATGGGACAAATGCTATGGCCGTCCGTCCATGGAACGTTGTGGAGCACTGGAACCATTGCGCGCACTGGCGCATGAGCGGGTTTGTCACGGGGTGTCGTTTGTATTTTGCGGGCATTTGTAATCAGCAGAAAAACACTAATACCTAACAGGTGTGAAGTTCAAATTTGTCTAGTAGGACGTTTTGCAAACCAATATACAACTTTCGTAATGAAAATTTTTATCTATCAACCTTTCTTGTAAGGTTCTTTATTTAAACACATCTAATCAAGCAATATTTGAAAACACAAAAAATATTTTAACTCCAGGTGACGGTGAGAAGCATGCATTTGGTCACGTTGCGATTACTTGCTGCAGCAAATTTTAAACTCTGGCTAAACTTACGTGGGACACCCTGTACATGTTGTAATTACAATGAATGTCTGAGCTTCATACTTGCGTTTTAATTCATAATACTTCTATACTTGTGTATAAATTCAATTTTTCGAATGAGTTCTTTTTTCTAACATAATGGGCAGTGGTGTTTTGCGCAATGGCATCAATTTTTTTTGTTTACTTCTTTTTCTTGTCTATCGATTGTTCTCGCCACCCCTCTTCCTGGTAAACGGTCTGAGCGGTATAGCGATTACAATTGCAAAAATAAATAAATAATTTACTCTGTTTAGGCACACCAACATCAAAGTATTGTCTATGCGTACAATTTTGTGTAAAATGCACCCACCTAACAAGTAATCAGTGGAGTTAGTTTAAACCGCTAAAAACTGGGATCTGTCCTAAACATAACGAGCATGAGTATTATTCTTCATTGCTTGCCAGACTTAGAGTGTTATTCTTCATTGTTTGCAGACTTATATCAAGTTGAGCCCATAGATTCTGGCACCTTTCTGGCATTCTTCATTATATTCCGTAGAAATGAAGAATGCCTTTCTTCCTGCTCCAAAGATGACCTGGAAGAGAAACGTAAAAACGTCACAGTCGATGAAGGGGTAAACAGGGCCCAGAAGCGTTAGTAATGTGAGCACCATTCATTAGTAATTGTGTAATTGAAGTGGAATGTTATTGCGCTGTTGTCGTGTGGTAGTGATAATCAGCGCCAGTGGTGGTGCGTGGGTCGTACCTTAATAGCGTAGGCAATATAAGCGGCAAATTAAAAAGTCACAGCTTTGCCCCAAAGGCGAAGCAATGAGCGCGATAGCAACGTATTGGAAGGTCACGCACAAAATAGAAAGCAGATCGAAACGTGCCCAGCTTTTCTCACACACAAACGATGTAGAAAACGTGCTCACATGTACAGATTCACGCAAATAAGTGTCTCAGTTGTTATTTTTCTGTGTATGAAAAGTGCGCGCGTTTCGCCAACGGAGGGTGCACTGAATGCAGTGACCTTTGTGCGCCCTGTAACTAGAGCAGAATCATTTCAGGTAGAGCCCTAGGCCAGCCAAGATATACGATCCTCCCCTCTCCCAACCGCAAAATAACGGCGCGCGAGAGAGTTTCGCGCTCCTCCTTTAAGTGCAGCAAAGTTCGCGTGAGATATTAAAGCGCGCGCAACCGCGCGATGTGGCGAGTGCTCAAGCCAGTGCGCACTCATTGCGCCGTCTTGCTGGTAATGCTGAAAACACAATCATTCCCTCCGAGAAGCCCGTGAGCAGTGGTAAGTGATAGACATAAAAAGCTTGCCGTTTGAAGGATGACGGACGTGCTCCTCGGTGGCTCAGTGGTTAACGCCTCGCACTCACGATTAAGAGGACCTAAATTCGAATCCGCTCAACGGAGCCTTCTCCTGGGTTATCTTCCTTTCTTGCATTTCTATATACATAGACACGTACACATATACGATGAGTGACGCGGACGTCGACGCTGACGCCAGCGAGAAAATCCAGCTAGAATGTCTATGTAGGCACTATCGCAGTAAAAAAAAAAAACGTCAACGTTGTTAACACGTGATAATTGCCACAACGTGTTGGCTCGAACGAACAATTTTTTATAGAAGTAAAGACATGATTTTACGGCTTAGCAGAAGATTTATTTTTTTCACTTCCTTGGCGGTCAGTGTATTTATTTCCTTTACATATAGGTTTGACAGTCAGCCACAAAACACGTATATTTTACTTTAGTTTATATACAAAGTTATCGTCACTCAGAATCTTCAAGATCACACAGGAAGGAACAAGCTGAGGAGAGGATGGTACGTCACATTTCATCAAGCCAGCAGTAGGGAATAGTAGAGCACTCCTCTCAATTGTGGGTGCGCTACGGCGGCTCGTGCATGCGCAGCGGGCGCCAGCAGAGGGGGAGGCGAGCCGATTTCGGACGCGTCGGCTGCCAAAGCCGCAGCCTTCCGATAGATGAACTATAAAAGCGAAACTCTATTGTTCGTGATGAGCAAATGTGCAGCGATATTTGCTTGTGAAGTGCGTGAGTGATATTCACAGTCTCATCATGAATCTACAATAAATTTGCAGCTTTACGCTTCGTGTTTATTCCGCTGAATGCAAAAGAGCAACGGCGTTATTTGGCCGTATAATCGCAATGACAGGCTGTTTTCTTCTGCAGATAGGTAAGTTCCTAGTAGGAAACGTAATGTAACAGTGAAATTTTATTTAGTTTGTCTTGTTATTTAGCCAGATAAAATATTTCCAAATCCTTCTGTGACACGTGTGTCACGATACGCGCGCATGAGTATCGTTCGCAGCAGCGTGCGGGTTGGCTGACTGCGAACATAGCGACAAAAAAAAACAATTTCCAAATATTAGGTTAACCCATGCAAAATGTTACCAGAAAGGGATAATTCAAAGAATAAATCACCTACTTTGTCATGCAAGTCAAATTCTTGGCTCGGCAAACTCCGGTAAGAACAGTGAACCAAGTAGTGCTTTTCTTTAGTGATGACCATCGTACACGAGAACAGCTCACTGCCGCCTCCCGAATCAGGAGTCGTAGACGCTGCCGTTGTCTTCTTGAAATTATAGGCTTCCTTCGCTGAAGAACGCAAGCCCAGTCTCGAAGAAAAGCAGCAAAGCTGCGGCGCCCATAATTTTAAAGAAATGGTCACCAGCTTCGAAAATGACCGCTTTTAATCTCAAGCAATATAAAATAAACTCGCAACCACGATGAACAACTCTCACTGAACGCTTCGGACACATTGCATCACTTTGAAGTGTTACAGCTGCATAAATATGCACATTCAGACCTACAGCCGGCTATCAACAAAGCGGTCCTACGAGTGGTAATGCAGACGATATGAGACGCCAGTGTGCCCGCGATGTCCCACAACCCCCCTCATTTCAAAAGCAGGTCACTTCCGCCACACTTCTCGCTCTGCTGCTCGTTGTGCGAGGGCCTCTACTTAGCTTTCCTTTCCCTATGTTCAAGATACTCCCACCGCAAGGAACAGTGATATGACGAGTCGTCACACTTCCCAGAACTTGTAAACTCTGCTTCCTGAATACGATCCTCTGTCAGATGCACTACACATTAACTCACAGTTGGTTGTTTACGTTAAAGAAGTGCTACTAGCAGTAAATTACAGAGTTATGCAAAGCATCAGGAGTTTCCAGCCCCCCAGACTTATGTAACATCTTGTTAGATGTTACTTTTAAAGAGCCATTTCTGCATAAAATCCACAATGGTTTTCTAGAGAAGCAGTAAAAAACTACAGAAAATGGACGTGAATGAGCAAATTACACTTTTAGTGTTCTTAAAATGTCCTAAATCTTTTTGTGAGTGATCAGATAACACTGCTGATAGGTAGTCGAGGCAACCGAGAACACGTGAGCGAAATAATATCACGCAGCTCGCGGCCTGGTATCTATTCCATACACTTTCAAAGCCCCTCAAAATCGCTTTTTCTTCTATTAACAAGTGATTCTACATACTGTTACAAGGCCAGACGTCAACACGGTCCCGAAGGTGCCATTGCTACGAAACTCGCCCCCGCCAAGAGCACTGGATGTTTGGTAGAGTAGGTTTCTCAGCTCGCGACGGCTTCTGCGCAGAGCTGATAGACGAGCTGACAAGACGACGGTGAGTTAAATGGCAACTGCAACAAAATTATACTTGAGCGGAAACGGCCATAAATACGTAGTATATACGCGGTAAGTTACGATAATGACTGAAAAAGATCTTTTAGTCACGTAGTTAATTTATAATCGGTGCCCCAATTGCCAGCAAGCCGACGACTCGGAGCTCTAGTGGTGTGTCCAGGCAAATCGGACAGAACCGGATTTGACGATTACTATTGAATGTTGCCGCGTCGCTCCTTGTGAGCAATACTCACTGCTACTGAATCTGTTTTTTTTGCGTTAAAACCACTTTTAATGCATCGCGCTTGAAGCACGTTTGTGCGTTTATATTGCCTTGGCACCACCTAAAGACAGTGCTTTCGAACGACGTTCGTGCTTCATTGAAGTTAATGGCAAGTCATGCTCAAGTAAAACAGCGTTTTTTAATTTCAAGAACAGACACTTCGAACCCACCAGTGGGAAGCCTGGACCAGCGTTTGATAACAGGCATTTCACGCAGCATTCTTAAGTTAACATTCAAAGAACACACATACTAGGGGGTGCGTCCGCGATTTGCGTGCTCGAAGATGGTGGAGCAGCCAAGTTTTCTGTCATTCACGTCACATGCGGTCAGCCGTGTTGTCGTTTTTTCTTGTTTTGGTCTCAAAAACACTGTCGTTTTCAGGCTTTTTTTTCTAAGGTAAGCGCCTGTATGTCGAAGGCGACATTTGGCAGGCAGCACTACCTCAAGCTAGACTACCTATATATTAACTTCTTGAGGAGTGCCAAATTTCGTTGCAGTTGGCCTTTCGGACAAGGTTTATGTACAGCATAGAAATATAGGCGTTACATTTGGGAACTGGGGCCGATAGCTTAGCGACTCGAAGAGCCGAGATGTCATCTCTGACGCATACGTCAGCTTCTCTCTGACGTATAAGTTGGCTGCTTGGCAAAGCACCACGTGGTTCTTTATAGTCCCTAGGTTATCCTTTACGTCATCAACGTCTAATCAGAACTACCGCTGAGTCGCGTCATAATCATCCAATGAGGGCCCGCTGCTGGGTTTCGTCATGATCCTCATATCCGAAGCCGCTGCGCTGGGTTGCACCCGAGAACGAGTGATGTTGCCACGCATTGCGTAAACCTCGCCAGGCTAGATGTCGCTGCTTGCTTTATCGGGCCTGTGGGCTGAGGGAGCTCATCGTACATTGCGTAAGACAGACCCGCGCCGCCGCTTGCGGACGTCGCTGAGTTGATAGCGTCAGGCGGGCTTGCTGATTGGCATTCACACAAATTGCCTTTGCAGAGGTAATGACGTTCGGTGAGGACTCCCAAGCATAACAGCAGCCCCGCCGCCAGACAGTGCGCCGAAAAGACGAGCTGCTTCCACATGGCTCGGGTATCGGATGCGCTCGTTCGCCAGATCCCTCAAGTTTCGCCCTCAGAGCCAGGGGATGGATATGGCTCTAGGCTCAGTTCCGTTAACACGTCCCATTTGTGAATGCAGATCCCAGCTGCACTGGATTGTCGCCAAAACTTGTTGACTAGCTTCGCCCGTCTCTTCTGACAATTTTTGGTCTCAGTTTTTGTGGATGGTTCTGCAACTTGTCAAGAACAGTTCAATAACAGACAACACACGACACAAGCAAGTGCCTTCGGTTACCCGACAGAACACCAGAAAAAGTATAGTGCAACATGTACCTAGCTACGTGTCTATCGGAATTTCATTCCCTCAACATCAAGAGGCACATGTGGGACACATAACTCTTAAAAGGAGAACTCAAATTTTTACACGTACAACAAAGTAGTGAAATAGAATTCAACATAAAGTTGGCCCCTTGAGATCACTCTGGACGAGAGCGCTCAGCTAAGGCCGTGATGACGACAAATTTCGTCCCAACTCGCCAGCGAACGACAGACAGGTGAGAAGGTACTAAATTAAACGCACAGCTCAATGCGTCTGCATCACCGTTTAGCTTTCCTTTCTTATAGCGAAGGTTCAAGTGGTGCTTTTAGAGTATCATGCTTCACCTCAGTAACCGGCCACTTTTAGGCGACATGTTATTTATTCATGTTACAGGACAGTTGTCCGTTTCGACCACAAACCTCGAACCGTAGCTATAACAGGCTAGTTTTTAAACGGCCCACACCAGGCATGCGCACTTCTTATCAGAGGTACTGTATGCCTCTTCCTTGTAGCTCAAATTTCGACTGAAATACAAAACTGGCCTTTCGTTACGAGCACTTCCTCCTGGCACAAAATGGCTTCCATGCTGCGATCACTCGCGACGCATTGAATGACAAATCCTTTAGAGTAATCGGGTGCCATGAGAAGGGGCTTTTCGCTTAGGGCCTGTTTCAGCTTGCAAAACGCATTCTTTTTTTTAGTCGCCTACCATTTTAACCGGCTCAGACTTTCGAAGTGCGTCAGTTAGAGGGCGGGTGATGCTAGAGTACTTTGGCACGTAATGCACGTATTTGGCACGTATCCAGCTAGGCCCAAAAATGTCCTTATTTCAGATTTTGTGTTTGGGGGAAATAGTTCATGACGGCGGCTACCTTAATTTCTGGAGGTCTACGCCGGTCACGCCCACAACGTGTCCCACGTAACACACCTCGCCGCAACCTAGGTGATATGTAGCAGGTTTCATGGTAACACCAGCTTCTTTCAACCTGTTCAGCACGCCTCGCAAATGCACGACATGTTCTTCCCAGCTGTTTGAGAAGATGGTAACATCGTCAAGATATGGCAGAGCGAACTTAGAGAGGGCTTTAAGAACGTGGTTCATTATGCCTGAAAACAAAGGGCGCCTTTTTTAATCTAAAGCTCTGCTTGAGGGGACGATACGTTTCGAATGGAGAAACGAAGGTGGCAGAGCGGCTAGCACGCTCCGTAAGGCGGGCTTGCCAATACTCTCGCATGGGGTCTAACGTTGAAATATAACTACCCTCTCCTCTAGATTTGGTATTGGGTAAGTTTGGTCTAGAGTTATGGCGTTAAGACGTCAATAATCGATGCATGGCCTAACATGTTTTCGTGGCACTGATAGAGGGAATGTATATTCACTCTCACCCAGCTTTATGACTTTTAGCTCCAGTACTTTATCAATCTCCTCTTTCATGATCTGCTTGTGCACACAGAACGTTGATACGGCTTGCTACAAATTGTTTCCTCACACGTTAGCTTGATAGCCTGTTAAATCATCGTTCTGTTTCCACGACGATCCGAAAACACGTCCTTAAATTCAGAGACAATACTCCTTATGTCCTCCTTCTGGATTTGGGGAGTATTCACTTAACCTAGGCTCCAGGTTCAACTGGTCCAAGATTACATTGGATCCCCTTTCGATTGCATAACTAGAAGTCACAATGTCTGCTCATTCTTCCTCTGAAGCATTCAAATGCAGATTTAAGACCGCTTGCCGTTGAGCGTACGGTTTCATCAAGTTACTTTGGTAAGTTTTATTCGGCCGCCTTTCTAATTTCACTTCGTAATTGGTATCAAAAAGCTTCGACATTACTTTGGCGGGACCTTCCCAATGAACCTGAAGCTTGTTCTTTTTGGA